>NC_079289.1:111899886-113149886 GCF_023638135.1 Falco biarmicus | reverse complement strand
CTTTTTTGTGCACATCAGAGCCCTATAGCAGGTATTGCCTTTCTCAGGACACAGCTGAATATGGTCTGACTTAGCAGCAGTGACACAGCCTCTGGAGGGGGGAAACACTGATTAGAAAACACAGTATAATGGGTGCTGCTCTGTTTCTGTAGGTGTTGGTTTGCTAAAAGGGCATCAGGAAAGGAGACATCACTTCCAGGATGGGGACAAACATTATACTTTGCGATCAGCATGTTCCAATAGAAAGCAAAGTAGCTTGATTAACTAATTAAAGGTCAGGGTAATGGCATGGAAATTCACAGCTGAGCTGACCATGCTGCTGACCAAGCTGAAGGAAGAGATAAGAGCTTTTGTTGTATTTCATCAGACCATCACTAACAAAGGTGAAAACTCAGGTAGGCCATCATCTGTTTTTCAGCAGTAAAAGTGCCTTCTCTGTTTTTTGTAGGGACTGATTGGGAGCACTAAAATCAGCTAAGCAAATGATACCAGTCAGAGTGGATCTTAGATTTTCTGTGGTTCTGTTCCTGAAGTCAAGGTAGTTGCTTGGTTTCATCAATAACTATCCTACAACTGTTCACTTAGTAAAACTTAGTTCGTTGAGATTCTTAAGTAGGAGGAAGCTTAGAGACGTATCATGATACTATTATTGGTGTGTTTCCTGTGTTTTAAAGTATGGTTATTACTTATGTATTTAGTTTCTTCGCTGAAAGAATCATGCAGTCTTCTGCATTTGAAGTTACACCCCACACACACCTTCCCCTTTTTATTTTTTTTTCCCTCTAGGGGATTTTTAGAGAGGTGCCCTGGTTTCAGCTGGGATAGACTTAATTTTCTTCTTAGTAGCTGGCGCTAGCCACACAAGAGGCTTGCGTTTGAACTGAACCTTTTAAGGTGTCTTTTATTGTGCTGGATGCACAATAATAGGTGTGCTTCTGGGAATGGGTGGGACAGCACAAAATCTTCCGATGTCCAAGTCCCCGAGTAAAATTGTAGCCCAGCTGAAGGTAGATGGTGTTTTGACATTGACTTTGATAAGGTCTCTTTCTTTATCTGCTTTCTCAAACTGCTTGTATCTAATTATGAGAAGCATGAGCATTCTCCCCACCTGTTCAGAAAGAAACCCACACACAACTTAAGACTTTCAGATTGTTACAAGGGTAAATATTTTTCTCTAAGGAGAGCAGGTACCAGTTGCTTGGTTGTGGTTTTAGGCTGTTCATATAGACATTGTGCAGGCAGAAGGAGGTCTAAATATGTCAGTGGATAATATTATTAATATTGGTTCTTACTTTGTAATTTTACATTAGAGGTTCTAGTATGATCAGAGGCTTATTCTGTGTTAACTCTTGCATGTAAATACAATTCTTTACGTTGGAAAAATTGCCTTCTGTCTGTAAACCTAGCTGAGAGGAGCTTGAAGGACAGGGAGGTCCCCCTGCTGTCAGGAGGCAGGTGAATGCGGACAGGGATAGTATTGTGGAATCGCACGTTATAGTACCCTGAGAAGCAAACAGCTTGTTGACAAACATTGATGGCTAACATTAATTATGAAGGCAGGAGACTTAAACAAAGCAAGCAGATTGAAATACTGAGAAAGGATTATACGGAATTTACCTCTGTCAATTTTTGTGTGGATGGTTGTAATTGTAACCACTAGGTATGGCCGGTGCAACAGCTTGGCTGTTGCCATTTAGAAGCAATTATTAATAACACTGTTTAATTGCAAGCTGATTTCCTCTCGCTTGAAGCTTCTGTGATTTAAATGAGAAATGACCCCATTATTCCTTTATTTAATTGATACTAACTGAGACTAATTAACATACAAAAGTTAAATCAGCTTTAATTACAAAACCATTACTGGCACGTCTCTAATTAATGTTGGAGGCAGTAGCATTTTCAGTGGCACTGAACTGTTAATTTGAAAAGTAGCTGTATGAACCGTACTGAAAGCAAATGGCTTTGGACCAAGTATACCAACAGAGGTTTTGTTTTCATATTTTTAAGACAGAGATTCAAACCCTTAAAGACCTTGTACAGGCTCTCATATTTAGAAACTACTTTGAAGACACTTGTATATGCACTTAGCTTTTGTGGTGCACTATTACAGCAGGCTGCTTTTCTGTCCTTAACAGAGAAGTTAAGATTGAGCTAATTTTCCCTGGTTATACAAATGATGTCTCATTCACAGCAGGGTAGATTTCTCCAGCTGTTTATGGACAGGATATGAACAGCTGATCTCATCTAAAGAAGTCAAGCTGGGAAACAAGGGGAGAAAAAAAGCTGTTGAGCAGGAGGTGAAATGGGTAATGATGTAACAGTATGAAACTGGCCATTCAAGAGCGCTGTGTACTTTACCTGTACCTGCTTTTACGGTAATGTTTGGTTTACTTTTTGTTTTCAGTTTTGTTAACATACTCATGTTACTGCTGAAGAATAAATCTGTGCTATTATAATGACCTAATATACCAATAGAGGCACACAGTGTGGTCTCAGATGTAAGTTAAAAAGGAAAGTTTTTACACTGGTTAAAAATCTAGTGCATGTGCGGGAAGGGGAATGAAACAGGAACAAGAATGGAAGTTGTATAGCTTTAGAAGCAAGTAAAGAGCTTACAATATGGGAGAGCTTCTCTAAGCTAGACCTGTAGCACCAGGAAAGGTTATGTCCATAAGCAGTCTGTCCACAGCTGTCCGCCAAAAACCTCCCAGGTCTGCTGTTGGGGGAAGGCTCCCAGCAGAGGCAGGGCTGAGGACAAAGGCTAAAGCTGAGCCTGATGTTGTCATCGGTACCATCATTTTGGAGCTGTGGATCACAGACACCATCTCCTTCTGCTAGCGTTCAATGAGATGTCAGCCTTTCCTGGTGATGGTTTCACTGAATGCATTCCAGCCCTCCCTAAACTGTCATTTCTGTTAGCAGCATTGTTCATCACTACTGAGTATTTCTGTATAAAACTTTTTTTTTTTTGTGCTAGAAAGATCACATTTGAATCTTTTTTGAATGGCTGCAGCACTGTTAGAGAAAACTAGCAAACCAGAATTGCTCTCTGACAATTCTTCTTTGTGTGTGTGTATGTAGGCTAAATCTCTATGAAATAAATAGAAAACATAATTTAACTAGTTGCATGGAAATATCTGATGCATAAGTTCATCTCTAGGAGGTGTGGTGGAAAGATGCAGTCCTACATAGGTGTATGAAAAGAGGAAAAAGTAAGTTTTGCATATTTTTCTCTTTTTGTCCCTTGTATTTTGTCCAAGAGGTTACTCTCTAACATGAATAAGGGTTGGATATGAAGCTTATAAAAGGTGGATTGTCATTAAAAGGTGTATTGCTCTAGATATTTATTAGTAACTAAGAACAGGTAAACTGATGTGCACAGCTTGGTGGGTATGCTGGGCTGAGGCGCACAGCGCATCTCTGGTGACAGCCAGGCAGGCAGTGGCAAGCGGCAACCTGTTTAACTGCAGGATCTGAGTGGCCACGGGGTTCCACCCTGGACTTCCCAGTGGCTTTGTATCACAGACTGGTCGGGGTGGGAAGGCACCTCTGGAGATCATCTAGTCCAACCCCCTGCCAAAGCAGGGTCACCCAGAGCAGGCTGCACAGTCACATCCCGGTGAGTTTTGAATGTCCCCAGAGAAGGAGACCCCACAGCCTCCCTGGGCAGCCTGTGCCAGGGTCTGTCACCCTCCGGGTAAAGACGTTCTTCCTCATGTTCAGACGGAGCTTCCTGGGCTGCAGTCTGTGCCCGTTGCCCCTCGGCCTGTCGCTGGGCACCACTGAAAAGAGCCTGGCCCCAGCCTCCTGGCACTCGCCCCCGAGATGTTTGTGGCCATTGGTAAGATCCCCCTCAGCCTTCTCTGCCCCAGGCTGAACAGCCCCAGCTCCCCCAGCCTTTCCTCATAAGGGAGACGGGCCAGTCCCCTCATCACCTCGGTAGCCCCCGCTGGCCCCTCTCCAGCAGCTCCCCGTCTCTCTCGACCTGGGGAGCCCAGAACCAGACACCGCACTCAACCCCCAGCCCGTGCTGGTGCCTGGGGCTGCTCCTCCCCAGGGGCAGGACCCTGCGCTGGCCTGGGCTGAACTCCATGAGGTTCCTCTCCGCCCGACGCCCCGGCCTGCCCAGGTCTCCCTGAATGGCAGCGCAGCCTCTGGGGTATCGGCCGCTCCTCCCAGCCTGTCCCACCAGCAAAGGTGCTGAGGGTGCCCTCTGCCCCTCCACCCAGGTCGCTGGTGAGTAAGTGGAACAGGACTGGAGCCAGCACTGGCCCTGGGGAACCCCGCGAGCTACAGGCCTCCAGCTGGGCTCTGCGCCGCCGGTCACAGCCCCCTCAGCTCTGCCGTTCAGCCCGTTCTCAGCCCACCTCACTGTCCCCTCAGCCCACCCACACTGCCTGGGCTGGCCTCTGGGGATGTCATGGGAGACGCTGTGAAGGGCCTTGCTGAGGCCAAGGCAGACAGCACCCACCGCTCGCCCCTCATCTACCCAGCCAGTCGCTCCATCACACAAGGCTATCGGGTTGGTCAGGCAGGGTTTCCCCTTGGTAAATCCATGTTGACTACTACTGATCATCATCTTTTCTTCCACATGCTTAGAGTTATTTTGAAGCCACTCTCCGTCATCTTTGAAAGGTCATGGAGGACAGGAGAGGTGGCTGAGGACTGGAGGAAAGCCACTTTTACTCTCCAGTCTTCAAAATGGCAGGAAGTAGGACCCAGAAAACTACAGGCTGGTCACCCTCACCTCACGTTGTTGGCTCCTCCACCACCTGCATCTAAAAGTTATCTTCAATGCTCTGCAGGAACCTCCTGGACTGTGAGCACCCAGCTGTGTTGTCTTTCCAGCAGGCATCAGGGGGGTTGAGCTCCCCCATGAGAACCAGGGTCTGTGACTGTGAAGCTACCCCCAGCTGTCTGTAGAAGACCTCATTGACCTCCTCTTCCTGATCAGGTGGCCTGTAGCAAACACCCGCAGCCGTGTCACCCATGTGGGCCTGTCCCTTAATCTTTACCCATAAGCTCTTGACTTGTTCTTCATCCACCCCTGGGGAGAGCTCAACACGTTCCAGTTGCTCCCTCACATAAAGAGCAGCTCCCCCACCCTCCTTGCTGGCCTGTCTTTCCTAAGAAGTCACAGCCATCCATGACAGCATTCCAGTCGTGCGAGCTCCCACCGTGTCTCTAACTGCAAAGAGATCACGGCCCTGCAATGGCATGCAGATCTGTAATTCTTCCTGTTTGCTCCCCATGCTGCGTGTGTGGGCGTACAGGTGTTTTGGTGAGGTATGTTTGCCTTGTAGCTGTTGAGGGCTTACCTTTTTTTGTTTATACTCCATCACTTTTAAATTGAAATTGTTTATGTATTCTGAATATCAACTTCAGCAGCCAGGCCAGTGCAGCTGCCTTTGCAATCACTGCATTAATAAGACCAAGATATCTTTTGGTAAAGACAAGGGGGTTGTACTTGTGCCCTGCAAACTGCATCACGTCAATCACTGTTGCAGTGCTGCATGAGTGCAGAAAACAAGCTGAAGAGTATGGAAGAACACAATGTTAGTTTCTGAGAGCAATTTTAGTTAATTCCAGTGAAATCGTTAATGGAAAAAATGCAATAATTAATTAACTACATTCACAAACCAAGCTTGCAAAAGAAGATAGTCTTATTAACACTGAAAACTGGCAAGAATGTTATGGTGTAGGAACACCTCTGGATAAGCTTTAAGATTCTTGAAAAGTCTACTGAATTCCTGTTGCAAAATTGGAAATAATAGGAAATGCCTATTCAAACAATTTCCTCTAAATGCCTTTTTACTAGGGTGTTAAGAAAATATTCATAATCATTAAAAATTAATATCATATCAATCAAAATTATATCATATACCTTTTTAAAATTTCTGTCACTGCTCTCAGTAAATGCTTTCCATCGCTATAGTTACAGAAATAAATACAGGAATTTGGGTGACCAAAGGAATGCCACGAAGAGAAATGGAGCAACTGAACATGTTTCTGCTAATAACTGACAGGCTAACTGATAGTACAACTCTTGGAACTTTTACTGTATATTATAGATTGTAGCCAGTATTAAAGATGAGATTCTCATCTCTTGAATATGTTCTTTCTTTTAAAAACATGTATTGAAAGACAACAACTTTGTATACCTTTAAAAGGACATTACTTTCAGTTTTCATTGCAAGGCATTCAAAGATATGTGGTTGTTATCATATTTAGATAAAATGGAGAAGGAAATTCCTTGGAAAGTGAGAGCACTAAAGAATCAGTGGGTAGAAAACATTAATAGAAAAATCTCACTGAAAATGAGTTCAGTTACTCCTGTAAGCTGTACTCTTTGAGAAGTATTTGAGTATAAACTGTAAGTGCATTCTTATTTTTTCAATTTCACATTTTTTCACTGTCATCTCAACTTGGGGGAAGTGTAGCGCTAATATAAGTACTTTTATTTAGGCACAAGTCATTTGCTGAATCTGGATCTTTGCTCTTAACTAAGGTAGGGTTAAGCTAACTGAGCAACCAGCCACCCACCCAACTAAAAAAAGGAACCTCCCCTATCAACACTCGTCTTTGTAAATGCTAAAATTAAAAGGAGTCCTTTGAATACAGAGCCAAAATGACTTGTATGCCATGTGTGAACATGAATAAATGGCTCTTGCTTGAACCATCTCCCTTTGAAATGACAGACTTGTAATACCAAGCACAGCCCTTCTTCCAGCTGAGGCTCTGATTGTGCAGCTGTCATTGAGCAGAGCTTCTGGGTACAAACAACCTCAAGGCAGGGATTTAAAAACAATAATAAGAAAAAAAGTCTGTGCAAACTTGGTTTTCTTTGACTTTGAACTGAATTACCTAGGCAAGTCTTATCTGTGGAAAAACATTCTGTGCAATTTCAAACCAGAATATTGAGTTCCCAAATATCGTGGAATAGATTCAGACGAGCACCAGAAATGAGATCTGAGAACACTTGAAAAGCTTTATTTACCCTCACCTAAATGAGATTTGAATTCACATACTATTATGCTTGTACAGTGGAAACGTAGTTCTATTTTAAAATGTGAACAAGAGTGGTGGAAAAAACAAGATATGGATGTTACAGTGCAGTGGCAAAAGAAATGTGGCAGAGGCAAAAAGCTCATTTATTTTCATTACAGAGAAAACAGTTTAGGCCAAATCCAATTGCACTGGAGTGAAGGAAAAGATCCCCATTAACCTCTGTGCAGCTGGATTAAGCCTTCAACTTGTATAACTGACTTCCTTAGTGGATCATATTTTGCATCTCATCCTGTATGTTGTTAAGCTTTTTCAGCTGCATGCTGCTTTAAATAACATTAGTAGTGCTCAGCATTCTGCCTATTTTTTTTTTTTTTTTCTTATGGATGGGAGATGTCCCTGAGTCTGAGAGAAAAGAAAACCATCACTAGTGGCTAGTGCTTGGACAAGTGCATTGAAAAGCTGTCCTCTGAATGCTGTGGGAATTAAATCCTTTTGTGCAAGTGTATGTACAGCCACTAACTTAAACCCTTCAGGTTGATCACAAACTTCTGGAAATCAGAATATCTTCATTCATCATCAGGAGTTCATGTTAAGATTTATGGCAGGTTTTGCATATTTATAGAAACCAAGTGATAGAACCGGAAGAAACAGAAGTGCTGACTGACAAAAAGATTAATTTTGTTTATATCATGCATGTGACCTAAAGAAAGTTTCTTTAAAGTAGGCTAGATTTCTTGTTGAGGGGGGAAAAAAAAAAAAAAAAGTACTTTTGGACAAAAATAGGTCTATATCCTATTGCTGAGCAATCATTAGGTTTTACAAGTTCCTTCCTTTTTCCAGGTTCTAATTGGTGGCCTGTTGGGAATCCTCAGTGCAGAGCTGTCAAAGCAACCCTCTTTTTTACTTTTTTGTCACATTCCAATATAATTAGACAGATGATTATAGTAACAAACACAGTACCAGCTGTTTCGAGCTTAATACTATTTAAGTATTACCATGCCTTTATTTTAAAGTTACTGAAACATATGGGAACCATAAGCCATTTCTCTCTCTCCTTGCTCCACTAAGCTAGACTTCTGTATTCAGATGCTAAGCCTGTGCTTGAAGAGAGGGGGGAAAAAAAATAATGTTCCTGAAATACCCTGTAATAACTCCAACTCATCTGTCTCATTCGTGCAACTCCAATTCCCCTTTCTACTCCATCTCTTTACTGACATTATTTCTCTGGGCACACAAGAGTGACAATAATACAGAAACAGGCTGGTGCAGCTTTAGCAGCCTAAGACCCAATTAATGGCAATAAAAAGAGTAATAACAGTAATAAAGGGTCTTGGAATGCTCTTTTCCTTGAAAACTCCTTGAGGCAGCAGATGTATCCTTTCTATATGGGGCTGTGTCACTGCTTGGGTGGCTACTGAAACTCATTTCTCTCCCAGGATTCAAATTTTCTACAGTGGAAACTGCCGCCTGTTTTCAGATAGATACTTCTTTTTCTCACTTCTCACGTATGTTTTAAAAGGAAAGCTTATATAATATAAAAGACCAAAAAAGACAAGAAAGGAAAAATACAGCAGTAAGTAATTTAAAGATATCAAAAAATTACAGCCAAACTCACCCTGTGCAATATTACTCAGAAATCTGCCAAGCTGTTCCAGGGATTAAACTAACCACAGAGCTTGCATTCTGAGTTATACGGCGTTATCTTGCTGCCAAAGTACTTTAAGACTTTGGCATCCTTTGCTTTCATGTAACCGGGAACCAGGTCCTCTAGCTTTATCCCCTCCACTCCGAGCTCTGTTCAGTGAAATCCCTGGGCTTTGCATTCTGTCTTTATGATGGGTGGGAGCAATGTGCAGTGGGAAGCTTGAAGGAAGAGTGAAGCCAGGGATAACAGCGGACTTGGTATTGCAGTACCTAATCAGGTTCCTGTGCCGTGCCTGTCGCTGGGGCATCTCTGTGTCTCACAATACTGTAACAAAGGGGTGTACTTTGTGCCTGCCAGATACGAGTCCTGCTATTCCCATCATCTGTAGCAGCGCGTTTTCTGTTGCATGGAAAGACTGTGGGTCTTGGTCATTTTTTTTTCTTTTTAAATTCCATGTATGTTCACATATGTGCATTTACAAGCCAGCAAAACATCTCTGCGCTTAGAACTGAATGTCCAGGGTAGTCAGTGAGGGTTTTGTGGTGTAGGGAAAGCTGCTCCCTCCCCATCCCGGCTGGCAGCGCGGGGCTGCCCACGCTGAGAACGCGCAGCAGGTGCAGTTGCTCCGTGTCAGCCGGGTGTCCCGCTGGGGGGGCTCTGAAACAGCTTATGGTTGTGCTTGAACTGGAGATTAAAATCTCATTGAATGAGCTCTGTGTTTGGGTTTCTTTTAAAGGATTGTGAGGCTATGGCCAGCCTCCTTTTAAATATGGAATGAAAATAAGCATGAAACCTGCTGCTACCCTAGCCAGCCGCAGAAAGTAGCACCCGCTTATTCTCGGAGGTACCTGAGTTCAGATTGTATGATAGGGATCGCTTCCTGTAAGTTCTAATTAAGGATAATTGTATCACCAAATGCGTTGTAAATATTAGTAACAAAGCTGAAAGGAAAGAGAAATTTAAGATAGCAGAAAAATATTCTGGTTATTTTTGGGGATGAACGAATAAAACATTGTTGTGTGTGTCAATGTTTTCAACAGAGTATTATGAATGAGTACTGGGCTACATAAAAGATGAAGTGCTTTTCTCTTTTTATTTTTTTTTTTTTCTTTTCTTTTCTTCCTTTTTCCCCCCTCTCCTCACCTCCTTACTACTTCAGGTTTTGAAAATGAATCCTTTCCAACAAGCTGATCTTTTTTTGATGTTGGGTCAGTGGACAACTGAGCTATTTCACACTTGGAAAGCCAAATTTTGTCTGCTATTGCACATGTTAAAGCCTAAATTTGGGCCTCAGATGTTTCAACAGAGACAAGGTTACTGCAGGCACAGGGTGTAGAAATTTACACTGGAGCTCGTGTAGGTATGCTAGGGAGATAATACTTTCCAGGATAGGAAATCATCTCACCTTCAGTGAACAATGTTGGAGAAATAAATCAGCTTAAAAAAACCCCAAACAAACCAAACCAACAAAATTAGAGAAAAGAACATGTGGTTTAATTGTTCGAGGGAAAGCTGAAGCAAACTTTAAAGTCATCATCTTCCTTTTGCCAGGCCAACCAAGCCTCTGGCACACATCAGAGGAACTTAGAGAGTACTTGAGTTAGTGTTGTGGGTCACCACTGTCCCTATGGCACTCCTTTGCTCTGGCCTGACCCTTCTTCGTCCCCGGAGGAGGGTGATGCAATGATCTTAGTGCCATTTCAGGATGAAAAGTCCGACTCTTGCTCCACTAGGACAGAAGTGAGGGAAGACAGGGGGCTGACTGTGGCCAGAGCCAGGGCAGTACAGATTCTCCCAATACACTGGACATGTGAGCCCTGTGAGATTAAGATAGTTCTCTGAAAATAAATATGTATTTTATATATGTATATATGTGATTAGATATTAGTTGTGAACTGAATGCCTTTAACTTGTAGTTTGGCCCAAAGCAGTCTCTTTAATGGTGGTATTGCAGCGAGACTGTATAGACAAACACAGCTGTCACTTTGTGCCTAGCAGTTGCTCATGCACAGCCTTCAGCAAGCAAAAGCATTCTCTCGAGATGCTGGGAAGGATGCCGAGGTGACCCTTGTTCTCTCTCTGCATAAACTCAGACTCCCAGAAGACCACGTTCAGCAATGGATGAATAGATGGACCTCAGTGTAAAACTTTATCTGAATAATGGTGCCTTTGCCAGCTCAGTGTTTCTCATTTGTAAAAATTTTTTAGTATTTTTTTTGCTGAATCTTCCCTGCTAGGAGTAAGATCATGTCCTACTGGGATGATTAAAACCAGTTGGCTGACTCTGAAATGAGCACACTATATAGTACAGCACAAGACATGAGATGCTCTGAGAAAGCTTTTTCTCATCTATCTGCTCTACCATTGTACCAATTAAAAAGCAAGCAAACACAAAAAGAAATGCAGCTGCCCCTTCACATTCAGGTTTATCTTGAGAAAGCTGTATTGAATATTAAAGCACTTGAGTTGTTTTGACATCAGCCTTAAAGCTGAACTGTGGTTATTTTGGTTTGGTTTCTTTTAATTATGCTAGAGTATATACTGTGCATAGGGTTTTGTTATTGAAGATTAAAAATCTAAAGCAAAATGTAGATTGCTGAGAGAGGATTTTTTTTTACTCCAAGTGGGCTAGAAGGATGATGGTACCAGGAAGTACAAAATTTGATATTCAAGACTTTATTTACTTTCTTAAAGAAAAAAACATATCCTTATTCTGAGGATATGCAAATATGGTACCACACAAGTCCATGAAGGACAGTAATTGGAGTGTGTAATATCTGCCTATTAAACATAAGCAGACTGTGTACGTTCTCCCTAGTGCTTCCTTCTTAGAGCTGTATTCTGGCACCTTTTGGTGTGAAGTGGCATGAAAATCATAACCAGCTATTCAACACTATGAATGCAAGGAGGTGAGATGCCAGAACAGAAGCGTAAGGCCATATGATTTGTGGAACTACTTTAATTAAGCTGTCCAATGACTCCTTGTGAAGAAGTTTACAAAATAGGACCTGTTCATATGAGAGTGATAAAGCAAGCGGCTTGTGGCATACCTGACCCTCAGGGGAAAAATTATTTTCAGCTTGGTGCATGATACAAAAGTTATTTATACTGACTGAGCACTTAGCTGCATTTAGATTATTTTATGGAAGATACCTGGAAACTTAATGGTATCCAGGCCATTTTTGTAACAATGTTGTTATTTACCCATCTGAATTGCTTAGCATTTCTCTTACTGGAAGATAGCTGCTTTTATGTCTGGGTGATAAACCAAACAGATTGAGTTTAGATCATAAAGATGCACCTAAGGTGCCAAAACGTTCCTGTCCGGAGGCTGATCACAGGGAAGCCAGGGCACGAAGGACCCAACACGCAGGCTGGCGTCACTGGGGCTGAGTGGAAGGCACAGGTAGTTTTTGGCCTTCATTGAGCTCTGTGCTGTTTAAATATTTGTACCAGAAATAATCTGCTGAGGTTCAGTACTAACGCAACCTGCAGCTGCACTCATTTGGTGGTGGGTAACAGTTGGTTTGAGAGTAAAACTTGAACTTTTATTTTAACTTTTCTGACCACAGCACATTCCAAGCATTCAGAGGTGGTGTTTTCTTGTCTCCCTCTTTCTAAATGCTGTGAAAATGCTGTTATGATCTTGATGATAAAATCTAGTATGAGGCCATTGTCAGACTTCTGAAGAGAGGCAGCAATGTAACTCTTCCATTTCAAAGGTATTTGAATTTTCTGTGGATTAGCTTTGGTCCCACAACTGTCTATTTAAGAGACCAGCATGGTTCCTTCTCTGTGCTTCTTAGCATGAGACTGGCTCATAACACAATATATTTTAACCATGAGAGGAAAGAAAAAGACCACTTCTGCTAAGCCGCAAGCATTTTGTACAGAGATATGTTTTGATTCGGTTTCCTTCATCCACCCCAGACTATAATTTGTGTTGCTGCAAGCTCTGTACAGCTATGCACAACGTGTATAATCTTGGCTAGTTATTTCAAAACAATCTTTAAAGTTTATAGAAGGCGACTTTGAATTTTAGTGGGGGAGAGAGAAGGAGACAATGACTTTACTTGAAAATAATCGCGGTACACGCTCAGTTAATGTTTCTGTTCAAAGTATTAGGTGTGGCTAAGTTCAGCTCTAAAGGCGGGGGGGGGGGGGGGGGGATGTGTGTGGAGCATTGCTACTTCACTTTTGCACAGACTGGTTGAGGTTGGAAGGGACCTCTGGAGGTCATCTTGTCTAAGTCCCCTGCTCAGACAGTGTCACCATGACCTGGTTGCCCAGGACTATGTCCAGATAGCTTTTGAATATCCCCAAATGGGAGACTCTAAAACCTTTCTGGGCAACTTGTGCCAGTGCTCAGCCATATTCACAGTAAAAAAGCGTTTCCTCATTCACATCCATTTTGGCTTGTAATTATTCCATGAGGCATCAGTAAAAGTTTTGATTGACTTTAGTGACATCTATTAGGTGAACAGTAGGAGGGAGGCAGCCAAACTCAAGCAGCTGAAAGCAGCTGAGGGTGAGTGCTCCCCATAAGTGAACTGCTTACCCTTTTCCTAGGGCTGCTGCATGGGCTGGGAGCCAGCAGTGACCTCCTCCACGAGCAATCCTGGCTCCCTGCTTTTTCCCACCCATCTTCCTCTCCTGTTACCAGGAAACAATGCTGACATTTCTGCACGTGGATATGGTTGTCCACCTTGCCTAATCATCATGCATAGCCAGTGGTTATTACAAACTTCCAAAGCTTCCTTTTAGTTTGAAAACAAATTTGACATAAATCATGTGATGTGAGAGAAATGGTGTGTGGGTTTGACTGCCTTGGCAGGTAGAGAACAGAGGTAATGAGGGTCTCTCCTCCTTGTACCCAGTGCGTTCATTTCTCTCTGCGTGGAAAGAAGGTGGTGGGGAGAGAGAAGTGATTTATACTCTAGTTTCACAGGTATAAGTAGTTAGATGGAGAGCTTAAAGCTTATTAAAAGATGTCCACTGTTGCAAAGCAAGGGGAGCACCTGTAACAGTGGGCCACTTCACGTTTATACCTGCTTTAAGTCTCCGTGCAATTAAAACAAATGAAATGCTCTTGGTGTCAGAATGGGCTGGAGGTGTCAAGTAGCTGGGAATCAAGCTTTGATCCGAAGTCTGCTGGCCAAGGATTTTTTTTGTTGGTTGCTTTTGTGTTTTAAATTGTGTCCTTCTGTTATGCACTCAAACACTTCCTTGCTTTTAGGGAATCTGCCTGAGATGCCCATTGTAAAGCCTGCAGTGCATATTCAGAAGCAGCATCAGCAGTTCAAGTCTATGCGAAATATTTTGGCTACTTGTCATTTTTTTTTTTTTTTCTCATGTATTTAATGGCTTTCTTAATGTCCTGGCTTTCTGGATTAGCAGAGAGACCTAGCAAATGGAAGCCAAAGAGCTCTGTGTGCATGCTCATGGGTGATAGGCACAAATTAGAAGGGCTGTGGGAAAGAAGCCCCCTGACGAACAGCTGTTGTGCCATGTGCATGCCTGCGTTGGGAAGGGGGAAGGCAGGTGGTTTCTGATCAATAATATTATACAGGTCAGAACCGTCTTGTGGATGCAATTATGGATTATGTCCCTTTCACATAATATGGATTTATGCCTCTATCCCCATAGGAGGATTAGACTGCAGTGAATTATACTTGCATAGCTACAGTATGGTTCAAATTATGTGAGTAGACCAGACTTATTTCCAGTTTTTAGTGAAACAATAGGGACAGATCCAAAGACTGTCAAAATTAATGGCAGGATTCCTGTGGGCTGCTTTCCATTTATTCAAGAGCCACCTAAGAGGGCACTTTACCCTCTAGAAAGAATTTAAAATATAATTTTCTATGACTCATGGGCTTATTTTCCCTCCCAGGCTAGTGGAGAGGACCCCTATTATTGCTTTTGGGAGGTGGCTCAGAGTCCAGTATTGGATGTGAATTATTTGAGAACATAATTAGGAAATATATCACTTCAGCGTTTTTTATTGTAAACATACATCACTGTAATACACCATTGCTATGAAATAAATATCTGATATCCAGGATCTATGGAACGATCCCATTTGTTTTAAGAACAGAAAGAAGGTAAGTTTTCTTCAAGATCGCAAAATATGCCCCTTGCTGCTGAAAGCATGCTCTGCGCTAAATTCTGGAGTCGGCGGGTCTAAGCCACATATGTGTTGGCAAGAGTGTGCCTGACTGTTGGCTGTAGAGCACATGGAGATGGCAGCAATTCTGTGAGACTGATTAACAAAGACAGACACAACTTCTGTCTCTCCTTGAGGAGTAAACCCTTCCTTTTTCCTGCCAGTCTTGTACATTTTTTGAAAGGCACTTGTGGAGCTCACCTACATACAGTGTTTCAGGTCACTTGTGTGCGCCTTTGGAAACATCCTTCCTTGTTGTGTCCCAGTAGAAACAAGTACCTGATACTGTTGCTGGTGCACTGTTTTCCTTCCATAATCTGGTTTTCTGTTTCAAACCCTTCCAGTGCAAAAGAAACCATTGCCCCAGCTGGAAATCAATAACACTTTGCATAGGCATGAAGGCTTACTTATTTGAAAATCTCTGTACTCTCATGAGTTAGAAGCTGAAACTACTTATTGCCTGATCCAAGACACAGACTACTTGAACCTGGGTGTTTGTAGCAGTTTTACTTGACCTAGTGTTTCCTCCTTAGTCATCTGCCACCTTTGATTTTTCTGCTTTTTGCTCATTTCAGTGCTAGCTACTGATGTAGCTAGTATTTTTGAGCGGTGAGTCCCACGAACGTGGTTCTGCCTTACGCCAGCACAGCTGGTGGCTCACCTTCCCCTAGAAAATAGTCATTTGTCAAAATAAAAGCATTTAGTGGAGATGAGTTTGAGGCGTTGTTGTTTTTATAGCATTTTTTTTTAACTCTGTTTGCCAAAAATACATTTTCACAGTTTCTTCTTTCCTTCTACCTTTTATAAATCTGTATATACTTGAAAAAAATAGTCACAATTCAGGCAAAAGTGGACCTTGTTTTGTCTAACCAGGTATTTAAGTTGAGGCCAGAGGAATTATTTTTAGAATTTCCTTTTATGATAAATCAGATTTCTTTCAGTCTAAACCCACACAAATGGCCAATGTCAAAATGGTTGAATTGACACTTACGCCAACTTCTAGACGCTTTTCTCTGAAAGTCATTTGTCTGGTGCCATGGTGATCTAACTTTAAATGAGGCAACAGTCTAGCTGAGATTATTCAGAGCCCAATGTTTGAGGTAAACGGTACCCTCTGCATGCAGGTGTTACCATGACAATAGTTGACTTCCGCAGCTTTGACAAGGAGCACTCCAAAGATGCACTCCTGTCCAGCCTGGAGCAGGGCTATGTTTAGGGATGGCCATGGTCCTGGAAAGGTAATATTTCAGGCCATCCTACAAAAGCTGCTGTACCACTTTCTGATCTCCTCCATCCTCCTTTTGGGGAAGGCTGTGCTGCAAAACGGCAGCGTCAATGGAGCTCAAGACCCAGCTACAAACCCCATGTGGTGTCCTGTGGTAAAACGACGATCAGGACACAGTTCCCTGCTGTGCAACAGCAGAATACAGCGAAAAATGGATCTGCCCTGCCCTAGGCTGTACCCCAATGGGCTGTGGCCATGGCTCCTGTGTGATGTCTGAGTACCATCATTTCTGGCTTGACCCTGGGCCTGCCTCCATTACTCCCTCTGTGTTTTACATCACACGGCTCTACTGGAGGAGTAGGATGAAGCTCAAAAATGAGGAAAGGAGGCAAATTTATCCCTGCTTTAAACTGACTCCAGACATAGCCCCCTGGGGAAGGGCATACATGGTGGCAGTGGCCTTTGGCCATGAAAAGGATTTAAATGTAACCACGCTTTTGCCCATGCACTTTAAAATCACATTTGAAATGAGGTTTATCACTGACAGCATAAACAACTCACAGGCCCTCGTGGTGCCCTGTGTATCAGAAGTAAGCTCTGCAGTCTCTGTCCTCCTCCTCCCCTCCTTGCTGTGCAAACACTGGAGGATCACAGGGAACAGAAACAAGAACTAAATGTCCAAAATGATTCCTCCTTTGAGGGGTCACGTATTGAGGTACCACACTGAGATTTTTTTGGAGCAGGAGGAGTTCATCCGCACCCTACCGGGAAGCCGCTATGCTACTTGCTCTGTGGCAGACTTCGTGTTTGCCCAGAAACCTCACAGACAGACCCTTCTGCTGTCCCACTGCTTCCAGAGAGCAGTATGAAAAAAACACAGAAGGAAATACCCTCTCTGAAGTGACAGCTCGGAAATGAGCTGTACACCGCACCTCAGAATAGTATTTGGTTATAGCAGGAGTGGTTTATTTCTGTATCAGTCAGTCCCTCACTTGATCTATGTATATGCCTTCTCATTAGCTCAGCTTTTACAGGAAAAAGTAGTGCATAATTCCTTGTGTCCAATTAATTTTGGATATAATTTTCATACTGATTTTACCAATTTATAGTTAAGTTTTTTTGAAGTGTAGGCTTGGAGCTTCCTCATTGCTTTTTGTTGTTGTTTCCTTAGCGATCATATTTATTAAAGAGGTCCATTGGGAATGGGCTATTTATCTTTCAAATTTACAAACTCTTGGGATCACAAGGAAACTCTTTCCTGGAAGCATCCAAAGTACCTGGTTAACGTGTACTCTTATTTTCCTGAAGCCTGTGCTTTAGGGTGGGAGAAAAACCTGTGTTAAGACCATATATTATTATTTCACACACATTATACAAGTATATGTGCACCTTTACTGCATAAACATTATTTGCATTGTCTGGTGAGTCTGGCTTTCTGTAGCAGTTCCTTTGTGCTCTTCAATCTCAGAAAGTGAGTGTGCATCAAGTTAAGCACTGGAGTCTTCAGTTCCTTCCCCCACTTGTTACGGGCTTTAACTTCCTCAGAGTAACTACTTGGTGTTTAACAAAAAAATGAAATCCAACCTGACAGCCAAGCACCTGAAGTTGTTAAAAATCCTGTTCTGTGCAGTGTCTTGTCTTTAATCGTGGTAGCATCTGAGTGCTGTTCACAGCTAGAAGTGAATCGGGAGACTTCTGTAGTCAGTATAAAGTCAACAAGATCAATCAAGTTTTGTTACAATCTCTTTTCATAGAAAGGTTACTGAGATAGTTATTTACCTGGTTGGTTGGTTTTTTTTTAAGACCTGAGTGTGCATCTGTGCAGAACACTGGAAATTGAGTGCCTTTGGGTGGTTGTCAGTCTGGGTTCAGCTGATGCTGGGTTGCGTGGGTTTTGGCCTGAACCTGAGAAAGGTGAAGCACTTATATTCAGGAGGTATCGGTGCCGAATAGAGCTGATGATAGCAAATGAGAACACAGTGCAGGACTTAAATGCACAGTTAAACTCAAGCCTAACCTTGAAGGTTGTTTATGAAGGACAGACTTAAACCTCAGGAGGAGCAACTTGAGAGAATCTCGAGTTTTGCATCTTTTGTCGAGATTGCCTATTTCTGATTCATATTAATTCCAGATCTGTAATCATGTATGGAAAGGACAAGAGCTGGTGTAATTGGAGTCAGATCATTGGCAGTGAGGAGCTGGTGGAGTCTTTGACCTGCCATGGTCTATTACAGGCAGCACTGCCTGCAAGTCATTGAGGAATGCAGGTCTTGAACTTGTGGTCTCTCCTTGAGGATCTCTTTGGTGCATGCCCTTAACCATTGGAGACAGCTCTGTGGCAACTGCCTCCCAGAAATGATATTTTCTTTTGCTTGCAAATGTAACTCTTCTTGCGTGGGTTTAATTCTGGCCAACAGTTTCTGTGCCATGTGATGAGCTCAACCTGGCACCCGTGGGCAATGGTGATTAAACTCTGACCCAAGTTACTGAAGAATTCCAGTAATATCCTTGAATCACCATTCAACCTCTTCTCCAGTTTCCCCCCAGAGAGCAGTAAAATAGTTGAGGAAACCAAGAAGAGCTTGAGGTTTCATTCCATTGCTCTTTTGTGAAGCTGAACCAGAGTAAGGTGGGCATGCAGCCAACTGTGTCCTCCTCCTGCCAAGGGAGCAACATTGTCTATGCAATACTAAGCCATCCTCAGTGGTACAGGTGTAGTGGAGCGTAGGGATGCCAGAGTAGCCCAAAACTGCCACTTGGTTTAAACATTTTGGTGGCAGTCACTATCATTGCCCTTGGCAATTTGTTCCAGTGATTAATTACTGTTGGCTGCCCAAATTCTAGTCTAAATTTAGCTGATAACCCTACTGCTGCAGAGGTGAAGCTGGTTTCTGCCACCTTCCCTCATGTTGTCTTATGCTTTGTAACACCTAGGAGCTCAGGATGAGAAAATTCACAAAGAAAAAAAAAAAAAAAAAAAAAAGCCTGGCTGTATGTTCACAGTAATCTATGCAAGACATCTGGCTTCTGGTCTTCTATGTATCCCGGAAAAGTGAAGAAGATACTTGCTTTCATTAAAATGAAAAACATGTTTATTAATTACTGCAGTTTAAAGCAAGTCATTAACTTTCCCTGGGATCACAGAGGACTAACAGCTTTCCCTGGACTGGTTTGATGGTAATTATGAAAGTTGTATCCAGAGAGCAGAAAGCAAAAGGCAGGAAGCGGTTCTGCTCCTGGATGCTGACTTTATATACTCTTATTCTTGGGTGACATTGCTTTTTATTCAGGGATGTGTGAGATATTCATAAAGTACAGTAAATTATTCATATTACAATGATAATGAATCCCCTGTACATTTTGAGATTTTTAGGCTGAAGCACCTGGTACAACTCGCAAATGCTTAATAGAAACAATTTGTTTTACTAGCAGCCAGTCCTTGGTAGGTTCATCAAAGAATAACTTCTTTTTTCTTCTCTGATTCACTGTAACCACACAGGCAGAAAGATGGTTTGAAGTTCTGACAGTGCCATCTTGAAAAAATCACTGATCCTTCCCTACTCCATAAGGAAAGACCACAGGGGTATTAGTGACATACCACATGGACCAAACCCTGCTTTGACTAGATCTAAAGTTTCATGCATTTTGGCAAAGCAGACATCTGTCTGAATGAACTGCAGAAATTATCTGTGTTATCTGCTCCACTGGATAAGCGAAAAAGACTTTTGCAATGACTTTTCCTTTTTTGAGTCGTTTAAGAGAACTAAGGTAAATACTAGTTGGGGGATATTTATTAATATTGGAAAGAGTGTCCTTAACATCTTCAGGATATAGTATACGCTTGCACTTTGGTAACAGGTTCTTTCTCATCTGTGTAGAATAAGCATTGACTAAAACATGTGATTCTGAGTTTTGAGGCTAGTCTCATTATACCAGTTCAACAAAACGAAAAGTCTGCCTGGCGATCATTCATATTATACCAGACCACAAATCTATCAAATTAATATAGGATGCATAAGGTCATGTGAAATTTAAGGGGTTTTAGAAAAAAAGGAACTTCAGAAAGAAAGGAATACTTTATGGAATTATAAGTAAAGAACTTACTATCACTTTAATATTTTATGAAAATAACATCAAGATTTACAGCAGATGAAAAGTTAAATATTGGTGGTTTTTTTTTTTATAAAATGCCTGCAGATATATATAAAGAAAATGGAGAAATTAATGTTTGAAGTTTTTTAGTCAATGAATGCATGTTTAGGATTAATGTGGGATGGTGGTGTGGTTTAACCTCGGCCAGCGACTAAGCCCCACGCAGCCGCTGGCTCACTCCCCCCACAGTGGGATGGGGGAGAGGATCGGAAGAGTACAAGTGAGAAAACCCCTGGGCTGAGATAAAGGCAGTTTAATAGGGAAGGCGAAAGCTGCACATGCGAGCAAAGCAAAGCAAAGGACTCATTCCCCACTTCCCATGGGCAGGCAGGTGTCCAGCCACCCCCAGGAGAGCAGGGATCCAGCACGCGTAATGGTTACTTGGGAAAACAAATGCCATAATGTCCTATTTTCTCCTCCCTTCCTTCTTCTTCCCCCGGCTTATATACTCAGCATGATGCCCCTTCGTATGGAATACCCCTTTGGCCAGTTGGGGTCAGCTGTCCTGGCTGTGTCCCCTCCCAATTCCCTGTGCCCCCCCCAGCCCTCTCCCTGGCAGGGCCTGAGAAACCAAAAAGTCCTTGATTTAGTATAAACATCACCCAGCAACAACTAAAACCACCAGTGGCCAGTCAACATTGTTCTCACATCAGAACCAAAACACAGCCCTGCACCAGCTACTGAGAAGAAAATTAACTCTGTCCCAGCTGCAACCAGGACAGATGGGTGTGTGTGTGTGTATACATACATACATACATATATATATTTAAAAATTATTATCCTGAAAGGCATTTTTGAATCACAATGATATATTGACAACTGATTTTCTGACTTCAGGATTAGTTTTGATTGCATCATTGCCATGAGTTACAGAAGCCAGAAGTTGTGGAAACTTCTCTGAAAGAAAGCTAAAGATGTGCAAAGAATTAATAGTTTTATAATGCCACAAAATTACATATACAGGAAGCATAGAGTTAGAACAATAGTGTAGTATATAGTATTACTATATATAAGGACCTTCTTACAAGAATCTAATTCACCGTGATTTGATATATTGCTTCTTGACAAATAGAAAATCTGTAATTTTTATTCACCCAGACTTTAAGCACACTATTCTTTAATTAGTTTACTTTTAATAGATTTAACCTTTAGACTGTTTTGAGGTAAACTTAAACATTCATGCACCTAAGTTACTCTCTCAGATCAGAAGAACCCTTAAAATACCATATATATTCAGTCAGTTGAAGCATTTTAAGAAATACATATTAGGTACCCTCACAACATTTGAGAGGGTTTTTCTTTTTTCTTCAACCAGTAGGCCCACATCGTGTGGCAATATTGTTCTTGAACAACTTCTTCAGTACTTGCAAGAGTTTTGCTGAGCACAGGGGTTCCCTGATAACAGCTCTTATCTGCTTGCCAGCCCTGGAGGCTAGTAGCAAAACTCCCTGTAATCCAGTGCAGCAAATGGGTGCTGTGGATTGGAAAGGCTCTCGGAATAAAAAGGATGGATTTATTCTTGGTTTTGCCACACAACGCAAATGTCCTGCAGACTCCAGCAGTTATTCTCTTATTCATAATCTACAGGGACTTTATTTTTCATTCTTGCTTTATACTTATGGCCTCTACGATCACCTACTTAAAAAGTACAGTAGGTTCAGCGACACTTCTGGTTAAAATGATTCAAAACAGAAGGCAAGTAGGAAAATAAGAATTTGAAGTGGCTTCATTTGTGCCTATAAGGATCTGGGACTCGTATACATGGACGCTTGTGCGACTCAGAATAGGTCATTCCATGTTAACAGATGTGTTAAAATAACAATCTTGAAGATGTTTATTTAAGAATCAAAGTTAGTTCATTATTGTGGGTTTACTTTAGTAAGTAAGTAGGCCTTTAAGTAAGCCAGCCGGCTTATTTTGACTGAAGTATCCAACTTTCCCCTCTCCTGAGAGAACAGAGGGTAATCACGCCGCAGCAATGCCAAGCAAGGTCACCAATACACTTTCAGAAGGACTTTGCTATTTAGAATATTTTGGAATATGGGCTGAGCCAATGTTTATTTTCTACTTTAAAAGTGCCTGTCCTCAAACACCAGATACTCACACAGATGATTATAAATACAGGAAAAATATAAATAATGACAAAGCCTTTCAGATTAAGCCAGATTCTGAAACATAAGTAACTAGGAAGAAGACAAATGCCTTCCAGCAGTTGTATGATTTGCCTTGTTTCCACACGGTGCTCTCCTTACTGAGAATTTCAGCAGATAATGTTGGTTTATATGGTTCCTTGAAAGTTAACAGATTTTGGTGTGGGCCTGAGACGGCTGCGGAGGGGATGAGTAGTGGGTGACCCTGAATGGAAACATCACTTGAACCAGTCCCACCTCTGCAACAGGGACCTGATACCATCAGTAATCCTGCTGGTTTGAACTGTAGCAGTAACTCCAAGACAAATTCGCAGGCTACTCAGTTTCAGACTGCACAGCTCATGGAAAGCAAAACTGGCAAATTGCATGTTTGGAGTATGCTTTGGTCCCCTAGAATTTCTGCATGTGGCAACCCTGCTTTCCTGTGTGTTTAAAGGAGAAGAGTCCTCCAGATGTGACTTGAAGCATCTGTACTGGAAGGTTACCTCTTGCTCTTGTTGTAGAGGAGAGCTGATGCTCAGGGAACAAGGTTAGAAGATGCAACAGCCATCGGTATGAAGCACCAACCTCAGTGTGAACTACTTGATGTAAGCCATATGAAATATATCCCTCAGCACTGACTTTTTCTCCCAGTTTCTGTAGAGATGAATGATCTGGCTTCTCATTTTAACTACAACTTTTCTGGAGAGGAAGGAACACAAATGAAAATGCACAATAACTTTGTTAGATATATTTTTTACTTTGTAAGAGATATGCCCTGTCCTTGAGACAAATTCAAGAGATCACAGTGATGGTAAGCCAATTCTGGCAATGTTTGTTTTCCGTAATTCTGAAGTTGCACCAAAAGGCTGACTTTGTGTGTCTTTCTTTTCACAAAATAATGTCACCAATGAAGTCTGGCTCCGCTGAAGTCAATGGCATTGCCCGCAATGGAGTGGGCAAACTCTACTGGTATCAGAGCAACAGGTTTTGCCCAAACTGCAACCGAGGGGATTTTCTTACAGTGAACTGGAGGACAAAAATAAACATTGCTCTTGTGTGTCTTAGACCTCAAGCAAACAATAATAAAACCTATTTGAGTGAAGCTGGGTAAGCTGTGACAGAACAGTGAAAGCCCTCTCAGCTGTAGAAGGACTGAAATCAAAGTCTCTTACTCACTTCCTCAGCAGTTTCCTTGCTATGTATTAACGCACATATTGTTGCTATTCAGCAATAATGCAAAAATATCCTTTATGATCGTCAGGTGAATGAAATGGAGTTGTGCATCATAGTTAGTCTTTTGATTCCGCGTTTCTTGTTCCTTCTTAGTGTCCTCTGCCTTTCTGAACCAGGTAAGTCATGAAGAGTTTTTATCACTGCGCTTGGAGTGGGCATCATTTTGGACAGTGGTGAGTGCATAATCTAAGTCATGTCATACCATTGCCAGTAAGGCAATCTTAGTCTTTTGTGTGACTTGTGACAATCAAAAGGGTTTATTAAGCTCAGAGGTTTAGGATATAATGTTTTTGGATTATTTTTCTATTTCTCTAAAATCTGGTGTTTGTTTACCGCAAGTCTACTGGAGTTGCAGACATGAAAGCATACATGCTCCTGGCTTTTCTTACTATGCTGACAAAGTTGAGAAGCTTTATTAAAAATGGTGAGTTTCTGATGTGTGATCCTGGTCTTGGAATACAAGAATCAGACATGCAGAAAATGGATTAACAGGCTGAAGTCAGGTAAAAAACTAGCACAAAATTGAATTTCTTTTTTTATAAACTAAAGTTACAACTAAAACAAACTTGGGACAAGATGTGCACTTGGTTTTTGCCAAAATTTCTCCAAAAGACAAACCGGACAGTTTGACTTGTGAAATCTGGAGGGAAGTCAAGGCTCTGCAACCTTATTACATAGTACTACAATTTTTTCATGCTACCATTACCTATAGAAATGTGGCTTGTTCGTGCTTGCAAAGTTGGCAGAAGAGGTTGTCTATTTTTATACTTATGTAATATTGACCTAGATGTAAGCATCTTAACCTAACTTTTTCTGTTTTTCTGGTTCATTCTGTGCATGAATATGGGACTGTATCTTGAGGTGGAGGAAGGAGATCAAAACAGGGGAAGGGAAAGGGTGTTTTTAACTACATCAGGAAGAAGAGTTGGGGGGGGGGGACGCTCACTCCCCTGGGACAGGGTTAGAAATATTTTTCTTTGCCAGCCATTGAGATCATTTGTCTATTGTGAGCTTGTATCTGCTTGGAGGCATGCACCTTGCTCTGTTTCCATAAGGTCCAGGGAAAAAATAAAAACTAATTGCATACTTAATTTTCACTATTCCTGACACAGTATTCCTCTGTTCTCTGAAATTAATTTTTTTTCATTTGGGGCAAAGCATGAGTTCAGCATTCAGAAGTAGGTACCTGCCAAATCTGAAGCCTTAAAAAAAAGAGAGAGATGAGGAGAGAAGGGGAGTTGATTTATTCCAGCTCAATAAAGAATTTGACTGTATGTAACAGCTGGACAACCTATTATTTTTTACATGTGGACAGCCTCAGAAGTGTCCAGAAATAATAATACAGCTTGGGCATTCAATGAGTATGAGAAATTTTTACTCAAACAGTTAAGGAGGGAGGGGAAGCTACAAGTATTTTTAAATGAGGTTTCACATAAAAAGACTGTCACAAATAGCTACTGCATGGCAGCAGTCATAAACTAATGCTAGGGGGCAGTGATTATGAACATCACAGTAACCTCTGACAGGTGCCAAACGAAATCTCTAAATCAACATCTGCCTTCAGAGGTTGCATAGTCCCAAAAGGAATATTCACTCTTCTGCTCTTATCTCCTGCTCCATCCTCTTCTACCTGCCAACAGCTGTGAATGCTGGCAAGCTGCCTAGAAGGCTCTGTGTAGTCTAAATTAAAGAGGCATGTTAATTTGGGAAGACTTCTTCAAACCTCTAGTAGGTGGTGGATATGCCATGATTCTGCCCCATTCACACTCTTCTTTTGAAGAGATCCTCTTTCAAAACATACATATATTGAGACACATCTGATGGGCCACGGTTGACTTCTTGATTCCCCAGGTTAACTCTTTATTCTCTGATCAGATGTCGGCAATATGGCATCAACGATTGTACCCACACACTGATTTTATTGTATCTACTTTTCTGGTGCACGATTGTATTGACAATATTGGTATGAAGTAGTTTTACAAAGGCAGGGATAGGTGCTCCCATTTTGGGGAATATGTCTGGAGCCAAAAAAGGTGCAGCCAAGATAGGAATGACAGTCCTCAATGGGCAAGTCCTCTGGGCACAATTTAAAGCTGCCTTGACACTATTCTAACCTGTAGTATGGGAAGGTAAAATGTCTTCCAGCTGCCTGCTGGATCTGGAAGCAAGACACATCAGCAACCTTCCCCTGTGAGGCCCTGCAGAAACTATGTGCAGTAGCAGAGAGAGAGATGCTGAATTTTAAAGGAACAAAATCTGGGAATTTTTAGAAAAGTTTCAGAAATTAATCGCTTTGGGTTTTGAGGTTCAGAAGAAAGCAAGAGATGGAAATTCTATGGAAAAAAGGAAAAGGGATTGTGTGAGTTTAGCTTTCCAAAATTTCAGTCTGCCAGGGAGGTCTATGCAGGATTGCAGACCCAAGGGAACAACAAACCCAGTTGGCTTAAACTGGCTTTCCTGCCAGCTCACTACAACAAGTGGGAACTCCGAGGTTTGTAATCTCCTTTTAAGTTTTCTCTGGACTTAAGTTGCTTAGAGTTTGTTTGCTTGTTCCCTTCCCCCCACCTCCCTGCCATTTAATAGTAAAACCAAGGATAAAATGTTAAGTCTCTCCCCTCTCATTAAAAAAACCCAAAACAAGTACAGAACGGAGCAGGGAGAAATAACCCCAGTGACCATTAGCCAAAACTCACAAGTAGTATGTGCATATCTGAAATAGTTGGTGCACTCGCATAGGAAATCGCTGGATATTTTACACCTCTTGCAGCGGTTTAGTAACTGGCTGTGGAAGCTCATTCCCCACTTGAGAAAGCCATGAATTATACAGTTTTTACATCTGTTGAGCATGTTGTGCTTCTCAATCATCCAACTATACTGAGCCTTAAGTTTTCAGCCTTCACAATGAGATCACTGTTTTCAAGCACGTTCTAGTGGCATTTTGTCAAGCCATGTGTGTTTTCAGGATGGGGGCAGGGAGGGAGGAACAAAAGTATGCTGCCGTTACACAGGATTACAATCTACTTTTCAGCCTACATAAAACTGCAACTGACCCATCAACAAGAAATGTTCTTTGTTTACTACTTCTTCTTCCCCTTGAAAAGATCTGACTGTTGTTAGGAAGAAGAGCGTAAAAGGGAGGAATGTATGTTTTTCACTGTGGATTTCAATACCTGATAATCTAAAAAGAAAAAAAAATCCCAAAAACCCCAACCCCCACCTCCCCCAAACCCACAAAAAAAAGTAACGGAACCAAAAAAACCTGAAAACAACAAAACAACACCGCAAAACTTCAGTCATCCTTAATCTTCCTCTTAATGTATTTATTTCACTGTGTGAAGATTCATTTTTGCTTCAGCTGAACAGTGTTTTGAGCTAAACTCTGCTATTGAGCAAGGACTTGACCATGTGAACCCTATCAGAAAGATTAAGGGAGATAGAGTATTTTAATTTTGCTTAGGCACAGGCCTGAGGATATTGCATACACTAATTAGCAGATTTTAAATCAAAGTACTCCTGGTTCATAATAGCAGGAGGTAGATTCCATAGGGCTAAGAACAAACAACTTGGGAAGGGGCGAAGAGGGAAAAGCTTTGTAGAAATTATCCATGGATAATCTGTTGCAGTGGCAGTAGAGAAATTAATATGTTTATCTTGAGTCACCCAGGGCTCATTGAGATCCCTCCAGTCTGAACAATTCACAGGCAGATAAGTCTTTGCCCTGGTTTGGTCATTGCTGTGTAGAGGTTGTTGTTGTTTGGTTGGTTTTTTTTTCCTGGAGATAGCCATTCATCTCTTAAGTTACAGTCCACCATGGTAATACTTCCACTGGCCAAAATTCAGATGCAGAGAATACAAAAGCCATAGATGCAATGAATATTGACTACTCGATGCATAGGGGCAGCTTCAGGTTTTATGCATCTTTTTTGCTAGCTTTTTGGTTTTGGACTAAAATCCACTTTTATAGTTCACGTTATTTGAAAAAGAAGAATGAGCATTCCCAACTAAATAGATAACAAGCATGGCACTGATGGAAAGATACTGAAAATTATAGACCCGTGTAAAATAAGATGATCTAGCAGTTGGATCAAAAATACTTCTGTATTCTTGGTGAGAAGCAAAGCATGCAGAGAAAGCCCCTCTAAAGGCAATACTTTTCTAAAGCACTTAGACTCTCAGTGCTTAATTCAGGTAGTCTAAGTGACTGTAATTCATATGTTTTCCCAGCCCTGTGAGTGCGTAGGGCCAGCTGGGCCCAGCTGGGCTGTGGGTGTACAAGGAGGGAAAAGCTACACCACTCCCTCCTGTGTCCTGGGACAGATGTCAGACCTGGCTGCGGCACATGCTTTCCCCGCTGCCCAGAGCCATGAAGAGGAACGGGCAGGGAAGAAAGCGGGTCAAGCAGGAGCCAAGGACATTGCTGTGCAGCTCCTACTTGCCTGCCGAGCCACAATGCCAGCTTCTCGCTGGTCCCTGAGCATGCCCGAAGCCCCCTCCTGAAGTACCCAGATGGGCTGGGTTGGCATGCCCAGGGAAGCATCTTGGTTCAGGGACTAATCCTGACGGGGAGATCTGGCTTAAGTTTGACTGAGCAGAGTTCATGCCCACTAGCTAATCCTGAACAATTTCAGCAGTTTTCTCCATTAAGCTCAGGATAAGCCACATTGTGTGGACTGGAGAAACGGAACCAGCATCTCTTAGCCCCCATCTATTAATACACTTCTTTTCTAATTTTATCTGTCTATTTATTTATTTATTTTTCTTCCTCACTAGCATATTCTGGCTAAGCTCGGAAACATATCAGTGAAATTTTTAGGAGGATCAAAGACAAGTCCTTACCTTGCTCTGGGGCGTGATTATAGCACTTCTGGCGGTAATCAACACTGCACAGCTGACAGCCCCCTTCAGCAGGCTGGACGCCAGGTTTTGGCACAACTGGTAGCCCCTAGTAGGGGCTCTGGGCTCTAACGTGGCCCCCATGTGGGATTGGCTCTAACAAAGAGCAGAGCACCCCAATACACATAGGGTGCTAGTAACCATGTTGTTGATCCGTGGCTACCTAAACCTACCTCTGCCTACAGAGTGCGAGAGCCCACGGCAGTGGTTTCCACAGGTGCCCTGGAGAGTGGTGACTTGTTACTACCCAGTAATGTGACGGTAGAAACAAGAGCCAGGGTGTAGGAAAAATCCCTCTTTGGGCACAATACGATTGTGGTTAAAGTTCATAAAAATGCTTGCCTACCTGCAGCTAAATGCAAGCTGCATGTTGTTTGTATTCTAATTAAATAAGCAAATCCCTTTCCATATAGAATGAAACAGGCCTGAAGTCTCTCCTGGTTCCAACTGCTACAGCTAAGTGTCTTCATACTGTATTTAAGTTTTGGCTACATAAGCTCGCTATGGGATTCTGATTAAACTTTAACATCTGTGGTGCCTCTTCCTTTTCTGTTTAGATGGTAACATTCAGTGTTTCCAGTATATGTATGGACAATACCCTGATCCTGGTATGATTTCTTTATCCTATCACAAAACATACCATGTACCCAGTTTTTCCAGAATGCAGAAATACCATTGAAAATAGGGGAAAAAATAGTCTGTGACTGGTATTCTACTTGGCACGTAACAATTGAATGTGAAATGGCGTGTAAAAATCAAAGGCGGTTGGAAAAAAATATCTGAAAGGGGATGAAGCTCATCAAAAAAATTGTTCACTGTAAATAACTAAACTACACTGTAACTTTATGGTACTTAGGTTGCATTCTGCCACAACAGGAGTTAAGAAAAGGGATAATGGCTTGAGGTGGGGAGGGAGCCTACAGGCTAATATTAGCTGCACTGTTTTGTTTCAGGACACTGTCACAAAGAGGATGAGAAGCTAAAGCATCTTTGGTATTACCACTTGCATGTTAAATGGGATTCCCTCCTTGAAGATATTTTTTGCGTTGTCAGAGGAAGGAAGCAGCAGCTGTGAAGTTGGGCTCCTCTCATGCCGACCGCAGAGCCTGCCCCACCCCCCTGGAAATCTATGCCAGATGCAGGAAAGTATGAGCAAGGTTTTCAAAGTGGACGCTCAGCATATGGGAGGGAATATTTTAGCAACTAGAAAGCCTTGGGTAATTTCAACAGCTCTCCGTACTTGAAGCAGGTCTTTAAGAAAATCCACTCTGAGGCTCTCGGTGGTGTGAAACGGAGAGCTGTATGTCTTCCTCCTGTCTACGTGGAAACTGAGTTTAAAACCAGCCTGCTGAAAGCCTCTTTTTGTATGTTGTCTGCATGCTTACTGGGAAGCAGTGGTAGTAAATGCTGGTTTGGAGGAACAGTAAGCTGAGGTGATGAGGTATCTGTGAGAAAGCAAAGGGCTTTGACCAACCTCTGAGACAGCTGGGCTTTTTCTAGCTCTCTGCCTCCAGAAGGTACCCTGCCTCCTCAGCCCAAAGCCATAGCTACTGGAACTGGGGTTGATTAGAAAACGGTAAGCATTTTCCATGTAACAGAAAAAATCCAGAAATGTTTTGTTTAAAAATATTAACAGGAAGGTTCAACTCTAAAACAGCTGAGCACCCAGAAGTCCAGCTTTATTTTCCAGTTTTTTTGAAATGTTTTGATAAAATCTTGGCTTTTAGAAACAGATGAAATATTTCGGGCTCGCTTAGCTATATACAAAAAAGAAAAACACGTCTCAAAAAGTATCCATTTCAGGAGAGGCCTTTTCCTTCTTTTGTTGAAAAATGTTTTGATTGAAAAAATGTGACCATCCACATTATTGTCCTAAGTATAGAAAGTCAATACAGGACATCTCAGCTCTGCCATGAGCACTCCTAATAAACAGGCTTGCTCTGTCCCTCACTTCACAGCAAAACCATCAATTGAACATGCCTTTTGGTAGACCACGCAGCCAGAAGTAGATACAAGCTCAAGAGAAAGAAATGAAACGGGTGTGTAAGTAGCAGAAGCATGAAGGCAGACACTGGGACAAGGTTCAGTCTGCTGAGGAAGAAGATTATTCTTCAGCTAGGAAGTAAATTACAGGTAGAAAGGAGAGAGAGAAAACAAGGTCACATGCTTGAAGGAAAATGTGTGCTTGCTGGTTGCTGGGGTTCAGTAATAGACTTATGTTCTTTGGTCCTCCACCACAGCCATCTTTTTACTGCTCTAATTTCTTGACTCACTAACCGATAAACAATTTTAATGACATGGTACTAGGGCTGTTTTCTGAAGAGCTTTTCATATTTTCTATCTTCCAGTGTTGTAGAAAATTGCAGTTATTTAGGCACAGCTGCTGCCTACTCCAAGCATGCTTATGGTGTCAAGGTAGGCTGTATGCTTGAATCTGAAGGTTGGGTCACAGAGCCTCTGCCATCGGTAATACACTTGTTTTTCTCTTGTACAATGTGCACCTTATTCTTCTTCATGAACCGTGGATTGAAGCTACACCCTTATTTCAATTTACGTCAGCATTGGATGTAAGTGGAAATATTATATGTCATTGTTAAGTGGGGACAGTTATTCTTATACTTGTGTTGTCTGTCTACCATGGATATACTTAACATCTGAGCTGCACACAATATAGCAAATTATATTAGGAATAACTTTGGGGGTTCCAGCTGGAAGCAATAAATCTTTTTCTATAAGTTATACCCGGGAGTTCCTGGGCACTCAGGATCAGAATGGTGCTGCAGCTCTCTGATTGCAGAACGGGTATTGGTAGGAAAACTCTACTTTGCCTTTCATATTTACCAAGGACAAGGATTGCCTTTTTGAAAACTACCCCAGCTCAACTGTGTGTCAGAAACTCTTGCTCAAATAGTTCCCAACAGAGTTCAAATGCAGTGCTCAGTAAACGTTAGGTTTGGTGATGTAGTCTGCTGACTGAGAATTACACTTCCAACAGTCATTTAAACGCTAGGTAAACAGAGATAGTCTTTTAGTCTAATACAAAGACACCCAGATCATTATTATAATGATAGAAAATGATGTGCAGTCTGGGAAAAAATGTTATGATATAGGATATATGTTTAAATGCGTTAGCATTCAAACTGGTCTGTTAAGTCATATCCTTCCCTCTGTTGCTATAGGTAATTTCTAATTTGGGTTGTACTTAGTACAACACTTTTCAGCACCTTCTGGGATGTGGATCATTCTTGGTCTTCATTTGGGACAACATCGTGATGTCAGGTTGTCGAAGAACTTAACAATAGTACTCGTAACTAATCTGTAAACAAAGTATTCCTTAAAGGCTGAACTTTAAGGACATCACATGACAGATTCTGCTTTTAGCAATGTTTGCTTTGAGTTGACCCTGTTCTTTTTAAGTCTTGTTTCTTCCATATCTTTTGAAAGCTTTTGCCAAAGCAACTTTGTTGCCATAGAGTCATAAATGTGATAGAATACTGAATTAAAGGGAACAATGCAACTTTTTTTTCTGAGGAATTTTCAGCCTGCAAGGTCTAGACAGAGGAAGTAGACCTAGCAGATCTCTTTTGGATAGTGAAAATAGTACAGTAGCATAACAGTACAGTTTGTCATGTCTTAACAATATATTTCTCTGGGTCTTGTTTACTTGATCCTCAGATTTGGAGGACAAGACACTAATGGCATTACAATTTAAGCTAGGTGAGGTTTAGAAATAGAGTGTATTTTGAGCAATGACATCTAAATATAGATTATGCTATTTAAAAAGAAAAAAACCACACCACAAAACAGAGAAAGAGCTGTTTCTCTTTATTTTTAGTTCTTTGAGTTTTCTCTCTCTGCCCCCCCCCCCCCCCCCCCCTTAGTAGTTTTAAGTTCAAAAACTTAATACCTTTTGCAGAAAAAAATCCACAGTATTACAATAGCAAAAACACCATGTACTTTATAATGGAACACCTATTCAGGATATCAGTGGGTTAGATGAGCCTTCATAAAAGCATAACAAAAAAAAGAGAGAACTGTGCGTATCATTTATAGGAACACCTCCCAGATAAATTACAAATAAGGGCAGCTCTGATACTGCATTCCATTTCAGTCACTTCTACCAAATATATAGGAAAGGATGTTGAGCATGCTCATGATCTGGATTAAATCAGGAAGGTCATCTAAAGACAGATTTAGATCTAAGGAGAACTAGGACTTAGTAAATTCACTTTAATCTGGCCTGTGATACAGTAACAGCTTTATAAAGAAAGTCATTTGAGAGACTTCTGAATGCTGCTGCTCAGAAAATAAAGGCCTTTGGGCTTTCTTTTTCCTGCTGAGTGGAGTGCCCCCTTCTTTTTATCAGATGGTTGTAAAAAAAAAAATAAATTGTGTTGCAACCTGAAATATGTAGGAGTGGACTATTTCCATTAAAACTATTCATGGAAAAGCTACCATTTCCATATTCTTCCTCCATTCTTTTCTGCCTTCTAAAGGAAAACAAAATCCCACTAACACAATGTGATTAAAGTAATTCTGCAGGAAGAAAAAAAAAAACCAATAACTGCATGATATGTGACCTTGCATTGCTTTTAATATGAGATTGCACTGAGTCATGGCAGGGATGGAGGAAATGGTCAGTTCAGCAGATTTTACCCTTGATTTGGCCTGTAGTGTTGTTTGCCATGAAGTGAAAGAGCTGGAAGTTCTTGTGTGTGGTACTACAAAACTGAGAACAACATATTGAAGAGAAACCAAATCAGAACCAAAACTCAAACCCCCAAATAAACCAAAAGGGTTCTTTTAGTTATCAGTGGGAAGAAAGTTGAACATCAGGATATGGTTTGGGTTTTTACCCAATTTATGTATAACTTGTCCTCTCTGCACTTCCCTCTAAGTCTCTCTTCCCAGGATACTTGGAAGAATCAGGCCATGTAGAAGGCAGACCACTTCGCACTGTGCATACAGAGTTACCCCTGTGTGCAACTTCTTTGTGAGTTACAAAATAAACCCTCAGATCGTGAGCTGACCTCTCTGCAATCCCTTCATGGCACTGGAATCGTCCGGATGGAGCTGGGCAGGGACCAAGATCTTGGTATCAACTAGTTCCTCTTACTTCAAAATACTTCCAGCATTCCTATTTCTACATCTGTTTTAATGCCCCAGGTATAATTTCTGGGTGACGTCCAGTGCTCAGGTCTTTTGCTGTGAGAACTCCTCTTCAGTGCATGAGCTTTAGTACGACACAGGCATGAACTGAAGAACAGCTATGTTCTTCATAGAGGCCTTTCCCTAATAAGAGCCTTCCCTTAACACTCAGAATACACTTTCTAACTGGCCTCTGTAATTATTCTCTAAGAACAAATAGATTGCCTTATAAAATTGCCAAAATCATGGATATCATGAGGTTTTGTCACATACAATAACATTAAATCAGTCATGCAAGTAAAACTGAAGTTCTGCATCCAGATTTGTAGAAAGTTTGGAGCACAAACTGGATCAAGCTTGCTTACTTGGATTTAGGTTTTCTGTTCTTCCTATTCTTTTGGACTCACACATGTTCTCACGTATGCCATGTGAGTATGGTAAAGCAGAGCCAAAAATTAAAGTGGTATTATTGTACCATTTTTTTCTACCAAAATTAAAGCTGTTCAGTCATATACTTGCTTACACAAGATGTTACTGCTTTTAGTTTAGGCCCCTATTGTAGTAACACCTTAACTCTAATTCATCCTTGAGGGTATTGAAACTAAGGCTTGCCTACAGACGTGGTCTCAGTCAACAAAAAGTTACAGGGTTCGTTTAGGAATTAGGTGATGCAAATCTATATCCTCTGTCATTCAAAGCATGTGACAAGTTGCTCACTGTTCTCCTTCCTCAAGCAGCGGTGAATCTATGAACAGTAATAATAGTAAGTGTTCATTCTGCCTTCAGTTATATTTCCAACTTTGTCTGCAAGCAAACTCATCTACACTTACATTTCAGATGTGTCAGTCTGCGTTTTCCCTGCCTATAAGCTGTAGGCATCTGTACAGCTAAATGCTAACATTTTGTTGTTAGAAATGGAACATTGTCAATCTGCTGGCGTCCTCTGCTTTCACATTTAGCTTGTAATCACACTGATAGCTTTCCTGAGAAAGACCTCTCCAGTGAGAACAAGGGAACATCAATACTTCACAGAGTACTCACACATCCTCTCTGTTCAAGTCCTAAGAGATAATTACCAGGAAGAGCATCAAGTACTGGTAAGTAGTGACATTAAACCAAGCTGGTAGATCTACCCATTACTCAAAACCCTCTGAGGCTACCAGAGGATTTCCATGGGCTTCATCAGGCTCTAGATCATGCCTAAGTAGGCTTTGGTCTCAAAAAAGATTAATACCAATAAAAACTGTACTGTACCACCCAGCTATTCTTCAGCTAGCTATAGCAATATCCTTGTCAGATGAGCGTTGGTGGGCAAGGGGAGGGGCATTATAGCTCTCAGCTTCTGGGCCCAGTTGAAAGTCATAGTAGGAGAATTTTCTGAAGTCTACTGAAAAGATGTGCTGCTTAACACCATTGTTGACTCACTGTAACTAATATGTTTCAGTTAGGCACCAAAGAGGCTGCTGTTTGCTCCCAGTGTATTCATCTGTCAATAATATTTCCACAGCAGCAGCTGCATCAAGCTGATTTTGTTTTCATGGCAAAGGTGTATTGAAAAGGAGAAGAAAAGAACCCACCAAAAACCAGTCCTACCTTTGCTAAGGTTGGATTTGCTGAGGGGTGAAACACGATAATCAACAACAACAGCAAACACCGGGTGGGGGGAAGCATGACGCATATCCTGAGAGGAATAATAAAATATGCCCAGCTTATATGGTTAATCTTCTCTGTAGGCTTGCTCTGCAAATTTAAGGAAGATTAAATTTCAGATATGCTGTTTCTTGTTTTTTCTGGCAACAATAAACTTCAATTTGGGGGAGGTGGGGGAGGGACAGGCTGAGTGGGGAGAGAGAGCCACAGTAAAGTGTCTGCTGTCCATGTAGTTTTGCCAGACTGCTGTCTCAATTGAGAGCTGTGATCGAGATTTATTGGGCTTAAAATATGAAACAGAACTTTCATGTTGGAATTCTAAATATCTTCTTAAGCAGTAGTGAGTACCACCAAATGCTTAAAGGCAACACACCAGAGTTCAAACCCACACAATAGTTTCTTCTCTCTTGTGAACCAGCAGATTATAGGAAACTTGTTCCATCTTCTTATTTTTGAATTGGGGCAACAGTATGCTGGATGTTATCATCATCATCTGAAAATCACTTTGTTTTTTTATATTAGATTTTGGCTCAGATGGTCAAGATTGCTAGGATTTGAACATATGCATTGAATGGGCAGGTTTATCACTTAATATAGAAAATGCTTGAATGTGTGCAAGATGTTTGCATCTTGGTAGCACATTTTATTAAGCTCTTAGTTATGTAGTGGCAGGAGGAACAGCTTGGAAAAGATCTAGACTATTTGTTTCATGCCATTTTGCCAGCCTCCTGTTCCTCTGTTATGCCAACAACTGTGTTCTACAGGAATAATAAAGCTGTCTGCTGGAGAAATAAAACCAGAGCCAGAGTTTCTCTGTGGACCTCAGGGGTTAGAGAGCAAAAAGCAAAACCTGCATCCTTGCACTGCTTTTCCACCGTTGTGTTTTTAAAGTACATTTGGAAGAACTCATCTTCAACTTATTTAGGAGATGCAGCAATGTGAATATATTAGGACTGTTAGGCTGTACAGTACTGTTTATGCTGAAATCTGACAAGGCTGTAAGTCTGGTAGCAGTTACATTGAATTTTTTGTATCAAATCTGTAGATTTGATTATTGCAGATTTTAATTATTGAATGGACTTGCAATCAGTAATTTGAACCTGGATGATTGTTTTTCAGTGGGTTACATGAAATGTGTTTTCAGTACAGTTCTATCAACAATATGTGGACCAAGTGACCTATTGAATGCCCATTGCACATGTGCTCAAGGACTTTGTTTTCACCAGCACTAGGTAAGTGAGAAAACATAGGAGAGCAAGTACTACAAGCCATAGGAAAAAGAAGGAATATAAATTTCCATATTTTTCTTCCCTTCACAAAGAATGTCACTCACAAAGAATGAAAGAGATTGAGATGAGTAGAAAAGTCCCTTTCTCTGCTGACTGGTACGTACATAACAACATCTGATACACAAAATTAATCACCTGAGTTCACTGAAAAATCTTTGAAGATTCTGTATTTCAGATACACTTATAAGAATTTTACATCCCTCTTAATTGCCAGGTACACACTTTTCAGTTCTTCTGTCTAGGGAACTAGATTGTGTCTCTTTGATTAGTCCATGTTAGCATCCCATAGGAGACTAGCATGGATGCAGAATCGCAGTGGCTTTGTCACATGTAATTCTGTAGTGAGCTCCTGAAGCGAATGATGTTGATATGTCTCCTTGGGTTGAAAAAGATAGCAGGAAAATATTGGAGGTGTTACCCAGACCATTTCCAGCTTGAGCTTTGAGGATGCATGTGACCCAAGGACAATTCGGAAGCATTGTGCTCTTCTTATGCATTAGAATTTTGCACCAAGAATTTGCTCTGCCTGTGGAAAAATGGTGAGCTGAATTTAGATTTGCTTAAAATGGCTTGAGATGTTTTTAGCTGAGGGATGATGATACTTCTGAAGCTGACTAAAATCCTGTGAAGGATCGTTCACTCTGAAGATCACTTACCACCACTGCTCCAGAGCCCAGATTTGTTAACATTCCAGGCATGCTGCAGAGCTCATAATCTACACAGTCTTTTGACTTGGAGTGGGTTGAAGAGTGATGAAGATTGAATTGGTTCATTATAATTGTTGTTTATTTTAAGCAGTTATACATCTCTTCTAGTTTGGATAGTCTTCATTGGGCAGGTCATTTATGTTTCGCATTGTGAGCTTTATTCCTTTTCTTTTTTTTTGTGGTTGTTGGGCCAGATTTAGAGGAAAAAAACAACCGTTGCCCTTATTAATTGGACAAAATATTCTCCTTGCAGCACGTACTTCAGTTTTGTCGTAACTAGTATTTGAAGTCATATGATAAAATTATCAGGTTTCTCCAAAATGAGCATATGGTTTTCTTTATATCCTATTTTATATGCTGTTTCTCTCAGGCTACAAAAAACACTGTTTAATAGTTAGCAAATTTGATGTGAGTAAAGAGACCATGAAAGTCCAAAGACCCTAATGATTCTTCTGTGAATGCTATAAGAATGGAGAAATATGAGTTTTCCATGCATAATAAGTGCTGTAGATGTGCTGCATTATTCATGCACCGTCACTGGAGGAATGCTTAAGGTTTTCTGCAAAGTAAATAATAAGTAAATTGCAAGGAAAAGAAAAAAATATGAAAAAAGCTCCATGTGTGTTCGATTTCCTCTCAAATTTTATATGCACAACAGAATAGCTGGTGGTCCAATTATTGGTCCAAAATCTTAGGTCTGGAATAACGAACATACTTTGGAATCATTGCATTCCCCTATGCAATGACCCTGATCCACTTTTCATTTCTTATTTAATGTATGCTTCATGGCACTATAGCTCCACAGTGGTCTGACATTTGCATTGGCAGCAGTAGGATTCCTGGATATAGGAAGAATGACAATAGCCAGTGTGGGAAGGAATGGGTGACAGTCAAGACACTAAACAGATGTAAAATATATTGTCATTCTTCTTAACAGCTGTCAATCACAGGCTGTTACTAAACAAGACACCCCTGAGGGTGAGAGCTAGCTACTCTGTTGTTTTGCTATCTTCACAGAAGCTTCCCAGCAGGAAGCATGGTGGGACAGCTTACCTGGGAAACCCAGGCTTCTGCAACCTATATCTTTCAGACAAGTCTAAAACCAAACAAGCATGGAGAGTGGGAGCTCCTTTTCCTCGGAAGGCCACTTGGCACGGATGGCCTCGCTGAAGAACTAGACACAATGGAATTAGCATCCAATTTGTATCAATTCCCATTAGGGTTAGATCAACCCATGTTATCCTATTAGCTTGCAGCAGTTAGAGAAACACACAGATGTGTCTGTGTTCTGAAGACCAAGACAAAGCCTTGTTATGCTTTTTTTTCTCCCTTTTCCCTCCAATGGGATTACAATGGCCCCTGTTGTCTGTCTTTGTCTCGGTACTCCTTGATTGACAATACCCTGGGAGATGTCACTGTCCTTGCTCCATGCATTGTAATAGCCTAGCGTACCAAGGGTGCTTTAGGACCTCGTCCCCTCTTTTTTTCAGGTGTTGTAAACGTCTGTCACTGCACCACAATGACGACCTCTTGTTGAGCTTACATGTCTGACGCTCTATCAGTCAGTGTCTGAGGGAGATGCAAGAGAAAACTTTAGGTAGTGACATGAATAGAGGGCAAAGAAATCGGGCAACTTTATTATGGACTATCATCAGAAAGTAGCATGTGTGGAATGTCAATTTAATAATAGAATTGACAGCTTTTCTCTGGTTTCCGCAATGCCACAAGTGTTTCTTTGACAGTTTAAAAAATAGGCCCTTTGTAGCAGTCAGTGAGTGGCACTACATACATTTGTGAATGCCCTGCATAACTGAGATTCCCCCAAATGCCACTGTCCTAAGACCAGTCCCAAGAATCTTTCTGCATTGACTAAGGGTAGTGGTGTATGGAGACCTGGTGAACCTAGGCAGTGTAAAATATAGTGTACAGTAGGTGGGAGGTTGCAGGATAATTAAAAGGTGCTCAGTTATCATTCCGTCAGGAGAGAGTTTCTAAATCAAAGACGATGATTGTGTCATGATACAAGTTGCTACGTAACTGGCCATAGATTTTCAGATTTCCAATGAAAACTATTTTTCCATTTTTCATTCAAGAAACTTTCACAGAAAACTTCCACTTGCTCACCATTGAAAAAATACTAGCATTTAGTGAAAATCTAGAGTCCATACCTTTTCCATTTTTCAACTAAAACATGACAGAAATAAAAAAGAAGAAATTTACATTATTTTTGTTTAACTTATTTTTATCTGAGGAAGAAATTATAACTAGTTTCTCAGGGTTTGTGATCACACGTATAGCTATTTTAGAAAGCAAGGCACATAGTCTGGGGAATAGTATTGCTTCTCTACTAGCTGCAAACTCAAGAATAAATTAGAGATCTCTCTTTTTTAATGTGTCCTTTTCAATGTTGAATTTGACATGAATTATCTTAGCAGAGGGCAAGACATACTTCATAATCTGTTTGCAATTCTAAAACCATAAATGTCAATTATTTTTTTTTTTATTACAACTCTAAAATGACAAATAGATACCACACCCTTGTTTAGGTGTCAACAGAGTAATTTTTCTTCCTTTTGAGGAACAGAATCATTCTAGTAGGGAAAAGATGACTGAACAGAATGGAAAATAGAATAAAATTAAAACTGTATTGCCTGTATTTTGGAAAGTGGGGTTTATTCCTTTTTCAAACAATCATATGCTAAATCATTATTTTTAAACATTGGACTTTTCTACCAAGGCTAAAAATAAAAAAAATAAAAACCACACCTAACCCCAAGGATTTCCAAATGGAAGCAGGAAAACCACAACCATTGAGTACATATATATATGGAGAGAAAGCTGCGCTACTGGAGCAGACAATCTAGTCTAAAGGGCACAGAAACAATGGTGATGACAAAAGCTTACAGTGCACTATAAGCAGACATCTACATAGATGATGCCTCATAGCATAATTTACCTTTCTCCATAGGCACGGGCTTTTTAATTTATTTTGGATTATAAATTTGGACAGCTTATTTGCCTGGAAATCTAAGGAAAGAACCATCCAACTAGTTTTTCCTAATTTTCCTGTAATCGTTCTCTAATACATGCTGACAAATACAGAGTGAGCGTGTAACTAGAGGAAAAAGAAAAAACACATTTCCTTTCCATTTGTTGCTTGGAGTATAATTGGTTCTATTTCATAGATGCAATTGACAGTCACTGGTTTAAATCGAAACAAACCGAAGGAAAATGCACTGAGGTTGAGATCTCTTATACCTCCATATGACAAAGCTTAGCAAGCAATTTTTGTTTATTCCCTTTGATGTGTTCAGAAAAAGCAATAATTGAGTCTCAAAACATTTCTGTTTTTAATGAAAATTCATTTGTTGGCAGGATCTGCAAGATAGCATTAAGTTTTCCTCCTGTGGCTATTTCATGAGGAAAACAACTACTTGTCTCTGCTATGAGATAGTCCCATTTCTCAAATGCCAGACAGACATACTCTAAGTCAGACTATTTGGTAACTTTTTAAATTTTGAACTGGGTAGCATTTTAAGAATTTCTTCACTCTTTTGGAAGGAAGGAATCCTTCATGGCCTCTGTGGTGTCACAGGTTGCTAATAGGTACCGGCTCTCTTCCTTCGTGTATCAAGGTTTCATGCGTTACAACAGAGAAGTCATTCATTACCTGGTTCTCAGAAGCTAACATGAATGTTCTTCTTTCTCTGATTCATTATAGTTTAGAATTAGAACATTAGTACACTTGTCAAATGTAAACTACATCATTTGTTTCCCTTTTAAACATTCAGTATCTTTGAAGTGAAAGCTTAAGTCAGACAAGCTTAGCTCAGAAAAAAGGCATAGCATTACAGTGCTGTCACTACTAGGAGCTGAACCATGGCCAGTTTAGACAGTATTATATCATTGGAATTAAACTGGTTTCCTGTGCCCTTGAGAGAAAGTCTTTAAAAAAGAGAGAGAAGAAGAAAACAATATTCTTCTTGTTTGACTTTTCAAATTTATGGCCCTGTGCTGTCCCCCTGTCACTTACACTATGCAAAGAAGTATGTTTCTTTGTTTGGGCATACAGAGCTTCTAACTGGGTGTTGTCTCTAGTGCAGTCTTTATGGGCTACATTACAGGAGGTAGTTGTGTCATGTCCAACGAGAAACGCAGCCCCACAGTAGCTACAGGAGAGGTTCTGTTGCTGGGGGAAACAAACCCCCTCAGGACAAATTTTTGTTCTTCAAAGTCTGCAGTCAGAGTGGAGGAACACAGTATTAGATCCTTCAGAGCTGTGCCCCAGAAGCAAAAAGATACACCACCAGGAACCGACAGACCTTGACAGGCTTTTTGCTGGGCCATAAAAGTCAGTACGGTGTGTTTGTAAGTCCAGCCTGCACGTACTGCAATCTACTCTGGCCGAAGAGTTAAGATCAAAATTCCCTGGACTCTCTGGATGGATACAAATGCTCCCCAAATGCCTTTTATGTTTGTTTTCGGTTGGTTTTTCTTGTTTGTTTGTTTGTTTGTTTTGTTTTAACTGAGTCTAAAAAGACGGAGAAAGCATGAATTATCTTTTGGATCTGATCACACTTGGGTGGCTGACAGTACAAAGCAAAACAGATAGCCCAGCCCTTACACATGCCTCTGTGGTCACAAGCAGAAATGGTTCAATGAACAACTGAGAACCCATCTCTGAAAGTTTCAGTCTGCTTCCTGTGTGTAAACAGAAGAAAAAGAAGACTTTATCAGAAATATTTGCTCATATCTAACTTGGAGACAAGGTTTCAGTCAGCTTGACCTCACAGTTAAATAAGACTGGTGGTCTCAACCTGACACCTAATTAGTATTTCCCCACCTTGCCATTATACTCTCCGCAGTTTGGCATGATCTGCAATTTCTCCTCAGGAGACCCCAAGTTGTGCAACATTGAGGCTAACATGGGTTGGGAGAGGAACCTCAGCTGAGCTCCAAAGGGAAGTTTACAGAGACTGTCCACGATTAGTCACCATCATCAGTCCCATAGTTTCACCATTAAACTGAAAAATAACTAATGAAAGCCCAGAAACTGCAGCATCGCTTCAGTGACACAGTGCAGTATACAACATTGGTGCTGCCTTGTGGAGGCTGAACTCCAAATGAACTGTGAAAAGTTTCTAGGGTGTAGCTGTCCCCCACTGCCCATTTGCTCTGTGATTAGAAGGTTGCTGGATTCCTAACAACGTTCAATTGGTAATGGTAGTACAACAAGCGTAGTAGAGACTACGCATTTGCAAAGCTCTCTGTAAGTGCCAGTAAAGGCACTACGGGGTAAAGTGCAGAACATCCCAATTCACCAAATTAATTTTGCACATTTTATCTATGGGGACAAAGCAAGTTTTTTTCAGACTAAAAATAGTTTTAATGTCCTTATTCTTTTGGTTTTGGGTGTGGGGTTTTTTTCTTTTCTTTTCTTTTAACATTATCAGTGTACTTTAAACTCTCCAGGGTACAATCAGAGCTTTTGCTGAAGAGTAAAAATTCTTTCAAGTTGTTTAAAAGTGGTATGTGGCCAAAATGTTAGCAGTTGTTACTTCATGACATAAATTTCATATAATTGAAAGAAAGGAAAAAATTTGAATCTCTTTCAAATAGAGAAAGTTTTGTAATCTAACACTTAGTACATGTATAGTACATACTTTAGGCACAGGGTGAGCTGATGATGATTTAAAGAAATTTGAAAATAGGAGAAAGATTTGCCTGAACCAGCACAGTAAGCAAAACAGTCCACAAAAGGATGGCAATTCTAGGCGCTGACTAGTAGAAGAGGGACTGTTCCTGACACATCCAGTCTTAGTTCTTGCTTCCTAACAACAAGACCTAGGAATCACTGCTGCTGGCTGGAGTCAAACAGTCATCGATTTATCTTAGAGAGGAAAAAGCTTTTGGCCTTCTCTTTTACCCTCGAGGAAACTTCTACCGTCTAATTCTACATGCCCTTTGCCATGAGGAAAGCCATGTTCAATTCCTCCTTTATATTTCTAGGCCAACCAGTTCTTCCTAACCTCGCAAAATATACCCTTCCTCTGCAGATTCTGCCATTACATCTGTGACATCCTCATCCTCCTCTCCCATATACTGCATATTCTACTCTCTTGCAAAAATATAGAATCACAGAATCATTTAGATTGGAAAAGACATTTAAGGTCATTGAGTCCAACCCTTAACCCAGCACTGCCAAGTCCACCACTAAACCATGTCCCTAAATGCCACATCTACATGTCTTTTAAATACCTTCAGGGATGGTGACTCAACCACTTCTTAGGGCAGCCTCTACGAATGTTTGATAACCCTCTCAGTGAAGAAATTTTTCCTAACATCCAATGTAAATGTCCTTTGGTGCAACTAAGAGGCTGTTTCCTCTCATCATAACACTTGTTACTTGGGAAGAGACTGACATACACCTTGCTACAATCTCTTTTCAGGTAGTTGTAGAGAGCGATAAGGTCCCCCCTGAGCCTGCTCCTCTCCAGGCTGAGCACCCCCAGCTCCCTCAGCCGCTCCTCATCAGCCTTGTGCTCCAGACCCCTCCCCAGCTCCGTTGCCCGTCTCTGGACACGCTCCAGCGCCTCAACGTGCCTCCTGCAGTGAGGGGCCCAAAGCTGAACACAGGATCCCAGGTGCGGCCTCACCAGTGCCCAGCACAGGGGGACGGTCCCTGCCCTGGTCCTGCTGGCCACACTGTTTCTGATACCAGCCAGGATGCTGTCGGCCGCCTGGGCCACCTGGGCACATGCTGGCTCCTGCCCAGCCAGCTATTGACAACCACCCTCAGGTCCTTTTCTGCCAGGGAAAGATCAGTTCTAACAATATAGATCAGGTCTGACAATTTCTAGCAGATGTGATCTAGAGAGGCCTTATTTAAGGTCCAGCATGCCTACTAGGTCATTAAACCCTGTAGGCCTGACTTGTCACACAAGGTCTGTGAGAGAGGAGCTGGCTCGTTTCCTCACACTGGCTTGGCTAAGAGGGATCAGCTCTTGCAGAGAGGCTTCTCAAGCTTACAAACTCACCGGTCCTGTACTTGCACTCAATTCCTCTATACATTTCAAATCCCGCAGGTTAGAGTGTTTGAGCATTTGCAGATACAGGGTCCTGTTGGCAGTAGTAATCACCATGTGCAGGGCTCCTACTCTCATCAAAATCACTGCTCAGCCTGGCACTGACACTGGGGCTCCCACTGGCATGTATTGGGTTATTTCTGTCTGGTTTTCCATAGTCTTTGCAGAGCTCTCACATATTTTTACCCCTCTGCAATGGATACCCCGGGTACTCAAGCACACTGGGGGCACTACCAGCTGCACTGGAGGGGAGGATCTCCTTCGATATGAAGAAGGGCAGGCTTTGGTGCAGCCCTTGCCACAGACATGCTGCAGAGCCGTGTGCCTCCTCCCTAGAGCCCTCCTGCACCAGGAGCAGCTGGTGAGCAGATCACGGATGAGAGCAATCAGCATAACATATGAGGTTACAGAGCAGGAGAGTGTCTGCTTTGCTGCACCACAAATGCTAAATGCCAGGATGACTTTTGTGGGGAGGAGGGAGGATACACTTAAGGTGGTGCTAGGTGAGGAGGTCTCCAGCACAACACATGCAATTTGGCACAGACTTTCCTTGCACCAAATTCTTCAGTCAAGGGGTGGTTATCATCTCTCAAAATCAAACCCTGAGCCAGTGCTATATGTGCAAACTTCTTTGTTACAAATGCTAGTTCTTCTGGATCTTCCTAGCAAAACTACATGGAGACAGAACACCAGCTCTATCACAATAAGGTATTTAACCAAAGAGATGAGTTTCCATTTTAAGACACTTGCATACAAACTCTCCCTCTGTAGAATAAGACATATCACTGCAGTAAACAGATTTGCCCACTGCTTATGTAAGGCCCTTGTATTTGTAATGAGTGCCTTGTAACCCTTGGTGTGTTTATCCTCATAACATCCCCATGAAGTCATGAGTGCTGTCAGATTTATATCGACAGGGGGTGATATGAGACGTGGAGAGTCAAAATGGGGTTCCAGAGTTGGTCATTTAGTAGCTTGCTGATGATGAAAGATCATCTCTCCACTTCTCTTGGGCTAGCAGTAGCATTTATCTCACACCCTGATGAGTGTGGGTGGTTCTGCTCTCTAAACTGATGGAAACCTGCTCTTCTTGCTTGCTGATTAATTTTCTGCCAATGTAGAGGCTTCAAAAAATAGCAGATATGGGTGCAAGAGGAGTGGCATCTTTAAGCAAAACATTTGCACAAAGTGGGGTATTTCTGTTACAAAATGAGGTTTTTATTTAATAAGAGATAATTATTTTCTGAAGCTGACTTTAGTAACTATACAGCCACTTGTTGAAAAGCAAAAAGAAAGCATGTATGTTGTACAACACTTTAAGTGCCTTAATTCATATTACAGCACGGCACCAGTGGCTGAATAGGCTGGATTTTAGACTGAATTCAAGTCTTCAAGGGTGAGTATGGCACCGTACCTATGGGATCATCCTTCCTCCCTCTCCTAAGCTTTTGTTCTGTTTTGTTGTCCTGAAATCCATAAAAGGAGACTACAGGAAGAGAGAATTTTCTCGACTTGATTATAGTGCCATTAAATACACTCACAAACATGCTCCATTTCTTCTACAGTAATGACTCATCAAGCATTACAGTAGAAAATATTTCTGTATCACATAGGGCTGCTATGGAGAACAAGAAAGAATGTGATTGTGCAATTGAAGTCTGTGTATTAAAGCACTTAAGATGGAGAGCTAAGCTAAAATTACGTATAAAACATTAATTTATCCATTTCCTAACTGTAATTCTTTGGCCATCCAAGCAGATGGTTGCATTAACACAGGGTGGGTGGGTTTTTCTCATGTAAAATAGCAAGTTGCAAGTTCTTCCTAATAATTTAATTATTACTGTACCCGTAACCAGATATAATTTCATTCATTAACTTCGGTCCTGGCTTTCCCTAGGGTATGATTATTACTAAGTAGATCCCATTTTACTTTAAACAAATGTTCTGTACATTAAAAAAAAAAAAAAGACATTTGCAAATAATAAAAGTTATGGGCTTGAGTCAAGTTTAAAGCTACTTATCCAAAGCTTCACATTTGGGTGAAACAGCCGTATTTTGGGAAGGAGGGAGTCTGGTTTGAGGCCAGCTGTTTGGAAATAAACACCCTCAGATGTTGTCTTTATTAACTAATAATCAGATATTTCTGCTAGAAGAGAGGCTTCTTTCTTACTAAAAGAAAAATGTTGTCTGAAGTAGAATTCTTCTTAGCAATATTGCCATTTGTTAAAAAGCAGAACAAAAATATTTAAGTGATTTTAAATGAATCTCACGTTTACTTACAGAAAAACTTCAGCTCAACCATCTGCAGGAAAAGGCCATTATAATTCAAGTTTCTATAAACATGCTGTGATGACAGGACTTTTAATACTGCACCTGAAGGAAAAAGATAGTGTACAAATGTAATGCACCTGCTGGCTTGGGTGTTTATATGATCAGCTAAGCAGGAGCTCTTAATACTTCCCAGCAGATCTCTGCCAGTGGGTCTGCTATAAATCCCTCCACAGCCAGACAAGTTGGCCTTTATTTTTTCATATTGCTCTGGGCATCTCACATGACATTCCCAAATAAGGAATTGTACTACAAGCTTGCTCTGATTGCTAGTAATGACTTAACTGCAGAGGAATTATAACAGTATGAATAACAGTGGTTTGCACTGTGAATGCCTAAGCTACTCCAAAAATGCCAGAGCAACCAATATAATGTGCTTCTCGCTCATAACTTTGAAATGGCAGAGAAAGTCAGGGCACTTTACAACTGCTGCTAATCTGTAAACACTGATTGTTCATTCAACAGCAGGAAGCAAAAACAAATGGAAAGCAAATAATAGTATTAGCTGTTTCTGGGTATTGTGGAAGCAAAATTATGCAAAGCATCAAATTAAAAATATAGGAGGGGAAATAAGATTCCCTCTTGTTTAAAAGGGGTAATTTGAATGAATATTTTGTCAGCGAAAAATTCCTCTGTGTGTGCATGTCTTATTATACAGCATTAGATTTCTGACTCCTAGCTAGAAGTGAACCAACACTATTTGTACAAGAATTAGTCTGCAGGCTCCCTGGGGACAGAGTCTTCTTAATTGTCTTGCCTTACAGCTTGTTTAAACTGGCCTGTAAGTTTGGGCTATAGTTATAAACTGTTGGTAGAGAGAGCAGATACAGAACATCTATCTAACAGGTATCTAATAAAACATACCAATGAAAAGACTATAGGTTTGAAATATTTCAAAAGGCAACAATCAGATTAAAACAAAATTAATGCATAGGTATCTTCAGCAAGTTTATTGGATTACATATTGCACAGGGTGGCACTTACAAACGGACACTGACTCTTAGTGCCTGTTAATGGAAAAAGCTGCAAATTGCTAATGTATATACAGCGGACATGTGAGGAGGGGAAAGTAAGACCAAAAAGAAAGCTGCAAATCAAGAACAGGGAAGTAAGGAAAGCGTGGGCTTAAGCTTAGCAATTTGCAACCAATTTCAGCCACTCTCCAGGCATGATTTAAGCAAATTCTTTGGAAGTTTTTCACCTTGCAATTGCTACTGTGCTACTAATGAGTAAAGCAGTTTTCCTAGGTGTGGCTGGTGCTGCCTGGCAGCACGGGGGGAATGAGAGGCCAGTGCCTAGAAAGCCTGAGGACTGAGGGGAGAGAGTGGGATTGTTAGAAACAGTCTGTAGGAGTCTAAGGGAGTTCAGAGCTCGTTGCAGCAGTACTTGCTCTGAGCGCCCTGCTGAGTGGGAATTGCAATGGGCTTTGCCAGGCTCTGCTTCAAAAACAGACCCTTGAAGGATGAACTTGACCTTTTTGGCAGGGCACCCTGTGCAGGAACCTCCAGGGTGCTGCAGACGTTTCCCTGCAGCATAGTGCAGGGGTGCATCACTCAACCGAGCAACCTGGTGTTCTTGGGTGGGCAGCACCAGGCCTGAGAAGCAAGAATTCTGTAGCTGCGAGGTTAATGTACCCACAGGAAAGCTTCAGTGCTGCTATTTCTGTGGGTAGCTTGTGATGTTGCGGCACCCTGAATAGCCCTGATGGTGCCTACTGTGCCACCACGGAGCACGCTTTAGGGCAGACCCTTGCTACAGACAGCTTTGGTATTTGGAGCTACAGTGAGAGACCAAAAGCATTCCTCCTTCCATGCTATAAAAACCTGCATTCCTTCCTTTGGGCAAAGCAGGCTGGATTTCTCCTTGTCTGAATTCTCTGACTTAGTTGTGCAATTTGCCAAAAAGTCTGCCTCCCTGGAAAAGAGCAGTTACCACTAATTGTTTTGCCTGAGAATCACTCCTTTGAGTTGTCAACCAAAGCTGCCTTCTGGCAGCTGCCCAGGTTGCCATAGTTCTAGACAAAATGAAAATGTTATTCAGCAAGACATCTGCATCAAAGAGAGAAGCGATGGAAATATCAGTCAGCAAAACTTGTGATGTTCTGCCTAGGAGGAGCTGTGTCTCAGTACTTTGCACCATTGCAAGAATGGTGCTTGCAAAGAAGATGAAACTATGAGAGCTGGCCGTGGATTCATAATTCCATATAAGGAAGAATTCCATTTTTCAGATTTCATTTTCCTCAAGATAAAACATGCCTTGGGCTAGAATCACTGTTTTCTCATCTGCTTGGCTACCTGAGTAGTAACATAAGGAAAGAAAGATTAATGCTTCATAAGTTACACATTAGCCTTCAAAAATTATTTCTTTTGAATTCTCATCAAATCCAGTAAAACAAAGTTTACTGTTATGAGGAAAAAAACCCCCAAAGCTTGCAAATCTGGGACACCATCTTCTCCAGGGTGACAATGTGCCCCAGTGCTCAATACTCATTTGGACTGGAACAGTAGGAGAATACGCTGAGAGCCAGATGTACTGGCTTATCTTTGGATAGGAAAGGACTCGCATCCTTCAGGGCTGTTCGAGTCAACAGAAACGTGCACTCTTACTCTGCCTTTTTGGTTTGAGAAGAGATGGCCTTTTTCTGCTGTCCCTGTGTTTTTGAGGCAATAGTGAGGCACTGCTCACAAGGGACTTGTGACTGAAGAAGGGAAAGTCGAGAGATAGAATTTAGGAAATGGTATAACTGCAAAAAAAATAAAAAGGGGCTCGAATGAGAGTTCTGCATGGAGAGAAAGCTCTGTTAGTGTCGTCGGTGAGGACTCAGTCTATGGTAAACGGAGACGATATTGCAAATCTTTCTGTGTAACCTCCAGACCTGCACCATGAGAAAAATCTAGCTCACTGGTGACAGCTTGGTGTCTCACAAGTACAAAGAGAGATCCTGTTTTATGTATGTGTGGCTTTTCTAATGTGTATTTTTACATATATATCTAGATAAAAAGGTAAATCTTGATTTTACTGCGGGACCCCTTTAAACTGACTTTTTCCTATTTAGGTGTATCAGGCCCTATTTAATTGGAGATTGGTTTTGATAGCTGAGTTCAAATATAGTATGAAAATATCTCTTTGCCTGTGATACAGTGTACATACCAATAAATCAGCAACCTTTGTGTAAGAATTTAATAAGAGAGTTCTCTAATATATGGACACTCCAGATGTATGAGCTTGGACCTTGACTTCAGCAATTGCTGCTGCCTGGGGTGTAGGATTTTTAAAAATTCCCAATAAATTGCTAGGAATTTTTTGAAAGGTTTGCCATGGTATTGTATGGTATTTAGTAATTTGATAATTTTTCCTATAAGTAAAAAAGAAATGACTGAAAAAAATGGCTGAAACAATGGAAATATTATCAACATTAAAAAGTCATTGAGAAAGGAGAAGACGAGGTTGAACTTAAATTAAAAAAACCCATTATTTTTAATCACAAAGGGAGATCAGATGATGTTCCTGTTTTCCACTACGGTGATCCAGTTTCTAATGGCTCACATGCAAAGCATTTTCCCAAGTATTTTACTCCTAGAAAAAATACGGTGATGCAGTGTAGGTTAATTCTTGGTACAGAGCTGGTCATAACTGTAAGAGAGAAGGATGGGCTGGGCTCATCTCTGACTCATATCCACCCTTCTACAGCTCATATGTGGTCACATTTCTGAGTCTTCTGCAAGGCAGGCTTGGTGGTTGTAGTCACCTGCTCAACACTTTGGATTAAGGAATTCTAGACACCTATGATAGAGTCACAAACAGAGGTTAATTCTGAGGGGCATGGGAAAGAGAAGTGAGAGTTCTTGAAGTCATCAAGGAAAGGAAAGCAGTTTTTGCACTTACTGAGAGAGGTGGTTGTGTCTTACTGTGTAGCAGAGCACATCCCTGGTATGTCCCGGGGCAGGGATGTTCCTTAAGTGGCAGCACTGGCTAACTCTAGTAAAATCCTGGCCATGGTTCCAGGCTTCCTGCTGACTTGGCTGGACCTGAGTTTGAGGTGAGCTCAGATAACTCAGGGTCTCAGCCAGGTGAGTTGTGAATATCTTCAGTGTTGGAAGTCCTTCCGTATCTTTGGGCAACCAGTTCCTGTGTTTAATCAGCCTTGTTGGCCACTGTCAGTGTCAAGGTCTGTATTTGCAGAACACAAAGAAAACATGAAGATGGGTGTGTGAGCAGGTGAGTGTTGTTTGTACATTTGCTTTTAAAAAAAAAAACAACAGGTCTGGTACTTATTATTTTGATAGCTTCTTGATTCTTAGATCTTAGTCATGCCATCTCCCAAATATGAAGTAATTAAAAATTGACCTTGTGCCTCACAGATACATTTCACTACAGCTTCAACCCTGGGCTGGACTCTGTTCTTCTAGGGCCTATCATTTGAATCATGTGGAGATATCTCAGAATTTTTGACTAGAGGGCAGACTGTATAATGAATATCATGATGTGTAGTTGAATGCTTGCATTAATAGGTAAGCCTTCTAAATACAGTTCCTAGGGCCTGAGACAGCTCCACTGTGACTTTGCAGGCTATGAAGATAAAGTGATATAAATACTTTTGATCGTATCCAGTTATATAGAAAACTCAATTTTAAAAAGATATAATTGTACTATCCTGCCAGGGGTTTTTTGTGCATCACTCTCACTAATGTGATAAACATTTTTATATATCTCTGGAATTTTACTGATTGTTTTCTTTTAACAATAGCAATTGTGTGGAGTGCAGTCACAGATAATTTGCATTTGAGTTTTTCAGTGTGCATTCTTCAGAATCCCAGGACAATAGTGGGATGCAAAGTCTTGTTAGACTATTGGCTTTATTATCCAGCCCATGATTCACAGGAAAATGTTGTAACGACCTCTTGCACCAGCAACTAATTCTTTTTAAAAGATGAAAGTTATTTCTTCTCCTGGCACAGATATCAGAATCTGCCTTCAAAGAATGATATGGCATTAATAGTACAAGCTGCCCAACACTTCTAAAGGAGTAAAACCAGCAAGACTGTTTTTTTTCAAGTGTATACACAAGCCAGCTGTATTTTTTTTTATCCTGTGCTTCAGAGGCAGAACAGTTTCCTCCTGCTACTCAGACACAGCACATGTTAGCAATAAGTGAATCATATTTAAGATGGAGAAGAGAAGAAAAACAACTCTGACCAGAAGATTGACCCAACTCCCAAATCAAAATTAACCTACAAAACTTGGATTCATTCAGACAACTTTTCACAACTATGCTGGCTGCAAAAAAGTGCACAGGTTCTTGTTCTAATCTGGAGTCTGTACCTTAAGTGACCACCTAGATAAAGAGGTCCAGGTTTTGCTGCCATGAGTATTTGAGTCATTTATCTCTTTTCTGAACTATACTACTGTAATTTCTTGTGCTGGCTGCTTTTGAAAAATACCTGCTCCAAAATATTGCTCTCCTTATGTTTTGACCTTTTTCAAATTTCTGCTCAAAATGAATTGATCTACTAAAACTCATTGGGTGATGTTGTCCCTTAGCTTAAAGGAGTTTTCTACTTCACTGGGATAGAGAGCAACTACTTCATGTTACCAGGCCTAGTGAAACACTCTCTTTACAGATTTTCTGATTACAACGTTAGTAGTCTGAATGGTCTACAGCTGTGTTTTGTCTTCCATGAATTTGCTCATGGTTCAGGTGTTTTGTATCTCCAGTGAAGAGCTTACTAGTGTGTACTTTCCTATTTCTGTGGAAAAATGTAGCCTGCTATCGGTGATACATCAGTGGTGGATTCACCATTCTGTAGGGCACTGTGTCTTCCCTCTTCTTGATCTATTTTGATTCATGAACATGGATTTGTAGGAAATATTTATATCAAATAGTAACTGAATGATCTTTTGTTTCATATGCTATTTCATTTCACTTATGTCACTCCTCAATTTTCTCCAGACCTTTTTGCATGATGTTTCAATCCCTTTCAAGTTGCCAATGAATAACCGTTTCATCCATACCACTTATTCAGTATATTGTTGCATTTTTGAACCATCACCTTTAAATAAATACTTAGTACCCAAGCTTGTGGAGTTTCACTCAGGACTTTCCTCCACATCAATAGTCTCCCTGTCTGCAAATGCTGTTCTCATTTTTCCCTTAGCCAGTTCTTAACCTGCGTTACAAATTTCTTCTTTTACTAAGTGGTAGGTGAAATATATTCATTACACATTTTGTGCGTTAGATGACATCAAATGGGCTAAGTGTATTCTAGGTTAAAGCAATTCCTTTGGTGGTAAAACTTCTATCTTAATAAAAAGAAGTTGTTTATCTAAGATATCATTAGTGAAAGCATGTTGCATTTTCTCCCATTTTCTTGTTTATGTCTGTTTCTAATTACCTCCTACAAAACTTATTCATAGCTCTTTTACTGAATGCAGATTAATGGGTATCTCTTCTCTCCTTTTTATGGTCAAGTATCGTAGGTCCTTGCTAATCTGCAGCTACCTCAATTTGACATCTTTTAAAGTAAAAAAGAAAACCAAACCAAACCAAAACCAAACACAAAACCGAATCAACAACACAAAACAAACCTCAAACCCTTCTTACAGAACCTGTGATTTCGAGTATGAAATCTGCCAATGTTTTAGAAAAGAACCAACTCTTCTGATTTGAATGTATTGTGTGTACATTTTTGGCAGTGTGCTTTTATATTACATGTAGTGACTCCTCGTCTTGCTAGCTACTTCTCCGTTCTGCATTCAAAATAAGTTTCCTGAAAACAGAGCCAGAATATTAATCTAGCCTTAGAATTTGAACGGATTAATTTTTAAATTAATTGAATTAATAATAAATTGAAATTACTCCTTCTGGTACGTGATTAACTTCTATTCTTTTACATCCCCCCAATGTATGCCTACTGAGCCATATGTTATTTCCATTAATTTGCTTCATAAGTTCTGACTCCACTTTTAGCGATGTTTGTGTTATTCTCATGCTTGATGACCAATAACATGAAGCTTTCTCTAGTGATTAGTCCCTTTGTCAATCTCTGTGACTATACCCTTGTTTCTTCTATCTTGATCTTTTCCTCTTTTTGGAGGTAAGTATGTTTGGTCCTGTGTTATGTTCATACAAGAATGTGACAACATCACTGATCCCCTACCTCAGGGTGTACTTGGTTAAACTTTAATTCAGATATTTGAGTTTTCAGTCCAGGTGAATTCCCTGACTCTCTAGATTTGCCATTTTGAAATCATAAACTTGATTTGCAGGTCTCTTATGTTATAATCTTGTGGTAACTCTATTCAGGGCCATTTTTATGATCAGCTTTTCTCTAAGGCCCATGCTACGTTTCAAAATTGTGTCTAAACCAGTATTACCCTAACCTAAAACATTTTTGCCTTAGAAAGTTACCTTCAGGCACTAACTATTAAGCTTAAGTGCTTTGAGCATTTTATTACTTGTGTTTGCTTTCCATTCTATATAGAGGAAGCTAATGTCTTCTAATAACAGAATTTAAATTATTGTCTCTGAAGTTCATCTCTAATTGTGGAGGATGTTTGCAACAGACCCTTACATATATTGCAGTAGATGTCTAACACATTTCTGACCTAGCATAAAGGATCCATACTTTCCTGATTCTGTGTTCCCAGAATGCCTCACTGTGGCAAAATCACATTGCTAAAACCATTCTGTATCTGAAGACTTAATTAGCTGCTCATATGTGGAGAAGTAAGGAAAAGTGACAATCTCCATAAATCATGTATTATGTAATCATCAAAACTGTTCTTTATGATATCTCCGTTATTTTTTCTAAGTGTGATACTTAAAATTATGTATTCCAATACAAGCTCAGAGTAAAATGGAAGGGTTACTGTATGAGACTACCAGGCTTCCTGTTTACACAGCCCAGGGTTTGTTTGTTTTGTTTTGGGGGTTGTTTTGTTAGGTAATCTGCTCTAATCCCAGGTCATCTTCAGCAAAATTGCTTCCTGACCAGTTTCCCATCCTGTTTTCTGCATTTGCTTATCCTTGCCCATAAGCAAACCCCTGTGCTTTTCACTTGAAGGGATTTTTACACTGTATCTTCAAGCTTTTTCTGCCCTACCCCCCCCACCCCCAACTGCTTCCTACTGTGACTTGTATCTTCTTGCATTTGAAGCCCTTGCTAGGGTGGTCCAGCTGTCCCACCTTATTCAGGTCTTTCTAGAAAACTTGTAGTGGTACCAAATCTGACACAGTTTCCTGCACTACTCTCCCCCTTTTCCCTTTCATTTAGAAAAGAAATCACCAATAACTCCTTGAAGTGATTTTATTTTTTTTAATATACAATTCTGAACATGCCACATAGCCCTTTCTAATAAGAATGTGACTCAGAACACCACCAGGTCTTACTAAAATGAAGATACAATGTTTACTTCTCTCTTAGTCCCAAGGCTAGTTACCCTGTCTGACAGGGAAATTAAATGGGGTTGATACGGTTTGTTCCATATGGATCCAAGAAGCAACTGCAGAGAGGTTGCTAATGAACAGAGGAGCCAGGAGAACTTCAGATGAGGCCATCTGTCCTCTGCTGAACACAGGTTAATTTATAGCCTCTCTGCTGTGGTGGAGTACTAAAATTGCATGCTTTTGAAGTTAATGGCAAAGCAAAACAGTTTACCCTTTGGTACTGAATTCTGATGCAAGTGAAGGAAATCTTAAAAAGACAACATTTTCATGCTGTTTTTGAAAAATAAGTTACTATTTCCTGACCTTTCTTCTCTTTGGAACTGAATTTAGCCTACTAGTGTCCTTAGGAGACCAAAGCAGTATAGTATGAGGCTGAGCTCTCACCTTCCTAAGGATCCTCAGTAAATCCTTGAAAGGGAAAAACTCAGGGTCCCTACATATACAGAATTGATGGGTTTGCCTTTGGTTAGGATCGGAGGCCTGCCACCGTAAGCAGTCAGTAAACGGCAAACACATCTTTGTGCATTGCTCCGTAACTGCGAATCTGGCATAACAGTACTCATCAAAATAGTGCTAATGAGAGAATTAAATCCATGTGATCAGAAACAAAGTATGAATGATGTAACAAAATGCTGGTGAGCATCTGATGATCTGAAGACGGGGGTTGGCTAGGGAAGGAAACAGTTGCATCTTGTGCTCTGGGCGTGAGACTTGCCACCATGTCTGGCTTCTCTACTTCTGCTTTCTTTGTTCCTGCACAAGCTCAGCGCTGAGTTTTCTCTCTGGCTGTGGAACATTCACAGAGCTGAGGAATAGGGAAGATGCCTGGGCACTCTGCTTGGGTTAGAATTGTGCCTTCTGCCTTCATGACCTTGTCAATGTGTGCATGTATGATGGCCCTGACCCAGCAGGTCTTTTCTCCTGGTCCCAGTATGTATTGTCAGTATTGAATGAGATGAAGTCTGATTTCAGGGCTGTTGTGCTCGCTGCTGCCTTGATGTTGTTAAAGTTGCATTTTGCATACCGGCTTTCTGTTGTTTTATGGAGAAAACTGACTTTCTTCTGTTACTTATATTAGTATGGTCTTTAACATCGCATGCCATCTTATAGCCATTCTGCAATGACAGATACAAGTCTGAGAAAATGCAGTGCAGACTAACTCCCCATTGCACTTAGAACTGTCAATTAACTTGGGTGAAGGTTCCTAATTACTAAGACACACTCACTTAAGAGGTTTCCTATGAGCAGAGCACACATGAATCTGCAGCAGAGCTCAGTCACAGGCTGCCTGTGGTGTGGTTTGATCCGGTATCTTAGAAGCTTGATACTTGCTAAGGTTGTTTGCTTCCTAAACTGTTCACTGCATGTTGGGGGTAGCTATTTTCTGTGCTGCATATAACAAAAGAGAACTTGTTTATTTCATGCCTCTTCTCCAGATGTAACTTACGTACTGTGGTAGTTGTGCTTCTAGAAACAAAAAAAGAAAATCTGATCATTTAAACATCAGAATAAGTAATGGTATTAGACACTCTCACCCCAGGCTATCCATTTGCGTGAATTACCAACTTCTGAAAAACATTTTCCTGATTTTTTTCTCAAGGCTTGTATTTTGGCTGAATTGGAATAATTTCTCTAAATGTATTTTGTGTGCTGCTGAAGCAAAATTAAGTGATTTCCATTTAATAATTGCTACAAACCCAGAAAACTTCGATTAATTTTAATTAATGGCTGGTGCTTAACCAATATGTGATTCCTGAAAGACTGATCCTTTTTCCTCTTCACAGTAGTTATGAAAGAAGGGGAAAATGTACTGAGTGACAAATAGAGTTTGAAATAATTAGAAGAGGATGAACAAAGCTCCAATTCTAGGAAATATGGGCAGAGGCTGATTTTTTCATTACTCATTCTTTTTATTTTTAACTCAAATTAGGGACCGACTTTTTCTGTACAAAATCTAGTATTGTGGCCTGGGCTCTCTTGTTGTTGCAATATGGATAAATTTGAAAGTACTAATGAGATTTCTCAGTAAAAATACTTGGTGTTCCAGTTACAAAGTGTGAACATCAGCGATGGATGGTTTTTCAGTTGGGTCACAGCTTTTTAATTTTTTTTCTTTCTTTTTTTTGCCACTGGATTCCTTTAAATTGTTGCCTTTCAGATAAACTGAGTATTGCAAAACCACATTCTATAAAATGAAGCTGTAATGAAGTTGGAATAAAAATGAAATTGGACTCTAGATACTAATTACAATGTTGGAATGCTGTTGCTGATCAGATTTCCTTTTAAAAAGTGTGTTTTTAACTGCACGTATTACACAGGCACAGACATTAGATCCGAAAAACAATTATTCAGAAGAGGCTTTTCTATTTTTTAGTAATCCATGCGTGATCCAGACTTTGTCACCTTAGTTATGGTGACTTGTGCTCCCCAGCTCATGATGGGTTTGCTAATTAGTGGAAGCAGTGGCTGCCCCTGCATTACTTTGTCACGAAGGGGCCGGGGAAGCTCTCCTGAACTTCTCCTGCCACCTCGTGGACAATTACAGATGGCCTTTCCCACTCGACAGTCCTAAAACCTGAGGCGCTCACACCGTTATCAGCCACTGACTTGTGAAATTGCCTTAGCCTCCCTGCTAGCAACTTTTCAACATACACTAATAAGTAGAATGCCATCAATTACGTTTCTTCCACCGGAAGTTTCTCTCAAACCCCGGATTTAAATACCAAAAAGTTAAATGAAATGGTTTTACTCCTGTGAAAGTAAAATCCCTCAGCACAAAGCTTTCAAGTCCTAAATAGCAAATAACCTAGCTGAAATAGTGCTACCTTTCACTGATACCAGAGTATAACATAGATCTTGAATAGCCTCTGTAATAAAAATCTTAAATATGTGGATGGTTAGGTTTTGAAATGTCATGGGACATCCTTGTCCTAACATTACAACTGGTTTTAATGTCTAGTTTTTATGCTAAATTGCCCTAAAGTAAAGAGAAAATGCTGTGGCGGGGTAAATGATGGTGTGGCTTTAATGGCAGTCATTACAGACCTAGCCTCTGTGGCACTCACGTGCACTTGGATACGGAGATGCTTTCTGTTCTAAACCTGACCACCAAGTTTGAATGCTGGTTCCTAAAGTACCATTCAAGAAGAATGTTTTTAGTACTCTGCCAGTGGTAAAAAAGCAACTTAATTTCCCTCCTAAGCATCCTGAGTGGCTAGAAACGCTTCTGTTGACATTATTTATACTGACCTCATCAGAGATGCTCTATGTTCTGAAGTCACAACAGTAAATAAATGAGCGCTATACCACATACCTTCTGAATGCAGTCATCTTATTGTTGTTTGGAATCTACCGTAATGAATTTGTCTCCCTGGATTACTGTATATTTTATATCTTAAAATTTAAAATTACTTAGCATGATGGTTTAGTTTGATAGAATTTTTTGGTGTGTGTTTCCAGTGCTATTATGCTTCAGAAAGACAAGGTATTGGTTCATACCTGCCAAAGGGTTTTCATATTTGCCAGTATGCTGTCATGTCATTAAAAAATTGTACTTTCTAATACTTGCCTTCCTCCAGCTAGTGAAATGAAACCAGTGGCTTTCTTACAAACTTCTAGAATATTTCCGTGGCACAGATATTCCTCATTTTCATTGGTTATGGTATTGCCTTTTGTGAAAGACTCAAATAACAGGAAACTTTGAATTGGGAACACTCAAAGGAACCAATATAATTATGTTTAATCTCCTGTATAACTCTGGCCATAACATCTTGTAATTCCTTCATCGAGCCTGCAATTTGTATTTGAACAGTACTCTGTCTCTCAGAGAAAAATAGCCAGGCATGAGTGCGTACCTCCCTTCAGTCCTATGTCCCAGTGATTGACTAGCTTTTCTTCAGACTTACTGATGGAGCAGTTACCTCACTTTTAGTCCAAAGTATCTACTGCTGATGTGGAAATGGAGTGGTAGAAATGGAGGTACATAGAAATGGTAGATTTACCTCCTAAAATTGCTGCTCTTTGAAGAATTCAGTACTATGTCAACTCGGATTAAACTTGGTAAACTGTTCAATGCTAAAGAAAAGTTAGAAATTATGTGATATTGCCAAAGTGAAATGTTAAAGCTCTTCTTCTCAAAGATTTTTAAAGAGCTCGAATAAACCTGTGTCTGGTTTTGGAATAACCTAAAATTTTAATTTCTCTTTCTGTAAGCAGAGGAGGGAAATAACCTGGTTTTCATCTATTCCTCTTTAGGGATGTAACTTCACATTTTTCCAGTTTCTGTAGCATGTAACAGTTGTACACGTGGAACAACAGTCACCTGTATGATCAGCCAACTGGGAGGTATTTTGCAGTTTCAGAAACAGTACTTTAGTTAACATTCCACTTCTTATGCCTCAATGGATTGGTTAACAAGCTTTGGTGTCAAGGACTTTCAAGAAAGAGAGAGTTTGGCCCATACTTTTATAGCTCACGTAATGCAAATACACTTGGTGAAACACATGTGAGGAGTAGAAACTACACTCTTTATAAAGCACTTCTAAAAGAAAAACAATTTGGAAACACAAAACGGAAGTATCGAGTCTGTTTCTGTCATTAGGAGACAGAGATGGGTAGTGTGGCCCCCCCAAAAAAGGCATAGAAAAACTACTAGCTGTCACAATATCAGAAAGAGGTCTGACTGAGCTGAAAACCAATCTCAGATCTTGATTTCTAGCCTCATGGTTCAGCATCAGAATCTTCCTATGTGCCATGGGAAAGACCAAATACAGCATTATAATACATACCTTGCCATAGCATTCTTTAACAAGCTTTTCTTCTTCTTAAGGTTAGCATTTAGGTGAGCCAAGCCTTGACAGAGACAAGAGAAAAGGTAATTTTCTGGCTTTGATAGGGCTTTTAGCTCCCAAGTACACTGTTGAGAAACCTTCAATACTGTTATTTAAAATTTGAATTGTAGATTCAAAACATATCATTCTCTCTACACGAATACACTGAGGTTAAGAGTTTTAATATCATTGTAAGGGATTAATACCGCTGAGGACTTAACGGTATGTTGGAGGCAAGGATGTTCTTAGGAGTCCTTGTCAGACTGTGGAGTTACAGGGCCAGAAGTGCACCTGAGGAGCTGAGAGATACCTTGAATTGTTTGCAGTTTTTTTTAAAGATGCTTCTCAAACCTCACCCCCCTTCTGTAAGATACAATAATAGTATTTCTGTAAGAAATGGTATTACATTGTGCAGAAGAGTTCTTTTTATGTTCTGTTTATGTTAAGTCTTTTGTAGCAGTAATGCAGAAATAAATAGACCACGTATTTGAAACATGCTAGGTTACTGGACATTTTTGAGTGTTAAAACTTGGGGCAAGAAGGAAATAAACTAAAGAATTCTCAGTTTGAGGGTAGTTAATATTTTTATCTAGGGAAAGTTGCTTTTCTCTTTGGTAAAAAATATATATATATAATTTTTTTTTCGCTGGCTTCCTGCCAATCTGCAGAGACACGATGTGAAAATGGCACACAGCACCATTGTGCCTGGCTCTTCCTCTGAGTCCATAGTCCAAATATATGCAAACTTTATGCTTAAAACTTAAGTTACTGAGCTGCATTTAAGAAATCTGGATTTGAAAACTGATTCTAATTTCCACTGGGCCGGCATTCTTACTCACTTCCATCTTCCAGAATTTAAGTTTTCTCACCGCAGATGAAATGTATTGCTTTGGATGTTTACATCCCAAAAGCCTACAGGTGCAGGGCTCGAGTGTCGTGAGAGAGCACATGCACTCTTTTAGCACGTGGCGTACTGCCATAGTGTTTGTGGCATTATTCTGACACTACATAAAATTTGTATTAGTCTGTAAAGAGGGAAAGAGAGAAAATATTATGTGTAGTCAAGTGTCTAAAATATTTTAGTCAACAGGTTTAGAAGCTTTGTCTCCTAGCAAGAGCCACTTGAAATTAATGCTATGAGAAGTGAGATTTGCAGCTCTTCATTGATATTGAAAGCATAGAAAACAAGACCTATTTCTTTTCCCTTCACACATCAGAGTGTTTTTTAAAAGCAGTTAATGTTCAAATGAAACAGCATTCCAGATTAGGGTTTAGCTTGTGAATACTAGGTTGCTATCTACAGTTGCTTAAAGCAATTAAAAAAAATTACTGCAGTTTTCCATTTAAATATATAACTAGTATTGTCTACATCATCTTCTTCCTTGTGTTTTGCAAATATATTAGTAATGTTCTGTGTGTGTCACTGGGAAGGATATACATGAAAATCTTTCCATAGTTCATTAAACAGTATATTTGCATGTTTCCTGTGCTAATATGATATGTTGTATTGGTTACCAAAGTGTATAGCTTTGTTTAGAAGAATTTCAGAAGAGTTTGTGTATGGGTTAGTGCTGTCAGTCAATTACAGGGTTGGGTTTTTTTGCTAATACAGCTAAACCACCGCAATGTCAAAGGGATACTTAATTATACCAGTCTGGAAATGCCTATTATATCATTGCTGTTATTGCTTTCCTGTAGGGGACAAAGAGTATTGATAGAAAGATGCATTCATATCAGGATAACAACATTATATGTTCTGTATTGCTTTAGTGTAGTTAATTTTATTTGAGTATAAGCTCTAAGATATCTTGGCTGCCAAACCCCACTGCGTACAGGTGAAATAGCCGAATCTCTTACATTCCTTAGCATACCTTTTGCCCCAAGAGCATTAGAAGAGTAGTTACAATGAAGCTGAACGTTTTCATCACAAAGAGTATCAATGGATGGGAAAGAGAAAAAGCATCTCAGCTGAAAGGAGAGAAGAGTACAAGCTCAAACCACGCTACACCTTCCCTCCCTCCGCATTAGCGAGTGTGCAAGATCCTGTTGAGGAGATGGCTTGGGAAGAGGCCATAATGCTTTAGAAATTTTTTAGGAGTATATGTACAGGTGCACGAAACCACCCCATTCAAAAGACTCCTCTGATATATATAGAAGGAAGAGACTCATGGAAGCCAAAATTATTTTAGTTTATTTCTATTGTTCTTAAACATACAGGCTATATTCTACTGCTTCTTTTCCGTAAGTCATCCAGATCAGGTGCTGCCAAATGTAGTTTATCTGGGCACCACCAAAGCAGTTGGGTATCTTCCACAGCCCTGAGGCTGGCTTAGTCACAGCCTGCATCCGGGAGCGTGAGACAAGGCTTTTTCCCACTTTTTCCTCTTTTTCCTCCCCTGCCATTGGGTTTGTCCCCCTGCCCTCCCCAGCTGTGACAAAGTGACGGCCCTCCTCCTGGCAGAAGACTGGTAAAGGTAGCTTCCACGCCTAGCTATAAACATAATGCCTCCAGGGAACGTTTCTGAGGGAAATAAAAGGGAGCAATGTTGAATGAGAGGCAGTAAAAAGTGTTAGATTTGACTTTGAAATGCTGGCCTAGCATGGTGCGTGCTGAAACGCTGCGATGCAGGTTCTGCACCCGTGGGGCTGCCGCGCTCCCTGAGGGCCGCGAGCCATGGGTGGAGGAGGGGAGACCTGGTGCGTGGTTCCACCAGGCCGCAACCATGAAAGCCAAAGCACGTTCACAGGACTGGGGGGACACTGCAAGAAGAGGTTCACTGCTTTCAAGATGGTGCCCTGGGCCCTGCCCCAGCCCAGGGGCTGCCCTCCAGGCCCAGCCTGGGGCCTGTGGTAGTGCTGGGGGATGGCTGGGCTGTGACTGATCCTGGTGACCAGCCCTGGCCCAGCCTGGCTCACCGCTGTGCCCTCTGCCTGTGCTCTGGCGGTCATTTGGCCAATTCTTTTTGTGTAATAACTTATATTTTATTTAAAAGTGTGTTTTCCCTAGGGTCAGTAAGCATAAAAAAGAGTGGGGCTTGATTTGCTGTGGATGGTGGAAGAGCAAACCCCAATTTTGTTTGCTTTTCATCATTTGCTTAAATGTGTCTTTTTCCTAGTGTACTGACTATGAATTTAAAGTGTAATATGCCTGTCTTCCTTCCTCCCCATCCCCCCCCCCCCCCCCCCCAATTAAGGACAAAAGCAGTTTCTCTCCATTATTCTTAACAATAAGATCTGTAATAGAAATTATCAAGTTGTTGAGCAAACGGCCTCCAGCTTCATTTATTCTTTTATCCCCACCTGAGCCTGAGCAATACAAATATCCTGCCTTTTCAGTACAGTTTAATGAAAAATAATCTTGGTGTATTATGGATAGAGCCAAGAAATAAAACTTACAGAAGCAGAAGAGGGAGGGAAGGATAGATAAATGCGGAGAACCAGGAAAGCGAGAAAAGAGCCAGAGGACGAGAGCCACTTAGATTCAGCTCCCATATTTCTCCCTGATGGCCAGATAAAGCAACACAGCGGGCCGCAGCGGAGGGGCAGCAGCACCATGCCCCCTTAGCAGTTGCAGCTTAAATAGCCGAATGCTTTTGCACAGACCTTGTGTTTCATTTTTTGGCTATGGGGTGATCCAGCTGCTGCTTCCTTTTCCATCACTGACTCCACAGGCCATGATAGCAGGGAAGCCTTCCCCTTCTCTGAGCATTTCCAAATCCTGGCTCTACCACTCCCTTTCAGCCTCTTCATCTGAAGCACAGTTGTTATCCTCAGTGTTGCCACCTCCTTTTGCAGCAGGTTGACTTTATGCCTACATTTTTTAAATCCCCTTTAAGTACATGGCTCTCTTTCTGGGGTGTTGTTTGCATAGTGACCGGCAGAGCAAGAGGTCGGAATGCTTTGACCTTTTAAGCATGCACTTAGTTAGGGATCCCCGATTTGAATGGGTTGTAGCACAGATGCCTTGATTGCCAATGAGAATGTTCTTGGAATCATCCTTTCTGTCTAGTGAACTTATAAGTTGGTACATGCAGCATGGAGTTTTATTTTATTCATGTTTATGCCTCACAGAATCAAATGAGAGAGACAGATTTGCTAATGAAAAGAGAGGCTGTACATTAAGCTGTTGCCAGAATGATGCAGTTAGTCTCTTATCTCAGCAGAATTTGATGAATCCCAGTTTTCATTAGCAATCTTGAGTGAGGATGGATTATTGCACATTTCCTGTAAGCAGCTTAATTTTATTGTTATATGATATTCCTTACTTAGCATAAAACATGAATAACTGAATGGCATTAAAAAAGCTGAGAACTCTCCTCAGTAGCTGTGGGGGAGTATTTTCGATCCTAACATGACAAAGATGCCATATATATGAAATCATGTGTAAATGTTCAGATTTTTTTTCCATAAAGCAAACTTTCTTTAAACCACTAGCTTCCAGAGCCACTATAGTTCATTAAGGGAGAAAAATCCTAAAGGCACAGTGATTTCAGAGGCAGACAATGCATGACTTCTCTACTACTATAATGAGCCATTTACAAAAAGCAAATCATCAACAGCTTGCTGTTCTGCAGCAGAAGGAGGCATAACATAACCTTTGTGGTATTGATTTGCTGTTCTGGATCAGCCTAGAAGGCAAAATAATTCCTGTTAAAGCTGTTAAAAGTATCTGTCCTTGTCTTTAAAAGTCGATCTAAGATTACCGATGTCCCAGAAGTTTTCTAACTTGTAGCTACACATTAAACAAATAACTTACTTTGTGTGGTGTAATATTTAGCTAAAGAGAAACATCTGTAAATAATTTCATCCGTTGAAATAGTTTTAGATGTGACCAAATAATTTGGGATGAGTAATGACTAATTTTGGCTCTTATTTTTCTGCTTGTGGAATGCAAATGGCCAGATCACAGCTGAATTTAATTTTATTAACAGCATCTGATGAAGTTCATGAATTATTTTAACTGCCATTAGTTTGCTATTTTCTAAGGACAGTACAGGGGAAGGGTTACCTTGTGCGTTATCTGTACATAGCCCCTACTTGTTGCTATCAGAAACTGCACTCTGAGTAGATGGATCTTCAATATGACCTGTTATGACTGTTCTTCTGTTTTTCTGTGGCTGTAAACACTGCATTATACAGTGGTTAAATAAACACGCCATCATTTCTGATTCAAATACGCATGCATAAGACTTTACAGTTTTGTCGGCAGGAATTCTGCATGGGACATTGAAAGCTGCATTTAGTGAGTTCTAGTAGTAAAATTAAATGTAGAACTTTTTCTTGCTTTAAATTTCCTTTCTTTTAATAGCCAGGTCCATAGATCTGGTATACCCAGCAAAGAATTACAGGTCTTAAGGAGGCTTTAACTATAGGGTACCACTTCCTCTTCTATTTCTAAACGTTCTGGTCAAAAAAATTTAAAAAAAAGCTGTTTGGATGGATGTGGCAGTTTAAGCTTGTCTCAGAATGGTAATCCTCATGCCAAGTGAGCTGGATCTGTGGATTTTCCAACTCAAAGAAAATCCATTTTCAGATGAGATAAATTTTCTCACTCCTCTTTGCAGGGAGTGTCTGCAAAGCTATTAAATAAGGTGTCCAATAACAACTTGTCATCAGGGGAAAAGATGAATAAGAAATATGTTTGTGTTTAAAATATCTCAGTTCTTGGAAGAGCAGAATATGGAGATTCCACCTTTTAATGAGCAATCCCTTATACCCATGTTGATTTTACTGATGTTAATAAAGTTCTGCTTGGCATAAAAAAATCCATTTGCACATATCTCTTTCCAAGGAATCTGTTTTAGAGCTGATTATTTCTGTAGAAAAGGGAGAAGGAGGGAAAAAGAGTTATTGGTGGCTTTTGGACCAGGCCTGTTGTTCAGATAGTATCAAATTCACAAAGTCTAATTTGAACAGATGTTGTCTGGCTAAGGGTGTGAAGAAATTCTGTCAATTACTCCTTCTTCCATGACTCTCTTTTCTTTCTTTCTTTCTTTTTTCCTTTTTTTTTTTTTTTTTTTTTGTCAGACAAGTCCTCCAAGGGCCATATATTAACACATTACTCCAATTACTCTCACAGTCCCATTACTGGGGCATGTGGAGTAAGTCATTCTGCCATATGCAACTGTACAGATGAACATGTAATGAAATTCCTGGATTGTAATTCACAACTGAAGAAGGTTAAAAGACATTGGATAGAAGTGTCCTTGGAGGCTATATATTGCAAGCGGTGTGTCAAAGTAACTATCACAATCTGTACTCTTTTGCTGGCATATGCAATCTCTTATTGTCTCAAATTAACACTGAATTAAAGGCTGTCATTGTAGTAGCAATAAACAACAAGAACAACCAAATTATAGTCTGCCTTTTTAACAATACCTTTTTTTTTCCTTTTTTTTTTTTTTTTTGTGCCAATGAAGGGGAGATAGTGTGCATCTATTGCACTCACCTTGGTCTGTGACTCGTGTATCTGAGAATGCAATTTAGATAGTCAAAAGATGAAAAAAAAAATGCCTGAGTTCCACTCCTAGTTTTGGCTCTGGCCCCAGACCTGTCACATTGGCCCAGATCCACTAGTCAGTGTGAGAGTAATTGTGCTGAGCATTGCTACACTTAAATTTTAGGCAGATGCTTCCAGGAGTACAATTCACAAACCTCAGCTGGCTGCTGAAATTACCTGCGCAGTGCATGGGGGCAGGTACGTGCCCCAAAAGCTAACTGAGGGACACACTTCAGGCAGCCCATGGGCAATGCGGGAGAGTCCAGCCATGTGGTTTGTGACTGCAGGAAACATGGCCCTTGTGCAATATCTGTTTATGGATTTATTTTCATTAAACTCCCAAGATACGTTGCCTATACAGCATCTCAGGCAGGTGACCGGTGGGTGCCAGTGCTGGGGAATCCTGAGTTTGGTTTCTAATGCCAAGGAAGTTACTGTCTTCTGCTGCACGATGTATATGAAGTTACCTCCAGGCAGAGATCAGAGCTGTTGCTCAGGGAAGTGCCTTTACCATTTGGCTAGCATGTATGGTGGTGTGGCTATCCACTTGGTAAATATTTCAGCTCTTCCAAGCACCAGCACTTCAGGAGGACTTGTGGTTAAACCCTTCTCCAGGGAGGCAGCTGGCACAGCTGTGAACATGCCTGGGGCTGAGGATGACTGAGAACTTAATGCTGCAAGAGGTGAGGCCTCCAGTGCTTCTGAATGTTTCTTTCTAACAGGGAGATGCCTGCAGCTGTTGTGTTGTGTTTTAGGTGCCCTCAGCAAGTTGTAGGCCAAGAGGAGTAGATTTGCAGAGCAAAACAATTAGTGCAGAGAAGCTGGCAGTTGCACCATTTGAGGGGTTTTCCTCTGGACTAGTGCCAGTCTGGGCCGGTGTGCAGAGAGCTCGTTAGCAGCTGGAGAGCATCAGATGTACACCTCATCCTCATCTTTTGGGACAGGTTTACCTGAAAGCCACTGCATGTGTGTATGTGCGTGCGTGTGTTGTGACCAGTCCACAACGTGAACTAAAGTACTGTAAGTGGGGATCATTTCAAAAGTAATTCCTGGTCTGGGCTGAAACATGTTGTTGACACAGCTAGAAGCAAAGTGTTGCCCATCAGTATTCCCTGGGCAGGAGATAAGATAGATGCATGGTGCATGAAGATGCTTATAGTATCCCGGGTCCCTGAGCATTTAAACTACATATCTGGATTTCATACTGGAATTTCTTGGCATAAGTGACATTTTCAGTGCTTCTCTGGGATGTAGTCCTTACCTTCTTCATGGTTTGCTTCACTTGTTTATAAAGTGTAAATACAATGGTAATCTCCTCTCCAGGATCCCAGGAGCTCTCTGAGAGGGATATCTAGATAATATAGAGGAACATTTTTTTATTTGCCCAGTCTCCCCCCTCAGAGAAATACTAGGATTAGGGGAGTTATGTTTTTCTTAAAGTTCAATACAGGAGATGAGCATCCTTCCAGCAAGAAAAGCTGAACCACTGGTGTAACCAAACAGTTTTCAGCTGTGCAGTTTCTGTTGTGGCAGATTTCCAGTAAGTGATGACATTGGGTTGGCATGGTACTACTGGCTCTGGCCTTTTCCCAGACCTGAATGCATGCTGGGAATCCTGTTTCTTTGCTGAGAACTCAAAAATTAGGAGAGCATATCCTGCTTCACTCCAACAGCTCAAGAAAGGATGAAGGAACACTGCCAATATTTCTTCCATCACAGATTCCCTCTTCTGCATTGCACACCAAAGGTTTAGATCTAATTCCTACACAGCTAAAATGTAAACATCTTGAATCAGCAATTCAGGAAGGTAGGAGACCAGGAACTCTTTTCTTGTTACTGCAGAGGGCACTGAAGGCAAACGCCCTGTGCTGTACTATCTGTAAATGTAGTAGGAGGAACCCCTCTGCCTCCTTGTCCCCAGCTGTCCGGCAGCACGTTCCCCCTGCACTTACCTACATGAGAGGGACTTAAACTCTGTGACTATCAAGCCAAACTTTTCACCTCCACAGTCCAAAGCTTCCTGCACCATGCCCCGTCTGCCTGCCTCACCTTCATCTGCAGTACCTGCTCTTTACCAGCCCTGTGCTCCCTTGCTCCTGATCCAGTGTCTGGATTAGGAAGTGGATGGTCAATATTGGCTAGCTTACTTTAGCTTACTGTTGGAAAAACCTGGGGCACAAGGAACTCAGCTATCGACAAATATAGGTGGTACAGTATCTATTTATCTGGAGATACTGACCCCATGGCACAAGTACCAAGGAACTGACTGGGTGGAAGCATGCAAGCTGAGCTGGGAAGGGAAGTGCTTGAAGACAAACGCCTCCCATAACAGCAGCAGCTGTTGTTTAAGTAAGCACCTCCAAACAGTCAGGATTAGGACCCGTCACTATTACCTCCTATCACCCTGAAATCATGTATGCACCAGTCTGTCCATTGCATATTAAACAAACAGAGCTAGGGTAGAATTGTAGGACACCTCTAAAGCAGTGAATTAAAATAAACGCAAGAGTTGATGAAAATTCAAAGGACGTATTTCATAAATTCTTCAAAGTTTGAGTTATCACTTCTTTAAAGTAGACCCAGTCCTCCTTTATAATTTAAGCAACTGCTTAATTTAAGTGGGCCCTGCTTAATTTCCCCTCATCTGCCCTAACTCAGGATCCAGGAAGTAATTGCACCACTCATATGAGGAAGATGCAACTGCAGATACTTTATCCTATGAACACAAGTGCAGGTACCTCCTCCCCTCATGTTCATTTTGGCTCTGATATGGTAAAAAACTTGGCACAAGGACTGCGTTTCAATGGGGTGGATGTCAATATCTTTCTCAGAAGCTGACATGTGCACTGTTCTGTGGATTATTGCTCATGAGCTGCTGCAAAACTCAGTCTGCACTCTGAGCAAATAATTCCTTTTATTTGGCAGACTTTAAAAAATAGAGAGAGAAAGGGAAATAGAGGCCATCAGACTGTTCCCAAACAAGAACATCCAGAATGGTAACGAAAAATGTTGCTGCTGTGTTGCACAACCATTAGAATCCTTTACCATCAAAGGTCAAAAGCATTAACCACATGTTGGCAACATTTATAAATAGACTCTCTATGGAGCTTTACCTAAAGTGGAATGGATAAAACACTTTGGCTCAGGAAGACCAATCAGAACCAGCAGGATCTTTTAATTTAATAGCTGCATTAGAAAAGATGTATGAATGTTGGTACACACAGACATAGAACAGTAGACAGTTTCACTGCTTATGGAGTCCGAAATAGAATACAATTTCAGCTTGACTGACAGAAGGCCACAGTACAGCTGGCCCTGGTGTGGCGATGTAGGAGAAGGAAAGTTTTCTCTAGGCTCTGTAGAGCCGTGTGACAAGTAACGCACCCCTTGCGGTCGTTAATGTGTGGAGGCACGCTTTTTGTATCTGCAGGGTTAGTAGTTAGTTATGTTAGTAGTTAGGTTAGTAAGATCCTAGTATCTAAGACTAGGAGCTTAGACTCCCTGCACAAAATGGCAGCCATCGCTGGAGTCCAAACCACATTCTCCCAAGAGCTTAGGATGCAGGTATTTCTAATAAACCATTCATAATGTTTACAACAGCATACTGGTTAAAAATGTTTGCCAAATATTCAGAAACTAGGAAATGCTAGAATTAATTTGTTCCACTTTGTCCCTGCTTAGCATGCATTAATTATATGACTATATGCAATCTTTTTCACAAGCATATAAAATGGTCTGGGTTTGAACTGGCTGTTGCCTGGTGGGAAAAGGCTAACAAGTAAAAAGCTGGTCACTGGGATTAATTGCTTTCAAATCCAGATAGTGCAAGTCTCTCTTGACTGTCCAGACTAATTTGTTGTAATGGGAGCAGAGATGTCTTCTATTTCAGGAAACTAGATGCTGGCGGCTCTTTATTCAGAGCAGGCAGGAGGTGAATGGCTCTGTTCTGTGCTAGAAGGATCATCTGCTGGTTTACTGGGTTGTCAGGTGGAAGGCAAAGATCAGCTTTGTCTCTATAAAAGCATCACAACATTGGTTTCAGTTTCTTTATTTAGCAAGGAAAAGTAATATGACTTTATGCTCCTAAAAGTTTCTATTCTCAGTTCTCTTCCTCAAGGGTTTTGGTGAGAAGTCCTGTGATGAAGATGCATGGTCATTCCTGGTTCTGCATTCTCCCCATGACTATTAAATGCTGAGATTGTAGGAGGAAGCTGCTTAGAGAGTCGTGCTTGGAGGCACTGGAGTTTTTTGACAGTGTGGAGCATGGGAATTATGCCTGAAATACAAAGGTAAACTTGTAACAATTAAAATACTTGGAGTCAGATACTTTTAAAAGACAAGAAACTGGTTCAGAAATCATTGTTCCTCTACTTTTTCAGGTTTGGGGGAAGCTATGGGTTCCTCTTTTCAGCTTTTTTGCTAGCCAGAAGGCAAATTCCTGAGTAAGGCATGGCTGAGATCCTGTGCATGTTGAAATTAAGTGTCCTAGTACTTGACATTTTGAAATTTTCAGATTTTTTGTAACATGGGTCAGGTCAGTAAGAAGGATCAAAAATTAAGAGATGATTCTGGAATGCAGACATTGACTTGATGCCAGTATTTGATTTGCCTTAATTTGGTTAAACATTCCTCTTGTAGATAGGCAATTACAAAGAGAATTTAAAAATAATCCTAATCATGTCAGAAGCATAGTGATTACCTTTTGATTAGTGGAGAGGAAGCACAGTGGGTTATCAGGTGTGATACCTTTCAAGCTTATTCATGAAGCAGGTGTCTTCTATCCTATTTGTACACACGCCAGCATCTCCCCTTAGGGACTCTGATTTATACATAGCCATCAGCTGTCTCTCTGCTGTCTTCTCCTTTTCCATCCTTTTCTGTCTCCCTCTACACCCCAAGGACGTTAGTCCTCATAAGACTTTGTAGACCGCCAGTTATGTTTCACACCTTCTAGGCTGTGTGTGGCATTGGAAGCTCTGGTTGTGTCTGACTGCGTATTCATGGCAAGTCTACCTGCTGGCAGTGCACTCTCTTAGTTTTACCTCTTTCACTGAGTTCGCCCTAGCGCTCCATAACCTTGTAAATGAAACAAAGGCAAGAATAAATGCTTGAAGAAACAAGAGTTACGGGTAAATAAATACAAACGGTTTTAAGCACCAATGTGATACCTTAAATCATCTCAACAGAATCTCATATGCAGTACAGACTTTCAGATGTTAAGTAGCCTTGAAAGCTGATGATGAGTTTGTAAAAATGTCCCTGAAACTTCAAAATCTACTTCAGCTCAGGATAGCTTTATTGTATTTCTTCTTCTACTTTGTATCGTATTTCATCTGTCACCTTGATGGATACTAATTTTGCTATTCAGAATGTTTTCTGTTTTTTCACTGTCCTCCCTTTCCAGTCACCTTTCCTTCATACTCTCATTAATTTCTCTGAACTCCTTCCTGCCCAGGTGTCCTAATACATTTTTTTGGTGTTATTAAAAGTACCTCAGCTTTATAGTATTTTGCTTTTCTCATGTTAAGGAGGGTAAGTTCCCTTTTTCCTGCACTTCCTCCCTCCTTTGAAGGTTCCCTGGTCACTGGAGTGGTGCCATGTTCTTGTAGCCAAATCACATTCGTTTGTTCATCTGTTTTGATGCAACTGCAGAATTAAAATAGACAGGACACAACTGATCGTCCCTATTTATTTTTTCAGCCATAGGTTATAAACAGACTTTAAATGCAGATAATAGAGTACAGCCTAAAGCCAGTGTTTATAAGTATGTAAGCCATTTTAAGAAGGATAATCAGTTCTGAGAATTTCTGTTTTAATTACTTTTTAGCCTAAGCTTTCAAAACAGCTAATTATTTTGGCTGCTAGACATGACAAACCTAAGAGGACTGGTATTTTCTAGAAAAAGTGAAGCACCTCTATTCTGAAAATGAGGCTTGTTTACGTGTTTCTTAAGGCAGGTGTTTCAAGAACTGAACTGGGATTTGGACCACCAGTCCCTTTTAAAAATACAGACCCCACCACAGCATCCCGCAGTTGTTCAAATTTTAAAGTGACTCACTAAGAGTTACTTGGTTCCTTACATAGCCAAGACAGGCGACAAAATATTCAACCTAAATTGATGAGCCCAAACTTGTCTCCTAAACAACTGAGAGAATGAATTAGGGAGTGACATAATCTTCTAAATTACCTCTATTATGATATAATAATGCAACATGCCAGAAGGAGCATGAAACTCTCCTAAAGGCTCTTAATTTAAATTTGTTTTGAATTGGAAAAACACACACAAACCCAACATACTCGATTTAACTCATTTAAACAATGTCAGCATTTAATTAGAATATGAGGATAAAGTGATGGAATGTTACAATCCAGATTTCCATGAAATTTTATTAATCTAGGGGCAAGAACTTATAGCACTCAGTACATAAAATAAGATACTAAATTTAAAATATAACCCCATGCATATTAGCATAATTAAAATGCCAAATTTTAAAGTGCAATTATCAAGTAATAGGAATGTCATGAATCTGTAATGCTAGAATTTCCTTAAAGCACATTAAGGACATGCAACACTCAGCAGATTCCTAACTAGTACTTAATTACCCTTACCACTTATTGCTGCAGAGATGTAGAGTACAGAAAAGATACACATTTGCCTAACCAAAAGAAGCATTAAGAGATTTTCTTTTGTAGTTTTAGTACAGGTAGCCTTTTAAAATCTATTGTATACCTTGCTCAGTGAGAAACTAATGAAATAATATGTAAATCTAAATTTTAGAACTATTAATTTGAATACTTTGGTTAGCATCAATTGTACCTTATTGCATGAATCTCATTATACAAAGCTCAGTGGTATAAGGGTTTCAGAGTTCTCCTTAAAAGCTCCTTTGTCTTTGTAGTCACCAACCTGTTGCCTTTCAAAAGAAAGACTTACCTTTAATACTTTTGATGGCATCTCCTTTTAAATCAATTTTTCAGTTCTTAAGAAGACAGTTCAGGTTTTCAGAAGGGTTAGTCCCTTTAATGTAACTGTTGTAGGGCTTTGAGTTTATTTAGATGCTGACTCCCTTTCTCTTATGTAAAGCTTTTAAAAGTAGTTGTATGTTTAAGTCTTGTGTTTGTGTTTTTTTTTCTCTGACTTACTGTGAAAACAGTAAGAAATCTGATGCTTTGCTTGTATAGTCTTTAAGATTAGCAACAGCTACCTAAGCTTACCACAGATTAAGCAGTCTCTCTGGTCTGAGATGCTTTCCATTGTCAAATATTTATTTCATACAGAGTGACCATGCAACACTACTCTGGAAGTGGGGAGAAGGAAAAAAAATAAAAATTCCCTAGCAACTGCATTGCAAGTATTTCATGCAGTGGCTTCCCCTTTGGTCTGTCTGCTTGGACAGTTTATAGGCTACCTGTGGATAGCTCGCTTGAGTGTGCCTGGTGTTGTTACCTGACCAGAAAAGTTGGGTTGTATGGGTCTCATACACTGCACAAAGATCATCCTGCTCGAATTCAGGTGTGAGCTTTCAGGGTCACCTGGTGATGGTACCTGAGTCTTGTCTTGAGGGAAGCCTTTTAGCAACCACTGAAGACATAACATGGTTTCATGTTCTCTTGTTCTCAATTTGGATGTCTTCATATCTGTGTTGTTTATTAGGGAAACAAGGCCAATCTTGACATGATTAGGGAAGATTATGAAGCCCTTGTTCCAGGAAGATTAAAGAGAAATAAAAAATGTTAGGAAGGAAAGAAAAAAAGAAAGAGGAAAGTAAAAAAAAGAAAGAAAGAAAAGAAAAAAGTAAAACAAGGAAAGAAAGAAAGGAAGAAAGAAAAGAAAAAAGAAAAGAAGAAAAGAATCTTTGCAAAGGAACAACACACCAGAAACAGCAACAGAGGAATATTGCTGAGGGGAGATATTTTTCTTTTTTTTTAAAAAAAAGGATAATAGCATCTGGGGAATGGGGTGTACCACAAAATATGACTCCCTCTGAACACTTCTTAAACTAGCTGTGTGTCTTTTCTGTACTGTTCTCCTCTTCGAATAGAGAGAGGCGAGGGTAGGAGGCTGAGTTATTTCCTTCGGCACAAGCCCAGAGACTCTCTGAGTTGTGTTGGTCTCACCTTCTGGAGCACACTCTGTGCTCTTGGAGAAGGCATGAGGCATTACTTTCAAGAGACATGGGGCTTATATCTTGGTGCTGAATTTTTTTCCTTTATCACAAATCCTGTGGAGAAGAAGTACTGAAATGCTTATGCAGGTCCAAAAAGTAGTGACAGTATTAATGGCTCAGAGCCTGCAACAAGCATGCTATTTCAGTGCAGGCACCCAGAACCAGCACAGTGAATGAACATGGTAGAAAAAAATTCTCCAAAGAGCAGTCGGTCAGGAGTTCATTTCATTTTCCTCTACGTTCACTGGACTGATAAGCACAATTAACAGCTGCTTCACTGGAAAGAGTTTTCACGAAGTTATTTTCCTCATCTCAGACTTGGACTCATTGGCTAATTATTTTTACATGCCGACTTTCACATCATCGACCATTTTTCCCAACCTTCACAGTAGTGAAAAAGGAATTATAGTAAAGTCAAGTCATTGATTTTTACTCTTTCCTTGCTATACACCTTCTTTTCCTATAAGTGCAGTAATTTCTTCTGCCATGCTGAGATGTGTAATACATCTTTCTTAGGACAATGTATGTATCTGATCAAATACATCAGCAAAGTAAGCCAGATGACACATCTACTGCTGTTCAGAAAATAGATTCCGCATTGAATTAACTACTAGAAAAGCAAATCTCTGTTATTTCAGAGTGGTAAGATTGCCCTTAATACTCATTCCTATTGGTATGGGATGGAAAAAGCATTGAAGTGGAAGTCAGAAATCTATCAAGTGGCTTTTTGACCTTGAATAACATGGATTATTCCTCCTTGTGCTTCTTGACTGTGTGCCTACTTCTGTACCATATGAACTCTGTGCAGGAGAAACCATTCCTGTGCTTGTTTGTACAACCTCTGTTTTTCTTGACATCTCCAGATAACTTAAAATAGGTCTTATTTAAAAACAAAGCAGTGGAGCAGCGCGGTTCCTACCTACCTGTTTCTTTCCAAATTCCACAGGAGTAAATAGTTTCACCTAATAGCAAGTGCAGTCTTGCAGTTTGGATTAAAATGATGTGCAGTTCCAGTTGTTGTATCACGTGGCCTCAGGAGATATTTCCTTGGAAACTAGTGCTCTAAACCTTCTAAAGTAAGTGATGCTTCAGTTCAGCCAATGGACTGGAAGTCAACAAATATGAATGTGAATTAGTCTATCAAAATAGGCTAACCAAATGTGGTGATATCAAGGTGGGTAAACAACTGGCATATGGATAAAAAATAATGGAGTAATATCGATGTGCTGGGCATTCAATCCAATATTGACCAGAGCAATGAAAGCTTAAGCTATTCTGTCCATCGTCTCTTCCTCATATCCAGGAAACAACAGTGCTTCTGGAGAGTGTCAGGGGATAGTGAGCTCTTACATCAGAAATAAACCACCACCAGGGATAACATCCTCCTCTTCAACCATGTCCTTATTGCACTGAATAGCTGAAAGTGACCCATGTGTAACCGTAATCATAACCATCTCCATTGGCTTCAACAAAATCCTGGCCAGTGCTAGGCTACGAGACCTGAAGTTTTGCAGTCCTGCTCTCACTTTCCCCACCAACACCTTTCTTTCCTCGCCACCCCCCTCCCCGTTTTGCAGTGTATTGCGTATTTCTTCCCTTCTCTTCTTCTTGTTTTGCTTTTGTTCAAGAGTTGGGCTTTGCTGGCTAGGATTGCTTTGTAGCATGTCAGAGAGCCTGTGATCACAAAGGCTGCTCAAGCAAGGTTTTAAATAGCCTGACTTGTAGAGGTTTGTCAGATTGAAACACAGCACTTAAGACCTTGTGCTGGGGACCTGCCGCACTCTGATAGTAAGTGAGAGACAACTTCAGAAAGAGAAGCTGCATTTTTTTAATTTCCATAGTTCTTTTTTGTTTTCTGCCCTTTCCAATCTTGCTTTGTCTTTGAGGAAAGAGGATCAAGCTACAACAGAAACAGCAGTAGCAACAATAATTTCATCTCACTTCAGCATCTGTTTTTCTTTGCCATCAAAAGGACTGTTATTTCCCTTGTTAGCACCCTCTGATAGATTTGCCAAACAGCACGCTTTGTATGTCAAAACTCTGGTGGCAAAAGAGAAGAAGAATAACAAAGGCTGGAAAAAAAGAGAAATTTTTATTCAATTCTGTAACTTTTCCTTCTTTTGTTTTTTTTGCTATGCCCTTGTAATAATCAGTTGTGAAAATTATTATTCTATTATTGTTTTCCATGTGATTAAGGAGGCTATGGTCTTTGCCCTTGGAACCTCAGATCAATGCAAGAATTTAATTTTGTCCAAAACCAAGATGACACAAACACCTTTGACACCCTTGGCCTATTGCTATAGCTAAACACAGCAAAGCAGGGGTTAGATGCAGGTCTCATAAAAAAGTTTCTTCAGCGCAGCACTAGACAAATGGTAGAAAATAAGCTTTAAAATTAAAACCTCTGCATGTAATAGGGTTGTATCTTTGCGACAGAAACATGGCCCACTTCCCATCAGCAGGATTGTCATTACCAATAATATAAAAGTAGGAGTTTAAGAAGGGATAGGCAATTTTGGGGCCTGTTTAAATCATGCAGAGAATTTCATAATTTTTAGACTCCATCTCATGGTGTGGGTCTAGATCCATCAGGGCTTCTAAATGCATTTGAAAAGAGAAACCTGTTGAGATTAAAATGTCATCTTCTGGGTCTGTGGGAAAGAAATAAAAGGGATAATGTGGGCTTTATAAGCACTGCAAGTTTTATAATGAACCAAGATTAGCTCAGTTTTGATGTTTGTGAGTAAACCAGTGTCTTTTGCTAAAAGACAAGGCGAATTGACCCAAAAGTATTATTCATTGTGTGCTTGAGGTGTCCTGGTGCAGTGGAACCCACCTGGCTACGGCCTTTAGGGGTAACAGCCTCTGCCTTTGAGGTGCAGCTCCCCAGGGACCGGGTGCTTAGCCTAGGGCTGTCTTACCAAATGGAGGAGGCAGTTTTCTTCAGAAGCTGAAAGGGTTTGTTTTCTTCTGGACCTTTCAGCCCATTTCAGAGTGATGGTGAGCTCATCCTTCCATGAAGGCTCTTTATGGAAATTTTATATAGCAAGTTTAATTTGCATGTAAGAAGTAATTTGCACAGAAGAGTAAATGAATGTTTCTAGCATTCCTTGTTCTGAGCAGTAGGGTTGAATACAGAGCTGAGCAGAATTTGTTGCGTGTCTTTGCAGTACATGTTTGAAAATGTCACTGTCACTGGTGATTAGGGTAAGAGGTGATAAAAGTTTATGCCTTCCTCAGAGATAAAGGATTCCCTTGGGATTGGGGGGAATAAGTGAACCATCAATATATCTTGAAGATATGAATTCATGACGGATGCTAGCCACATTAGGGAAAATACAAATCTAGTGTAATGTGGGACAGCACGGTATCCCTGAAATAATTTAAGAACCAAATATATCATAGCAATGTTGTAGGCCTCTTTCTGAATGAAAATGATATAAAACAGTAACAAGCGGGTGTGTGAAGCTGTTTTCGCCTCATCTGCAATGTTTCCAGTTGCATATATTGGCAACAGTTTTAGTACCCATATTTTGAAAAGGCTGTTTGGAAGCCAGAGGGAATATGGAAAAAGCCAACAAAATAATTTGAAGGCTAGAGAAAAATGTCTTTGTTTAGTTTCCCAAGAAAAGCCAGCTGCATAGGGATGTGATTACAGTACCTGGAAGCCAAATGAGATCAAATGCCTGGAAGTGGGATCTAGGGAATGTCCAGGTAGAAATACACCATCGCAAGCAGCGTAACAGAGTCCATCCATCCTGGTTAAATGGATGGTTTTGGGGTGATGTGGATTCAAAACATCTCTTAATGGAAAAAACCCAGAGGGTGTGAGCATATAAGCTAGAAAACAACATAACTGAAGATCAACGTCATTAGGCATCATGCAAATCAAAGTGTTGAACAGACACGGTCCAGAGGTACAATTACCTATTAGCATCAGTCCACCACCCTCCAAACTCTCTCTCTCTCTCTTTTTTTTTTTTTTTTTCCTCTTTTAACTAACCAGATTTATTGAAGAAGTATGTAACTTTCTGATGGCAATCAGGGTTTCTAAATGGGGTCAGCATACAAGCTTAAAGTTACAATTTTTTAAGTGATGATAACAACCTTTCAGACACCTGACTATCCAAATTTTTGAAAGAACATAATTCCGAGTGTGAAGAAAAAAGCATTTTTTTACCCTTTTAATGTTGGGGGCTTTTTTATGTTTACGTCAATGCTGGAAATTATTATGACTATTGAGTGACATCTAGTGGATATGATGCTGAATATCAACATCTCAGAGTTATTTTTTAAAGTGAAATTAAAATACTATACATTATAGCAACATGTAGGTAACAAGCCAGGAAGATAGAATCTATCTCTTCAAGAAAACTGGAACTTTTGCGTATTTAAGTGTGTCAGGTTTCTCTTTTTTAGATCCCTCTAATTCTCATGTAAAAAAAATAAATACTGCTTGCTGCACATTTTGGATCATCTATTGTACTTTCATATAATCTACATACGTATGTATTATACATAGTCAGAATGTTAAGATAAATAATTTAATCTATTGTATCAATTCTGCAGATAAGATAAATGAAATCTAGATTAGACAGATATGGTCAGTAAAGAGTACACTAAAAGTAGAGAACAGGGTGCAATAAGGTCAGTGTTTTTACACTGATTTTTGTACTTGAGAGGGTTTTTGTGTTAATAAATTACATTTTAGAGACATATGCTGGTTTGGTGTATCTGTCATTTTGAGGATTGGCATGCTGTACTTCATCTGTACATCTGTACCCACTCTCTGATCTTTCTTTTTTCTTCTTCTTTTTCCTTTTTTCTTCCCCCCTCCCCCCAAGTCCACTAAGATGCTGGTTGCACAGACTACAGATATTCCAAGACATGTCCCTACTGGAGATGCCTCTCCATATCCTCCACCCTCCCATCTTTATCTGCAATCTCGCTCTCTCTTGGTGCAGTTAGAAGGGGAAGCTGAAGCTGCAGCAGTTGCTGCTCCTGCTCACGCCAGAGCCAGAATGGCTTGGTCTTGTGGCAGGTGGTTTGCAAAGCTGCAGCCATCTGGTAGCAAAATTTCAAATAACTGTTCACAAGCCACTGCGCATTCCTACCAATGAGCATGTCAGAGTGCAGCACTGCTTCATCCATAATGGTCTATTAAGACTGGGAAATCAATACCAGATACTCGTAAGAGGTAGAGGAGAGGACCGAAGGCTGCAAGGAAGGACTTAAAGGTTATTCAGATTTTAACTCTCTTCTCCCCCTTCTCCTCCACCCTCGTCCCCAGCTGGAATGCAGTGACAATTTATATTTAAAAGGGATTTTATTTGATTTATTTTGTCTTTCCATAAAATCTGCACTGTATGTGCATGCAGATATACCTCTTCATAATAATTGCTTGTCTTTCTGTGACATCTTGTACTTGCCCGTAGGCTGGGGCTAAGCTTTTATTTTAGAAGAAATGACGATTTGTAGATGCAAGACTGCTTTCTCTTTCATTGTATGCTATGTTCAGGTTCACTAAATAAATGAACTAGATAGCCTATTCTTTGTGAAAGTTATGTATTACAGATTAAGTCATTCCATCAGTGCCAAATTTACTTTCGTAACATAGGATCAACGTTGAAATAATAGCAATAATAACAATACTAAATAAATAAAATCCTGTTTCGGTGGATCTTGATTGTAAGTCAAAGTTTTCTTTCCACACACATTTTCAGGGAGCTGCTTCCTCGTTGAGAGATAAATTAGTGACATACTCTGTTTTATTCAAAATATGTACCAAAATCATATTCCAGTGCTGCCAGCTCTGAAAATTTTATCTTCTGTTTTGTGATGCCTTGTGTTTGGATTCATCCTACTTTACTTGTAGAGATAACATTTTCTCAGACTTTTTTTTTTTTTTTTTTTAAGAGGAAATTTGTAACTGTTTTAAAGGAAAGCTTGAAAAATGCGTGAGCCTCCTGATAGTCATAAATGAGAAAGCAAGCAAGCAGGACCCAAACTTCTGCTCTAGCCTGAGGAGAGCTGGGCAGACAGCGTATGACTCAGGAGTTAGGAGATGCTTTGCCTGACACCACTGAGACCCAAGGCTGCAGGAGGAGCCACCTGTGCCCCAGAAAAACAGGTTGAATGTTTCTTGCTGGTGCTGGACATCAGAGGGCTTTGCAGGAGCAGAAGAGTTCCCATCCAGTGCTTGCTGTTTCTGTAGCTGAAATACTCCTGCAGCCTTTTGGTGAAATAAATCTGGGAGAATTAATTTATCCTTTTGACCCTGCTATGCGATATGTCCCTCTCAAATTACTGAACATTGAACATTACGGGCAGTTTTTCCTTTTTTTTTTTTTTTTTGCATCCTAGCCCTCAAGTCTGATCTGAAAACTGACACCTATCTGGAGACATTCTGGAGACATTTCTGCAGATGTGCTTGGAGTTTGCTGAGCCCTTCGGGGGAGGTAGAAGGTAGTACTCTGCCTTGCAGAGCTGGGGCCAGATATGACCTACAGGACTGTTGCCTCGTGGGTGTCAAACCAGTGCTGCTGCTCCTGATTTCACATCACTGCTCAGCTGCAAGCAGAGCTAGTGCGTACAAATGGCATGGCCTCTGCACGAACAGTAGGACTTTACTGGGGAATAATAAAAAATGCTAATAAAAATGTTGCTGCCACGAGCCAGGGCAGCTGGATACTAACAGCTTCCTTTGAGTTCTCACAGCCCGAGAGCATGGAACTTGATATAAGATATAAAGTGCAGCTGAAAGGCAAGGTACACTGGTTAGGGCTTGGAGCCATGTTTATGTAGCTCGTGGACTGGAGCTGATTCACACCTGGAGAACTTGCAGCATTGTTTAGAACTGCTACTAGTCTGAAGATGTATCTTTTTGGCTCTGGTCAACTGTATGATGCAAAATTAACAGTATTCAGTTCCCAGGAACAACCCAGAGGAAAAAAATGAGCCTCCAAACCTGAATGAGCTTTGCTGGAGGGTTGGGAATTTTATTTTAAGAGCCAATCTGGGCACTGACTGTATTTTTTTATACAACTTTGTTTATGAAATTGGACTGGCCTGGACCACAAAGTACAGGAGCCACTCCTGAGGTTGTGCACTTTTCCTCCTGCTACACTAAAGTGTGGGCATGCTGTGGGCCTCAGAAAGGAAAGGTGAGAGAAGTCCTGTTTCATGGCAGTTTTTAGAAAGGGATTTTTTTTAAATCAGTTTTCTGAGTGTGAAGTTGTTAACTTTGCAGGTAATTGAAGTTTAAATGGTTTGGGCATTTGTATTTATTTATTTATTTTAGGGATCAATATCTCATCTACTTCAAATACTGTTACACTCATACTTACCAAAAAAGTTTCCACTCCAAATCTACTTTTTCTCTGCATGTACATAAAGAATTTCTACTTTCAGCTATCTAGCTATTGATGGTTCAGAGTAAAAATATATAAAAAAGGATTTATTTTTTTTTAACTGCTACTAACCTGCATTACCTGTGGTTTTAAGTGTTGTCTCAGACAGTATACGTGAAACGTTAGTTGGATACTCAATCACAGGGTGTAAATTTATGAAGGTAAAAGACTTTCAATGTCACAAGTTCTTGTATTCAGAATGGTAAATAAATGACATCTTTCTTTTCTTGTTAAGCATAGTTTAGCTAAAAAAAAACCCAGATGAGCTATAAAATAATTTACCCCTTTTGTGTTTTTTGTTTGTTTTTGTCAGGAAAAACTCTGATACTGCAGATTAACCCTTGCAGGAGAATTCCCTTTGCTGTGCCAGATCCTGCTATCATTAAAACTAGACTGTTTTTCTGTCAAGCTGTTGGTCATCCCTTTCTGATTTCAGCAAACCTACCTTTTGCTGAAAATGTCTTGTTAAAAGCCACTTTGCTAAAGCTCAGAAACACCACGACGTTGCTTTGCAATGCATTGCTAAGCTTTACTTTGCAGATATCCAGCTACACGCAAAAAGCATCCCATTGAGAAAAATGTTGCACACCAAAAATGCAACTGAGGTAGATGGTGCAATGCTGTGATTGTGTTGCAGTGCCACTTTCTTCATTAACATCATTTTGACCCACACCCTTGATTCTAAAAAGTCACCTGGAGGATGGGCCGTTCTTGAGAACTAGAAAACCTGAGTAATTGTTTGGAGGGGGTCACAGGGGATCAAACTCCTCCTCTCTTTCCTCCTTAGTGACCGTGGAAGTCTCCTGTTGTACAGGATGGAGAGTTCCTGCAAACGTTTGATACCAAAAGCCAAGTGAAAGCCACACTATTCACCAGCACAAGGGAATAATAAGAATCGTAAATATAATTTTCCTTGTGAAGGTCAGAAATATTTTTGTTATTAGATACTAAAAGGTATCTTCTAGAGCATATATATATATATATGTTTTATGGTGCATTTTGTCTGTCAGTGGTTGTCAGAGTGAAACCTTCCCCTTTAGCTATGTTTTACAATATAATGATCATTTTTATTTAGTGAAAGTAGGAGTGAAACAAGACAGGCCTATAAGACCTGAAAATGAGACAGAGATAGCAGTTAGCAGTGCTTATTAATTTGCACAAAAAACTTGGCAGCAAGCTTCTTTCTTTCATTTCAATATACTTTGTAAGGTCAGCACTCAAATACCCAAAACACAAAGCTGGATTTTTTGTTTATTCATTGTAAAGGACCCTTGCTGTCTCTCAGGGTTATACTAGAAATACAATTCAGGCAGGCTCAGACCCTCAGCTTTCACAATTATTAATAAAACCAGTGCTGAATTCTTTAAAATGTATACCATAAAGAAAAGAAGAGTAAAGGTGTTTCCAGCTGAGCTGTATACAAGTGTCATGGTCCTGAGCATCACAGTCCTGTGCACGTGAATTATCCCAGTGACTTCACTGGGATTTGCTTGTACGGGCAGAGCTGCTCACAAAGAAAGAACATTTGCACTTCTGGAGCCATAGCTATTTCTTCCCTGCAGAGAGAAATAGAAAAAGGTTGGTAACCTTAGCTGTGGCTGTACAATGTGCCAAAAGCAAAAATGTGTTATTCACAGACTGATCAATAATAATAAATCATAACAAGAAAATCAATTGTTTCTTTGAATCAGGATGAAGAACAGCTAGAATTACTTGCAAAAATGCCACAAGCAGGCAAGAAATGCCAACAGCATAAGCAGATGAACAAATTAACATCAACTACTATAATGCCCTTCCCATTTTCTGATGGGCAGCAAATAAAAATACAGAAACAACACGGCGACTAGTTTTTCTGTGTCAAGTCTCCCCAACGTTTAAATTAGGTTCATAAATTAAATTAGACATGTTATTCTATACTAGTTGCTGTTAAAATCGAATACTGTTTACTACTCCTATCAATATATTACCCAATTCCATTTGTGGCTTCACCAGTGGTCATTAGTTTGCCTTTGGCATACCCTGTGGGATTTTTACACAAAAGCTATTTAAAACATGTACCTTTCCCTATAAAGTCCAACTATGAAACTAGTGATTTGAAAGCATAACCTGCCAGAATTGCTTTTAAGAATAGTGTCCTGAAAATTTACAAGCTGTCAAGGTCAAATTACAGAGTTACAATCAATGAATATAAGACTAGATGAGACGTTATTGTGTGGTGGGAGAATACTCGTACATCTAAATCCTATCAGTCTATAGTGTTCTGGTATTCACTACAGCTCTCTGTGGCTCTGCTTTGTCTGAATGGCAGTTGGTTCCCACTGTGATCTCCAGAAGACTCTGTAAGAATTTATGGCAGTAGTACAAGATGATCGTGTGAAAAATCCCTGGGCAAACCTCTGGCTGCTGTCACAGCTTCCTCCTCCATACGCTTGCAATTTTCAGGATGATTGGAAAGGTTTTATTATTTATTTATAATCAGGATTTTAACAAACAACATAAATAAGCATTTTGCTTGCCTGGTTGTGTTTACCTTTCCTTGCTTTCCCCTTCCCTTCCCTTTCCCTTTCCTTTTATCTTCTTTCCTCTTTCTCTCTTTTTCCCCCTTTTCCCTCTTTCCCTTTATTCTTTTCCTGTGTCCCTTTCCCTTTTCCTTTTTTCCTTTTCCCTTTGCTTTTTTTTTTTTTTTTTTTTAACTTTGGGGCGGGGGGGGTTGTGTGTGTGTTTTTTGTTTTTGCTTTTACCACAGCAAAGGGCAAATCAGCTTTTGGGGGAGAAGTTGTAGGGTGTTTGGCTCTTGTGGCAATGATCATCATGGAAGCTCAGGGAATGTTTACCATAAGAACTCATGCTGTAATTGATGATGGTTGTTGAGCTATTGGCAAAGGCAATCTTTATCTTCAGCATTCATTATTCAGTGAAGTTAAACATGTTTTAACAAGGTCAAGCAAAAGGCTTTGTCTGAGATTAGAACATGAGCAAGGCATATTAAAGAGAACAGAGTCTACCTTAGCAAACCCACACCTATACCACAAGCACTTTCTTAGTCCAGGCAAAACGTGTAGTTTTAAACAAGCAGCATTTAATTTCATTTTATTTTATTTTAGCCTTCTTTTTTAAGGTTCTTGTAACGTCTACATCAGCATTGTTTCTAGAGTGCAATAAGTCACTGCACATCTGTTGCTGTGATTTTTTTCTTTCAATATTTCCCCACGGAACATAAACCCATGGTATTTATTCAAGTTCTTCTTTTGGAAAGGACTTGGGTTTATCATGTGTTTATTTTAAAACATATATGTGATTGTGTATTTACGTGAGAGAAGGCAGGGTCAAAGAAAATTGTGGCTTGCTTAAGTAGCACTAGATGGTGCTGTGAAGAAAAGTATCTGAGCTAGCTCTCAGCAGTCTAAACTTGGATACTGAAATTTGGATAGTCACATTCGTTAGCTGTATAAAGCAGGTATATGTTGCTGTTTAGGATTGCGTTAGATTACTTTCTTTCGGCTTAGAAAGTGGTGAGAAGCATCATCTGACCAGTACCCAGGAGAGGTCAGGTCTCCAAGCCAAATGTCAGAAAAATGTAGGTGTCATGTATGACCTTTACCTCAGAGTCACAGATGGCCACTGAAGCATGTGCTCAGACAAGAACCAAAAGGTAGGACAGGATTTTAAAATCTATTGAAAATCACCGTAGAGAGTGAAACAAAGGTCTTATGGATCTGTTGCAGCCAAAGAGATGCAGAGCACCCTTTTGAACTAAGGCATCAAGGTTTTTCTAGCCTGTTACAGATGCTATGAAAGCAGTACCTACAATTGCTGCTAAGACAGAGCTTCACATCAGCAGGAAAAATACTCCTCTACCCGTTATTTATCCTCTTTCTCAAAAAAAGATGATAATCTGCTCAGATGAGATGAAGAACTTATCCAGCCTCCAGGCTTTGCCTCCTTTTGGGATTTTTCCTTTGTTCCTGCTCTCGGCATGGAGCACAAGCAGAGGAAAAGGTCTGAAATCTCAACTGCGGTTTGTACGCCTACCTTGGCTGATCTGCCCCTGCAAGGCAGCGGTGCTGAGTGCGTGCCTTCCAGACTGGAGCAGCGTGGCAAAGCGCTCTAACTTACAGCTTCAAGCCATCTGTCTTGAAAATGGTCCAGTGCAGTGCTCACGATAAGATGGCCAGACACCCCGTTCGGCCACTTTGTGACTAGTTGAGTCCTGAGTTGACACCAATCAAACAGTTTTCCCCCAGGACAAAGGCAGGGCCAGCCTCACAAAGTACCTATGCTCAATCCCTCTGTAACCCTGCTAGACATTTCCAGTAGTGCTGTTATCTTCCTCGTTGCCTTCGATTCATTCGGAGCAAGCTCCTTCTACACTTCTCCCTACCTGCTTGGGTCTACTGCTTGAGTCTGGATCTATGAAAAATGGATTCATGCCATTTTATTTTATGTTGGTGTTATTCCTAAACTTCAAGAGGCATAATTTATTTTGCCATCTTTATGGTGTTCCCACTTACTCTTAAAACACTTCTAAACACAGAAGATATACAGAAAGACACTTAAATGACTGGTGAGTGGCGTTTTTAAGTTAAAAGAATAGTACTTTAATACTTCACACGCAGTGATCTCTTTGTAAAGTTTTCATAATGTCAGAGAAGTTCATAGAGTAAATTAGTTTGACTTCACTCAGAGTGCTAACATTTATAAGTCTACAGTGCTGCCTTTCTGAATATATTTACTGCTGCAGACAGGAAAGAGGGGATCAAAGGGCTCTAATACTTATTTCTGCCATCATTTCTCATCTTCAGCACAGTTTGAGTTTTGTATACATAGCAGTTTCCTGCTCCAGAGATGTCAGAAATTATCTGGAGCCTGTTTACAGGACATTATAATAGGATATGGACAAACTGCAAAAAAGTAGGTACCGCATATATTAAATATTAATGGCCCACGTAAGTCACGAATCCAGATTCACTCGCAGATTTATTGTATGCTGTATTTTGCAGTGTGGGCGTGGGAATAAAACTGGAATCTATCTTTTCTGAGTGCCTTTCTCCCCCACATACAGTTTTAGCTTTGACTGTAATAAAAGGAGAGAAATAAACAGTGCAATATTAGCAGTCAGAAGCATCAGAACACATGAGGAAAATGTTTAATTGTAAAAGATCACCAAAGTAACAGCAACAGTAATTTCTGGTTCTGCATGGCTTGATGCCTTGAGATGTTAAATGCCCAGACCTTGGGAAGAGTTTTGAGTGCTTAGCATATCACACCCATGAAATGCCAAACCAGCCAACAACGTGCCCTTTTTCCCCTCAGCAAGAAGAGCAGCAAGAAGAGAATCTATTGTTAATTTGTCAGCAGCATTGCCCACTCTAGGATACTACTACTTGAGAAGCTCCACCAGACTGTGTCATACCAGTCTCGGGAGAACTTCATGGTTTTGAGAAAAAAGTTGGTGTGATCCCTAGAAGTTCAAAACGCCCCAAAAACAAATAAAGAGAACCAACAATTTCTCAACCATTGTTTCTTGGCATGGACTTCATAGTTTTTGAGTATTTGGGGATACGAAGACTATATCCTGCCCTTACTGTCCAAGGAATTTTCTACGTGATTGAATGAGCCATGCTACAGCAATTTGAAGAATCAAAGCTGCTATATTTCTTAGGTCAATGGGGAGCGGAGTGAAGAACTTACACACACACACACACACCCTTGATGTCTGGTTTTGGGCAATATTAAGTACATCTGTAGTTAAACAATGAAGAAACAAATGGTGTGATATATATTACGTGAATTTAGAATTGTTGGGTATCATTGCAACCGTTGGGCTTGACATTTTCTGTAGGGCAAAGCAAAAATCTCCGCACTTGCTTCTTGGAGCCCAGCACAGCATTCCTTCTGAAAGTTACCTGAGCATGACTTAAGTACTTCCAGTGTTTGCAGAGAAAGGACAAGTCTATTAGTACAATTATTACTGGATCCTATTAATGATATTAGAAACCTAATGATGGGAGTGAGGTCTCCTGAGGTGGCTGACCTCTGGGCTGTTCCTTTGACCTCCAGATAGCACTGCCTAACCTGTTTTTTAAAAACTTCTATTGCTGGAGGCTCCAGAGCCTCCCTAGGAAGGCTGCACCTAGGACACAGTTGGGCCCTGGGGACCACATTAAGGCCAGGGCTACAAAGCAAGCCTTCCAATTCTTTTTTAAAACATGAGAAGACAGTTTCAGCTGGTGAACTGTGGGAAGTTTTAGACTGCTGCTTTTTCTACAGATGTCCATTTCTCTATTTTACAGCCTTGCCACTGTTGAAATTCCAGGGTGCACCAAATTGTCTGGTTGGCCATAATTTGAGAAAGATTTCTTTTGAGGAAGTCATTCACTGGCTGTGGACTTCTATGGGAATCAGAACTTCTCCATCATCTACCGTGCGGGCTTTGCTGTTCCTTCAAAGCCAGGGAAAGGGTGTTCTAAAGTGCTTTTAAAGCTCTTCTTCTTTTGTAAGAGTTATGAAATGGAAGCGGTATAATCACTTACCCACTTAACAGCTAAAATTTCACTACTCCTGATAGGTGTTAGATAAATGTTATATGCTTTCTTCTGATCTTCTCCTACCCTTATAGTTCTGAACTGCCAGTTTCATGCCTTCCGTCAAAAAAGGCCATTTAGAAAGCAAATGAACATACAACTGATTCTTGTTAAAGAATGTTTCAGAAAGTCACTGTGCATATATTTGGGGAGGTGGGAATTTCATTTTCAAACACAGCTCCCTAGCCAGCTAACTGCACAATCTGGCATTGTCAGAGAGCAAAAAGAGATTTTAGGGGCTGTCTCACACGACGGCTACATTTCTTTAGTCACAGAAGTATTGACAAATCAACAAAACCATGGCATTTACAAGCGTCCTACCACCTTCTGTAGTGCTGTCACTGTTAGCATAGAAGGCAGAAGTGAACTTGTTAATCCTCATAAAATTGGAAGGAAATGGCTTTGTAGCAGAAATTTGCAACATGTGAGGAAATAAGCAGACATAATTTTTAAACTATAGCACAGTGGGGTTTTGTTCCTTCCTCTTTTCAATTATTCTTTTTATTGTCTGAGTTAAATTTTAACAAGTAAATTAGTAGAGCATTGTGATATTTCACTCATTACTGAATTATGATACATTTGTTATTATTGTTATTACTATTATTATTCTATTCCTTTATCTTCATGACCACACAACACAGTTTCTGAAAAATAAGTGAACGTCGTCACTGCACCACCAGCAAAATGTATACACAGAAGTGTGACTAACATTCAAACATATTCACCTCTGTTCCACACAACACTTTAATATAATTTGCTTTTCTAATTTTATTTCCGTCCACCGATAATTTAGAATTGCTTTCTACTTAGATCATTAAACTTATTCTGAATTATGCAACTGGTGTCTGAGGTCACCTGCATTCTCTTTTTACGGTTTCACTGACTTTTCTTACATCAATATACTTCCAAGGAAGGAATGTAAAATATTTAGTTGTAAACTCACTTGGCATCTTATAGGAAAGGCAAGTAAGTAAAAAAAAGTGCACACCACATACAAAAGTCACCAAGAGTATTGCTGTAGCTGGATACTGATATAGAGGACAGGCTGAAACCACTAAAATGCAAACGTAGTATAAGAATTGGAATTTAGTTTTGAAAAAGTGCTTTTCAGTCTTCTGGTATCAGAAAATAGTTACCAAGCAACACTGTAGATATTGGTAATGCAGGCGGATCTATTCAAATACAAAACATTACAAACCATTGTCATTATCGGGCTAGCTACGTTATTGCTGGATTCATAATATTTGGTATCTGGACATATTCATATTCTACTCCTTCAGCAAAATTCTGCTTTTCCTGAAGAAGCTGCCCTTAATATTACTTCTGTCAGATTAAGCTTGCAAGGATATGCCACCATCTGCTGTAGTTCCACCTGTATTTTCTGAGCTGATATAGTAATGGATGCCAACCACTGAAGGGCAAATAGATGGTGAGTACATACACAAAATGTGTGAGAAGCAGCAAAGGGATAGCTTTTTCCAAAGAACACTTCTGTAACGATCAGGGTGGGATTCCAACAGAGCCTTTGTGCTGAAGTGTTCAGTTGTTCTTCAGGAAAATAGCAAATAAATGGGTTAGATCCATAATTCTCTCATTACCTAGAATCAGTCTATTTTAGAAGAATTTTAGAAGCAGAGTAGAGACACTAAGAGCATGCCTGGCAAGCTGGCTGCAGCACGGAAAAGGCTTGTGTCACAGAGCCAGAGACTGTTGTTCTCTTGCCTTGCAGATTGGGCCAAACTGGTGGGAAAAAATCATAGTCCTTCAAGCTGACTTCAAGAAGTTTCTAGAGCTCCTAAAAGCAGACAGCTGAAGTAATGCTCATCTCCAAACCCTAGAAAGTAGCCCTCCTCTCTGTTCAAGCCAAAGGTGTGTGCAAACGGAACCCCACTGGCCAGAACAACGGGCTTTCCTTTCAACACCATATTGAGCTGAAGCTGTAGGTGACGCTCACACACACACACTGCAGGCAGGTAGTGACGGTTGCTCCAGCACAACCCAAATCTTTAAGGTAAGTCTGGCCCAAAGAAAGGGCACGGGAGGTCCCTTTCAGGGAGGTTTGGTTCTTGTAGAGGAGTGAAGGCAGTGGGTTGATTGACATTGATAACATGCAGCTGTGGCCTTGCCACGAAGGCAGTGGGTTGATTGGCATGGATGATGTGCAGCTGTAGCTCGTTCCTGCCAAGTGCTTAAACAGCCCTGAGGAGGGTGGGAGAAGAGGCTGGATGAAGGAGGAGCCCAGAGAAGGAAGAACCCAGATGTAGGAGAGACAAGGAGTGGGGTGGTCTGGCCTCAGGAGGATGGAAAAACAGCATGGACAGTAGAATCTGCCCAACGGTAAAGCCTCGTTGCAGCTTGCTGGTTTTACATGTGCTGTGACAGATTCTGATAGCAATGGAATGAGTGTATGTTTTGCAATTCCTTGTGAAATAGTAAAAAGGGAGACTTTGCCTGTCCTTGAGAAAGGGCACAATTATCTACAACTTATCTGGTGTCCTCATCAAGTTCTCCTGGATGAAACAGACAGTGAGACCCTGCATCTTTTGTTTGACTGCTTGGGCCCAATGGGGAAATGGTCCTGAGACCTGTAAGAGAAGTAAGATAGAAATGGTAAGGATTCAGGGAAGAACTATTAAAAATGACAGCTCTTTTGGCAGGTCTGACTTAACTCCATAATACCCAATCCTCTTGACCTGTGCGTTGCACAAGTTGCTCTAAAGACTCCCTAAGCTACCCTCTGTGCTTCAAAGGAGGATCTTCTGTGCTGTGCTTTTTGCTGTATGAAACTGCGCTAGGAGAACATTTACTTGTGGTGTTTGGGGCAACCCATTTCTAGCTGGCATCTGACTCTATAACACAGTCAGTAGCTGGAGCAAGTTAAAAAAGCTTGAGCTTGGGCTGAATCAGCAAGTTGTAACTCATCTTCTGTGAACAGTTCTGGGGCTGGTAGTCGTGAAAGGCTGAGCAAGGCAGGAGGGGGGTCTGATTTTGCTCCTACCAGTCTCCTGGTTCAACCAGAACAAATAAAGCAGCCAGGGCTGCTCTGTTCACCTCAGTAGTGCAAAAAGCAGAAAACCGCCACAGGCAGGAGGGAAGTGATATTTGCCTTCTAGCTCCTCTCTCCTGTGCGGGCAAAGGAAGCTGGGGAAGCCAGCAACCTCTCTGTTCCTCTTTTACATTTGGGCTGAAGGAGGTGCATCCATTTCAACAGGCAGCTTTGAGAATGACTTTTGCAATGATAGCTACACCTTAATGCAAATGCTTGTGAGGGCCACAGTTTAGATCCTCCAGGGATGGATGCTGTGGGCAATTAAAAGGTTCCGATAAACATAAAGGTAATCTTTTATATCAGCCATCTCTCTTCATAGGCAGCGGTAAGAGTATCCCTCTTACAGGATGATAAACATACTAAGCTGATGATTACAATTTTTAAAGGCAAACCCTGTCACAGAAAGCCATGCTGCTGATCTTATCTTGTAAAGATGCTACATGCTGTGTCTGAACTTCTGTCTATGCCTATCTTATAATGTAGAGAGAAAATTATTTGTTACAGTATTTGTACCCAATTTAATTTAAGATGAAAAATCAGTGAGTAGGAGGAAAGTGTGTGGGGGGGGGGGGGGCAAGACCTGCTCCATTTACAGCTCTTAGAAATAGCATAAGAAGCCAGAAACTCATACAAAACTGAACTTGCCATCATCCACACGCAATGCATTTCCAAACAGAGGATATCTACAGTACTTCCCAATTATGTTCAGTTCACTGCAGCAGGTGACCCCAATTTCTTTGAAAAATCTTTATAACAGTTCTTTTTCAGAAAACCTGCATGGGGTCCTGAGAATAAAAGCCAAGGCCACAGACTGTTGCTTACTTGGGCTTCCTTCAAATAAAAGTGTGTGTATTACATGACCAGGGAGAGAGCTCGAGGACAAAGATGTGACACCTGTACATGGGCATTTAAAGCCAGTGGCAAGACGAGTTGAAGATTATCAAAATGAAATTTCATGACACCTGTTGTATTCACCACCTGGAAGGCCTATGCCCTGCCTCTACTTCTTTCTCTTATTGCTCCCATACACCGTGTGGCTACTGTGGTTTGGCCCTGCTCTTGGCAACCTTGCGGGGCTGATGCTGCCGGGGCCCTGGTGGTGATGGGTGATGATGCCCTGACAGCTGCTGCACACACAGGTACGTTGGGGCTCAGCAGCCCTGGTGCAGCAGGGAGGCCTGTGCTCGCCTCATGGCTCTTCTTCCAAGTGCTTTAGCTCCCGTCTGGCACGTCCATGCTGCCGTGGGCTGCTCCCTCAGAGTATGCCTCCAAAGGAGCTCTACGGTGAGGTCCCTAAGGGGGATGGAGCTGCAGTGGCATGGGAAGGGGCTCATAGGTATGGCTACTACTTGTCTAAGCACTTTTCTAGCTGTATATCTGTGCCCTTGTTAAAAGAACGGGCTCGCTTTAGTTTCATGGGTGTTTTCAGAGCAATGAGATAGAGAACATGACTGTGTTTACTTAATATTTATTTCAGAGGTGTTGGCAGGCGAAGGGCGCAAATGAAATTTGCTGATGGCACCATAAGGAGGCACCGGTGTAAAGAGCAACAGGCTGTCATGGGGGGAGAACTGGATGACCTCAGGGGAAAAAAGTAATAGAAGTGGAATTAAATTATATAGTACAGGGTGTAAATGGGCTTGGGCTTGGGGACTATTATCACTTTTTTGCTTTATACTGGGAGCTCATTAGCTAGGGATGACTGACACAGAGAAGGATCTGGGTGTATTGGCCATGGGACAACTGAGAACCACCAGTGCTGTGAAAAGGCAATGGCAATCCAAAAATGCCTGACAGGATATTTTCAGTAGAGATGAGGGAGAGTTCATGCCATTTTACAAGGTACTGCTGAGACCTCATCTGCAATACTATCTCCAGTTTTAATCAGCCATATCGAAGAAAGATGGATTCAAATGGGAGCAGTTTGCAATGAAAGGCTAGGAGGTGTCTGAAAATGGAGGGAAAAAAAGGTTGAAAACCATCACGCTGGAGGAAAATGTCAAACTGAGTTGGAATTTGTCTTATTCATTACTTTAGCTCTTTTTTTTGGTATTGCTTTACCACTGGACATTTAAATGCTAGATAAACAAAATACAATTTGTTTTACAACGGAGAATGTCTCCTCTATCAATTTGCAATAAAAAAATGTGTGTAGCTTTGTGCTAAAATGGCCAATTTAAATTGGATTCAAAAGTTATAGTTCAGCCATCAGCTTGAAGTTTGTTGCAACATGGGCCTGAATATCTAAAATAATTTCCAGGGGTCCATAAATCACTTCATGGAATTTGGAAGTGTGTACAGGAATGGCTCCCAAGCCAGCTGAAGTTAATGAAAATGAAAAAAAAATAAAAATAAAAAGGAGAATTTATGTGTTTTCATAGCAGCATTAATTCATTGTTATACCTACTAGAACATATAATATTCTTATGCAACCATGATTGTACTTCATCATCCTTGTTATGCCACCACACACTTTCTGGCTAATTTATCCTCTTTTCACTGCTTTTCACACAGATGCCATCTGCATGGCATGGCAGGCTCGTGCTCTGTGACCTGAAGCTGGAACAGGACATCTTGGTCATAAACCAAAACCAAGCAGGAGCCAAACCCCCACAGCTGCCGCCTCTCTCTCCCTTTGCCCTGGGTCTCTCTGGAGGCCTGGAGCCGAGGGGTGGTGGGATGGGGGCTCAGCAGTGCCCGAATCTCTCCCCAGCTGCCCTGTGGTCGGTGTGGGACCAGCAGCTTGTGATGGTGCCATCATCCATCTTGGGCTGATGGGGCTCAGCTCCTGCAGAGCCTGTCTGGAGACAGGTCTTGGTGGGTGACTCGCAGCTCTGGCCCTGTTCTCTCAGGGGCTGGAGGGAGTTGAATCATTGCTGTGAACTGAGTGCTATTTCCTGAAATTTCTGCCCATTTTCCATGGACTGGTTGAGGAGGGGAAGTCTCTGAGGATGGTCTCACAAGTTTTCTTCTCCATAGCTTTTCATGGGAAGAGTGACTTTGACTTTTTGCACAGTGACCCTGTTCCTCATTCTGAAAACTGATGCACTCCCTCAATTTTGGGACTGGACCGTCTGTTTACAAGAAGAAAGGTAACAGATGTCAAACTGTGTCTTTTCTTGGAAGCTGCTTGTCTTTCCCAGCTTCATGTCCACCCTCCCTCCTCATGAGCCTTCAGGATGAGTCAGGGTTCCTGTGAGATGCATCAAAGTTACCTGCTTTTTTCACCGGCTGCCAAAATACTCTGTGTTTAAAGGAATTCCAGGGAATTTTGATGTAAAGCTGGAATGACTGAAAGGCCTGAAATACTGTTTTATTAAATAAACCATGGGTGAGCAAACATTTTCTTAAAGGCAGGGCAGGGAGCAGGCTGCAGCCCGTGTGAGTAGCCCTGTGTCCTGCTCTCCTCTGCCCTTCTCCTGAGGGATCCTCACATCTCCTCCCTTCTCACATCACCTGTTGCACATCTGCTGCTTGACTAAAATCTGGGAATTCCAGTTGTGTGGTAAGTGAGAATATGGTCGTGTTAAAGGAGCACCTGTATGCTTTAGAGCACGTAACAGTGAGTTCCTTCCCTGTGTTGTCACTTGTCCAGATCCCTTACATCCAGTAATTTTGGGTATTTGGGGTGTCAGAGTACCTGCATTTGGACCAGCTAGCAGTCCTATAATAGTCCTAAAATAGAGGATGGGAATGGTTAGACAACCTTCCCATACCTTCATACTGGGTGCAAGCCATGTCTCAGTCCAAAGCTTGGACTCCACTGGCCAAACTCAACAGCACTGCTGTTTAAGACAGAAAGAAGTTTTGAGGCATTAGCTAGGTGATGCAGGGAAATATTTGCGTTGAGCATCACTCTGCACAGCCTAGAAACCACCTGCTGCAACATTTTGTAAAATATGTTTTGAGCCTGAAATGCCAAATGGTATACAGATGCTAATCAGCTAAAACCATCAATATCTGTTTTCTGAGCATGGATCAGAGAACAGTATCTTGGATACAGCACAAACCGACAGACAATATTATTGTCAAGCAGAGAAACTATCAGGTCATACTTTAATTCTTCTCAGCTGTCCAGGGAGTTTATTTAATCTCCAGCGCAAAGGGAGGATTCACAGATATATCTAGCTGAGGCAGAATGGATGTTGTAAAGGCATATTTAATGGCATGTTGTTAAGATTTTATCATACCCACATGTGAGCTTGGAAATGTGGAAGGTGCAACCGTTCTTTTGCCATAGGAAGGAAGATACTTCTTTTAACATAGTTTCTGATCTGCAATACATAATCTTTACTGCAGATAGCATCCAGAAGATTACAGGTTTTATCTATTTCTTGGTCAATTTGAACTCTTATTTTATAGCCTGTGAAAATGCCTGTATGTACTTTTGTGCATGTCAGCTGAGAGGTTTTCTAATGTGCAGGAGTACTCTATTGTTTTTGCGCCATTGCTTCAGGAGCATCAGGAACTTTCTGTACTAGAATATGAGCCTAGAATAGTTCTAGTCTGAAGCACCACTGAATAAACCAGCCTCAGATCATCTTCTGATATATGCCTTTCCCTCTCAGAGGTGTTCAGAGTTGATTTTGCATTGTGAACGGTTCAGCTGTCTTCTCCACCTTTGTGAAGTTCAGACATTATCCTGGAGACGAGCTGTGATATTTTGCAAGGTTCAGCCTCAAACCGCAAAACTTGTCTATTGGCATAAAGAAAAGTGAAGGTTCTTTTGAAGGATAGCACTGACTACTGAAATGCCAGTTACTTTTTACTATCAAGTTTTATAAAAATCCCCTGCAGGCACGCCACCCGTTCCTTGTCCTTAAGAATTCGCTCTCAGCATTAAAAAACGATGCCCTTTTTGTGCAGATCTGTTGCTCTGTACAGAAAGAGGGTTGTCTGGTGCAATTTCAAACTGCTTGGAAGTAGGCTTTTTACTGTTGCTGTTCAGTGTTATCCTGGTCTGTGGCTGAAGTTCATGGGCATCGCTGTACTAAAACTAAGGTAATAACAAATGTAAAAATACCCTTTGAAAACCCGCTTCTGCAGTGTTGTGTGCTGGCTCGACTGCTTCCACATCCTCAAATATCTTCCAGTCCTGCCGTGATGCTAAAAGAGGGTTGTTGGTTTTCTTTTTAGCTACAAGCTGTTTACATTTTTTTCTCTTATATCAGGCAGAGATATCTACCACCTCCTTCACAGTGAAAATAGTGATAATTTGGCAGGAACAAAAGAAGTACCAGGGTGTCTCTAGTTGGACGAAATGATGCATCAGTCGTGCAAGTTGCCACCAGTTTAATTCAGCTATGAGATGTGAGTGAAACTTGATGTTCAAACATGTTATAGATCTTCCATGGTTTCCCTTCTGCTTAAATGCCAATCATATTCTACTAGAGCTGGACAAATCCAGTGTGCCTTTGCTGTACTGTTTATTGCTCTTCTCATATGTCATCAACTCTTTTGAGACTGAGACTTTCAGTTTTGAACATTCCTGTTCTACTGATCCACTTCTGTCTTGCAAAAAACCCCCAACCCACCAAACCTCTGATGACAGCCAACCAAAATAAAACCCACTGATGACATTGGTGCATTGCCCATCATTTTCCTTTTGGATAAGCTACACAATGTAGGTATACGCTCTCCTCTGAATGAATGTGATGTATTAGTGCTTGATCTTTCCATCATCTCTGCCTAAGAAACTTCCAGCAAGTAAAAACCCTTGTGCAGTTGAATGGCACAGCTCATGTTTGTAGGATTAAGACCTTGAAGTTCATGGGTAACTTTCATTGACAGTGATTGCACTTTATTTATCTAAAACCTGTGGGCAACTGTGGGCAAAGGAAAAACAGCAGTACATTGAAAAAAAATGAATATTGGGTAAGTTTCTGATTAAAGTTACAGTTAATACACTATGAAACAATAAAACCCGCATAGAACCTGAACAGTTACTTTAAATTCAAATGGTTTCATTTGACCATGAAATATATCATTAAAACACTGGTGCTGGCTTTGTGACCATATGTGACCATAACACTTCTCACAGAAAAGGAAGTTTCCATCTAACTTTAAAAGACAAATGGGACGTTTGAGGCTTTTAAGAGAATTTGGCGGAACCAGAAAGCCAGTGTTACTGTCATTGCTTGGTTAATTATTTCAGGTACTGCTAAATGATACATTTTGAGTGAACCTTTTATTTTCTTAGGGGCTTTCCCTTAGAAATCTGCAAGTTCGCACACTCACACAAGAATTTTAACGTACAGCCCTTCAGATGTCAGCCTGATTGGGGCTTCTCGCTCCACCACCATCCAAACTATGGCAAGTGTTGCAAAAATCACAGTTCTAAAGGTGGTAAGTTAACATTTTTTTCTTTCAAAAATTCTGAAGGGCAAGCCTTGCTATGTATTTGTTTGTTCAGCTTGTCTAGGTTTGCATGTTTGTTTAAGCCTTTATTATGGCATTAAAGGTAGGACAGGCAAGCTGCTGTCGCTGCTCCTCACCCACATCAGCACAATGCCATTACAAACATTTCCTTATTATATTAACATCTCCTTCTAAGTCACTTGCATCAAGTCACATTTATAGCAGCACTTAACTCAGTAGCACAGTTACCACTTACTGCTAGTTAACCTTATAGGTGGCTAGCCAAAATTTCAACTACTAAACCCAGATGGATTGAAGAAACACGTTAGCCCATCTCATACTCTGTTGTCTAAATATCACAGTTTCTTCTTGGATAAAACAGAAGGGAAAAAAACACCAAAAAACAACCAACCCATATTCACCATGATTTTATCTATATGTCAAGTCTTCATCACAGGCATAAATTGCTTTGCTTGTATCTCTGACAAGTCACAAATCTCAAGGATCTGTATGTTAATCAGGTGAAAATTAAGTACCTGCAGACAGCTGCCTTGTGGGGAAGCCAAGTCCAACAAAAGCCATGCATATCTGAGGAGTAACTGCAGACTATCAGAGCAGCTTTAAAGCTGGTTGGGACAACAGTGTCTTTGGTTCCACATTTGTTGAGATATCTGCTGTGTAGAGAAAAATATAAGACCAGAACTGACAGTGCTATCATGCTGGCTTGTTTCTGAAAAGCACAGAGAATATTGCTAACAGTTCTGTTGCATAATACTGCAAATGTTGTCCCTTGCTTTTCTGTAATCACTTTTGCCTTTAAACATATGATTTAGCTATGAATTATCACCTTAGCCACGAGTACTCCCTTCATAAACTCACTGAAAAGCAAATTAACCTTTTCTCTCTAGAATGAACTTTCCTATTAATATGAAAATCAATTCAGTCCTTTCTGTTTTGGTTACCCCAGCCTGTTTGCACTTCCCAAGCCGAACAGTCACTGTTTACTTAGTCACTTAAGCAGAATTAATTTTAAGAGCCAATTAAAAAGCCCCCACCCAATAATATAGTAAGTGATGTTCTGGAAAGCTTTTAATTACTTCATCTGTGATTTCTAATTGCAAAACAAAATGTCTAATTATTGCCCTGATTCTTCCATCCTGACCTTGGACCAGATCCACAGGTGGTGAACACCAGTGCAGTTTAACAGCGGTCCATGTCACCTACACACTTTCCCATTGGCTGCAGACCTAACCCTTACATATTCCTGGGCATATCTTTAAGATAATTTTTCTAATTGATGCCTTTATCAGGATCAAACTCCCCTTTTAAGGTTGCAAACATTATTTAGTACCTGTTCAAGTGGCATGCATAAAATCTTCCTCTCCAAAACATGCGGATTTTTTATGATCCAAGGAAAAATTCATCCAAAGAACAGAAGTCCACCAAGATCAAAGGAACAAAGTCTGTGTGCAGTGAAGAAAGAGCTTTAATAGAATCCAAGTGTTGTGTGGGTATGGGCATACCGGGTAATGGGAAAGGTTATACAGGATTTTCCTTTGTTCCCACTTTCCTGCAGTCATAGCAGGTGCTAAGGAGTATTTTCTTCTCTGCTTGTCAGGCTTTCTGTCCCTATACAAAGAATTCATAACCCTGCTTTACACTATGATCTCTCTAACCAACAGGCAAATATGGTTAGTAAAAAGCACTTCTTTCTTTGCTCTCACCCTTTTTTCTAGACTAAGTGATATAGCTTTTGTTCTCCTACCCCCACTGCAATCAATGAATTCCTCTTTTGCAAGGAGGAATGCAGAGCAAGATGCAGCTATATCCAGTCTCACTAAGGAATGGGTCCCAAAAAAATTAAAATTCACATAGACTTCTGAAAGCAGCAAAATAATTAAATCTGCAGTAAAACACTGACTTATGTGGCACCTTAGCAAAATGTCAAATTTCATGGTCACACAGCATCAATTCTGTCCCCAGGTTCTCAGGAGTGTTGTTTTAGGCTCTTTGATGACTTAAAGAAGATTGAAGGCATATGTTTTTAGGACATTTTCAGATACATATAAAAGAAAAAAAGAAGGCGGCTGAGATACTGTGGCAAAGGCTGAAGGTTCCTGCAGTGAGAAACGCTTAGGAGAGCTCTGTCACACAACTCCTGCCTGCCTGCAGGCTCAGGGACAAGATCCAAAGCCACATCCAAAGCTACCACTGAAACCCTGGAACACCCCCACTGATTGGCATTCTAATTTTGGAGATGCCCAAACACCACATGCAACTTTCTTATGTCCCTGGAGGTATATGAAGAATTGCTCCATTTCTCAGAGGCTCATAGCAAAGCTCATGTCAGCTGGGACGAGGAAACAAAACCTTCCTCCAAATGGGGGCTGATCTGTAGGGGTTGTGGAGGATGTCTAAAGGATACAGAGGCAACAGATGTTTTCTTTTAAAATGTGGTCAAAGGAGGAGGGCCCACTTTTCACACAACAGCTTTGTTATCTGGGCAGTCAACCAACAGACAAGAAAACGAGAGTTGCTCCCTGGACTGTTTCAGTGTTTTATACACTTTGGAACAAGACAGCATTGGATAAACATCCTTGGAAGTGAGGGACCTTCTCTTTCTTTTCTGTCCCAGTGCATCTTGGGTTCATTTCTGCAGCACATTTGCTTTCTCTCTCTGACTCAGTAGATATTTAACTATTTCTCATAAATGGAAACATAAGATCTCTCCCATATCCCTGAAAATAATTTCCATATTGCAAACCCTGCAAAATCTCACACGCCACAAAAAAGGGAATTGTGAGAGCTCTCCCAGTTCCCAGGGGCAATTGTACCCCACAGTGTACGCGTGAGCTCACACTGGCTGCCAGTAAAGCTCCTCCTTCCAGGGACATACAGCATTTGTAAGGAGGGTCACGTATACGTGTAGGTCTGGACCAATTTACTCGGTGGTTGGGAAAAGGAGAGGGAACCCGGGTACAGAATGGAAAGTTGACAAACAGGTAGGGGGAGGGAAAAGGTAAGGATGTGCCTTCCTCCCATCTCTAATGCTTGTACACCTGCATGCTGCTGAATTTCAGACACAAATGCTACTAAAAAAAGTCCTTTTTATTATAGTTGTCTCCTGAAAAAAACAGCTCATCAATTCACTCCTTTAAAAGAAAACATTACCCTTTTGCTAAAATGTATGTTTATGAAGGGAACTCATAGCTCTTTCCAGACGTATAATTTTAGTATCTGTAAACATATTGCTGCCCCTTTATCTTCTTGTTCTACCACTTGTCATGTGCCCCAGGCCAATGTTGCTCTAACAGCCATATTGAGTGGTACAAGCTGAGCATGAGCTTTGATGTATTTTTATGTCTGTTCACTTGCTAAACGTGTACCCAGTTTTTTTCTAATGGCGTTAAACTGAACTCCATAGATTAAGCAGTTAGTATAGGTCAATGCCAGTCCTCCGGGGACGGGTCAGACTCTGCCCACTGTTCCTGGTACCTGCAGGGTTAAGCCGTGCTATTTGTCTCCTTGTTTGAATTCCGTGGTGGCATCAGGTACTTCCCAGCATTTTCAAATACCAGCAATAGCTTTGCAAAACTCAGCTCTCTCTAAATCTCCTTTTGAATATGCTGCTGCTGCTGCTTAATTTCTAACTTTTTTTGTGCTGATTCAGACCTACGTTATTAAGGAATGCCTACACATCACCTTTGCCCTCATAAATAGAAAGACCTCCTTAAAGCTTTCAAAGTACTTAGCTGCCCTGCATAGTGTGGTGAAGAGGGTGAAATGGAATCTATTATGAAATGTCATACCCAGTCCAAATTGGATGAGCAATTAGTGAACTAATAATAAGGTTGCAACACTGTTTCTTCAGAAACCTTTAATTTTGACATCAATAGGCATCATACATATCGCAGTGTGAAATAACTTTATAGCTTTGGTTGGTCTTGTGATAGCAATGCTTAGAAAACAAAATAAAGGCATTTATGGCACCGTTAATGGAACAATTAAAGCTGCAGAGGAAAATGCACAGAAGTCAGGATAAGAAATGTAACATTAGCTAATTTACTTTGTACTTTTTATATTGTCTCCTATGGGAGAGTGTTGAAACCTAGGTATGGTTACACAAGTCCTGAACAACTACAAGCTTGACACCAGTCGTATTAATCTCCTTAGGCTGCCTCTGTAGTCAGCAAAGAGGCAGAAGCCCTCTTTTGCCGCTCCGAATTGCCCTGTCTCACTAGGTAGAAGTCAGCTTTTGTGAATTAACCCTTCTGCCTCCCTGCATATTAGTGTACTAGCTAGGTTAAAGTTATCACAACTAATTCTCACTGTTTCAGTCCCTTCTATTTGCACGTGGGAAATGAAAAGCCTTGTTTTGCATGAGCATGAGCTCTTGCATATAACTTCCTAGGTTATACTTTTTGAAAGAAAAAGAAAAGGGACATTGTCCAAGTTTAATGGTGGTGTAGCTTTACAGACCTCAGTACAGGATCCATCATTAAAATTAAGCATGTGCTTAATTGGTTTTCTGAATATGGATGGATTTAAGCACATGCTTAAATGCCTTGCTCACTTGAGGCCCTAATGGACCATGCAAGCTTAAAAGTTCACATCTCATTGAGATAAATGGAGTGGATAATCATGAATTTATCAGAACAGAAGCTGCTGCTCGCTGTATACGTAGACAGCACCTTGTATATTGTCCCCTCTCTCCAGCTGGGATACCTAGATCTTACTGAAATGAAACAGCAGCAGCAGAATACGAACTGCTATTTCTCACTCAGATGAGTTCTGCATGAGTATCTGGTAGTGTGATGTCAGTGCATTTGCCACAGAGGAAAGAAATATTTCTCTATGAAATCTTATAATTTACCAAATTAGTAGGAATTAGGTGGAAGCAAAACCTCCAAGAAAACAGAAGGGATATTTTACAACCAAAGACTCTACCAGTTACTTTGTGGCTGTACACTTTCTTGGATAAAAATTCTAGACAGACTTTTTTCTTTCAAAGAGACAACTACTGTCTTACAAGACTTGTACTAAAAGACTGCAAAAATGTCATACTTGTGGTAGCAACAGCAATGTCCTGAAGATATTTCAACTGTAAACTGGGTTTGTGGTAATACTAGCATTTTCAGCATTAGTCCTTTGTATTCTGACCCGAACATTAAGTGGTATAAATCTCCACCTCCATTCCTATTCATGGTCCTGTTTTTGCAACTATCTCCATGCTTGTGCTACGTGCTGATGGTAGCAACAACTGGAAAATTAGAAGAAAGCTCCCAGTATGGATACCAGAGTGGACATAGCATCGATGCAGGTGGTTGAGGAGCACTACATTGCCTTCTTTTCCCTCATCCTGTTACGTTCTCTGTGTGACAGGGGCAGACTTGTAGTGTGGGGCTGCTGATGCAGAGGGGCCCATTCCAGCTGTTCTAGCCCCAGCTGTTATACACTGCAACAGCTCTGCTGCACCTCCCAGGTTGATACATGGGCAATCAGGGGGAAACTGTGGTCTTGCACTGGGAATGCAGTGGCAAGAACATTGAAGACAGAAACTTATAAAGACCCTTGTAAGTTTCTATCTTCAATGTTCTTGCCACAGCATTCTTAATCTTAAGGGTCTTAACACACACCCTCACCCACATCCCCCCATCTTATGTTTATTTATTCTCATTTATCTAGCAAAATTTTTTCAGCTGGACAAGAGTTGTCACAATGGCTAGCACTGAACACTGCCCAGGGAGCCACTAACTCGTCAGCAAGCTGTTCCATGAGCCGCAGCCCAGCGGAGACTGGTGAGACGCCGGCTTGTGTCTGGGTTGTCTATAGGGTTTTGCTGTATTTTATAATGATTGAACTCACGTTTCCCTCAGTAAGAAACCAGTATTTTCTGAGCTGACTTACCCTTTTTTTGAATTAGACAGCTGTTGGAAATGGTGTGAAAACTTTTTGGAAGGAAAGGGAAACAGATCAAAACAAAATATCAGTGTATGTACCATGATCTGAAATGGCAGTCCTTAGGAAATAAGACTGAGATTTCATTAAAACCAATTGTGGTGGACATGTGCTGGATTACCCAGTGATAGGGTCTGGACATGTGATGATTTTTAAAATAAAGCATACAGAACAGTCCCAACAGTTGCCTTTGCTTATAAAAGGCTCTGCGCCTACCAGCGTTTTCTTTTTATCTGTATGTTACAATTTCTAGGTTTGTTTTGAGCCATGTGGGTGACAGAATCAAAAATGCTGGAGCCTAAATGAGCATGAAGCACTGTCCGGGCAGCTGACAGCCAGAAAATTTGACACCTTGTCCTTTATGATGAATTTCACTAACCTATACATATTACATAATATAACTATTTTCTTATCACTTTCATAGAAACATTTTACCGAAGATCACCAAAGAAAGTAAGGTACTTAAAAGAACTACAGAATTACTTGGGGGGTGAAATTCATATTTTATGGTAAAAGCCTAAAGAAAATAAATCTGTTTCATGTCTCTAAGAGATATGAAAAGATATTATACAAGCACTTACTGTGATTATGTTGATCTGCAATACAGTATCGCCACAGCTAGTAACATGCCATAAGCTTTGCTCTGAGTTTGCAAGGTGTCAGGACAGGACTTGCTCTGTCTGAACTTTCCTTGACCTGCCTGCAGCCTTGTTTTTACTTGTTTAGTTATGACAGCGATTTCTCTAACTCTTGAGGACTTTATGGCTGATCTGCCTTATGTTTGTGTTTGTGTGGTGCCACCATGGCTTTACCAGCATTTTTACAAATACAGGCCAGGTAGCGATGACAGGGTGCATGTGGAGGGGTACAGGCTTGGGATGATAAGATATAGGGCACAGGCTTGAGACTGAAGACCCAATAACTAGAGAAATGCAGGCCTAGAGCTGGACAAAACTGGTTTTTAGGATAAGAAAGTGAGCAAAGAAATAGTATCCAACATATGTAAATCCACCATAAAAAATCTGTAACGTGGAGATGGAATAAAGGCTAGGTATAAAAACATGGTAGCATACATATAAAAATGACATCAAATGACTCCAAGACAGAAAAAAGAGGAAAATATCAGTGTGAAGATTATATTCCCCCTGGCAAAGAACTTCAGATGCTGACAGCTTGCTGCTAACACCACCAACACCAGAGTGAAACCCCTGACCTTAGGACTACACCAGAAAGGTGAGAATAACATCAGAAACAGAGGTAGACATTCAGTGCGTGTGTATATGTTACTATTATTGTTACCAAGTATTTTCTGCATTAGATATATTCTTTCTCTTTTCGTAATAATTATATCCGAATTAGTAATGATTCTTGGATTAGAGAGTTAGGATTTCAGTTGTACTAATGATAAATTTTGACTTTATGTATATGGTATGTTTCCTCTTTGCCTGTAAATAAGATTTTTAACTACCTAAAGGAAGACATTTTGGAAACGTACACCACTTTTACACTAGTAGAAAATAGTATAGTAAGAGCCAGTGGTCAGAAATTAATGTGGATGAAACAATATTTGTTATACGCTGCCAGCAATAATAAATACATATCAAAATAAAAAGCAAACTGTGCAAAACAGGAAGATGGTCTTATTAGGGAAATGTTAATCAGGAATGCACATTTCACCATGGGCGTTTGTTTTGGCTTTGTCTTTTCGCCAGTGGCAAGCTTTAGGCAAGAGGGAAATAATGTACTACTGCAGCTCATGGAAATAGTCTGCCCTCCCTTCTACACTTGCCGGGGTGCTGCTGTTGCACTGGCTGTTAGCGCTGACAGTCTCCTTGTTTATGCTCCCACAAGCTCTTCAAAAGAAGCGGCACTTGTTTAGGCTCATGGAGGTTTTCCATTAGGAGACCAGAGAGGGAGATCATCTACATGCTTCTTCACTCTCACTTGAGTTTAGAAAAAAATGTTGTGTGCAACATTCACTGAAAGACCTTGGCTTTTCAGGGGTTGTGAAAGCTGTACATAAAATTAATTTTTACTGCCAAAATGGATCTTATTATTTGGAGTGTTTTAGGCTACATTTGTAGAAAGGAGCACGTAACTGTTCTTTGGAGAGCTACGGTGAGGCTTTATAAGAACATGGAATGGAAGCAAAGAGGTCACATTAATTTATGCTTTCATAATATCTAGACTGTAAGGAAATATATTTTAAATAAGAATTGACATAGGAGACCTCCATGATAACAGCTTATATTGAAGGAAATCATTCTTACACAATATATTTCTCAAGGCTCATAAAAGATAGCAATAACAAACAACATTATGCAGTATCTGGGAAATTCTATTTACTTAAAATGCTTTCTGCTTTTATTATTATTCAGGCTCATTCCTTCAGTGGAAGTTCTGATTGCAGCTTGAGCAATGTGTGTGATCTCATTACAACAGGGCTGTATTAGAAAATCTGATCCTGATAGTTCCAACAATGGCACCTTTCTCTTATTATCTGTCACTTGGTTACAACAAGAGCCGTGCAAATTTCCTGCCGTCAAATTCTGGCAGGTGGCTGGAAACCAATCTAATACGCTGTACATATCCCATATATACCCTGTTGCACTGGGGAAAAAAGCACGTCCAATATCCTGGCTGTGGCTGGCTCGGAGCAGAGGCTGCCGCGCAGGCGGTGTTGGGTAGCGGACAGGTTTATGCTTTGCTGGGGAGCGTACACAAGAGCCATCGTGTAGTAGACTGTAATACAGATACACATCAGCATGAATCTTTTGGCCGTACACCCTCGAGTAAGTCACAGGCAGCTTTCAGGGTGGCCATTGATTGATTTCTAGCAACCAATTCCTTATTTCCTCATCGTCACTTTTCATGTGCAAGGCCAGCTATATATTGCCTTTGAAAGGTCCTAGAGGCTAGGTGGTGTCACTTTGCTCCAAGGGATCACAAATACTCAAGATATATGCTCCCCAGATTTTGGTGCCACGATGAAAGAGGGAAGGAGGAAGATCTACCTCTCTTTGTCTGTGTGCACCTCTCCTATGGTGTTTCAACATTATTCCTTAACTATCTGCTACTTTTGTAGGGTTTGTCAGTACTGACAGCTACAGGTGGTGGTGTAGGGTTGCCTGCTCACAAGCCCTGCACCAGAAGGGCCATGAAAGAGAAAGCGAATCCTTTCTGTCAACCTGGAATTAATGGTTTTGTAGCCTTTAAAATTAAGATTTATTAGGGGGAAAAAAAAATCCCCAAATCTCACACACATTAAAACAAGATAACCATCTAAGCAGGGAAAATTCAGAACCTACAAAGTGAGAAATAGAACATATGGAAAGCTGGAAAACCAATATCCATCTCGAGAAAGATGGGTCCTTTTCTCCAGGCTTTCATTCAGATTTAGCAGCTTTCAGTGTTTCTGTGGTTGAGAGAAAGTGTCCTCTCCCTTGACTGCAATTTGGGGTCTTTAAGAAGGTCACTTGCTGTCATTTCTGAGGCTTAGTGTCGGTCTGCCCTGCACCGCAGGTAGCCCCTTTCTCTCTTTGGAAGTCCTCTAGTCTCCACTCCAGGCTTTTCCCTGATTTGCTATTCTCCCACCACTTGTCCCACCCTGCTCTCCAGAAGGATCGGCAATCTAGCTTGCTTGGATGCTCTTCTGGAAGGTGTGATTTCCCTTCCTTCCATTCTTTCTAGGGTGCTCCCCTTCAAACCACAGTACAGTCACAAAGACCAGTCTTCCTCTCTGCTGCCCCTCTTCACAGCATTCCTGTAATGATATTGCATTATATAAATAGAATATGCCATCATGTAAATATCTGCTCAGGAGCTACAATCGCATTAACCAGCCTGGCCGGCTCTACAACCTGTTTGTCGCAAGGGCAGCACAGCTCCTGGCTGGCAGGAGTGCGCTGCCGGCTCCCCTGCTGCTTTCTTGCCTTTTTCTGAGACCGTAACATGGGGGCTTTCTGTTCCTCAGTCATGGATAGGACTTGGTGGAAGCCTCATGCTGGCCGTTTTGAAGAAATTGGCAGACAACCTGGTAGTTAGAGCTGCTGAAACTGAAAATTTCCATTTTGAGAATGTTTCATTTTGTTTCTGAAAGAATAAAGGTATCAGAGCAAAGCTGCTAAAGAAAAGCAAGTGCCTTCCCTTGTTCATGAATGCACATCTTGATGAAGTCCTCTGACTAGTTAGCTGTTAAAAACATTTAACTTTATGAATTAATAAAACCATTAATGTTGTATGAGATGTTTTCTGGAAGGTCTTTCATGTCGCTGATTGCCATCTTTCTTAGTGGAATAAATCCTTCTGTTTGGGGTTGTTTCAGTCTTCACAGCTGACAGCTCAAAGTAGCTCATTTATTCAGGCAGTAAAACAGATTTAATGAACCATGGGAAACACATGATTCTTCAGAAGTGACCATAATGACAGTGGTTCATAGATAATAACAGGCTATTTACCTGTGCCTGAATTGCTTCAAATTTATTTCCTTCAGACAATTTCCTAACCTTGGCTACAGTAACACTATGGTAGAGCTATAGGTCCACAAGCAATTTGTTAATTAAAATTAATGTTGCATATTGAGCTGTTGCATTAAGCACATAGGTCTTCTCAAACAAAGCATAATTAGCTAACCAAACAAATCTTTGAGTCTGACCAGCTTAAGAGATGAAGAATTTCTCTTTTCTGCTGCCTGCAACCCTCCTGGTGGTTGTATGCACTTATAATAGGCATAGCCTTAGGTTTATTGATTTTCCTCTGTAAAGTCTAAAGCCTGTTTCTGTTGACGTCTACGTTATTGGACTGATGTGCTTACCAAAGGGAGTAAGAAACTCTTTTACATTCTTATGTGAGCTAATCAGATTTACATATGATCTGGTCAAGTATGACGGATTAGATGGATGGGTGATTACTGGAGCCGGAATCAACACGAGAGTTTTTCCTGCCTGCCAAATGCTTCCTGTGTAGGGTTTACTGAACTCTGGGAGTGAAGAGGAATAGGGAGGGATTCAGTCTCACCTGTAAAATACTGGGAAACAAACACGATTCAGCAGAGGCAGATGTTCCAAATAGGTTTTCTGTGAGATTTAGACACTTGAATCCAAGAACGCAACTCATGAAACCCTTGCTTAACCTCCCAGCACCCAAAAGGCTAAGGATACTTGGAATTTCAACAGAAAATTCCCTGGTGTAGCCTATCTTGCACCTGATCCTGCTCAGAAGTGACAAAAAGCAGCATCACTTTCCTGATATCTCCTCCTTCCTTATGGAAGGACCAGGGCTTCTCCTTCTTGCTTTGGGGACTGTTTTGTAATTTCCTTTAATGCGCACAAATTCAAAACATCTGTCCTCACTGGACTACAGGACTGTGCTTCATCTTCTGTCCCTCCTTTTTGGCCTCAAAATCATATGCCTTTGTAAAAAAATAGAGAGAAATTGCCCACCCTCAGGTGGTAGATTTAGGTACCTAAATCTGTGGGGCCACTTGAGTGCTAAAAGCCTCTGATCATCTAAGAGCTGGAGGAGCCCAGTGTGGTTGTCTTTCATTGGGCAGGCAGGATTTGCTTTAATTGCTGTTTTAGAAGTAATTATGCACTTCAGCTTGGATTTACTTTATGTTAATACTTTTATGTAGCATAATTCCCAAACTACATACTATAGCTTTCACAGACAAGCTCACATTTGAAAATAAACTCCAGGATCTACATGATGGAGTATGAAGTTTAAATATTTTTAAGAGACAATTTTGTCATTTGTCTAAAGAAAAAAGAAGGGAGAGAAAAGAACTGCAGTGACAATTTCCAATGAGCCAAGTAATCCTGATACCTTTTTTCACATGCATCCCATATCTCTGAAAGGATATGTGCTGCATCTTCTGTAAGTGGAGAGTTTTGAGATGTGCAACATTTCCTGTGTAACAACATATCAGTTTTGGGTTGTGATGAGAAAAAATTGCTTTCAAATATCATGGGTTCAAAAGTGCAGCTGAAATTTTAAAGTATTAGTTTCACATTCTGCTTAAGAAAAACTGTGAAAAGAGAAGCAGAGAAGAGACTGAGGATAAAATTCCAATAAAAATAAGATATCTATATCTAGCCAGACAGTTGGTATTATATATATCTATATAATACCGTGTGCATGACGAATATGGTAACAGAGCATTAAGGCTGCGTGGTTAGGCAGTCAAAAGTTTGGAAACAGCCTAGTTAAGGTTGCTCACTGTGCTGCTCTGCTCCTTCGCATTGTGAACGCATTACGCCTTTTTTTTAAGTGCACTACTTCTCTGCATACTCTTTCTCGGGTAGAATAAATATTTATTCTATATAACCTCAGGAAACTTGAAATGTTGTTTATTCCTCTAAGCATTTGCGGATTTTCATTATCATAGTGGCACAGACAGTAACACAGATGCTCAAGCTGGTTTTTAGCCTTTTGTACCATTCGGATGGCGCAGAAGGGCCATAAACCAGACACCACCAGCCCACCTCTCCGCCCTCCTCCCGTATTTCCTTCTGCTGTGTCTGCTGTGGATGCTTTTCTCCTGCCTCCCTCCTTCTGCCATTTTTGTGTGGTGAAGTAAAATGAAACACAGCAGTACAGCTTTTCAAATGAGGAAGAAGAGCTGGCAAGACCCCTCCTCCATCATCACTCCTATGCATAACAAAAGGTGCAAGGCAGCATCTCCTGCAAGTCTTCATGTGATGTGACCTTGTTTGTCCCTCAGCCAGGATGAAGACCCTCCAAGCCTAGGGGATCTAGGTCTAATGTTTATTTTATGCCAGTCACAGTCATGTTTTGCCTCTCTCACCTGCCTCCCACAGACACACGGTGTCCTTAAGTGCTCTGCTTGGAAGGACTACTGAGCCTGCAGGGAGCAACCTTTTCCCACCTGACTTCTGGGGTGGCCTTCTCAGCTCAGTGTTGTCAGTCAACAGAAAAGCTCCCCAACTACACCGTAGCTGAGAGTCAGCTCACTTACAGACTCAAGTGCCTGAAAAATAAGCAAGCTGTAACTGTTACTCTCTGGAGTTTTTTCTTGACATAGAAAAGGCTCTCTAAATATGATTCCTTTAATTTTTGTGCTGGTCACTTGCATGGCTTATAACCTATCATTCCCGAAACAGTGCACAGCATTGCAAATCCTGCACCCACCGAGAAGGAGACCAGCCTATTGCTTCTTTATTGCTTCTTTTTTTTTTTTTTTTTTTTTTTTTTAATATGTTATTAAAACTACAGCATCTACTCCAATCCCTTTGACACTCATCCAAACCCACTGATACTGATGGTCTCACAACAGAGTTGTCCTGATGCAGACCTGGACAATGACTTATAATGACAACCTAACTCTGAGGGTCCAAATAATTGCTGGAGCATCTTATGGAGAGAGGAAAATACTTGTAATAAATTTAAAGATAACCAGTACATCCATGTTTTACATTGTCAGACAGTCTAGGGGGCAAAATCACAACTGCATGCATATCCCTTCCCTTCCCAGTTATGGAGCAGGCAAATACCCTGTTCTGGATGTGGTTAGTAACTTTACTATCTTCAGGTGATTATCAGCACTCACCTGATAGAGAGCACTGCCCTTATTTCTGAAACTGCAGAACATGGATGCTCTTTTATTCATTTTTTGTGTTAAATCTGCAAGGTTATCTTACATCACCTTCATCATCAGTTTAAGCTAAGCTGGAAGCCTTGGCACTGGGGCAGGTGAGGAGTAGACACCAGCAGCTTTCTACCACGGCTTCTGTACGTGCGTAACCCCCAGTGGAGAAGCAGGGACAAAGGGGGAGGGGTGCACACGCTTGCCCAGAAAAGGCATTTATATGCCATTACTGTGTCTGATGAAAGCTTCTTGTTCCCATATTTGCTTTCTCAGAGCCAGGTCTTCAGCATTGGCGTGATTCTTACATGTTCTCTGTAATGGGCGTGCAGGGGATTCAAACTTGCTTTACTGCATGGCTGGCTAAGAGACTAAGATAAAAGGGGCAAAATATAGACTGCCAGTATGAAGTGGAAGCAACACAGAAATTTTTCTCATATGGTATCTTTTCAGCTTCTATTTCATTTAGGAGGAGAGCATCAAATTCTTATCTGGAGCGATGGTTTTAAAGCTTAAGGAATGCAACATATTTCTGTAATGCAACTCCATGATAATATTCTTCTTATATTAACCTGAGCTGAACTTAAAAGATTTCTATTCTAAAGTTGCATTAGGACAAAGAAGAAAACATGGTGTGTTAAAAAATCAGAGCAAGATCAGCAGGCTGTACGAGAAAAAGAAAAAAAAGATTTAACTGGGAAGGTCAGCAACTCTTTAGCAATTTTATTATAAATAACTCAATTATATTGCATAATTCCCATGATTGCCAGACACCTCATTGATTACTCACAATGGTACTGCATTAGAATGCTGATAATGAGATGTTTATTTTAAAAACTATTCTCTATGTAGATGTACTAGTTTGCAGAAGCACTAGGTTAAGGATACTTCAGTTAAGTGACTCCTGAATGAATTTAACATAATAAGGAGGACAGATGGGCTTTCAACTCTGTAGCAACAGTAAAGAAAACAAGACAACACTGGAACATATATCCTTTCACGCTGCTCTTTTTGCAAATACAATGTATTACCTTTCAGCAGCATTAGCTGTTTCTGCTTAGCATGGTTCTATCATATAAAGAACTCAGAATTTGAATCAATAAAGGCTAGACACTTCTGACACTTATGTTAAGCAGCAGCTTACCCTGGGAAGAGCAATTTTCCTTGTTTCTTTGACACATACTGTAATAAATGGAATTGCACTGGAAACAAGGTAATGGGTACCTTCAGTAACGGTTGCAGATTCTGGCCTAAAATTAGTAATGAAAATAATGGGGTTTGATTTTTACCAGATCTTCCATGAGAAATTAGATTCTTCCTACCTGTCCCTGTTTCTCATGTCCACTTTGTAGGCAAATCTTGGTTCTCTTTACTGCCCCCACAATGCCTTTTCGATGAGCACATTTCAATATGTGAGCTATTACCCGGTGTAGAAAGCTCTCCTGAGAATCCAGCTGCAACTCCATTTCTGTGCTCAAAGCCATTATCACTCTGTCTGGATCCAAAGGCATTCATACAAACAATCAAGGAACGACTAAAGAAACAGTTGCAGCAATTGGAATTTAAAAATCCATTTCAAATACAGAAGTACTGTAATCTGTGCAAAATTATTGGATTTCATAGGACTACTAAACTATTTTGACAATTTAGTCCTTAAAAATCTGTACCAATAACTATATTGCAAAACACAGAGGCATCAGCACAGCATGATGCAAGTCTCTGATCTCAAGTTAATCTTTAAAAATAAAATGACCTAGAAAGAATTTATTTTGGTTTTTATGTAGCTGAGGGTTTTGTGTTATACTCTGCAGACAAGAAAGGCCTGGAGAGGATTTCATTTGCTCCTTCTCCTTGCCATTTCTGTTGAGCTGTCACTTACACTCATTAATCTTACAGCAGACTCTGCCCAGCATCTTCTCGTGTAAGCAACACTTCCCTGTTGGGAAGCCTGAGCAGAATGCTTGGTGTAGCTTCCAACATTTGGGCCAATACATCATATGTGACGTATGAAAATTTTTCTAGACAGCATTCAGAGGTGTAGCTGCAGCCATGCTCTCCCACCAAGGCTTTGCAAAAGCCTTTTGGAGAAAGCGCCCGTTCTCCCATTAACCTTGCTTAGTCTCTGCCAGGGTTTGAGGAAAGCCAAGAGTATCCCTCCCCAAAACTTCAAGTTCTTTCGGCATCAGTGCTGCTCCATGGACCCTCTGTTTTCTGTATTTGATTCAGCAGTGTATGGATGGACCCAAAGGGGGCCCTCAAAGGATGGGCCCATGAGCCCCCATCAGTATTAAGCAGTCTCAGTCATCACAGCCGCCCCTAGACAACACAACAACCCCACCTGCTCTGCAGAGATCTGCTTATAATCCAGATGTAATATTCTTCCCAGCAGCAAAATGAAACAAATTCATTGACATATATAAAAGGAAAAAGTTTGGCAGGGCCATAGAAAGGTCTTCTTGAAGTAAAATGCGTGCACATTGTTGGAGTTTAACCCCCGCCGGCAACCAAGCCCCACGCAGCCGCTGGCTCACTCCCCCCACAGTGGGATGGGGGAGAGGATCGGAAGAGTACAAGTGAGAAAACCCCTGGGCTGAGATAAAGGCAGTTTAATAGGGAAGGCGAAAGCTGCACATGCGAGCAAAGCAAAGCAAAGGACTCATTCCCCACTTCCCATGGGCAGGCAGGTGTCCAGCCACCCCCAGGAGAGCAGGGATCCAGCACGAGTAATGGTTACTTGGGAAGGCAAATGCCGTAATGTCCTATTTTCTCCTCCCTTCCTTCTTCTTCCCCGAGCTTATATACTCAGCATGATGCCCCTTCGTATGGAATACCCCTTTGGCCAGTTGGAGTCAGCTGTCCCGGCTGTGTCCCCTCCCAATTCCCTGTGCCCCCCCAGCCCTCTCCCTGGCAGGGCCCGAGAACCTGAGAAGTCCTTGACTCAGTATGAACATCACCCAGCACCAACCAACCCCATCCGTGTGCCATCAGCATTGCTCTCACATCACACCCAAAACACAGCCCTGCACCGGCTACTGAGAAGAGTTAACTCTGTCCCAGCTGAAACCAGGATACACATATACATGTATACAAGTATGTGTATAGATATGGATGTATAGAGGAAGGAATTAGAGAAGGTGCTGCTTCTATATATTCTCATGTCTGAAAAATAAAGGAACTGTCACACATATGCCTGCCCTTTTAATAGAAAAAGGCTTATAAGGGCTCTCTCCTGATTATTACAATTTGTCATGCTTTCACATAAAAAAAAAATTACACTGAACATAACAAAAATATTTTAGAGGATGCTCAGTTTACTTTGAACCCAGTTATCCATCATGCTTTGCAAATACAAGATATAATAGAGGGCAATTTTTTCATCTTTTCTCCAGAACGGAAAAAGAAGTATCAAACCAAAGTTTACGGTAGTTCATCTTATTACACAAAGGAATTAAACCGTACAAGGAACAATTCAGGTTCATGATATCTGTTTTAATATCCATGATCAAGGCTAGATTTTCAGTCACAGTTTTTTGCTTTGAATTTTAAACTCTAAGAGGTTCCCTGGAGATTCTGTTGACATGCCCTGTAGAATAAAAAATGTATATATAACACTGTTTCATTAATTTTAAGTAAAAATAATTGTCTGCATTTAAAATATTACCTCCTCTTATTATGTTAGATAAAAGCATTAACTCTAATTTCTGTATAATTCTTTTTTATCTCATCTGTTTTTTTACTTTCTAAGATTTAGAATCTTGTGGGAAGACTGGAACTCTTCTCTGATTTAATCCTATGCACAGATTTGTCTTTGACCATACTCAGATTTCTTTCTTGTTTTCCAGAGGACATTGTAATGATAATTTTTAGGCAAAGTCACTATCTGGAAAATAACGCCAGTTTTCAGTTCAAGTCTAAAGGGCAAGGTATCACAATACCTGCTCGTGTCATTTATTAAAAGATCAATTCTTTTAAAAAGGGGGTGAGACCAAACAAAATAACAACAGCAGAAGATCCATATATAAACCAGTGAAGAGAGAGTATTTAAAGAAAACTCATCATTCTTTCGCTTAATCCAACACTTTTACATTTGGTGCCCTAGCCCTTTTACCATGTTTCTACAGAAATGTAAGCTGATTATGTATCTCCACCTTCACTTAACTATTGGAGCTGTAGATCCCTTAACAGTGAAATGAGGACCACAACCCTTCTCTGCTTCTGCTTCACCAACCAGTCCAATTTTGAATTACTAAGGTACAGAAAAAGACTTTCTACCTTTATGCCCAGCGTAAGCCTCATCTTTTTAACCTGTAAGCATTTCTTACCCAAAGTTCCTCTTCACCTGAATAAAGCAGTTGCTTGCTCGAATGTTTTCCTCAGCCCTTCTTTTCCCCTGCCCTCTGTTTTGCGGTCTCTGCAGCCAGTATTTAAACAAACACTTTAACACAGAAAATTTGTCCTCCATGGGCACAAACATCTAAAACACAAAGGTGAATGAAATCTCTACTCGCTTCCCATCCTGCTTTCAGAATACCACAGTAAGTATGAGACGTGGATGAGTGTCTGCAAGGGAGGGTTGGAAGGGGAAGCAAAACCGCAAAGTTAAATGGCTCTTGCAAAGCAGGAAAAGATGCTGTTTGGTGTTCACAAAACATCAGAAAGCTAAATGCCAATTTGCCCTTGAAGAAAGGAATGCAAAGGAAAAAAGACACTGAAGGAATTCAGGAGGTGGTGTTCAAGTTTTCTTTTAAGTTTCAAGTTTGCCTGAAACAGAGACAGAGTTTGACTCTCAGTGCTGCTGACATTGCACAAAGCAAACCCACCAGTGAGGTTTAGATGAAACCTGGGTAAACAGCAGCAGATTTCATGCTGTTCTAATACAGACCCCTGTGAAAGCACAACTGTTCTGAAAAAATATGTAATATACTTCAAGTGTGTGGGCCTACAAACCTCAAGAGGCACCACTGCAATGGTTCTAGCTGAATGACTTCTAATTTGACACTGAAGAGGCAACCTACCAAGTAATAACTATGAAAACTGCACAGGGACAATAATTCAGCTTACCGGAGCTGCGTTTTAAGCACAAAGAGTTCTGCTAGATGTTAGTGCTAACCTTAACACAAAGCTTACCTTGCTATCAGGTGATTGCTCTGTTTTCTAATGTGTGTGATCCCAACAAAAATACAAACCGGAGAACGTGTTGTAAACACTGACATGTTTGACATGCCACATTGCATATGCTAAAAGAAAGAAATAGAAGTGTTCGTAGCAGAAGAACTACATGAAAAAAAGGAAATAATTCTCCCTCTGAGACAGTGGGTAAACACCCGCAATTTACTGGACAGGGCAGGTAAAGTGTCTCTAGGTCCTCATCTTAGCCGAGGATCATTACTGGAGCCCTGTTGCGTTACAGACATACACCTTCCTTCCCATATAGCACTATTGTATTTAAAGAAGCAGCAGCTGACCAGCACAGCAGCTCCGTGGTAAGTGCAAGTGCCATGTCCACTTTCCAGAGGCACAACAAAGTTCAGCAGCACCAATACAGGCCTGATCAGGAATTAAAAATAAATGAGTTTTGGCCTGGCACTAGTTCATTCTGGAATGAATAAATCTAAAAGCAAACATTAAGGAGGAGAATAGTCATTTATTGATGCTGTTCCGCGCTACTATGCATAAGACACATACTTAATTCCCAGGTCCTTGCTCTGCAGAGACCACAAGCACTTAAATCAGAATGTCTTGTCACTTCAGTAATGACATCTCCCGGGATCTCCAGTGTAGGGCAGATGGGCTACAAAGTCTGAGAAAGTGATTGATTCTGTCTTTCTTGATTCCCTAAAATAAAATAACAAAAACCTGCTGCAACACAGTGTTATTAAAATTCTTAAATATATGTTCATATGTTTATAGAGTTGTATTAATTAGCTAGACCTCTCTGGTTTTGAAATCCTATAAAAAAAGTGTGACACGGGGGTGGCAAATTCAGCTGCCGAAAATCTTTTGCATGCTTTGTGTAAAGCGCCAGGCATGGAGTACGGAACCACACCGCAGAGACGCAGCAAAAACCGTAGATACCTCGCTACCTAATCAGTTTACTAATCCAGTCATCAGTCAGGACTACTAGGAGCTGTACATTTTTATTCTGCGGTGCTTCAGAATCTGGGTCAGCCAAAAATCCGCCCGCAGCGCGTGTGGGAGCCCGGCGCGTGCCCGGCGGAGTGAAGCATTGCCAGCGCCGGCCGCTCCGAGGAGCCAGAAGGCAGCAAACTGCTGCCTAAAAAAATAAAAGTCCAACAGGCAGCGATGTCCATTTTGTGTATAACACCATCTCTTTGAGCATCACGAAGCATCAGAAATGCTTAACACCTTCTGGTAGTCAAGCAAGATTGTGTTCATCGCATCTCAGTAGTAAAATGTCTGACCTATGCTGAATGCAGGTAGGAAATTGTTACGGCGGTCAGAGAAGGTTTAAAAAATCTTGTGAAACATTAGCAAGCTCTTTGCAGGCTGTAGCGTGAGCACCTGTTACGGGAGTGCCATGCAGGTGGGGGACTGTGGGACACCAGCACCCGTACCCAGCTGGAGCCCAGGACCCCAGCCTCGCTGCATCCTTGGCATTAATTAGTTATTAATTAATCGGAAAAGCAGTGGGGTGTGCTGCTGCCTCCAGAGCTGAGGGCTGAGGAGGAGGCAAGAAAGGAGGCAAAGGATAGCAGATGGAGCAAGCGTTTCGAACAGGAGGTGATTCGTGGGGTCCCAGCCCTGCCACCTCCCTGTGCACCAGGCACAGGGGCCACCCCTCCCCCGGTGCTGCAGGGCCCTGGGTCAGGCGGCTGGGCCATTCAGCCCGAAGACAAAAGCATATACCTATGTATACACAAGAAACACGCACTGTCTGTGACTCTAAGAAGCACAGGCGGCGAAGCCTGCCCTCTCCTCGAGGAGAGGAGGAGGATGGGGAAGGGAGAAGGCGCAGCTGTGGCATTGCCCCGGGAGCTTGTGCAGCCCCTTCAGTGACTCCTGTGTCAAGATCCACGTAATGGTTGTGGGTTTCCTGGAAACAGCCTTTTGTCTGAGGAAGTTTGTTCCAGGTCATATTGAAGACTTTGCAGTTTCCCCAGATCTCTGAGATATTTAGCTGTGGCAGGGCTCTACCGCATGCCCGGTCCTCTCAGACACGTTACATCTCTGCTGTGGCTGTGGTCCAGGCATGCGCTGAGATGCTCAGGCGTTCTGTAGCTGTGCCATGTAGCTCTGCTCAGCAAGGCTGATGCTTCCAGGATGTGTTTGACGGATCTGCTGAGAATGAGCTCAGTGTATGAGACATCCCCGAAACATTATCTTTACTGCTTGTGCACAGAACAAGTGTTTGGCGCGTATGTACGTACTTCTGCCTGGGAAATCCCTTGCAGATATACATGTGTGGAAAGGAAAAAGTAAGCAGTGTAGCAGATGTAGCAGGGAAAAGAAGGCTTTGAAGGCAATTTGCCCCGGAGGAATGACTCATGTGCAGTGACTTCTTCATGTTTTCACATATACTGTGCTTAAAAACATAAACTGGGGCATTAAGTGCAAGACACTCTCCCACAGACACCTGCATATCTTTAGCACTGCATATTTCCTATTATAAATAACAGTAACACCTTGCTTTTGTGGCAGAATTGTGAGTAAAATCTCTTCTAAAATCAGCCAACACTGTGAAGACAGCTTCAGCCCCCTGCAATCAATACTTTATGGATAAATTGATGCATGCACTCTGAAGAAAATGAAACGAAATGTACCATGTCAGTTTACATAATCCAAGAGCCAATAGCCTTCATTTTCTGAGCCACCGAAACAAAGATATGAAATAAGAAGATTCAGAGGCTGGGGTTTAATCTCTATATACTTTGCATATTTTTTACAAAAAAAAGGTCTCAAAATCTTTTTAAAAGGGGACGAAACAACTGAGAGTATCAGCATTCAAGGCATAGGCTGAAAAACTGGTGTAGTTTGGGAAAAATGCTGCATAAACAAATACCCTTCTTCCTGCATTATGCTGGCTGCCTGACATAGGCAAAAGCTTTCAGTGTCTGTCATCTGCATTTATCTCAGGACTTCAGTTTTCAACCTTATTTATGTTCCTGTAGCACTCAAAAAGTTTACAAGGGGAATACTCCTGGGACTGTGGACATCCAGAGCCAAGCCCATGCTTTAAGAGCGTGGTCTCACAGTACCCTGCTCTCCTTGCCTTCGTGGCTTTGTGGCTATTAGATTCACGTGCATGTGCAACTGCAAAAGGTTGTTTCGAATCCCTTCTTTAGGCACCATGACTTTCACATGCAGGTGATGGCTTCCGTGCATCCTGTCAGCCTCAGGTACTGATTATTCATCCAAACATGCACGTGGGCACTGTTTTGTGTATGGCTGGATGTGCAGAAAATTGATGGCTAGGGTGCAAAATAGTGGTTTGTATTAAAGATGGAAACATTCCCTGCTTGTGTCCTTCCTCTTATTGTTTGAAACAGGTTCCCTGTAAGGGTCAGTTTCTTCCTATAGAATGGTTTTAGACAGTTATTCTGCTAATATGACTTATCAGGTGTAATTTATGCAGGAGAGACACTTGGCAATTACATGAAAACTAAAAAATACATATTTCCTACTATTTTTAACAAATATTGTGGCAATTGACATATAAATTAAAAAATGTTAAAAAATGGAAACACAACCTCATGTCTGGCATGTTGGCAGCTAGGTGCCCAAATACCCTTACAAGACTAGAACCCTATAGTGTTACAGCTTGTCCTACCTCTCCAAGTCACCCTTTCTTTATTTTCAGGTGGAAAAAACCCAGGACAGCTGAGGACTTTGACAAAGGAAGAAGAAATAGGTTGCCCTTTAGGTAGGCACTCATCCTTGTACTAGAATATTTACATATATACCTCTATGTTTGCAGATTTTTGCATTTACTTTTAACATTCCTGCACGGCTCTGTCAATTGACACGATTTACCAGATGAAATAAAAAGTTAAAAAGGTAAGGGTAAGTCAAACACTACAAAATCCCTCAGCTTGGACACTGATACAACCGATATGTGTTATTTGAATCTAGTACTTCTCGGGCAATATTTGTGTTCCATTTAATCGGGTAAGGTCTCAAGAGTAGCGGTTGCTGTCTAGTCCCTTTCTAACCCCAGGCATCAGCCAGGTTACTTTAAGTCCCCTAGGTTTTCCACAATGTGCTCTTAGAAACCACTTCATGGTGAGTACCCAAGACATTTAAGAGATGGACCTCACTATCTAGGGGACCTTGCGGTAAGGGCGGTGGCCCTGCCAGGAAAGCCGGGAAGGTCCACCTTTCTGATCAGTTGAACCAAGGGCTGAGGAAGAAGAAAGTGTTTGAGAGCAAATGGAGATGTCAAAACTGACAAGGAAATGTCCAAACAAAGCCATCCGCAGCAATCAATGCAGTACCAATTATTTAAGAAGAGAATCTGTTGCTAGGTGCTGGCCAGGAAGATAATACATGCGCTGTCTTCCCTGTTTTCATCTCCCCTGTCAGCTTGCCCCACTAAGTTATTTCTGTACTACTTTGTCTCCTCCCTTTAGTCTTCATTCTTGCGTTTTTCATCACAGTGCCTCCCTAGAGCCTTTTCCTCATCCTGGCTACTAATCTGTGGGATGATAAACCCAGGAGAGGAGATGAAGCTTTTTCATGCTGTTGCAGTCAGCCACTTTTTTTTTTTTTTTTTTTTTTGTTCTTGCTGTGTCTGTTCTCTCATTCTTACTGATCTCTGAAACGCAGAGGGCAGAGGACAGCAAAGCAGCAGAGAAAGAGGGGAGAAGTATAAGTGAAGTTATTGCCCAATGCAGAAGAAGGCTCAAGTTGCAACACCTTTAGATGGAAAAACTATCAGAAGTAAGGTTTTAGAAGAAGAAATGTCTTCCCTGCTGACAGCACCGTGAGGGATAGCTTCAGGGCAGAATTTCAAAAACAGAGGTTGTCTTGACCTCTCTCCAAACTTGCATGATGCTCAGCATGATAAAGCAGGGGGGAAAATATTATGCTGGGTCAGACACAAAGACGCATCGCATTGCAGCAGAGATGCAATAGCCCCCCTGATTTTTCTGCTGCACTGGATGGTAAGAACTGGGATAGTGCGTTCACTATGACCACAAGAAAGATTTGAAAACAGAGAGTTCGGAAGAGAGCAACAAAATAATTAAGGGGCTGGAGGGATTTACCTATGAGGAAGATTAAAAGAACTAAATAAACATGTATAGTTTGGCTAAGCGATAACTAAGGAGAGGCATGCTAACCATCTACAAATATTTGACTGACATACACACTAGGGAGGGAAAGGAATTACTTAGCATGAAACAAGCAGGTATATCAGGAGTAATGGGATGAAATTAAGAAATGGAAAATTGAGGCAGAATTTAAGGCAAATCCTCCTGACAATGAATTCTAATAGTCTGTGGAAAACATACCAGTATATGTGCAATGGGGAACAGCCCTGCATTGATAAGAAGGGGGACTTAAATGACTTGCTGGGCCTTTCCAATCTCAAATATTTATGATTCTATAATTAAGTATTATTAGATTTAATGACATGTGCCATTTTTTTTTCCCAGCAAATTCTGACTGTTGCCTCAGGTCAGAAGTATGCAATTATTTCCTAACTAAAGGTCTTATATTTTAGCTCATGAATTCTCCTAAAATTAACTAGGTAGGTCTCTCTCTCTCTTTTTTTTTTTTTAACTTAAATTGAATTTCTGTGAATGCATTTTCTCTTATTTTCAAATAACACCTGCCTGCTCCTAGTAGCAACTCATAAATCCCTTTTTATGCAAGGCAAGCATGCATACTTAAGACTGCACAGCTCCATGCCCGAACCCGGCCAGCCTCAGGTTGAACACCTGCTGTGTTCTAGAGAACTGATGTTCCAAAGCCCAGATGAGCACAGAGGCTCTTCTTACTCTGAGGACGAACTGCATGCAACAAAAAAAAAAAAAAAAAAAAAAAAAAAAAAATCACATGGTATTGCCAGCTAAGAGCTGCTTACGGAGCTTTAAACCTAGATTGTGTCCATGTGAAGAGCTTCACGTCACCGCTTGACCCTGTGCCACAGCACCGTTCGTTACATGCAAACAGGTGTTTAGGTGGGAGTTGCCCCAGCTCCCAGCTGGTGGATAGCAGGTTTCCTCTATTCTATGTTGGCAAACTCCTTCATTTTGGTGCATATGCCTGCTTATGCCAATATATACTCCGAAATGTCTCCTGATATGGGTACGGGTCTAGGAGGTGATGGAGGGATTGCACTCAGCTGTGAGCAGGCATTTGGGGCACGCAAGTGCTCTGTTCTGACCTGTCTCACATTGCATGTGCTGCCTTAGTAGTTGTAGAAAACAGTGTTGTCGGTTTTGCTGATATTCTACCATTGGATATGTTACATGTACAGACCCCCAAGAGAGTTTTTACAGCCTGATTCTCTGTGAATCATTATATAAAGATAACTTTTTTCCAGGTAACAGCGCTGTTCACTTCCCACTGTGGAAGGGCACTGGTGATGCTTAATGTTTTTGTGATACTTTCTTTTGGTTTCCCCATGTACTGCAGCTGTAGGCTGACTAATTTACCAACACTACATCAACAATTTGCAAAATTCATATTCATTCTCCACCACTTGCTTATAGCTCCTTTTTATTATATGTGCTGGACTTCAGCCTCACCCAAGGCAGAATATCACCTGGAATTAGGAAGCAGTGACAGAAATGCCTACAAACATGCAGGTACAGCACAGCCAGTGTGGGCTTCATCATGAGGGATGAAATTTCTCTCTCTCCAGCCCCGACACGTAGTCCCCTCTTCATTACCTGCCACAGGAGTGCCTCTGATCCGCAAGCGCTTGCCTGCCTGCGTGTCCCAGAGCTGGTCTGCTGCAGAGATCAGAGGATGTAAGGGGCTGAGTATTTCTTTCTAGTGTGAGTAAATCCCCGGCGAAGGATCCGGGGTGCTAGAATTACAGTATCTGAACACTAATTACTAGAAATGTATTTGCCAAATCTTTTCACTTTTAAGATAACGCTGTAGCCATCAAACCGAAGTAGGATAATTAAATAAAGGGCTCTCCCCTCTCCCTCCCCCCATAACTCTGCAGCCCTGCCTGTCGTTTCTCAGCCCTGAACTGCTGAGATGCGGGTGGCTGATACAAAGCTCAATTTGCTGTATGCATTTTGCAGGAGGTATGGCTTCGGCTTCAGTACAGCTTCCTCACAAGGAAAGAGCCACAGGGAGCCCTGGCTGCGCACGTGGGTAGTTCAGCACTGGACTGTGTCCAGCCAGAAGTAGGTGAAAAAGCTGTAGGCGAAGGAAGGGAAGAAAGAATTAAAAGATGTGCCCTCTTTCCAGAAGCAAGAACAGGCACAATCTTGCTCTTTTTCTTTTTTTTTTTTTTTTATTTTTGAAACAAAAGTATTGCAGAGCTGGTGTTGGCAGAATGCTAAAAGTTCTGAAGGATCTAGACATTTGGGGTGCAAGAACTAGATCACTGTTTGTCAGAACTTGTCTGTCTTTCTAATACTCTGTCCAAGGCAGTAAGCAATGCCATGCTAACGTGCTACTGACAGCTCTTCATTAAGGAGCATCAAGCCTTGGCCATGGCTTTAGTACACAGTCCTCTGTCTGCCTCCACAGCTTCTGTTAAAACAGCTTCTGGCACCCTTTATACATTGCCGTTTTGGTCTTAAACCCATGAGAAGACAAATTGTCCTTTCACTTCTAGCCACCAAATACAAAGTCCTTCTTCAGATGTGGACTTTTAAGGAACCTACAGTTTTCCATTCTGGAAAGTCTTTTAGAGTGCGTATTGCAGTGAAGACCAGTTTAACCTAGGTATTACTGAATAAGGGGGAGAAAAGATCTTACATTTTAAATTAAAAATAAAAAGCCAAGACTCATGTCTTCTGAAAATGCATTGTTCAGCGGTTTATAGAGAATCCACCTTAGTTTTGTGTGTGGTTTTGCCTTCGATAACTGGGTATTACTTTACTTCCCTAACAGCCTTCACTGTAACAAAATGCCTTCCACTAGGTAGTCCACATTTTTACCTTAATTTTAGGCCATAGTTGCTTCTTGCACATGTCCAGCCCCTGGGAAAACAAAACAAAACAAAATGCCCAAACCACATATTTTTATAGCATCCTGCTTTTCACTCACAGAAAATAAAGAGAGAAAAAAATAAAAGATTCCTTGTTGTATTTTCTGTAGGCTATTTGCTTAACTTTTTCACAAGTTAGATTTTCCTGAACTTTTCTGTGGTGACTGTTGCTAGTTGTCTCTTCAGTTTATTGATTATTTCCATAGCCCTCAGCATAGACACTGTTTGGGAAAAAATACTAATATAAAATGAAAAGGCTTCTTTCGCAAGCTTCTGAACTGTAAGTCAGGCACTCTGCATAGTTACCATACAGAGCTAGAAGTAATTTATATATTTCTTTTCACACAGAATTTCTGTTGAGCAGGAAACAAAATACATACTTCTGGAGATGCACAAAACAAAATAGCAGTTTACTCATGCATAGGAAGCAAATTACTCTTGGGTAGAATAAGAACGTTACAGTCCAGAATTGATGTGGTTTCCATCTAATCTTAAAGAATAATGTCAAGTCTTTCCCTACTGCATTTTTTTTTTTTTTTTTTAAATGAAAATGAGAAATAACTTTACACCACTGAGGTACTCTTGGATTCAGGACATTTCCAAACTCTAGGACTCCTAGCAGAGCTCCTGGCTTACTTCTGTGAAGGTAATTTCACTGTGACAGCTGTGAGATAGCATCTATAAATTGTTCTGCAAAATGTAACTTTCCATTAGGAGCCAGGGTGACTATTCTCTAGCAATCAGAACTCTTTGATATACATTTATTTTTGTCTTCTTCACTTAGACAAGACTCTGCCACAGTGTTTGGAACATCTGCTGGGGTAGATCTAGCTATATTTCTTGTAGCTACTGGAAATCCATATAGTGACATTTGCTAGCAGTGATAACAGTGGTCAGACAAGCAACACCATTTTTTAAAGCACCCTGTTTACTATATCCCATCTCACAGTGAAGATCTTGTCTCCTTACCACTCAGGCATAGCTGGGAAGAGGCTGGTGAAGGACAAGGGGACACGCTGCAATTACACTGAGAGCTGCGCCTTTGGGATGCTCCCGTGGATGTCAGAGCAATTCCTATCCACCGTGACTTTCTGATCTCTTCGACCTAACGGTGCTGGCAAGCTGAAATTTCAGCTTGCTTCCTCGACAGTAATCCCTCTCCTATGAGACACCAAAGGAGCTGCCTTTATCGTCTTCATTGGGTTCCTCTCAGTAAGCAGCTCACCTTGGCTGGGGGAAGTTCTGGGCCAGATATTTGCAACAACTTCAGATCCACACGGCACCACTTGGGCAACGCAAGAGTGAAACTGCTATTTACTACTTGTAATGAAATCCTCATTTGACATGAATGGATGTGCTTTTGTCATAACCAGCTTAACTCTTCTCCTTCTGCAAGAAAGGAGGCATCTCATTTCATCGAGCCAGCAGTTTGGTGTTTTGCATGACTTGTTAATCTTCAGGTTTGCCGTGGCAGCAGTACACTATTTAAAAATCACATATAGTCGTGAGGTTTTAAACACCATAATTTCTAGTCTTCCTCTGCTGTTGCTATGTGCAAAGCGGTTGATTTTCATTCCAGGGACGGTATACAGAGCAGCCCGCTAGTTAACACAGGAAGCGGCCATCTGACAAAGTCTGGGAAAGGACTCGGGCTTTCTGTTCTAATAATCACAAATGTCACTAACAGGACAGGAGGAGAGACTCAAACACAAATAAATTAATTAGCAAGGACATTATTTATATACTGGGAATTCCTAGTGTATGTGGTGTCTGCTCTAATAACCCATGGACAAATCACCTCCCCTTGCTATAACACCTTAGGGAGAGGGCCAGTAGAGAAAGACAATTGTAAGTTCCCATCTAAAGGGAACAGGATAAGAAGCAGCTTGAAAATCCACAGGGAAAGGCTATGGAGAAAGAGCAGAGTGATCCATATGCCCCTCACAACAGCTCCCCTTGCTCCTGGCTAGACGTGTTACAGTGATCTGCAGTTAATATCAACCGGATGGTGGCACGCGGGGATTTGAGCAGTCCAAGCTTGCTTTTCCTGATGCAGTGAAACACAGGGGAATGTGGAGTTTTTAGGAGAAAAGACAGCCTTCCGCAAAGGCTAAGTGAGACTAAGGATCTCTTCCTTGTTTATGTGTATCCTTTCTGAAAGCAATCTAGCTTTCATGCACCATGCGAAAATGAATGAAAATAAATCTATGGTGAGGACCCATTCCCCTTTATGACCTAGTGTATTTGGATCAGATTCTTAGCTAAGGAGAACAAAGCCAGTGTTGTCAGGGGAGCCCAAATTCTTATTTCTGGCCCTTAGTGACTGACCCTTTGTACTGGGCAGTTTAGTTGGCTGCTTTATAAAAGAAGAATGAGAAGGGTAAACTCTGATTTCCTTGCTATAAGTCTATACATCGTGGAGCAGAAGATTCTGACCTTTAGCCCTTGCTTAAGAAAAATACAAAAATAAGGTATCCATTTGACTTTTACAGCATCCTTACCTATGAACCATGTGTTCCTGCTGTATTGCTGAGTTACTCCAGTGTTCAGTACTATTCAGAACTATTCAGAATAGCATGTGAGTGTTTTTTAGGAGGCTAAATTCATCTGCTCTTTTGTAAAGAAATAAAAATGCTTTTTTTATGCACATTTTTGTTTTCTGTAATTGGCCACTGAACATCTAGGAGCTGGGTATTTAGTTGCATAATGTGATGTCACATTTGTTGCTGCAATAGTGATAGCCCAAGATGGTATGAAAAGCTTTGATATTTAAGATAGAAAAGGATGATGGTATTGAAATCCACAGTACTTTAAAACACCTGAAGTTTAAAAAAGGAAAGAAACAAAGAAAAACTTTTCATATCATTTTTTAAAGACCAACATGACTATAATTTATGGTACATGGTAATTACATCTCTGTTTGAGATGTTCACTGTTTTCTCCCATTGTAATTTCATGTACTGGATAATGAGTACCCTCTGCACAGAAACAACTGTAATGGCTGTGGGGCAGGAGAATGCTTACTTGATCGCTCTACAATAAAACATTGTCTCACTTTTTCTCAGTGCACGACTCAAACACAGGTGTGCAGAGAAGTAAAAATGAAAGGTCAGCATATTAAGTTAAAAAACAGGAAGATACTTTGTTGAACAGTCCAGCAGAGCAAAGCAAAGTCATACTGTATAAAATTGATATGAACATGAACATCAGTTCATGAACTGATATGAACATGAGCATGAAATTGGTGTTTTCAAACAATCCCCTGCAGATGACCCTTGGAACATGTCCATTGACTCCGTATGGAGGTAAAAGTCTGCCTCTTTTAGTTTCTGAAGGATCAGACACAACATTTGAAATAACAAATCCATGTAGAGTTTTGCCTGAAATACAGATTTTTAAAAATGGTCTGATGATTCGCTGCAAGAATATCACAGTTATATCCCAATTCCTTTTCGGTTCTATGAGAGCAGAGTATGATGTGCTAGGAAACAAACGTTCAGTTTGCTGTCCAATATAAATCAATTGATGCAGGATTATATCATGGAAAATGTAAACTGTGCAGGGAATACCTAGCTATTAAGTCAGCGCGGGCCTTTTTAAAGCATTTGGTAAACTATCCTTGGTATGAGGCTTTCAATATATCTCACCAAAGTTTGGACTTAAAGCTGTTATATATGTTTTTTGAAGCCATTGTAAGTTTTAGTTTGCAATAAGTTTGCTAATGAATCAGGAATTTACATTTATTACTGTACCACTACATAGCTGGGTTACAGAATTCATATAAATGTATCCAGTGTAAACATGGTAAATATTGCCAACACTAGGTAAAAATTTGATGCTTCAACAGGGCATGAGCTTACTATGATAGAACGATGGATGCCAAGATATGCTTGGGGGGGGGGGGAAATGTTTCCATAGCTTTTGTGTGATAAAGTTTGCATTTACAGATCTTCAAAAAGATCTGAATGGATGCTTCAATCCTTTAACAAAGATTCCTTTCACTTAGATTGTTACAGTGCTATCCTGTATTTTAAACAGGGACAAATGCTTTTCCTTGTGGAGATGATCTGTCTGCTGAAAAATGGAGGAGAAAATAGAAGGGAGGGGATTCCTAAACAACATTATTGGTAGGTAAAAAACTACCCTTACAGTCAGTTTTCCAAAGGTAAATACACAGCTCCAGGCACAGCGAGGCAGCAGCCCAGAACAGTAACTACAGCTGATCTCAGCCAAACCTGAAAAATAATTTCCTGCATAGAGCCAAGAGGAAATAAAAATCCCCCAACTCATACCAGCCCAAAAAGGGAATAATGCAGTCTCATAGGCTGTAGAATCCAAATAATAATATTTAAATACAACGCTATCATCCTATTTCTAGGAAAGCACAGTTTCTGTAATTCATTCCAACTACAAACTTTAATTCTCAATACAAAGATAAAACCTAAAGAGGAAAAGCAAATCTTACAGAATCCTCCCAGAATTAATACTGGATTTCTCCAAGTTCAAATTACAATAATACCATCATCAAGAGGGTCCTCAATTAACCTCATCTGGGTTTCCAAGCAGAATATTTTAATGGTTGTGAAGCATGCAAATAGAAACTTCAATTAAAGGCTGACTTCATCCATCCGGCAGCCTGCGAGAATAATGTGAAAAATTATGTAACCAGCACAGTACTTCAGTAAACACCCACAGATGATGGAGAGGAGACTGACAAAATTGAGGATCAGCATCCTAATTCCTTTCTCAGGTAGAGCCTAGAAAGATTAAGAACTTGTTTACACAGAGGAGCAGGGGCTCCCTGCACATTCGCTCGGCGCTCGGTTTCTGCACGTTCGGATGACCTGCATCCACACAGCGCAAATCTTACCGCACGTTAGCTGCTGAGATAAAATTTATTCTGTGCTCCTTCTGAAACCGCAGAAGATTTGGAGTGCATTTACTGCGAGTGTGCTCATATGTATCGGCTGCTGGTGGAGCACAGGTTCTCCCGGAGGGCTTCCAAGCCCCCCCTGCCTGGGCCAGCCCTGCCTGCCCCTCCTGCCCTTGCTTCCCTCCATCAGGTGCTGCTGCCTGGTTAGATGCTGGCAAGCAGCTGTGGCCAGCCCTTTGCTGGAGGCAAACGCAGCCCCGAGGTTGCAGGTTGCACTGGTGATGCACCCTGATTCATATAACCATGCCCTGGTGTAAGGGCATCGCCTGCTGAGTGTGGGACAGGCAGCCTGCAAGAGGAAAGGTGACGATGGGGGCTGCTGGGTGATGAAATGTGGCACCAAGGATGCCTCTGCGAGTGACTGGTTTGCTGATGGGTCAGTGCTGGGGTTTTCTGCTCTTCTGGACTGAAGTGAATGAATCTTTTTACACTGCTGGTGTAAACCTTTTCAGAACTTTGCACAGGCAGCTTGTTATTACCAAGGAAGTGATCTGGGCTCGTGATTATCAATTTCCTTGCCTTTCCTGGTTTTACCTTTTCTTTTGCTTCCATTAGATGCTACCAATATTATATATTTTGATACACCTCCAGGACCTGTTTTTTCCACGTATCTGCTGGAGACTTGTAGCTGTTTGAATTTTTCATCTTTCCTCATGTGCTGAATGCTGTGACTATGGCAGAGAAAAAGCTCCTTCGACCCACTGCTTGTTGAGTACATTTAAAATTCCCTGCTCCCAATCTGACTGTCAAACAGGTATTTGTATGTATTTGCACAAGACCCATTTTATTTCCAGCATGCTGATAACCCTTTCCCCTAGATGTTCAGAAGGGTAACTGTCACAGCACTCTCCAAACTACAAAGCTGCAACAAGGTCTTTTACCATCTCATACTAACATACTCATCATGCCAGTCCCTCTGCTGCCTTCTCCTTGTCTCTCCTCAGCCAGGGCATGTATTCACTCTCTCTTCTCTCTGCTTCTTCCTCCTCTCTCTTTCTCGGCTGCCCAACCCCTTAACAGAACCAGCCACAGCTGCACCTTGTCTACATCAGCCAACCCACCGCCCCTGAAGCCAGCCCACAGCTGTATGTTATCAATGATAATTAACCTGCCTTTATTCCTCTACAGGTAACGATTTTCCCTGTTGAACCCCAGAAATACTGGTTTAAAAAAAAGATGTCATGAGAAGGTAGTAGTTCACTGCATCTCAGCGATCCATTCTTAACCGTTCCCCATTTCCCTTCTGCCATCTGCCATATATTTTTTTCTTCCACTCTTCTTTGGCTTCTCCTGGCAGCAAAGCTCCTCTTCCCATAGCACTCTCAGAATGGTGACTGCTGGCTCCTGCCTTTGGATGCAAAAAAACCAAACAACCCCCCCAAAAAAAAACCCATATAAACACTGTCTCTCTCTCCCCCCCCCCCCCCCCAAAAAAAAGACTATTAATAGAATTGTACTTACTGTGCATAGTGCAAACTAAGAGTAGTGTTAACTACTATATCCTAATTAACAGGGTACAGTAATGCTCTCATTTTATTCACTGGGGTTTGAAGTTCCAGCTTTCATGGTACATAATGAAGCGCGTTTCAAAGTGCTGTATCATAGAGCCCTATAGCGTATTTTATAGTTGTTTTCTCCCCCAATTACAGAATTTCTGTAGCAGAAACATATTTTTGAGGCTTTTTCCCAGGATAAAACTTAGCAGTGCAGCTGTAAATCAGCTCTGTATAAGAAATGCATAGACTTAGTGTGCAGTGAGGCAGGAGGCTGTGGACGTCGTTAACCCCTGATGTTCTGGAGAGTTGTTTCAAAACACTGTTGCTGCCTCTGTGTACTTTGTGCCTGTCCTGAAGAGATGGGATGGGGAATTTACGGCATGGCAAATCCAAGGTGGGAAGCAGCAGGAAAAGAATTCATGGCAACACGAAGCTGAAGGGCTGCACGCTTTTCTTTCTTTTTGTGAACGAACAATGTCAAACCGTCCCACCCTTATGGCCCTTGCTGTTTCTTTCCTACCTTCAACTTGGCTGGTTTTCTGCAGAAATGAAGTTTATACAAGCAAGCTTTCTGTGCGCCTGTATGCCTGCCTTTCCTCCTTCCCTTGCAATAACTTGAACTGACAGGAGCGTTTCAGCTACGTTTGACCAAGAACATCAGGTTTTAAATACACGGTGCTCCAAGAAACTTTGGGAAAATGCAGGCTGGGTGGAAGACAGAAGTGCGCTAAAGGCCAGGGAGGGCTGGCACAGCCCACAGCCTGGCTGGGCAGGCTCCTCTTGCCTAGCTCCAAACTGTTGGTGGCATGTGCTGCTGCTTGCGTACCGTATGTGTGCAGAGGAGATGGCTGACTGCAGTCAGGAATACTGGGGGAACAGAGGGAAAGTTAGAATACAGTGTGTGAGTATGGACGGATATAGCTGTGATGTGCTATGTGCGGGAGGGGTAATTGTAGGAGGAGATACGGGGTTATTGCACATGCGGGGGCTGCAAGGGAAAGGGATGTAGGGCACAAATCTGTGGGAAACTTGGCTTCATTTCCACCCATGGATATGAAACAACATGTTGGTTGCAACATGTATAATTTTGCAGTTTCTTCAAGAAGTGTTTAAATAGTTATATCTTCTTTCTTGTATTTTGCAAAAATCAAGATTTGCTTTGTTCATCTGAGATATGTTTTTTTATGAAGCTTATAATACTAGCTACATAAAAGAAAAGTACATTTCTCATACTTAAGATTATTTCATGGTTCAATGGACTAAGTTTAAAATAAAATGGGATAACAGTAGGAATATAACCACACCATGTACACAATGAAAGCAGTGTTTCCCCACTTTAAAAGGTTTTTGTTCAATACCACTGCAATTCACAGCATAGTCTGTGAGCTCCCTAAGAAATAATGTACTAAATGTTCTTGAAATACACAAGAAAATGTTGCATACAAAAAAAGGGGGAAAATTATATAGCCCCTAAACTCTGAATTTTAAACCATCACTGTTTACCTTCCATATAGAACACAAAAGCCCTCTCTGATAAAGTGTCCAGGGCAAATGTGATTTTGGGGAGGGAGTTTCTCTTCATTTGGCCGCTCTCTTAGCTGCACAAATTGTCGCATGCCATTATGTGAGAGGAGTAGGTACTGCCCAGCAGCTGGTAGCCTACTTACAGTGCAATGTCATCTGCCCTCCGTTCCCAAAACCTTCTATCATCTTCCAGTAGCTTAAGTGATAGTCAAACTGCTCTTTCTTGTAATTTTTATTATTTAGAAAAAGGCAGGAGAGAGTTAGCGGAGTCTCCTAGGATAAATGTTCTGTCATCTCTATTAATGTGATCAAGGTGGCGGGAACAGTGTTATCTGTTTCACTAAAGAAAATAGGTATGGCTTACCAGCGAGCAGTGCATCTTGTGCTTTTGCTAATCATGCTACAGTGATATTGATAAAGTTGCCATAATAATGTATAAGGCCAAAAGCGTTACAGAAACCGGTCTGACTCAGAGCAGTGAATTGCAGAGCTGAGCCCCACAGACAGCAAGAGGTTGAATACATCCCACCTCCCAACCTGATACATGCTGGTAAAGACCAGCAATGCAACACTGAGCGCTTTTTATTCAAAGCAGTTTGCAAAGGTTCCAGCCTGTCAAAAGTGGCCAGATCTAGGAATGGGTATGTGTGAAATTGGTCCCAGAATTGCAGTTGCAGAGAGGCAAGGTCCACAGCACACCAAAAGAAAAAAAAAAAAAAAAAATCACAATGCTTATTGCCTACACACACAAAAAATAGAGCAGAGTGGGTAGGGAAGAGGAAGCAAGCTCACTGGGAGAGATATAGTGCGGTACTGAATAAGCAACTGCTAAAGGGGTCATGCTTTTGTGCAAACCAAACAGGTCACATAGGCAGGTCTGGGAGAAGCTATTTCTGCTGATGTTCAAAGCCAGCTGTCCCTTTCAGAGCATCATTCTCTTGCTCTTCCTTACAGCCATTTGTAGAGTGACTCTTCTCCCCATATTCTGTACTTGCAAATGTTTGTTGTTTGATATCATCACCTACTCACTAGAAATAATGATAAATAGAACACAGAGATTAAAAAAAAAAAAAAAAGTCAGACTCTTAAGCCTGCCAATGTAAATTAGTTTAAGAAAAAATGTTCAGGATAAGCTAAAAGCAAATTAGATGAAAGCCAAGCTCTGCCCAAGAGATTGCCTCTACATGCTAGAGAAAGGAGAGCCAATTCGCCTCCTCAAATGAGAAATCAGACCTTATGCAGTGGCCAATACCACAAAATTTCTTTTTGCTGTCTGCTTGTTAGGAAGATCCTCACCACATCCCACCAGGCACAGATATAATCAGAGAAGTTTTAATCTCTTCTCATAAGCCAGTCCCTTCAGCAAACACTAGCATTGCAGTTCCTTGAATTCCCTTCCAGCTGCTCTGCAGCATTATGGTAAGAGGTTGTCCAGCCCCGAGCGCTGCCTTCCGAGGGCCAGCTCCCTTCTGCGCCAGAGGCACCCAAGGGTATTGGGTAGGAAACATTAAGCACCTTGTGGGATCAACCAAGATTTTACATCTCACTATTTCCAAACAGAATGGGATTATTGTTCCTTCCTGAATAAGGGTATGATGGTTCTTCATCCTCAGACTGAAAAACGAAAAAGAAAATACAATATTAAAATGGCTCTTTTGCTGTGATACTGCATTGCAGATTCATATCTAGTTTTCTGCCAATATTATCCACTCAGTCTCTTTCAACATTGCTGTTTTCCAAATTTTTCCTCCCACTGAATCTGTATGTTTGATTAATGTTTTCCCAGATGTCTGAACTTGGGGGAAAAAAAGCATTTTCAGTCTCATTTTGTTAAGTGCTAGGAATCTCTTTGATGATCCATAACTAATTTTACTGTACTTGTCACAAAGCAGATGTGTGGCAACAGTCCCCTAAGCAGGCTGCATTCAATCATTGCAAACTCCAGAGTTCTCTCTCCTCTCTTCACCCCCTAACAGCCTCCGTTTTTGTGTTTATTTTTCATCAGTAATTAACCTTCACAGTTTATCATATTCTCTTCCGCTGGTCACAATTGACACATGAGTTACACAGTTGGTCCAACCACATTTTATCCCTCTCTTTTTAGTTTCATCCCTTTGTAGAATATCCGCTTAGGATGCAGTTTCAGGAATACAGCAAGTCTTCATTTGTCTCAATCACTTAGTGCATTAACTCTCCTTATTTCTAATTTACCTGAAAGATTTTTGCATTCAAAGAATGGGGAGTCTTTGAACATTAAAGAGAGGAACTATTAAAATTAAAGACTGTAAATAATTCCGACTTAAATGAGGTGTACTCTGTTATCTCTAACTCAGCATCCATAATTTGCAATAGCTTTAAAGCTCACCTTTGTTTCAGCACTCTCTTTGGGAAAGGTAGAAATCGCCTCGGAATTGTCCCTCATTTCTGATAAACTTCAGCTATTACAAAAACAGAGAGATGACTGATGCTATTGAATCTGACAACGGGAGGAATTCATGGAACTATCTAAAAAGAAACAACCCCTTTGTGACTGTACAGAAAGCACAACTATTTAGAATCACAGAGTAGCTGAAGCTGGAAGGCATCTCTGGAAGTGGTGTAGTCCAACCCTTCTGTTTCAAAGCAGTGTAACCTACAGCGGGTTGCTCAGGGCCATGCCCAGTCGGGGTCTGAATAGCTCAGGGACTTTACAGCCTCTCTGGGCAACCTGTGCCAGTGTTTAATCACCTTCACAGTAAAAACAGATTTCCCATTTTTTCCTTTTGTTTAGAAAGAATTTTTTATATTTCATTTCTGCCCATTTACTACTTTTGAAAGTCACATCTCATTACACTTACAAAACAGGTTCCTTGGCAAGGTATTTTCTGCAGAAAAAATAAATCAGCTACAAATGTGCATCTATTTTTCTGCAGAAGTTGTCAAAGTGCAATTGTAATATCAACCTAGATATTTGTGCTACTAGATATATGGAAGTCTTTATGAAACAAAAGTAATGTCTTATTCACTGTAATGCATATGACAAATATGCTGGCACTATACAAAAGTAAAGATTTTTTTCCCAGTGGATGTTGGAATAGAAGTCATAGAATAATTCTTGTTATAATAATATCAGTAGGTATGAAGACAGAAATTATAATTCTGTTCTTGTCCCCTCTTTAAAACTATAGGAGAATTAGCTTGTTTGGTTTTTACTATTAGCTTCTGTTTTGGTGTATGTGAGAGGTGTGCACGTGCATGTGTGTGGGTGCATGCGCATTAGGTCTCTGAAGAAAACATGAAATGCAAACTTAGATGTATTTTGTGTTTGAATCTCAAAACTGGATGTTGGATAATCCATTAGGAGTCTTTGGTATAGAGTTTCAGCAGAAGCACCGTGGTGACTATCAAAAATATTATCTGCATGACTCTTGAGCAATTTTAAAATCAAAAATTCATAAACTTCAGTGCTATAATAGCCATTTCTTCTGGTTCCCTCCTCAGAAAGTCATTAGTGCCCAGCTTGCTACTTACATAACTTGTATTCAAACTGATTTATGTAGGGGGGGTATCTCCTTCCTTTAAGGGAGACGGAACACAGAACACTGACCATCTGTCTGATGAAGTGAATTAAACCTGAATTTTTGTCAAGGATCATTCTGCTGAACTTCTGCCGGTGGGTTGCACTGGGCAGATCTTATGCAACAAATGCCCACAGATCCTCCCTGGTCAGTACCAAGTAACGTTTTTCTGTTTCAAGTCCACATGAGCTAATAACTCACTGGCCTCCCTGGGACCGAATACTAATTATATTCACTTTTATTGTCTACAAAATTTTCCTTACTATGGAAACTTGTAAAGCTATGTCTAACTTGGGGAGCACTGCAGTGTTCCAGCCCTTGGATGTGACTAGCCGTAGCCCCCTGTCTGGGTAGCCCAACAGCCTCATCCTCTACACAACAATACTTTGTAGGAAGGGAGCAAAGGAGTACGGACTGTGCTCCTCCATCTGGATAACAGGGCAGGAGCTGGACTTCGAAATATACTATCATGTATACATGTTACTCAGCCCAGACATGGCAAATAGCTGGAGATGAGCAACTGGTATAATGGGCGATTAAATTTTGGCAAATAAAGTTGGTGCTCTGAAAGGGACCCAGGTATCATCTTCAGTTTTGAGGCTTGTCAGGTGCAGGGTGCAATTTCTCTTCCTAACAGGAAAGGCAAGCCCAGGAAGAGGCAAGGGGCTGGCTAGAAGATGCCACCTTTTGCTAGAGAGAGGCTTGAGTTTTAGGTTTCTCAAACCACAAATCAGTTCCTTGACTCGGCTGTTCGTAGCCATGTTTATCCTTATTTCTGCCCTGGTTAATACCCTTTAACCTCCTGAGAGAAAATGGAATTCTTCATGGTATTTCAGAAACTATGGTCCAAACAGTGCAAAACAACTGTTTCCTGCACAGTTATGCTCTGAACCTTTTTGACAAAAAGCTTGAGGCCATGATACAAAAGGAAAGCATTACCACTTTTTGCTGGTTTTGTTTTGTTTTGTTTTGTTTTGTCTTGTTTTGGTTTTTTTTAAACATTGGGTTTGACAGTGGGTGGAAAGTGGTGGCTTAGACATTGTCACAATGTTGAAACTCATAAAGCTGGATGGGTGTTCTGCTGAGTGCTGTGGGAGAAGGGAATGGCATGAGGGAGGGAAAAGGAGAGAACAAGGTGCCATTTCTTGGATTAGAGCTTTTGTAAGCTTCCAGGAGAGAGGAAATTCAGATGTTTAGCTGGCAGCAGTTGGTGGTGAGGAAAGAGCCCTGGCTCAGTTCCCTGTCAGGCGCAGGGAGCAGTTTCCCTCCATCTGTTAGGAGCTTCTGATTAGATGAGGTAGGTTAAATCTTTTTTCCCCTCTGCTCCCCCTTCCCAACGGTTGTAAAATCACTTATTTGTGTTGCTGGGAGCGAAGAGAAGAGAAATGAAACCACAAAGCCAGTGCAGGGCTTTTTATGCTCTTTGCAGGCCGCAGAGGCTGGAAGGAGATGATTAGAGTGATTGAAGATTGATGGAAGTGATAAGATGGGTGAAAGGGTACTGAAGGGAGCAAGGAATGATGCATTTACTTAATAGGATATCTTACATTTCTCTGTCAGGCTGCCTTGTTTGCGATCTGTTTAATACTTGCTCTTACCTTATAAAGAATAACCGTGGCTTATTGTACGTTTTCTAAAATTGTTTTCAGAAAGGACAAATTCATATCTGCAAGAGTGTGAATTGGTACAGGGAAGGAGGAGTTACTGGTTTGTCTCAAGGCCATGCCGAAGTAAAATCAACTGCACCATGTTATAGTGATGTTTTCCACCTATAAGCACTTCTTAGCTGACTGCCATAGTGATTAAACTGAGATTGTACAGGATTGGAAATAGACGTCAGTACAAGCTCTTCAGGCAGCAACTCACCGACATCAAGCTCTGGCAGGTTTTAGGGCAACAAAACAGACATCATTGCAAAAATAATAATAATAAAAAAGTAATAAAAAAAACCAAAACAGAAATAGGCCCTAGGAAAAGTCTTCCAGCAAACCCCAAATACATATAGGCACACATACCAAATCTGAAAGAAAAAAAAAATAAAAAGAATATTAATTTATTAATTCTGGAAGAGAGGAGGAAACTTTCTTCTTCTTGTAGCCTCCTCTCTCTCTTCAGTCTTCAGTTTCTGTGACTAATCTCCTTGGATTCCTTAGCTCTCCTGCTGTGATATTGATCCAGCTCCTCTTAGGGCATTTAATTGCATAACACACCAATGTAACAGGCTGCTCTCTTTGTGTAGCAGCCCCCTGTTAATTCTCAATAGCTGGCTAGCCTGGCACAACCTAGTACAAAAAAGCAGCCACAAGCATTCCACAGCCTAGGGCAGCATCATTTCGCTGGTTGTTGCCTAACTGCTTCCCTCTGCTTTGCCAGCCCAGCAGTTCGTGTTGCTGGGTCTGCCTGCTTTACCCAGGCGTTATCGCAGGAGTGGAAATGGCAGCAGTCTCTTTTCAGTAAGAGGGAAAATGAATTTTGTGAAGTGGTTTTTACATCAACTACTAAAGCAGCAGCTTTCCCTTCAGGGGTTGACCAGAGGATTAGGCTGAGATTATACAAGGCCCAGTTAAAGGTGGTTGCTTTTGCTAAATTCAGATTTGGAAGGTTATTACAGAAAGTCACAAGTTTGCTTAACCAGAAATCAAAAGGCACGTATTTTTTTCCCTGTCTTGATGAGTGGAAAGAGGCACTTCTGCAAAGCCAGACACTGTTTTCATACAATCAGAGAATCACAGAATGGTTTGGGTTGGAAGGGACCTTAAAGAACATCTCATTTCCAGCCCCCTGCCAGGGCCAGGGACACCTTCCACCAGACCAGGTTGCTCCAAGCCCCATCCAACCTGACCTTGAACCCTTCCAGGGATGGGGCAGCCACAGCTGCTCTGGGCAACCTGTGCCAGTGCCTTGCCAACCTCACACTAAAGAAATTCTTCCTAATATCTAATCTAAATCTATCTTCTTTCAGTTTAAAATGGTTACCCTTCATGCTATCACTACACTCCCTGATAAAACATCCCTCCCCATCTTTTCTCTAGGTCCCTTTTAAGTACTGGAAGGCCACTGTAAAGTCTCATAAGGTTTTCATAGTTAAACACACTTCTCCCCCCAGGACTGGAAGAGCAAGATGGCCAAAAAAGCTCCCATGAATCATTTTTCAAACATGCTCATTTATAACCCAAACTAGCTAATTTACATCTCAATTTACATATATCCCACAGTACTTTATTCCATTGATTAGACACCAGTGCATTTCCATTTCCATCACTTCCACATTAACAGCAGCGGTAGGTCACAGTGACCTTACAAACATCTTGTCACAGCCTTTTGTGTCAAAACAGCCCAACCTCAGAAAAGCACCATCAAAACATCCCCATCATCCAATGTCAAAACAGCTTCATCACAGAGTCTAAGTACATTCAGATCCAACAAATTAACATATCAAGGCTTTATTGCTTTAATATCCAAGTAAAAAACAAAAACCTAATACCTTCCCTGTGAAAAGAAAATTGTTCTTACTCCCATTTCCCATTGCTAATTAACAACGTTCCTATCTACTAGGGTGTCTCAGGAGTGATTTTTTTTTTTTTTCTGACAGTGTCACTACAGTGACCGACATTTTAATTTAGTCAAAGTTGCAAAAGTGGCTGGAAGATGCTTCTGGGGACTTCGCTTCAGTGACGGTCAAGTCAGTAAAATTTCTAGCTAGATACAAGACTATTCCAGAAAGTGAACAGCACAACTGAAAAAAAATGTAAACAAAACCAATAAAAGGTTTTGGACCATCCCCCATTGCATTTTAATGATCTCGTCGTTCGATTTTCAGGCCAAACCTAGCTTAGTGCTTGTCTTCACTGCAAGTGACTAAATGAATGGGGAAGGGAAAAGCACACACTACACTTTCTTTTTTAATTTTTCTTATTTTTTTTCCCAGTTTAAAGGAAGTAAGGGAAATAATCCCCAAAGATGAAATCTAACTGTTTATAAATCACAGTCTCAGTGGTTCCCTTGCCCTCCTGCCCATCTGCATACCAGGCATGAAAAGAACCCAACTCATACACATAATTGCACAGTTTCACACCACTGCAACTGAATCCACATGAATCCCACAATCTGAACTGTAATGCCTCTCATTTCTGCCTTGTGAATGGGGTGTTTGTAAGGGAGGTTTTCAGGGACAGACCCCATCACCAGGCAGCCTACTTGATTGTAAGTGTATGGACATCCAAAGGCAGTCAGGACAGCAATCCTTGAATAAGGACATAAGCAATAAACCATCACCTGAAACCACAAAAATCTAGTAAACTATTCTGGAACATCAGCACTGCAAATATTCACGTTCAGGTAACACTCACAATTTCAGGCAATGACTTTCTTAATAGGTAAATATTAAATTATTAAATAATAACTTTCAAATATAGAATACATAAATATAGATCAGCTTGTTACTTTATTTCCTTTTCTTTTTTTTCCAGGATATTAGCTAACAACCAAAGCAATTAAATTTACAAGCAAGAAGAAGGTCATAGGCAGCCTGCTTTTAACTGACCTTGTAGTAATGACATTGTGTCACACCTGTTTGTACTAGGGCAGGATCCCTTTCATTTTGCTCTGTTTCCCACGAGTCATTTCTGTGGCAGCACAGGGTGATACCATGAATTCAGATTGATTGTATCAAGGTGGAACAAATCAGAAGCAGCAGTTGCAAATTTGTAGAAACAGACCTGACTAGTTCATTACTGTTATCCCCAGGAAAAGCAAGTGGGGACATGACCACATACCTTGATCCTGTATAAACGCTTTCTACTTAATTTTTCAGATTCAGTTCACTCTGAAACTCATTCTTTTAAAATTCCTTATTTTTTTCTAAAAGACATATAGCGGCTTCCATGTAAGCTCTCTTCTTAAAATGGTGTCTTAATATAGAGGATATTCCTTCTATTTTAAATGAAGTCTATTACAGAATTAATTAACTTCTTAAGTATGACTGATGTTAAGAGATAGAAAAACAATTCACTTTGCTATAATTGTAGCCTTTAGTTTATACTTAGCTATGCTTTAATGGGTTGTTACATTTACTCGTACTTTTCTTTCATTTTCTAAAAAATAAAATACTGTTTTCCGTTCTGCAGTCTGAGAACTAATCTCAAGATTTCAATGACCATCTTTGCAGTAGTGAAGTCTCTTAATGTTAGAGCTTCTTATTTTCATCTGCTTCTCCAAGTTCTTCACTGAAAACAAGATGAACAAAACCAGTTTAAAGTCAAGGGGGGAAGTACTTTAGATCCCTCTGGTAGAAACCGCTGCTGCCTGAGAGCTGGAAAGAGGAGCTGTTCTCATATGCTGATTAGGGGATTTAGATGAAGTTATACACACACGAAACAAAAATGCATGGAGAGAGAAGAGCACCGTGGGGCTACAATTATAGAAGGGAATAGAAAAAAAAAAAAAAAAAAGAAAAATTAAAAAAAAGGGGGTAAGGTAACGAGTCAGAAGAGAGACATATTATGAAGGAATAAAAAGACCTCATGAAATGGACAGTGGGGCAAATTTGTTCCTACATGTATTTGATTCCACCTGATTTCTGCTATCCAAAGCAAAAGGATGGCTGAGGGACCTGAGCAGGCTTGACATGAAGGACAAGAGGAGGGGCTGCTGCTGCTGTAGGGCTCCATCTGTAGAGGGACTCCCAGTGAAGGCAGCTGAAATGGTGGTTGATGGAGAAATGGTAAAAAGCTGCTGATCCTGTGGGATGTCCCAGAGGAGTACTGAGAGAAAGGCTGCTTCAACTGGACAAAAGCTTAATTATTAACAGGGCCAAGGGAGCAAGAACATTAGGGATGGCAGAGGAAGAAACTTGCTTAAAATTTACTCGAGCACCTAATTTCTTGGAACATTTACAGTAGGAGTGCCAGTTCTCCTCTATGGCTGCAGCCCTCGGGCAGAAGGTTTCAGCACTGTAGGAGTCATTCTGAAATAGCCTGGAGGCACCTGTAGAAACTCCAGCCTGACTCCTGAGATAGCCTGGAGGCACCCGTAGAAACTCCAGCCTCACCTGATGTGCCAGAGTGGAGAACCAGCCCTTGACATAAGAAACCTCCTTGGCAGCAAGGAGCCTGGCTAGTTGAAGAGACTTTTCCAACATTCTTGTAATTTGTGGTACAGATGACTTCTACCAGAATTTATTGCAAGTGGTTGGGGGGATCTATATGCAGGGCACCTGCGTGTCACCCGGTGCTTGTATTAACGCTGGCACAAAACACCTTAAGATTCACTTTGCAACCAGAGACCAGCTGCCTCTGGAGCCCAGTAATCATTATGGCCAAGAAAGTGGGAAATGACTCTCAGAATAAATGAGCTTTCAAGATCCAGTTTAGGTATGTCACTGCAAATTACAATTGCTTCTTGATTTGATTATTAAACTGATAACTGAACAACTTAGTGTCATCTTTCTGACTAGTTCCTCTGGATTGCCAATGAAGTGAAGCAGCAGCCAAAACCTTCTCAGTAATATAATCCTGTACCAAAGACTCCTCTGTCACGGGAAATAATTCCAGGTTTTTTTGGAAAAAAACCCCATGGGCAGTGTTTCAGATGATCAGCCTTATGGTAGGAAAATACAGTCCTCTTGCTTAAAGGTGTGGGGGGTCACACTTTATGTAGCTGTTTGCTACTGCTGCTAGTGAAACTCAGTTTGAAGCAGCAGGGGTATGATGTTATTTCCACACAGCAGTCCCAAGCAGAGGGAACCATGCCCCTGCATGCCACTCTGACAGCCAGCCACGCTGCCACCTCTTCACGGGGCCAGGTTATCCCTCAACGCTGGCAGTGACAGTGAGGCACAGGGATAAACGGCTCGGACTGAAGTAACAAGAAGCAAAGAACTCCACAAAAAACTTAAATACAAAATATGTTTCAGTAACATTCAGCCATCATAGCTTTTGCAGGCAATTTCTCCTTTTTAGTTCGACATTTTAGCTCAACCTGCTGAAGTCTTCAGAGGCTGCACTGACAAGCAAAAAGTCTAATTACCATGTTTAGTTTGCTCTTTTTAGCATGCTCTGCAGGCCTTGTCATCATTTCACTGAGAAAAGAAGTCTTTTTTTTTTTTTTTCCTTTTAGCAAATTTTTCACCAGTATTCTTATTAAAGTAGTACTGCAGCAGAGATTCCTTTGATTGTTTGGTTGTGTTAAAATTGCCATTAATCCTGTTCTCCTTTGAAACTTCTTCCTATGGGTTCACTTTTATACATCTGGTGAAGAACTTTATTTGCTCTTTGGTTTGTTTACTATCACAAACAGGAAAACATACATAAATCAAAATCTTTGTCCCTCCGGCTTCGCTTGTCTTTATGCTGTATCAAAAATTTCAATAAAACTTGTTAAGTAATAATCCTATAAAGACATGAAAGCAGAATGTGGCACACCGACAAATTGCTGGGGGTTGGATATACAAATAATCTCTCTGAAAAAGAGATGAATTCTCATTATAGTTAATTTCTTCCTTCTTTATTTATTTTTCCAACTTGAAGTTTAAATAGTTTTTATTTACAGAATCATATACTCGTGGAGCAAAATCTCTCAAACCACAGTAAAGATGAATAAAATCTGTGAGGAATATAAAAGCATCAGTTGTACTAACACACCCTTGGTTTTAATCTGATTTCAGTAATGATTTCTTCTTGTTACAAAAAACGTATCTTGGCAAACTCTGACACTTGCACTGGCAGCAGACAAAGATCATCACAAGACAGATGCCTTACTATAAAACATCACTTAATTGTATATTATTGCAGGTTGCACATCAGTGGGGTACAGAACTGCAGTATGCAAAAATATTGCTCATGGAGAAAGGTATGCTAAAGAGTATTGTGAAGGGAGGGAAGAAAAAAAATAATCCTAAACTTTTAAAGATATGGAGTGAGAGAGGTGGGAAATAAGAAGCATTGAAATAACTTTGCATTTTCTTCTGTGAAATCAAAAGACCAAAAGTCTAATCATGTTGTCAGGCATTAACCAGCCTAGTGCAACAAGGGAAAAGCTGAGATGAGAATGGAAATTGCAAATGTGGCACAATGTCTTATAATTTCATGGGTCCTTTCAATCCACCCAGCCTTCACCTGACTCTGTTCTTTCCAGACTCTACTTTTTTTGGGTGTTTTGTGTGTGTATGTGTGGCTTTTTCTCATCCTGAGCCTGTTTGCCTGAAATGCAACATCACTTTTCTGCTCCTGTTGCCTCCTCCATCCACTGCGTGTTCCCTGGCTGTACGGTCCCCAATTAATTCAGTTTCAACATTCTTGCCGTGCTGTGGCGGTGACAGCAAATGACCCTCAAATCGCAGGGCAGATATGGCAATAGTGACTCTACTTTTGCCATTTGGGATAAGAGTAACAAACCTTGCAGAGTTGCTACAGCTAAAATAGACTGTTTTCTGTAATATTAAACCCACACACGGTTGATCACCTCGTTTCTCTGTGCCTCCATGGCCGAAGTTTAAGAACCAGTGCAATTGCATTAAACCCTATACTGGAAATTATGGGACCAATTGCTTCTTTTCAGTTGAGCCATGCCTTTGATCAAAACACTTACATTTGCCTCATTGTAAAAGCTGATTACAGGCCACCACATCTCTTGCTTCACTGCCATGCTATACACTTTGTGAAAAGGGCTGCGATATCCAACCAAAAACCAGAAGTTTTGCATGAAAATATGTTGCAATGAATACATAAACAAGTCAAACGCAACGAGAAGCTTCTAATGGAAGTCAAAGCACTGAGTAAGCAGCATCCATAGCCAAAAAGTTCTTGCAAAGTTTCACTCAGACATTCACAATGAGTTTTCACTGCTTCGTGTGTGCTTCTTTTTTCTTCTTAATAACAGGCAGGCGATGTCTTGTTTGTTTGTTTGTTTGTTTTTAAACTAGTGGGGATGCCTGCAGGTAAGAGAAGTCCCAGTTCGTCTCTGCACTGTTTGGCACAGTTATTTATTGATATGCTGATACGGATGTTTGCGCTTGGGGCACTTGATTGGTCATCCAGTTGTCACCATCAGCACAGTATGAATAAGAACTGTCAAATTCTCAGAACGACTCATGCACATGTGTATTTATTTTTAAATGGCTGAAATCTTATTTGAAAACACTCAGCTTCAAAGATTCACTTACCATTCAATGGTTGCATTCATGTGAGCACAGTTTTAAGCAAAAGAGCTCATTCCTTATTTTGATGTAGGATCAGTCCTGCCGTTTCCTCTAAACCTTATCCCTTGTCATGTAGTAAAGCTGACAGGATGACAAAAAAGACTTTAGTGCTAACAAATTTTGTCTGTTCCCCCTTTTGAATTCCCAGAAAACATCTGGCAAGTGTCAGTGGTATTTATTGAAATGTGGAAGGAACCAAGCACATATAGGACATTTAAAAATAACAAGCACTTAGAAAAAAAAAAAAAAAAAAAAGAACAGAAAAACCACAAAACCCCAAAAGTAGTATTTACAGCACTGTTAAAGGACAGGGATTCAGTTGCAGTGACCCTGTGCTGTTTGCAAACACTTTTACTCCATGAGCTATACAAGACATAGCCTCAAAGGGAGCAGGAAATCATATTTTTGTAAACCATTTCACTCTCTGCCTTTGAGAAATGGAAAATTAAACGTTAAAGAAGCCAAGAAAGAAAAGCAATATGGAGAATGCTTCCCAGATCTTGTCCTTTTCTCCCTTCCCCTTCTGCTAGCTTGGACCCAGGAGAAGTAGCACTTGTGCACGGTGTGCTGCTGTGGCTGCAGCCCTGGCTTCGGCTGCGGTGATCCCACCTGCTCAGCCAGAAAGCAGCCCCCAGCAGCACCGGGGGTCCTTTGAAAAGCTCTTTCCCTTGGAAAGGAGACAAAAAAGTCAGGAGGCAAAGCAGCGTGGTCTGCCATAGAGAGCAGTGCAGACTCGCTGAGCCGAATGCCTGATCCTTGCTCTCAGGAGACTGGAGCTCAGAGGATGGTTGTGGAAAATTTAACGGTGTTTTACACGGTCCACCTAGACCAAGATAGTGAAATGGGAAAGTCGTAATACTCATCACATCAATTGTGTATTACATCTGCTGGATAGCTGTAAGCTCAGTGAAATGCAGTGCATCCGTCTAAAGCCGTGATGGCAAGTGTCCCCTGTATTTATTCACCAAGTAAAACAGGGAAAAAAGCTTCAAAATGTGACTGATAAAGTTCAAGGAGAAATTTCCTTCCCAGCACAAAGTATGGTGATGGTGACATATATGAAAAGAATTAATCCCCATTTCACTTCATCACTCATCACTGGAAACTGGTGGGTGACTTTGGGAGCATTCGCTTTACTCCATTGTAGGTTGTTTCTAGCTGTGCAGGCAGAGAGTACCAAGGCAGATGGTTTTAACAGAAGTACAGCATCGTTTGTAGTATCACCTGAGATCCTAGGTGCTGCTTTCAAACAGGAAGGTTGATGTTGGGAGCTAACGGATCCAAGCAACTGCCCTCTATACGGGAATGGGGGATATCCCAGCTGCTGGCTTGCTGTGTCTGGCTGGTGGAGCAGTTTCTCAGGCTCCATTTTTCTACACTCAGCACTATTTGAAAATAGAATAGAAAAACTGGCTTCTCCAAAGTTAGCAGAAGTTTTGCTGTTGACTTCAAGAGGGCCAAGATTTTCCTAAATATAATTTAGTTTCGTGTTTTGTGGGTTTTTGTGATATCTTTTTTTCTTTTGACTGAAGTGTTAGTATTGCTTTCAACACGGCACCTTAAGGTTGATGCCTGCACCCCATAAGATTAAATGGGCCTCTGCACCGCACAGAGTGTAACTTCTCTTTGCTTGCCATATCTGCTAGCCACTTCTGCTCTTTCTCATGTAGAGTAATCAGGGGAGTAAGTCCTGCTGTAGCAAGTTATTTTGCCCAGAATACAAATGCATTCAACATGGCAGGATCTTACGGGAGAGGGAACATGTTTTACTGGGCACACTGCCATGGGTGAAAAGTGACCAGCTTTTGAAGCATGCAAGCTCTTCTTGAAGCAGACACTTCTCACGTTCTTAGACTAACATCACAGGTGTGTATGAAATCATACCATGTAAGACCACGCTCAGGAAGGAGATGTTCCTATTAAAAAGTAACAAAATCAAATCAATGTAGATCTGTTGGAAGAACAGAGTGCAAAATAAGCTTAAGATTGTGCAATAGCTTTGCAGCCAAAGAAGTTTGACACTTCGGTCTGGGAGCTGAAATTTGGTGATCAACTGAGAGTGGCAACAGATGAGGGAGATTAACCATTAAATTATTGCTTTGTGGGAGGAGCAGCCTGCAAATCAAAGACTTCAAGTCATTGGAAAAGAACTTTCTTTTACGAACAGTCAGAGAATGAGACAGAGGTGAGCTGCTACTGGCCCTAGTTAGCTCCAATCCCCCAAGAAAATTGCCCAGAGTCCTAAGGACTGAGAGGCACTTGGCAGCAGCAATCAATATGATGCAGTGGTTCTTTGATTGCTAGACAAAAGTTCACCGATTAAACTTTAATGTGGAATCTCAGAGCAAATGTTTTAGAAATTTTGATCGCGTTAAAAAGGATTAACTAGAAATACTGTGTTACATTTAAAAAGCACATGGATATAGAAGTGGGCTGGAATGCTAAGTCAATTTTATTAAAACTGCACTTACAGGGAACTCATTTACTTGCAAAGACTTTTGTGGGGGGACTGTTTTAAGAGCCACAATTTAATTACTAAGCCACAATATGAGTTAAGTGTTCACTTTACTATATTACTCATATTGGATGCAGAACATGAATCCATTTGGCATCAGTATCAATTCCTGGAAAGGCTCAGATTCCCAAATGCATTCAAATTTGTTTAGTGGACAATTTATTACATTACCTATGCTAAACATTAATACTGTATTTGTACATTTCTGTCTAGGAAAGGATGTCTTTCATTCCTTGTACTTCACTGGAGTCTCAATTATTTTAATGTACATTCTTAACTTTTAATAAATCAAAAAGAATTGTCTACAACCAATAAACCCAGAACAAAGTAATTTAACTTGGCAGATTCATCACCTATACTGCACATTTCAGTTCCGTTTACTTCACATTTGTTTCCCTGGAACTCTCCCTAAGAAGAATGAAAATTTCAAGGAAGCAATAAAGAAATAATCTTATCAATAGTAAAAATTAAAATTTCCATCTGTAACGCTGTGCATGTCATAGATGCATTATAATCCCCAATAGTATGATTTGATTATATTATAAAGTATTTATAATTAAAGTTTTTCCTCTTTTTTACTATGCTAACACGCTGCTGGTATCTGTTCTCTTCATGACAAGGCATATATAATGAGATAAACGATGGCAGTGGTAACTGATAATGATTCCAGTACAAAATCAAACACGATTCCCTGCAAACTCAGGCTGAAGTCCACAACTGGACCTGTGCAAGTGCTTTTGCTGGCAGTTGATAGGAACTTCTTAGAATATACATAACCAAGGGCAGAGTTTAGCCCTGGTATCAGTAGCCGTGTTGTTTTCACTATCTAGAACCTAATTACAAGCCCGGCTTTTATTTTCAGCCAATCTTAAAGCTGCACAACACTTCGCATTTTAGTATTTTGTTCTCATACTCATCTACTTTAAAGCTTCCAGGCTTTTGTCACTTAATGTGAAATTTTCCAAGCTGCTTGTCTCTCTTTTGGACTAATTTTTGAGGCATGTCAGGGTCTTTGGGATCAGATTAATGATTTTAGCTGTTTCTAGGGGCAGGATAAGGTTTTCTTACCATTACATTGAGAATCTCTAACGTTCACTTGCTCTGCAGAAAACATTTAGCAAAGTGGCAGTAGCAGCAGATGGTATGGAGTGGGACAAGGGAGTCACCCTCATGTCACAGACATTTCCATGCTGTTCCCATAGAAAAGACTTATAACCAGGCAAGTTTTAATATCTGGCAAAACTTAATTTTATATGCTCAAGGAGCATTTTTTAAGGGGATACAAGGAACAGAGGTGGGCAAGGAAAAGAAGACAGCAATAGGGTTAGAAAGCCCAAAAAACCTTCAGAGGGGACAGCAGCTGAAGAGAGTGGAAGAGTCTAGCAGCATGCTACCCTGACATAACAAAATACACAGAAGCTTATTGGGGCAATCTAATAATTTCTGTTAAATTCTTAATTTCCTTTATTAGATTAGGTATATATATGTAATATTTAATATATAAATATATAATTAATAGCTTCCCTTAAAATCTCCTTCACAGATAATGAGAAAGAGGAAACCAGAAGGACAAGTCCTGAGAGGATCTGCTGGGTAAACTCTCTGATGGAGGGAGGCATGAGTGAGATCACGTTTTATGGTCAAAACCATTTTGTCCTTGACTGATAAACTAAGTGATGCGGAAGTTCTCAGCATGGCAAAAGTAATGATGCTAAACATTGCACAACATCTTATAAAAAAGCAATCTGACTGGTCTGAGTGGAAGGGAGTGTGTGCCTGACGACTGGCCTTGGCACACTCGATGAATCCTTATGCCTCCTGAAGCATGAGCCCATCTTTACTGATGCACAGAGGGGCTGCGAGCTCCTGAAAAGGAGCTGGGGGCCAGCTCAGATGTCTCTTTCCGGGCTGTGACCTTCCATCCAGTGAGCTCTCATCAGGAGCCCACACATCTTACCTGGGTTGAACACTCTCAGGAAGCGATCACTGATACAGGGGTCACTCACTCTGGCCCCTTGTGTCAAAAATATTGGAAACTAAAAAGGTTTTCCCAGTTTCCACAAGCAATGCAAGCTCTTGGTCATATGTTACCGAAAGTCATGGTGCAGGGACCTACCATGGCTGCCTGATAACGTGCTGTACAGCAGTGGAGTGTAGAGGAGTGAAGGCAGTGGGTTAACATTGATAATATGCTGCTGTGGCCTTGCTGAGAAGGCAGTGGGTTGATTGATGGGGATGATGTGCAACTGTAGCTCGTTCCTGCAAAGTGGTTAAATACCCCTGAGGAGTATGGGAAGAGAGGCTGGATGGATGAGGAGCAGTGTTGTCTGGCCTCTGGAGGAAAGAGAAACAGCACAGACAGTAGAATCTGAGTCTCAGTAAAAGCCTTGTTGAAGCTTGCTAGCTTGCTTGTGCTGCAACATAGCTTGCTTGTGCTGCAACAATTGGTGCCCCGTGTGAGGAAAACTGTTCTGGACCCCAACTACAACAGTGGCAAACTAACTATTGCCTGGGAAAATGGAACAACTCCTGCCAACATCTCATCAGCTTCTCTCTAAGCTGTCTGTGGCACTGGAAACCAAGCCTCTGAAAGACAGGCAGCAATGGAATGCTTTTTCTACTTTTTTTTTTCTCACTACTTCAGAAGACACCCTAGGATGCTCTCATGTGCCCAGACACCTGTGTCTCCCGGAGAAAGCTTGCTGAAGACACAGATGTAGCTACATGAGATCCAACGGCAGGGATGCTTGAAATCAGGTCCAAGGTTCTCCTGTAACTCTCCTTCTTGAAGGAAGAACTGTTAGTTCTGTTGGCAAGAGTACCTGGTGCACATTCATTATTGTATAGTCTTGAATTATATGATAACATTTGTTTTCCATCAGTTGTTGATGTGAGGGGTTTTGGGTTATGTAAATTACTAAGGTCAAGATAAAACTGGATATGTGACTAAAAATAATTTCTCTGTTGTCCCTTGAACTTGAGGTTTTCCATTGTTAATTTTTGCTGTTTCTTTTCTCTGTTTTGTTAATATCTCCAAAAGCCAGTTCCCTGTGAATTCTTTGAAAATGTACTTCTTTGAAGTTATTGGAGTGGGACTTGCCATTAGCAATATTACAGTTACAGGCCTTACAATAATTTCCAATATTATGGTTGTCACACTGACTCAAGTAGACTGAAAAGGCTCTGAAAGAGCCTAATTGGCTATCAAAAGGAGTTTAAACTATGCTTTAAAAGAATTATTTGTCATTTTATTTGTAGAACATAGCCATAAAACCCTACAATAAAAAAAGACAAACATTAAAATGGCATCATTTAATTGTGATATATGTCTAAAACATAGCTCTCTGCAATTCTTTAAATACACAAGAGGTCTGTGTCCCCATAGACTAGGATGGTCTACAATGAACTAAGGCAGTTTTTAAGATCATTGCACTAAATTTCTACCTTACTTTGAGCCCCAAACATGTCTCAGTGTCATAACTTTGATAACATATATCCATGATTTGACTGTCATTTTTTGATAAAATGTTAGTGCTGTATTGTCATTACTGCTCTGTGGCAAGCAATTACACATTGAAAGAAAGACTGAAATGGCATTATCAGGAGCCGCTATCTCAGAATCTGTTTCAAATTTGTATACAAAGCCATTTTGATACCCTGCTCTGACTGATGTGGTAACATTTTACAGTACAATTTCATCTACAGATGTTGCCAAAGGACAATATTCCACTACATTGACTAATGCATTTCTCTGGAAACAACCTCATTTTAGTGGGACTTGATGCTGCATAAGATGCTATTCAGCATGAATAAAGGTGTCAAAATATGGCCCGGAGTTATTTTCCATGTAACCTAAACCTCAGTAAAGCAATGAGATACCCAGATTAATGGCTAATGCCTGGGATGACATTCCTAATCTTAACCCATGCTGTCTGACCGAGGTTAATAATAACATGTGCACAGTATGTCATCAGCCTCTGAAATACAGTCACAATAGTATGAAATTTCAGAATAAATATCTGCCTTCATTCTCTTTTATTCCCCTTGTGGATTTAAGTCAGTTCCTTAAAATATTGTTTAATATGATTTTAGAGCTTTAATAACTATCTATTGACCAAGAGAGGACAAATGTCAGTCCTCTCCCCAGATTGTTCTCTGTGGCATGAGTTCGTTTGTGAATTTTTTTTTCTTTTTAATCCTACATTAAGAAACATATTCTCAATTATCTTTGAAGTCATCAAACAGCTTTTCCCAGTTAATGGGCGGTCTTTTATAATGCCTAACAACAACACGTTCTGTAAAGCATTTTGGGAAGCCTTGAATAAAAGCATTACGTCAAGCTGAATTCTATTTTTATGCTGTCTGGTATCATTTTGCACACTAGCTGAATCGCTAATAACAGCGCAGTCTCACTCACTTATGCAGAACCTGAAAAAAGTTACATAATAAATGATAATTATGTTATTATGTAACTTTGAATGCTATTTGGACATCAAATAAGACTGTGGTTTACTGATTCCATAAGGTACTCCAACACTATGAACTTTCACTTACAGCAGATTTATGAATATTTTAATGAAAAAGAGAATGAAATTAGTGATAATTCCTTTGGTAATTCCAAGTCTTTCACCATTGTCTCTATTGAAAATTTTCCATGCTTGCACCATTACTTAATACAACACAAGGAAGTCTGATAGAAATGATGGTCATCTCCATAGTTCAGAAATCTGGACTTAGTATATTTCCAGTACATGTGTACAAATAAAAGGCCAGAGCAACCTAGTGCTAAATTTTGTGTTAATAAATCCAGATTAGGTCCAAAATTTTCTCCTAAGTGGAGAGACACAACAAGATTTCCAGTTAAGAGTGAGCTTCATAACAACTCAAACAGCACAAATGTTCCCCAAAGAAATGCAAATTTGAAATGATGTCTTTGACTCAGGGCTATAATCTATATACGTCTGGGGTATATGTCCAGGAAATGTATTCCTGCATTTAGCACAAGCTGAGTTTTTGAGGACCATAACAGGACTTTAGGAGAGTAGGACAAGAAGGGGGCATATCGACGTTATCCTACAGTTACACCAAGATAAATTACCTGAGATTAGAAGTACAATTCTTGACCTTCCTTAGCCAGAAGTAGTTTAAATCCATAGCTTTGACCTTCCTGTCTGATGTCCTAAGCATATGGCCATCCACTAGATTCAGGAAGAGAAACACTTCATTGCCACCATACTGAAAAAAACCCCCAAAAACTAATAATCCAGGATTCAGAAGACCAAACAGATAATAGAGGGAGATGAACAAAATTGTAATTCCAATCATTAATGAGAATGCTCATCTGGTAGGAAAGTAATATAGGTTTGAACCTTCTGATACTTAAGAAGGCAAGTCTTCCATTTCCCAGAGGGGAGCCCATGTTATTAACTTGTTCAAAAATTCGAGAATGGCATCATCCTCTCCAGCTGCAGTTTTGATGGAAGTGCCCATCACTGCTGTGACTGCAAAGGCAATACACTGAGTTTGCCCGCCAGAACAGACTTCTCAAAGCATAGAAAATGGTCTTAAGGTATGAAATTGTTGCCATTAGCTCAGACATGATGGCTGTGCTACTAGGCATATACATTAGCAGAACTTGAACAGCTTAGAAAGTAAAAGTTTAGGTGCCAAGGGGATCTCACAGACCAAAACAGACATTTGGGGATTTATGGTTCAGGCTGTAGCTTGCAAGTGTCATTCTTACATTGTAGATGAGGGTGTCCAGCTGGGTACATGTCACACAGCTAAATATATTTTAAAAAATTGTGAAGAACTTAAGAGAGAAAAAAGTAAAATTAATTCAGCTTTGAAGAAACAGACATTGACACGTTTTCTTCTGCCATAACTTTATCACAGGGGCGTAGATCCTGAAAATACACTGAGATGTTTCCTTTACAGTGGCTTCAACTCTGGGACAGTTGCACTCAAGAACCAAAAAGTCATCCTCCTTTAAATGTGTCAAAATATGCACAGCAATGAACCAAGGTGTATCTTAATAAACACTTGGTTTTTATATAAGTGCATGTATGCACTTTACTATTCTTATACATACATTGTACGTGTACTGACACACAGTTAAAACCAAAATACAGTAAGCAAATCTGTATATCTAGTAAACAGATGTGTTGGCAGTAGTATTGCAAACCTCACAGATAAATAAATGTCCTCCATAATTACAACATATAAGCAAGTCCATAAAAAGGAGTTTAATTCCTGCTAAGCTATCTTTGAAATGAGATGTGAGTGTAATTTGCTGAATGCTTTTGATGTTGACAACAAACAATTGAAATCGCTCTTCAATTGAACATTGCAGTAGAAAAGAAACAAATCTCTTACGTTGCAGATTTCAGCTGCATCAGATATGATCTATAAAGCCTGAGGTATATTGACAACTTAATACCCTTAATTTGGTGGGAAAGTAACTGAAGGCAGTCCTCATTGACTTTTGCTGTAGCACATTAGTCACAGTAGTCACAGAAGGGAATATTTTGGATATCTGGGATCAAGCCTGATGACTAGTCCAACTACCTGGGATTACTGGTTTGTCAGGGTATATTTCAAGGTTTTGGCTTCTTTTTGTTTTGGATTTTTGATGTTCTTTTCAATTGACTGACTGATTGACAGGCTATTTCATACACTTGAGATACAGAATGAGCTTTTGATGTGCAGAACATGATCATGAAGCTCTAAGGTCTTGTTTTAAAAGTAATTATTTTGCTTTTCCTTGAATGGCACTCTGTGAGGGATTATGGAAGAAAATCATTATAAGGTTGCACATCAGCCAGGATAATTTTGCCCCTTCTCTTTGATTTAGATATACACTGCCAAACAAATCAAAGGTAACACTTGGGAATTGTGTTGCTGTGATGGATCTCTGAAGAGGAAGAGAGAAAAATTAAATTTAAAAAAATAAAAGGAGTGAGAAACACAAGGAGCCAGAAGAAGTTTCAGCCAGTGTTTGCTCTGCTGTCAGTCAAATGAAAGAGAAGGGACAATCTGATCTATTGCAAGCTCATAGTCAAGGACGAAGAAATAGAAGTTCTCCCTGACAGAAACAAACACACACACATTAATTTTGATTCACTCAATTGTTTGGCTGTTATTGTTCTTTTATCAGCAACAGCTTTCTCCCTGTTCTGGTGATTTGCCAATGCACCAGCATAGCCTCTTGATCACACGTAATGCACACATTCCCCGACAACAAACTGTGTCCTGAAATTGATAAAGCTAAGAAATGAGAAGGAAATAAGGATGTTTTCCATTCATTTCAGAGCTATTAAAGGATATAATCTCTTAGTGCCTCAAAAGACCCAACTACTGAACTTTGACTACGACTACCACTAATTAGAGGTCTGCAATGCTTGATATGCCTTCAGAGAAAAAACTTTTCCACACACCACCTTATTACAACTGTGATGCTAGCTCACTGCAACAGCTGCCAGCACAGGCAATTTGGGAGTACATGTGGAATGAGAGGGGAAAAGGCGCTGTAAATGCAGTCAAAGGAATGGGATGCATCAAAGCCAAGCACACTGATTTATGAGAGGGTGAGTTTATGGCAGAGTTTCTGAAACTTCCATAGCTGGAAATGTTAGAAGTAGGTAAGACACCTTGTTTTAGGAGTCACCTCTGATAATTACATGACATTTTCCCCTTGTGTAAAGTTCTCTACAGTGGCAGGACAAGCATTACTTCAAGCTGTGCTCTTGGAATTACCTGACTTAATTGCATAACGCTATTTATACTTGTGACTGTACACAGCCTACTTTGTACAAGCTTCATCACAAAATGTTTGATCTGTCCCAGTATGTGGGATAGACACACGTACAAGTTATTACAATAGAGTGCAGATCGAAAGCAAGATACCAAAATAAACTTTACAAGATCAAAAAATTGTCATCCAATTGCCCTCCAAAACCAATGCAAAACTAGAAGCGATGCTAAAAAAAGATATCTCAAACTTTACTTTGCCCTAGTAGAGCTGTAATGTTCTAGCATGCTCAGATTGATGGTGGAAGCATCTGAAATTCATTTTTAACAGGCTGCCTTATGGAAATCTGTATTTAAGTGAGAGAACTCATTAAAAAGTGTAGCAGAGAAAAGTGTTGAATTACTCTATGAACTTTTATTCATGACTATCTGGCCTTAGAAAATTATTTGACACTGTGTATGGATGTCAAATACTGGCAGACTGAACTCTATTGCATATAACTATCGCTCCCAGCTTGCAGCTATGACAGGCTTACACTTGAATACTTTCCTAAATATACATATAACTTAAGCATACCCTTATATGTGTAGACCCTGCATGTCAAAGTAACACGATGACACCTCTACAAAAGTGCATGTAAACTTTAATTGAGTACATTCTTTTCTGCATTTGAACATGTATCTCCTAAAAAGCAGAATATATGCTTTGAAGTTGAAAGTGGTGTTCTCCATGTGTCCAGTGATAGAATACATAAAATGCTAGCATTTTGTGTATGTGTGGAAGAAAGGAACCTAAGCTGATTTTTAGGTAAGATTATTAGAGCTGTCCTAATGAAATCCCAGATTTGTATTCAGTACAACAGTCCCTGGTAACTGCATAGTGCAAGTGCCTTTTTTTAAACCTATGAACCAAACGTGAGTATTAGATTCATCTCTCCTGACTGAAGCAAGATTAAAACTGATTGCACTGGTGTGGCCTGTTGAACTTTGAGGATTTTTTCATCTAATAATATTCATCTAATTTCCCTGAACAAGAATATATGCTCAAAATAATGTGTCTGCAAATCAAACCTTACCTGTAAGTGCTTTCCTTAACCTGGGAATTTCACTCCTTTAAGTGAGACCAGGGATCCATAGGATCCCTGTACATGCACCTGCAGGATTCTGTCCCTGTAAAACCTAGAAAGTAGAGAAGGATAAGCCCACCAGAGCTTATGAGACCTTCTGCACAGCTGCCTTCTTGTTCCTGCTCACTAGGGAAGTCTCCCACCACCTGTATGTAGTCCCTGACCAGTGGTGGGAACTCCTGCTGTTGTACCTCCTTGGAGATATGCATGAAGTGATGTTCTTACTAGTGTCATTATCACCCTAGAGCTGGATGCCTACTTAAATTTGACCAAACTTTATTTTCATGGACACAGAAATTTTATTTCTCCTTTTAAACTTAAAGTGAAATAAAATTTTAAAAGTTTCCCTTAACAAATATCAACTTGCAACAGTTTCCCATACATTCATTTTTTTTAGTTTAGAACAAGAAGAAATTAGGAACTTAGATGAATGTGCATTTTTGTCAGAAGAAAAAAAAAGTAAAACAACATTTTCTTCGATCTAGTCTCTGTTCCTTGTCTCCTGAGAAGCACTATATAGCAAAAGCACAAATCCACATCCTTCTTACATTATAATGATTTACAAAACTGAAATAAGGCTCTTAGGAGGCTTCTAGGAATTTGTCTGGGATTTTCAAAGGTGTTTTTTTTTTAATGGTTGGTGTTTTATTTACATTTTTGAAAAGTCGGGGGGGGGGGGGGGGGGGAATGCAACTCAAGGATTTTTCCTGCATCTAAAACATGGAGCTTTTTGGTACATGTGGACTTAACGTTCTATTTGTTCCAACTATATGTTAGTAATGTACAACCTGGGAATAACGTTTATTTATACATATGTAGTCTTATCTCTTAGAATATGTCTTTGTGTGAATGATCAGTCTTATTTTTTAAATCTAACTTGCATGAAATAAAAAAGGGCATAAGCTAACGATAAATAGAGATTCAATTCACATAAAGACTTCCTTTAAAAAAGCAGACATCTGGGAGCATTTTATTTACCTAACATCCCTATATGGCTTCACCAACAAAAGAAAACATATTTTTCTAAAGATATCGACATTGATTTTAATTATATGAGATCACCATAAACCAGCACATTTTCAATAGAAACTGACATTCCAATATTCCACAACCTATTGATTCTAAATTGCTGTTTGAGCAGTTATAAAGAGAAAAGAAAATGCAACAGAGGCATGCAATACAGTCTGCTCTACGGAACCAGGTAAATCACAGTTTGCAAAATCATTTTCCCCTCTAACAGAGTCAAAAAATGGTTATTATGCTTTAAGGTTGCTGCTCTTTATCTAATTTATTCTTCCATTCCTTAACTGCCTAAGCAGTTTTTTCAAACGTAGCACAGACCATCATAAGTTGCATCTATTTTCTGTATGAGGGAAATTGTCTTGATTTCCATAACAAAATATTAACACTTTGTGCTATTGTGATAATAATACTGCAACAATCAGATCTCCACCAGCATTTCCATCTCTGCCTTTGTGCCCCATAAACTGAGATTTCATCAGCACCACGCTAATCCAGTAAACGAGGGCTGAAAAACTGGTCAAACAGTATTTTACATATTGAAAATGCTATTCATATGCTAATAACTCCTCTGTGTAGAAGGACCTCTTCTCGCATCAATATTTTAGATCAGAAAGATCTGACAATTGATCTTGTAGAACGTGGCTACTGCTCCCCTAGCCATGAATTTGTTCAGATAGAAAGTTCAGGTGTCTTTCTCAGTATTGCAAAGAGGTCAGTACTGAAAGGAGTTAGTGGGCTAGCAAAGTATATTCCTAGTTTTAGTATTGCATTAAAGCTTGAGCTTTTTGTTGGGAGCTGTATCGCCTAAAATGGCCATCTCTGTCTGTCTGCCCACCCAGCCCTTTCCTTTGTACGCTGCCTGCCAACCAGACTTTTTCCCTCTTCTACTTTTATTTCTTTCTACTAAAACTTCCAGCCTCCAAAACTTCAGTACCTTCTTAGGAACATCAAGTCACTCGGCAGGCTAATTGCTTTTCTGCTAGAAGAAGTTATCAAGTGAATACACTATTTTCTATAGTAATTACAGAATGACCCTGGGGCAGAATGTGTACAATAAACCTCAGTAAGAAGGCAGATCCCTGCTATTGTAAATGGATAAAACGCCTCCAATGTCAATGGGGTCATATCTCTTTCTATGGGCAGATAATTTGGCTGGTATTAGTAGGCTGTTTGCAGATACTTCCCTTGTCTTTTTAGGAAGTATTCCTATATGAACTCCACCTGTCATTGCAGGAAGGCAATTACACCTTTCCTACCTCCAAGGTTACAATGACCAATACTCTCTTAGAACTAACAGTAGCAAATTTATTTCAAATCGTTCTCTCCTTTTCCAACACATGGATCAGTCTGCTCACTTTCATTCTGAGAATATTTCAAACTGATGCTCGATAAAATCCCCAGATGGCAGAGCATTTAGCTTTCCTCCCTCAGTCAATAACAAATGCATGCTCCTTTTATTGTCTCTATTAAAAAGCTCAGGTGCAATTACATTACAGAAAATTTTGTTCTCTTTTTTCACATATCCATTTAAAGATGAAATTTCTCTGTGCCCATTGCTACTAGGACAAGGAAGGATTTTAATGCTACGGGGGATGTATCAGTTTGCCAGTTGTTGAGACTTGACTGCTTGTGCCAGTGTGAAGCAGTAGCCATTACTGGTCATGTGAGGTCATGAACACAGAAGGATAAAAAAAAAAAAGCAACCAAGCACCAACCTGTTACCCTAATACAGTCCATAATTTATATATTACATAGTGATCAAAAAGTAACTGTTGCAAATTTTTTGAGATTACAACAGCCTTAAGAGCTTCTAAACATACCCTTCTGCTTTCTTTCCATTCTCCTTCTACAGTCAAACTGCAAATAACAATATTTTTTTTTTTTTTGAGGAAGAGGCTAGGGGAAAAGAATTTAAACAATTGTCCATCAGCTCAGGGCAGGACACATATCTGAAGACAAAGCAGGAATGTGTTTTTATCAAACAAGGTTTCAATTCTTTCCTACCTATTGCCTAGTATGTAGCATGCCTTGTTTAAAGACGTTTGTTTAATCATTTAGTTCATAGCTGCATTTTTTTCCTGCAGTTAATTTGTCTACAGGGAAAAAAATGCTGCGTTTTATGAAGGCTGCCATTAACTCTGTCAGTGCCCTGAGAGACAACAGCAACTGCAAATAATAAACTGAAGTCAGAGTTCTTAAGCTGATTATGGCAAGGGGCTTAATCCATAAACCCAGCTTCACAGCATGGGATGAAGGCTGAAGGGCTACAAAGGTGATGGCTGGTGGTCAGATGCCTGCTGAGATGCCTTGAAAGAAGCGCTGCAGGCTGTCAAAGGTAGAGTTAACCCTGAAAGTGCAAAAAGCTTTTCTTCTCTGAACTGGTCCTATTTTAAAAAATCCTAGGCAAAACATCACCTGGCCAGATAAATGATGATAGAGCTGGGTCTCAAAGTCTGTGTTATAGTAAATAATCAAATTAACCTACATGTATCTGTCTAGTGTATCTCCAGAGAAATGGGGAGCGTTCAAAAATCCCATAAGCAGAAACAGAGGAAGATCTGTTGTGTGAGCTTCTAGACAATCAAATCAACTCTTTGAAGAAATAGTAACCAATGTCCATAAAGGGAATCTGTGTTGACTGAGATATGTGACCTGGAGACACTATCACATATTTTTGTCAAGCATTTTTACAAAGATTTTAACACTGTCAAGGTACGTCCTGGTGTTCACCTTCAGAACCTTGACATATTTTGATGCTTTTTAAATTTTTTTTAAAGTAATAAAGGTACAAAATACTTCCAAGGAAGACTGATGGCAATACACTAAGGTTAAACCAAGAGGAAAACGAATCTTGGCTACAAGTATTAAAAGAAATATTGAAACTAAACCTGCACACATATGTTCAAAGCCACGTTCTTCCAAATTCTTGATTCAATAGTATAACTTCCACTGTTTAAATAAAAGTTTAAAGAAAATGAAATATTACTCCAGGGTGCTTCTTACTCCATCTCAATACTGGGAAAAAAATTGCAGTTGGTTCCAGATATCAATATTAATATTGGTAGCCAGTGTTTCTGAATACATTCGTTGCAGTCAGTGGTCTACATTTCTGCTTCCCTAACAACAGTCCAACAAAAACTCCCCATCAGATTCATTCCTTTATGTTCAAACAGCTTTTTTCTGTCCTTAAGTCACATGATGCTTGATTTTATCTGCATTATGTGATCCAATTGGAAAAATAACTTCAAGTATACCATGTCTTTATTTTAGTTTTGAATCTGGATTTTTGGTTTTAAGTGACAAAATTACTGTGTGCTTTATTGTGTTTTGTCTTGTTATTTTAAAGGTTTTCATGTCATTTCAGATACTGCAATAGCCATTTCCCTCAAAGAAAGATGGCATTTACTTGGAAAGGATTAAGTCACTGTCAGCTGCCTGGAAGACAACTACAAATCTGCCATGACTCTGACCAGACCTGTTTGTTTATTTGTTTACACTTCAATTTCTGTCAGTAGTTCTTGATAAATTTGCAGTGAAAACACTACCATGGTCACCAGAAAGGAAAGGGTGTTGATGAACACACCTAGCATTAGTGAATGCCAACAGCAGGCATGGCCACAACTTGGGGAAGAAAAAAAAATTAAAAACAAACAAACAAACAAACAAAATTGGCAGGTTACCCAGAGAGTTAAATCCATATAGGAAGAAAATTAGGACTAGAAGCCCTTGAGATCTCCGGAAGAATGACTGATTTCTTCCCTTGAAAAGATAAGTACATTCACCTCGAGGTCCCAGCTGCCAGTAGGTGTGAAGTTAAAACTTGGGGAATTATTTGGTTGCCAACAGAAAAGTTTAAGGCAGAAGAATGAAACCTGAAGAGGTGCTCACCAGGCATCCTGGCAAACCATCTTTAGGAAGTGTCTTTCCATCACTTCTACATTTCCAGAAGAGTAGTGTTTATAACATCTCAATCAAATTCATCTATTCAGCATATACTTAGGTTCATTGGTTGTAATACTGAGATCACCTGTCAATCTCCAAGTACTTCACAGCCCTGACTAGTCTGCAACCACAGTATGGTTTGAAAGACAGCAGAGTACTCACTATCTTCATTTTGATTTGTTAAGTGAATTAACTGATAAAGAATAACCCTTTTCTCTATGGTATAAATATATGACTATTAAAACATATGTTGAAGCAAGGAAACATTTCAGTCTTGCTAATAATCTTTGAAGTTTTCAAGCAGGCTAAGCAGCAGTTTTCTCAGATATTTCACCCCATAGTGTGTATCTGAATTTCTAAGCAGATTTTTTTTCCCTCCCAGGGCACTGAAGTTTCATTTTAAACAGCAATAAGTCCTTTAATCTTCATTAAAAAAATTTTAAAAAATCTAAATTGTTGCTTGCTGTTTACATTAGACCTTTTAAAAGGTCTTCTATTTTATTCAAGACAATTTTTACTCTGACCCTCTATCTGAAAAAATCAGATTGATACAAAACGCTGCATATTTCCAAAATGGTATTATGCCTCATAAGTTACCCTTTCCCACCAAAACAGCTGTGTTGAGAGAACTGAAATTACAGGAACCTTGCACTTACAGAAAAAAAAAAAAACAAAAACCAAACCATCAAAAGTGAAAATTAAATTGAGACATTATGGTTACCAGTATGTATATATCATCCCATTATAAATGACTTTTTGTCTGAACATCTGCATTTAAATTCAGAAGTTCCTAGCAGAAATCACCTTGGGCATCAACTGCTTTTAGACTTGTGGGTTTTAAAAGTGGCTGAGAGCAGATACTCTGGGGGATGGGTGTAAATTTCAGTTCAGTATAGTGTGGCATTTCTGAACCTGGAAATAAATGCTTTTGAAAATTTTATCTATATGTTTTTGTTTCCATGCTTTTGTGTCCATGCTTTTTTGTTAGATTCTTGTTTCATAGATTTCTTTCTCCTCATTTATATTTTTTCCTTTTATATATGCTTCCTGTTTTGTGTGGTTAGATTCAGTTTTCAGTAGAGGCTTTAGGAAGAGCTCCTTTAAATATCAGAAAAAACAGAATGTGGCCTTTGACAGTTCTTATGTGTATGTAAGATGATGCCTCAGAACAAGCACATAAAGTAATTAACATTGCCTCATTATTGATTAGCTTAAATGCTTCTCAGAGTGGACTCCTGACATAACAAAAACTTGTAAAGAATCTAATCTGTATTCTAGGGGTTTCCCAAGATGTCTAGAAGCAATTTCTACTTTTCCCCCCTATACCAAGAAAGAATTTCGAGCCAGTGTTCAGAGGGTCCTGAGTGTTCAGAGTATGAGGCATTACAGCCAGCATCACTTTAGAAACATTATGCATGCAGTGAAAATGCAGCTTAGAGACAGAATGCACACTTTGAGCAATGATAGCTGAGAGATTTTTTTCAGATAGCATATTATTTGTGATGTCTCATTAAACTGACAACTTCTTAGAGAAGAGAGAACAATTTGGATTAATACATTATGTGTTTATATATATTGCCATTTGGTTACTGTAAGTTTTAATGAACAAAAATTAGAAGCATGGGCTATTTGTGGGTATAACCAAAAGTGAATATCCAGAGAAATGACTATGCAGTGAATTGATTAAATTAATGAGACATTGTGTGCATGTGTGTGCCAGAAAGAAAACATATGTTACTAGTAATAGGAAATTTTTTGGTACACTAGTAATTAAATATTTTCATAGACTTCCAAGTGTCTTATGTATAGATTCTCTTTGAAATTTCGTTAACTTGTGCCTGTACTAGAGACTGATCAACTGCTAAGGATGCGGACTGAAGTAGTATAGCTCCACGATGACAGCAGAAGCATCTGCTCTAAAAAATTCAGATTTGCAGTGATTTAATTCATTGCTTCTGACTAGTGAAGTGGTAGGTGTGTCTACTTTACAAAATTCATCTCATTGCAGATTTCAAGTTAGTCATGAATGTGTGGTACATTACCAAAACCAGAATATGCACAGAAGAGGACTTACTGCTTTGTCTGAAGAGCTATGTCACAATTATTTTTTTTTTCCTCTTCAAGAACCCAAGTTGCATCTGTGACCAGCACAAAGCTGAGATATTTGAACACATCTTTCAAAACATTATAACTTAATTTATTTCTTCTTGATTTCCCTGTAGGCTGGATCCACAAACTTCAGAACAATGTCATACTGTTGTGCTAATGTCTTATCTGATATATGTTTATGCCCTCCTTTCTTTATTTACTTATTCTGAGCGTTTCCCATCTGTAATAAACTTTTGTGCAATGCAATAAATTCCTGAGAAAAATAGGAAGGTTAATTGTTACTTTAACTGCAGAAAAATAGGAAGGTTAATTGTTACTTTAACTGCAATGTTAACTGTTTTCATAGTACATCTGCCTCTCAGAATTAAGATTACATAGTTTTTATCTAGAAAACAAACAGTAGTTTGTTTATATTATAGGCTAGAGGAGGAAGTTTATATCTGAACAGGATGGATTCACTGATTCTGTCAGAGTACTGGGAAGAAATAAGCTTTTTTTACTTATTTAAGTGGTTTATTTAAAGCAACTTCAGTTATCCAGAAATGAAAGTTTACGAAATGGCCCAGAGGGGACAAGGGGATCACAAAATGATGATGCTTCCAAAAACCTGCATGGAAGTTGTCTTTTAGTCTCAGATGGCTGAGGTTTAGGCAGACATGAGCACACATTCATAATCAAGCTCAACTGTGTTATCCTTACATCCCTATACTCTCCTAACATGGAAATATTTTAAAATGTCTCATGAAAAGTCTAATATCCATTTGAGGGGGAAAAAGTTCATTGGTGGTTTTTCCTTTGTCAGTCGTGCTGGTTTTACCAGTGCTCTTTTTTACAAGACTGATTCCTCAGGAAAACATTGCAACTCACAGCTGAGTGGGCCCCACACATGAGGAATCCCCACAATTCGTATGGGAGGTCACAGAAATTTTTGAATAAGATCTTTCCCTTTTTCAAAGTACTGTTCTCTCCATCTGACCACTATTAAACTGTTTTCACTCTGGTCTTTCCTTGTCTCCTCAGTTCTTTTCTTTTCCACCTTTCCACCTCACTTTTCCGTGTTACGGCTCTGCTTTCTGCACTTCCCTCCCCGCATTCTTTCTTTGCTGCTCCCTCTTCCCATTTATTCCAAACCAAGGCAGGTGCTAAGTAACCCCACAGAAGTACATTTCTCACCCTCCCTGAGTAGTCTATTAGCGGTTTCTACCAATACCTTATTTCTGTGCGGAACTTTCCCTGAGTCACCCGTTCCACTGAGTTTCCTGCATCTACACACTCAAGTGAACTTACTGAAAAAAAATTTTGAAGCATTTGCTGGATAAGAACATACAACCAGCTCTAGCATTTTGTAGAAATACTCAGCATGTATTCTACTCATCTCTTAAATATCAGGAGAGCCCCTCACAACAGGGTTTGTTGGACTGCAGCGATGCACGGACCCATCTCTGCCCCTCTCTTGACTAAGAAAAATGACAAGGACGGGCTGAGCTCTGATCTGTGATCGACCTTGTTGGAGTGAAGCTGATAGTGAATCAAACATCCCCTGGGCAAAATTTGTGAAGGCTAATTTGGAAAATTGAACATTATTTATTAAAAATATGAAAAATACTGAAAATTATTGAAGTTACCTGGTATCTCTCCGTTCTATGCACTTCTGGCACATAGTATTCTAGCAGAAAAGTAAAATAGAGAGGAATATGTTTTGCCCTTGAGAGTAATAGTATGATTACAACAAGGCAGTTTCAGATCTATTGAATATTTTAAACCATTCACTTTAATGTGTGTTTCATTAATTTTGGGGTGGGAATGAGAAGAAGTCTCCTTCATGTTGTTTTTCATACTGTTCCACTTCATTATTAAGCAATGATGCCAAGCTGTTCACCAGGATTGCTGCTAGCAGGCTTGAACAGCTTCTGCCAAGTGTGATTAATGCAGATCAAACAGAGTTTATTCAGTGGAATAGATTGGCAGATAACATTTATCATCTCTTAAGAAAGCTGGGATTTCCAGCCTGATGTCAGGCTCATGATAAACTTAAGAGGCTGAAGGATGCTTGACCAGGTAGTTTGCATATCCTTTAGATGAAAGTTGCATCCATTTTTATTAGATTTGAAACCCGAAGACAATCTCATTGACATGCAAAGCCTCTTCCAGTGGTTAACTTTGTTTTTAAAAGGACAAGTCATATGGAGACTCTTTTCAGGTGTAATTTTTTTTCCTAAGTGTCAGAACTATGTGTTAGCCAATGTATCACTTGCTAGTACAGAGTAGCCTGTTTATTGGCCAAAAGAGCATCCTCAGGATATGTGCAGGGTGGGGGAATAAGGCAGCCTGGATTTATTTCCTGGATTTGCTTTGTTATCTTGGGCAATCGGGTCCTACCGGTTTTTACTCTTTCTGTCTGCTTGACAGTATAAACTTTTCAGAGGCCCAGGCTCAGAGGACAGCTGAAATACAAACCAGCAACTTGCCGTCCTAGGTGAACATCTTTTTAAATAACGAGAAGATTTTAATGAGGAAACCGAAAGATGTTTAGTCTCTACCTTTCTCAAAAGTCATTATGTTCAGGTCAGTTTCCCGGGTGCTGAGCAACACAAAACCTGTGTTGAGAAACTCATCAAGTTTCTAAGATCTATTGCTTGGCCTTGAACCTTTAACACAAACCTCTGCACAAAGATCTTCTTAGAATAATAGTTTTCCACTTCCTCCTCTTTCCTCAGCCAGGCACAGCCCTAATAGCAGTCAGCAGAATAAAAAATCTCCAATACATAAAAACAACTTGCTAACTGTAGTCAGCTAATCTCTGAGACACCCTGTGTTGTCTCACCTACTCTGAGGTAGCAAAAAGCTCATTAGTACCAGATGAATCATGTCTCCAGGTTCAGCCGGCTCATCCCGGGGTGGTTATTGCCCATCTAAAGCTGTCTTGGGCAGAAGGACCTTTGCTTCCCTCCCATTTTGGCAGCTCACTGATGTAACCCGTTCTGCCAGAGCACGTGTTTCCCTGCAATGACAAAAGTCCTTTTTGATATCCCTGTGACCGGCGACCTCTGCCTCTCACTGCTGATTTCCATAGACTTACTCTCTCAAAAGTGTCACAGTTCCCAAGGCTCCGAATGACAAAATTTGTTTGGTTTGTCGTTTTACAGAAAGGATACTTCAGAAATACAAAAATAATAGTTTAGAACAAGCACGGTTTCTTTTCTATATAGGAAAAGTAAACAGAAAGAAGCCTATTATCTCACTGTATAGGTGTTATTAGCTGTTGCAGGTATTTTTGGAATAGTAGTTTCCTCAGCATGGCTAGGCCTATGGCTTAGGTTTTCCATTCCTAAATGAATTCCTTTTAAAGGTGCCCTTTTATCTGCTTGTTTATTTTCTGAAGCATTCTGAACATCTCGGTACATAATAAGAAACACTTATCTGCTATTGATAACTCACTTTCATACTGATAATATGCAGATAACAGCTTTAGAAATACGGTCTCTCAGATACCTCGTGCTAGTCCTCATTGCTTTCTTTGGAGTCTCACCCTCAGCAGCAGCTTTGGCAAAGAGGCATCGTTTTATCTGAGACCAAACAATAATTTTAAAAGAAAATAACAACAAAACCCAACAGCCTAACACATATAATCTAACACTGGAATTTCTGCCATGGCTTATCTGGCAGATGTTCTGAAGCATGCGCCTCTATCAGAGCTCTGGTTTCAATTCTGTTCGCGAATAATCTTTTCTGCTCGTGGTGGTGGTTGGATGCCAGAACCGTCTGGGCAATGGCAGTACATTCCACTCAGTTTCAGCCTTCGGTAGCCCAATATATTTTTGAAGGAATAGCGATTTAGAGTTATGACCGGAGTGGTAATATGGCTGTATCCTATCTACCCTTGGGGTTGTTTGCAGACAGCTTAGTCCTGTGCTTAGCGCTGGAGAACCTCGGCTCTGAGGCCTCCTTAACATCTTCCCCTGTGCCATACTGGAGGATTTGTAATCCCTGTCCTTTCCCTGGCTGTGTACAGCAGCAACGTGGGGTTTCTGGCTCAGGCAGCACTAGCTGCACCAGCTCCAGTGCAGAGTTCCACATTCTGTTTTACTTCCTCGGATATCCTCCAGAGCCAGGAGGTGTGAAGCTGCTCTGCTTCAGGAGCTCAGAAGAGACTAACGCCAGCCAAGTGCAATACAACCCCTATTTCTGCTTCTCTCTTGCAAGGACCTGTAAAGCTTCCAGATTAAATTTTCTCCTCTTCAGCTCCCTGCAGAGTCACTCTGAGAACTGCTGCAACCCACCCCTCCCCTGGCGAATGTCGGCTGTTCCCCTGTATCACAGTCAGCTGCAATAAAGCACCTCTAGCATCTTCCAATGTACATTTCCAGATACAACTGGAATCAAAGCAGTTCAAGGCTTTCCAGCAGGACAGGCAGAGTCACTCCTGGCACGCAAGGAGTCAGGGGCATGAGCCACATCAAGTGGTCCCTGTTTTTGGTAAGGACAGCTCAGAAGCAATCATGAGGCTTGGACGGTGAGGTAGAACTTTTGTCCCTATCATCTCCAGAAGTGAGAGCATGCCTGTGCCCCAGTCACCACCCACACCCTGCCCACCACCCCACTGCAGCAGCTATGCTGGGAGCTACTGGAGCCCCCCCATCCTCCAAGGTGGCAGCTGAGACCACAGCCAACCATGTGCCCCTTCCCTGCACACACATACACACCCCTAGGGACCTGCCTGGTTTGCCTGTGACAACTAAGCCAAAGAATGAGTCCCTGAGGTTCATCACTAAGCCTGCCTTTAGCGAGGAACGGCTGCACCCCCTCCTAATGATAAACCAGCACTGAAACACAATTCAAATGTTCATAATCTCCTCTATCGGGTTCTCATACCATTAATGCTACCAGTGCTGTGACCTTTTAGCAAGATATCAGGTACTAGCAGCAGGCTCAGAATTGCAAACTTTAATTAAAAACTGTATTTTAAAATAAAACTCAGATGCACTGATAAGCGATTTTCACCATGTGAAATTTCAGAGTGCTTTACTGAGAAAAAAAAATAATCATTGCAAGCTTCCTATTAATTCCTGGTCTAGCTGGGTTTCAAGGACAATTTTAATAAAAATGAGAAGAGCTTATATAATAAACCCTTTGCAGTTGTTATGACCACCTGTACTACCTCCCACCCTGATCCACCACATGACACAGCACAGCTAATTTTCCCACTTCCTAGCAAGGAAATTGAGCTGCTAAAAGTTTAGACTATGGGGCTTACATACACATATTTTAGACTTTATTATTTTTCTGTACGTATAATATTTTCTGTATTTCTGGAGCTGGCAGAGGTTTTATCTAAACAGCTTTAAGAGCTCTTTCTTTGTGCAGAACAGTATAAAAGTTCAGTATAATCATTGAAGTTTCTGAATGGGTGTGAAAGCAAGAAACAACAAGAGGAAAATAAAACTGGGTTCCTAGCTGAAGTGCAAAACACTGACTGTACAGAAAAGGTCTCAAAGGAGACAATCTTAATGGATTACTGTTAATAAACATTACAGTTTATTAAACAGTTTATAAAACAAACAACAGGATGGCACTCATCTGAACTGAAACACAAACAGGGAAATTATGACTCCTGAGGCTTACCACAGATAAATTGCTTCCTGCTCTCTCCTCAGCCCTAGGTCTAAGTTTTATGAAAACACTAATTGCTCCCCACTGTTCTTAACCACCAATGACTCAGTGAAAAAGAAAGAAAAAAAAAATCAAACAAGCATACACCAGCTTGATTGCGTCCCCGTGGATCAGCCTTTTTGAGTTGTGTCCATCTCCTTTTAATTTCATGGGGAAAACCCCTTAATCTTAGCCATCACCAAACACCAGATGACTGCTCCTTTTCCATAAAGGAAGACCAGGACAATTCATTTAGGGGAGAAACCTGGCAAGCTGAAAAATGGAAGGTGGGGAAGGAGATTATAATTAATGCATACGGGTAGTTTACATGCTGTCTCCTCTCCATGGTGAGAATGTAGCAAGCTGTCTAATTGGAGCCTGGGTTTTGGCTCCTCTTAAATTCCTCAGAAAACATTGCACTTCACAATCTGCATAGTTAGATTTTGTAGGTTTTGGCCACAGGAGAAGCCTAAAAATACTGGGATGAAGAAGGCAAGCTGTTTCAGGCATAACATTCTGGAGCAATGCAAAGAGGTCACAACTGGTGAGGATCTGCTTGAAATTGCATTAGACACAGATGAAGTGTCCGGTCATCCTTCTGCCCAAACTCATAAATATATTAGCACAGACAACCGTCACAGTCACATCCTATTTTTATACCCAGCAACTGCCCTCTTCACTGGTCTCTGACAATTCTGATCGATTGTTGCTGCCCTTCAAAAGAATTTTTTATTTCACATGCTACCTTGGGTGTTGCCCGTGGATTTGTGTCTAAGAAGGTGGGGTGGCACTCTGGCAGGAGAGTGGATGGAGATCTTTCTTTCATTTGCTCAGAACCTGTGTGAGACCTACAAGTGAAAGCCTGGTTACCTAAATATTTGCAGTTCGATTCAGGTTTGAAAATATGGTTTGGGGAAAAAAAAAAAAAAAGAAGAACCAACCTTAAAATTTAATTCCTTATATGCAAAAACTAATGTTAAACCAGCAAAAAAGGCCACTCAATTTCCAAAACAAAGTAGATGCCTATACAGTAAATTATGCAGCAAATTGCAAGATTTTGGAGGCAGATCTTAGAGGTGAAAGACTGGAAGCCCTTAAAGTTTCATAGCTGACATTCAGGGGAGTGAATTGATTAAGTGAGAACAACACAGTCACCTGGCAGAGAAATGGAATGACTAGTCCGGAGTGTTAATGTGAGTTGTCTCGCTGTGGGCATCAGTGCCAGCTTCATGACTCTGTGCCTAGGTGCTCCTGTGACCTATAGCAAATGAATAGAAGAATTTAAGCAAAATATAGACTAGAAGAAACCTGCATCTTTTAGAAAAATGCAGTTACGTATATGACATTTCAGTTTCAACCTGGTATTTTAGCAAAGTGATGCGAGTGACTGCTTTTGAGTGAAGTTAGAAAGTGTAATGACTAATGAGGTTTAAGGAAAGACCACTCAAAGAAAATGATGCACACAGAAGGGCAAAGCTACAGCTTCAAACACTTATATGGAAGTATCCACTCTCTGAAACTGTTTACAGAAGTCACAACCTTTATTAACTGCATTCCTTTCCTCCTAAAAGACAGAATTCAACTATAAATTATCTGGAAAGGCCAGAATCTCCACATTAATTTACTCAGGCTTTCATCCTTCTGCACAGCAGTGTATTTTTTAATACTGCTCAAAAGATATCAAGTACCTTCTTTCCAGCCTATGCACCAGCTCTAAATGGGATTTGACATTACGAGGTCAGCTTTGCTTTGCCTCATAGATGACTAACAAATTTGCAGAGACACAGGTTCACTGTTCTCATATGGATCACTGCTCAACAGACCACCCGTTTTTGATGGCAAACATTTAACTTTCAGCCATTAAGCAGAAGAGGAAATTCAGGTTGTAGTAAATTACCTGGCACCTAAACAATGTTAAAGTTGCCCATCAGGAGTGCCTTTAGACAGTGGAACAGCACATCAGTTTTAAATTGCAAAATTCGGTCAGTGGAGTGATAGAGTTCAGATCTGAAACGTTTTACTGAGCTATTGAAAGGCCTGCACAGTGAAATGTCTTTGCAGTGAACAAGAGTAGAATGGAAATTCACTTCTATAGTCAGAATAATATTGCAACCCCCATGTTCTCTCCCCCTGCCTCCTACAAAAGCAAACAAAAAACCTGAAATGCACTGTAAAGTATAAAAGTAGTTACAACTGATTTGTCTACAAAGTCATCATATGAAACTGATTTCACTGTGCTTTAAACTGTGGGCATCCTGAACAGAGCATATCTTTACCATGATGATACTACACTGTATTTATTATTCCTATCTGTTATTAATTACTCTTTTCTCCTTCATAATCATGTCACCTATATGGCTGTTCACATCAGCTTCCCAGTAGGAGCGGTTTCCACTTTGAATAAGACTGGAAACCTGTATAAAGGAAAGGAACACAAAGAAGAAATATATAAAGAAGGAATCCAGATAGTGGTACTGTTTGGGACAGGGATGTAGAGATGAGATCATTTAACACTTACGCACTTCAAAAAAAACACCAACCTCCATTGAAAACTTTTTTAGAATATTTGGCAAATTTCATTTACCTGTTGCTTTTTACTACATCATGGGTGAGGCAGTACAAAATGTGTGTATCTCATGAAAAGTTGGTGCGGAGAAGGTTAAAGGTGTTGGTGAGCTTCCAGAGCAGATGGGAGGTGTGGGTTTGTTACTGAACTGTCTGGAAATGCAGTTTCGGGCATGATGTAGGCAGCTCTCAAACAGACCATTCACGAGTTTGTGGCCAACTCCTGGTGTTTTCCTCCTCAGCCTTACCCCTGCTTTGTATTTCTCTGCTCCACACTTTCTTGGCTCTCAACAGAAATCTCTTGTATTCGCCTCCATGTCTAACCTGTATTAGTTTCTTGAATAATCACATCCTTCTGCTGAGGATCATAAAAGGAAGAGACCTGAATGGAGAAGAATCTGAGCTTTTTAAAAAATAAATGTCAAGGTGAAAAAAGATTTTGTATTGCCTGCAGCAATAATGAGAGTAAATTATGCTTTTCTGTTTCCTAAAGCATGTGTTCAGAGTGTGTGCCTTGAAAGGAGGATGGCTAAACACAGGGAGGCTGTCTTTGGAGGAAACCTGTGAGATGCAAAGGAGAAGAGAGACTAATGGAGAAGGGGACAAATAAATTTAAGGAAAAAGAACACCAGGAATGATGTGGAAAGAACCTCAAGGAACTGGAAGGAGAGCATCAGCAGGAAGGGAAAAGAGATTAAGGAAATCTATGCAATTTATTATTTATACAGTTTATTTGGTGAGCCCATCTAAGCTCTCTTTTAAATAATTCCACTTTGTTCACAGTGATAGCTGGAAATTCACCAGTTTCACTGCACAATATTTGGCATAATAAAGTTCATTACAGAGTTGTTTATAAAGATATCAGAGGTGTTGGTTGTAAACGTATCAGAGACCTATGCATTTTTACTACTCAAGTAAATTGCATAATTTAGAAGTATTGCATTCAGCCATCAGTGAACGGATGAACAAATACCAGGCAGAAGACTCTGCCAACTTGGAAGTCTTGCCAACTTGGGTGAACTCCACATACATGACCACTGCTGCTTGCTAAGACTGTTACTTCTCCAGAATGCAGGAAGACATTGCCACTTGGAACTCAGTGAAGAAACTGGCTCAGCTTCACAAGTCTAAAAGCCAAGGGAAATGAGTACCATGAATACCATGTCTCGCTCTCCTAATTCTGTAAGGACGAGATAATTTATATACCACCTGATTGTTTTCTGCAAGGATTGTGGCAATCAATCCACTAACACTTTAGATATCCAGTATAAATGTTTATCTTTCCCGAGGTCACTTACAATAAAATTGCATTAAAAAAGAAATCTTAAAAAAAAACCCTGATGAGCAAAAACTACACTTGTAATAAAAATTCCAAATATTAAAATTCAGCACTGTATAACATTTTTTGAAATGAGCCAAAATAATTCCAAGAATTTTAAAAAAGTGCAGCTACTACTCGCCGTGGTCATTTGACCTATCATCTTGGAGTGTGAAACATTTCCCAGCTGAATGCCATAACGATGTTCTCAAAAGGATGTACTTTCCAGGAGGAGTTCTGGCTCCTCGCTGTTGTTTGTGTGGGAATGATTGCCACAGACAGTTCTGCTCTTTTCTTGTAACCACTGTGGCAGCCAATGCTGCTGAATTAGTGCTCTTGCTTTTATGAAAAGAAAAATACTGTTTCAACATTTCTTCAGGATGGAGGACACAATTTCAAATGTATGAGGTAGAAAATTGGCAGTTTAAACTTTGACCCCCAACTAACACTGAGTTAGAAGGAGAATATACACCCTAAAGAACACAGAATTTCATTGATATACATGCAGTCATTATTATTTTACTTCATTTTTGTTAAATTAAAAGAAGATTAAGTCATCTTTATTAACATTCTGTGCATTCGGGAACAAACCAATCTACCTTGAATGAGGCATTTCAAAGACTTTAGAATTATTATTACAATAATGGCTAAGTACAATGTAATCATAACATGGATCAAATCAATGATCTCTCTGTTTTTCTTTTCTATATACCAAATATTTTAAGTAAAGGCATATTTTTTTTTCCTCTCTTGAAGCATGAAGCCAAAAAGTTTTCATATATATTTCTTTTACTATAAGTAGAAAACAACAACATGCTATCTCAATGGAGAACTGCCTATTTCTTTTTATACTTGCTTCTACATCAATATCTCTCTGTTTATTCATCCTGTGGCAATGAAAGCCAAGGTCAGTTTAGCACTATGATAAAAAAACTAAACAAAACCACACCAAAAAAACAACCCTGTATAAATTTAGGATCTTGTACTTTACTGTGTGTGACACTTGTTTACTCCCCAATTAACCTGTTTTTTTCCACACCCATTTTTTAACACGTACCATGAAAACTACACTGTTTGAGGTGAATAGTCAGTATGAATTCAGAGCATTAAATACTTTTTTCTGTGTTACCGGTTCTGTTTTGCTTTCCATACTCCTGAAGCCTTGTCACTGACTGAGCTGTTCAAAACAGCACTGAGCCTTTTTTTCTCAGTAGCTACAGGGGCACAAGAAGGCTTTAAAAAGTTCTTGACAATATTAAGATGTTCAGCAGAAAAAAGCAGCTTGGCAAGATCTCTAGGAGTTCTTCCTCAACCGTTTCACCCTTGTCAAAGTCAAATCTTCAGATTCCTAGTTTTCAATGTCTTCTTATTTTTTTAAGTCTTCAGATTATACTTCTGCCTTCACAATCATGTCATGTTAGATAATTAAACCATTCTCTTAAAAAATACTCCAGCAAGGAATGGGAAAGCACCCAGTCTCATTACTTTGAGGTTTCTCTCCCTACTCTGCAAAGAGAATTTTCATTTGTTCTGTGCAGAGAGTGAGCAATGAAGTTCTGTGCTGTTTTCTTAAGTGATATCAGCGATGAAGAAGAATGATGGTAGCAGATGTGGCAGAGTGATATTCTTCCTATGCTGTTTTCCAGTAAACCTTACAATGGTTGCATAAATTAAAGTCATTTGACAGTGTGTTGTGTGGGGCCTGGATAGCTGAGAGCCTGGGTACTGGATCAGCTTTCATCCAGGGTTGTAATTCTAAACCCAGCCTACTGGAAAATGTTGCCCTAGTAGTAGATAAAGCACGGTTGATATAGGCATAAAAAAAAAAAAAAAAAAAAGAAGCAATTCCTGTATACATAAAATGATGAGGGGGAAAAAAAAGGCATCTAATAGTCAACCAACACCCAGGGTGAGTTAAAGAAATAGTATATTCTCAATATAACCTTGAGGGAATCTTATTTTTGGCACAGGCCAGGATGTCTCACCTAAGAACCCATCCCATTTAAAAAGTGTTGCCAATTAGGCTCAGAAGAAATAAGTGCTAAACTCACCTTTGGTGACCTTCATATTTACATTTTAAGATGAAAACTTGTGTCAAATAAGAAACTCATTATCTTCCTTTTTTTTTTTAAACTTTATTTCTCAGTGACAGCATTTCAACAAAATCCATTTTGACCAAAATTTTCCACAAATTGAAGATATTTCAGCAAAATATCAAACACCAAAATATTTTGGTGACAAGTGGCAAGGCATCAGTTTGCAAAAGCCAAGGCACAAGCAACTTTTTGAATAACAATGGTAAAACACAGATCTCTCCATGGCCCCAGAAAAAATGCCCCTACTCCAATTTCTTTGTGAGATTTCTGGTTTAAGCCAGTTCTTCATTTATTTCATCAGAGTTGCAGCGGTTTTTGTACAGTGCTAACTTTTACACATAACATGAAGCCATATGTCAACTGCTACAGCAGCCCAGTGGGAAATGCAACTTTTAAGAAACCTTCATTATAATACATGCATTTTCCATGGATTTAGAGTCGACTGACTAATATAAAGCACTGGAGAATGTAATTTACTGCATAGGTCTTTAGAGGTCAAAACTGACAACATTATTAATTGAACTACCAAAGAACCCAACTGTATAAGCAATATAAACATCACCAAGCACTAAGTAAGGAAGAAGAAGGTTTACAGCCAATATATTTCATCATGTGCCATCTTGATAGGACAGGTGATGCTTCCAGAAAAGCCTGCCAGGCTGTCACCTGTGTTTATAACACTCTTGGTTTCTTCACATATGCATTTTAGCATGGTGCATGGAAGTTTTGCTGTTCAGCTTTAGAGAAACTCATCTACTACACAGTGGTGCTGTCTCATCTGAGTTAAAGCCATATGGTGTTTTCTTACAGATAATAAGTTGTACTGTCAGGAAGGTAATCGTATGTAGAGTGGCGATATACATCCATTTTGTGAAGTCTTTTAAAACTTACTTGGATATCAATTTAAACCCACTGGGTTAAAACATCTGTGAGAAATTACAGTTGTAATTGACTGTCTTGGATAACGTGCTGTTGTCATGAAATCCTAATGCTACTTTCCAGTAGAGCATCACTTCCCAAAGAGAAGCAGAATGTTGACATGAAGGATGTGACAAAACTGTCAATGTTAAAAAAAACACATCCAGAAAATAATATTTTTTAAATTCCTCAAGTAGAAATGTGGTAAGTTAAACCTAGGTAATAGCAATATACTCAGAGAATATGTACAAAAGTAACATTTGACACGAATATCTAGTATTTAAACAGCATGCATTTTTGTCCTTTTGAAAAATGTCCGTGCTCAGAGCTACAGAGTAGTTTTATTTGTACCTAACGTTAATCCAATCAAAAATGTCAGGAAAAAATATAGCCTGCCTCCCACTCTTTAAACCAGGGACCTATACCTCACTGCGAAGTGAGCTGTAGTTTTAAATCCAATTCATAGAATAATGCATCTCCAAGTTTGAAATTTTTTAAGCTTCTGAATAAGTGTTTGAATAAATTACTCCTTAAACTGATTAAGTCCCTTGCCTAAGAAACATACATGCAGCTATTTTTATGTCAACTACTGTGCATGTTTGTATACCAACATATTTGCCTACCTTGAAATGTAATAGTGTAAAAATAACCTTTAAGAAACACTTAGATGAAATGTCCTATTTCAACCTGTAACAAAATAAATACTTTTCTACAATGTCTCACAGGTTTGTAAGAAAACTAGGCCAGGTATCGTATCTTTCCTTGGCTGCAGAAGGAGATGCCTAAAGAATGTGAAATGATACCGGTAAATGGTCTCCATAACCTTCCCAGGTTGTCAGATCTGAGGTTGCACAAGACTAACAGCTCTTTTGTAAAGTATCTCTCTTAGCAACACTCCTCCAGCCCAAAGGCTCAGAACACCAACTTTTAAGGGAAAAGTGATAAAGGTTCACTGACATTGGTAAGATGCATTTTGATCCAGAAGCAAGTCACAGAACTCATTAGTAGGCAGAATTATAAAGATAATGGTGGAGGACAAACTACAGTTTGGTCATGTGGAAGATTAAAGCATTTCAGTTCATTTTACTTTATTACAGGGTTCATGGTAATTTGCAGTCATCGTCTGCAGATTTCTTCCAAATGCTGTTTCTCTGAAAAAAAAAAAAATATATATAAAAAAAAACCCAAAGGGAGGTACAAAGAGCCACAGAATTTATTTTAGTTCTCTAAGTCTAAAGCAGGACTGACCACTCGATGACTCATGCACCACGAGGGATGCTGTACACTCTCAACTGTGACAGAACTCATACCTCAAAGAGAGAAAGAATTATAAACTAGTGTGGCACTCCCCGAAAACAAACCTGTAAAGCAACAACATTCAAGTAGCAAATAACCAAAGTGAACAATTTGCAGTCAGGAAGACACCCAGTGATGAAAAGTTCTGCATGTAGTCACAGCAGCGCAAATTCTTAACAGCTGCCTGCGGGTCTGGCATTGCACGGTACAAGCTTTGCCTCATCTGTGACTGATGATGCTTCAGAAAAAGAAAATGATAAAGGGCCAAAAGCCCTCAGAGAACGCAGCCAGTGTCTCACCTGCCTCGTTTTATGAAATAACTTCAAAAGTTACTCCAGATTTTCTTATAAGTGGGTATATTGTTATCAGGAACAGGCAGACCAAAACATCATGCAAAAAAAGGAAAACTGGATGATGACACAGCAAGGAGAAGAATTAATAATTATATGGGAAAGAGACATCTTATTTACGGACTGATTTTCAGCCTGTTTGGCTTGTAAGAATACACCCACATGTTCAATACAGTGTAGCATTTTACAGAAACCACAAAGAAATTATTCCACAGTATCCTGGCAAATGTTTTATGTGACCGTTTCTCATACTAGGAAGAACAACAACAACCCAGTCAAACATTCATTTGAAGCTCATTCATTCTGTACACACACACACACAGAGACATGTATTTATCTATCTATGCACTTTAACACACAAATTTACATGGATGTAGATATGTAATGGCATAGGATAAATGTACACAGACATACCTATAGATATAATATATAATAAAATCAAATATAATCTATGATGATGACATGAAATAACCCCAATTCCAATTTACAGGAAGCAGTAAAGAAGTGAAAGAATCAGCCAGCACTGATGTGCATAGCAGTGACCCAGAAAAAGCAGATACCATTTGATGGGATTGTAGTTTCATGTAATATAATGATGAAAAAGATTTGAAGAGGTCCCCAATGATATATCAACCCAAATTACTTTTTAAAAAGCTGTATATAAATAATTTTCACTTGCTAGACATGAGACTTGTGATTCTGTCACTATACAGCTGAGTGGTTTTGCTCGGTGTACTCCTGGAAACTTTGCTATAATTGAAGAACCGCCTTTGTTCACCTTCTTCTACCAGCACTGCACAAAGTTTATTCGAAGAGTCGAAAAAATGTCCTAGAAGTGTTACAGCTATTGGAAATGGTAGGCTTGATTAGACATGGCATGCTCAAATGGGTACATACTTTGACTGGTGAGGAGAATGGTTATGCTGTCTTGCTAGAACATGCAACAAGGAAGGTTTGTGCTGTCGGTGTAAATTTTTCAGATACTGTAACGCTATTCACCTAAAAACTCCACCTAAGTCAAGGACTTGACATCATTTGTTCATGGTAAAAATTCTGCTCTTTGCTGCACCAACGAGGTATCTGCTCATTAAATCAACAAAGCACTCATAACTTGTTCAATGAAGAAGCAAGAGACAATATTCTGTTGAAGTGCTTACTGGCTGCCAAACGGTAAAGCCTTTCAGAGCGTTGGAAACTGTCAGGCTAAAGTTTGTAAGAGGTGTGTGATGACTTGTTCATTAAGACCGCAACCCATTCAAAGACAAGACAAGGACTGGTTAAGTGATCTAGCTTTTCTTACAAACTCTTATTTAATCTCAACAGCTTCACACAGTTACTGCAGTTTAGATGTCACCAGAAACACTTACGAAAATCCTGTACTCCATCGTTTTGTACTGCAAAGTACTTACTTGAAGAATCCCTGAATACTTCTTACTTTCCTTTCTGTCTAATTTGGTAATTTATCTTCCATGGTGTTACTATGTCTTTGGAAAAATCATTGCTTTTCTTTCCATCACTGCACTGGATTTTTGGACAAAATTACTTTCATAGTTTGGTCTTTTCTTCACAGTATTAAAGAAAAGGAAAACCCTCAAATCACTGCATCTTTCCTTCCCTAAGGTAAGGGATGCTCAGACTTTGTAAAACAAAAAAGAGGGAAGACAATGAGAGTATTTTGGAAGGAATTCCAGACCTGTGTCATGGATTACTTCTCACCAATACACAGAAGTTAGGCTGTGTGATTCTGACATGAAACAAGATTGCTGAAAGATGAGGTTATCCAAACTCCTATCCAGGCTCCAAATGACTTTGAGCGTCTTACACAAAACACCTCTAGGATAACATTTCATTTCAGACCAGCAGTTAAATTTTGGTTGTCCCTATTCACCGTGCCTTGATCTGCATCACAAACCAGTCTCGGAGCCCACAAACTGTTTCCTTTCAGATGGAGCAAAACCAAAGGATGCACTTGATGAGCACTTGATGAACTGGGTGTTCAGCCCCTGGGAACAGCCTAGAGCCAGTCCAAAGGAAAACGCAGGAATGCCTACAGCGTCTGAAGGATCCTCAGCACCACCTGCTTTTCTGCCCTGAGCCTCTCCATTGTCTAGCATATCCTGCTATGATATACACAACTTTAGGAAGGCCAGTAATTTTCCTCTGTGCCTAAATATATCTGGAGAGAAATACAACCAGCTCACAGCTGTATCTTGAATACAATCCAGACTATAACTACAAGTAAGTTAGACTGCACTGGTTAGAATGGTTCAGCAACACCAAGGAAAAGATGAAATTAAAGATTTAATGTTGAAATAATATTTAATTCTGAAATAGTTGGTGGATTAAATAAGGGCAGCACAATAGAAATCAGTGGAGTTAAAGTTGACTGTGCCATCTGTGAACCTGGCGCGGATTCGCAGTGCTATTTGATGTTGGAAATAAAATTGCAATGTGCTAATTACTTCCTTCTTAGGATCCCTCTAAATTCACAGAATATAGCAACAATATGCTTAAGCACTTACTTAGTCCTTAGGTACTCTTAAGATAAACTGTTTTCAGTTAGCTCTGGCCCCTTATGTGTGTAAAATAATGGTCAACCCTGACAACCACACTACATTTAAAACTCCTGCCAAGCAGCATGTATTTTAACAATGTACAAAATTTCTTAATGTGACCTACTTCAGATTATTACTATTATCCAGAACCTTTTCAGAAGACCTAATAAAACCATTTAATCATTAAAGTTTGGGATTATCAAACTACTTCTTAATTTTTCCAGTGGATATTTTAATTTGTAAAATTTGTAATTTTAACTTGTAATCATGTAAGTTATAGAAAACAGCATATTTTTTTTGCCAAAAAGTTCCAAGACTGTTCGCTGTAGAGTTTAAAAAGAATAATATCCTGCTTCTTATTGTTGATAAATTGATAGTACAAAAGTATACTACAATTCTCATGACAATGCTTTCAAGGCCACTGAAAAATAATTAGTGCTACTTCAGCGTTCATGGAATTCCAGGCTCCTGAAGTTACATTAGTTGCTTGCATTGGAAAATGAAGAGCTTTGTGCAACCAAAGGGTCTCACATTATCTTGTGAACCCATCTAGCTCTTTCCTCCTTTCCTCATGGATTTCAAGCCAGAATGCTCACAGTCTTTTCCATATTCGGTCTCCAATCCTTTAAAGTGCCTGTGATGTTTCAAATGCATAGTTGCCATTCCATGGGGCCTGATTGCCCTGCCAGCCTGAAGGGCCAGGGTAAACACATTTCCAATTTCAAAGCTGTTTGTTTTGGTAATTCTAGATAGACAGGTTCTGAAATGGGTATGCACTCATTTTTGTGTTTACCAAAAGGCTGTTTCAGATCAGAATTATTCCCATAGCTCCCAGCTTGCTGGAGTCCACATGTGTTGCATAATGTCTAACAAAGAACCAGAATGAGAGACTCCAAATAGTTACTAAAAAAAAAAAAAAAAAAAAGCATCCCAAACTCAACATCTTTAAAACACCATAGGCTTCATTCCACTTAAGAAACAACTCCTCTATATCATCGTTTATTGAGGGGGAGGGGAAAGTGTTGTCCCAAAGGTAATTTTAACAAGAAAATTGAGAGGAAAATCAGCTTTTAAACTATGTAGAATGGTGATATCTTTGACTCTAATTATGTTCTACATGAAGAGAACCCTCAAACTGAAGGACATTTGAGAAACACAGTGGTTTCACATTACTGTGCTAAACTAAACTGCAATCGAGAAGATGCTTTGGATTAAATACTTCGGTTCCAAATTTGCAGTGCCTTGTTACAAGTTCTCTAAGGCTATTAACATCATTATCTTACCTGTATGAGCAGTGCCTAGCAGACTCAGATGAGATCAAATCTCTGTCATTGTAGGAATGTTACAAGTGGTCCTGGACTCACATTCACATAAATACCAATGAAATATAATGAATGCAAAAAAAATGGAAAATGGTAAATAATTGGAAACCCAGTTGCTCTGAGTCAAATAGGGCACGTCTATCCTGCCGTGCATTGGTCTAAGAGGGGACTTGGGCATACTGTACGCCCCCATACCCCACACACCCCACTGTCAGGAAGACCATGAGGCTAATTCAATGCTTGCCCATCTTCAACAACACAACGGCACACCATGGCTGTGCAGAGCAACTCAGTAGGAGATTTATTGAGTCTCCCAGCTGGTGGCAAACTTGCAGAGTTCACACCATTAGCATTCCAGTGGGTTTTACTTTGAGATAACTAATATAGCCCTGTGGGCAGAGTTCTTGATAACATGCTGGAGGTCTCCTTCCTGCTTAATTTCATGTCAGGGGAATCCAGTTTTGCTCTGAGGCTGCTTCATGGTACAAACCCAAGCTCAATCACATGAGAAAGTGAGGATAACTGATTCAAAAGCACTCTCCTGACCCAGACTGCAGTACTAACATACACACATACATTGTGTTGTGCCACTCCTTACTGGCTCTGTCGGTCAACCCCATGGCACTACAGGATGAGGAGAGGACACAGCCCACCCGTACTGCAAGAGGTGGCAGGCTTTGGGCAACCAATCAAGGTTCCCCATCACCAAGCTCTCGGATGCCAACAGGGTCTGCAGCTTAAAATGGGCTTGGATCCAAACACTGTGGATTTGAGTGTGCTCTGGGTCCACCATCTATTTCTGGGAGAACAGCCAAAATGAATAAACCCAGATCTCCTCTCAGCCCAATGGCTTACCATCCAGCACACATTTTTTCCCTCGGTCAATATATACTCCACAGAAATGGTTGCCATAGCTCAATAACTTTACTGTAATAAAGGAGTGCATTCACTTTCCTTCCAACATTTCTGTGTTGTCATAAGTTCATGTAAGTGGCTGTATTTTAGAGCTAGCAATATGAAATCTTCAGTGGGACCACTGTCTTTATAAAAGTTGTTATACAATAGAAGGAAATTTCATTCTCCAGGTAATTCATGTGTGACTTACAATTTCTATTTTCTCTTGGTAATTTTTTCTCTCATCAGGAAAATATGTTTCATGGGTATATCATGTATCGTATTTTAAATAACAAATATTAGTGCATGATATCCAATACCACATTCATTATATTAAATAAGACTAGGGAATCTAAAGCTATAGAAAAAAAAATAAGTGTCATATATGTCTACTTCATAAAAAGAAAGTTTATTAAGCACATAAATATTTTAAAATAAGTGCTATTTTTCAGTTTTGGGAAATGCTGGTTTCTTAAGGTAGTTCTTTAAAAGGAAGAGCATTGCTCCTAAATATATTAATAGCCAACAATCTGAAATATTGCTAAGTGTTCCAGAGGAAACTTAACATTATTTTTCAAATACTACAAATACTTCTATTTGTATGAGTGTTTATATATATGTGTACATGCATATTTATGTATACACATACATACATACATACCTGAAGTTACTTATTATGCATATACTGAATGTTACATATATGCATAAATGTGCAACACTGGGGCCAAAATGACAAACTGTTATTCAAATATTTTGTTTCAAAATGCATTATTTTAGGCTGTATTCTCTCTGCTGATTTGAGAAAGTCATGTCATCTTTAATTCATATGGGCCAAAGCAGCAGGAGATAAATGCTTTTTACTTTACTGAAAACTTTGTGACTTTTGTCATTTCTGCCCTAACTTTGACAACACTTAAGAAGCACTTATAATAATATTTGAAACATTTCATAAATTCACAAATATGACAACTCCTCAGACATGTGAAAAGCAATCAGGGAAAACAGAATGGAAATTAGAATATTTACCTGCTTTAACCCAAGCAAGTTCAGCGAGCAGTCAGGGATGGCAAAATGGCACATGCTGGGGTTCATCAACCTTGTGTTGCAGAGTAGGGTGGGGAGATGGTTTCTAGAACATAGCAATGGTTAGAGTAGTGAAAACCAGAAAACTAGAAAAAAAGTGTTTATGCATAAAGATACTATGTCACAGTGCATAAAATTGCCAAAACAATTTCTAATTTGCTCTTCAAAAATATAAATGGAACTCTTTCAAATTTGTAATAATAAGTATGCATTCAGACAAATGTTAATGAATTTTAAAAATGCATAACAGTTTAAAATGACTAATGAGAATACCTGGTCTTGTTTCCATCTGACCTCAGCACAACTCTGTTTAGATGGAAACAGCACCATTTGGTATGCAGAAATCAAGGGCACATATAAGAGCACACACATTAGCATGATGTACATGACTGCATACAATGTTGTCTAAAAATATTCACTTTTCTGAGGGTATCCAGTTCAGCCAGTACATACCTTTGCCATCATTGAGCTCTCCAACGGTGATGAACACATAGTACAAAACTTGAGGCTGCTGCACTCCATAATCCTAACACACTGTCTCATCTGAAATATTTTATCTAGTTTAGATAATCTCAGTAAATTTGTCTACAATAGTTATATTATCTCCATTACTGGAACACCTGTGCCCCTTACTGTCTTTTAGTGTGGGCATCCATTAAGAAGTCATTTTATCTTGCAGTTTATAGGCTGTGAACCTCAGCAGCGCTGCACACTTAGTGAGCTGCTCTGAAAGTCATCTCCTACCGAAAGAGGAAAGGCAGAGCACAACTTCCAAAAGCATCTGACGGGTACCAAAGTTCTGTATGAAGCTGAAAAAAGTGAATTTGCTTCCTTTTGAATGAAAGTCACAAGATCAGCCCAGACATCCATAAAACCAAAGTTTCCAACCCCATGCTGCAGTTCTCAACCTTTAGAGTGTTTACTACCTACTACCATCCTCCCTTGCTCAGGGTGAGGTGTGCGGCGTGTTAGAAAAAATGGGTACCTATGTACGGGTTTCCACCAACCTCAGCTTCCTGAAGGAGTCACCTAAGTAATCCAAGACGCAGAGTTACCCTTCTCCAAGATGTGCAGGTGCCTTACGATGAGCTGCAGAGAGGTACCCCTCTTTGATCTCCATTTGGGATTAAGACTCTCTCCACCATCTTGGGATTTAGGTGTCTAGGTCTGCTGTGGTGTCTAGGTCTAGCTGCTAGTCTAGCTACTACCGAGGATAGTAGCTGTGGTAATGGCTGCCCTGTACTTAATGACTGTGTGGTTAACTGCCAAAGTCCATCACACAGGCTTTCAGAGTCTTCTGCATACTTAACCCCTTGCATGGGCAAAGTCAGGCTTTTGGCATGCCCAAATACCTTTCCTTTTAAGCCAAACTACCTAGGTTTTCTTCAGAGAAATTATTTTTCCAGCCGACAGAACGTGAGGATTTTGACCATCTGAGCAGGAAGTCTGGATGCCCCAATGTGCCAGACAAATGCCACTGTAGATTCAGGATCAGCTTACAGCAAATGCGCTCCGAGTTCAGCATGTCTTGGATGCGCTGGATACCGCACAGATTAAATCTGACACATTCTGGGATTGCTGGGCTCAGCAGATGCACAGCCTGGTAGGTCTGCAGACATTTTAAAGTTTATAGGCAGAAATAGGGAGAATGTCATTTAAGATTATGTGAACTCGTATTCTTGATCTTCTGGGGAAGGTGTTCTAGCCATGAGTGACAGGTGTTCAGGGGTGATCAGAGGCTCTCACTTTCAATGCTGGAAATAGTTTGGTTCGTGTTAGATAATGAAGTCATAACTGTATAAGAAAGAGGAAGGGGGGAACCTGGAGGGGATGTTACTTTTTAGCATGGTAGTAAGGGAAAATAAAAAGGGTACAGTATGTCTGCCATGACCTGCCATCTTTTCTGTAAGAAAGCGTCGAGTAGTTTTGCTTTGACATGAAGTGGCCACATGGATGAGACAGGGGGGAAAATCTTTCTTTGTGGGTTGCAACACAGCTGATCAGAGCTAAGTCCTTCTCAGGATTAGATACCACAAGGCACACTCACAGCCAGATCTAATTTGAGCAGTTTTACACGTAATAGTATAGATCTCCAATGAGCTAAGCAATGTGTTTTGAGGAGCTGCCTAGGCATCTTGCTCTTACAAAACCAAATGTGAACATGGGATGCACACATCGTGGTGACTCTAGCCACTCACCTGAAAGCACAGATTTCTACATCTGGGACAGACCACTGAGCTTGACTGTCTTGAATATCACAGTGGCTTTTAACCAACAAAACTGAATTATGGACTGCCTTTATCTTTGTAGAAAGAGAAATAGAACCCCAGCAATAAGCAAGGACCATTCAGGTTATGTGTAAGAGAAATATAATATATAATATAATAAAATGACATAATTTATGTCAAGTGGCTGCTGTCTTATTAAATTACATATTAACGGAATTGGATAACTGTCTGGATTCCCTGCAGATATACTTTGAGCATTTAAAATCAAAATAAATTTGAATTAGGTACTTATTATAATCTTAGTCTCTGATCCATGCAAATGGTGAAGCACCTGCTCCAATGCATATTTATTTTACCATAAACATAAGTATTTGTCTAAATATGATACTAAATTAAGATATTTTCTTAGAATGAGGCACTGGCTTCCCAGGGACACTGAAGCTGGCCTTCCAACTGTATTTGCTTGTACATCACTTTTAGATCTTTTCAGTTGAATTCTATATTGAAAACAAATTACTGTTTAAGGAATATTAAAGACACCAACGGAAAAAAGGCAAGTCAAAGAGAAACAGGTTAGGCGAATTACCCTTCCAGTTTTCCACTGTCATGTGAAAGTTGAGATGCATACAGCTGCCCACCACACTCTGTGTGTGTAGCAAAACCAGAGCCTCCCAAGTCCTAAATCCAAGGAGGAAAATTATAATAAGGATAAAGGGTCTTTTTAGTCCCTTTTATCTGTCACACTGCTTCTCTGTGAACTGACCATAAATTTCTGCCACCATAAAAACAGTTTGGGGAGTAGGTTCCAGAGCATATTTCAGCCACCTGATGAGACATCTCTGTAATTGGAACAGGTAAGTAGTTGTCAGCAAGGGGATTTAACACGTCACGCCTTATTCTTTTGGCTTAGAGCTGTTAGCTGAGAACTCCAAGTTCTGTGCCATTGCCCATTTAAAACATTTCTGTGAAACTCATTTTACATATGAATCACTAAATGCTGGATTTGAATTGGACTCTTCCCCCACCTTCTTTTGTAGAAGAGAAGGCTCAAAACTTCTCAGCTACAAATTCGGTTTTGTCCTTCCTTTGATCCTTCAAGCAAATTCAACCGAGCAGCATAAGCGACAGACCAGATTTGAGAGTGGCCCGCCGGTATGCGCGCCGCATGGTACTGGGGGTGGCTGAAGGGTCGGGAGGGGCACAGGGAGCTGCAAGCTGGTATTTGTGTGGCAGCAGGAAGGTAGCAAGGTTCTGAGGCTCTCCATGTGGCAGAAAGGACTACAGGGGGATGAGACAGAGTTGCACTGTTACTGGGTAAATGGAAGGAATTTGGGGTCCACAGGAGAGGTAGAGCTGGGGTTCTTCGTGGAGGAAAGGGAGCAGAGTAGGAAAGGGATAGAGGGTCATTGGTGGAATAACCAGGTAAGTGAGGGGAGAAGAAAGCCCAGCTTGGGAATTTCACCTTCATTTTCTGCTGCTCTTCCTTCTGTTCTTTTGCACTTCTTTGCCCATGACACAAACAGACCTACCCCAGTCCCTTGCTTACTGCTTCTGTCGCCCCTGGGCCAGGGAGGATGTGCAGAGCAGAGGCCCCAGGGTAATAAAGCAATAGCTGTCCTCATGCCTCATGCATGACGATGCCACCAGAGACTGGGACTGTAGGAGTACATCCATGCTGACCTACATGTCCTCCAACAGAGGCCAAACAGCCTTTCCCTGCTGCAGCCTGCCTCCCTAAACTGGTGCCTATGTTTCCTATGCTGTTTGCTGGCTCTGCTCCCAGGCATAAGCTCCAGCTTCCACAAATAGATCCACTGCAATCAGTGTGACTACTCATGTGAGTAATGGCTCACAGCTGGATGCAAACCGAGTCATGAGCTCCCTACATTTTTAGTTTTTGAATTTTGGTATTCTTCTTGTGCCATTTTTTTTCCCTGAGAAATTGGATAAGTAAATTGCTTTTCCTAAGCTCCTCTATGTTTAGGATCGCAATGATCAACGCAGTAAGACAAATAAAAAGGAATCTTATTAAGTGAAGTTATCCCAATGCTGCTGCAACTCGTAGCATTTTTTCTTGTTCTATCAAGCTCTTTTGCTGATATGGTCTTAAAGAGCACTGAATGACTCCCCTGTGATTTCAAAGCATCCACAATTCTACCAAATCCAATTGAGGTATTCAGAGTTTATCAGTTCAGATGTCTTTTGTGAGATGACACTGAATTAATTTTTCACCAGCTATCCTGTTGATGGTAGTATGTGGATTTGGATATGCAGTATTAGCCCGTAATGAGAGTGCCCTTGTCAAAATTGACAAGAAGAAATTGATGATATATTATTAGATTCTTTTATTGGATAAAACTTTGAAGAAAAGGCAAAAAAAATTTACAGAAGTCTCTGGAGAAAAGAAGATTTTTCATTGAGGAGCTGATTTTTAAACGCTCGTGACTACAGTAGGACACACTTTCAAAAAATGTTCAGTGTCCAGCAATTACGTCTGCAAAAATGTCTGGATTTTTGGAGAATTCAAGCAGCATGCCACTGGCTACTTTACTGATGCCTTAAAATGCTTCGGGTTTTCTTGGAAGCTTAACTGTAAACAGGCAATACTATTTTCTGAAAATCCTTGCACTTCCTAGCAAATGCCACAAATGGTCCTTCCTCAGAAGGATGTTGCAAAGAACTTCCTCACCAATCCTTAAAAGAGCTAATATCTAAATTAAATCTATTTTAGCTGAAACCTAGCTGAAAGTGTATTAAAAAAATCTTATTCTTTACTGAATTTCTTCTTAAATCCTTTATACAGACATATTGCTTTGTGATTTACTTCTATGCAACTACCTCTCCGTCATCCTTTCCCTGTAGCTACCCCTGTACAGCCTCCTTTCCCTAACAGCTACCTCTGTCTCTGGGTTTTAGAGCTGATCATTCCTCATTATTCCTACTGCTAAACCTATTCTTTCCTTTGCAACGACTAGAATTCCTCCTCCCAATTTCTCTGCTCCTCTCCCTGCCTCCAGCACAAGTTCATCTGCCTTTCTTGCTGCAGCTACAGCAAGGTCATACTCTTTTTTTTTTTTTTTTTTTTTTCCCATGCTCTCCTTCTCACCCCACTCAGTTCATATACTCTGCCCTCACATCTCTATAAAACTCTTCCTCTGACCAGAACTGACCTTTTCTTTCCTTATAGTCTCTTTCTACACTTGAAGTTCAGTGAAGGCAAATCTCTCCCCAAAAGAAGATGAGATAAGAAAGCCAAAAGGGTTGCACAGGTAGTCCCACTCCAATTTTCAACATTATTGAGCATTTTTGCTAGTGTTTCCTACTTCAGTGATTCCCTAATTCTGCTCAAAATCTGTTTGCAACATCAGAACCTCTTATCTATAAAATCTTTAACACTGAAGCCTACAAGAAGAATTTCACGTGAAATTTTGTTTAAGCCAATAAAACTACAAAACCTGAGAAGCGTAGACACATTTTGTTCAGCTGTATTATCTTGCCCTAGATGTCTAAGCAAATGGGCTTTCTGGCAAAACATTTATAAGATGGTGACTTTAAGGCTAATAAGGCAGAAAGACGACCATTTGAAAGTCACATGCCTATCTGAAAAGGAAACAACTTCGAAGAGAATTATGCCCATCTGGCTGGAGGCAAAGTCATACCATGTGTTTTAAATCCACGTTTACCACACATAGCAGTCTTGCAACATAACAAATAGGTAAGGGTAGGTGCATTGGCAAGATAATATCTTCCTTCTTTCAGAGTTTGTCTGCATATATCAGGACTGTACTTCTGACAAAGTGATAAGGAAGTACAAGCTGCAAAGACCTGCCCACTGCCTCAGATGAAAATAACTTCATTTACCACTGTTGGGAGCACCTCAAAAAAACACACTGAGAATATTAACACACACATGCAAACATCAATTGTACTTGTAAACTTCAGTCATTTTCTCTAAGCTGTTGGGTTTTTCTTCATTTTATTCAGACACGGCAAATAGATGTGTCAGCTTTTTGTTGGTTCAGTAACAGAGAAAAATCTCTAGAATCCGATTATCCCAATTCGTATATAGTTTGCAGTTATTTAAAAATAAGTAGTTCAGAGATTTAGCTTTGCTTCAGAAACCAAAGTAATCTTATTGTCCCCCAATAAGTATGGCATGAGTCACTCCACTGCAATAGTCTCCGCATTCCAGTCTTAATTGTCTCCAAATTAAGAAAAGCGTTAGATGCATCTTACTGTGAGAAAATGAGTATTTCTGATCCCTGCTGCTAAATAACATAGCAGAGAATTCCTCTGAACATACACCAGATCAGTTTGCTAATATGAAAACTGTCCCTTGAATGCATTATTCAATCATTTTTCATTTCAGCAATTATTTATAATTTGTTAAACCCGTGGACTAATTTCACAAACAAAAAGTGAATGTTACTTCTTTATCAAGAGGGGTCCCTGTGAGCTCCCAGCCTTTCTTAGCTCTTGACAGAAACTTGATTGCAATAACGAAGCATTACAGCTACAGCTCTGTTAAAAAACACTGGGTTTGGTTTTGAACTAAGTTGTGACAATTGCCTCCCATTTGAATCTATTTGACGTTAGCCTTGCAACGATCTTTTTACTCTGTGATTATTTATTACACATTATTACCTGAGTGCTCAGAGGTTCCCGTCATTGCAGAGGACTCATCCTGCTGAGAGCGATACACAAATGGATGGGCAAACAGCCTTTGCTTCCAAGCATTTGTGGGCAAGGGGCTAGAACATGCCATGCGTGGTGACGAGAGGAGCTTCACCACCCACCTACCCAGCACCCAAGGGGGACATCAAGGGTGATGGCACAACCCTGCCAGTGGCACGTGCTCTGGTTTTGAGCCAGAAGAGTGCAGAGACGCAAGTGTTTACACTGAGTACCAAAGCAGCCCATTTACTAGCAGCTACAACTCACCTCACTGGGAGCTGGATCTTAACCTCCACATGTGCCAGATCAGACTGGGATGCATAAAGGTTTTCACTTGTTTTAATGGTTGCAGGAGGGAGACCTAGATCTTTATACAAATACTTCCCCCTTCAAAGAACCCTATTTTTGACAGGTTTTAAGGCAAATTCATGGTTGCCCTACATTAATGCATTTTCCACCCCAGTAAATCAAGGTAGTTTAGGAAACATCTTATTAAATACATAATATTTTATGGTTTTGAATATCTAAGAAACCTTGACAAACAAACTTGAGCTGTATATGATTTCTTGGGGTTTTTAGCTTATTCTGGGTTATCTAACCTACAAAACATTTCAGAAAGAATATTTTTGTGTAAAACCTGCCAACAAAAATCAATGCATAAGTGGTATAAAAATAATTTTGACTACTGCCTGTATTATCTCTAATACATGAAATTTAACCAGCAGAGCTGGAATTCAATGAAAAAATACATATTAAAAATTAAAAATAGCAAGTGCAGAAAATTCTATTGAATCAGGATTCTCCTACCACCTGGGAAAGCATGTGGAAAATGCTTTATTGCACAGGAGAGTCCAGATGATATTGACCAAGCCCCTCTTGACTTTCTCTAAAACATTTGTTGCATTAAAAACAACCCTTAGGAGCAGTGATTTATTTCTGAATTCCCTGGGTGTCCAGAGAGACACAAAGGTCCTAAATCTGCTGACTAAGACAAATTGCAGGTTGGAATGTATTTAACAAATGATAATGCAAAATGCAGGAAAATATACAGAGAAACAGCAGATAGCAGTGGAATGGAGTACATGACCTGCCTGAGAAGTTACTACACACAGCCAAAGAGCAGATATAACTGCAGACAAATTCCTTCATCTTTCAATCCCTACAGAAATAAACCACTATTAAGGGAACACATATTTCTCCCTGTGAGTGAATCCTTCAACTGCTTAGCAAAGATGATGGGGAAATTGCCATTGCAGTAGAAGTAATGAACTTTTTTTTTTTTTAAGTAGAGGAAAGGTTAGGAGAAAGGAATGTGCTGAAATTCTTTTAACGATTCAAGAAAACCCAAGCAGGCAATAAAAAAATATAAGCAAATGATTATTAATAGATACACCTCCTGCTACTTATGGCTGCCTGCTGCACAGTGCCTTGTTTCACACTTTGAAGCATCTGGCATTGGCCAGAATTTGAGTTAGGACACGAGACTCAATGGACCAGTGGTCTAATAGGGCATGGCAATTCCTGCAGTCTTGTTTTGTAGACAGGTGCAGTCAACCCTGGGTTTGGGTTGTTTGTTTTTTTAAATCCCATCCCCTGTTTCTCTCTGCACACAATGACTGAAGAAGCATCTCATCAAGCTGTCACTGCAAGACTCTGGCAGACCAGGTCTTACCTTGAGCCAGGGCTCAGCAGCTGAATAGCAAGTACAGAGCTACAAGAGCAGTTCATGGAGCAATGCTGGCAAGAGAAAAGAGAACCTGTCACCGTCCTGCACTCACCTGCCTTCAATCTTCCGACTTCCCCTGCTTCCAGGCACTCAAGAGAGGAGTGAGATCCACCTAAGCATTTCTCTGTCCACTTAGGAAAGCAGCTAAGCAAAGACCTTGGAGCTAAAATCAGAGAACTCCAAGCTGAAAATTGACATAGAGAATTAAGAAGGGATATTGGAAGGGGATCTTGTCATGCTTATAAATGAATCATCTTCTACTGAGACTCCTTCACATGCTTATTATCGCATTGTTTGTACAGCACTACCACTGTGTGGTGCACAAACACTAGACATGGAAATCATTCCACGGAGGATTTAAGGAATTGTTCTGGAATGCAGAGCTCAATTCAGCTCCACAGAATCCATGGTAAAGGTAGGGATAACACTATTTAAAAAAAAAAAAATAATAAAAAAAAGGCTGAAGAAGAAAAAAAGACATGAATATAATTTTACCTCCAGGTGAGAACTCACTTCACGAGCTGGTCTGAAAGGAAAAGGGAGAACACAACTAATTCCATCATAAGCAGATTTTTTAGAGACAGGTTATGGTATCCCTCTCTGTTACCAGAACACTCCTAATTCTGCGTATGACTTAAACCCTTATTCCCTGTGCCAACAGGGTTTTACCACTTTCCTTCTTCAGAAAGCCAGCCGTAGCACTCCTCCCAAGTTCTGGATTTATTTAGACTACAGGCCAGTGGGGCAATCAACTGTTGACCTGATGCTGTGAATTTTTCTTCATAGAAGCAAGGATTCCAGTTTTTCTCCTGGATGAGTTCTCATGAAATAGGACTTTCATCTTTGAGATCTCCTAATCCAAGTCTTGGCTGAACTGGGGAACAAGTACAGAAGTCAGTGGAAGCAGGACTGAGACACGACAGGTTCATATACTCTTGCTTGCCTGGAAAATCGGGCCTAAGTCATGAAACTTCAAGCAAAATAAGTATTCCGAAATAGAATTTTTTATCCAAATACAAATTTATCAGTTTCTTCATTCATTATTCTATTTTTATAACTTTAACAAAATATATAATCTGTTTTCTCACCTGGGGAAAGCCTACTTCTGAAATTGCAGATGAGGCGGGGCTTCCAGAGAGCTCATCAAGAAAAAAAAACAGTAAATAAACAAGAACCCCACCCTCTCTAACTAGCTGGATATTGTCACTGACTCATAGGAATGTTTTCCAATAGCCCTCCTCTTTTATCTTTCACCAGCTCATGTACTGTTTTATTGTGCTAAAAGAACAATTAATTTTAGCTAATTAAAGTTCAGCAAGGTCCCCGTTTAGACGTCTCTATCGTCAGATGGGAAGAGTCACTCCCACCACATGAAACGTATTTGCAAAGCTACCCACCCACCCACCCACCCAGGACACCACTATCCGCCAGCCGGGCAGCCTGCTGCAAAAACGTGCGTCACAACTCCTTACGCATTCTGTGCCGTGATGACCACCACAGGAACTCTCCTGGTACCCATCTCAGGACAACACTACCCCTGTGATATATAAGTATACAGAAACATGAAAAGGCAAACTTTATATATGCCTTGGTTCTGGCATGCAGCTGCGTTTAGCAGAGCGTTTAGTTATTTAGTCATGCTTATCTTTAAGCACTAAATGTTTTGTGGTATAGACCCCTCACATTACTCTGCTTGAGCTAGGTGTCATATCAGCAGTCACACCTTGGAAGTCAGAAGGGTATCCTGCCAGTGACATTAAGCTTTGCTTTTCAGGAGCTCGACTAACAGAAATGCCTACCAACTCTTGGTTGTGCAATGCGCAGCGATGACTCTGTAGCCCACCCGCAGCCTCCAAACAGATTTGTCAGGGTGCCTGACAAATACAGCAGACACAAACTGAGGTGTGTATGGGGAAAGTGAGGAAACTTGCAAGGATGCAGGGTCTGCTCTCAATCTACAGTAATTTTTTTCCAGAGCTGCCACTTGATGAGTCCTTTTTTTTTTTTTTTTCTGGGGGGGGTGTGTGTGTGTGTGTTAAAAATCCTGTATTTCAAATCATGTCTTGATTTTGGAAGAGGCAGAGAACCGGTCACTCATTGTTACTAGGGACAACCACAGAAGCACTATATGTTCAGATGTAATCTACAGAAAAGCAGCTGACCTGCTAAAGATGTGATACCTGAAAGTAACAAGTCAAAAAAAAAAGCAACTGCAACACTCCAGAAAATTCTGAGTAACGAGAAAAATGAGAGATCTGCAGTGAGATTACTCCTGATTATATATATTTTTTTAATTGAGCTGTACAACCAACCAGATTTCTTCGTTACCCATATCTTGTTTACAGATGAGTCATCTTTGTGCTGCTGCTGGTCTCAGCAACTTCCTTCCCTGTCTGTGACATTTCTTTCATCCTTGCCAATATCTGCTATAAGGTCTGACCAGTCCCAACAACTGATCAAATAACAGATTGTGAAAAATAATCTACAGCCAAAAGAAGATGCTAAAAACTTTTCCTGGTTTACTTTTTCCTCCTCTTTTCTTCAAGCATGTTAACTCAGCACCTACACCAAGGCTTCTTGTGCTTTATGCAAAAGACCAGATCCTAGCTACCTTTAGCAACACGCTAAAGAAATGCTCATTATTTATTGGATATGACATAGCATTTCCTACATTCCTGCTTCATTCTTTGATCTCTCCTGACAATTTATTTTAAAGGATTTTGCTCCTAAAGGGTTATAATTGGTACATGTTTTCCTTTCAAAAAAGATTTTTTTTTAAAAAAGAAAATAAATACCTGAAGCATCATTTATGTTCTTTCTACTTTTAAAAAGTTCAGCCAAGTTCACGTTTACCAGGCAGTTAAGAAATATTTATATTTGTTTTGTTTCTTTTTAACAGGGAAGTACTATGTCTTGCGACACCTTTATTATAACAGCCTCCTGTGAACTGCTCCTTTCAGTTCTTTGATCGTGAGCCAGCCATGGGCCTCAGTGTGTCACCTTGGTGTCACTACAAGTTGTGATTGCAGGGCGGGCTGGCGTTCTTTTGCTCTTAAGCACATTTAGTAACTTCTCCTCACTGAAAAAAAATATTTAAAAGCCTTGCCATCAGTTGGGTGGGTATTTAGATCTAAATCTCTGCCGAGATCAGCCAAATTTACTTCTGGAAGAAACTTACAGAAGCTTTATTAGTCAACGGTACTGCATTTTTAATTGTGCCTGTGAACTCTGGGTGCTCACACTAGCAGTCCTGTGTCATTACTGCCAGCTGATAAGCGTGGCAGTCAGTGCCCCATGGCCAGCATCTCTGTGCTCCCCATCTCTTGGGTGGCTCTATGTGCCAGGCTGCACAGAGATGCAGCTGCAGTGTACAATGAGATGGCGGCTGAATGTCAGATGCTTAACTAATTTTCTTCTATCCTACGAGGTTTTCTGAATATCCTAAAATACCCTTTTGAAAACATCCTAGCATTCCTTCCTACTTTTAGTCTTTCTTCCACCTGCATGGACACTGAACAGATCTGCAGCATTCTGATGTCTAATGCATATACATCCTAGGCAATTCTGCATATGCACAAATTCAACAAGTATAACTAAAAGAGCATTTGAAGAGATCAGGAAGAGGACATAGGGTTTACTGAACTGAACGAGCAAATAATGCTGGCTAGTGGAGGCATCTATCAGTTACACAAGGAAGAATGATACTTCAGGGACTAAGAAACAAACACTAACTGAGAGGACTACTCTTTCATGAAAATCTGGACCTACTGGGAATGGCTGCCGAACTTCTGGCCAGGAAGTGTTCAATCTAGACCACAACTCAACAGCTCAGAAGCAGAAAACAAGTTAACTTTGGCACTGGAAAAAGGAATGGTGAACATCATCAGGTTACAAGTCTAGCCTGTGCCAGGCAGATGTCAGTCACTGGGGAATCAGTTTCAGGTCAGAAGATACACAGAGAAAAGGGCTGTCAATCAAGTATGCAAAGCCACTACTTGCATTTTTCTGTACACAGTCAGAAAGAAATAGCTTCCTGAAGAGCAGTGTAGTCAGAGATAGGACCTATATCCTAATGAGATATTTTTCCTATGACCACATAAACAGGAAAGCTGTTCATTTTCTTCAGCTATATAAGCACCTGTCTCAAGTGGGAGCATTTCACTGAATATCTGTGCTGGCTGGTCAAAGGCAGTGTGCGGCATAACATTTACATTGTTAGGAACGTGTATCATGTTCAGAAGATGCAAGCAGGGACCTTTTTTCTTGACTAAGCCCTCCACATTTCTAGAATTACAATATCAGGGTAATTCTATCCTTTGCTTCCCTGATTTTTGGTGCCATAAGAGAGACATCTGACCAGTACTACAAAGATTCAACTAACCATTAAGAATATGCACAGTTTAAATTTAATATACTTTTCATTTCCTGAAAGAATTTGAAAATTTATCATGAATCAGCTTGATATTAACAAAGTTAATGTTTCCATTATTATTGCTATGTACAATGTACCGAACCACCTTTGTAAACTAAGGTGACTATTAGCAGCAGAGGTTAAAGGCACATTAAAACTATAAAATGTGCTTGCTAACTTTCAACATCCAGATACAAAGGCAGTTATGAAAATCTACCAAGACTCTGCTCGGATCAGAGAGGTCCTGCAAGATCTTAACAGTATGCCTGAGTACTGAATTGCCTGCCTTTTTTGCTGTGTGTTGGCAAGAATATTGCAATTAAGTGCCATATGAAGAAATTATAGAAACTTTTTGGAGAGAAGAGTACTGTTTGGTCATCTGTGTTCTAATGAATTTCATAATAAAGACATGCATTTCATTGAATGCAAGCATCAGAGAAGGAAGCACTGTAAACACTTCACAACAAACAAGAAAAGAGCAATACATTCTGCAGATGCTCGTTCATAACATCATTGGGGAGAACACAGTGCTTGTATAGCATGATTTAGGGATATAGGGAATGTCACAGGTCTTCCTGATTTATCACTGGCATCCATTTGAAATAGAGAAGGATGCTGGCCATGTGTCTGTCATAGTAGGGGTAGTAGATGGTCTCAAAAAATGGTGAGAGAATGTGTTTTGCTGATTCTAGTTCATAATAACCTATGGTACTACTGTCCAGTGCTTAAGAGTTAGTGTTCTGGTACCTTGCCATCCTTACCTCTCAGGCCTGCAAAACACTTTTTCATAAGCAACTCCTAGGCGGTACAGGACCTCTGACTCTTGGTGAGTCTTCCAGTAAAATAGGGAGGTTTACCCCACTGCCAGCCAAATCTACCAGAGGAAACACAAATTTTTAGATAGCTGTGGAAAGAAGAAAAGTCAATCCTAAATTTCCTGAAGTCTTTTCTAAGAAACTATTTGAAGAATAGAGAATGCGTTTCAAGGAACGTACCTCGGGAGCCCTGTCACATCACAGTGAGCCCACAGGAAGGCCAAATCTGCAGAGAAAAAGCAACCTTCTCAAGGGGTCCCAGGGTATCAGGGTGCAGCGCAAGAGTGGATGCCACTAAATTTCTCCAGATGCTGGTTATGGCTAACACGCTGCTCTGGAGGTTGCAAAGGGCTTGGGGAAGGCAGAAGCTACAAGCCGCTAATGGCATGAGGGCCTTCGTGCTGCTCAGTTATTTGCATGAAGGCCCACAAGAGCTAAGGGAAGGGTACAGCAAGGTATTCGGTCAGGATGGAAGAAATAAAACCTTTATGCCTAGAGACCTCAGGAAAAGGTTTTTGAGCTGTTCCTGGAAAATGCTGTTGTTTAACATGAAGCAGAAAAAGGCCATCTCTGCGCAGAGCAACACAGCTGCCTCACAAGGGAAGCTGGGTTGTCCTTGGTGCACAGCACTGTGAGATGAAAGAAAGCAGAAGTCACAGATCAAGCCCATTCCTATTGTAATTGCTCCTTTACCCTTGTACGATGCACGTCTGAGACACTTGGAAACTGGCAAAATTGGATTTTTGAGTGTGACTACAGCCTTCCATGATTTTTACATTTCCAGTGTGCTAGAGTTCTGTAAGAATTTATTCTTAAAAGCTCGGACCTTGGGCTGAATCACCACTGCTGTTTGTGAAGCGTGTCTTGATGCAGTCAGTTCTATTTTAGTTACACACCTGGTCTTGTAGATCTTTCTTTGCTGCCACGATGTGCATTTTCTGATGTTGCTTTATGACAGCTGAAATTCTACCACTGATACCAAGGCCCTAATATTCTCTTGGTTTATTGCTAGGTCTTTAAATAAAGAAGTTATTTTCAAAATGTGTTCTTATGTCTTTTGGCCATGAAATGAACGTTATTTTTTGAAAAGTATTTCCAATCTCTTTTGATTGGAAAGAATAATCATATGTATTATCTCTACCTTGACATCCTTCTTTACTGGGCTTTTTCTGGCTTCCCTATGTCTGATCCTGCTAAATTTCAGAGTACTACAAATACCTAACAGAGCCTGGATTGTATCCCATGTACCCCTTCTTCCTGGCCTCTGGTGGAGCTAGCTTTTTGTGGCACATTATTGTATTTACAGCTACATCCCAGTCAAAGCATGCTCCTCCTTTTGCATGTGCAAATATAGGTACAGTTGTATGTAACTTGCTCTACATACACAGACACCCTTGTTCACCTCTTCCTTCATATAAATGTATATATACTTTGGTAGGAGGGGACCAGTGGGGGAGTTAGCAGATGCTGTCCTGGTGTCCCCTACCTTTGGTAGCCTGCCAGGGATCTTTAACTTGCTGCTACATCTCATGTCTTTTTTGGCTCTTGACTAATGTCTCTGCAATGCCATTGACCTGAATACCCCTGTTTTCATTTCTGTCCCATGGAAACATTTGCTCAGCCCTTAAACCATGCAGGGAGTAGGGTTTTATTCAGGTTTCAGAAAGGCAGTAGGATTAAACTGCTTGAATGGGTGCATGTAAGCACTGACAACTTTTTGTAGAATAGAGGAGGGAATAGGAATTAGTTCTTGGATCATAATGCTTTCAGTGCAGGCGACTATAGACCTCACTACCATAAGAAAAGTATTTGATATTGGGCACCAACTGTGCATTCAAAATAGAAAAGGCAGCAGGCCTTCTCTTGATGAGTTTAAGCATTCAGGGCTACATTCTGTCTCCTTTTGTGCTCACCCTGATTAGCCTTTTACTCCCTTTATATTCCTGCTGTAACTGGGAGGGCAGAATGTGTGTTATACAGCAGTGACATGGATGGCGGAATGCACTCTGCAATAAGCCACAAAAAATATAAAACCCAGAAAAGAAAAGAAAATTACTAGTATGGCAGTGAAGAAAACTGACACTGCATAATCAAATGGCAGGATATAGGTAAAAAACCAAAACAACAACCCCCCCCCACGACACACACAACAAAAATCCCCAATGAGATTAGGTTATTATATTTATCACTTACTTGAACTCCATGCTGCACCTCCCTGGTATATGATTTATTTCTTAGGATCTGTGGCAAAAAGATTGGATAAATAATGTGGATTTTATCATTAAATGATAGAGTCCTGAATACTTCTTTCCTGGCTGCCGTGGTACAAACGGTTTCCAAAGCTCCTCTCCTCCACTCTTCCCAGTGCATTTTCAAAGCTAAATGTTTGTTTTAAGCATGCAGAGCTACATTGTCTGGCTCCTACACTAAGGGCTTTAATGTGCTTTAGCTTTTATGAGGAAAGAATTCTCCAGAATTACTTAAGCTGAAAAGCCACTTGCCTGAGCCTTCCCCAAATCTGTTATGATGTCATTAGATCCAAACGGATGGGCGTGACAAGAATGTGAATATTCAGGTTATGGGGTGAGTTCAAATAGTTTTTAAAGCTCACTCCAAAGTTGTAAGAGCAATCCTATTTAAAAGTGCGTGGAAAACTAGGTTACTCTTACAGTGACTAAAGCGATGAAATAATGCTATCTTTTTAAGCAGCACAGGGGCTGGATGCTAGCATGGCATCCCAAGGAATGGTAAATTCTTAATGTGAAGAATTGGATAACACAAGATTTCCAAAGGTTGGGGGCAGTGATATGAAAGATTGAAAAGCCTTAAAGGACACGGCTGCAAAGCCAGCTACTGCGTATCCTTGAGATGTTCATACAAGGACTCTGTGATGTACAATGCCAAAGGAAGAGAGATCTGTGGAGTCTGTTGAGACAAGGTACCTCTGTCAACGTTAATAAGAAGTGGGGTTATCTCACTGCTATGTTTGGGTCAGAAAAACACTGAAGTTTCTCAGAAGACACATGGCTAAAGAGATAATGAAGTAACTGAAGAGCTACCACTTTTCCCATAATCTTTCCCCAGTATGGGAAGATTAATGATAGAATGATAAATGGCCTCTTCATCTTAAGAAAGTGAGGGATTCTTTTCTTCTTTTTCCTTTCTCTGTTTTTCTTGCTTAGAATTCAGACACTATTTTAGGAGACCATATGTCTTTCTTGATTTCAGTGAGAATGCCATTTTTATGGATATGTTCAGTGTCCAGGAACTCTAAAGTACCATACTCTAAAAATCTAAGAAAGAACAAGGAAGTCATCCCAAAACCTGTGCGGCTATAGGGGTGAACTAAAATTTGCTCAGGACTGAGAACTCCGGTTGGGTCAGACCTGTTTAACTCACATCTCCATAAAATTAACATGTTGGTGTCTCTGCATGTTTTATTTTTGTTTCTACCCATCCTTACTCAGCCTGATTGTGATTTTTGTTTTCCTCTGAGCCATGGTGATAGCAGCCTGGGACACAGAACAGCAGTAGATTGCCACACTGGTGGTTGGATTTCCTCACAAAAGGAAGGCACTAGTGAAGGGACCTTGCAAGCGAGCATGCCTGTTACAGCAAAACAACCCCTTTCTGTAGCCATAGTCCAAGTTGTCTTACCTATCATCCTAGCCAAAACCCACGACAAATAGAAAAAGTATATCCCCTGCTCCATCTTCCAGCTCCCCTCCTGGCCCTTCTTTTTCATCTCTCTTCTGTACAGTTAGCCAAATATTCAGAAACGTTTTGTTGCATCAGTCAGATCCAGGTTTTTTTCTAGGTTTTTTTCCCCTCCTTTGTCCCTGAAGGATAGAATTTTTCTATATTCTTTTGACAGTGTAACCTGAGGTTTTGAGTTCACCTCCTGACTTACATATTTTCTTTAATATGAGCCAAGACACAGATGATGTTATTTGAATGGGATCTTAATTAAAGATGAAATTTCACTGGTCATCTCTCTCTGCCCCCTGAAAGTGACCTCATCCTGCAAAGCCCAACGGCACTCTATAAGACTTTTGCACTTTAGGGGACGTACAAAGCAGAACAATGGTGTAATTATACCTGTAAGTGTCAATATACTCCTTGCTAGTGTATTTGCCTAGCACACTGATAGTTACACAGCAATGACGATGTGCATTTCACCATGCAGTGGCAGCCAAAGGAGGTATAGAAAGTTTCTGGACCATTTACAAGCACGTATCATTGTACATTGACTACTTTTTTCGGTAGAGTAAGAGCTGTCAGAGACCCTCCTGAGTGTTTTCAATCTCCTAAAGCTTCAAAAGAAGCACTTTAATTTCTTGTCTTTTAAAACAGAAAAATACAAAGAAAGTTTGCATGTAAACCTTTGGTGTATGCAATATAGCAATATTATTTCCTTAGCAGAGTATCTTTTTCTTCTTCCTCCATAAATAATATGTCCTTTATTCTTGTTTTCCAGGTCAGTTTGACCTAGCAGGTTGTTCCTTGTCACACTTTCCTTCCTGTCACCTTGCCAGTACCTCTTTTCTACACGTCAGCAGAACTATATCTGGAACATTTATACACCTGGGAAAGACAAGATTAACTATCCCAGCTTCTTACTTGCCTACCAGTGACACTACACCACTTTTTGCCTGATAATCCAAACAATTCCTAATCCTTATTTACACAGTCAAGAAATTCCCGAACTCTTCCCTTTCCCAAAGCCTTCCTTATATTCATGCATCTTCCAGTAAATTGTATTTATCCTACTACAGTTGTAGCCCACTACAGACTGTGGGGTTTACCCCATCAGAAGGAAGGAGAGATCCATTTTTCCTTTCTTCCTTCCTTCCTTCCTTCCATAAATTTTTGTGGTTCTAAAAAATATCATATGCTCCTCTCCATCTTCTTTTTCTGTTTGTTTTTGTTTTGTTTTGTTTTGTTTTATTTTATTTTTTTATTTTTATTTTTTTGGCTATGCAATTCCAGTTTGTTCTCTGATCTCAGGTGATGGTTTCTAGGTATCTAATACTTCTTGTAACTTCCTTTTAAAGTGCCTCCATCTGATTCAGATCTTTCTTTAAGTGAGGGCCCCAAATTCAGTATAGCCCTTTAGCCTTGAGGCCCTTGAATCTTTATCAAAGTCGAGCGGAATGGAACTATTACCTCAGGTACCTTGCTGTCTCCCAGTATGGCATTTGGATTCACCACAGCAGTATGACATTTTTAACTCATGACTCATATGTATTAGCTTGTGGTTCAGTACAACCCCTGACCCTTTTCTGTATAACAGCTTCCTAGCCAGCTGCTCCTCATTCTTTATTTATGCAGTTGACTCAGCTTGCCCACGTGAAGTACCATGCACTTCCCGCTCTTCCATTTCAGCTCATCTTCCCCAGGTTGCCAGGATCATTTTGAATTCTGCTCTTGTTGCCCAGCGCATCTCGCTTCCTTCCTCTTAACTTGTTAACGCCTTGAGGGTACTGATCATTAATGAACAATGAGCAGTACAAGGCAGTTCCATATATCACTCTGTTTTGATAGGGAAACTGATAATTACCTTCTGTATAGAAGTTGCAGTTTTGCATACACATTGCCACAGATCTTTGCAGATCGTGCTTTCTTTACTTTTGAGAACGTCAGGAATGACAGGGTCAGAAGACTTCCCAAACTCAAACCACAAGGGATTCAGTGCTTCTTCTCTGGTATGCTGTAGAACAGAAGTAGGTTGGTTTGACACAGTTGTTCCCAGAAAAATTCCATTCTGGAACTATTTGTCTCTACATTAACTTCCAAGTGCTTAGAATGGTTGGAGGAACTTTTGTATAACATCTTTCTAAAACTGTTGATTATACAATACAGCCATACTTCACTGGCTCCTTCAGTTTTTAAAGAGAGGCATCGTAGTATCCCCCATGATAACCACCATCTCTGACACCCCCCCCCCCCCCCCCCCAACCTCACTTCCTACTACTGGATTAAGATCTGGGATACTCAATGTGTATTTATTAAGAGAGAGATTATTGACAACATTGAGTTGAATTATTTAGGGGAAAAAAATAAACAAGTCACTGACTTGTCAGTACTATCAGGAATTAGTGGGGAAAAAAATTCTATCCATGTTCCTTGATGATTTATAATATTTTTGAATAAAGAAGCTCAATTTCAGCTGTAGAAATCATCCCCATTTTTCTAAATTTGTCCCAAATGCATTATTATTTTCCCTGAAAAAAAGGTATTTTTTCAGAAAATCTGCCTTAGGGAAAGAAAAAGAAGTAGCTGCTTTTACTCCAGACTGCATAGTCCTGCTTTTCTGCTTTTACTCCAGACTGCATAGTCCTGCTTTTACTCTAGACTGCATAGTCTCAGCACACATATAACTTAATTCATCATGGATCCACAGTACATTCCAAGCCTATCAAGACAACTTTGTTCATAATATGATTTTCAGTGTTTGTGAGAATAGGTTATTGGTTAAGCAGATGGGGGAAAAGGGGAATGAAGACAGCCTTTGAAGTTATGAGATCATAGAAAATTTATTCTGATGTTCAAATCAAGGGACTTGAACGCTGGTGATAAAAAAAAAAGAAAGGATTTCGCAATTTCTCATGTCTAGCTAAATTTGTATCTGCTCAGGGCATTGCCCTTATACTGCAGCTGAAAAACCTGTAAGACATCCAAGGTTACTCCGCAGCAGGGCAACTTCCCTGGCTTCTAATAAATTCAAACCAAGAGGCCCGCTAAGATACTGAGACTAAAGCTGAAATAGTCTTCTGTCTGGCAGGTTAAGGAAAAGCCAATGATCCCACCCAAAGGGATGCATTTTGCTGAATAGGCACTCAGGAGTCACTCTGCTAAAATATGTCAAAAGTGATGTCAAAGCAAATATTCTTATTTATGCCTGCAATTATGATTTCTGCTCAGTATAAAACACCAGATACAATAGAAGAAAAGTGAACTTTCAAAGGCAGGGTGTTCAGAAACTGCAGCACCAAACGGTAACTAAAAGGTTCAAGTCAGTTATCAAATAGCTACAAAGAAATTAGTTAATTCTTTTGGTTTGACTCAGCCAGGTGGGATAATGATTTATGATGGGCTGTTACAGCTCCTTGCACCTAAAAGCCTTTGCAAAGGTCAGCCCTGAGCTCTGTGTCCTGGCAGAGGCAAAGTGCTCAGAGCAAGGGACAGGGGACATCACCACCTGCTCCCAAGACACTTTGCTTTCAGCTCTTCCCTTGGCTAGCAGCCCACGAGAAACAACAGCTCCCTCCCCCTAAAAGAGGTCTTTTCTCCCTCAAAAGCTGCAGTGGCAGACAAATTGCCTTCCCTTTCACTCCAAGGATTTCCCTTCCTCCCCCTGGCACAAGGGACATAATTCATATCATTCTGCATCTGCAGAACTGCTCATTAAAACTTGTGGACCCCTGTCCCTATGATTATCCTGCTTTCCTGAAATTGAGGGCACACTTAGAGGAAAAAAAAGACTGCTCATAGCTTTCCCAGGTACTAAATACATACGTAAATAGACAGACAAGGCTCCCTCAGTTTCCTTAGGGAATTTCCACACAGACTAAACAGGTATAAAACTGCTTGCTTGCTCACAATTAGAAGCAAAATACCCCTCTTTTGTCACAAGTTCAGCATGCTAAAGCCTGTCGTCATGACTGAAATGGAGATATTAAAAAATGGCTATAGTTTTGAAAGTGCGGGTATGTGTCAATAAATTTGCGTGCCAATAGCGACAAGTAAGGGGCTCTATAAGAGCTATAGAAGTTTAGTGATCAAATATCGCTACAGGTATTTAAATAACTAAATGTGGAGATAGATCTCTCCCTTTTATCAGTTCAACAGTTTTGATGTCAACTGTTTCACCCCACGTAAAGAAGTCAGACTTGCATACTTACTTAGCCTCACACATCACATATCCCCATCAACAGCATCATGGATGGATACATAGCCTGGGCATGTATCCTGTACAAAACCCACAGAGAAAATTCCTGCTACTGTCAAAGGGAGTTACACTTCTGTCAAGCTAGTGGAGGGTTGGGTTTGTTTTTGGGTTTTTTTTTTTTTTTAATAGACAAAGAACTCTCACTTCTAACCACAGCTTCACGAGGCCACGCTAATGGTAAAACAACAATAATAATAATGATAAAATTCAGCAACGCATAAAAACTTGTAGAACAGTAATCGTGATGCTTTTGCCATTTTTATGAGGCACTAATCTAGTTGCCTCATAAGGAAACAGATTATGGTCTCATAAAACAGCACAATGGAGCTACGGTATAATGACTTTAGTAGGTACAGCAGCAGCTTTACTACAGCTCCTTTCTCAACAAATTGTATGATGTAGGATGATAAGTATAAATATAAAATCAATCCAAATTTTATTTGATTGTGATTTCCACCTTATCAGGACAGAAAGAGATCACAGGAGAGCATGAAGTACCAAAGACAAATGCAAAAACCCAACCTATAATAAAAGACAAGCTAATGCTTTCAGCTGCCTAACTGTAAAAATGTTTCAACAGATGCCCAGAACAATAAAGGTATTTACACAATTCATACAAAGTAACAGCTTTAAAAGCAAGTCATCAGCTATACAATGGGAAAGAGTAAAAAGGCAGAATTAAGTAAATGGAAGCACCCCTTCAGAAGCTGTCATTTATATCACATCAGTTTGTTTCGTTTCTCTGTACGTGGAATATTAAAAATATACCTTTTAAATGACTGTATCACACAAATTTTGCTTGATTGTATATTTTTTCCTGCTTTTTGACACTGCAAAGGAATAATTATACATTATTCATACAAAATGACTACTAACAGAGTAAGACTCAGTATCCCAATTATTTACAGTACAAAGACTGATAAACAATATACAGTGGCTGTATGTATTTACCAAGGGCCTGATCCAGTGTTCAAAAAGGCAACTGGATGCCTTTTTGCATCAGCTACCAATATAATCTCATAGTATCGCCTCTATTTTTTTTGTGTGTGTGATTTTGAATTTAAAGATCAGACAAGGATGTAGCAGTGTGAAATCCAGGTCTGCAATTGCAGTGCCTCAGTTCTAAACACCACTGCACTTCTAAATAAAACCTGAATCTCTCTGATCATGCATGATAGGACTGTGAAAATTGAAGTTACTCCCAAATTTTTTAAACTTCTCATTGGACTTACAGTTCTATTTCAGAGCCATTAAAAAGCAGTTTGGAGGAATTGTAACAGAATAGTTATTACTGTGCAGTGCTTCAATAGCATTGCAATTTTTGACAGAGCCTTATGATGTACAATTCACAAGTATACGAATATCCTTGCAAAATCAGCCCTACCATTCAAAGGCTGCTTTGAGTCTTGGATTCTCCTGCAGCTTCCAAAACCCATTTCCCTTAAACATCTCCCATGGCTGTACGGCAGGCTGATCAGGTATACTGCTCCATCCCTCCACACTGCTAAATCACTGTTTGTGTTCTACAATTAAAACCTTTAGGTGCCAAGAGAACAAATGCCACTACCTGCTCCAAAGAGTCTAGAAATTGAAACCTAAGTTTTGCAAATGGCTAGCATCCCTTGTCCATACACAGCCCTGCCCTCTAAAAATGGCCTCTTCAAGTGGCCAGAAGCACTGCAATATGGCAGTTCAGGTAGATTTTAGCCAGGTTTTTATTTACTCAGCCTCGCAAAGATAGTCACCTGCTACAGGAATTTACCTCAAAGGTTTTTGTTTGATTTTTTTTTTTTTTTTTTTTTATCCAGCTGCCTCTGTTGCTGCAGGTTAGAGCCAAAGTGATCATAAAAATGATAGGTGACAGCTAGGAGGGGACCTGTCAGATATTTTGAGGGTCTTATACTGAGCAGAGTAACGTCAAATAACGTTGTCCCTGGTGAGACTGGGAAAAATAAGGCTCCTTAATTGCAGCTGGGCTTGCTAACAGCTGTACATGCAGAAGACCTGATGGAACAGGACAAAATGTGTCAGCAACGTGAGGACCAAACATATGGGATGTTAAAATGCATGTAGCCAGCAGAATCAGAAATGTGAATAATTAAATCTGTCTGTTAGCAAATAGAAATGCAGTTAAATATATATATGTCAGAAATGACTAAAAGAATACCTAAAGATCTTTGAGGTTTACCTGATGGATTGTCTATGCTCCTCATCCCTTCCTTACAGTTTCCTTCCCTTTTAGATAATCAGAAGTAAGGATATGTGGCCTGAACAGCATGTTATTGCTGTGGCTTGCAATAACCAGGCAGCTGTCTAGCAGCAGGATAAACTGACACAGAAGCAAAGTTATCTTACTTTTATGTAAACTCCATCTTTGACCTGCATGCAGCTGGCAGTGCATATTTTACTGTGTTCACTGGGTTTTCATTACACCCCTTGTCATTTGCTGAAAGGTATTTTAACTTCATTTAAATCTCCTTGTGCCTCAGAAATGTCAATAAATGTCATTGTTATCATCAGTTTTGTCCTGGGTTGGCTTTTCTGAGTTTTCTGTCTTTAGATTTGATTAAAATTGGGAAATAAATAGCAAATAACATATTGATTGCAGACTGGGAAAGGTTGCAGATAATTTATTATCTGGTGAGCATGATACCAAGGTTTTTTCTACCAGAATCTTCAGACTAACAAAATCCATTCTGATGGGAAAGCAGAGTTTATAACTATTCTTTAGTGGAAAGTAGTTTTGCAAGTCTTTGTTTGGTCATCTATAGACCATAAATCAAGTTAAGATCAATGGTAGTTACCCCATACTGTTAGTTTAGCAGACCTTAAAAAAGAAGCTATTAGAGATTATTAAATCTGAAATCAAAATGCTTTGCTTACAGGGGGAAAAACTAATAATCAACGGGCATTGTCTGTGAACACTAATCTAAACCATAACTCATTGTATTAGCAGTAATTTCATTATATTGCTTTATCCAGCCTTACAGAAGAGTGCATATTTGGAGCTCTATGTCGTAAACTGACATTTTTTCATTCTCCAATAGCCAAGAGAATGAAAAATTAACCCACCGGCATAAGCTTCTGCACTTTTCATCATAGCAATGAGCCCTCAAGAATCTTCCTGCCTTCGACTCTTTCCATGTCTGGGAAAATCTGAGCATAAAAGTGGTGATGATTTAGAGGAAACAAAATGAGACAAAACCAGATAAGACATCAGGCAGGTTCTTCAGTCTTTCCTTTTTACCTCTCAATGAGTACCTGATCTAATGCCCATTTAGTCTAAAGAAGCTCCTTTACAGAGGAGGTGGAGTTACTGAGTGCCTTCTCTGCTTCAGTCTTTACTGCCAAGGCCAGCCCTCAGGAATCCCAGACTCTGGAGGCAAGAAAGGAGGCCTGGAGAAAGGAAGACTTTCCCCTCGTTGAGGAGGATCAGGTTAGAGATCATTTAGATAAAGCTGACAGCTGCAAATCCATGGGCTCCAATGGGATCCACCCCCAAGTGCTGAGGGAGCTAGCAGATATTTCCAAGCCACACTTCATCATCTTGAAAGGTCATGAAGGACAGGAGAGGTGCCTGAGGACTGGAGAAAAGCCAAGGAAACCCAGGAAACTACAGGCCAGTCAGCCTCACATACCATCCCTGGAAAGCTGAGGGAACAGCTCATCCTGGAAGTCATCTCAAAGCACGTGGAAGAAAGGAAGGTGATCGAGAGCCGTAAGCATGGGTTCACCAAGGGGAAAACCCTGCCTGACCAACCCGATAGCCTTGTGTGATGGAGCGACTGGCTGGGTAGATGAGGGGCGAGCGGTGGGTGCTGTCTGCCTCGGCCTCAGCAAGGCCCTTCACAGCGTCTCCCATGACATCCCCAGAGGCCAGCCCAGGCAGTGCGGGTGGGCTGAGGGGACAGTGAGGTGGGCTGAGAACGGGCTGAACGGCAGAGCTGAGGGGGCTGTGACCGGCGGCGCAGAGCCCAGCTGGAGGCCTGTAGCTCGCGGGGTTCCCCAGGGCCAGTGCTGGCTCCAGTCCTGTTCCACTTACTCACCAGCGACCTGGGTGGAGGGGCAGAGGGCACCCTCAGCACCTTTGCTGGTGGGACAGGCTGGGAGGAGCGGCTGATACCCCAGAGGCTGCGCTGCCATTCAGGGAGACCTGGGCAGGCCGGGGCGTCGGGCGGAGAGGAACCTCATGGAGTTCAGCCCAGGCCAGCGCAGGGTCCTGCCCCTGGGGAGGAGCAGCCCCAGGCACCAGCACGGGCTGGGGGTTGAGTGCGGTGTCTGGTTCTGGGCTCCCCAGGTCGAGAGAGACGGGGAGCTGCTGGAGAGGGGCCAGCGGGGGCTACCGAGGTGATGAGGGGACTGGCCCGTCTCCCTTATGAGGAAAGGCTGGGGGAGCTGGGGCTGTTCAGCCCGGGGCAGAGAAGGCTGAGGGGGATCTTACCAATGGCCACAAACATCTCGGGGGCGAGTGTCAGGAGGCTGGGGCCAGGCTCTTTTCAGTGGTGCCCAGCGACAGGCCGAGGGGCAACGGGCACAGACTGCAGCCCAGGAAGCTCCATCTGAACATGAGGAAAGATGCCTTTACCCGGAGGGTGACAGACCCTGGCACAGGCTGCCCAGGGAGGCTGTGGGGTCTCCGTCTCTGGGGACATTCAAAACTCACTGGGATGTGACTCTGTGCAGCCTGCTGTAGGAGAAGAACCTGCTTTTGCGAGGGCTTGGACTAGATGATCTCCAGAGGTCCCTTCCCACCCTGACCATTCTGTGAATCTGTGATTTCTATTGTAATTACAGTTAGAGTCTTTGCTGTCACGAGAGTCCCTTCCCTCAAGTTAACCTTATGCCTTTTGCTACTAATGGCAGCGAGAACCAACTTCTGTGACAATCCTGCTCTGATGGCTGCAGGGCCAACATCTTCAGCACACAGTATCAGGCAGGAGGCTTGCCTTCCACTTGTGGCAGCTCAGAAAAATGCCTAATTTGCAAGTGGAGACTCCAGGTATTACTGCAACCCAAATAGTAATCAGAAAACATCTTAATGTGTCTGGTGGGCTGAAGAATTACCATTATCTTCTGATATCCCCTGAAATATCAGCAATGCTGCTGTTTATTATGAGTGCAGGATAGCTCAGGTAAGCAACTGTTCTACCATGCAATAGTAAATCACAGAATGCTAGCAAACCCAAGAGGAAAATTACCAGTAACAGAGCTGTAGATGCAAGCTGGACCCCAACCACAAGCTCTCACCCCACTTTTGCCCCCCCAGAATCACAGTGACTGTTCTGTGGCTCAAATGAACTTACAGACTGGATGCTAATGTGTGTCATTGATGCTAACCCCTAGTAGTACAGAAGAAATCTATGTCACTTTTCCAGAAAAAGCTGAGATACCCCATTTCCAGTATCTATGAGTACCTGGCAGTCTTTCATCTGCTCATTCTCACTTCACTGAAGGGAAGGAACAGTCACAATCCATATCTTCAGAAATAACATTTTGCATCATATGGGATTATTTCCTGAACAGGTTGAAAGAGGTTTTCTGATTACTATAGCATCAAATTCAAGACAGCCTGAATTATTCAGTTTTCCAGAGTGGATGGACCTGGCTTGCTGCATGGTAAGTCCAGAGTATCAGCAATACATATGCAAACAACATACTAAAAGGCACCAGTTTAGGCATGTTACTCCCTACAAAGCACACATATAGCATCTGTTGCTGCTGCATTGCTATTTGTAGAAGGTAGCAATAATACATATTGTTCATTCCATTTAAGAGACATAGATGAACAATACTTAGCAACACTGATATACCCATGTAATAACAGCTAATATGCAGTACTTGTCCCTAGCTTCTGATCAGGTATTGCATGCATCTCCACAGTCAGGAAGACTGCCACTCTAAAGTGGCACCATCAGTCAAACAATGCATTAACAAATTATTGGTAATTATACAACGTAAGCCAATGTATTGGAATGGCTGAATTCAGTATCTCTGGAGCATTTAGGACAAAACTATTATGTGGTAATATATGAAAGGATTAAACTTAATATTATCTTCCTGTCATTTATAAAGAATAAACTTGTTTTCATCTACAAACTTTGCATGCAGTTCAAGAACAGCGTTACCATCTATTATAGGAAAGGACTCTTGCAGAAAAGGACTAGCCAGAAGAACTGTCTCAATGGTAAGAAATGAATTGTCTAGAGATGAAGTGCCTTTATGCAAGATATTGAGCTACATGAAATTTGTTCTGAGTTTTATTCATTTGTAATATAAGGGGGTCATGGTGTATTTACTAAGAGACCAGGTGGTTGTATTGCTTTTGAGCTACTACTTTTTTGCCCATGAAAAAACAGAGGTATAGAGCATGTAGGAAAAATACCCAGATTTGAAGGTGAGCAAAATGGCAAACGGAACACAAAATCATCCCCGTGCTTCCATTTCAAGCTGAACCCTGGCATTAGCCTGTGAACCTCAGTTCCGAACCTCATTGCCTCTGTATCCAGATGCCTTCTTCCACCAGCAGGCTGCTAATGGCATTGCTGTTAAAGAAGAAACAGACTCTTACCTCAGCTGTGGTCCCTTTGGGGCAGATTCTATAAACATAAATGAAAGATAAACATTACTGAAGTTATTCTGTTTCTTTCCCCAAATTATTCAAACAGTGCCAATGACCCAAGCAACAAAAGACTACTCATTGTCAGTTGCAATCAACAGGGAAAGATAGACTCTAGAGTGTTATTTAGCATAGGAACATATCTCATATTTAATCTTCCAACATTTCTAACCAAGCTAAAAAGGGATTTTAAAAAATATCTAAGAGATTCCAGCAACACAAATTCCACTGAAACTAATGAGACTTTTGCTTCAAGTTGCTTTTCACTCTCCTTGTTAAGTCTAAGGCATTCTTTTCACCAGACTGGTACCCAGATTACAAATATCTGCAGCATTTCCCAAGGTACAATTAGATTTAGTAGCTTCCTTCACTGCCCAAATATTAACACAATTCTAGCAACTTGGGAAGATTAAGTCCAGATGCACCAGCTTCATGCCCTGACCACTACACTGCCCTCAAGCATTCATACATGGGGAAAGAATAATTCACGTCTATGAGAATGAAACCTCACTGGTGTGGGTAATATATTTGGCTCATAACAAATACAGAGAGTGATGAGTAGAACTTCATTTCCATGGAGTTCACACATATCTTGAACTGCTAGAAATTAGTGTAAGACATCTGACTGAAAAGGTAATCACAGGAAAATCCTGGAATCAGGTTTTTTTTCAGATGAATATTTTTCTTCTGTGTTTCCACTGCAGATTCCCATTCTTTCCATCCTTGTGTTTCAGGTAATGACAAACCTTTTCACCTTAAAAAAAAATCAATGAGATGTTTTAAATGGTATGTGGGGGAGGGGGATGCACGTATATAACTTTTTTTCTAATTTCCCAGGGCACCCACTTAGTAATGATTCCATGACACCCTATCTATGCACTGGCCAGCATCTGTATTTTAAACCGCAACATTGCACCACTTCAAACCTAGAATAGATTTGCTCCCTACACTCCTGGCTCTCCACTAATGCCTGCTGCTGACACAGAGGCAATGCCCAAACAACCAATGGAGCAAAGTGTTGATGGACCCCAGAGATGCTTCTCTGCCCCTGTGTGATAGGAGGGCAAAAGGAGAAGAAACAGAGTCCATTAAAAACTTGAGGGGGATGTCAAGGGATTAAATATTGTTCTGAGTTTCAGTATGAGATGTAGAATGAGTCACAGCTCCAGCTGATCCACTGGGAAGAGAGAAGCAGGCTGCAGAGATAGATAAGGAGGAAGAGGCTGCAGGGGGAAGGTGAGCAAATGATGTTGCAGAGAAAGAGGAAGCCTGGGTCAGCGCAAACCTTTAGGTACAAACCCTGTTGAGAAGAAATGTGTAGTTGTGTTGTCTCACACACACTCTCCTGTGGCCCTTGAAGGGTGTAATTTACACTTTTGCAGTCTCCCCTGTGCCCAGCATCAGGGAAGACTGACCAGGGATGCACAGGCTCCTTGCCCTGTTCCTCTTGGCTTTCCCTTTGCCCATTGCAGGTGGAAATACCCAGGGCATGGAGTGGCAGCACCTGCCCTGTATGCAAAAGCAGAGTCAGCAGGGAAGGAGAGCTGTACCACTCATCTCTCTGCTTTAATGAGTAACACAAAGTCACAATTTACTTCCTTGTGACTGTCTAGAGCTTGTTCATGTCAGAGAAGGGATCTGGAAAGTCGTCGTCAGGCAAACTGTCTTCTAAGGTCGAGATGTGGCAGTGTGCTTTCCTTACATGCTTTTTTACAGTTAAACATCTGTTTCTTAACCCATCTCTGCCTTCTCCAGACCCCTGTATCTTTTAATTGTTCATTTCACTAAATCACCTTCTTTTTTAGGTAAGTTGTAGTTCAGAAAACCCTTTTGCAACTCTGAGTATTGCAAAGTTTGCTGAAATGAATCCAACTCATTAATCAAGCAGAAAAAAATGCATCATATCTGCACTGTCTTAGTGAATGTCACAGAGAGTATAACAAAAGAAATGTTTAATTACACTGTCACTAAGGCTTATTCAGAACCCCACCATCCTACTCATCCCACTACGATGGCAATAATCAAGCTAATCAGGAAGTTGGTGTTTATAAATCAATTAATACATCAATTAATGCACTGCTTAATGTGCTGCCTAGAGCAACTATTATTGGCAGTACATGTCAGTTAATTGTTTCCTTCCTACCCTACTGGCTCTGTGGGAACATGTTGGCAGAAGGCATCTCTTATGTTCGTTTTGCCGGTAACGAGAAACAAGCTGGACTCTGGCATTCGTGGGTGGTGGGATGCACTAATCAGTATGCCTCCCTGTTTCACTGCCAGAAGAAAAAAACTTGCTCCCTGACACCCTACCATAAGTAGAGGGTGAAACACATTACTTTGCTACCTCAGGTAGGTAGCGAAGGTCGTTGCATTTCAGACTGCACCACCCCCAGCCCCTCCTGCCCGAGCAGCAGCGTCAAGGCCTGCTGAGGGACCGCATAAGTTACCATACCAGCCTAACAATTGATGCTGTAGGATGTATCTGACATATCAGTAGGGACCCTACACCTTTCAAAACCTGTTAAATGAGTCTTCTGTGAAGTAGCTGCGAATAATTGCAACCTGTTTTCTCTCAACACAGCATCACAGCACAAATCAGAAATTAGCCTCAGAGGTGTAGTCACAGAAGTCACAGAAGAGGTTAATGTCACAGCAAGGTAAAGGACCTTATGGACTCCTGTCCATCAGTCTCCTATTTTAGCCTTGCTGCTTTTCCTGAGCTTCACTTCCTTTAAATGTTGGTACCTAAACCACAGACTTACCCATCAAAAGCAAGCTTGATTGCTACTGAAAATTCACAAGACACCTTGTAAAAGTCTACCACTGGTGTAAGACGTTGTCTTTCCTTTTCTCCTCTGATGCCAGGTACAACAATGACATGCACAAGTTTTGCACAATAAAATTTTCACACCACCACACACTTGATTCTTCAGCATTAGTTAGTGCAGCTGCCAGTACCTATGAAGTACAGCCTTGCATTACAATGGCACATGGGGAGAATTATCCACGCAGGTTACAGCAGAGGGTTTGCGAGGGTCAAGGTTAGGATTTGGTTCCATCTTGGGCTTGAACCAGAATATTGTGAAAAAAGACTTTTTTTTTCTTGGGGGGGGATTTTTGCTTAAGTTTGGCTTTGTGATGTTTGCTTGGGTTTTTGGGTTATTTTTTTTTTTTAATCTGTGCAGAGAAAAGAAACACCACTATATAAAAACAGATACATTCGGTTCCAATCTCCACGTTGCTTTCATCTTTCCTTCTTCTGCCTTCTCTTCCTGAAGTTTGAAGACACCATCTTAAGTTTCATTACTGCAAAAAAAAGGATAAATAAGATTTTTTCTGCTGTGAGAGGTTACTATAGACTAGCAATCAAGTTCTAATTCTACTTAGCTACATAATTGTTCTAGTTAAATTATATTACATTGAGCATATGACATATCAATTTATGGGCTTTCTATACAATTAGAGTGTAATAAATCAAAGTAATTTTCTGCTATATTACATGCAGACACTTATGTGAGGGTTCATTATCTTCAACTTGCCACAAAAAAAAAAAAAAAGTTTTGTACCTTCGCACATGTGAAAAATACATAATAGTATATGGAAATAATTTGCCTGATTTTAAATTCTGGGATACCTGAGGTTTCACACACATCTTGCAAGAACCTGTGTCTTTATAAATGTCTCTTCAATAAAAACCAGCAAGCCAGAGACAAACAAGAGTAGCAACAAGATATTAATGCTGAGCATCCTCCACACAAAACCAAGAAAACCTCAAAATGAGCAAAACCAGATAGTGAAGTAAACCCAGTCAGCCCAGAGAGTCCTCAGACGTGGAAAAACTGACTCCAGCCATCATAAGATAAGTCATTAACTCTGAATATCATCTTTATCAAGTAAGGCACTGAAGAAGAGAACCACATACCACAATGTACTAGAAAACACAAATGGGAAGGAAGACGTTCTGGAGCTGTGAAATTGGTGGTGAATGTGGAATGGATGATACTTTCAAAGGCACTCTGTATTGACTGAGCACTGCTTCAAATGAATGGAAAGGAGCTCTCAGCAGCCGAGGGAGCTGAGCTAGTTCAGTGCTCAATACCTTTGAAAAGCTCTCTCTGTAGCATGCAAACCCCAGCAGTTTTCAAACTTGCAAAATACTGAATGATTACATGCACTCCCACTATCCAAAGTCCTGACTTTTCAGTACCGGTAGAGTTTGCAGCAGCACTCGTGTTTTTAATGAGAGCTACCTGCCAAAGAACCCTTCTTGTCTCAAGTTAGCTGCATAAATACAAAACTATTTGAAACCCATACAGCCTGTGCAATCTCAGCACTGGAAAGAGGGACAACAGTTCTATTCCCCAAGTATGCCATGCCCCAAGCCAAAATGAAAGCATACAGTCATGGTTTGAAGCACAATGGTTGGCTTCAGATTGCAATATGTGAAAATAGCTGTCAAGTCCCAACACCTACTCCCTGTTGGGGAAAACACCTTCTCCAGGATTATTTTTTTTCCAGCTGCAAAAACACAAGGTTGCTTTTAATCTTACAGGAAACTGTTTCACAGGAATGGACTGTTTTGTGTCATGTAGTTTACTCTGTTGTTTTCAAGGGATTTAAACCAAAAGAATCACCACCTTTCAGAAATACACCAGAGCATTAAACCACATCAAAACCACCCCCCTGCAGAAATTAAGGCACAGCTATCCACAGATGTTCTTCTTACAGGTAGAGGTGTAAAGTCTCAGGACTGATACTACCTGCTGTGCCCTGCCAATAATTCTGCTGAAACCTATACAAAGAGGAAATTTTACATCTGACTGACAAGGTCCAGAAAGAATTCATTGCTCTTAAGGCCACAATTCAAAAAGGAAACACAATCAGCTGGAGCGTGATAGCATACATAACCAGAAATACTCTGTCCTCTGTGAACTTTTCATTAATGGACTTCATGGAAAAGAGTTTCCCGCGTCTGGAGATGCAGCTGATATTCAAATACACTGAAGAAATATTGGAGGAGATACAGGGTATGATTCATTGATTGACTCTAAATCCAGGACATTGAGGGCACGTTTTGGGACAGGCATGTGGAATAGTGCTAGCTAGGCAATGCTGAAGAAGGAGCTAACAGAGGAGAAAAGGAATTTCCCATACACAATATTTAAAGATGAGAAGCTGGAAGAGGACAGGGAAGAAAAAGGCAAAGAGAAATAAAACTGATTCCAGCAAATGGAGAAAGAGACAACAGTAACCAAGGTTAAGGAAAGAAAAGAATGAAAGTAAACAAAGATTTGCCATACTTAGTGTGACTACAGGCACCTGTTAGTAAGCTTGTCATCCGTAGAAATGAAGGAAACAGCAGCATACATTTTGTCACTCTGGGGTTAAAATTGACACATAATGCAAGCATAAAGAATTATTCAAACAGGTTGTGGTCTTAAAAACACCAGTGAATGCTCATAATTTTATAAATAACAAAGTAGTAAGAGATGGGATATGCAGTAAAAAAGCAGCCTGATTTATATGCTCCACTGAGAAATCCTCTCAGTGCTGAGGACAAGAAAAGAAAGCACCAGACTGAAAATGGATGTGCCAGTTCTATACAGAAAAGATTTTCAGAGTCATGGACCATTACAGTGCCTCCTGTGAGGAGAAACTGAAGTTACACTTTCTTATCAAGCAGAAAAGGTACCAGTCTCCTGGCTGAACTAATAAATTACTTCTGAATAGCTCCAAATCTATCACATCACTCTTACCAAGCAGCTCCAAATTCATCACAAGTTGCTACTGAAATGTGAAACGGTGAGAGAAGTTTCTGGTAGAGCCCAGAATACAGTAAAAAAAAGAATGCCAGGCTGCACTTTTCATAAACAAGAACCAGTTGACATGTCTCCATAGATGACTACTCAGAGATGAGATCGTCAAAAAATCCTTCTTCTGCTAAAATGGATCAAGACAATTATGCAGTGTTGCCTGTTGAAGAGACCGTAACTTTGCAGAGGGAAAAATAAAACCAACCCCCCAAACAAAGCAAAACACAAGAAACGCAACAAAAGTAGCATGCTTCAACACTATCCAGAAAGCCCACGGGGAGCTAAACTCACTTTTATAAATACAGACTGTTCAGTCCTTAATGCTTTAAGCTTGTAAAGTGTTATATAAACACTAAGAATAGGTGACTGGTGGCTCTCCCTATGACACTACTGTCTCCATCAGTGTGCAGTTATGCCTAAACATTCATTACACAAAATAAGGTGGTTTTTTCTCCTACTCTCTCCTCTTGCACAGGTAATTATCTAGACATCCGCTTCAAGGGGATCATCACCATCTCTTATGAAACATCCATTTAGTGTGTTTAAGTCACTAAACACTCACAATTATTGCCACTGGGAAAAAGACCTATTTTTGTTGCTTTCATTCTTAATACTTTTATTTCTCTAAGTGTTACTTCATATGGAGAAAGATACAAATGGGAACTTCCTCTGTACTTTTGATTATCCGCTGTTGTAACAAGGGCTCTAGGGATGCTAATTAAAAGCCTTTGTAATGCCTTCTGTCCCTGACCAGAGGTAATAACCTAACAGAATAAACATTATCTTCTGCGTCTCAGAACTGGAAAAGCTGTGCTCATACAACTTTCACTCTTTCTCATTTGTTTAACACTATTTCTGTTCCCTAAGAAGTGAGTTATTGAAAGATTAAGGCCAATGACGATCACATGTCTATTTTGTGAAGTTGAGGAAAAACCTGCAAAGGATTCTTGAACTGCCTTTGACATCTTAATGCAACCTTTACTGTTAAGCTTCCTAGCTGATTTCCTATGCAATAGATGTAAGATTTTTATGCAATTCCTAACTTGTTTCCTACAACACATGAATGACAGCGTATCTTAAGTGCTGTCTGCAAAGCGTAAGCCACAAAGTGTTTTTCAAGTAATCATGCAATCTAAAGTGGATTGCTTACCATGACTGAGTAATGTATTCTAGAGATATGAGTCCTTTTGTATATTTAACATTGTGATTTTCTCTTTGATCTCAGCTATCACATTTAAAAGTATCCTAATCTTGGAGTTTTACAGCTCATCTTTAAAGTTTATCAAGCAAAGCTTTCGTGGAACATACACATACACTTGGATATACCACATATTCTTATTTCTTCCTTTTGGTAATCATCAGCCTTTTCCTCTCCTTCATGACATTTTCTATCAACTGCCACATCTCTTAACCGTGCTTCAGATAGCCCATTTTAACAACAGCGACTTTCTTCCTAAACTATTGTGAATTTTGAAGCTTCTTTAAGGTAATTTGTAAACAGCAATGGAAAAAAGCATCCCCAACAGTATCATACATATTGTAATATTTTTTTTAAGGTATATGCCACTACAGAACACAAGACATTTGCAACAGTTTCCAAATGAAATCAGCTCTGACAAAAGCAGATTAATTGCTTTTAACGAACAAGGAGCATGTCAAAAACACTGCAAATCCAGGGTAGCAGAATCCACACTTCAAACTTTCCTCTGTGCTTCTTTTTTTTAATGATAATGAGTTGATTGACATACTCCCCAGAGGGGCAGACTTCTGAACACATATTATATCACTAGCAGCTGAGCAGATTCTTTCACTAACTACTTGAAATTGCTGGAACATGTAGGGTATTCCTTTGCTAGTGCTGAAAGTAATGAATACCTGGTTTTGCACAGCTTCAACCACATGGGGGAATCACATTTTACTGTCTTCAATTTTCAGCTGGTAATCTCACACATGAGCTTATTTAATACCCTCCTGATTTGTACCAGAACACCCACTAGTATCTCCTCAAGCTCACATTTTGGAATTCTTGCACTTGAGGACTTCACAGATAGGGGGTAAATTGTGAGGATTTGACTTCTAAAGATTTATTAGAAGTACTTTTACCCCCTAAAGGTGTGTGTCTCTGCCCATGCAATATTATAGACCTAGACTTACAGGACCTACCATAAATCTGAATTTTCTGGGCTTCTTCATGGGAACAGATCTTGCATATGGAATCCAATACACAGCTTCCTGCAAAAAATGAACATCTTTTCCTCCCCCGCCCCCCCCCCCCCCCCATGTGTGTGGATGTGTGTGAGCATGTCTTTCTGTCCAAAGAAACACACCCCCCTCATAATATCTAGCTTTTTATGAAGTTTTCCTTGCTGTTACCAATGAGCTGCTAATCCAGGCTTGGTACCTTTCAGTAACAAACGCATCATTTCATAACACGGATGGATCACTGAAGCTGTAGGCGTGGCTTTGTCAGAAAGAACGGCACGGGCTCAAGGATCCTGATGACACTTTCAACTCCTGTCAAATCACCTTCAAAGAAGTCATGAGGTCTTATCCATTTCTTCAGACCTGTTTTGACAATAATGTGGCACTAATAGCTGATTGTTGCTCTAACTATCTACATAACATGTCATAACTTTGTTGGAACATCTGTTATTAATTTACATTGGGAAACAGCCAGCAGGAGCTGTTTTTTTTTTCTAGCACAGTATTTGCTGTGTGGATGCTTTGGAAAAATGATGCAAACACTGTTCACCTGGTGCACATTTAGGCCCTTTTCAGTGACTGAACTGAGAATGTGTAAAGCATCTAATATGAGAGGGCAGCTCTGCTGCTTTAATTGCAGTCAATATGTTAACCACATTATCTGTGGTAGCAGATGGGTTCTGACAATACTTTTCCAAGTCTTATTGAAACGCAGCACTAGTGAACACATGAGCGAAGTCGTGATCGTTCAGCTATCAGAGCCATCTGACTTGTTCAACTATCTCTTTTGCAACACAAAGTCATGATCTGATGTTAGCTGTTTCTGAAATATTTTGTTATTGTCACTCAAGACACTGCAGCCCCAGAGGTTATAGAAGATATATCCAAAGATTCTGATGTACTTTGGCCTTTGATTTCCACACAGGTTTATAAACACATTTCCAAATCGTTCGTCCTGGGAATGTAACACTTGGACTGAATTTTGTATATAAGCATTCAAATGCTTTCTTTCAACCACTGAACAGAGAAGCAAACACAATGAAGGGTTTGTCTTCTTTGTTATCAACACCACTCCACAGTTCAGGCCCAGGTTCTGGTACCTTGCTTTGTCCAAACCGTATATAAAGTCAATTCAATTCTAGGTTCTTTCCTGAAGTGAACCAACCAGTCTCCACCAAACCAAAACTGAGTTGTTCCAAATATTTTACTGCAGGGACAGTTGCCTATATTGCATTGTAAATAACACTGTTCTGGTTTGGTTCTCCTCACCAAGTGTCGTCCTCCAAGTGTCGTACCACAGAATCTTCTGCATCCTAAAATCTTTTTAAAGGAAAATAAATTTTCCCTCTGTGTTCCAAAGCATGCAATGCAGACACTTGGCTCTCATGCTAGAAAAATACTACTACTTTTATAGGTTTTTGTAATATTATTTCAGACATTTTGAATGAGGCAAGAAACCACACATATACAAATAAGCTTGTTTAGGGGGCAATGGTGGGGCCCAGGTGAGGTCTGGAACAAGTGTTAAGCAGTGCTGAAACACCCTGAGATAGCGCAGATGCAAGCCATTCTGCACCATTTTGTCTAGAACCAGAATTATTTTCTTGGATGGTGGACTGTAGCAGTGCCAATATAACCAAACACAGCAGTAGCTTCTGTTAATGTGGCCACATGATGATTTCAGTTTACCTCACACCAGCATTAGAAGAGCTGCCTATGTGGATTCGCTCTATCTTTTTACTTTGGGATTCACTAGCTGTCTCCAAATCTGCCTTCCAGAGCAATTCCACATTGTATTCTTCAGAGGCATCATTACTGTATTGCTGGCTTTTGAACTCATGTTGCCATAGCAAACACTGCATATTGTCTCGTTATTATTTGTGCTTTGAATGCTTCTGTATGCAATTATTTCAGAACTAAGGTATTTGCATTCTTGAGACTGAAATGATGTTGTGGATCTTGGAATTACGATCTCAGCACGTTTCAGCTAAATCAGTGTTTGCATTTGACCACTGCCGGGTTATAAATGGCTGGCTGAGATGCTCCTGGTGGCAAGATACTTGAGGGTCATTATGGTGGGAACTGGGGCCTCCCAGACTACTTTTGACAAAGAACATGGCAGCAGTTCTTGTCACCTGTGACAGACAGCAGGAAACCTTGGGATGCTGAAGTTCTCAGCTAGTAGAAAAAACCCATACAACAAAGGTATCCAGTTCAGCATGCACACAAGTCAACCCTCCTTAACTCAGCAAGAGTCAATGAATTTAACAGGAGGTTTAGTACCTAATCAAGTGCATTATCGTGTGCTGAATAAACTGTGAACAGTGAAAAGTTTCTCTGAAGCTAGTAAAGCTACACATATTTTAATAGCAGCAAACAAAGGAAAAAAGGGTTTCATGCTTTAGGATTTCCTAACTTTGTAACTCCGTAAAATTGCTTTTCACTTGTGCTGACTAGGAAAGGACCACATTACCTTGCACAGAGCCTCGGGTTCTGCCAATTCTTCGTAACAAAAACCACAGAAATGTATAAACGTCACGCATTTTCATCATCAGTGTGTTTCCCTCACTTCCCCCAAATAGCTCTACTAGGCATTTCTCCAGCTACTCACTCAATATGCAGTGTACAATGTACCACAGGACAAGTAGAGTGGTCTTATATAAATGAGAACAAAATCCTCACCCGTGCCTGGTGCGTGTTAACTGTGGCGTATTGAGGAGGAACACAACTGGGATCCAGCTTAGGTGTTACGTTCCAGGGTCAGGCAATATCTTGAAGATACACACAAGATTAGGACACAACATCTTTTTTCCAGTTCAGTATTTTTGAAGGTGTCGTGTCATCTACATCAGCTGTATGTAAATGCAACCAATAAATTCACCAAAGAAGTTAAAACAAAAATGTGTCAGCCTGTGCTTATGCCATGCATCACTAAAATCCTTTAGATGATCCTCATTTTTTTTTATTTTATTTCCAACTTCTTACTGTGGTGATTTTTCTACATGCATAGAGTACAAAACCTGTTTTTCATCACTGGCTGTGGCACCTTAAATTTGTATCTAACGTTGTTCAACTGATGATCCTAGCTATTTCTGGAGAGAAATTTGTTAACACAGCTTTGCAAGTGACCCATAAGAATTTGTGTGTCTATTAGGAGGTGACATGATCAAACAAAATTGCGTTGACAGCTACATACAAGTACCTTTCTTTGCCTGAGAACGGATATATAAATGCCTGGGAGAGGTCCTTAGTTTCACATTTATTAAAATTATCTAAATTCTTGTGGAACTCTTGCAGGGAAAAAGAAAAAAGCTGCTACTCACAATCACTTATCTGATTTCTGTGTAAGCTGAGAGTTTGATTTATTTTCTTATTGTATATAGTTTCTTTTTAATATTACAATTTTTTTTTTAAAAAAAAAAAAAGGTAGCCTTGCACTGGAAACACAGTAGCTGAGGATTTTTAAAGTACTGGAAAGGCTTTGATAGCACTGTAGTTACCTGAGTAGCCACAGAAAAATGGCCAAATTGAAGGATGGTAGCTAACAGGATTAATCAAAAGACGGACAAAATAAATTACTCGTTGGCACTGATTATTTGTTTGCAAAAGAGAAAACAAGTATATGGGGAGAAAATATAATTTTAACAGAAGGTTAGCTGAGTGCACTGCAGCAAGGAATTTGAGCGTAATGCAAAATTGCATATTGTTTCACTTGGCTTCCACATGCTTTCCTGCCATGCTAATGAGGAAAATGTCTTTGAAAGATCAACAGAGAAATATGAGTTTGTACCAGAGAATTAGATTTTGGATGCAAGGTCATAAAATTTAGGTCACACAGTCCAGTGCACAGAGCAGTGCTGATAAATTCTGACTGAGGTGGTAATCAGTTAGGATGAAAGGAAAATAAAGAATTAAGGAAAACAACACTTTTCACATGGCTGTAGTGCACTAAACTGCTTCTATACTCAGATGCATTATAAATAGTTTAAAAGAAAAGGCAGCCTGCAGTGTGATAGCCATTTAGCCAAATGCTCTGAAAGCTGAAGGGCAATGTTCAGACCCTTTCTGTTTTAATAAATATCACTGGTATGAGACCTAGGAAAAAGAGTATAACCAGGTAAGACCTATATATGCTTCAAACAAAGAGCTCAGATATAAACTAAGCCACCATATTACAGACTGCAGAGTTTTCAGAATTTAAAGTCTGCTATTTACCAATATCATGCCGGAGTCAAAATAAGACTACTAATGCCCAGAAAATGCATATGAATTAAAGTCCTTCGTGGAATCTAGTACAATCCATGTCCTGCTAATGTTGTCCTTTCTTGTACAAGTCTCCCTCTGTCTCACGGTCTTACAGCCTGGGTCCTACAAGCTTAAAAACAGTTTGAAATAGGAGGTATGACACAGCATTAGCTAAAGCTGTTGAAATTCTTTTCTGCAGGTAAGGCTTTTATCTAATAACAGAGCCTCAAACAAAACAAATACTAAAACTATGTCATTTTCAGAATTAAATAATCAAATATTCAAACCATCCTAGTCTTTTAAGGCAATTCTTGTTTAAAAATCCTTAAAACTGCTTGTTTCATCTTAAGGAAAAAATGTATGTATGAAGTGACTTTTTTTTTTTTTTTTTTTTTTTTTTAAGTCACATCGTGTAAGAAATTGCTGTATGCTCACCACTGGCCTGCTGGCATTGCAGACAAGCAGCGAGGCTGTGCTGAAGGCAGAGGAGCAGCACGTCTGCTAAATCCTGATGTGATGTGATATGAAAACTCAGCATTAAGATAAGACTTAGGAAGATAAATAACAAATGCTCTCAATCTGACTACAGGAGCTTGCTTATTTTAGGGCTGGGTAATGCATTGCCTCAGTTTCCCTCCTTGCCAAAAGTTGAGTTGACAGGCTGTATTAACTGTTTCTTCAAACTTCCTTTTTCCTTACAAAGACTAATTAATTTTTACTTACGCTTTTAAGCTTGGATGTGATTACTTATTATTTCCAGGGTCTACATTGTTTATACAAAATAGTAGCTTCTTTCAGAGTCAAAACCATTCGGCATATATTCCTATTTTTACCATCATCCAAGTCTCCCCCAGGGTTCAATAGCTCTTGTAGTCTTTATCAATTCCTCATAATGCCTTTGGGAACTCTTCTCAAAAACCTATAGCAAATGTGTCACTCAGAAAAAATTATGTGTAGGGGGTTTTTTTTGCCTGTATTTCACTGTGACCCTTCCAATTTTCATATGAGGATGGAATCTCCTATCTATGAATACTCTAGAGTCTCTTATTGTACCAATGACTGAGATATGATAAAAGTTTGTCTTATGTACCTATATGCAACACCATGAAACAGATCCCGTTCCTCTAGACATCCACACATTCCAGCCTCACTTTCTTTCACAAAACTCTAGTTTGGACCAGGCTGGCTGGTCTCCAACTCCCAGTATTCCTAAAATGGACAAGCTGGTTTGTAGCGACAATTTGGTAAACGTGCGGCAGATCAAGCTGCCAAAACCCCAGCACTAAAAGAAGTTTTGTCACTGTCCCCATGCAAAGACACCATGAAGTGAGTTAGAGTTTATGCATTGCCAGAGCACAGTAACAGGGCAAGGGAGGGCAGAAGTTTAAAGGTGTGTTGTAAGAGGCAGCCAGCACCGGCCAAAGCCACCAAAGCCGCTGCTGCCGCGCTCTGCCTCGCTTGCTGCTCGGGGAGTCGTTTTGACAGAAACAGTGCTGTGACTCATGGCAGAGGGTCCTATTTATCATAACTATGTGTAGGAGACTGAGGACCCAGTTTGAATAAAAAGTCTGATTTGCATGCTTAATGTACGATAGTTTATATTTTAAGTTATTAATGAGTATGCTGATCTGAGGAGAGAAATTTACTAAATATTTAATGTTAAACAAGCTTTGGTTAAACAAACTGGAACAGAAGAAATTTCTGAAGTTGCAACCGCAGCATTTTTAAGCCACCAGTTTATCAATATTCAAATATATGTAGGAGATGTTCAGGAATCTAAAACCACATAATGGTCTTACATTTCTATAACACCTTTAATTCAAAAGGATATCAAAGCGTTTCACAAACTGCAGGCAAGGATCATTTCACCCATTATTAAAATGCAGACATGGTTGCAATGAGTTTTGGAAGTGCTTTAGCAACACAGAGGATCACTGCACAACAATATAGGAAAAAAAAAAAAAAGACTACAGCAGCTTCAAAGCTGGTATCAATAGGGATTTAATCCTCAAGGTTTATGAACTCATACCAGCATGTCTGCATCTTTAGGTCTCCATGCAATTAAAGAAAATACAATCCATAATAAATTGAACCTATTGAAAGCAACCAATCAAATAGGCAAAACACTGTGGTTAGCCTATGACTATGTTTTGAAAAGCAGTATGAGACCAAGTTCAACATTTCCTTGTTGAATTACAGATTTTTCTCTCAGCTGAGAGACAGCATCTTGGTAACAGACATATTCTGTGGTTCTGGTCATGGTGTAAAGTCAATAATAAACCCCCAAAACAATGGTGTTTATCAAGTCATCAACAGTACTTGGATTTTCCTTGCTGGTCTCCCACCCATTTTCTCACCCCCCCAAAAAAGCTTCTTTAAATTATGAGTCCTGATGGAAAAACGTCCCTAGGATATTGATGCATAAACACTGTCATTGCTCAGTGGCACCCCTGGCCCTGAAGTGTTTGAGTACAGTCCTTACAGTCAGCTGGAAAACGAGGGACAGAAAGGGCAAAGTAGGGATGAATATTCACAAACAGAAACAGTTTTGCTGAATTCCATTGGATTTGGTTCAGTATCTAGTCTGGTTTGGCCTTTTGCTGTTTGAGGGAATTTTTGATCTTCATGGAATGGCACTACAGCTCTGTCTTTAAGGGTATATGGATTCCTGTCTAAACCCACACAAACAAACCAACAGCAACGGTGAAGTAAACGCACCCTCTGCTTCGATCCTGGCCTCAGGGAAGGCTGACGGGAAACTAAGTGGAAGGCAGTCCTTCATAATGCACCCCCAATTCAGTTTTGATTTTAGTCACCCTATTTTTACCTCGTTCAAAAGAGATTCATGCAGAGCTGTCCCCGCTTCTTAGCACTGCAATGTGATCAGCTTATACATTTCACTTAATGATGCTCAAATTGAAAAATTCCAGTGCAGTCCCTCGAGCACGGCGCACACTCTCAGACACATTTTTTTAAGGGACACCCACCCTCAGTAGGTCATAACGTCAGGTTAACATTTTCTTAATATCTTTTCCTATCATCCTGGATCTTTTACTCTGTGGTGCACCCTGTGCTGCCTCCCCCAAGGAAGTCAAAGTCCCTGCCCCTGTCTCAGCCCAGCTGCCCAGAGTGTGGCCTTTGCAGTACTCCCAGAGAAAATAGATGGTGAAAATTCAGCCTCTTCAGGCTGCATTTCCCATTCAAATGCTCTAACCACAACACTTCTGCATAAAAGGGCAGCCCTAGAAGAAATCTGTCAATATGCACACAGACAGAGCCTGGTTCTCAGCTCCTGTCAGTAAGATGCAGAGAACAGGGATGTTCCACGCTGCTGAGATTTGATGAAGGTAACTGCAGTAGACAAGAGGAATTGCTCAGACACCACAGTAATGGGAGGATCATATAGGTATATTAGAGAAATACAGGGTTGTCCTTTCTTTCCGACTGTCCGTCTTCCTATGGCAACTGGAAATGCTCAGGAAGTGTAACCCATGAGAAAGACAGAGAAAGTGGCCAGCCAAGCTGGATGTAGGCAGCCCCATCCTGCCCTCAGGTTTAAAATTTTATAATAAATTGGCAATCTGGCCAGTCAACCGAAGAACTGATGAGTCAGTACTGTCTCTTAAACATGCCCTCATACAAAGCCAGAGTGAAATATCCTGATCCAGTTTACATCTCAGAAAAGTTAGATAAGAATGAATCACCCTCTTACTCAGCCCTGCTGGGAAAGAAAACAAAAAGTGTTTACCAAACTGCTAAAATGGAAAATTCCTTCCCAGCTACAAATGTGACAATTATTTTGGTCTTTACGCAAGAAATGGGGGGCCATCTCTAAGTAGGTATTCCATGCCTTGTTGCCAGGTGGCAAAGGCCAGGTCCTTCCATATGCGAAGCTTTCTCAAGTGTGTGGGTGCAGGCACACGCACATTTCCAGGTGGTAGAACGGCATTTTTTGAGAACAAAAGAACCCCCAAATGAGACAATTAATTTAAACAGTTCATTTAGACAGCTACTACTGGAATTTCACTGGAGGACCTCTTTTTCATGAAATGAAGGTTTCTGATGCTGATAGACATTGGCCAGGCTGTTTGAATGTAGAATTTTTACATCTTTTACTTAGCTGAGTTGTTTATGAGAACTATTTTATACCAGTCATCTTCATTAATTCTGTATACTAAAATTAAAAACTATTAAGTAAAACAAACAGAACTGAAAAGATCAACATATTTCCAACTGCTACCTCAGTGGACTGCTTTTGGCTGTAGTGTTGAAAATCACAAGCTCACATAACTGACAGATCACAAACAAGTCCTCCTAGTTGAAAGTCTGCAGCTTCAACTTCAAAAAGTGCTTACTGATGTTTGGGCTTGATCTTTAAGCAACATTTCTTCAGCATGTCAGTGATACGGTACAATTAGTTCCTCATCAAAAAGAAATACAGCATCTCAGAATTCAAATTTTATTATTGCAAGGGTTTGATTTAACATCCTGCATACCTAAGCACTGTCAGGCAGCTGGGATGGAATACACTGCATCAAGATCTATCCTTTTTATTAAAAACATATTATACCTTAAGGGAAGTATGTTTTTCTATAGGGATTGCTCCACAATTTAATTACAGCAGACTATCCTCTCATTTTATGAGATTCATCGGAGCTCGGGAACCACAGTATGATTTATATCAGCATACCCGGCCCTGTCAGAACAGAATGGGTAGCTGCGCTCTGTTCAGAAAAATAGGATGGTTGGCAAAAATTCTTTGGACAAACTGTAGAAATGACAGTACACTGTTGCCTCCACTAGGTAACATACATCATCCCACTAACAAACTATTACCCACTAGAAACATCTCAGAAACATGTGCTGGCTGAGGGAATATAGCACCTCACTATATCTTTTTTTTCCTATACAAGTCAGGCAACGGTACTAAATTTCCAGGGTGTTTTTGTTCTTTTTTTGGTTTGTTGTTGCTGTTGGGTGGGTTTTTCTGAGACCATATTTTACAGAAACACTGCAGAAACCCTCCGGAGAACAAATCGTCCTTTTAACATCTTTAATACATTTCTTGTTTTAAAATTTCTTTAAGCACATGTAAGTAGTTGTATAACACGTTAATCTCATTCTCACACAAATACACATAAAAGGGATTTAAATATTGTTGAATAAACCAGCCCATTTGAGGAAGTATCATACTGTTGCTGTCCTCAGCTAAGGACAGAAAGTAGAGTAGTTAATCTGAGTAGGACAGCAAAAACTGGATCCAAGTCTGTCGTTGCAGAAAACATGCTTCTACTCAGCATGGCATCCCCATCTCATGAGAGGGAACTATGTACTTGTGGAAGTCACAAGCTCATACATAGAGTGGGAAAAAGGGGCTGGCTGAGAGTAGTAAGAAAGATTTCATTAGTGACATGCTATTTCCAAACACTTGCTAGCTAAAAAGTAGCCACTCTTCTTTTACTGCTGGGCAACACTCATTAAAACAGCTAAATATTCCAGAAATATAAGCCGAGGGAGCTCGATCAAGACTGCCAATCTTAGCACTTTGGTTGTCTCATGGAGGTCTGTTAGTCCTGGGTTTTTTTGTTTGCTTGGTTTGCTTTTTATTCCTCCAAGTAGTCCTTGGTGCCAGAATTATCAGAATGTATTAATATATCAACTACCTTGATTTTTCTTTCAAATGAATTTCCAGCCTACACGTTTTTGAGAGCAAGAATAAAAAAAATTACCATCATGCAAACTAGCAACACAGAAATAAAAAGCAAAGGTAACAGAAAAACAAACCTTGATGTATCATTTTTAAGAACTCTCTCATGTGTTCTAAGGTATTCTCAAGATTTTTTAAAACTTGGGGCATGTAAGAGCGTTCATTTATTATCTGCCTTAATGCCAGCTATTTTTAATGTCAAGCCTTCGTGTGGTAATCACGTGCCAAGAAAGAATCACACAACCTTCTTTAATACTCTCTAGCACATCACAACTGCCTTCCCAGCAAGAACACACAAAGAAATGCTCTCCGTTGCCCTTGCCTTCCTCAGCGGGGTGGCAGGCTTGCAGGACTGCCTTTACATGTCTTCCTTCTCCATACTGGACATCTCAGACAGCATTTTAAAGATGAACCAAAAGCAAGAAGAGTGAATGCTAGCTCTTCTGAAGCTGGCTTTCTGAAACAAGAAAGGATGTAATAGGCTGCTGTGCAGCATAGCCGCTGGATAAGTGCAGAAAAGCTGTTAGAGAAAGGTGGTGGGCTGGGGGGAAACCCCACTTATCCAGCCCCCCACGACCGCACAGAATGCATGAGGGGCATAAAGGGTCCTTTGGAAATGGGACACTGTGTGGATGGAAGAATTCCTGCTCTTTATCAAGCAGGGAGGTTGTGACTGTCCTGACTTGCACAATTTATCAGGCTAACGTTCCTTTCACCTGTATATACTTCTAAAAAGGTCCAGGGGCAATCTGGCAAACTTTTAAAGTGATCCCAAAGAGAAGGAATAATTCTTGTGAGAAGCTCCCACGACTTCCATTCCTGCAGCAATGGCATCGCTTCTCTATATTTGTCCATGGGGGCTATCTGATCTGGAATCTGTTCTCTAAGCAATTAAACTGACAGAGGGAAAAATGATGGGGAAATTGCACACACACACACACAAAAAAAAGGAAAGCTTGTATCTGAGCAGCTGTTTTGGCATCATAGGTGTTGAGCTACAGGCTACTATCAGTGAGGCCGGTGACATGGGATTTCTTTGGGCAAAGACTATGAAATGATTTATAATTTAGTCGAACTTGCATTATTAAAAAGGGACTCTGTCTCTTTTGAAAGGTATTTGCGTCTGTCAGTTATTCTCTTGATTTTACAAGGTACTGGCCTAGTTGGAGACCAAGTTATTAAAAAATAATCTTTTTTGTTGTTGTAGTTATTGAACTGATGCGATCAAAAGGACTCCATGATTTATAGCATGTGTCTCTAGGGAAGCTTTAGTCCATTTTTTTTTGGTGTGTCTCCTTTTGATGTACATTTAAATTTGCCACTCAGTGAGACATTCCATTTCTCTCTCTCCCTGTGTGAATGCAGATGTGGGGGGTACTCTATCATTCACCCTCTCTCAATTTAAGATGGGTTTAGGCTGTGGTATATCTTTCTTTCCTGTTTGGAAGTTTCTAAAATCATTCTCACAATCAGCACTTTGGTGACAATACTTCAACCTGGAAATACTTCCCAACCCTCCGCGCTCCCCCCCCCCCGCCCCCGCCCATGGCTGGTGACACAATCTTCTGTGTTTTCTGAAGCTTTGAAAGCAATATTTGCATGCTCAGGGCAGTTATTCTGCCTTGTTTCCTTTTGTCACTAACTGTGAAAAGGTCACACTGTGCATGGTGCATACATAGCTGTGTTTGCACTGACTGCTGCAAGGTCTGCAACTGGAACCAGTGCAACTCTAGCAGCACAGCACAGTTAACAGAACGATTCCTATGAAGAGGAAGGGTCTATTAGTCAGCATGCCTATCATAGCTGCTTGGGTTTTGGGAGCCCAGATTAATATCTTTGCATACTAGCATGCCATATAATAGTTTCTTAAAGCTAGCTCAGGACATGCAATGCAAGGCTGTCGAGCTGCCCAAGGAACCTCAAAACTTAATGAACGTACATACACCATATGTCCTCAGCCTACAGGCTAGACATGGAAGGGAATCAACCATTTGCAACCAAACATCCGTCTGCACTTGAGAGCACAGCAGGATTTTAAAAGTTAGATCAGGACCTAAAACGCCTGTAGCTTTGACTCTTGCAGACCTCCGTTTTGTTCAACACATTAAATGCCACTAGTTAATTTTTATTTAAAAAAAGGAAAAAAAAAAAAAACAGAAAAAAAAAAACCCAACCCCAAAAACGTTTTAAACCATTCCAGGACTACTGCATTTTAAGGAGGGGAGAAACTTCTGCAGAAACTGAGAGAGAACTGTTGTATCGCACAGAGATGGTCAGGTAAGAGTTAGAAGCCTCCTGAGCTCCTCTGGACACAGTGGAGCAGGCTGCCCAGAGAACTGCTGATTAACAGCATTTTGCTCCACAAGAGGCAGCCCCTCCTTGTTCCCAGACTCTGATGAGCTCCCATACCTGGGAGGCGGCTGCCTTTCCTAATGGAAGCTGGCATGCACTCCCGTGCAAGGCTGTGGTTCTCATTACATGGGTTACCATACCCTCTCCCCTTTCCCCAGACTGGAAGCACTGCTGGCTGACCACATACTTGGCAATCAAATGGGAAAACAAAAGAAAAGGTTCCAGAGGGAAATTAGTCACAAAGCTTCTAGTTTCATGCTCAATTCACAATCCTTTCACACAGTACTGGAAACACTGGTCTCCTCCCAGTGCCTTGCAAAGGAAGATACGTGAGGACCACCAAGAGTTAAAAGGAGATTCCCCATGTTTCTAGCAACCCAAATAAACAAATGTATGCCATAAGCAGTGACTATTTTTAGAAAGTCAAAGATGAAACTCAGCATTCAGCTTGTTTTTGTGCTACCATCCTACCAGCGGACATTACGTTAGATTTTGGAGTCAATAACCAGTGACCAACGGGCTGACTGGTAACTTTATGCACTGTATTAAACACACAGTGATATCTCATTAACTACTTCCCAAACCATGTACGTTGTTTTTCCACTGTGTTTTACATTTTAGAAGATCCTTGGAACTAATCAGTGCAACAGCAGGCATACAACAAAGCCTGCTATGCATGTGGTCAAACACAGCTATTTTGTAACGGACTAGGTACCTCAATATGTGTCTGTGTGCAGATGGAATATTCAGTCAGTGTAGAGAAGTATTTAGTTCTAGGCAGCCGCTCCTCTGACCCAGTCTCTGTCACTTTGAATGAATCAAATAATTTCTTGTACTGACATCTCTCTCCCTTGATGATAAGTGGAGTCTAGAAAACTAGCACAGATCTAGATATTGTAGAAATCTGAAATTAGACGACATGAAACCTTAATCTTCCCCAGCTTCCTACATAGTCAGTGGAGAAACTCATACATCTTAAAAGAATCTCTAAGTTAGGCTCCCATGCTGCCAAACACAGCTAAATATTTCTGTGGGAGGGAATAATTTAGGCCAGAGAGAAAAAAAAGTGAAAAAAGTCTTTTTGGAAGGAAAACAGAAAGAAGTATTACAGAAAGAAATACTGTAAAAATAACAGGGCACTGTGCCAAACCTTAGGCAGATCCTCAGGAAAAGTTTTTAAAAGAAGTCTCATGCCTTTGAGATAGTCCCATATCTCTGTAAGTGCTGCTGACTTAAAGGCAAGCCTCAGAGATTAACATGAAAATAAATCTCAGCAGTTCTTGCCACATCAACAATTAACCTTGTACATTACTAGGTTCAGACTTTCAAGGTCAGTTATCTTGACTGGAAACAAATAATTAATCTCCAATATTTGTTTTTTAATCTATTTTACAGTATAGGGAAATGCAGTAATACTGTGTGAAGTAGGGACTAAACCCTGTATCTCTTTTCAGTCATGGAATGCCTAACCAACAGGCTGTACAGAGATGCTCCTGTCGTTCTTTTTTTAATCTCTGGCCCAACAGATCGTACAATCTTTTCTGAAAACTGGAACAGCTTCACCATGAAGAGTGTAGCATGGTTTCTTTCCAGAGCATCCCATAATTGACTCTCCTCTATGAGATGGGAAATACAGAATTGAAGGTATTCAGGCTGAAAAGGAATTGAAAATCTTCCACATCTGGTGCAAAAGCTTGGAAAGTGGTTTCTCAGCTTTCTGTGCTTGGCTGCAGCAAGCATCACTACCCTTACCAGTGCTCACTCCCAGCTCTGTGTAGATCTTCAAAAAGGACCAAGAGAAGGACTTTTTTTCCTCTGTCCTCTCCTTCCTACCTCACTGCTTTGCAATTCCTGCCAGGATAACCCCTCTCCCTCCCTTTACACCTCAGACAGGGGCCTCAAGCTCCTGCTACCTCCTGCAGCTCAAGCTGGTGCCATCCTCCTGGGAGGGATGCCAAACCCAAACCAAAGCAGCCACCGAGCGAGGTGCCGGTGCAGCCCACCGCAGCAGCCAGCAGCCCACCAGCAAACCAAGGCGAGCGGCCACGCAGCTGCAGCTGCTCCCAGTGGCAGCCTTCTCCCCATAGCATGGGTGAGGAACGGCATGATGTGCCTGGGAGACAAGACCCTTTCTGAGTCGTGAGGGAAGTTTCTGCACCCAGGTAGGTGCTTCCACGGTCCCTAACGCAGCACAGAGAAAAAGAAACTACTTAATAACATCTACAATTTAGGAAAGACAGGAAATATTAAAGTAACAGGTGGGAGGCTGAGAAAGAAAACCTGACAAAACCTGAGTTTTGGCTTCATTGCTGAGAACCAGCCCTCTTACCCACAAAGTAAAATGGGCCCTGAGAGCTCTTCTGTTTGCAGGTTTAGGTAAGCACAAGGAGAGCGAGGGGCAGAGGGTGGGAATGTGAATGCTGCTGTCTTCCCTGCTGTGCTTTCTTCCACCCCATTCATACTTGAGGGAACACTTCCATTAACACACATCTATAGGAGTTACTGGAGGAAGCAAGCCAGACTGTTCCTCAGCAGGAACCGTCTTCAACAAAGGGACATCATTTCCTTGCAAAACTTTCGCTTCAGGGTTATTTTAATCTGAAGCGTAACAGAATATAGGAGCTGTTTTGGTTAAAAAAGGCCTCAGTGGACTAGAAACATGACAAAGAACCTGAGAAAGATTTTTGCCTCCTCACTTCCCCTAAAAACTAAGTCGTTTTTTGCACCTCAACATCCATTTTAGATACCGATGTTTATGTCTGAGCTATTAATAGCTGATAGGTTTGGGCTGGGACCAAAACCTGTATTCCTTCTCCTTGCCTAAGGTAACCAAGAATTGCTCTTCAATTTCAATCACTCCACAGCAACACCTTCAACAAGCTGATATCAAGATATAATTAATTTAAATTAATGAAATATTAATTTAAGAAAACCTAAAAGAGTGTATTAAGTATTCTTAGAAAATTCAGTAAGTTGTGCAGAGACAATCTGGAAGAAAGGCTGCTCGGATAATAAAAAATATGTGGTATATCTAAAGCACATTGTTTATGTTATCTGTCATTGTAGGGCTTGCAAAAATGAATCTGAGCCTGATCTGTGATCTCCTGTATGTTAGCACTGCTCCAATGACCTCCCTAAAGCATATGAGTGTGAACAGGATAAACATCAAGTCTCCTTTCCCAAATAATTCTTAAGTTTCACTTTACCCTGAATTACAACATCTACTCAATATTGTATAAATATATTTCCTCACCTTGACATTCAGAAAAGCAAACAGATATCACGTCAGCACCCACCCCAAACCATTATAATTCATTGTTTTGGTTGAACAGTCTGATTTCTCTGCCTTCACCCACTGTACGAGCATGGCTGAGTGCCAGCTGAACCACAACGATGCCCAAGACCCGGAGAGATTATGCGGGTAAAGCACGTACTGCAGCTGTGATGATATACAGGAAGGGGATGGATCATGCTGAGAGTCACTTCTGCCACACAGTAATTCAGTGGAATAAACAAATATCCTTTATCTTAAGCTCTGTATCTGTATGCCCAGTGCTTTCACAGAGACTGGGGGGACGGGGATTTGTGTTGTGTTAGTGGTGAAGTGGTGAGTGTTGTTTTTTTTTTCTTTTGGTGGTATGAGATGGTGTCTTTGGAAAAAAAAAAAAAAAAAAAAAAAAAGAGAGAGCTAAATCAGTTAATTTAAAAGGCCTGTCTGCATAATTCCGGGAAACGTTGTCTGCAACAAAGAAACAAATTGTACATTATCAGCACAAACCTGCAAAGCTATTTCATACAATCACTATATCTTCTAAAACTTCAAAACTTTCTGATTTCCATTGCCTGTTCTCTACCATTACCTTCAGCAACGCATTCTTACTCTGCTCTGAGCAGGCAGCTACTGCTGTACATCTGTAAGAAGCAATAGGAAGAGTGTGAACCCTATGGAACACGCACAATGCACCACAGCTAATAAATGAAAGCAAGGGGGTTCCGAGCACAACAGCTACAGCCTACGAAGGGGCTGATACGTTGCTTATCAGAATCCCAGGCAACCTTTCTACCGACTACAAGTGGCTGCCGGCGCTCCGGAGCCAGCAGGCAAGAAGGCAGCTATCTGCACAGCAACTACCACATCGGGAATCAGTGCAAGATACATTCACTAGCGTTTAGGCTGAAGAAAAGACCATAACTGGAAAAGATTTTCACACTATGACATTCATAAAAAAGTGAGACTACTTTCAGAATTAGCGCTCACTGCATTTGAATGAAATAAGACATTCTTCTGAAGAAAGCTGTGATGTTATAAGAATTATGTATTGATGAAGTGTCTAGTGCTGAGAAAAGGAAACTGCCTAATTTAACTAAAGTTAGCGATTATTTTGAGGAGAAACGAATGCAAAACAAAGAACTGAAAATACAACAAGACAAATATTTTTGAAACATAGAATAAATAAAAATTTATCTGGAAAAAAATTCAGTATTGGATGAACTGTGAGGTTCTGGAAAAAAGACATATCTGAATCTCTGTTTCCACTAAGGTTTGAAGAATATCTCATATGTGATCACCACCAATGCACTGGATTGAAGCGGCATCTCAGTAGCCACATACTTCTAAATCACAAACACAGAGAATATTTGAACTAATAATAAGTAGAGGAACTTTTGGGGACAGAACTCATGTCTGTGTTGTATCTACATTTTGAATGTCTCTGTACACCCAACTTTGAAGGCTGAAGTAACACGCTAGACAGGGATACAAGGTTCCTACATTACAATAAGAACTTAAATGGCTACAATTTTACAACGGTATTAATCACATCTATCCATGACATGGACAAGGGCATAAGCATATTCAAATCTGCAGAGCACAGGAGGGTTAATGGGTAGCAACCAGATGCAGCAGATCATTAAAGAGTGAAATGAAGCCCTTGGTTAAATAATAGTGGTCCATCACTATATATTTTAAGTCAGCCAAAAATTCAGGGTAATACCTGGAGATCTGGATCGCAGGATATATATTAGACATTGGGGGGGACAGCCTTGAAAACAGTGAGTCGGGTGAAGGTGAGGTCAGAGATTGCCTGTTGATGAACTGTGAGCAAAGTATCACTGTTAAAAGGCCTAATGAAGACTTTGGAGACAGGAGATGACTGGTCCCAGCATGGGTGAGACAGCTATTGGAATTTATGCACCTAGTTCCAGTGCATACTTCATGGCAGACGTAGGAATGCTAGAAATACCAAAACGAAGATGGGTGGGATGTGTGACTATCTTTCACATTAACTGGCTGATTTATTTTCAAAAATAATAAGCTCTTAGAACTTCTGTGAGAACAAGAAAGTAAGGAAAGGGATCCTACTGAAGCTCCTGCTGAAAGACTGCAGCATGGGTTCAAACCACAGCAAGCTCCCAAGAATCCATATCACAGGACCACCTTTTTTGGCAAATTGGTGAAATGCTAAAGCCAAGGGATATGCAGGTGGTCAGAGCAGATGATACAATGGAGTCTTGACTACTAGTGCAGACCCTGAAGAAGACAGTTCTAGTAAAGCTGAATAAACCATTTGCTATCCAAACCTGTCCTCTGCTAAATTAACTTATTGAAAAGTTACGAATTCCTACTCATACCTCAAGGATTTTCTACAGAGTTCAATGTCTGACACATCTGACAGAGATAAAAATGTGTTGGATTTATAGGCTACCTTGAACTGCATTTTAAGATAAAATAAAAGCTTTTCTTGTTCCCATTCAGCCAGAAAGTAACTGCTGCAAACAGTGGTTCTCCACTGCCTTTGTTATTTTATCACGAACAAAACATTGCTCTCCCAGTAACAATAATAATGGTAGCAAAAGTGATAATAATTATAGTCCAATAAGATTTAGTTCTCAGAATGATAGTCAAACTTTTTACTAATTGCAAAGATAATTTTTTTTTACTCCTCACTATTATCTATAACAACATAACATTGTTTAAAGCTTTTTCCTTAGCGATTTGCTCTCTCATATTGAATGCACACAATGGTTAGTTAACAAGGCTGCTGCTCATTAGTGCTGAACTATTGGCAATGATCACTAGACCATTTGTATTTTTACTAAAATAAATAATTAGCAACTGTGCAAAAGATATTGGATGTAGAGGAAAATGGAACAAAGAAGGATCAATATATTAAATCTTTGAGAAGCTCATAGGCTGATGAATGACCTCAGTGGTAGAACACCATTAATTGCCTTATATTATTAACTTAGATTGGGGTTTACTTGTTAGTGGAGAGAAGACCACACGAAATCATGGACGAGCACTGTTCAGCATTAGGCACGTCATTATTCTGAAAGTGCTTATTTTTGTGGTAAATATGTATGCCAAGTTTTCTGAGATTACAGTAGTGTGTTTGAATCACTGTTTTTAAGATTAGCAAAACTTGTTTCTTGGGTTCATTTTCAAGCCAAATATCTGAAGCAAGTCGAAAACAGTGCTGATCACCAGCACTGCTAAGCCCCAATCTGTGTTTTTTAGATCTCCTAGGTTGAAGTCCTTTTTCTAGACATGCAGAAATGTGGTGTCTTTTCTGCAGTTGAAGTTTAGACACTCTAACCTTTTATCCTTCTCTTTACAACTGATAAGGAACACAGTGTTCTTTAATCATATTCTAATCACCACGACGATTTCCATCCCCATCTCAGTTAAAGGAGGCTTAGAAGATTATGACTCAATGATTGCATGTATAATCTCCAGATGAAAAGGAACGGCAACATTTTTGGGATAAGCCAACCTTGTGCAATGGTTCTTTGCCATTTTAAAGGGGAAGGAGGAGAGCAGGTAAATAATCTGATATACAGAAGTAAAGAGGGCGAATTAAGTTAAAGTCCTCTTAAAGCAGCGCAACAAAACAGCTTAAAAAAAATAAATTAAAAAAAGAAAAGAAAGTCAAAGCACCTATGAAGCAGCTTTCAGTCCATTATCCAATGGAAAACCAGTATTTGAAAGCAAGTGAATTCATCCTTGGTTGGATTTAGGTTTCGTAAAATAAGATTCTAGTATTTTATGCGCAGCAGTAGTCACTGAATCATATACCAGGTACACTAAACCTAGTCAGATTTTAGGCAGGAAAGGTCAAAACAAGACAAGCAGGTGTTTTGACCCTATGTGAAAGGAGCACCTTCTAACTCTAATCTGTCTCTGAAGGTTAAAAAAAAAAAAAAAAAAAAAAAAAGAGAAAGAGAGAAAATGTGAGATGACATATAAATAGACAAGGTTTTCACGAAGTCATCCTCCAGGAGAGACCACTGAGGTTCCTTGGCCATGACCCTCCTGTCCTTATCAACAGTCTGCCTGAAGGTGACATGAGAACTTTCCCTCCCACCCCTCTTCCTCTGCCATGTCTCCAAAAATTTAGATTAGTATGAACGTGAAATTTGCCCTTTTTTTTTTTTTTTTTTTTTTCCGAAGAAATCAGCAAGCAGCTTCCTTTGAAGCTTATGAAGAGACTGGGCAGGAGACCTCTTTTGAGCACTGCGCCAAGACTGCCCGGGAAGCCTCAGAACTTGGTTTTCATAGCTGTGGGTCATCCCAAAAGCATGTGCATTCTGCCAGCCATGGGAGCAAGAGCCCCAGGCCGTGTTTCGGCAGAGTACCCCTTCCCCCCAAAGGAGTGCCGACTGCCAAGCTGCAGCGCCAGCAGAGAGCCGCCTCTAGAACTGTAGTGCTCTCTCTGTCAGCTGCCAATTCTCTGAATTCCTCATTATCCACGCATGAAATCCAATGGGTGCCTAACGCCAGCTTAAACTACAAATCAACACATTACTAGCAACAGGGTAAGTAGGTGTCTTGAATGTACACAAACATGGCATTATAGGCAGGCATCTGTTCACGCTAGCGTGCTGTTCTACTTTTGCAGTTACGTCTGTTACTTACAAAGAAAGTTAGAAATCCAGAGAAAATTATTTCACCAAGTAGAAATCGACAGCCTGCCTGCTGCTGCCCGTGCAGAAGCACCACCAGTTGCACTATTGTTTTCCAGACAGAAGCACCTTTCCCTAGTACTTTAATTAATTCTTATACTTCATATTCTTCAGGAGCTTTTGGAGTGCTGTGTTCACTGGAATAAATGTGATATGACCTCATTCTTTAGCATAACCTTGCAAGAGGACTTTCCATTGAAATGGGACTTGTTCTTGCTCCTGTACATAAAGTTCCAATGCACGTTACTCCCCTGAGTCTCTCTCCAAGCTGCATTTCAGCTCTTATCTCTTGAATAGCAGAAGAGTGGGGTAGAATTACTCCCGATGAAATATTTATATTTTTTCTGATTTTTCTATCATTTACAGATGCTCCCATTAATTATATGTCTTAAAAATACATGCCCCTAAGATTAACCTGCAGAAATGTAGTTTATGCACATACACAACGCTTTGCTTTACCGATAAAATAAAATAAAATCAATAAAGTGCTGTATCTTGTGCCGTGTTAGCACTTAACTAATGGACACTTCACTGACTAACTGTCTGGAGAGTGATTTTGCTCGTCTCTGCTTCTCTTGCTTCCCTCTATGTTTTACCTCATTTAAATTTTGCCTCTCTTTCTAAGCAGATTAAATTTAATCCGCTTCTATTATTTGTGCCAGTGTGTGCACGAAGAGAGGCCCATGAACTGTTTTGCTCTGGTATCCCCAGTTTTATCCCTTTTTTTTTTTTTTTTTTTTTTAACTGACAACTCTGGGCTACTTCTTAGGTTTCAAATAACAACATTGCAAATGGAGAAACCCAGGAACAATCTTTGCAGAGATACTTAAGAGAGCAGAAAATTCATGACCTTGTGACCTTAGCCAACAAATACCTATGCTTCTTGGGTCTTTTTCAATGCTAATTTCCAAGTTTGATACTAATGCTGCTTAGCTTTTCTTGTGAGAGTAGGAAAAAGATGCCCTGGTAGGAATTAGTTATGAGGCAGTTAAGGTTAATTGAAGCCTCTACAGCTCCATTTACAACGCTTATAATGCGGTAGCCACTACACACACACAAAAAAAAAAAAAAACCCCAAAAAAAACAGGGACAAAAATGGAGCATCATGCCACTGGTTTATTCCACAGCTGAGCTGTGTAGATAATCTTCAGCCTTTTTCCATGTTGCGCTGTGAGCGTGATGGCCACTGACAACCTCCAACATGGGAATCTAACTTAGTGCATGACAAAAAATAAGATAAATTAAGATAAATATATCTAGTTTTCAAGGTGAGATTTTCTCTGTGCTTAACAGCACAGACGTGTGAGTGCCTGCCTTTACCCAACAGCCAAGGTTTTTATTTGAGTGCTCACTAATCAACATATCCAAAATGAGTAATTGAGGAAAATGTCTAGTCAGTAAAAGTTTAGGAAGTCACTTCTCACTGAGTAAATTTCCTATTCACAGGCTTGTAAAGTATCTTTCTTCTATTCTGTTTAAGGGAACAAGCCAAGTAAATGAACAAACTAAGCAAATCTCAGGCTGTGGTTGTGGAAGCATCTGTATCTGGATTGAAGAAAACGTCTGGATTTCAGATTTAGCCTTTCAGATTAGGTAGGGCTCATGAGCTTGGTTCGGGGTCAGTCTGAACAACTAGCTCCTCTTTGATGAGCTTTTCTGAGAGACGGCTGTAGGCAAGGTGGGGTGGGTGCTGTTGCTACATCCACTCTTATCCCTTCCCTCATTAGCAATGTTGCTTTCAAGACCCTTGGCCCATTTCTCTCTCTCTTTTCCCAGAAGGGATAGGACAACCTTCCTAGTTCACTCTCTCCTAACCAACCCCCTACTCCAAAAGCCTTTCCAGACCCTTTGTTCACACAACCTCATCTCACCTCTGGACTCTAGGATTCCTTCTTATCGCCTTTCCTGGTCCCTCTCCTGGAATCAAAATCATAAAACAGAATTTCACATGTGCTTCTCGGAGATCTTGAATAATTTCTGTAACTGACAACATAATGTGGTATTCCACTTTACAATAGCTCCCCAAAACCATGGGAAAGACTGCCCACGGTATAACCTCAATAAACATTGCATAACTTAGAAAAGAAAGATTGTATGGAGCTGTTAGAGGTGTTCAGTAATTTTTCAGTCTATGACAAGACAGGAATTTAACCTTGACAGTACTTAACCTTTTTTTTTTTTTTTAAATATTTTCTTTTTTAATGTGCAATGAAATGGATAACCAACAGAGAAAAAACCTGCATCTTCACTATACTGATTTTTTACAGAATCTGCACAATGTTCAGGTTTCCATACGTTAGCTCCTGTGGGGGATCCCATCTGGAATCCCTCATGTTTATAGCAATCATAGAAGTCTCTGTGGGTCTCCCTTTCTCAACAATTTCCATATCCCTTTTCATTTAAAACTTGTTTATATACAGATTCAAATTAACAAGGAATCAGCTGATTAGAATTCTAGATACTTTTCGCTAGCTCTACTACAAATGGATTAATTTGAAAAAATACAGGAACAGCCGTTATAGGCTACTCTATATATCTGATTAAATGATTAACTGTGTGTTCAGAATTTATCCACAGATTACTGGAACAGTCATGGCAACTGGATATCAAAAAACCTGAATATCCCAAATATCGAAAGCTAATGGCAAAGTAAATACACAGAGTTTTCTGAAAAACACATAAACACGCCTAAGAAACACCTCTAAAACAGCAAGAAGCCACCTGAACCTTTAAACAATAGGGTTTGGGGTATTCTAAGCTGTCCTTCAAATAGACTAAGCCCTACTAATGAAAACACACACACAAATCAAACTGACAGACTCAATATAAACATGCAACAAAACCTAATAATAAATCCTTCCAACAGGGACAAGAAACCAACAAAAAATCTGTATGACGAATAAATGATAAGGCTACAAAAAGTATACCCAGAGAAGATGAAAATATGGCAGAGAAGCCATATTCATTTTTTTACACCACTGCTCACTATGGAAAGTACAATAGACTCCCATGTTGTAATCCTTTTGCCTGGGAGACCTGTCCGAGGATCCATATGAAAATGAAATTATTGTTGAAAAAGTCATGACACAAATGGACAAAATGAATGGTAGGAGTTCATCGGGACCAGATGGTGTCCACCCAGGAGTTTCAAGGGAGCTTGGGGGTGAAGCAGACAAACAGTGGGTTATAAATTCCTGCCTAAAACTGTGCTTGTACCTAGGAGATAAAAAAAATGGTGTCATTAAAAAATAAAATAAAATGAAGGCAGGAAAAAGATGCCAAAGGAGCAAGATGGACAACTGGTACCTGCACGGGGCCAGTTAGTAAAAGCCTTAATAAAAGAGAGGAAGAATAGAAACCTGGACAAACATGAAAAAGCCAACATGTCTTTTCAAAAAGGAAGCAATACTTTAAAAACCTGTGGGTCCTCAGTGTTGGATTTCAACATAAATCTTGATACAGATCATATGTAACCTATTTACTCTTCCAAGAAGTTTTCCACAAATGCTTTCACCAAAAACTTTTGGAGAACTAGACGGCCATATGCAAAAGAAAAAATCCTGGCAAGATAATTGGCTTAAGGATGGGATAAAGAAGATGTAATACGATGGGATCTCAAGCAGTGAAAGCAAACCATCAGTGGAGTTTCACTGGGACCCCTGCTGTTCTATATGGTCATAAATATAACCTCCCAAAGGGGGTGAGTGGCGAGCTGATGAAGTTTGCTGATGATACTGAGTTATTAAAGCAGGAAGGACGAGACTCATGAAAAATTGCAGAAAGATCTTATGAGACTAAAAGGCTGAGCAATAAAATGTCAGATCCTGTTCAATACAGGTGAAAGTACAGTTAGTCAGAGAAAAGAAAAATAATCTCAACTCCGCGTTTAAAGAGATGGCTGCTGAACTGGGTGTTACAGCTTCAGAGCGTGATCTTTTGATTATGATCGACAATTCCATGAAAATGGCTGCTCAGTGCTCGATAGCAGTCAAAAAAGACAAATCACATCTCAGAAACTATTTCAAAAGGAAGAGAGAATAAAATGGAGAACTTCATTATGCCATTGTATAAATCTATGGTACACCCATATCTTGAATGTTGTGTATTCCTTAGTCTCAGAACAGATAATGTGAAATACGTGCAGAAAAAAATCAGGAGCAAATCAAAGGTGTAGGACAGCTTTTGTACAGGGCACAACTATGCTAACAATCTGTGGCATGGAAATGAGGTGATTGAGGGAGGATATGAGAAAACTTTACAAAATCCTGACTAGTATGAAAAGAGTGGATAGAGATGAACTGTTTAATTTCTTCTCTACAGTATTGGAACCAGGGGGCATCAAATTAAGATAGCCGGAGCCAGGCTCCACATGCAAAAAAGGAACTGCTTGTCTGTGCAGTACCTGGGATCCTCATGATGCTGTGAGATGCAAAATCTGGATTCAAGGGGAGACAGAACATAGAAGAGAAATCCACTGATGACTACTAAACAGAAGGAGATCAAACTCAGCCTACAGAGTTCCCTGACTGAAGCAGCTCTAACTGAATACAGTTGGAGACCAGAAAAAATACCAAAGGGAAGCATCCTACATCCTTACTCTGCTTTTACTTTTTGCTAAACATTCACTTATAGACTGCTACAGAGTCAGAATACAGCATTAGATGAATCTTTAGTCTGATCCACTGTGACTGTATGTGCTTATAGCTTCAGGATATAAGACAAGTGTCACCTGCATCATATTAATCCTTGTGGATTAAAATATAACAACTGAAGAATGCAAAGTTGTTCGCAACTTCCTCTCATACTCTTGTTCCTGGGCTCTGCCCCATATCCAGTGCTCAACTAGAAGGAGCACTGGGCACATCTGCTGTGGTTGCTAATCTGCTGTCTTTCTGTCGCATATAGCCCAGAAACCTTAATGACAGATCTTTTCAGTTTTGACTGGCAGCAGGAGAAATATATGCATAATCTGTTATTTTTGCACGGAGTATGACACAACATTTCGCTTTGGTTTTGTTACATAACGCTATGGCCATTTGCTATACTGCAAAGAAAGAAAATGCTAGAGATTATGGGGGAACTAGTTTTCAAAACCAGTTGGACAAATAAAATATTTATATTGAATAGATTTTACATCGCAGAGCCTGAAATTTGGCAACAGACATTACAAATCATGAGCAATATAGAGGATACAGAATTTAATTAACAAAGCTAAAGATGGAAAAGAAAACACACTGATATATGTAATATGGCTCTCAGCTTCAATATTCAGCAATAAAATAACAAGCCAGTGCTTCTAAACCAATCTAAAATGAGTAAAAAACAGAAGCAACATAGTTGGAAGGTTATATTTCAAAATGTAATTAGTGTCAGAATATTTCAGAACCACTGAAAGCAAATAAGTCACCAAGTTCAATACAAAGGGAAGCACACATGACAAAGAAGTAATTTAGAGAAGGAAACATACCTAATTATTTTTATTATTTAAATCTAATCATCATCAGATTAATTTAGGGGAAATGAAATGAAGGTAAAACACTACATCTTCATATTGCCAAATAATTGGTGTCAAAAAAAATTTAATTTACTGGAAACAATCCCTTCTGTGCAATTAAAGAGAAAAAAAACCACCCTATTCTCTATGTTAAATAGCAGCTTTCACTGTAAAATATAGCTCTCCAAAGATTAGCCACGGTTTAAATGAATGGTCACAGAACAGCATTTCCTATGTTCTATCTTCATGAAATTAAAGGCGACATAAAAAAGGCCTATTTGAGTATATTCAATAAGAATAGTGGACTTTAATTTATTTATTACTGTATGTTAAGATATCTTTTGGACAACGCTAGTATTTTGTTGTGTAAAATACTGAGATGCGCTTTCAAAAAACAGATGTTCCAGCACAACTGCCAGGTGGATGCTTACTTTAAATCAGAATCCAGATATTTCCAAAATGTTCCCACAAAGCCACAACTCTGAACATAGCCAAGATGCCATTTACATGACTGAGCAAGAAGTACCGCCTCCCTTTGGCTGTGACATACAAAGCCGCCACACCACCGAGCTTACGCAGACATCTGAGCATGATGAGAAAACACTGGCAATAGCCCACGTGGCAATTTTCAGTGCTCCCAGACCAACCTCCTCTACAGAAACTTCACAGACACTTCAAAAAACCTTTCAGGGATAGTGATGTTACTGGCAGTTTTCTCTTAACTGCTACAGGTTGAATACTCTGAAATAGAGATGGGCAAACATTCGGATACGTGGCTAGAAATCTGTCTGATGGTAGAAAGAGAGACCGAGTGACCTCTGTTATTTCCAGTTAGCCAGGAAATGTGCCATCCTTGCACTGCCTTTCAGCTACTTTGCTACAACCAATAACTGCAGACAGATGTTAATGCGTAGGAGTGAAAATAATAATATAAGCTTTGTGTTGTTTAGCCCCTACCAAATTTAGGCTCAGTATGAGGTCTGTGCACAGTCAGACCAGTTGTTATTTTATCCAAACTAGCTCATCCATCCCTCATCAAGATGCTAGCAACCAGCTGTGTTGATCCTCTTGTATTCAGCGCACAGCCTTTCTGTGCTCCACAGAAAAAAAGATCTCACTTTAGACTATGCTCAGTCAAGAGTGTTTTCCCATCAGGAATCCACAGGTGCAAGCTCTCTGGCTTTGGCTTTGCTCCGCATGAAAGCTAATTGCATACTCCTTGGATGACCATTTAGACCTGTGCCTCTTAACCTCTGCACTGCTGAGAATAAGCACCATGTTCAGCACTACGGCACAGAAATGGAGCAAGCTCACCTAATTACCCTGCCACAAGTCCTCCTATAATGACATCTTCCCATGCACTGCTCCCTCCTTGGGGCTCCACCTGTGGTCTTCCTACATCCCCAGGGTATAGGAGGTACCTTTTGCCAGTCCAAAGGAGTCATTGCACACTCCTCTCTTCAGCCCTCTCTCTTTCTAAACCCTTGGGTGGCTTTTTTGGCACAATAGAGTACTTGTTCCTGTGCCAAGGCTTCAGTCAAGTTATCTAAAGGAAAGGCATTAGCAGCTGGGAAGAAGAGGAAGATACAACACCAGTAAGACTACACAGCCAGCGATGTGATTGTGTGAAGGGGTTCAGCCAAATGGGGCTTGGAACCTAGAGCAGAAACATGGAGTGTGGCAGGGCTGGGTGACAGCTACGCACCACGGCATGTGCCATGGTCCTGGTGATCTGTCATGCAGATGAAGACCTGAGCAGAGCACAGTGTGCCAACTGCTTGGTCCAGATAGGGTATTTCTCTATTGTAAACCAGGATTCAAGAGCTCAATGCACACAGACCCACAATGATGAAAAAACCCTCCCCTTCAGCCTTGATTTAGGCTTAGCTGAGGAGCCTGGCTTTAGTGGGCTACCTGGTTACACCTAGCAGTAGAAGTCCATCATAGATTCCTGGTCCCTTGGGTGGAGATATCAGGTCTTACTTTGTTGTTGCATGCAGGGAGTCCTCTACAGAAAAGGAAAATACATAGACTTTACATTGGAAGAGGCTGCCCAGGGAGGTGGTAGAATCACCATCCCTGGAAGCGTTGAAAAAAACTCATGAATGTGATGCTTAGGGACATGGTTTGGTGGTGGGCTTGGCAAGGCTGGGTTAACAGTTGTACTTGATCTTAAAGGGCTTTTCCAACCTAAATAAATCTATGATTCTATGATTAAACTACCACTAACAGGACTCTTCTCTGGTTCGTGTCAGCAGGTCTGACAGTGTAAAATGTACTGTGCCCTCGTCATCCTTTCAATTACAAAAACAGAGGAAAAGCTTCACTACCAGGCCTTTGCAGGGAGCCATGACACAAAAATTAAAATTTCTGCTTTGTATACTTACACTGTTGTTAAATTCACTAAAATAAGTGTACTCTTTCTTAGCACCTATTAAGAAAATTTGACTGACTGACAAGATGGTAACCCACAAGACGGAAATGAGGGAGCTGGCTCTGAGCATACGTATGACAAACATCTATAATACCGGCAAGATTGCCAAACAACAGTGGACTCAGTTCATCACAGTCTCCTTTTTGGGGTTTTGTTAGCTTGTTTTAATATTAAAAGCCAGCACAGATAGCCTTGCACAGGGGATTCACTGATGAAAGGGCTTCTCACAAATGTCACAGCGTGGTGGGCTCTTTATGAAACCCTTTGATAGCCCCAGCAAAAGGATGTATTGTATTAGTACAGTGAGGGTGGAGAGAATGGAAAACCAGGCAACCACAAAGCTGTCTCAGGGCTACAGACCCTAGAAAAGCAAAAGGCTCTTGTGTGGTTTGGTTTTGTTTGTTGGTTTTGGGTTTTTTTCCTGCAGCAGAGCGTGGAGTGGCCCTACATTTGTGTTTAATTTACCTGAGTTTCATTTAGATGTCACAAGCATCCACTGCCCTTGAAAAAGGGCCACGTCACACGCAGAACTGACAGCTTCCATGGGGGTGTCTGAAGCGTATCTTGGAGCTTGGGCTCCTCCAGCAATTACACTGTGATAAGAACTCATATCTTGTAAACTTCAGCCCCGAGTAGCTGAGCATAGTCCATTTGTGACAGTGTTTGTTTTCCCCACTGTGATCTTTTAGACAGTGTCATACTCTATTTACTCACATTCTGTAGCTGCTGGAAGACTTAATTTTAATTGATATTTTACTGTTCTAAGGTAATTCTACACCATTATTCAAATAATATACACGCACGTGGTTTTCTTGTAAATATATAATCAGATACATCTGTTATGTTATTGACTCCTCTGAAATTAAGTTTTAGGTATTTTTAACGGTAAGAATACCACTGATGTATTAATGGACAGAAAGGCATAGTACAGCCTCCATCCATCTGAAATAAACCATTATTTATTCCTTAAAACCATTATTCCCCCAAACTGCTGTTTAATTAATCACTCGGTGCCTGTGCTCTGGGGATACTTTTATTTCCTTTATTTTATTGACTAAGCTCTGATCTCTCAGTCAGTTTAGTGTAATACCAGTAGGTGGAGTAATGGTAAAGCAAATATCTGCTTCAGGTATTTATATTTATAACCAGCCATTTTTAATAGGTTTTGCCGAGATTTGAATAAACCAGTTGGACATATGTCAGAAATGTGTATACATATAAATATATATTACTTACATGTACACACTTAAAAACATACAGATTAAAAGGACATACTTAATACTTCAGTGATGAAGCACTTTCTCTTAAATCTGACATTCTATGCAGTTTCCTTCAATTTCTCTATATTGGGTAAAACATATTTTGCAAATTGTGCTTGAAGCCTGAAACCCTACGTCCCCATCTACTTCAAAAGGACTGATCAGCACTTGACGGGAGTAAGGACTTGCTGCAAGTTCCAGTTTGGTATTGAGGTCAGTTGAGATTTGAGAGACAGCTCTGGTTAATAGTGTCGTGCCCTTGCCAACCTGCAGTTGTGTAGCGTGCCCAAAGCCCTCAGTACGCTGGATAGGAGCAGCATTAGCAAGACCTTTGTCCTGTGTCAGGGTGGAGGATGGTTGTCGTGGATGAATGCACTCACATAAAGAAAAAGTTTCTACGAATGCAGCTGCTGTTCTTCCTCCTCTCCCTTGCACAAAATCCTCCTAGCTACTCACGTGGACTTCAGATAAACACTAGCAACTTCCGAGTGTTCAGGTAGGCAACAAAGCGGAGCCTTTACACATGAGTAAGAGCCCAACGCCACTGCAGCAGCTTAGTCTCCTAAAGCAGCAATTTTAAGCTCAAATTTAAGTCGCTCCCATATGTGCTAACAAAATATAGAAACTTTAGAAAATGAAACGGATACGCACTGAAAGGAATCTCATTTGGACTGCAGCCGCTAGTCTTTGTTCAGGCAGTATTCCTACCAAAGTCAGCTGCAGGTTATTTTTCTCTTTCTGATAAAACAAGAAGCACAAGCTCCTCGGTCACTGTAAGGAGAAAAAACCATCAGTTAGTATTAATGTATTTATTGTGTCACTGCATTCAGGTAAGAAGCACAACACACTTCCGTACAGTTATCTCAGACTGATATCTGAACCATGACAAAGACAATGCATTCCCTAATATTAGTGTTAATTTTATAAGATGGCTGAAACTGAGCTCTGATTGAGTGCAAAAATTAAAAACTTGGTCAGGTTATCACCATCATTCTTCAGCTATGAGATCTGCAGGAAAAAGCATATGTGCAGCAGCTTCGGTTTGCTCCTGGTTTTTAAAAATATTAAATTGCAAATACCAACACAAAAGGAGAAAAAAAGAGGACGAGATTTCCTCTGTAAAATTAATATAGGTCTAAAGAACTGTAAATATCAGTCTCATTATATGTACTACCGAGTATAGGTAAGGTTATTTCCCCTATCACCGTTTGTTCTATGCAGCTATGTGGAGATTATTAATATTAAAGAAACTCATTCTTCCCACCAAATCCACAAGTTCAAGAAAATATTTTAAAATACTGAATCTGCCTGCACTACCTTCTTTAGGATTGTTCAAGCTCGTAATAATTTTACTATGATTTTGTTTGTAAATTACTTCTGATTCATTTGGGATTTTTTTATTCTTTTTGTATGCAGTATTCAGTAAACCAAAAATATCTGTACTCTTTCCCCTGCCAATACAAGCATTGCAGTGCGATCATCTTCTACCTCCCTATTTTCCTCCAGAAGAAAGGGGGGGATGCACAGAATAACAGATATTTCAAACTAACCACCTATTTTCTGTCAGACAAAATATAGTCATATCCCTGAAAACAAACATAACCTCAACTTCTACCAGAGAAAGCAAGCAAGCAAAAGATGAAGATAAAATATAACACAATCATTCAATAAAAAGAGCTGTAAGATTAAGGGAGTCGTGAATTAGCGTGATCTCAAGAGATCGCGCTCATGATAACTGACATGTTTTGACACGTATGGAAAGGGTAAATGAGTTTTAAAGCTGAGGAAGAAAGGAACGTTTTACAGAGCTGTTGCCTAATTAGCGCTATGTTCTTGGAGCTGCTGTGCACCCCCGGCAGCCCCCCCAGCCTCGCTGGCAAGGGGAGCCGCAGCTGGGGTGGACCAAGCAGCCTCCAGCACCAGCCCTGACTGGCAACTGGGGGAGCAGAAGATGAGGGCGCCAACAAAATCCGAGGCAGCACAAGCAGGTGCGAGGCTGCGAGCTGGGGCCACAGCAGAGGTGGACGTGTCGCGCGTAGTCACCGTGCCCTTTTCTCCAAAGGTAACCCCCGTTCACCCCCTGCACTCCTCACTGCTAGGATGTCACTGGTTCATTTCTTCTTGCTTTGATGAAGTAAAAAGTATGGCTGTCTGGGGAAAAAAAAAAAAAATAACCATGCACCTTTTTTAGCAGCCGAGTGCATGAAATTCAGTTCACATCCAAGCCTCTGGAAAAAGGGCGTGTGTGTGGGAGCAAGCTCGTATCTCACACACTGGCACTCGTTCTTCTGCCGCCTCGCATCTCATACATCTGGCAGAGGGGGACCCGCTACCTGAATTTCAGACTTGTCTTTTCCAAAGGAGACAAAAATGGCTTTCTTCTTCTTTAGTCCTTGTTTCTACCTTAATTGAGATGAAAATTGTTTTCTGCAGGGGCTTTTATTCCCATCTCAGGAGGATTTAGACTGAATAGGAATTCCCCCAATTTTCAAAATGATTTCTTACTGTTACTCAAATGTCATGGGTCAAAAGCCCGAGAAACAGAGATAATATTTTGGCTAAATCAGATCCTCTGGCCTGATTTTCTAATTAGTCAACATACTAATGTACTTGTCCCTTTTAATATGCTTTTCTTCCCCCCCCCCCCCCCCCCCCTTTTTAAATTAGCACAGTTTAGATTTTTGCAGATTGTTTGGGGGAAGGGCGTTGACCCTTTACTGCAGTTTTCTTTCTGCTCACAAAGAAGCTTGCCCAAGGGAAAAAAAAAAAAAATAATCCTGTAACATTTATGACAAGGGCCTCTCCACTGATGACAAAAAAGATGAACCAGGTCAGTTTTGCACTCATCCTTAATCTGACTACACAGTTTTCAGATTAGGTGCTAGCTTGTCATTCACAGTTATCCACAGTATAAGGTTGGGAAGTCTGACATGAGGGGTTAGGGGATGATTTAGTGTATGAATTTGCCCTTTTGATATGTTTCTTGACGTTTCTGAGTCTAGAGAGCCCCTTTGCATAAATCTTAGCTGATGCTGCCTCAAAAAGTAAGTTTACAATATAGTGCTTTCTGCTGGTGTTATTTTGTAAAACTGCATCCCATTTCAGTGACTGCTAGGTGCTGTGTCTCTGGGTTATGGTTTGCAGCATTTTATACATTATTCTCTGGGCTCGGAGCCACCGAGAAGACAGACTTGGGAAAGCAAAAGCAGAACGGGAAGTGGGTCTTAGTCAGATTCGCTGTGAGGCAGAAATCAAGGGCAAGTCTGGAAGCTCTTGACAGAAAATGAGACAAGAGAAATAAAGTGGTGGCAGAGGGGCATGAATAAAAAGCAGACCACTTCTGAGATCTTGAATATACTGCAGGTGAAATCCAATATTTAGCTGAAATGTTTTGCTTCCTTAAAAGAACTGTAAAAAAAACTACCACAGAGATCTGCATGCAAATCTTAGACTTATAGATTAATTCAGGTTGGAAGTGACCTTGGGAGGTCATCTACTCCAACCTTCTGCTCAAAGCACGATCAGAGCAGAATCCGTTCCAACTATGCATTTGTGAACAGGCATGTAATGAATACTATATCCTCAACCAAGTGTCCAGGACTAAGAAAAAAAAAATAATAAATTGGGTATCACCTCCTAAAATAGCTTGACATTTGAAAGGTAAAGAACGTATCCAGCAGTAACTAACATAGGTATCCATTACACTAGCACTTCAAAGCACAGCTTTCACATGTTAGCAGCAGCCTTATTACAGCTTTACCTTATCTGCATTAGCACTAAATCTCAAGTAACATGCAGAAAAATGAACTACGGTAACGCTTCAGTGGTAGAAGGATCAGAGGAAACCTAAAGAAAGATGCGAGTAAAACGTCTTTAGAGTCTCCCTAAATTTTCTATATAGAACTGCAAAACACACTATAGCAAGAAATAAGATCCCCACAGAGTTCATGTAAATGAGGTACTAGAGGATTTGTTCATTATTAAACTTGTATTGTGTTTACCTGTGTAGTGCAAGATTGAGGAAGACTTAATTGCATACTATGTCCTTGCCCTCTGACCTTCCTGTTAATTACATTTTGCCACAGTAAGATTTAGATGCACCATTTTCTCTTATTTCCCTAGGACTGAGACAGTTATTAATTCCTAATAAGCTTGCTTTTTCCATCTGCAGAAGGCTATATTTTCTTTTCGTTGCATGCACAGTACTCCCAGAAGCTTTTAATTTGCATATATTGAAGATCACTTCACACATTTAACACTTCCAAAGTAAACTTGCTTAGAGCCACCATGTGGCTGTGCTCTGAGGTTTAATCTCCTCCTGATCTGTAATCATAACACCCACAGAAATTAGCAAATTGAGGAGGAGAGGTGTATATATACACACATATATATGTATATATCTCCTCACACATACATTGTGTGAGTGTGCACGGGGAGCATGGCTGCCTGGTAGCTTTGCTGAGGTTCATTTTTTGAAGTGTTAAATGTAAAGACTGAACTTCAACATACCACCTACTCTCTTTTCTATGGAGCTGTTATTGCCATGTCATATGGCTTAGTTTCCAACAAAGACGACGTTCTTTTCTGAATCAATGAAGATTTTTTTTTTTAATCTTTGAGAATGTTCTTTTTATTTCAGATGGGATATTAATTGAAATTATATTCTACTCCCATCCTCACCTACTAGCTTAATAGTCATCACATTGCACAAATTATTTTTAATACCTTGAAAAATTCATTAAGTGAACAAAAGATCCTGACACAAGTCATAAGATTTTTTTTTCCTCAAATGTGAAGTTAATAAAAAAGGACTCTAGGATATTAAGGTCTACTTTTTAGGCCACCTGTCTTCCCATTCTAAAGAAGCGCTTTTCTGCTTATTTTCAGCAAATTTAGACACTAAGCTCTGACCAAAGATAATCATTAAACCAGGGGATTTTTACATGCATGAACCTTCCAGCAAAAAAGGAGATTTTCACAATGAGACTTGTTTTCTTTGTTAAGAGACTGTGCACAGAAGGCAGCAGTTAAGCCTCTTCTCAGATTTCAAGCAGGGTAAAAACTGCCATTTATAAGAGGACTTGTGTCCACCGAAAAGTCTCTGCCACACAGGCAAATAAGGCTGGATGGAGAGGAAAAAGGAAGTATAGTCTACGTGGTGCCAGTGAAAGCATCGTGCCCTGTCGGAGCATGTAGAAGTGCTGGAAAGGCTAGAAATAAGTTGATGTCACAAGTGCAGCTCAATTTCTCTAGACTGTCAAGCATGAAGAAAGTATCTTGTCATCCTCAAAGTTCATGGCAGTTCTCCAGTCCTGGGGTATTCAGGTGGGGTTTTGTCCATATGAGCACCATCTCCTCACCCCAATGAACTGGAATTACAATCAGGCTCCCCTGTTGATGAGAAAAAACTTGCTGACTTTATTTTCAACTTCTGTCACTGTCCAACTCCAATGAGATTTGGAATGTGAAGGGATCAGTCCAGTGAAAGCCTGCAATAACGTGGATCTGGGGGGAGGGACAATTTCTATTTTGTGGTTATTGGGAACAAAGCAACAGAGTAATGGACAGATCCATTTATTCTCCCACAAACACATTTTGTCGAAGTCTTTCCCAACACGGAAAGCCATTTTAACATAGTTTTCCACTTCCTGGTCAGTGGCACTTCTCACACTGAAGAGGGTTTGGACTCAGAGGTGGACCATCACACTGTGCAGGTTCACACAGCCAGCAGGAGGTCATCTGCTACCCGGGATTATTTTGTCCTACAGGAAACAGCTGGAGCGATCCGCCTGTGCTCTGACACAGCGTAACCATGCAGCCTTGGAGAAGCCTTTGTAAAAAAATAGCTAAGCCAAGAGAAAGACAGGATAAGCCTCCCCTGGGTCCTCCATGCACATGATGCCCCTTGGCTCTGGGGCTGCATTTTCACTTGGCTCCAGTACCCCACTGAAGGATCACCATCTCCCTGGCCAGACACCAGCACCTGGGGGTGACCTGGCTGCAACGGACTCTGTCACCATCCCCTGCCCAGCACAGTTTGCCTTGCTGAGGACCACGGGACAGGGCTGAGGGAGGGAGGCCACTACCCCACCCCACCCCACCCCTCAGGCACCCTCAGCAGTGCGTCCAGCACCGTCACAGCTCTGTGCACTACTCAAACCCACCTTAGCTCAAAGCCATTTGTGAAGTTACCGACATCGGAAATTTAGTCCAGGTCAATATTTGACAGACTCGCAACAGCAAAAGAAAAAAATTACCTCTTATGCAAAAAACCTGTTTCCCTTTACAGTTACATCTGGTTTTGCCACAGTGTAAATACCTAAACCTGCATATACCTATTTACAAGCATACTTAGCTGAAATTTTCAAAGACTATTACATCGATCAGAAATCAACAGCAATCTCCACAGATAGACATAAATAAGTTATTATGTCATTATTCTTCTAATTACTTTTCATGCTAATTTTCTCAAGTTGTTTTAGATTCATCCAGTCTACTTGACTGGTATGTAAAATTATCCTTTCGACAAAGTCATGGGCAACTGCAATAGAAACTGCTCATCCTTCCCCCAAAAAAATGCTCTCAGTACATGCTTGACTTGAAGTCTAGAAGGATTGAACATATGTTTAAGTGCTGTTTTATGTGAACTGGCACCCTTGGTAGCTCTCAAAGTTTCACAGGCGTGCACTTGTCTGGCTGTGTAGAGCAGAAGCAGTGGGAAGGCTAAATAAACCAAGAACGTCTGAAACTTCTTTTCCTTTTTGTTGCATTTAACAACGACAAGAAAAAACTTCACTTATATGTAACCAAGCCTTTCATAAACAATCACTAGCTGGCTGATCCTTACACTGCCATGAAAATCCTTTTACAGATCATTTTATTGAAGGACCATCTGTATTCAAGGTCTTTGTCCAACTTTGCTAAACACCTTGTCTTGCCATAAATGATTGATTAACCAAAACTGTTAGTAGCACAGTAACATCCCAGACATGCACTAGAGTTAAGGCAACAAATAATGCATTGCTAGACCCCGTAGAAGAGTTAACAGCTGTTTCCAAGAGGCAGCAAAATAGGAAGTGTTGGCAGTGAAAACTTTTTAGATGTATAGGAAGAAGTGATGTAAAATATAGTGACTTCCCCAGGGATTCTACAGAGCTTACTGAGTGAAGTAATGTACTCCAATAAAGAATGATGCTTTTCTTCATTGACAACTGTCTTCCAGAAGTTTTCAAAGCATGTGTAGCTTTCCATTTAAATTTATGGTTCGACAATAAATTAAAAAAATAAATAAATCATTCTGCAAGGCTTTTTAAAACATATGATGAATGAACAGGGATTTTAAGCCCTACTTGACTGTTATATGTATATTTCACATCATAGAGGAGCATCTAGCAACCTCATGTGATAAGATCTTGAAAAAATAATTAAATTCCTGGCCTTTCTACTATTACTTCCAATTACTGTCTAATGTAGTAATGTAATTCTGATATGTGAATAAGGAATTCACTGTTGTTTTCCACTAAAACAAATTTCTGCATAGTTTTTCAAACCAGATATGCACAAAGTAGTTTGTCTCATTTAGCCTGCAGTCCATGATAACCTCTGAAAGTTTAGACTGAATAAATTTTCAATAATCTGAGACATTTCATCATGGAAAATCAAGCTGAAGCTTCCAGTTCAAATAGGCAAGTGAATACCACAAAGTTTGGTATTTGGTACAGCAGCATACCCATTAATGAACATATGAACACACCACAACCATTATCATCTAAGCCCTCCAGGTTTTGTGGTTTGGTTTGGGATGGTTCTTTTGTTGGTTTTTTTTTTTTGTTTGTTTGTTTGTGTTTTTAAATTCTTTCATGGGTGGCATCATAAACTTTGCAGCTGGAGGCCTCAGCACTAGGTTAATAATTGCATAATGTAACCAAAATTGTCTCTAGCTTTGGCATTTACTGCACACATTCTTAAATCCAAATAGGGTTGTTAAAGATTAAAAGCAAAACAAATGGTCTTTTAAAGCCAGATAAGCTAAATTATTACAAATTATACATGTCTCAGTTCAAAATCATTAATGGCTCTCAGAGTAAGAGATTAAAAGACAAAAATAACCTAATTAGAAAGGATTTACAGTGGGGAGTTAAATTATTTGTGCTCAGAGCAGGGCAGGATTGGATCTGAAGCATTAGACACAATGCATTGGCAGGGATGATGATGATCAGGAATGTTAACTAGTACAGCTCTGCCATAAACCAGACACACCTGTGCAAAGAATTGTTGCAGACAACTTGGATAAAATATCTGAAGACTTAGCCCACTTTGCATTCCCTAAACAAAAGGAATGGTTAATTATGAGCTTTCAGATATTGCTTTCACTATACCTGTAGTATGTTAAGCAGTGAATTTCAATAGCAATTTTAAAATAAAGCATGTAAATTTATAAGCAACCCTTACGTTACATTTGTCAAGGGAATACTGAATGAAAGGTAGATACGCTACTGGGTTTGGATGATTTCTTAGCCATCAGCAGGGAAGCTGCAAAATAATTTTAACTGAACTGAGCACTCAAGGGTAAATTCGGCTTTCAGTTACCCATGTGTAATGCCAGTGATTTGCATTCGAGAAACTGTAGGTAGAATTTGGCCTCAAGGAAGTAGCTTGTGTTAGTGCCATAACCTTTGTTTTACAGGGAGTACAACATCTGGCCCAGAGGACAAATATACCTCTTGTAAACCAGGTAAGCAAATGGGCACAAACCTGCTCAAGACATCACTAGCATAAATCAGAAATAATTTCGCTTCCACTTAAAAGGAAACTAACACTGTAGGAAACAGAAATCCTCACATTTGTTCTGATTCTGGTCTTACAGAGGGTCTTTGGATTGCACTTCTTGGATGGGTGACCCAGGTCTGTCTTCTTCATTTAAATTAATTTGTAATTTACCTATTAGATGCTGATGGTTGGAATCTAAATAAATTATTGCTAGATTTCTTTACAGATTAAATTCTCCAGTAACCTGCTTCACCTACACATAACAACAGCAATACTGCTCCATGCTAACAATCATCAATAACTCTGCCTTGGTTAGAAATCTGAGCGGTGCCAGAACCTGTTGCCTTCCTGATCTTTTTCAGCTCTCTTGACGAAGGACAAAAAATTGTATGTATTTCCAGCATGGTGTACCTGCATACTTGTTTGGAAAGTGTACCTTCTGAGCGGAGGACCTTGGTCCTAGTAGAGCTTACACCGCAGTATGGTACCTTGTGCTCCCATAAGCACCAGCATTCTTCATGCTTCCTCCACCTTCATTTCAGCAAAAGGGAAAACATTTTATATGCACCAGGGCTATGCACAGGGTACTGTATAACATTCAGCTGTGGATTTCAATTAAGTTTCATATTTAAAAAGAACTTGTCTTGCACACTAGACTGCTATAGTCAACCACAAAACAAACTTGTGCTTGATTAGGATAGGATTTCCATATGACTATCATCAGTCAGTAATGTCCTTGCCTAAACGTTATTTAAACGTGACACTGTCAAATAGAAAAATCTTGGGGAGTAGGTAATCATATCCTTAAGAATAACATAGTAAATTAAGAATGCCAAAAATGCGTTTACAAATACATTTCAAAATTCTATTTTAGTGCAAGATTGCTTACATTTCTGGTAACGTCTATACTTTCACCCTTATTATTCTGTTCTTCATTTTCATAGGTTCCGTGGGTCACTTGCAGCCCATCTTATGGCCACCCCATAACACTGGTAAAAAAAGACTTAAGAGTAAGGCTGAAGAAGCTCAGTGTACTCTTTGCCCCTGCCTATAGCCAACTGGCAGAATAACTTGCTGGTCAGAGGACAGCCAAGCCGCATTAAATCTATTGTGTATTTTTATTGCTAGTTCTAGCCAGAAGGCACTGTATGAAGATGACAACCGTTGCCTTATCTAAGTGAAGCTCCATTAGGAATGAATAACAGAAATATTCCTGGGGGCACACTTTCCCTTGCTTAGCTTGCTGCCCAAAATTCCAACTCAAAATTTAGCTGATATCACTGTGTTTATGACTGTTAGCTACACGTGAAACGCTTATCTAATTATGTTAGCACTTCCTCCTTATTTCCTCCGGTTAAATCACCTGAAAAAGTTTTAAAAAAAAAAAAAAAAAAATCACTTGCTAATGATTCTCTAGTTTTTCTCTAACACTGTCAATCTGTGCAAGCATATGATTCAACTGTCACAGGATTTTATGTAACCTTAAATGCCGCTGTGCATATTTGTCTTCTTTCCCAACTCCTACCTGATTTACAGGTAAGGCTTTAGGTACTAACACAAGGAATGAGTTCGTTACCCGTTGTAAATACAGGCAGAAGTGTAAATGTTCTAAAGAGGTGTTAATGTGCAGACAAGTTTGAAAACAGTGAAAATAGATCTACAGATATTACCTTTTTTGTTTTAGAAAATCTTTGGGCAACAAAATATGAACATTCTATTTAAACAGAGCTGAGCAGCCATAATATAGAAAAAAAAAAATATCAGAAACTTTGATCTTATTAGCATCTCTGGACTCCCTACTGCATTACAAAAAAATAACAATATTTCTGTCCTTCTACTGCCGTGCTGGAAAAATAACAACTGGGTATTTTCAGGTTACTCTAAAAAAGACCCCAAACAGACTCTATCACAATACCTTTAATACTTGCATCAATATGTTCATGAATGACTGAACTTAGGGTAAACAGAAATGAAGTCTGCATTTCAAATTCAAAAGCAAAACTCACAAAACAAATATTTTCATAAAGTTTCAGCCTTAGAGGCTAAGTGGATGCATATTCTCCTGCTAAGTTTCATTCCCAAGCCAAGGGCATATCTTGCTTTCAAACTTAAAGTACAAACAAAATGTGTTTTAATGAATTCAAATCATAACCATCCAGTCCCTGAGAACTGAGGAAGCATCAGTTTGTCTTGTTTAGTCAATTCCAAAGCCATAATATTCCCATTTGAAGGAGTTGCATCATCTGCAAAGAGACCATCTAGTCCCCATCTAGTTCATCATTCAACAACATCAACATCTTTCTGTTTTCACTAAGTTGCACGTTTCCTCACATATGCCATGTAATACACTTCTGTGAAAGAAAAATCTACCATCAAGAATCCTGTCCTACTGAAATGGTCATCTGCCTGCCTTCCACTAACAAATTATCTTTGTACTTACAGAGAAATACAATTTAGTAGGTTTTCCTCATTTGTAACTAATGCAATCCCACATTCTTCACCACCAAGACTGTGGAAAACACGGTTTCAGCTGGCAAGGGAGCTCCAGCTTGTCAGCTGGCTGGTTCGGTCAGCACACAGCACTGATCCCTGGGCAGTCAAGAAGTGTAAATTTGGCTAAAAAAGTTTCTTCACGTATGAGGCAGCAAAAGCATGGAGCCACCTTTGCAAAGCACGGTGAGCTAATCACGTACTGCTCAGCTCCTGCCTTGAAAGTCCAGCCTGGAGGGCATCGCTGCTGGGGGGCAGCCTGGGCACCTGCTGTCTATAGTGACATGAGGGGACACACTTCACCTCAGAAGCTTCAGAAGGCACGTTGGCTCAGACTGAGCTCTGGAAGGCTGTAGGTATTGGGGATGGCTAACTTACAGCTAGTGGGGGCACCTTTGACTTGCAGCCCACACACATGGTGCCTGCAGAGCAGAAGTTCTCTGAAGATGACTGTGTTTTTCAGGATGGCTGTTATTTTTCCATTCTGGTCATTGATACTTAAATGATAATTAAGCATGAGACAAATCACTTCAAGACCAAAAAAGAAAGCTGTATATCACTTTTATCCAATACAATAAATACAATTAAAAGGAACTATTGCTGTCTCTCTTAGTTTTCCCTCATATATATCAGCTGTCATTCCTTGAGCTTTAAAGTGCTTGAATAATAAACCTGCACAGAATTGAATTACTTCAGTAGCGAGTTGATTAGTTCCCACATCCAATAAAATGTCTGTGGTATCTCATATATTTGGCATTTAATGTTGTAATTAATAAGTCTTGATCATGTGCCTCTTACAGCCACAGGTCAGTGACAACAGTGACATTCCCTTTCTCAGCAGGAAATTGAGCCTCCAAGACATTTTCCTAAGACACTTTCAATTATGATAAATTGTCAGATTTGCTTCAGTCATTTTGAAAACTACTTCAAGTATATCTTCCCAGGTAAAAGCAGTACAAAGATATAAAGCAGATTATTATTTTTTTTTCCTTTGTGCAAATCACATTTTGGGGAGTATTTCAGATTTTTTAGGGTCATTATAGATTCCCAAGTGAAAGGCGTGCTTTGAAATGAACTGATCTCAAGTACATATCTTTCCAACTTAATCTAGCATTTCCAATAGAGGGCCAGATACCAAATTGCTTTAAATCTGCATAGCTCCATTGATTTCAATGGGTACATGTTCAATTTATTCCACATAGGGATTTGTCCCTTTAATTTAAACTGCTTAAGAAGCAATGTTGCAAAGGAATTTGTACTCCTTTTCTTTTTAATGATGTATGCAGGAGATTATTCCTTTTTTTAACCTTAGTTTATTACATATCATGATTCTTTTAACTCCGGTTTTTCATAGTCACATTGATAGTATGCAGGGCTGAGGATGAAAACACTGGTGGACATAAAAGTGTGGCACAGATAGAGGCATTTTTATGAGTTTATCACCTAAAACATAAGATCTAGTCTAGACAAAAGGTTGGGGAAAAACAGGAAAGCAAAATGTAGCAATGGCATGAAACCAACATTACTATAGCTACACCTTTGGCACCCGCAGTAAAGGTACACTGATTTTTCTTATTTGTGAGGTTACAAAGATCACCTTGTTTACTTAAATGTAATTTTAAAATAATCATCTTGCATATCAAAAATTCTAAATAGTGAAGGTAAACTAAGGCTATTAATTTCTAATTCTGGTAAGAGTGACAGGTTGCAATAAAAATGGGGAGAAAACTTTGCACCTAACTCCTCTGATGCAAGGTGCCAAGGGGAGAAGCAGAGGGAGAGGTGGAAATAGAGCATCCTTAATGTTTGCTTCCCTTGCCTGGAATTTTGTTCAGTTACACTCTCTGATCAACAAATGTTTCCTCTGAATTGAAGACAACTGGTTGATGACTCCCTAACTATCAACCTGTCTGCACATGCTCAACATTTACAGTCCTACCTTGCTGTTCATGTATGTAATCTGCCAGACTTGGCACTCACACACCATGGCTTAGGCTGTAAGATATTATTCATTTTAAGTAGCAGCATAGTTTGGGTCCTTTTTATTTCTGTCCTAATTTTTCTTTTAGTCTTCAAGAGTGACTTTATCAAGGTTTCCTTTCTTTACAACCACAAGAGCTAGAAACTTATTTCAGATAAAGCTGAAATTTTTATACAGTCATGTGCCTGCAAGAGCTGGGATGTTAAGAGAAAAATGAACATGAAATATCATGACACTTGCCATTACTGCAATAAAATCATAGAGTCATTTTGGTTGGAAAAGACCTTTGAGATTATCAAGTCCAACCGTTAACCCAGCACTGCCAAGTCCATTGCTAAACCATGTCCCTAAGCACCACATCCAAGTGTTTTTTTAAACACCTCCAGGGATGGCGACTTCACCACCTTCCTGGACAGCCTGTCTCAATAATTGAGCACCCTTTTCCATGAAGAAATCTTTCCTAATAGCCAATCTAAAACTACCCTGCTGCAACCTGAGGCTGTTTCCTCTTGTTCTGTTGCTTGTTACCTGGGAGAAGAGACCTACCTACCCCTGTCCACAGTAAGAACTTAATAAGACAGTATGAATAAGATACTCTTATTTTCCCCAAAAGTAAGAATCCCCCAAGATTCAGGAAACAGGTTATTGGTCTTCTAAGTTTTACAGGCTAAAACCTTATGATAGAGAGCTCAGTGCTTTGCCCAAAACCATAGAGTCAATTAAAAAAAAATTAAAATACTCGAAACTAAAAGTCTTCAGGTTTATCACCTGCTGACTGGGAGTGAAAAAGCTGTCTCTAGCTCTAAGCGTCTTGCTTTAGACATGGAGTTGATAACCCCCAACGAAATAATATGTTACTTGGTTTAGCAGGCAAGAGTAGGCGCTGAAGATACCAAGCATTGAGAAATGGCAAGTGAGGAAATCCAAGACTTTGTAGCAGAGACCGAGTTACTGCAATCCTGCACAGTTTTGAGGCACCTTCACTCACCTCTTCTTTCTTGTGTCAACATCACGCAGCAGGCTGCGGTGTGAAGACCTTTCAGTTAGCACCTGCTGATGCCAGTAGTCCTACATGGCACAAGCCAAGGCTGGGCGTACCAGTTCTGCTGCAACTGATTATTGTGCCTCAGGCACTGTGCCTAAGTGAAAAAAAAACATTCTGCTCCTGGACACTAGATGGGAGAGACAGTACCCACCTCTTCTGACCTGGGAGTTAGCTTGTGCAGAGCCAGTTCTGACAGTACAGTATGTCCTTGGTCTCGTATCTCAGAGGACACTAACATTTAACACACAAGCATGTGTACTGCAGCCAGGGTTCGTGGATTTCTGAGCAGAAAGTAAAAACCTATTTTAGGCCGAAGAGCATCACCACAGTTTCCTTATGTACTTAGTACGTACAAAACAGACATAAGTTCTTGTATATTTTGCTGGTCTCAGAACCTTCTCTACATTTTAAAATACTACACAGTGAAGTTTGTTTTGACATTGGTCTCTAGTGAAAAAATTTACTGGTTATGAGTGTCTAAGACCTCTCACCTCCTCCAGATTCTGCAGTATATTTACCATTGCTCCAGAGAGGTAGTGATCGCACTTTATAAATGTGAATCATAATTCATTTAGCAAATTTTAAATAAATAAATAAACCACTGAAACACTTTAAAAAGAATGATATTTGTATTACATATTACTAAGAAATATTCATAAAACTTGTAGGGGACCAAAACAAACATCTCCTTGGAAACAACCACTGAAAAACACAGACACCAACATTAAACAGTTCCAAAGACATTAAAACAACAAGAATATTTAGAAGGACAATTGCTCAAATGATTAAAAAGGAAATGAGATAAATATCATAGAGTGGATATAGACAGAGCATAAGGAGATAAAAAGCAAGTAAGGGAATGAAAACAATAGCACAGAAATAATTCACTGTAATAGCAGAAAAACACGAAGAAGCAGCAGCAGTGAAATCTCCTTTTCCACCCTGATTCTTGTACGTAAACCACCTGACTGTAATGCTAAGATCCCACAATTCAGATCAGGAATTAAAGAAATTCCTATCCTTTGATCTTCTAATTTATATGATTCTTATTAAATTCATATGATAATCGGAGTTGTTTAATATCTCATTTCTAATACACAGAACCTGGTAAATAATTTTTAATGTAGCTAATTTGGTTTTTAAAAGAAAAAACAAACAAACAAACAACCCACCCACAAATTAAATGGTTTCTTGAAAATGAGGAAAGCAGAGACCATATACAGGCTTCTCCTCTACCTAAACCAGAGATCTGGCTGTTGCATCCAGACAAGATCCTTAACTTAGAACTCATCGGATTTAAAAGAAATGTGGAAAGGAGCTACTTAAAAATGTGAGCAATAATAATCCTCACTAGCTGTGTGCAAGGACTGTCCTTTTTTATCTAAAAAGCCATTCCTAGTGTCAGTCAGACACATTGACTTCTCACAACAAACTTTGCCTTCACAAAGTCATTTCGCACCCGTTTCACCCACACCAGAGATACCTTCATCACATCAATCTTCACTCACTGCTTTGTCATAAAACCCCTGACTCACCCCTATTCATCTCACTTGTCTGACTCACTGACTAGCAGGGACTGGGAATCTTACTGTGACAAGCATATTTGATGGAAATCAAAGTGCCTTGCCTAACCCAGATGCTTTATACAGGAAAATCTCTATTATGCCAATGTTTTATGTTTTCTTTTTCAGGATGGAAGGAAGGAAGATTTACTTCGGAGACCACCTGATCTGAAACAGAACAGTGCCGTCTTTTTAAACCAATCTGTGCCTCTTCATTTTGGGCTGGATCTACCACTACTGTTTTCCAGAGCTGCTACAGAAGCAATAGTTTGCTCCTTCCAGAGCTCACCTTTTCCCTGTGGACACCTTTGTCGAACCACAGCTACGTTTACACACCACAGCATCCCCTCCATTTAAGCAGATAAACACACCATCTGAGTCACAAGACCACAGTGCCTGCTGGAGGATATATTTTGAGCCCAAATTTGAGACAAAGGAGACAAAGAGCTGTATTTCAGTTTTCATAAGGTGCTAGTCTCACTCAGGTGGACACAGTGTAACACCCAGCCTAACAAGTTCTGGAAGTTCAAGGTTTTTAGAATTTTCCATTCTAAGAAATATTTTATTTTCCTCCCAATCCAGGGAAAAATTAAATGTTGAAATTGCAGATTTTCAAGCTGTTTCACACCACTTCAAGTTGCCATCCAGCTTTCATGCTCCTACTGCCATTCACAATGTTCCTTAGCACACCCACCCATTTCTGTCCCTTCTGCCCCCTCCCCCAAATCCATCCATTCACTTCCCCCACCCACCTTCTCTCTCTTGCCAGCCAGGCTTCGTGGGGGCCGGAGCCACCACGGTCAGCAACTGCGGCTGCCCCTGAGCCTGAGTTAGGGCTCCGAGTCAAAATCAGAGTTAGAAATCTTGGTCCCAGCCTGCTGGGAACGAAGGGAAAGCTGTTCCCCCCCCCAGATGTGGGAAGACAACTAGAACAAAGAAGCCGGAGCACGAGGCAACCTATTAGAGGTACCGGCGCCACAGGGAAGCAGATGTCCTATGGGCCGAACCTCAGCTGGTTGTAGCACGAAGAGAAACCAGCACAAAGAAGAGGCAGGAAGGATGAAGTAATTGCTGATCTTTACAAGCCCTATGTAAAATACCATTCATAATGGTGATGACAGTCACTTTCTGCACACAGGCACAAAGGGCTTTTTCTTCCATGGCACTCTGACAGTTTAGGCAGGAAGAGAGGGGTGGCTAGTGGAAGTAAATTGTCAGCGATCTGTCACCGAAGAGCAGATTGCTTTTCCCCTCCTGAATTTTCCCTCCTGAGTTAAGATTAGTCTCTATTGAAACCTGGGGTTCTGTTCATCACCAGCCAGCACCCACAGAGATGAAATTTCTTTATCACATCTCTCTAAATAACTAGTTGAAGCTCAAATCATTCTGACCTTAGGAAGAGGAGGAACGGTTCTTGCCAAATAATAAAGAACAAAGCATGCTGTAAAATAAAGTTCCATAACGAAAAATCATTAAACCTATTTTTCTACATGCAGGCTGCTGTAGTACAAATTAAACCCAATGCAATCACAAGAGAATTAAGGCCAATAAAATTATCGTAAATAAATTACTAGTCTTAAAACTACTTCGATTAGTCTATATTTAGCCATGTGTACAATAACAAAAATTAATCTGAGAAGAAAAGATTCAGTTACACATGAAACACTGGAGAGTATCAGGAGTTTCTGAAAGCAAAGGAAAGTCTCCTTTGTTTTATTTGACTTTGTTTTGATAATCACTTTGCTGTTTACCCAGGTATAATGTCATCTTCTTTCCAGAATACTAAGATCCATGCGGAAAACAGAAATGTCTGCTAATTATTTCCTTCTAAGAGCAAACAAGAGGATGAAATATCTTGTATAATTGAATTTGAAAAATGCCGAGAAAGTTTGTTCTCTTTACAGCCAAAGTTAAAGCAAATTATTTAGGTGAGGGCTGAAAGAGGGAGCGGGGGGAGAGGAACCCAAGTTTCCAGTTAATTTCCAGGTGCACACACATTTTGTCTTTAGTTGTCAAAAGGCAGCCTTTCCACAACAGGCTACAAGAAATAGATGAAAAAAAGCAAAGCCTCTGTCACAGGGGCTCTGCCTTTGTTCTGTATTTGTGCAATGCCCAGAACACTGAAGCTCTGGCTTCTAAGTCAGATATAAATAAACATGGAAGGAAGTAAAAGAATAACGTGGAAAAATCAAATAGGTGGGTAACTTGAAAGATGAAATAAAACTATTTATGCTGTTTAACCCTTACTTGTCTAGCTCTTTATGCTGCCTTAGAAAAAAGCCATTTTATTACAAGTCAGCAATATTTGCAATAGCCTTCTTTACAGCACTTCAAAGATAACACCAATGGAACATTAAACACATATGTATTTCTATAGCAATCACACTCCATAACGTAATAGCTCAGTTTTTTCCCCATGGAGCATGGCCCACTTTCACACAGCGGAACCCATGAGAGCCCCAAGTTATATAGGTCAGTGTATTGAACTGCGGTAAGTATTGACAAGCAATCTTGTCGTTTGTTCTCGCTGGGTAGCGCGTAGAAGTCTTTGATAACAATTTATAGCCTCCAGAAACTCCACGTCTACTTGATCTCTAGGACAAGAATGAAAGCAGGGTGCCAGCCCACCCGGAGGAGAGGTCTGTGCTGGTCACTGACCAGATGCTGCTCCCCAGCTCATTGACCTCTACAAATACCCTGCCTGACTGGCTGGACTCTGCAGAGGTGAATCAGGCCCTTTTACGCGGCACAACTGGGATACACTTTTCCTCCAAAAGTTGCTGTTCTTATCCATTTCAATACAGCAACAACCACCAAAAGAATGTTGGCAATTTTCCTGAATTGGAAGACACCGATGTCTACAATAGCATTCTCTTGAAAATGATCCACCATCCATGGAAACAAGAGTTAACGAGTTTGCCTAGCTGGCTTCTTTGCAGAGGTATTTGCATGATACATAACAACATGTGTTAATTAGGTACCACGCTTAGGTATGGATCTGTGCAACCAACCAACCACAATGTATTGTAACAAAGGAGGGAAAAAGATGTTACAAATAAACTAACTAAATTTACATTCACCAGGGCATATTATGAGCTAATACATAAGAGAACAGAGAAGCAAATACTGTCCATCCACAGCAGAGTTTGTCCGACATAGTATGATCAAGGGATAGACATAAAATATATTGTATTTTTTGGATTAGCACTTTTCAATATGAGATAGTAGAAAGAATTAATGGGATAGCCATGGTCATCTGAATGTTTTGCATCACAATATCTTAAGCAAAAGTTTCAGATTTTGCTGTGCTTTAGCTGCTCTGCAAAAAAAAAAGTTAACATGAAAAAATAGACAAGAGAATGAAAGGTGGCTGCATTCAGAGAGGTGTAGAGATGTTTTTGTGAAAGTATGACAGGAAAACTTCACCAAGTAATTGTACCAGTATTGCTAAGACAGGACAGAGCTACGGGGTACAAACATTGATATAGTGGTTTTACAATATGATGTCCCCTGACTGAGAAATGCATTCATGACAACATGCAGGAAAGGTGGAACGAAGAGACAGTAATATCCCTGATTTCGCCAGATAACAGGAAATCTACAGAAAGGAAAGGTTAAAATGTCACAATGGCATTTTTTTCTGCAGAGGAACCTGGCAGAGGAACTTTTGCTGTTGGTGCAACTGCTGATGTGATCTGGAAAAACTGACATGAGGTTCCAATGGAGTTATTCCCAAATCATCCATGTGCAAAGAAAGCATCTGTGTTCTGTTTTCACCAGACCAGAGTGCTAGTAAGCTAGGCGCCAAAGAAAGGAAAAGCTGTAGCATCATCATGTTGCACTGAAGACAACAAGGCTATTTCAGAAGACAGCAAGCCTGATATTAGTTCATATTATAATCAAAACAAATCAAGCATGGACAATTTGGATCACCTAACCAGGCTTTATACACGCAAGAGGAAAATTTGGTGGTAGCCAGTGGTAATATGATTCTGATGTGCTGTGCTGAATGGCTACATTTGTCATTTAGTATTCAGAGTTCCCAGGCTCAAATTCTGCAATGTCCTGTGATTGCTGATTGTTTCTGTAGAAGTAGTCAACAACTTAGCTAAATAAAAAGATGATAATCCAGGAGCTTTTCAAGCTGCAGCTTGTATTCGATTTCAAGCATTTGGGATGGAAATACCAACCTGCTTGCAGCTGTTGCACTTGTTGAACAACAGAGATGAACGAAGAATTAACACTGTCACTTGTAACTGCACAGCAACAGCAGAAAAGTGAAGATGTCACAGTTCAGCATGCACAGTTACATAAATACAGCCACAAAATCTATTATATATATGCATATATAAAAAGACAGATACAAAATGTAGGTGTCTGCACTGATCCCAGATTAAAGCAAAGAGAATAAGACAATTATTTTGGCCCTATGGCTAAAGGGGAGCATAACAAATGACAATAAAATAATCTATACCAGAAAAAGAAATAGAACTAAGGAAAGAAATGAAGGTAGACACATTAGAGATGAGAGAAGGTGATTAAATCAAAAACCTACACACATATTTTAGCTTAGCAAATTCAATGAATGTCTTTGGGTTTTCTGTATTTACCAAGGCAACGCTGCTGAACATCTGAGATGAAAAGACTTCTAATTTGAGCATGGGAAGTACATTACAGGACTAAACAGTCTGACGGAAACAACAGAGGAAGCCAACAAAAATTCACCAAAATGCACACGGAGTCCTGGTAGGAGCTGCTAAATGGAGCTGGAAGCTTGATCTGATGGCTGCTGCACAAAGGCCTTAATCCACATTTATTGATGCAAGTCTTAAATTCTGAGTGGTGGAGGCTCAGATCATTTGTCTGGCTCTTTTGAAATTCACAGTGCCAGACTGTGGGCCTCTAATCAGTCAGGGAATGGCACTTTTCCCACTGAATCACTAAGCCAACAACCCGTCATCGTGTTGGGGACAGGGAGGGGCCGGTGCTGATGGAAGGCTTGTATGTTTGGATTAAGAAGCCCAGCAATTTCCCCTTAAAATAGATGCATTGGCCCAAATGCTCTGGCTAAGTGCAAGTACCATTGCATTCTGCCTACCTCGATTTTCCCCATGGTCTTAATTGAAAGCTATATCGCTTACTGCCCGTCCTAAAATTTTGACTAATTCTGCCCTGCCTTGCCGGACAGCTGCTGTGTTATGGCCCAGAGGTAAGTGATGAAGTGATCCCTCTGTACCCCACAGTAGCTCTTTCACTGGGGTACAGAATGTCTTACTTAATGCTTGTAAAGCACTTGGAGATCCTTAAATGAAAGGCATAACAGCACAAAATGCCATTATCATTAGCTATAAGGGCCACTGCAGAGCAATGGAAAATATTCCTTTTCCCTGCCCATCTGGGGTTTTGCACACTGCCTAAGCAGTGCTCCCATCCCCTGCCAGCTCAGAGAGCAAGAGATCAAATCTGTGCCTCTGGCATAATAGTGCAGAGTGCTAATTACAGAACTACCATAAAACATCTGCTGTAATGCATAACTATAATTCCTTGGCATGCACAAATACAGCACCTAGATGCTCAGAGCATAGTACTGTAAGCAAATCCTAGGAACCAGAGTGTAAGCAGCCCTCAGGTGGATCTCATCCCAATGAAAGGAGGCAGAAGAGCATGGAAAGGCACCAGCCCCTTGTGTGCTCCCTTCCTGCAAAGGAATTGCAGCTACAGGCTCTGCGCTCAGAGAAATGCAGGAGCAAAGCCATCAAAGCTGCCATCTATCTGCTCCCAGGGCAAGGTCGACCACCGAAACAGGAAGAATGGCTGTAAGCAACAGCATACAGGTAGGCACCTTCCTTTCACAGGCCAGGGTGGCCCAGAAATAATTGTTCACCAGATGCTGTGAAGCCTCGCCCCACCATGGGAGGCTTCAGAGAGGTTATGTCTGAGAATTAGTCATCCCCATGACACCTCTCCAAGGCTTCCCATGGCCAGGCACAGCTTTCTGGTACTTCCTCGCTGTCACTGCAGAGTCGTGTATAAATTGGATGTCTTTGCCCGAAGAAAATGCTGGCATACACAAACAGGACATTAATAATTTAAATAAAGCTTCTTTTCACAGTCATTTGGAAAGTGCTACTTCTCATTTATGCTTTGAGTCAGCAGCTACTGACTGCAGGAACCAAGAGTACTCATACACCAAATATTATGCTTTACTGTTCTTAGGACTGGAGGAATCGTAGACACTGTCCTTTCAACATGGTGCTCTGTCTTAAAGGGCTTGGGGCAGCCTCTCTAAAAACTCATTCAATATATCAGGCTTATAAACTGGATGATAAACACCATCAGGATGGAGTTTCAAGGAAAGTCATCAAATGTTCCCTCATTCCTAGCTGATGTGCATGGACATCACGGCTAGTGACACGGAAGGTGCCTGCACTCTGCACCAGGGTCACAGGGAGAAATTATCTGCTGGAAACCTTTTGTTAGTGTGAAGGTTCTTTATGCCATAGCCCTGATGTGTCAGAAAAGATGTGCTTCAGTGCCTGCAGGTAATACATATCCTAGCCTATTACATCTCTCATTTCATCAAAGAGGAAACACTTGTAGTAATCTTGGTATAATTTTAAAATATTACCACATTTTCAGCATTAAAGTAAAACTATAATAGGTACCACACCCAGACCTTGCTTTGCAAGAAAGTAAGGGACAAATGAAGCCATTAACTCCACAATAACAATTTATGTGCTAATGTAACTAGCCCTGAAGACAATCAGGCCAACATGTAAAACCAGAAAAGCACCACAGAATGGCTTTGCAGCAGTTCTGTGAGCAAGTCCTATGGAAATGCAAAAGTGCATTGAGCTGTTCTGCTAATATCTTTACAGTAAAACTGGAAATGTAGACATTTCATTTATTCATGCACAATGGTACTAGAGGAAACGTCTAAGAAAGACTTTTCAGCCTGAAATGGATAAATGGAGATGAAACACTGCTTTTGATGCAAGGCTAATCAGAGAAACCAGAGGCTTTTGTGCTGAGTTGCTTGGATTTGTTTTGTCTGCATAGAAGCACCTTTAGAAATGTCAATATAAAAATAAGAAGCTTTCACTATGCCAAAATTCTATATCAAACAAGACTGGCACATATTATTCTAATCTCTGTGCTGGCTGTATCGTATTCATCTGAAAACTCTAACTACAGAAATTCTACCTAAAAAATGTGAGGAGCATACTAGACATGTGAACAGACCCTTACCTGCATTACACCATCAGTGTGTCTAGAGGGGAGACACTGTGGGGAAGACAGGAAAACTTCAGTAATAAGTTGAAACTATATTTATAACTCAATGAATAAACTAAAAATGAGCTTTCTGTTGTTGCTACAGTATTTATTATTTTCATTCATGTCCCTGATAGCATTTATTAAGTGAAAATAAATTTATGTTCCCTTTCTTTTTGTATGCTGCAAAATAATATTCTTAAATAGGAGACATTCATCAAAAAAGAAATAAATGTGGTTCTTCAACACATTTCTACTGTCCAAATCAGAAGTGTCTAGGAGAAATTAGGAACTATCTTGGTAACACAAGAAAGCTGTAACAGTAATGAAGGGAAGTCAGGAGCAAGCACAGAGAGAAAATAGTAAAATATAAATGCATTTTTCTGCTTTCCTGAGAGAGAATTACTGGTGCTTCCTGAACACTTCTCAGTTTGTTCTGTTGACACAAAGGTCCTTCCCTTTCATCTTTTAATATTAGATTTTGGGAGATTCAATTGACCACAGTGCTCCATTGCCTAGATCAGTCAGCAACCTAGAATGAAAGAAGTCAAGAGAAAAAAATATTTTAAAAGCTGTTGCTTCCATAAAAGACAGAGATAAAGAGATTTATTGCTTCTGTCCTCACCACTGACTCGATTCTATCGAAGACTGGATATGACGGTACATGTGTATACATGAGAAAAGCAAGCAAGAAAAAAGATCTTATCTTAGATAAGCATACGTAGAAAATGTATTTGGAAATTGTCAGTTGGGACTGTATAGATTCACAGGTATCACTGTATATCTTATTATTTTTTAAATTAATCAGTGAAATCCAGTAAGTTTTTCCAAATGAAAGAATATACAGAAAAGAAATAAGCACAGCATGTAAGATGGCTGCGTTAGAATGCAAAAAAAAAAAAAAAAAAAAAAGGAAATCATTATTTAAATCATCTCGTAGGATCTCTGCTTGGTAATGTGATGTCAAACCGTTAAGGCCACGGACCATGCTTTGCTTGAGGTCTTTGGTATTCTTCCAGACACAAGGTATTTATCAAAGCCTGCAGAAACTGCATATGCGGCTTGACACTGAACCCTGTGAGCTGCTGAGTATTAAGGGAGATCAGTACATTTCTTAAAGTTACTTTTGTGAATTTTTTATTTTCTTTACAGAATACAGAGAAAACAACTAAAATAGCATGTGTTCTAAATACAACTTTATCCGGCAAGGGAAAATGGGTAAATGGAGAGTAATTTAGGACAGGAAAAAATGGCAGGATTAACTCTTCTTAGAAAAGGAAGGATTGAGAAGAATAAAATAAAAATAGTGAATCTCATGAATGAAGCTAATGTATTCAGAGAACTGGTAGACCATAGCTTTGTAGGGAAGAGATAAGCCTAAAGATTCTGGGGAGCTAAAAATTCCTTAAATTATAACAAGGGGGCAACAGCAACCTAACCCAGTGTAAAGGAGGGACAGAAAATTTAATTAGACCCCTGTTGGAAAAATCACAAGTCAGTTGACATTGCCTTCATTTTAGAGGAAGCCACACAAGATTACTAAGGATGGGAATAAAGAGTAGCACCAGTACGCAGGGGCAATATGAAACATAGTTTACTGGTGAAGAATATAAAAAATAACAAATCACCCTAGAAGTACACAAACATGAGGCCAAAAATTAAATAAAAAGTTGACCTCCTCTTCAGAGAGAGAGGATACCCACAAAGTTGAAGTACTGCATGCCACCTTTGTTGTCAGTCTTCACGAGAAAAATGATGCACAACTGATGTCAGCAGCAAAAGGCTAGGGCAAGGAATAAACGACTCAGAGACTTACAATTTGTTTTCAGACTCCATGAGCCTGATAAATTCTCCAAAATGAAGTTTTAAACATCTGAAAGTTCTTTCACACTGATGGCTGGTTGTGAGAACCTCTGGGACATGGGTAAAACTCCAGAAAATGGGAAGAGATCAAATATAGCATGTATTTCTGACACAGAAAAGAGTTGTAGAAATTATACATCAGTCGCCTTGACCTAGTACCTAAAAAGCTATCAGCACAATCAAATAACGTTTAAGAACTAGCAAGGAAACAAGGACATCATTAATTGTGAAAAGTTTTATCAAATCTATCCAGTGTCTATTTATGGTGGGATAATGGATCTTCTGACCTTAACCCTTGAGTGATAGGGAGACCAGCAAACATCATGCACTGACTCTGCTGCTTATGAGGAAGTCATGGGCGGCAATGCAGGGAACTGAAGTCTCGAATAATACCACATATAACTTTTCCTGGGCTGTCTTCTGAGTACCTATTAGGTGTTCACTCTCAAAAATCCAAACATGCATCAGGTTTAGTCCAATGGGTACCATTTTAATTTAATACTTCCATTAGTGGTTTGGGTGATGGAACAGAACTGATCTATTTGTTAAATACAAAGGTGACACCAGCATGTGAGAGGCAGCAAGCACAATACAAGAGACTGTGAGGTAAAATCACCTTAAAATTGTCTTGCATAGTGGAGGACCTCTTTTTTTTTTTTTTTTTAAATGGCATTCCACATAGCCAGCTAGTTAGGAAAAATAAAAAAAATATGGTTGCACAAATATAGACTGAAAAGCAAGCTGGTAAAACCAGACAAATACATGGTATTACAGTGGATCACAGAAAGAATGTCAATCAACAGTGTAATTCTCTGGCAAAAAAAAAAAAGGTGGACATTGAGGCAGGATTATAGACAACAGCACAAACTGTACTGCTTCTGTGTTTTTCAGCTTTCGTCCATTTTTTTGTAGTAATGGGTTCAGCTTTGGGTATTGCCCACAAAAAACATGTGCATTGCTTGCAAAGATTCCGGAAGATCTGAGATCTAAGATACACACCCTACAAGAAAAGGCTGAACAAATTGGGGTTGCTAACTTAAACAGTCTTCAAGTACATTAAAGGCTTTTGCAGAGACAGAGAAAGACTAATTTATCCTCCATGTCCACAAAGGAAAGAACAAGAAATAACGGGCTGAAACTGCAGCCAGGGAAATCCACTTTCCATCACCAGAATTTTTTAAGAACAGGCAAGATGAGCATTTTTCTGGAAATACAGACAAAGTTTGTCTCATCATTTTCTGCAGTGCCTTCCCTCAGGGCATCCTGAAATCCCTTTAAACCCTATAATCTATGATTTGAAGTCAGTTCCCTGCCCATTCAAAATATTTACTAAGCCACTATATTTCCTTTTGCTACCCTGAAAAAATGTGGTGGAAATATTTTTGAGAAGGTTATACTTTTTTATAACTAATCAGTATGATTGCCAGATATGAATAAGACACTAATTGCTACAAGCATGACTTAGGTCTATGGTCTGTTCATGATGAAGCTTTCTATTTCTACTGTGACTTTTTCCATCTGACAAAAAAACCACCCCAAACTTCAAAAAAAAAAAAGGAAAGAAAAGAAAAGGAATAAAAAAAACCCAAATAAGCAGTATTTTTCAAACATTGACCTTATTGGTGTCTGAACATTTTTTTTGCTCTTTACAAAGGTGAAAATATTGGGCCTTTCAACCTTTTGTAATCAAATATCTATTCTCTGTTGCAGAAAATGGTTTATAATCAACAGAATTTATACTTTTTTCTTATTATTTAACTAAATCCTCCTGTGTTCCATCCTGTTGTAGTCACCCCACAGTCCTGAGTATTTCATGTGGTCACAGAAGCATTGTCCAAACGGAAGCATATTTTTTTCCTATCATTTAGGTTGAAGCAATAGCTAACTGTTCACTTTTATTTGTTTATTTATTTTTAGGTTTCTGCATATCAATAACTTAAGACCAGTCCACCCTGAGCACACCACTAGTAGCTATCTAGAGATCTGGTAAACAAAACAAAATCAAATTTACAAGGAATGGAGAAAAAAGCCACACGCCATGCCAAATAGTTCGCTATATCACTTGCCACATGTCCTTGTTGGAAATTTTGCATTCATGGCTTCTAAATATTAATACTGTTTTTTATTACTAGCATACTGGTCTGTACCATTTTGTTCCCTTTCCCCTGGAGGTTGTCTCAATACACACTGGTAACATCTAAATGGGGTTTTATCCAAAATATTTCTCATAGAAAGAAGAAAAACTAAGGAGTTCTAAGAAGAACAGAGTTAGCTCTATGTTCAAGAGTGAGTGTCTTTCATACAAGAACAGATACTGTATACACATGCTTTAAATAATTATTGGATTGAAATGTTCTGGACAAACTTCTCACATGCAATTCTTTCTCAGAAGGTGAAGAGAATATATATAATCAGTCATATCAGCACAAAACTTCATGCAATTCCCTTCTGCCCTAAAATGTTCTGTTATAACAAGATGACCTCTTTACCACAGTTCACCTATGAGTACACACCATTCTTAAAAACATATCATATTTATGTACGTGCAAAACTTTATATAGTTCTGAAAATCTCCAAAACCACTTGAACAGCAAAAAGTTCTGTTTAATCGTAACAAAATATTTTGCTCAACCCAAAAGAAATGTACTATGATGGAACTGTCAGTTATTAAAAAGCTTTGGTTTAAAGCTGGAGCACGTGCTAAAGTACTGAAAGGAAAACTAAATGCACTCTTCAGATTCACAGCTACAAATGTAGTAGATGGCAGATTCGGCAAACCTACCGGTGTCAAGCAGCTCTCAGGCAAGTGTAACAGCTGCCTTGAGCTACATAAGATGACTCCGGGATGGTGCTCATTTGCAAAACTTCTTACCCTGCCCATCACTGAGATACAGGTACTTGGGGAAGAGGTCCTGAAAATGGTGCACTTCCACACTAAGAAGGGTTTCCACTCCTAGTCCTTAGCTGAGCAGCTCTTCAGCTTGCCATTCCAGCCAAGGCTAAAGAACCATCAGGATTCGGAGGTTGCACCTCCTGCCTATCAACTCCCGCAGTGGTACTGCACTGAGGATGTCTCCATGAGAAAGTCAACTTGGCTTTTTTGATGTTACCGAGCCTCATTGCACCTCGTGGCACATGAATGTTGCTGGAATGCAAAGACATGACAAAATCAGCAGGACAGCAAAGATGCTGACAACTGGACTGGGATGAGATAATGTGAAAATTTGTGAAACCAAGTGAGTGAGATGTGGTGGAACAACACTGGCAAATGCTGACAGAAGAATATATTTGCTGAAAGGATATGCTTACTGAAACAGTGAGTGACAGGATTGCCAAGGAGAATGAGATAGCTGGGTCACTGACCAAACAACAGGAAAGTTTCATGGATATAAGATTATGCATGACTAATGCTGAGACGGGAATGGAATTTGCTCGAGAGGAACAGCGTTAAACTAACAGGAAATTAGGGAAGACAGCAATGGCACACACCTGTTCCAGTTGCAGGCTCAGTAAAATATAAACCAGCAATTTATTACTTGTTTATATAAAAGATGAAGCCAAATAATAACCCAGAGGTACTCAGATTAAAATCAATTTGCAATGAGTTCCTAGTCTCAAGAAGCTGCAGACAAGAAGAAAGAGATGAAGATTAATCTGTCTGCTTTAAGAACGTAAAAGTATTAAACAGAAAAGGGAGATCAAGAAATATCAGACTGCAACTGAAATAGCCTACATCCATCTTTAGTATAAATGACTATTAGCTCCGACAGTGTCAGCATACACTGGCTATGGTGCGCCACCGAGTCTCACTGCCCTGTAAAGAGTCCATCAGTTGGGCTCTTCTGTTGGAGGCTTGATGTGAGGAAGAAGCAGAAGTTCTGGTTTAGCTGCAAAAATTAGGCATATAGATATATATAGAACAAGATATAGAGACAGCAAGTATGTAAAGAACCTATACTTGCTTTGAGACAGAGAAAACATATGAAATGCTTTGAGCCGGGGACCTAGAGGTGGTTTGCTTCATTAACCCTTCAATGACGGAAATGGTGGGTGATAGGAGGAAAAACGTAAGTTAAAACAGCTCAAGGAAAGATGACGAGAAATCAGAATGAAGATGAAATATGACGGAAGGTTTTAGAGGAAGGAAAAATCTTGGGAAGGAGAAGATGCAAATAGGAACTGACAGTGAGGAACTGCTTGGGATCGTAAATGAGCTCAGTGGAAAGCAGTGTGGCACTCGCTGGGCTGGAACCACTGAATTAAGGCATTACGCCCCCAGAACTCAGCATCGCAGCATCCTCCCCCAGCTCTAGATTTATTATATTGTACAGCTCCCTGCCTTTCTTAGCCTGTCCTTGTAAAAGGATTGAAGTCGATGCTGAATGGAAAATTAACCAACCCCTCTCTCGTTGTCTTTTTGTTTCTCATTAAATTAGCGAGAAAATGTAAATGTTATTTTCTCCTTCTCCGCCTCTCTCTTCACCAATTGTTGACATGTCAGGAGCTAACAGAGAGAAGATTTAATTCAGAGCTTTGTGCTCTTTCTTCAGAAGCCAGCAGCCTTCACAGGTGCTGGTGGGAACTATTCAAACGGCATCACTTTTACTTTCCACTAGTGTTGTGATCCACATCCAAAAACCACAAAGGATTTAAAATGAAAGGCAATGGGGTGCTTATGAAAGCATTTCTTTCCAGGGTTTAGTAGTATTCTATGCTAAGTTCATACAAGGGCAAACCTTTCCTAGGATAATTTTGTAAAACTCCAACATGGAATCTCTGGAAACACACAGAAAATTCACAAGGCTACAGATGGAGTTTTTTCCACATTATTGAAGAAAAACCTTGGTGAGCCCGTCTGTTTTTTCAAGGTAGTGGGAAGAAGGCAGGGAGTTTGGCTTACTCAGCCTTCAGTAGGTTTCTTTGTTTCAGATTTTTGTTACTGAGTGTTATTCTAAAAATACTGAGACTGCTCAAATACAGAAAGCAGTAGGATTTTAGTTCCAGATATTGAACAGAAAAGATGCAAGGGCAATGAATTTTGTGGAAGACAAAGACTGTGCTCAGCTTTCCTTCATCTTGTTTCTTTCTGCATTTTATCAGGTCTTTTCTCACAGAAATAAAACGTATGGACTCCACCCGTATGGCTCCTCTGTTTTAGTATATTATTGGGCCAGGAAAAAAATAAATGGCGTGAGACAGGACATTTCATTCAGCTGGCTACCTCCATTTTCACAGAGGTAAGATCATACATTTAGGCATATAATTTCAGAGCATTCTTACATCCATTTATTGTTTTAAGGAATCTAGGATTTATTCCAAGTCATTACACTCAGCCTCAGGACTGAGGTTTGTATGATTCCCTGACTCTTCCTTCTCCTTCCCCCAAAGGATCACACGCTACAAGATGTTTTAAAACAGAGGTAAAAACCTCATCTTGTCCAAAGCAAAATTCAACTCTTACAAAAAAAAAATGCCAGATTTGATTTATTAGTGTGCAGTCTGAGACAACCACAGGGCACAGATTTCTACAGCAGCCTGGCTTTTAGCAGATAGGGAACTTGGCTCTGCTGTTGTCTCTTTTTTGCTGTGCAGAGTGCTTGAAGTAGTGCCGTACAGGCTATGGCAAATTACGCTTTTTGTTTCACGGCTTTTCAGAATTCAGCAGGAGCTTTGGTTCCCACCAATGCCTGCAAACACAGCAGATCCAGAGCCACTGCGCCCCTGCAGTGGTCCCAGCCCCACCAGGGCAAAGCATGCTGCCTTGTGATGAAGCTCATGGTCCCAAGGGAGATGCCTGACACACTGCCTTTGTGTCCCAACTCATCACTGACTGCAAAACACTTTCCTTGGCAAGACACTACCAAGAAAACCCTGTTTTTTGTTAAAACTCTGAATGTGCATTATCTGGCATAGGGATGTGGTTCTTTGCTCTGTCAGGGTGCTGAAAAATACCACCTGGAAGAGGCTAAATCCTCCTGATCCAGCTCTCCAGCAGGGAGTTTCCCAAGGAAAGGGAGCTGGGAACGTCTAGGTGCTGCTCTGGTCTTGGCACCCTCCATAGGTATGGTTCCTATCCTTGCCTAGAAACCATGTGGTCTATTCCTCTCTTCTATATTTTCCTTAAATTTATAAAATTCCCTCTAGTTCATCCCCAGAGCTCTGGAAGTTCTGCCCCTCTGATGAACCACAGATTGACATTCTGGTACCATGAAAGTCAACAGCAAGACTCTTTGGTGGCTAATTAGAATCAGCATTTAACTTTAACATTCAGTAGAGAGCAACTCTGATTTTCAGGGGTGAGGACAGCAGGGCACACAAAATCCCATGCTACAGATACTTAACATTATCTACTTATTGTACAGTTTGGCAACAAGGAAAACCTAACTCCCAGTTCCTTCTGTTTGCATTCCCTTCAGGTTTATTTAATATTTTGGTGTTTTGGGGGTTTGTGGGGGGTTTTTTTGTTTGTTTGTTTATTTCCAGACTGCAACACTTTTTAAGCAATCCTAAGAGCTCTTGAAGAGTGATGCTCTTTATCTTTCCACAGAATTAGTATAGCACAGGTTGCCTTCCTGTGCAGCTGGAGGCAGCCACTTACAAGTGAAAGAGTGGCTCATTCTCCTCAGCCAGTCAGTTCTCAGCCAAGAATCTAACAAAGGCAAATAATTCTTGTATTTATTTGAAATGTTATTGCTCACATTGAATCACATATTCACATCGCTGTATAGGACCAATTGAAGACAAACCCTACCCTAGGGAAGTTAAAAATGACGCTTTCACAGTTCTCCTCCTCCCCCCCCAAGAACTGCACACTAGTTATTACAGAAAAATACATTAAGAGCTAAATATTACAAGTGGGAATCAGGTTGGGGAGCAATGCTCTTTCCTCTGCCCACACGTGCTTTTTCCACTTCAGGGCCCAGAACACTTACTGTCGCAATCCGAATCTCTGACCCTGTGTCTTGAAACGGATTGCATTAGGTTTCATGATTCCCCGTGGACAAATAAAGGTGAAGTCTACACCAAGCGACAGATAAATCCAATTAAACTTTTATTGACTACCCAAAAGGAATGACTAAGTGCAATCTTAACTATTTTGTAGCATGAAGCTATACTACACAAGCAAAGTGGAAGTTTCTATGCCATATATTATCAGCGAGTTAGAGCAGGTTAAAGAGAAAAGGAAAAAAAAGAAAGGAAGAGAAGCAGAAATGACAGGAAAAAGAGATAACACTACCCTTGGATTCTGTGGTGGGTGGGTCAGTCCTCTGGTGATGGGTGCACACTTGGCTCCTTGGAGTGGCACCTTTTGTAATCTAGTCCCTGCCTCCTGATTGCACCAGCTACATCCCTCAGGGGACACTTATGCTTTTATATATATATATATATATATACACATACACACACACATACTTATGTAACTCCTGATGTTCTGTGCAGGCACCATTGTGGGGGGTGGCTGCAAAGGGTCTTTTGGGGTCTTTGTGAGCCCCTTCCTCAAATAAACTCTGTGTGGTCACTGGCCATATAGGTGTGTTGTCATGCCGGACCCGTCAGAGCACAGAACTGCGCACACGCCGGCAAGCCCTCCACATCCCATGTTAACCAACTTCTTGTCATTGCTCCTTGCAACAATCTTTGGGACATCAATGCATGTTATTTCTTTCAGCCCCTTACACCATCTTCTGCCACTTCCCAGTTCTGCAGGTTTGCAAAAAGTTTAAGGCATACCTCATATGTCACATACTGTGTCCATGACACTTACTCCTATCTTGGGCTGGCCGTGAAGAGAAAAAAAGGGATATAGGAGGGAAACAGTGCTCGCGGGATGGACTGAGCCACTCTCGCTTCCCACCTAAGCTACCGAAGGGATGCTATGCTCAAGAGTTGGGAGGGAGGTGCAGAGAGAGCCCTTTGCCAGCAAGTGTCTGGTCCCTCTCTGCTCCCCCTCTCCCTCCACCTCTGAGTACACATACACTCATCACAGGAGCTGGTGCCTGCAGACACCCACATTACCTCATCATTTAGTGGGAACAGGGGTAGGAAATCTGCAAGGAGCAAAAGGGAAATTCTAAGAAAAAGAAAAGGTGAAGAAGAAATTGAGGGCAGGGGAAGGACAGTAAGTGGAAAGAGCATCAAGACTTTCAAGATAAACCCAGCAGGATGGAGTGTAAGAATAAGGCTCTTTAAGACAAAGGGTGAGATTTGGAAGAAGAAAATGAGACAAGGCGTACCAACAGATCATAAAAATGTTTCAGAGAGTTGAAGGCCTTTCCTCACTCTGCCTTCCGTCCTCTCCCCCCCTCACCCTTTCTTTTTTTGTTGTTTTTGTTTAAGAAGTTATTACAGGAGGAAAGAGACAACATTTGGGAGACTGAGTAGGAACAAACTAAAGTCCATCACATAAAAAAAGGAAAATAACTAGGAAGGGCCAAAACATGTCTTTCTTAAAGATGGTACTGAAAAATAAACTTGTGGACTGCACCAGTGGTCCAAGGCTCTTTTTACCTACTGACTGTGTATAACACATCCTACTTACTATTTAAAAGCATTCCAGCCAAAATCACTCCACTGATGCAAAGTGGTTTATGTGATAGTAGATGTTATCTGCACTAAGGTCCAACAACACTTTAACAGTAGCTAGCCAGCTGCAGTGATGCAATGGATAGGAATTTACGTGGTTGAAGCAGTGACTTGAAAATGTTGGAAGTACTATGATGGCCATCTTTATGCTTCTTTTCCTACAGGCTAAGCAGTTGCATATAGTTGCAGAAGGGGATTTTCTCTCTAATGGGGGCTGGGGGTGAAGAAAAGAAAGCAATGAACATAAAATCAGTAAGAAAAAAATAATCTGCTCTGCATTTTCAGCTCTTCTTGGGTTTGGATAAAGAGATAATAAAGTACAGTAAATAATTTCTGTATTTAAGAACATCTTTTAGTCAGATTCAGTTCTGTCTCAGGTCGTACAGTTACATAAGGGAAATCATCCTCGAGCTACCTGGCTTATCAGCATTTTTAAGAAGAGAAAAGGCTAGCTGCTGACTGTCCCCTTTGCTTTCCCCCTCCAACTCACTGATGGAAGCAGCTGAGCAAAGAAGAGTTGGAAAGAACTTTGCAATGTACTACAACAGGTTAGCAGGAAATTCTTGTCCCCTCCAAATAAGAAGGATGCGCAGTGATTCAGAGAACTGTCTAGATCACAGTGATTCCTGGACCTTCTTAGTCATACAGTGTTTGGGGTTACACCTAAAATGTAACCCTTGTTTGCTGAACATTTAGATCAATCCCATTGATACTTTCTTGAACCGAGATAGGTAGATATGCTCTTTGAGTTCTTGCATCAGGCTACTATATATAAAGAAACCCTATATATCTCAACAGGCAATGAATTTGAGATCCTTATTGAGATGCTAGAAGCAACTGTAGAGATTATTAGGTGGGCATGTACCTTTGCCTTATGTTGAAAATTTTAAGCAATTTTTTATGCTCATTTGCACAATAAGTGAAAACAAATATGAAATGCGGTAATGAGTCTCGTCTCTCTGCTAAAAGACATATTCACCCTCTTTTCCTTATTTATTCAATTTGTGATTAAGAATTCCGTCTCACATTTGTTTGTTTGTTTGTTGGTTTGTTTTTTTTTTTCCCCCTGGATGAAATTTACTACCAGTTGTATTAACAGAACATTCAGTCTTACCTGTTACCTGGTGGTATTAGGTTTTAAAAATATAATTATGGAGCTTTGGAGAGTAAACTGAGAATTTTCCTTTTAAAAACAAAAAGAAAAGAAAAATCCTGCAAATCAACAATCTACTGCAATTAGAAGTTTTAACTAGAACCAAGGTAATGAGTCTTCACAACTAGTTTGATGACTTTTTCCCAATATTTTTAATATGCAGTGCAATAGCTTGCTAACACTGCATGATACTTTTAATATGAAAATGTATATTGAGATGACAGATAAAAGTGTTACATGACGTTTGCCCTTGGATTAAAGGTTCCTTATTTGTTTGCAATGACATGAGAAATGATAATGGCTACTGAAAAACTGATATTGTTTGTCATGTCACAGGTCCATTGAGATTTTCCTCTTTTCTGTGACTTCTAATACAAAGGAGACATAAAATTGCATTAAATCAAACCTTAGAGGCTTAAAATCAAATAGTTGACATAATTCTTGATAAGTCTTTAGGTGTGGGCAGAGCAAAACATAACAAGCAACAGTTTGGATCTTGTATTCAGCTTACAAACAACTTCAAGGTACAGTCCCACATAGAGTATATTAACATTTAACCTTTAAGTAATAAAGGCTTGAAGGCTTATTATTCAAAATCAGCTTGGAGAGCAAACACGGCAGTTGTCATCTTGCAAGGCAAAACTGGAAAAATTGGTACACTTAGGATTCAGGATCTCCCATTCTTAACCAGTAAAAATATATGCTTAAATTTCCATTCACCTTTCCACGCTGGGAGAGAGCACTCCAACCACATTAATGCTGACAGGAAAGATGAAAGGCTCGTAGTGTCTCACCTGGAAGACATATACACTGCAAAAGTACTGGAGTCTGGTCTTTTCTTTTGGGTAGGAATATGACAATTCAAAAGGAAACATTAGACCACTGAATATGAAGCCAAAAGGACTGAATTCATCTAAACAAAAGGGTTTATTGATGTACCTGGAAGACCCTGTGAACATCGTATCCAGTAACGCAGAGAAATGTGAGACCAGAAGTTCTTAACCCAAATTTGGAACATTGCAAACACCGCCTTAATGGCAAGTCATTCTGACTTTCTGTCTTTTTCACTTCTTGTTGCTCACTCTTTCCTTTTCTAAACATCCATGAGACACAGGGCAGACACACAGACATGAAGGTCAGTGTGCTTTTTCTCAGTTCAGGAATTGTCTCCCCTGGTTGCAAGCTTCAGGAGCTGCCCAAAGTGCTACCACGGTCCACACAGACTAACATTTTCCTAATTAATAATCCCAGACCCTCATTTAGACATTGTTTGCTTCATTATACTAGTTTAACTAAGACAACAATTTGCATGCTTTCATTTCATGCCTGCTCCTGAATGCTCCTACAGTGTAGACAGTTAGCAAGAAAGATGTATTCTGCTGTAACACCTTGAGAGAGGATTTTGGGAGAGAGCGAAGAGTGAACCTTGCTCACAGCTGCTTTTGTGGTGTCCCAGGAAGATAAGAATACAAAGTATGAAGAGCTACCAGAAGAACATTCTTCTAACTCATCTGTTGCAAGATGTGTACTAACAGTTACATGCACTCAGTGGAAGAAAAAAACAAAACCAAAAAACTCACCTACAAGGTAGCCACAAATCTAAAGGAATTAGGAATTAGCTTTGCAGTTATGGAACAAAACTAAAATGTTTTGCTAACAGAACATTCATTCTCTACCAGATCTTTCCATGCATTTACAGGGGCTGGAAAATTAAAATAATTCACAAGATCCAATCTTTGTCCAGGCAAAACCTTCTTGGTGATATTCTACAGACACACACACACAAAAAAAAGGAAGTATGACAGTGGACAACAGTTTGTCATCTTATTAGCATTGAGGCCTGGACCTCATAACATTTTTTTAAAATCTATTGGTGTGCAGCACTCTGTGAGGAAAGACACCATTTCCCTATTGCCATTCCATGCTCAGAATAACAAGCAAAATCTAACCATACAGCCAAGGTAATGATAGCAAGGAGTTGCCCATCAACCTCTAGGAACAGATGTTAGGGTAAAAGCAGAAAAACATTTTTGTTTTTTGCACAGCCATGGCATATAATCTTTAAAAAGAATCTATATGTCACAGTTGGATGGAGTTGGCATGAGACCCCCATCACCGGCATTTTGCTTGAAATCAGTAACACAATGCCCGTGCCGAAAGACCAACCAAGACCAACCAAGTTTCTACTAGCGATTTATAAGGAAAAAAAAAAAACCACCAACAACAAACCACCAAAAAACCCCAACACACACACAAAAACCCCAACACACACACAAAGAAAGAAAGAAAGATAAACTGACTATAACGAAAAAAGGAAACATCAAAATAAAATTATTTGGCTTTTAACACTGTAAAGATCAATAATCAGACTATCATCGCTGAAGTAGGAAAAAACCCCAAACAAACCCTAACCAAAACAAACAAAAAACCCCACCAAACAAAAATCCAGGGGAAAGCATGTAACAGCACCTAACAGGGTTATTTGTATTGTTTCCTGCAAATCTTGTAATGCGGTCAGGCACAGAACTCCACAAGCAAAATCCCATATATTTTAGACATACTGGAGATGGTCTGAATTTTGTGTAACACGAGCATACACACAGTAATCTGAAAAGACTCTACACAACTAGAAAAATCGTTAAGTAAAAGCCAATCTGGAAATCAATTATAGCTAAAACAATATGTACTGCAGGAAAAACAGCAACATTGTACCTGGTAACATGGTAACAATTGTACCTGGATGAAAACCCTAGGAACAGGATTTCCTTAACCCATAATTCCACAATAATAAACTTGTCAAAATATGTTTTTCCATATTCTATGTTGTATTATACACTATAACGAAAAACCCCAAACACAACTCCAAATATCCAAGACAAGGTAGAAGAAGTCCTCTGTTATTTCAAATTCATTCTTAATTAAACAGACATTTTGGAGGTTCACTGTTTTTGTAATTACAATTGAGGTGGGTACTCCCAGCTTGTGTAAAAACATCTGTGCAATTACGTGTGTTCTTAGTATTCCCAAAGTTACATTCTTGGGGTTTAAAAGGTATGAAATTAAAGTCATACAGCCTGGAAAGATGAAAAAAGCCACAAAACCCCCAAACAAATACAACACAGACACACCACACACACACACACCCCCCAAATGCTTCATTTTGTTATTGCCTAAGTTGCGTGGGAATTATAGCACAGTTATATTCATTTGCATCTCTTAAAAATAACATTGCACGAGTTACCTCTGATTTCTTAAACAGAATGAAGAAATAAGGGGGAAAATGCCGACAAGAGGATTATGAGCATCTATTTATCAGCCTGACCTGAGATAATATCACTTTCATTTGCTCTCCTTGTTGAGAGTTGTTGGGAAGAGCCCTAGTTTGTGCCCAAGTGTCAATGACCCCTAACAGCTGTTTCAGTAACTGAGAACAGCAAGAGCACATTAACAAAGCAACCCAGTCATCTTCCCTACTGGGGATACTGATGAATGCTGATACAAAACTACTTTAGTCCCACTTCACCTGAGCAGCACAGAACAACAATACTCTACGGACTGATCTCACTCTTCTATTTCCTGAGCTCCTAATATCATTGCTATATTTTTCTGTGTTTTCCAAAAAGCAGGGATCTAACACCAGCTAAAAAAAAAAAGGGGGGGGGGGGGGGGGGGGGGGGGGGGAGAAGGGTGCATCAGTAACAGTGGGGAAAGAAAATTAAAGTATTACTCATCCAGACTCATGAAGGTCAGGAGGACACTTGAGGAGAAAAATCTTACTGATTGCTTGCTTGCTGTGGGGGTTTAAGTTGTGTGTGTTTCATACAAGGCACAAAAATTTCCCTGCCTAATCAATAAAGCAGACACAAGTAATGGAACAGAATTCCTTTGCTCAAATATTGCCAATCTTTGTCAGAAAGGATCTCGATAGGCTCGCTTTCAGGTTCAGTTTGCTAGGACCCTTCTGCCACCCCCAGCTATTTGCTGACTTCTTGACAATATTGGGGCTGTTGCACCGACTGCTCCACTGCACCCAAGGGCTGGCTCTGCTGCTGGTATTTGGCCTTCTGTGACAGCAGGATCCTCTTTGAAGGGTGAAGAGCTGCTGGGGACTGGCAGGATACCCCTGCCAAAGTGGGGCAGGCACACCCTGGATGATTGGGAAATCCTGACGGGGTCCAGAGGTGAAAGCATGCAGGGGGAAAGTGGCAGCAGGGAGAGGCTATGAAAGAGAGATCACTCATGTGCAAGGTTGGATTCAGGATGGACAAAGCTTGGCTGGAGCTGAAACAGCTGAGAGTTGAGCAGGGCAACAAAGAGGGAGACTACAGGTACCTTGGTAGCAAAATCGAGATGTAGGAAAATAGGAGCTTGCTGCTGAATGGGGAGTTGGCCTATATAAGAAAAAAATGGAAGAGGGCAGGGCACTTAATGCCTTCTTTGCATCAGTCTTTATTGAGGAGGTCTGCTGTGAGTCTGTGTCAGCAGGGGTAAAGAGGAACTACCAGACAGAGGAGAATCAAATCATGGGATGCTTGAGTAAACCAAGCGCATACCCATCCACAGAATAGGATAAAGCATACCAAAGCATGCTGGCATGATCACCATGAGGCCACTCTCCACCATCTTCAAAAGGCTGTACTGACTTGCATGGTCCCAAATGACTAGAAGGTGGCAAATGTTACCGCTATCTTAAAAAAACAAACAAACAACAACAAAAAAAAAACCTAAAAAAAAAAATCAGAACAGCAGGACTAGGATCCAGGGAACTATGAGCTACAAATGTACCCTTAAGTCAGTGGGAAATTTTTTTATTTGGCAAGTCCTTATGAAAGACACTTCTACGCATGTGAAGGACAGGAAGGTGATTGGGAACAGTCAGCACAGATTTACAAAATTGCACTTGAGCAGCATGATTACCTACTAGGATGAAACAACTGGCTCTGTGAACCATGAGACAGCAGAGAATGACATTTCAGTTTCTAAAGACTGTGTCACCTGGCAGCTAAGTTACAATGACTGGGACTGAAGGGGTCGTCTACGAGGTGGCTAGACTGGCTGGATTTTTAGGGTCAACAGTTTGAAGCCAGTCATAACTTTTGGGGTTTTTTAATATCTTAGGGTCTGATAGTGGAGCTGATAGTGTTAAATATCATCACCCGTGAGCTGGATGGCGGGGGCTCACCCCTCAAGGCAGTTTGTGGATGGCACCAGGTAACAGCAAAGGGCTGCCACCCTGACACAGCAGATAAAGGACCAGCAGGAAAACTCAGGAGGTTCAAGGAGGACAAAAGGAAACTTCCGCACCTGAGACAAGATAACCCCAAGCAACAGTACAGGCTGGGGACCGATAGGCTAGAAAGTGGCTTTGCAGTGGAGGCGACTTACATCATTTACAGCACAGCAAGTGCCTCTTCCATCTACTATCAATAAAGCAGGCCTACTTCATACACCAGCTTCAACTTTTCATTCAATTTCCCAGCCTAAAAATAAGTTGCAGTAATCTGATAAAGTGTCAGAAGGAAAATGAATATCAGAAAGCAAATCTGTCATAATACAGAATAGAAGCAACTAGAGAAATATATTTCCTAGGTTTTCTTCCTCTCAAATTCTGAAGCTGATCATCTGAACCAGTCAGAATGGGGGACAAACACCCACCCACCCCCACCCCCCCCGCCCAATACCAAACACGCACAACCCAAAAAACAACAATAAAAAAAAAATAATCTGATGACCCATGGCAACCACAGAGCTAGTGAACAAGAGGTGAATGAAAAATGTTTCAGGTTCGAAATGGTAGACATGCCAGATACTTATTTGAAAATAGGATTTTATCCTACTTTGTTCTGTTGACATCATCACTTTTATAACATCATTTCTCTTAGACAGTATATATCTGTCTTTTAGCTTTCACCTGAGAATGTTTAATCAACTTTAATATTTAAAGAAAAGAGACTGGGCTGACCAGTTTACAGTTCATAAGCTCTACTAGATTTCAGTAGACATTTTATACCCATATTGCACTGAATTTTGCATGTCAGACAGATTGAGTTCATGTTTTGTAAGTTTTCCAAAAAGCAGAACTAGCAACAAAGTGCCCAGCTTCCCGTTCAGTACATTTTTAGTAGATTTGAATTTTCAAATACAGTACATAAACAAAGGTAAAAAACCACAGATGTATTCAGCCAGAATTATTTTCACAAAACAGCAATTTATACATAGTTTCCACTGGAGGGAGGAGGGTGGGCACAGAATAAGAGAAAAGAATTACAGTCTTTCCTTATTTTGGAAAAGAGTACAGTATAAGACTTCTTAGAATTCAGCTCTACAAGATTTGAGGATATCTATGCTTGTCTTCTTGAAATGCATCTTAACAGGAAGAGAGAACAGATAAAGAGACTTGACTTGGAAGTGCTGGGAAACCACGAACAAAACAAGTGGACAAAATGCAAATCATAGGTTCTCTATTCCTGCAATTAAAAATATTAAGTGTTCCCTACAGCAAGTACCTGTGCTTTTCAATTGTTTACAAGCTAGTGATTTGAATCTTGGACACTATCTATGTTTGAATGAGTTTGTCTGCCCAGATGAAGCAGCAGAGCTCCAATAGAGCAAGAGCCAAATGAGTTTAGCACCACCAGGGACTTTGTCTCATGGTTTGACAATCAGGAAAAGATGGGGTTTCTCCTAGTTATCTTTGGAGGCTTGACCGTGCCATCCTTACAAGTACTTTTTCAGACTTGTTTGGTAACGTCACTTGCTCAAGTAGAAGCCACACAGTACAGAAGCCCACTGACATCCGTGGCCATGCACCTTGGGCATCACAGGTGCCAGCAGGGATCTCTTCTGCCTCCCTGACAGTGGCCAGCAGGCCAGGGAGCCAGGTTTGCCCATGGGCTTTGCAGGTGCCAGCAGAGGAGAGTGCAGAGGCAAGGGCTGCCAGCTTCCGTCAGGCGCGACTGACCAGCCATCCCCTTCCCTGCCTCCCCACTCTGTGGGCAGTGGCCATGTGGCATTTCACGCCCCATGGGGCATGGCAGAGGCACACTGTGGCACAGTGGTGCAGCTACAAGAGGAAGAGGTGGGAGAAGAGGGGAAGAGTAAGTTGCTTTTGCCCAGGACAGCCTCTCTACTCACCTGAGCCTGAAGCAATCCCCTGAGAACCTGGCATTCCCATTCCCACCTCTCCTCTCATGCATGGAGACTGCTCGCTTCCTGCCAGCACCTGGGGACCACCTGGGGACATGCCAGGGTGTTCTGCTTTGAGTCCTGAGTCTCCGCACGCCAACTGCCCGGCCCAGCACAGCAAGGGCAGCCATCCCCCAGGAGCATCAGCCCAGGCGCTGCCTGCTGCAGCTTCAGCTGCTGGGGCTCGAGAGGCAGCCATCTGGCCGCAGGCTGATCTTTACTGGAGCATCAGCTGTGGGATTTGGATATTTCCCCTGGGTAAATCCAGCAGGTTTCTTCCCCTTATCATAGGGGGCCTGTAGCTTCTCAGTCAGGTGCTCATATTTAACTTACCAGAGGAAAATTCTGTGGTTTTCCTTTTAGGAACAACTTATATCAAGCTGAAACTTTTAAATGCAACTCCCCACACACATTAGTCATTCTAAAGCAGGCACAGGTCTTAGAAACTTTCAGTATGACTCCTAAAGTCAGAAGTTATATGCAGGTGAAGGCAGGCTTTTCTAGCACAAAGCCATCCATCCAGTTGATGGGCAGCACTACTCTCCTCAGAAGTCCCATTCCTTTCAGTCTACTTATATTTCATTTCATATGTATTGGGCCAAGTCACATTATTTTAAGCTTCAATTACTCATGTCAATTCTTATTCACGTAGTCAAACAATCCTTTTAACAAAAGGAAGGCTTACAGTCCAGGACACACACTGAATATTTAATAATCAGGATCAACCCAAGCAAAAGCATGAAAACAGTTAAGGAAGCACTGCAGTCTCCTCACTATGCGTTCAGAACAGGAGTTAATAGAAAAGCAGCTAGAAATGCTCCCTGAGCACTGCAGTTATGAGCAAGCGCATAAGGCAGCAGAATGCCAATGCCATCAGGCAGCTGCTGCTGCAGAAGCTCCACCTGTGAAACACACCGCTCCGATCACAGGAGGTCAAGCTTTCACTAGGCGGCCGTTGTCTTTGGTCAGTGTATCTCCTAGTCCTCTGAGACTCAACTGCCGAGACCCAGGTCTACACTGCCCAGGTCATGTTTACGGTATGGTACGGCATCTTGGCCACTCTTGCCTCAGGCATGTTTAGCTCCGTTTCCTTTCTTGTCTAAGGAATCAGACCGAATGCTCTCTCAGTAATAGGACTTTTGAGAGCTTGCTTTCAAACAACTAATAAAATTCAACACAAGTCTTGCAGATTTGTTTCTTTGGTACAGTATTCCCACTTCAACTCCTGCCAAAGCTTCCCTTCCCAAGGCATGCAAAAGTTTCTTCCAAACTATCTTCCTCCCGTATATTAATACAGCATCACTCCCAGGTCTGTATTTGCAGCAGGCTTTTTTTCCCACTGACCACAAGGTAATTGTATACAGATTTCCAGCCAAGCACTGTTACTAACTTAATTTTTGTTTTCTCCACTTGGGGAGTTCAGATTCACAGAGGTTATGCCATGCCTACCACATTATAATACACGCAGTACACTACAATTATTCTGCTAAAAACTAAGCAATATTAGCATATATAATCAGCAAACCCTCACATTACCATGCAGTAGAATAAGTAAACTGTGTAATCTGAGAATTATTTTTTTTGGTCTGGTTCTTTTACCCCCTAGGTGTTACAATTAATTACACCACTTTTTTTTTTGTTTGTTTTGCAAATACTATTATAGTTAATGATGATTAGTGTAGATAATTTTGTTAGGTTCCCATTTTCTAGCTTAGGGGTATCACTTTCATTCTAAACCGTTGATTGTTTCTTATCTAACTTTGAAAATGAGATTAGATACATTTAAAATTATGTTTCTTATATTGTCTAACTATGTAGATTTATATGGTAATTTAAAATCTGATAAGCCATGAGTGGCATAAGACTGTAATAAAGCAATCACAGCAGTTGACACTTTGGAGAGAATTGAATTGAGTCTTGCTTCAAAAGAGTGTGACAAAAAATATGTACCACTACATGCTGGGGACCAAAGTGCTGGGGGAAACATTTAGGGCCAGAGAATCATTACTTAACTTACATGCAGTGCCCTCATTTTCTCTGCATGACTGGACAGGTGCATCTATTATGTGTTATTTCAGGAGGAAGAATAAAGGAAATTAATGGTCAAATACCAGAAGCTGCCTAGAATAAGATTGACTCGCTTAGGATTTCTGTGATGGGACTTGGATTACAGGCTTCTCCTAATGCAGTTCTCTTTATGTGCTTTTGCACGGGCATGGATGGGAGAATAATAAGGTAGGAGTGAACCCAATCCAGTGGATGCAGTTTCTTCTAGAAGAAATTCAAATTCTCCTCACAGGTGGGGCAAAGTAAAAGAAACACTTTTGCCTTCAGATTTTAAGGCAGCTTCTAAACCAAAATTGGAAATTTAATTACACATAAGAACTCTGCACAGAAATGCCCTTTTCAGCATATACAAAAGGGAACCAAGAAGTGAAATGGGTGTTTTTAGGGCAGGGTGATGCCCCTGTTAGGTGGCACGTGATTTTACAGGATGAGAAGCTGCACGCTAATTTTCTTCTTAAAAGAAGTCACCTTAGTATATGTTCTTAGATGTTAACTCAGGGCTGTCATGCTGCAGCAGAAAGGTGGTAGGACAGAGGGGGCTAAAAGTAGTGGCCTGAGGAGAAAAGTCCATTTGAACTATAGCTCTTGCACAATGGAAGCACAATCTTGAAGCCTCCAAAGACTATAGCGGGGGCTGCTTTAAATACACCTGGGCAGTCCGATGATGCCAGGCCATCACCACCCCCAGATACGCCACTCAGACACCTTCATCTCCCAGTGAAGGGCACAGAACCCTCTCCAGTCTGAGGGCTTCAGAGAAAGCTAGCTCTGATTACAAGCCCTCTTCATGAATTAGCCTATGGCACAGCCAAAGCACATCATTAGGAGGGCAGACTGGTGACTGGAGAAGACGACTGCAGTCACAATGTACAGCCTTCCTGGAATACATATTAGGGGGACTTCGAAAATCTGCATTATGATAGCAGAGGGAAAGAAGGGCTGTGCCTTACATAAATTATTCAGGTTTTAGCAAGACAAAAAAGAAACACAGATACATGTCAAGCCAATGCACATTTAAGAGCAGCTGAGTCTCCATCTGAAAAACAGAGCTGTGATCTACTTGTTTTAGTTATGCAATCCATATTTTATGACCGAATTGTGATCAAACACTGTTACAACCATTGTTCTTGCAGATTTTATATCTGAATGGTAGACACTGCTGTATCATCAGACAGCTGAGTCGCAACACAAGACACATCCCTTTCCTAGCTGCGCAGCGTAATTAGCTCTTTGAAATAAAGAGGATACATGCCCTGTGTGAAAGGTGGGGGAGATCTTTTGCTCTAGAACAGGATCATCCTGAGTCAGCAAGTAGAGCTCCCACTGGAACCAAGAATAAGATTTGACTTCTGTTTTAGAAGATAATTTTATGGCATTTCCCACTCTCCTTTTCTCTCCTAAAGTCCCATGTACAAATGGAATAATTTGGAACAGGGCCTGGAAAGTGTTGCTGAACTATGGAGTTCACGTGTTCTCCATTTGCTTTAACAGAAACAAAAATTAATCAAGCATCAAGGGATAAATTAATATTTAAAAAAAGATCAACAAAAAGAACTGTCTTTTCTATGTCTAAAAGCATTTAAATGCTTCTGTGCTGCTACCATTAGTTAACTAGAGTTCTGAGGTCTTAATGCCTCTTCTCAAAAGCAAGCACTAACACAATATTTTATCAGAGCAAACACTAACTCTTAACAGCTCAGATCTGCCAGTGAGACTGGTTGGCAAATCATCTTATTCTTGAATTCTCCTGAACACTGTGTCCTCTTAGGCTGGGCTGTTAGCACAACTGTGCTTCTGCTCCCCTAAGCAACCTCCTTGCCTTATTCTCCTTTCTTCCTTTGGCCACCTCTTGCTCTGCCTCCTACATGATCCGTCTCTCTCCAGGCAGCCCTGCTGCTCATTGGGGTGAAACTGCCTCACGCCCTCCCTCCAGAAACCATCCTGGTGACACAAAGCACTGCAGCCAGCCAAGAGCTAGCACCAGGCACACGCCTTCCACCCTAACTTCTTCCCCAAATACAAAGTAAAGAGCAAGCAAGTAAAAACTATCCTCCTTCATAGTCTCAAATCGGTTGTGAGCAAACAAAAGATAAAAGACTTCTAGCAGAAAACCCAGAATTAAGAAGTAAATGTTACCCAGAAAGGGATAAGCCTCAACTCTTAAATCACTTAATGCCTTCCCTGAAGTCACAGATCTACTGTGGACCAGAGAAGTCAAATCTAGTCTGCTCCGAGGGATGAAGGCAAGGAGGGGCACTACAGGCAGGACTCAACTACCTATCGTGCCCTTTCATCTTTAGCAATCCTTGTTTCTCATCTGTCACATCTCTGCTATGGACTGCAGTGCCTTTAATACCAGAGATTCATGCAGGATATTTTGGTGTCAAACCCACAGTGATGAAGAGCTCTAACCATTTGTGGGAAATCTTTTCCTATCCCCCCCTCCCCGCCATCAAACTCTTAGCAGTATCAGTTAAACAAAGCTGCATAAATCCAACATAAATCAGCTAGTTTGCTGTAATTCAGGCTTGGAACTCTTTAACTTTATTGTGCTTTCATACTGCCCTTAGCCAAGCAGCAAGTAGTATCTGCTAATAAAATGGCTTTTTTTGTGAGGTGCTTGTAGAATATCTCTGCATAACCAAGAGCAAAAACAGTTGCATCCCTTCTTTTGGCAAACAATCAGCTAGGCAAGATACTTAGACTAACCAAGCAACGTATACTAATACCACATGCTCAAGAGTATTCATAATCATGCAAATATCTTTGGCCCATTGACTGAGTTTCCGCAAGTGAACAATTAGTTTCTCCTCTATAAATTTTAATAAGCATAGGGCAAACCATCTATGCTGTAGCTGTTAGCTTTCTCCTCATCTCATTATTACAGAAAAATCCATTTGGCATTTGTCAGCTTTCTCTGTGTATCTTCAGAAGAAAATTGTTCTCAGTATTCAGCAGCTTCCTTTTTTAATACATTGTCATAAACAAAAGCATGTATTCATTGCTCCTCAGATTTCTCCGTAGGACTTGAGAAGAGAAAGTTTTGCTTGGCAGTTGTCATACTTCAGGATATTTTTCATAAGCAAATCACTCACCATTCATCAGCTTTATGTGGATCTCCTAAAAAAAGGAAGTGTTTGCTCCACTTTTCATCGACACACAGATGCAAGCTCATTATAGGTCTAAGGATGAGCAACTCTAGATGCATGAACTCATAACCAATTAGCTTTACAGGGAGATCTTCTTACTTTGAAAAAAAACGATTTGTGTGAGTAGCTGGGGAAAACTTCGCTGTGGTTATTAGTTAGAGTGGGTAATTAAGACTATTAATCTTACCAACATTTTTCTGCTAATTCACAGCAATTTACTTGGGAATAAATAACTATGATCTTTTGGACAATTCTTCCAGCCTTGAACAAGTTCATTTTCAGAAGAACAGTTAAGCATGGAAAGTACATTCTTTATAGCCAGTACAAACCACAAGTAGCAGAGGGAAACAAGCACCTCAACAGAAGTCAACTGAAGTAATTTAAACTGCACCTGCGGCAGGTCAGAAGGAACTTCTTCAGTGCCCTCACCTGCACACTTGTCCACTCATCTGATCCTAGGACAGACAAAAATGATGGGTAAAGAGGCATAAAGAGGAATTCCCAAACTTTGTTGGGGTGGGAAGGAATCTGATGCATAAATGCACTATACTACACCTTTAGGTCTGTAACTACTGCACTGGTATGAGGTTCCTGGTTACATGACACTGCCTGCCACAGAGCCCTGCTGTCAGTTTTTACAAGAGGCCCACCACTGATTTGCTGCATACATCCAAAGGACTATTGCAACACCAAAAGCAAAATTATTTTTGCTATCCGCATTTAACCAAAACTGTGCATCTGATTTTTGATGTTTTTCATAGAAGCCTTGTACCTCCTTAATGCTTAGCACCTTTCAGAGGCACACAAAGCACTATCTGTCACAGACAGCTGTTTCCTTCATACACCTTCCCAAGGGAGCCCTGAATGGGGATTTTATTAGCTACTCAAAAGGCAATAGGCCAGGTGTGGAAAGAATAAGACAGCAGACACTCACTAATTTAGAGAAACAAACAAACAAAAATTTCTGTGATAATGCAGACCTCTGAATAGAAGTTTATTGCTTCTACTGTACAAGCAGGGGGGGTGGCACAGAGAGACATGTAGCTATGGCTCTGTCATTCACTAAAAAAGGACCAGGAAATGAGTTTAGGCACTGGACCCTGACCACCCAGACTGGCTGTTTCCTGGCTGTTTTGACTCTTTCAACTATACCTTTCCATCACAGTACCCAAGTCCATCTAGAGATACAGCTCACTACAGAGGTGGTATAGTTGAGACTTCACAGGATCTGGATCCTTTTCTCTACACAGTTATTTATTTCTAACCCGAAAGGTTCCTGACAAAGGAAATCCACTCTTCTAGGCTGCTGCTAAATCTTTGATGCGATATGAGATGTTTCAAACTGAGAAAACCGCACAATCTATTTAATAATAAAGCAGTCTTGGGGACCCAGAGGAATCCCGGGTTCAAGGACCACATGAGTACAGAGTTGGTTAATCTGCTCATGCAGTCTGGACATGAACTGGTGGATGTCATACAGCCTTGGGGTGAGGGACTAGTTCCTCTTATTCAGAGCTGTAGATGTGGCATGTATGCTCATATGCCATCAGGGTGTATGGTGATTACTCACCTGTAGATACGCTCAGTGCTTTACGGACACATATTAAGCCTGAACTCCATTTCTAAGGGTTTACACTTTGAAAAGCATTTGAAGTTTGGAAATAGAATCCAAACAGCCCTGAGGCTATTTAATTTTCCTTCCAAGGTGCTGTGAATTTATACTTAGACCCCTTCTTAAAAGACCATTTTTGACCCAATGGCCCATGATGGCTTCTTCAAAGCAAGCTACAGTCTATCAGTCAACTTCTGTTCAGTTCACAGATCATTGATACAATGGAATTTAACAGCTGCTCTGGAGCTATTATAGTCTTTCATGTCAATCTGGTTGTCAAGGGTGTACAACAAATGTCAAAAATCTTCAAGAATAATTTTAATTGATATTTACTGACCATACACAAGAAGTAAGCCTTTATGCCCTAGCTTTTTCTCCAAAGGGTAAAGCCAAAATACCTTACAACCTGGGAATTAGAGCTGCCAGAACAAATTGGTCAACACAGTAAACATCAGATATATTCTTAAGCTGTAGGAGCTTAACAGCACATTTACTCAATAAATCCCTGCTCTTCATTTCACTCCTATAAAATGAAACTAGCTAAACTTCAAGAAGAAGTTAAAAAGGGAATACTTTTTATTAAGACTTCATGTCTGTTTTACTATAGGTCTGTTTTTTGCAGTCAGAACCTAAAACACTATCCTCAAAATGTCATGGATGTATGAAGACTCAAAAACTAAAAAATGTTGGGTTATGTAGAGGAACAATCTTTATAGGCAGAAAAAAATAGTTTCTGAGATCAGATATATCTGTCATTCAAAGCATGAAATATAAATACCTCTCCCAGTAACTACTTTATGGGTGTAAAACCCTTACGAGGCAAATGAAAATAAAGAAGTTGTGCTTGAAGATCTCAAATTGCAGACCTGAAATTCAGCCCTCAAATCACCTAAACTTGCAAACCCCTATATTGCATCAAAATCATACTTTTTAAACTGCCCAAACTATAATTTTGCACATGAATTAAAATATGGACAAAGCAACAACTCCTTTGGAGAATGCCCCTTGCCAAGCAGCTGAGCAAGCTCCTCAGCTCCAAAGTAAGCAGCCACAGTTCCATACATCCTGACTGCCTCTGCAGACAGAAAACTGTCTCTCCATTCTCTTCCATGGTTTTGCAGGTCCACCTTGCCACTACCCGGGGCAAAGGCAGATCACCCAGGATTCACCTGCTACTGGTGCAGAGAAAACCAAGCACTGCAGGTGCTGGGCAGATTGGAGTGAGGGTGTTTCTGAAAAAGCTGAGGGAGTGATGTAGTCCCAAGAAAGTGTCCAAACTAACAACTGAACATCAGCCTGAAGACACTTCACACAAAGACACATATAAAGAGAGGAAAAATAAAGTCTGCAAACTCCTGCTCAACATCAAGAGGTCAGTGGTGGTTAAGGAGCAGAGAAGGGCTGGAACATGAAAACATGAGACAACAGGCATCTTCCTCTTTTGGAATGGACCATACTCAGTTTTCTCCATGTTGGTAAGAAGCATTAAGGGGAAAAAGCCCAACAAGTAATCTCCATTTTCTCTACTAAAGCAAAAAAAAAAAAAAAAAAAAAAAAGGAGGGGGTGGCAGGAGAGGAGGAAGAGGGAGAGATGCATTAGACTAGCCACTAAAACATTCACAAAATAAATGCTTCTGCACCTTCCTTTCAAAAAACAAAACCAAAAAAAATCCTGCTGCTTCCCTAAAAAGTGTCCAAATCACTAGGCTTTTGGCCAGGAGTTTGCTGAATCTGCAATACCTGTTGGCAAATACTGTGAGGCAAGGGGCAAAAACCACAACTAAATAGTACTCTGGCCGGTAATGCTCTTAAGGGATGAGTTTACATGCATGTGCATGCATGGGTAAGCCCATTTGTACTCTGTATTGGAGGGAGAGGAAGACAGTGGGTAATCTGTGTGTTTCAATATTTTCTCAAAAGTTCAATATGATATATAATACATATTAAATAGCAAACAGCTTCTGACCAGGAACCTAGGTCTTTCTACTTCCAGGAAGCACTCTCCCATAGAATGACAGGGCTTTTTGATCCTGTTCCAATGGATTTTGGAGATCTGTGGGAAGGAATTCAAAAGGAAGAGTTGCTACTAAAGCAGCACTCAGGTAAAGGGTAGGCATCCATTTTTATTTCCTCAGACAGAGAATGACAATACATACTAAGTTACTAGATAGTAGGGAGTGATATCATCCACCTCCTCCCCACCTCTTCCAGTTAATGCCTGTTAAAAGTGAGAGCGGTCTCAGTCAAGAGCTGTAAACTCAACACTTTAGGAAGTGGGACTTGGTGGTTTCCATACAAATCATTACACCTGCTCCCTCAGGGGTGTATGTGGCACAGAAGGGCTGGGAGATAAGGGCTGATCACATCTTCCAAGGTTTTTATTTGCTAGTAAAAGGCAGCCCCATGTCCAGCATGCCAATTTTAAGTGGCTTTAAGATGCATAGCTGGCTCTGGGCACGCTACTTGGAAGAAGGCAATCTTGCCCATTCACCTGTCTGGGCACCCACCGCAGGGCTCTACACTATAAATTCAGAGCTGAAGAGAGCAACTTACACTTAATTTTCAGGTATATCAGTTATGTCTTCGATTTAGCCTTCAGTGTGGCAGGTTGACCCTGGCTGGACACCAGGTGCCCATCGAAGCCACTTTATCGCTCCCCCTCCGCAGCTGGGCAGGGGGGAGGGAAAATAGCCAAAGGCTGATGGGTGAAGATAAGGCCAGGGAGAGCGCTCGGCAGTTACCATCGCGGGCAGCACAGACCCGACTGGGGTAAAGTTAATTTATTAAGCCAGGATAGGGTAATGAGACAAAAAAGACCAAATCTTAAAACCACCCTTCCTTCTTCCTGGGCTTAATTTAATTCCTGATTCCTCTTCCTCCTCCTCCCCTGGAACGGCGCAGGGGCTGGGGTCAGTCCCTCACAGCTGTCCCTGCCGCCCCTGCCCCCCATGGGGAGGCTCCTCGCCCCCTGCCCCTGCCCCAGCCCGGGGCCCTGCCAGGGCGCAGCCCCCCAGGCCCAGCCGGCCCCAGGGGGGGTCCCCGCGGGGTCCCCAGCCCGGGCTCCTCTCCCCGCGGGGCCACGGGCCCTGCCAGGAGCTGCCCCAGCGCCGCTGCCCGCGGGTCACAGCCCCCTGCGGGCACCCCCTGCCCCGGGGGGGTCCTGCCCGGGCTGCGGGGGGGAGCTGCTCCCCCGGGGGCTCCATGGGCTGGGGGCACAGCCCGCCTGGCCGGGGGCTTCTCCAGGGGCTGCCGGGGGGTCTCTGCTGCGGCGCCTGGAGCCCCCCGGCCTCCTCCTGCCCCGGCCTGGGGGGCTGCGGGGCTGGGGCTCTCGCACGGCCTCAGGCCTCTCTGGCTGCTCTCGCTCCGGGTTTTGGGGTCCCCCCCCCTTAAACACCCCCCGAGGCGCTGCCCCCCGCGGCTGCCGGGCTCGGCCTCGGCCAGCGGCGGGTCCGTCTGAGAGCCCATGGGCACCATCGGACATGGGGGCAGCTGCTGGTGTCTTCTCACAGAAGCCACCCCTGTAGCCTCCTGCTACCAAAACCTTGCCATGCAAATCCAACACATTCAGTTTCTTCATGAAGAAAACAGAAGTATTGGAAATCCAAGTAATTGCTAAGAGAAAGTACCCCTTGCAGAGAAAATTAAGATTAATTAGGTAGCTAGGCCAATTTATTAGGAGGAAACTGCAAGCTCTGTCAGCATTGCCAAGAGGAGAACTTCGTCTCAGAAGAATGAGATGAATTTGAAGGAAAAGAAGAGAAAGGGAAACGTTTTCAGATTAGAAAGACCATATCCAGGAAGTCATTATGTACTCTTGACACAAAAAGAGTAACTGATAAATCAGATCTAAAATAAATTCTTAAAGCCAATGTTTTTGTAGTTCCAAGTTCTGAGTGAACTATCACTCACATTCAGGGAAAACCTGAGACAAAGTATCTAAACAGCTGTTTAGTACTAAGAAAGGATGTCAACCCACTTCAAAGTTACTTCAAATAAAATATGAGCTATTAAAAAATTAATTATGTAGGTTTCTATAAAAAGTTTCCAAAGTGTTTGTTCAAGTAGTTAGATTGCTATAGATTATTATAAGATGTTGATTAATGCTCTCCTTCCTAAGGTCAGAAGAATGGGAAGTTCTACACAAACTTTTTTTCTTTGCTATGCTGTTACATCTCTCTATCTAGGAGGCAAGAGAACACGTGTGCTTAAAAGCTTTTGACTGTTCTTCAAGCTTGTTCCTGCATAGAGAAGTTTCACCCATACCTAAACTATCTAGGCTCAAAAATAGAGATTCTTCTGAAACATAGAAATGAATGGAAGTTGACTGATCTTTTCAGTAGCAAACCACAATAAGGAACAACAGTTGAAAACCGAGTTAAAACTGTATTCACATGGCAGTGCACAGGTGGATTGAAGCACTGACTATCACCTAACTATCGGAGTAATCAGTAAGACATGTTAACAGAAATCACTCTAAGCAAGCTACAAAACATCCATTGCTTTCAATTCTATGAAATGTGGGTCTTCTAAAGAAGCCGGGCTCCCACTTTTTGGCGATAAACATTTGTCTCACTGAAAAATTAACCGGATGCTCTTGTCACATGTTTGCATCCCATTTTCCCTTAAAGGGGCGACCAGCTGGGAGGAATCCAGGGCTTGAGTGCCAGCCCTTTGTTCCACATTAGCCACTACACTCGGCAGGCAGGAAACAGCCCGGATTAAGTTATTTGTATTCCTTAGAGGTTTGCTACTGCCTGGGCTCACTCTGCAGTCCTCTAACCCCAATCAGGAACAGCTGAACAACTGAAAATAGTTCTGGCTGTTGTATGCCATTAAGATATAATGATTGCCTTATAAGCACAGAACAGCAGCACACATTTAACTTGAGCAGAAAAGCTTTGGCCTCACTTTTCATTACAGCAGTCTACCTGAAAAAGCCAGGTGGGTTTAGAGAGAGCGAGCTCTGTTGCACAGACAGAAATCCTCAATAGGACACCAAATCCTAAACTCTCATAGTTTCACGTGTCTCTGTTGCTCCTTTTTAACTCGCTCTTTACTTTCAGAGATGACAGAAAACATTTCATTAGGGTTTCATAGCACGAATCAATGCCCAAGTGTATAAAACCTGGGCTGAGGGAGGCAAGGCAGCAGCAAGAATAAGTTTCTTCCTGAACAAACAGGAGAGGTCTAGGCATCACGTACTACAAAAATACAGTGAGGCAGGGTCCATGCAGCCACCTAGGACTGACTGCAGCTTGTAAAGCTGCCTTCCCAGAACCTCACCCTTCTCTTATAAGGATTCCCTGTCCAATTTAACCAGGTTGGAAATATTTCTAGCTCACTTCTGATACTTCTGTTTTCTTTATCCTTGTGGGTAACACAGCTGAGGATCATTGTAAACACAAGTAAGTGCAACGGAGGAAGAGACTTTTAAAGTAAAGAATCAAGGGAACTGCTCAGTGCTCTAATATAAGAATGTAATAAAAATATAGTTTTCTCTCTATCTTGTTATTGAATTTACAAGCCCACCCTAAGAGAATGGAAGTTTAATAAGTAAAACAAGTAAATATGGTAATTCAATGAAGTGGATGAGTAAGAATGTGCCACTTTTATGCAGTCCTGTGTTTAACTATTTTGAAAACACAGATCTAAAATTATTTCCAGAATTCATCTACTTTTTCTTTTATTCCTTTCCTCTTTAAACAGAGAAAATATTGAACAAATATTATTTAAACTCCAAATACATTCAGGGCAATAGCTAATTCTGTAACCAATTAAAGGAAACTCTGGGGCAGAGTAGGTTTTAGAAACCACTAACCATGAAAAATACCTTGTTAGGTTTCCCTGCAACACTTTTCAAAAGAATTTTCACGTATGTCATTAGGCTCATTATTTCTTAAACACTGCAGATATTAGCATCAGTATAATACCACTGCTCATACATCTTCCTTTTTTCTGTCTATTCCTTCTCTAAACTTGCTATACTCTTCAAAGCAAAGTTCTCATACTTAAAAAAATCCTTCTCTCTTGTCAGCAAAGCACTCTCGTTCTCTTCCTTCAAATGCCTCCATATAACCTACATTTCACCAAGATTGACAGTAGTGCTCTAAATACTGTCAGTATCACACCTTATCTTACAATTTTACTCTTATCGTGTGTATCATATTCCTCCAAAATCAGATTCTAAATTGCTTGGAGCTTAAAGTTGCGCCTCTACTTTTCCTTATCTTGAATCATTCAAAGGACCAAGCACTTCCCACCTCAACTAGTTAATTTGTAGGAGCTATGGGACCACTTTAGGGCAGCTAGCAGAACAGCTGAGGTTACTCTACCCATGAACTAAGAGTCAGCTGAGCACATAATAATCCAGCTCCATGTTTTCCACTCCAATGGGCTACATCACTGGCATAGGACTGGTTACATGGTATTTGGAAAGTAGATCAGGGGTCAGCTTGTTTGTTTTCAGAAAGCTATCTTGTGAATCTGCTTTAATTTACTGCTGTTTTTGTAAGATAACTTTAAAAAAATCCAGTGACTTTTAATTATGAATCTTACATATACGATAATGTCCTTCAAATTATACAATAAACTGAAAAGTAAAAATGATAATTGTAAAGCCCCAACAGCAAAGGATCTAAGCATGGCAAGTGAACTGAGGCTGTGGAAAGTGAGATGCTCCGTGATAAATGGGGGGGGGTACATATTAACTTTATAACAGCAGAGTATGGCAAAAACTACACATTCAATGCTAAATATAAAATGGATGTGTTCAGATAAAAAAAGACAAAATTCAATCTTGATGATTAATGCAATAAAAATGTTAAGCTTTTTAATAAATAAATACCTTTCTTTGGTGCTAATTAAATGAAGTTAATGGAATGTCTCCCTGTCAAAATATGAAACCCAGCTCACCCCAGGAGTCCTGACTATCTTGAAACATACATCTTTCTCTACTGCTTTTGAAGTATCAGTATATACCAGTAAGCTTTCTAATTGACAATTATTTTAAATATAGAAAGTCTTCATAAACATAAAATGAGCCAATTTAAAACCTTGATGGTCTTTGTACTGAAGCGTTGAATGAGATAAAAAGGGTATCTGAAATACGGAAAGCATAGGCTTTTAGAGGAGATACCTCTAAGAAACTATTCAAAACATTTTTCCATAGTTATTTTCTATTTCAGGGACAGAAAAGCCATTTTACACTGGCTTATTGTTTCCACAAGCCAGGGTACCCCAAGGACCTTGGTCTGCTTTTGTAGCAAAATACCCACATTCAGCTGAGGCACAGTAGCACACAAAAGCAGCTTTTAAACACACTGCAGTGCTCTCGCCATTACAACATGGAGACATTCAGGGTTGTTGTAAGTGGCAACAGCCACATGGCTCCAAATATATCCTGGTGGAAGAACCACAGAGCTCTGTGGTGCATGAGTGAAGCTCCTTTTCCTTTGCCCTGCTCTTAACTAGGTGCCTCCCACCTTGGGGATTTGCAGGGAAGGGGGACTGGAGCCCTCACATCAGTGCTGCTGAGAGCTGGTGCCTCCCCCCGGGAGGACCCCAGGCCAGAGAGCTATGAGCATTGCACGACACTGAGGTCGCGTAGGTAAAATGGGACGCATGATCTGGCTTATACTTCTCATAACTTGGAAATCAGAAGAAAGAATTCATTGTTTGGCATCAAAGGAAAAATACACACTGAAGTACAAATGAAAAACTAAAAGGTCATAATTTCTTTCACTTAAAAGACACAACAGAGGCAATTAAAAAATAGAGACATATAATTGGGGCATGCTGTTGGAGAGTAGCTGGAATGCTATGCACAGCAGCAAGGAGTGCTGCCTCAAAGCAACTGGGCAGCACAAAGCACCAGCAGCTCATTGCCAGACAAGCAGAACATACACCCCCCAATTTCCAGCTCTGTGTTCAGCTCATACCCTGCTCACAGGGGAAGAGATTTAAAGCCTCAGCCCTCGAGAGCTGCAAGCTCTGAATCCCAAATCTACCCACAGCCACATTCTAACAAAGATTATCTGCCCTGTTGTGGCTAAGCATGCACCAGTATACCTTGAGTGCGAAAATACTGGGATATCTTGGAAGCTGGCTCAAAAATACAAGCTTGTTATCATTTTCCTACAGAACCCAACAGCTGTAAAGGATGCTTTAAGTAGTGTCTAAAACATGGATCGATATTTGAAGCTCGGTATGCCCTTGGGATTAGCTTGCTTTCCTGCACTCATCTGCCCTTTTTAATTATGTACTCCAAGCAAAGCTTCATTTCTACAACATGGAGGGTTCAGCTCCTTGCTGTATTGGGGAGTTATGAATCTGCAAAGCAATTTTAATAGAAATACTGTAGCATAGCATTGAGGTAAGAAAAAAGCTAATCAAACACTATATCTGAGATTAAAAGTTACTGATCCTAAAAGAGAAAGCGAGTCAAGAAAGTTACAGTTAACATTCTCTTTGATCTGTGTATGACTTCACCATTTAATTTGCTTAAGTTGAAAAAGGTGGACAAGGAAGAGAAGGTTTTATGAGGAATGGTTTCACAGCAATCCAACTTCGTTTGAGACTTCTGATAAAGCATTAACTTATACTATAAATCTGTCTCTTTCAGATACTTCCCTCCTTCCCCCCCCCCCCCCCCGAGTTTAACACAAAGTGAAAAAAGATATTTTATATTCATATAGCCCTTGAAGTGTCTAGATCATCATGTTGTACAGGAGATGAGTCTCACTAGAAGTGAGAACCTTTTAAATAAGATTACTAATTAAAACCTTACAACCGCAAAATTTACATTTAAAATTAGCTCTGTATTTATGACTTTTGAAACAAACAGCTAATGAATGCGAGATGAACTGATACGGAACAACAGTAACATGGACTCGACAAGACATACTGCAAACATTGTGTAATGGATCTGCATAGTACATAATGCTGTCCAGAGGATTTTCAATGACGTACCAAGGAAAAGAACAGACAGTAGCTTCACAAATAGCCTACACGTCAGAAAGATGTGGATATCTGTCTATGAAGGCACTGGGGTGACCCCATTTTATTGCTTGCACCCAAGCCTGTGCCACATAGCTTCAGGACTGGTAGAGGGATTAGAGAATGAGACCAAGGTCCTTCCAGCTTCTCCAGCACAGCACTCCTACCCACAGACCCTGGCAACAATTACCTGTCTCACTGCTTTGCCGCTCGCCCTGAGCACACAATGAGGTTGTTTTTCTGCCCTAGAGACTGAAAAGTCACCACGGGCAGAGTGCTTGTGCTTTCTTCCGAGCAGTTTCCTTCAATGTGTCTGACTTGTTCCTCAAGGCGGGTGGGATAGATGAGGTGTCATACAGGACCTGGCCACCACGCAGCTGTGGGGCAGTCCACTGACACTGTCCCAGCACCACGTACTAACCACCCCCAGTAGATTGCAGAAGCAATAACTAACTCTGCCGCTGGGGTGCTTTGCTCTGCTTTACCATACATCCTTACAGAGGAAATCACTAACCCGATCTCAACTGTTTCTTCGAATATCATTTCTACAGCCTAATGCCAGCACAAATGTTACTATGAACATTAGGGAGGTATAATTTGATTCCCAAAGCTCCTTGATCCATTTTCCTCCTTCAGCCTTCCAGATAAAGAGTGCATCATGAGGTGTATTGTATGCAGTTTTTTCACAGGAGCCAGTAAAAGCTGATCCCATGGTCACATTAAAGGTCCCAGGGTACCTCTTGTTAGAGGAGAATAAGGGGTTTTTTTTGTGCTTTCTTCAACCAAGCACTCTCCTCCCAGGGCAATGTACTAAGTACCTGCCTGCTGTCTTCCATCTAGCAGAGGGAGCGGAATGCTTTTTTGTAATGAAGGCCACTACATACATCTAAGCTATTAATTCAAAGACAAACAGGCAGTTCTTTGATGGAAAGATGTGAGTCTGTAAGGTAGAAATGGGTTAATAAATGTGAAAATGAATCTTCTAAGGATAATGTGCCAGTGTCAAGTAGCAAAACAGCTGAAGCACAGTTCTGACATCTCCTCAGGACACACAATATTCTCATAAAATCTGGGCAGGGGAGAGACATTTGATGTCTGGCCCTACCATTTATATTTTTAGAAGGCTACACAACAATACTCTGACACCCCCTGAGGTATCTAATGGTTCAACAGTCCTGTACAGCTAGGTTCTGCCTTCTTTCTAAGGCACACAAATCCATAAACCTTCACTGACCTGTAGTGTCGGTATGTTCCTGCCTGCAGCCCTTTTTTTTCCGCTGTGTTAGAAAGTCTGATGAGGCCGCTTATTGAATTTCTTCCTTTCAACATCAAAGATACTAGCCATGCTTTCCAATTATTTAATAGATTCTGCTACAGTGGAGATCACCGATTCATTTTCACTAGAGATATCCAGTCATTGTAAAGAGCAATTATATATAATAACAGCCTAGCAGTTCTCAAACGTTCTTTTATCAAACACACAGTCCAGTGGTTACAGAGATGGGCAATGATCTGATATTGATAATAAAACTTAATGTCTTTGGTGTTAGTTTTACCAAAATATCAGTGGCTTTGCTCTGCAGACCCCGACACTCAAAATGCAGCGGAACCATGCGAACTGCCTTTTGCTTTAACTGTTATATTTATTTCACAGTCATTCTTTTTAGGCCTCACAGAAAGGTGCCTCTGATTCGGGGTTTTTTTGCTGCTTGGCAGTGCTGTCTGGAGGAATGACACAGGAGACAGGAGATGCTGACTTCTGAAGCCAGTTCTGTCACCGGGCAGCCACAAGCAAGAGGTTTTGTCTCAGTCTTCCCATCTGTAAAACTTTCCCACTTAACTGAGCACAGGGGCTGAAGATCAATTTGTTAATGGCTGTGCATTAGCGCTGCGCACAGCCCTTTGAACATATAATATATCCTAAAAATACTAACCCTTTTTGCCCTTATTCACAGATTACTTTCCAGATCTGCAGATTAAAGTATTCTTTTTTCTAAAACTTTGCCTGAAATAAAACCTCAGCGACAGCTACTTACTTTGAGCCCTGTTTCTCAATGGCTCTGAGGTGGCAAGTCCTCTACGTCAGGTAAAAACTTTTCCTAACCCTTCCTTTTACAGCTGTGATAAAACTAGAAGCAAAATTAGAATGGCAAGGTTCACAGGGCTTGCTTGACCTTGAAGTGCAAGTTGTGAAGAGTGAAATGAGAGCACTCACCTTCTCCAGACTGGTTTTGAATCCAACCAGCTGCAGCGATGAAGATAATCAGTCTTGAGCAGGTTTTATATCCCCATCGATAGAAGGCAGCGGTATGTGTGTACACGTTTCCTGCTCTAGAAAGCTATTATGTCCCACAGGTAGTTTTCATGCATTTCAAATAATCCTTATTTTAGTTAGACAACACGGCCCTCTATCTTTTATACCCTGTCCTTTCTCATCAGTGTGGTGGCACTAGATACGTTTCCCTTGGCATATTCTCTTTTTCAGCCTTAAAAATCAGATCCAGGCAGACTACAGCCATTTGTCTGCTGCGCAGGAGAAGAGCATGGTTTTGGCCGAAAAGAAATTGCGACCATCGCAGATCCTGCCCACCACACGCACATAGGCGAATCCTAGGGGCCACACACCACAAGGATGGTGCTTGTGCATGAAAAGTTTACATAGGGCATGTCAGCTGCCTAAAGCGTGTACCGTTCATTCCCTGAATCTGGGAACTGCTGGACATGTCTCCAGGATTTCCCAGACAGAAGCTTTAAGGAGACAAGCCAAATGGAAGGTGCCAAGTACACATATTGCCAGGGAATGAAGAGCAAGAGCCCTCCTGGGAAGAATGGGTGGGTGCATTTATTGTGCCACATTAGTTTAAATCTTGCACTTAGACCAGAACCCCACTCAGCCTGTGTGCCAATTAACCTGGCTTTAGCCTGAAGCAGGATGTAGTGGGTTTACACAACAAAGTTTTAGTAGCAGGGGGACTACAGGGGCAGCTTCTGTGAGAAGATCCCAGCAGCTGCCCCCATGTCTGATGGAGCCAGTGCCAGCTGGATCCAAAACAGACCCACCGCTGGGCAAGGCCAAGCCCTTCAGCAACGGTGATAGCACCTCTGGGATAGCATATTAAGGGGTGTGTGTGTGTGTGGGTGGGTGGGTGTGGGGGTGTGTAACATGCACCATCAGAAGAGAGGTGTGAGACTATGTGAGCACCCCAGCCCCGCAGCCCCCCAGGCCGGGGCAGGAGGAGGCCGGGGGGCTCCAGGCGCCGCAGCAGAGACCCCCCGGCAGCCCCTGGAGAAGCCCCCGGCCAGGCGGGCTGTGCCCCCAGCCCATGGAGCCCCCGGGGGAGCAGCTCCCCCCCGCAGCCCGGGCAGGACCCCCCCGGGGCAGGGGGTGCCCGCAGGGGGCTGTGACCCGCGGGCAGCGGCGCTGGGGCAGCTCCTGGCAGGGCCCGTGGCCCCGCGGGGAGAGGAGCCCGGGCTGGGGACCCCGCGGGGACCCCCCTGGGGCCGGCTGGGCCTGGGGGGCTGCGCCCTGGCAGGGCCCCGGGCTGGGGCAGGGGCAGGGGGCGAGGAGCCTCCCCATGGGGGGCAGGGGCGGCAGGGACAGCTGTGAGGGACTGACCCCAGCCCCTGCGCCGTTCCAGGGGAGGAGGAAGAGGAATCAGGAATTAAATTAAGCCCAGGAAGAAGGAAGGGTGGTTTTAAGATTTGGTCTTTTTTGTCTCATTACCCTATCCTGGCTTAATAAATTAACTTTACCCCAGTCGGGTCTGTGCTGCCCGCGATGGTAACTGCCGAGCGCTCTCCCTGGCCTTATCTTCACCCATCAGCCTTTGGCTATTTTCCCTCCCCCCTGCCCAGCTGCGGAGGGCAGTGACAGAACATCTTTGGTGGGCACCTGGTGTCCAGCCAAGGTCAGCCCACCACACAGGTCCAATCTTTCACGAAGCCAGGTAACCTGGGCACAGTGCGGGGCCTGACTCGCACCATTCTACCTCTAATGTTGGCAAGGCTATGAAGGGGATTCAAGAACATGATATGACTCTACAAACTTTGTAGAAAATTCAGTCCCACAGACAAAAGAAACTATAGGTATGACCCCCAGACACCGGTCCCCATGAGGGGGCACTAAACCGGGCCATGGCCAGGAGTTCAGGGACTCTGCCCCACTTCCAGATGAAACACTCCTAGCTGCCATTTCAGCTCCATCACCCCTGGTTTCGGCAAAGTAACTGGCCTAGTTTACCTATTACTATTGACTGCTTCAGCTCTGCCTTTTAACTGGAATTCATATCCTGCAAAAGCTAGAGCCTGCAGCTAGCAGATACAGCAAGTTATTCAGTATTAACCAGCATAATCTGTGTTGGTTTTCATGGTGCCCGTTTCCCACTCCTCCCCAGTCATGCACAAGCTCTCTCTGTGGGCACGGTGGTGGGCACGTGGAGCAGCCACGGCAGCTGCGAAGGCAGCTGGGGCTGGGAAGGAATTTTGCTTGTCCACATGGTCTCTCTACTTCATATTCTAACTCCACAACCATTTATTTTTTTTCCCACGCCAGGCAGCTGTAAGGCTTTGTTAATACACCACCTGAAATCTATTTTCATCTAGCATTCAAAACATGACTGTAAATGGTTTACTGTTGTCATACTTTTAGATTACTTTAGAGGAGCACTGCCTTTCTCCTCTTCATTTTTCCTGGCAATACACACTGCTTCTCTTCCCTGTAAGGTGGAAGATGTATAGACTGCTAGTTGTCAGCGCTTGCAAGTAGCCATTTAAAAGCAGATATTTTTTGTCAGCATTTTTATTTGTGAAGCTTCTATGACAGATTTGGAAATTGAAGCCCTTGATTTATCTTCAGGCTGAAAACTAGACAGAAGCAAGGACACTGTGAGCCTTAGGAATGAAATTACAAACATGTCATTACCTCCTTTAATCTGCTCTTGTTTCTGTGAAATTGTTCCAGACAACCCCAAAAATCCATGCACTTTTACAACAAAAAGAATCCTCTTTTCAAGCTATTTTCTACCCATATTATTTGAGGCCACTCACTGTTCACTAATGTAAAAACAAAGTCTAGTAAATACACTACTAGATATATTTACTACTAGTATATACTAGTAGTATATTTACTACTAGTAAATATACTACTTTTTAACATGTGTAAAGAGCTAAGACAGCAGACCCAGCCAACATACAAAACAGTCATGCCTAAAATCTCCCCCACAGCCACTTTTTTTTTTTTTTGTTAAATCTTATTTAGCTCACAGGAGAAAACAGTTTGATAACAAGTCATGCTAGCACTCAGCTCAGGCCACATTTGGCATAACATAACATCACATCTGGCACAGTGAAACCATGACTGACAGACTCTGATCAAGATTCACGTGATGGGAGTAGCAGGGGTTATTGCAAAGCAGAAGTGAGAGGCATCAGAGGAGCTATCGTGAGAAAACAGCAAAAGCCCAACTCCCCTTCACCTGCTCAAGCATTGCTATTAGCTCTTATTTTTACACTGCATTATAATCCTACACAGATTTTAGAAGAATGACTACACGTATTAGTTTGTGTAGTTACCCATGTGACAACATCCATGGATGACTGAAAAGGATCTACTGTGACGACAAAGGCTTGAATGGGGGTGCAAATGGTTGTATAAAGTATAGCTTCTTTCTTGAACCAGTCCCTAAGTTGATGTTGGCACTAGTGGTAACTCCTAAGCAAGCTGTGCCAAGTGGAAAATTGCAGCTGCCTGAGCTGGACATATAAAACTCCCTTCTTGGCAGGCTGGTGTATTTCCCACGTGAGAAGCACCCTGGTCACCCTTAAGCTATTCACACCGGTCGACCAATGCCAAGAAAATGGATGGCCTTGTGCTTTGTACATTTTGCTGAGGTGGAGAACCACTAACAGATCTCATTTTGTCTCAAAAATCAGGCAGAAAACAGTACCAACAGTGCCTTCACACCTTACATCGGTCTAAGTGTGTAAAGAAGCCACATGCTTTGGAGATCTCATTTCACTTCAGAATTGAGGGAAGGTCAGTCCTCTTGGGGTAATTCACGCTCACATCTTCCAGCACCTGTGCAGCTACCACACAGCTAAAACAAAAAGCAATGCTGGGGAGGAGGAGGAATGTGTTCTTCCCCTCCTTTGCCAGGTGATCTGACTTTGCAGAAGAATGGGTTAGGTCCCTAGCTGTTAACCTCATGAGTTATTCCCATCATCATTGACCCAGTAAAGTCATAATTTTACTCTTTCAGGAGTGGCCAGTGGTGACTAACAAACCCCGAAGCAAATGTGGGTGTCTCTGCAGCTATATCACTTTACAGAAGAGCACTCGTGCCAGAACTGAGAATGCTGACACTGGGGACCATACAACCCCATTACCCTTCCTGGTAAATCTGCTGTTTGACCTGATTTCTGGAAGAGGTTCAGGTAAAAGGTTGCAGTACTGAGCCCAAATGAATAGCTGATTTATTACACTCTCAGCTAATCTGGCAAAGCTCCAGAGGAGGGTAGAAGTTCAGACACATCCCCCTTTTGTAAGCATCTCCTGCTGTCTAATACTCTGCATCAATTTTAAATGCATCTTTTCAGTGGGCTAAGGCTGAGGATCCACGTCCTAGGCCCCCAGATCCACCCACATAGATTTGATGCAGAGCTCTGGACTCTGTTCTAACAGGTAGACACCAGAGGTTAGATACCAAAACACATAACTTTCATCTTTAAACCCCTTTACCAGTTTACCTCTGTGTTCAGATTCCTCTCTGTGACATGAAACCACTACCCACCCTTTATCACAGGCCTCTTGTGAAAATAAAAGCAGTAATCGCCAAAAAAATATGGATGCTGTGCTGAATGCAGGTTTTATATACTCACTGCCATGCTGCTCAGCTGCCGTTGTCTGTCTTTAGATGTGCTATCACAGAGAGCTGGAAGTGGGGCAAAAGCCCATTAGTCAAGAAGGCAGACAATAAAAAGAAACTGGGGAAAAAAAAAAAAAAGGGGGAAAAAAAAAAAAGAAGGAAAAAACCCACAAACCCAAACCCTAAAAATCCAGTAATGATGTCAAAGCAAAACAAAGAGGAGAGAGGTCAGGTTTTTCATGTAGAAAGCTGTAGCAAACGGCATTTGAGGAGGAGTGGGCTGCAGGCAGAGGTAAGAAATAAGCAACTGCTACTCCTCCCTTTTCCCTCCTCTCCCATACCTATGAAAGAGTCAGTGGAAAGGCCAACAGCTGAGGCCACTGATAGCCAGGTGCCAGGTAACACCATGGCAAAGGCTTTGCCTTTGCCTCCTGGTCACAGAAATCAATCAGCCAATTGAGCAAGAGATGGGCAAAGCCTGTGTGGAGGGGAGAGAGAACTGGATGCTGCCAGAGAAGAGAAATGGTGCCCAAGCTGTGAATTAACCCCCATTTAAAAATATCATTGTTATCAGTAGGTCAAGCTTCTTTTGGGAATTCAAATCTTTGATGGAATAATCAGAGAAAAAAAATCATTAATCATCAAAGACTAAGACAAGCCACATTGTCCTTAGCCAATGGGGCCTCTTAATGATGTTTTCTGTTACTAGATACTTGGGCTGCTTGTTGCCTTCCCATATAAGATCTGTCTTTACAATAAATGTATAAATTTCTTTCGTAACTTGACCATATGAATGCAGAATTCTGGTTATAAATTGCTGTTTTCATCTTTCACTTATGGCATAAATACTTTATATTGCACAATATGCATAGTTTTGCATATTAACTATGCAGTGGCATTTTACATTGGGCACGCAATTTACCATATATATGGTATTTCATATTATTTGGGAAGAGGTAAATTTAAAACATGTTGCTACATTATCTCCATTTTGGAGGAGATCTTTTCAGATAAATACATCAGACTAATTTCAGCGCTTAGTGCTGAAATTAAATCTTTATCTGCTTTAGTGAGTGGGTTACGAGTGCAGCAGAAACATTCTCATGTCAGTGAGATGAGAATCAAGTCTGCAGTATGGAAAGATTACTTAATCTGAGATACTTTTTTTTTTCCTAGAACTTGTGATTGACAGACTACCTTATTACTCTTCCTTTTTTTCTTAACTTTAAGAATATCTAATGAAATTAATCATAGCCTGGAGGAGACAGTTTGAAACCTGCTAAGAATTACATATGTCAGTGCAAGCTTTACAACTCACTTGGACTAATTTGCTACTGGCAAATATATCACTGTCATACATTTCTGTAAAGTTTGCATTTGCAATCTTTTGAACTAACCATACAAGCTGAAGCACTAATGTCTAAGAGTCTGGTAGAAGTGTTGATGCAAGGTTTCTAACTCAGTGGTAGCTCCAGTAAAATGTACTGTTATACTGCCACGTCTTCTAGTAATACTTATTGTTTAGTCCATATTAGAGACACAGACAAAGTAGGAAAACATAATCTGACTACTTCTAAATACAGCTAGGAAAAGCTAAAGTGAAAAAAATGAACTGGTCTGTACAGGAACTCATAACTGTGTGCAATCAGGTTGTACAGTAGTATCAGGCAATATCTTTATATCATTAATATTAATTAAGTCACACATTAACTTATCTTTCTTGGGTGGACAAAGAAGGTTGCGTTAGCCAGACTATCCAAACCTTTTATAAAAGCAGCAAAAGTTAGAGGAAAGTCTCCAGTAGCTTTTGCCACTTCAATACCTGTCACTACTGTCAGTTCCCTGTAAGTTACTGATTTCTATTTGAAACGGATACCAGGAACAATACCTTAGTCTCAAAACTCCTGCACGAAAGCAAAACCTTAATTACAACCTCCTGTTCTCAAGAGTCAACATATTGACACATCTGACTGTCACACAGCCCATCTATTGCCAAAGATGTTTTGCTTTACATTGCTGAAGACGGCAGTGGGCATTACAGCAGGAGACAAGCTGCCCTGTGGTGGGGACACTTCCAGTGTCAGGATTCAGAGGTACCTGCTTATTCCCAGACTAGGTACTGCAGTTCCCGCTCTGTCAGATATCTGAATTGGGATTATTAGCAAATTCAGTAGATCCTGCTGAATTCAGTTGCTTTCTACATCAGTGGTTGTCACAGACATTTGCTTCCTGATACGATCTAACGCGAGTGCAAATCTAATGGGATTTTTAATAGGTGTTAGGCCAACATATTAGTAAGAGGCAAAGGCTAATTTTTAATATGACAATCTTCAAAGTACTTTTAAAAAGTGCCTTAAGGATTACCTCCATTTCATAGGTGGAAAACATGTAATGGATACCAGACTTGCTCAAAACCCAACAAAACCTAGGTATCCTGACACTGATTTTGTTCCTGTCAGTTAAAGGGCTTTGGGGAAGAAAACACCTCCTAAAATAAGTCTTTCCCCCCACAACACATTGACAACAAAACGTATTTGCACACATAGGCAGAGAGTCAGAGACAGAAGGATTTTTCAGACGCCTAGGGTTTTGAATAAATATATTTAGAGATATCAGTATACATATCTCAAATACATTTTGAGATCAGATCAGATATAGATCTGCCATACTGCTATGGGATTTCTGGTTAACAAGAGGCACGGCACATTAGTAAATCAGGCAATCCTTGGCCTCATTCATCACAGCTCAAGTCCCATCCGAGATGCTGTTTTGCAATATGTGTTTTGCCTGTGTGAATACACTTTCTAATTCATTACAGTAGGAAGCGATAAGAAACCCAGGTACTTCCAGATTGTATTTGTGTTTTAAAAACAAACAAACAAACAAGCAAACAAAAAAACACAGCAAAACTTTGCATACCATTTAAACCCTTCTTTCTTACCAGTTTTCTTGTTTTTTTTGAATATCAGATCTTTCCTAAAGAATGTTACCTGGTAAAAGTAAATTTAGAAAAGAATAGGGAACATCAGAAAGCTAAGGGATGACGTCAAGACTTTTTTAATGCTTTTATTAGTATTTTTTACCAGTTCATGGGAAAGTGACAGACCCCTGGTGGGAGAAGATATGCAAAAGGGACCTTTCACACAGGAGTCTTGCAGAGGCACTTTCAGTTTGAAGCCCGGTTCTCCACTAGGGAAATGCTGCTGTGACCCTGTACCAGCCAGATGAAGCTGTTAGATTGGTCCCATCATACAAGATTTAGCTGGTTCTTGGTGCCAGCTCTGCACCAGCAAAAGAGGGAGTTTTTCACAGCAAACTGAGCTTTAGAGTGGCTGTTGGGCCAGCAAGGAGCAAAGGGATCTGTGTTAGTCACACTGTACTGGGCTCTGCGTTCTTTAGAAATCAGTCATTTGCATTTCTTGGAACTTAGCGTAGCTACTGAAAGCAGCTGTGCCCAGTGAATTTTACGAGGACATTTAATTCCCAGACCTTTCCCTGCAGGCCCACAATTCACTCACATAACAACTTCTTCTTAGTAATATCTGCTTACGGTTTTCCTCTGTCATATTTGCCAAATGTTCCTGTAGCCTATCACAAAAAAGCCCCTGCTTTCCCATGACTTCCAATAAATATATAGGCTTTCAGATAAAACAAACAAACAAATACGCAGCCCCTCTATTATTTTCAGGTTTGTTTGTTTTGTTTTTTTTTTCCTGGTCCAGCTGTAATTGTGTATTTTCTAACCTGAAACACAGACAATTCACTACCAGCACATGACTGTGCCAAACACGCACCCTTTCCAATATCCTCCCACTCCCAATTTCTATGCGTTAGCTTAGAAACAAGCTCTATAGCTGTCTCTGCTTCTTGGAAGAGGTCAGTGCATTAATATGCTACTGAGTTTTTCAAGGCTACACGAGGTGTGGGGCAGAGTGAGCAGGAGTGTAACACTTCATGCTTTCTTTTTTTTTTTTTTTTTTTTTGGACATCTCTGATGCTGCCTAATAAGAACTTTGACAAAAGAGGTCATTCACGGGGGGAAAAAAAGACAAGGAAAAAGAAAAAGAAAAACCTGAACTAAACCTTTCTTCATTCCTTGCCCCAGGATGACACTACATCCAGCCCTCTGCAAAAGCAATAATTGGGTTCTATGCTTACTTGCATCCAGATGAATCAGGAGTAATTTCACAAAGTCTAGAGAGTGAGGCTGATTTTAAACTGAGATAGCTTTGGTATAATTCAGTCTTATTTCTGTGGTTCTTTGGTTCAGCTTGTTTCATACATATGTGATGTCTGCAAAATCGTTGCTGGTTATTAGAAAAAACTAAGTCAGACCATAAATTAGCTCAGTTAGGGCAGCAAGGGCTTTCCTTTATCCTCATATATAATGATCCCAGTTTCTGCAGAACACTTCATTTCCATTTGCAAGAGAACTTCATGATGTGCACAATGAACTCGGTGGCTCATGAAACTCTGACAATGGTCTTCACTCCTTTCTTTTGGTTAATTATAACAAATTTCATTGCCTTGTTATAAAGGGGATTATTTCTGGGAAGGAAATTCCTGCCTGAGGTATATAAGAAGGTGAGAGATTTCCAAGTTTTTTTCCCTTGAGCATATTAATAGTGCACCAAGGTTTAGCCTCTTTCAGTATGAATGTAACAGAGGGGGTTTAGAGTTCCTTTTAGCTATAAAGGAGTGAAAATGCCTCTGCCATTGTCAGAGAGTCACTGTTTGTCTTTCTTTTTGGCAAGCGCCCGAGTAAGTGGGTGGCAGCTGGGACAAAGGCTATGACTGCACTTGCCGTTTTTGTGTGATAGCTGAAGCAGAGCGTTGGCCTGAAGCAACTGCTGCTGAGTTCCTTATGTCTCCAGTATGGTTAGGAAGGGGAGTTATGCAGTTGTAAATATTTATATCAAATATGCTCATTCCAATTGAGGCTGGTAGCATACTTTTTACCCCAAAAGAATAAGGAATGCATTAGACAGTGTTATCATTTCCCATTAGTTATGGGGAGGGCCTCTCTTGTGGCTACAGGAACCTCAAGCAATTGCCTTCTGCTTTGTTGTCTGCTACATATTTTATGCTGAAGGTGTTGCTTGTAGGCAACCTGCTTTCTCCTGGAACTCCTGAGTTCAGTGTGTGTTTTTAGCAGTACCCTTTGATCAGTTCGAAGGCCGCCTGTGAGTGACAGTGGAAGTCCTTTCTGTCGGGAACCTGATGTGATGCCGCCTCAGTCCCAGCTCTGGGGACTTTAAGGCATATCAGCAGCACTGAGTGATGCTGTCAGTCTGCCGTCATCTTCTTTCAGGGGCCTTTTACTGTCTCTGTCTTTGCTTTGAATTTTCTTTCATTCCCTCTGTGAGCCCTCAACAGTTTCTGTCTTCTTATCCAAATCTTTAGCTTTGTCCCACTTCTTTAATTGTGAAACTCACATTCAGATTTTAATTGTGAGACTCGTGGTGCGGGGCAAGGTATTGCAGCATTTCCTCCTGCCAACACTTTTCTTTTTCACTTTTATTGTTTTTCTTGTTCTCCACCCCAACCAGCTTATATAATTCTCTTCCCTCTATTCCCAGTTCCTTACAAGAGCAGTTGTTTGTTATCTTTGTGTATTAAAGGGAAATACCATATTGTCTGGTTTTGCCCTACAGCAAGGCAGGATGACCATGATTCGTTTCCTGAATGAAAACATAGATTCAAAGCCCCAGGGGCACTGAAACAAGCCATGCTATTTCCCTCCCACTCTGAAAGAAATAAAGAATGATGTTGGCGGAGAAAAGTATGTGATTTGGTGGTCAAATAATGCTCTGGAGCTCCTGCTGACATGCACACTTTGCCAAGCTGCAGCAGAGCCAAAAAGCAGTGACACAACAAACAGCTTCCTTCCCATCCTGGGTGCAGCGATCTGCAACTTCAGGGACTGACATTGAATCTTTCCTACTTTGGTGACTACAGCCTAATACTCAACCATGTACTGAGTACAGTGGGAAAATTCAAAATGTTTCCCCTACTCCTCTTTTTATATATTAGGACCTTCTTTAGAAAGCCTGAATATGCTTTCTGGTAAAAAAAAACTTTCAACCAAAGTTGCTGATCAATGAGTAAACCTAGAGCTAGTTTACCTGTTCCACACAGACCATCACTGACAGTTGTGCAGTTATAAAAAAAAACAACAACCAACCACATGAAAAAGAGAAAGCCGTGTCCTGAGAGGCTATGGTAGTTGTAAAATCATCAGCTTGGTGTAGCAGAGCAAGTAGAAGATATCTAGTGGGGTAAGAACGCATAGGAAAATACACAAAGTGTGCTTATGTGTGTGTATGTTTCTGTGCATTTGTGCCTGCGTGTTTATGAGTTCATACAACCTGAAAAAAAGAAAACCCTAAATTATAGCCCACCGCTATATTCATACAGAACCAGAAGACCCTGCATTCATGTTTCAGTATCCTGTGACATTAAATGTGAACAGACTTATTACAGTCCCTAAACCACCCATCAGAGGAGAAGCTTATGATGTGTAAATGAGACTCTCTGTAATGACCTAGTAACCATCTTCCCTTCTACTCTGTGAAAATATGTAGCTCTCAAAAAGGTTTTTGTGTGCTGCACAAGGGTTGCTATACAAGGGGAAGGTACTGAGTTCAGCTTTTCTGGCACGAGGCACCCAAGGAGTAGTTATGGGAAACCTTACCTCCATCTTTCAGCTATCCAGTCCCATGAGATTAATCCTCTCCTACCATCAGCTGCAGGTTCCCCATGCAGACAGGAGGCTGGCTGGTCAGGTGCTCTGCAGTCATCTGCTAACTGCATGAAGAGGGCACCACTATGAATTGCATCCAGCAAATAACGTTTAGGGGTCAGTTTGCCTCTGGGTGATGCCAAAAACAAGCTCCAAACTGACACAGCAGCACTGCTACCCTACCAGCAAGGGTACTGCTACCCTTCTCTACTGCAACAGCCATGGCCATTGGTTTTTACCACCTTTAGGCAATAAATGAATTTGAAGGTGGTGGCAACAATTTATTTATGTCACCTCCCTGGCGGGCTGTAGCCGTGCAATATAGCTGACTGTGAAGAACATCCTCACGCGCCCTCAAAGGCGTGCAAAACTTGGATGCATCTTCCTAGTAACAACCAAGCTCAGCCTGCTCTCTGCAGCCTACATTGGCTTCTTACAGTTTTTGGAATTTAGTCCAAGGTTTTGAACTTTATTTTAAAGGCCAGATTTGAGCATAGCTGAAAGGCTTCCTAGAGCTCATAAATGTGGACCATCATCAATAAGTTTATTCCCCCATCACACTGAAGTTTGTACAGGGAGAATTTTCTAAAACTGCAACGCTGAATTCCACAGGAAGAAGGGACCATCACAAACTGCATTCGTTTCTTCTCTGAGTAGAAAGTGCATTTTCAATCTAAACTTTTTACATAAACATAGGGGAAATAAGAAAATAGGTAAATAAATGACAACACTTCATTGCAGACACACTCTTCCATGGGGAGTGGATGAGAAAATAAATATGGCAGCTCTTAGTCGTGTTGCTTACTGCTGTTATGGAAGGTGATCTCATACTGCATTAGTAAGTACAATATAATGATGTACATTTAACTGGATCTCATCATGGTATATGCACTTTTGTCTCTGAGGTTAGGATGTTAGGATTAGATGCTCCAGAAAGAATCAAAACGCACTTGGAAAACTTACAGAATTGTACAAAATATTTTCTTTGTCCTGAGACAGTGTTACAGATCTGCTAATAAGTTAGAATTAATTGACTTTATTTGATTTTATAAAATCATTTGGAATAAGAGATATATTTTAATGAAACATGTAGTTGCACAGCAAAAGCTGCTATGAAATCCTTTGTACAGCTCTGTACCGAGGCCAGAAGAATGGGCTAGAATCATTGTTTAAAACTTAGGTAACAAATTTGGGATTTTACAGATTTCTTTGTATTTGACTAGTCTTCTGTATGTAGAAAGCGTATTGAAATGTCCGAATATAGAATTAATGGGAACTGGGGAGAGTTGACTGGAACAACTTGTAGTTACCTGCCAAGAAACCGTGAACTTTAGTAAAAGGTAATTCCGGCAGGGGGGAGATCGCGACCACTGACTCATATACCACCTACCCAAATCGTACCCCAGACCCATTTCTGAACATATCTAACCTTTACTGCGCAGAACCGAATATGGGAGGAGAGTATGTTAATGAATTTCAGGAATTATTATGATTATGTGCAAATACTTAATGAATATGCATGGATAAGTTCTATATATGGTGTATGATTTTGAAACTTGGTGGGTGTTGATCGTGAGAGGACTCGCTCACGCACCCGGCCGTCAATAAAGAAGTGTCTGCTTATCTGCATCACATTGGTGTCGATAAGTTCTTCATTCCGAGATTTCGGTGACAACAGGGTTGGCTAATACTCTGATACCAGACTAAAAAAAGCCCTTGCAAAAGGTCTGTTTCCCATTTCAGTTACTTGACTTTCTATCTAATTTCATCTGTCAAAGTCCAAATTCTATTTTTTTTGCTTCTTCTTTTTACTTTCTTTGTATCTTATAAATTTCCAGCTCTCCAGAAGTTAAATAAACTCAAAGCCCTTAAAATGGAAAGCGCTGTCTGTTTGCCAGGTGTTGGCATCAGTGTTCTGGAGAACGTTTCTCGCTGTTCAGTAGCTCTGTGATTCTGCGGACTGGACCAGTTCCTTCTTTCACCCCTTTCAGGTGAAGCTCTAGAAGTGAATACAGACTGAGAAGAAGAGTAACAGGCTCCCTTTTGGTCCTACACCTACAGAAGGACAAACCTGCCTGCCATGCTTCTGGTATGCGCACAGCTTTGCCTCCTCTCTCCACTCCCTCCCCCTTCCATCCAGCCAGCTGGCATAACTCAGAGGATGTACTCCCCCACAATCCACCAAGCAGGGATGGTTACCATCCTTACCAGCTGACATTAGTGCTAATTTCCTGTAAGTTGCCACAGAATAAAGAAGAGGCCTCTTTCTAAAAAACCTTTCCGGCTTGCTTAAAAACACTCTCTGTCTTCTTTTCTTCCTGCATGCAGCTTGCAGAATCAATAAGGCCCTAGCCTCTCAGCCTTGAGCAGCAGAGAAGCTATTGCTACGAACTCAGCGGGAGCAAGAGCTACGGCAAGTAAGCAGCCCAGAGCTAATCAAAAGTGCCCTCCCATGGCTCAGTATGTTGCCAAGTGCTTGAAGCAGAACCAGAAGGCAATGTACTATGACTTTTCCGTCAAGCGAGGAGTCATCTTCATTATCCCCACTTGATTATCTCTGAATATCACTAATTGCACTTACCTTTACCTTACACTTACCAACGGAGCTTGGCCAAGTGTTGCTCTATAACAGTACTTTTGAAAAAGTGTGTGTATCTCCATAGAGGTGCCTGATGGCTATTAAAAGGGGTAAGTAGACTCTCTTTCACATCGGTGTATAATGAGAGTCTGGTACAGTGACCGTATTCAACAAAATTATTCTCAGTATTCAATGACATTTCAAGCAGCCTTTACGGTTTAAAAGAAGTCGTGTTTGTTTCCCCTTAGAGTATTCATATTGGGAAAAAGAAAACCAAACAGAAAAAAACAATCAAACCTAACCAAACCAAACCAATTCTATTTAAATACCCAGACAAAAAGGGACTTTTGTCTTTATTGCTACAGAGGGTGGGGAGAAGGGCAGGTATTTTGTTGGCTGTTGATGAAAGAGATCGCTTACTGGCATTTATAGATTTAGGACTCTTTTCTTTAAAAGGAATCATGTGAGGGACATACCAGGTTAGGGTGATCACTGTAAGAATCTACTATCGGCCATGGAAAGGCACAGAGCAAAGTGCGGTGATCTTTGGGGGAACTTTTGGCTGATGAAGGCAAACAGGACAGTACTCGAAGACTGATACAGCTTAAATGCAGAAAACTATAAATCCAATAGCGAATTGTATAATTTTCTGGACTGTGTTGTTTTTCTTGGGTACACTGTAGATTTCCAGCAGGCTTTGCCCGAAACCATGGGCATAGGACTTTTGAGGCTCACGTAGAAATCTGCATTGTTGCTGTATTTAAAATATATGTTACTGGACATTAAACGCTGCTTAAGGGGACATATTTTGGTTTAGTGAAAAGAAGTAAGATAAGAACAAATCTGCTGAATCTAACAGGGTTGTACATTCATCAAATGTATGCTCGGTTAAGACAATAGGAAAGCTCTGCCATCAGAGATGCGCAACTGCACTGGGATATCCTCTGCATGGAGGTACCAAACCCTATTTGTGTCTCTCTCTGTGATCGGGACTTGTTTCTTTTTCATAAACATGGACCCTTTAAGAATTTCCTCTTCCCTGTGACATTTGCCTCTCTCCCATTGAGACCAGTGGCCTTCTTGCCCTTTATAACATCAATTCAGGCATGGTAAGTGGTGCAGAAAACCTTGCATGAATTCTCTAGCTCCTTCAAGAGGGCTAAGCCACCATGTAAGTCCCAAAGGCTTAAATGCTTTCTCAGCACTCGACCTCTCCATAAGGATGAATTTCTCCTACAGTGAGGACAGCATCCAAAAGTTGTTACTTTGTCAGTCAGAAGAAAATATAAAGCAATACACAGTAAATGGTACATAAACATCAAATAAAATAAAATAATTTATAATTATCAGTAAAATACCAGTGTCTTACAGATTATTTTCTTGGATATCTGTTAAAAATCTCAGAATCAATATTTAGCGAAGTAAATGCTTATAACAATTCCACTAGAAACAGCAAAATCTGTTCAGTGAACAGTCTGTGTATACAGCCACTGGTCTAAATCAACTCCACTGCCAAGCGGGCAAGCACCAGGAAATATATTAAATGAATAGACAATTCAGAAATGTCCAACAGATAACTAAAATTGAAATTTTATTTTTTTCAATAATATTCATCAGACAATTTTCTGACAAGACTTCTCTGAAAGATGAAGTGCAAATGGGAACCCTGTAAGAATGTTTAAAGAATTGTACATGACATTTTTTAAGCGCCACTAAGTACACATTGAATACTTTGTAAGTATATAGGCATAGCAACATGCAAGTGTCATGTACCTAACATTACAATATGCATTTTGTCTGCTTAAAGTTATTAATGAGGAAATTAAATGAAGTAAATGTGTCTCATCTTCAGTGCAATATGTTTAATTCCCATGAATTTTGTTTACAGGTTAGTGGTTGTATTTCTGAACCATTCGCATATATCCTTCCCAAGGCCATAAAGTGCCAGTGTACAAGCAGAGTACACTGGAGCTCCTAGGAGAATACACTTACACTGACCATGAATAGATGAAGTTGTTATAGACCCTTCACTAATTACGCCTTATTACTTATTCTAGGAAACTTCCTGCTGAACTGAAGGTTTTTTGTAGTTATAAAATATCTAGGCTAAAAGTAAAGGATGCACAAGGATTGCTTTATAATTCTGTTGGAAAAGAGCTAAATAGCAACTCAAACATGTGCATTAAGGACTTGAGCCTTGTTCTTTTGAAATCAATAGGCGTATTGTACTCAACTTTTATGGAAGCAGGACATATATGAATCCAGTAATCTATGAGTTCACTCTCTTGGCTCACTGTTTAGGCAGAAGCAGATGATCGTAGGTCATATTTGCATATTTCTATGGAAGCTATATAGGGGTATAAGCAAATCTGCTTTCACTGAAAAAGGACATGTGCAACTGCATATTTACTAACATTAATCAATATGCATAGAACGGAGAGAAGGAGGAAGTGATAAAGAATTCAGTCCAGCAATTAAAGATTTTCCTCCTCTTCATAATCAACGTGAACAGTTGATGATCATCACTATTATTTTCTTTAGAAGTTATTACATTAAAACCCCTCCTTCTGAACCTATTATGAAAACCCTTCAATGATTTCATTGTAGAATAAGACTAAGAAAATGAATATGTTTAGAAGAAAATAGCATCAGTGATTTTCAGCACTATGCATAAGGGCAGGGTAAGGCTGTCTGTAGTTTGTGCTGAAATGTGAGATCAGAGCTCACACAAGAAACACTGCTGGCATGTGCTAAAGTGCTAAAGTGCTGACCCCAACAGGCTTGGCTTTGCACCTGAAATCTTAAAAAAAAAAAAAGGAAAAAAAAAAAAAAAGAAATGAAAATCCTTGAACTTTTCTTTAACAGGAACACAGACTGCTCCTTTTAGAGGACTTTTTTTCTCCCCTACCTCCTTTCCAATTAAGATTGCTGCTTTAGCCCAGCAGAGAATAAATGACTTTAGACACAGAACATGGAGGGCAGATCTCTAGTAAACACAGAAGCCATGAAGAATATATATATATATAGGGTTTTTTTGCCATCTACTGAGAGGCTCTGGAAGCCCCTAGTACTGTAGAGTCATCATGTTGGCTCCACATCTTCTTCCATCTGGTTCTGAGTACATTAAACGTTGCTGCAGAAAATTACCATGGCTTGCCAACAAGATGGTTCCTAGATGCTGGAAGAATTCCCTTAAGGGCTGCTGGAAGCGCACAAAGCTTGGAGCATCCTCAGGATGTGGAGTGATGCAGAAGTGTGCTGTTAAACCATGTTTGTACCCTTATTTCCTCCTGAGTTAAAACAAGTGCGGAGTGCTGGGTTAGATTCATCGATAGCAAGCAGGAACTGCTAGCTTTTGTTAACTCCAAGTAGACAGCTCCCATTTGCTTTAGAGTTATGAAGTCCACTGTGAAAAACCATGTAGGAAGTCCTACTCTCGATTAAGAGTTTCTACTCTGCTGACATCAAAGGCTGCTCTATCCATTTAATATTCTTTTATTGTTTGCAGTAGTCTTTCCCTGTCCCACATGCATTGACTGTTTTTAATGTAAACATGCTCTGGCAATATTATGTTTAAATAAGTAAGAGACATCAGAATATCTCAACAGTATTGGTATTGCATATTTAATTCAAAAGCTTGCATGTGCTTATAAAAGTTTCTCTCCAAACCTGCATGTCTTACTGGAAAGGTTTGTGTTTCAGTTGGATAGCACATCGTTATCTAGTGCTGACTAAATATTGATGTGTTATAGCAGTTTATTTTTAAGCCGTTTGGGATGAATCCCCAGCCAGTGTAAATTGGCCCACATTTAAGGCAATAGAGTGAAGCTGATTTATACCAGCTGAGGCTGTGTCCTTATGCCTTGTTAAAAGCTTAAACTATTCCTAAATTAGTAAAGAACAGGGCAAGAATTATGAACGCAGGCAATTTTTTTTTTCTATATTTAACAGAAAAAAACCCCAGTGACCTCAAGACTAGACCAAAGATTCAGTAATATTTAAAATGTATACAAACATCTCATAGCTAGTATTTAGACTAAGAGGTAGATGTCATATTCTAGGAACAGTACAGTGTGGAATGATGCTAATGGCAGTTGCTAAATACATCCTGTTACACAGGAACAAAGGAGGGTCATAGCAATGGCAACCACAAGAAGGTTTATGCTATTCTTTTCTTCTTTTGCTATTCTGTGTTATCTATCTTTTGGTGCATTCCTTCTGGAAGGGTGGGATGGAAAAGTGGCGAGAAGTAAAAAGATCAGTAATACAAAACTTCACGTTTACAAAATGTTAGCTTTATCATTAAAAGCATCCTTTGTACTTTGATGGAAGCATTTTGTACTTACAATTTAAGATTACCTGGCATTACTGAGCAAGTAGTGGAAATTCCAGGTGAGGTGATTCAGCAAAATAGGGGTCAGAAGAATGCAGCGCTCTCTCTCTCTCTCTCTTTCTCTGTTGTTCATGCTAAAAATACCGGGGCATATGGCAGCATATTTCAGCATCTTAACATACTAGGCTCCCTTGAGGACAGAAAAAAAGAGGAAACTTGTGCTGTTGAGCCAGAAATAGATTACAGAACAGTGTTGCCAGACATACAGAGTGCTGGCAGCAAAGCCATTAGTGGAGTCAGTGTCTTACTTTGCCTAAAGGTGTTTCAGTGGTATGTAATGGGCCTCAAAGAAATGGAAAGCAAAGCTAGTGAGAATGAGGAGTGGTATAAGCGTTTTTATAAATTAGTTGTCACTGCAAGTAGAGGAATTACACATATTGCATTAGGATATCCACTGCTTGTATATGTACCTTCCAGCTTTTCCTTGTGACTGTTAGGGATCATCCCCCTGCTTGAAATAATCAAAATGCATATTATAATTACACGGTTTTCCAATATCCATACACAGCAAGTACAAGATACTTACATGTAAGTACACTGTATTTACCTATATTTTTGCATAGTTTTTAGTGTGTACTTTGTGCCACTTAATAAAAAGCATTACTCGTTATTTTTGTTGTTGTTTGTTTTTCTCTGTTAGACAGCTTATTCAATTGAAGTTGAAGTAGCTGGATTTTTGGTATGTTCATCACAGATTAACCAGTTCCTAGGAGTGTAGAGATTAGACACTTGGAGGAGTCTGGGTAAGCGGTGTGGGAAGCTGCAGTGTGAACATGAAGTTTTCAATCACCTCCTTAATTAAGAAATGCAATATTAGATTTACGGTGCTAATTTAATAAACTTACCTTTAATTTTAATGGAATTGTAAAGGTAAGAACTCCATTTTCCTTTTGGTAACACTTTACAATAAGTGGCACTAAATTACACTATAACTGCTATGTTACAGGGAATTACATGTAACTACACTGTAACTGTTGAAATAGCTACTGTACATGTGCGTACATGGTAACTTCAGTGCTGTTACAATCATGAATTACATAATTACAGATGATTCTGTCCTTTCTTTTCATTGAAATAGTTATATATATATTATACTGTAATGAAAATACACAAGATGTTAACTTTCATGTCTTTTTTAGAAAAGTTGGTTTTCTTCATGTACTCCTTTACAGAGGGAGTCTCAGTGCAAGACGAACCATCCTTAAATAATGTGGAAACTTTTTAGAGTGTTTTAGCTTAAGTTCTGAGCCTCAAGTTAAACATCAGGTTCCTTACACTGTTTCTTGGTTTGTCAGATGACACTAAAAGAGTGGGATGATGTACCCCTTGTCTTCTGATGCACCGCTTTCTTGTTCAAATCATGAGAATGTCCGTGAAGCATTAAAAAAAACCCCAAAACCTACATCAGAAAGTTTAAAAATAATCAGCAATCGACACTGTAAACAGTACACTGGCAGAAACTAGGTACCTGGCCTTGAGAAAACTACTCTGCAAGTGCATGTGGGAGAGAATGTCACAGACATTTTAGTGAGGGCGGTTCCCATTCAGAGCCTCGATTTTACACACCTGCTGGATACCTCACACCATAATAAAAGCGGTATTTCAGAATGGGATCTTGGACAAAGAGAACGGAGGACTGGCTTTTAGCCTACTGAATGTCATTAGTGCTGAGCCATGGCTCTGCCTACAAAAAAAGAGGGATACCTTTTTACACCTAGTGTAGTAATTTAAACCCGTGAAGAGCAGACAGGCCTGCAAAGTGCTACCCAGGTAGAACGCTAGGTGTGGGGTTTTTCACACCTGCTTTGCACAGATGCAAGGGACATCACCAGGTGCAAGGTAACGGAAGATCAACTGCATTAAAAACAAGCACATGTGAGAAGTTTTAATTGAAAACCAATGAAATAACCTGTTTTAAGTGTACAAGTTGTATCTCTTGCAAAGTTTAAGTGCTGTTTCTACGCCACTGGAGAAAATGGTTTGAAATGGTTACCCCAAGGGCAATCCTGCTTTTGAAGGTCCTACCTGACCTTGGTTGGGTAATGGTTCAAGTAACAACCCTACAGTTCAAGCAAGCTGGAGTTCAGAAGAGTGAAAAAGGCATAAACACCCTGTTGGTGGAGAATTCCACTTGAGCAAGTAAGGCCCTCATCCAGGGAAGCACTTACTTTTAAGCATATGAATAGCGCCTTACAGTCCAATGGAAATCCTCTGAAGCCTGAAGCTGAGCATATGCTGAGTTGAACTGGGCCCCAGGTCTTGAAATAAAACCTTGTCATATGCCATACTCTACTGTAGCTAATGTAACTTGCTGTTGTGACAAGAACCCATATTTTTGGTATTAAACTGAATGACTTCCTTTGCCAGCCTTTTTTTACATGTGTATGTTTTGAAAGACATGAATATCTTGTAAACCTATACTAGTTTTCAATGTGTCTAGTAGCACCTACCTGGTTCTCTCAAACTACCATATTATATTAACATATTATTGCATTTTTCCACAGATGGGTATGGAGTGAACTGTAAAAACAAGCATGCAATCACATCAATGCAGACTTATTTCTTTAAAATGTCATACTGTATATGATTTATTATGTTAACACTCAACCACATCATATTATTTATGTCTGTATATTTTGAAAAAAAGTGCTGCTTTGATTGATGTCACCCTTTTTTCTTAGAAATTAACAAGATAAATGTCTCAAGAAAAACAATTAAAATACTCTAATATTGTCCTTAAAAGGATTATACTCTTCTGATAAATAATCTGACACAGCACCTTTATCTTCCATTTTACCATACTACATGATGTCATATTCCAAACTCTCCCTTCCCCACACAAAAATAAAATCCCAGGAGAAAGTCCTTTACAGCAGACCATCATGCTTTTAGGCTTCACAAGTACAGCAACCAGAGAGAAATACTCTTTTGCCAAAGGTGCAGAAGGTAGGAGCAAGAGAAGCTCCAACTAGACTAACTTGCATTCCCCATTGCAGAATTGTTTCCAAGAGCTGTTATGGCAACCTTTTTATTTCATTGGAAGAGGAAATAAGCCGAAGGGCTTACAGTGTTTTGTTGTCATATTTAAGAGCATGTGATTTTTCAGCTGTCAATTACACAAAAATTTTAGAAATAATCCAGAGACTTTCACTGTGGAGCTAAAAGCATGGCAGGAATTCTCTATCATTCACGGTGACATAAGTTTGTACCTCACAAAATGCATAGACAGGAATTTAATATAAAGAATTAGTCCATTTACTGTATACACAAAACATATATCTTTTGTTTTAACACTTCTATTTTTTTCTTTTTTTTTTTCTTTTTTCTTTTTTTTGGCAAACCAACATAGAGAAGCAGCTCTGGAACTGCCAAATTAAAATTTGATAATTTTAGCAACTCAATAGTACTTTTTAAGGATAGTAATCAAATGTGGTTGTAATTTAAAACCTGAGGCTGTGCACTGGTTGTTAGCTTAAAACTACCTTTCCATATAACATTGTGCTTCCATTGTATAACAAAGAAAAAATTAACAAGAACTAGAAAAGTTTGCTGCTGAACAGTGCTAGGACATACAGACAAAAAATACTAATACATGTTATCTACTCAGAATACTGATTTGAGTCATATCTAAAGGGATATAATGGACATTAGAAAATGCTTACTTGTGACTGACTTAGCTACTGCCAAAAAAGTTAAATATGTATCAAATAATGTTTAATTGAATTTATTATATGCACTATATACAGATACTAAAATGCCTTGCAGTTGTGCCCCATGAACACTTCAAATTTGAGTAGGCAGGTGAGTTCATGTGAAGCAAATAAATTATAAAAACAGAAATTACTCAGAAAGTTCTCTAATCTTTGCGATCCCAAAAAGCAATAAAAGGGCAGGACAAATTTATTTCAAATGAAGCACTATTATCTAACTTTGCAGAATCTGTATAGCTATTCAGCATGTTTTTACCATTGAAACATGGCACTGTTGTCAAGGTACCATTTAAAACATAACAAATCAAAGCAAAACAAAACAAAAAATTCAGTGGACTGAATTCAGTTTTCTTCCACCGAATCCAAGCATACAGGAAACTCTACTAAAAAGGTTTCAAATTGTGTTTCCTAGGGCATATGTTTCAAAACCAAGTTACTTTTTGAATTATAGATAGACATGTATAAAACATTCTTTGTAAACCTCTAATCTTAGACAACATTTTATGTAAGTAAATTAGGTCCTTACCTAATAGTATTTGTTATGAATATTGTTCTATGACACACTAGAAGGGACATGATAAAATAAAACTGAAAAAGAAAGCTGCGTAACATTTAAAAATGTAGAAAACTTGGATTAAGATGATGATTAACATTGTTAAGGCTGTATATTCAAGCACTGTATGTTAAGAGAGCAGTGGATATGAATTTTAGGCAATAAGAAATGTCCTGCTTTAAGCATGATACTGTAATTATAGAATGATGATGTCAACAGCTGATTGTTGGCATAAACTGGCTACTTATAGCAGGTATGCAAGTTAATAAAGATAGCAGAAGATGGCAGAAATGAATTCTGAGAAATGATAGCCAGTTTTCTCCAGCAGTCAGCCTGATAAGGAAAACTCCAAGATTCTAGCTCTGCATCTAAATGAAATACTCTTTTTTCTCCTCTGCATTGACTTGGCTGCCTTCTGCATTGATAATGGCTGTGTCGGCATCAGGTGCATCTTCAGCTCCTTTTGCTTCATTTGTTAAATATGTTCCTATAGGAATCAGTACAACAGAAAAAAAAAAAAAAAAAAGGAAAGATTAGGGATTTTTAACTTTACAGTGCATTACAGGAAGTACATTTCTAACAATGCTCCAATTGCTTGCTGAATAGACAAATATTTTTACACAGTTTCAGTATATATCATAAAGGTATGCTCAACTTTCTAATTTGCCTAAAAAATATTTATAGTATTAATACTGATAATGCACATACACAAATTCAAGTATATCCACAATAAATTAAGGAAATCTTCTAATAAAAACCTGCTTTATCTAACTGTAGTAATATGCAATATATTTTGCAATTATAAAATAAGTGATAAAATCTTGGTTATTTCATGGAACAGCTACCCACGGAAAATAAACCAACTCTGAACACTTAGATATTCATAAACAGCTGGGTTTTTTTTAAATGGCCACTGATTATTTTGGTATTTCTATTTTTTCTTGATCATATCTATATTTTAATTTTACAGAACTGTATCATAGTCACTTCCAAGAATTAAAAAATTGAGATAGTTTTATTAACTGAACCCACTCACATGATACTATCACAGATATTTTTATGCTAAGGAGAGGAACAAAAAGAATTGTGTGCAACAGTCAATTTTCCCATTGGGAAAAGCATTATTTATGTTGCCAAAAGATGTCTAACTGTTCATTCAGGAAAGTAAAACAAAAAGGACATACTTTCACTGGCTCACAAAAAAAATAAAATTGTTTCCCCCCACACACAGTACAATCAAATAAAAAATATGTTTTTATCAGCTTATGTGTGCTAGCCATATGATTATTGTATCTAAAATGAGATTTAATGAGTTGATACCAACACTAACTTGCTCTTCAGGTTTTTCTGGTGTGTTGGGTTTTTTTGGTTTTTTTTAGCGGTTCAGGTAGGGAATCAATCAAGTTTTAACAATAGGTAGGTCTACAAGCCATTTGGAGGTCAAATCTCAATAAATTATTTTGGATTTAACTAGGTCAAAATAGGATCATAAAGAAGCTTAGTTAGAAGTCAGTGTCACTCCATCCCTGTTATCTCTAATGGCAGGGGGGACTGAAAATGGAGTAAATTCTTAAGGTGAAATCTCTGCATAAATTAAAGCTTGGCCTAGGAAAGAACCCCTTATTCCAGTGGAATCATTGGTAAAAGAGTCACTCATCTGAAAATTCACCACTGGCTTCTAATATCACCGCTTATATACATACTTAAAGGATCAGCACAATTTATTAAAATGAAAAATCTTGTTCACTTAATATAGATACATATGCTGGTGAATTGATATACTAGTTAAAACTATGAGATTATGTAATGAAGTGTCTACAGCTACGTGCCAAAACCAAGGGGCAATCTTACCTCTTAGTCTCTAAATCCCTGACTTTTGAGATGACCTTGGGCACGTGGCTAGACATCCTTTGCCTTAGCCAGTCCACTGGAAAAGTGGGTAAAATTCACAGGGACTTCACTTGCAACTAGACTGGGAACCCAGCTTTCTTGGCCAAACCATTTAGCAGGTGGGGGAAGGTGAAAGGGCAACAGCACTCCCAGATGAAATTATGCCTCACTTCCAAAAGTTACTGAACTTCCACTTAATCTGTCCTACCTTTATGTCTTGCCAGGTATCGACCAAGGAGAATTATAGAACATAGTGTTACAAAGACAACTACAGCCACTATTCCTCCTATAAGAGCGTGGTCAGGTCCAGTCTGTCCAGCCAAAGCATTTGGATCTAGAGGGAGAAACAAAAAGCAAAAGTCGTCCTACACAGACAAAAATTGACAGGAAAACTCACAATACCAAGTTTTATACCAATCATCCTGAAAATAGGGCATTTCCCTCTTTAATATTCAGCATGGTTATTCCCACTTTTACTACCAGTATCTTATCAACAACATAGTGCTGCTTGTATTCCCAGATTGTTAAAGCCCTGAGGACATCAGGGTTATGAAAAATATTACCTTATTCTTCTTTGGCAGAGGTTATTAAATGGGAAAGGTTTCTGGTTTTGTCCTCATCATTTTACAATTGAAAACCTAGCCATAGCTATTTATAGAAAGAAAAACAAGGAACTGAGAATTGGGGATCAGATAGCATCAGCAGAATAGTGTCTGCATAATACATAATTTATAGAATTGATTCTCAGTGGGTAACCCTTATATATTCTCTTCCTCTCGTTCCTGTCCTATTGCACCAGAAATAAAAAGGCAGATAAAGTGCAGCCATGCCAAGTTCCTCTGCACACGGCTGAGTCTGCATGAATTTGGTCAGATAAAGGTATCAGGCAACCTGAAAGAACATCATTCAGTCTCAAGCATCAGTTTGTGAATTCACTATGAATACTCAATTAACACCCAACGTTAGCAGGCTGTAATAGACATAATAATGTATCAGCAGGTTCATTTTACTAACTGCAGAGCGCTAGGAGTACTGCTGGATTTGAAGCTTTCTGTGCTGGTCATTTGCCTGTTCTGTTGCCTGGTACTTCACAAAAGTTGCAAAGAGGCAATCATGGGAAATGGCACTGCTTAGGGGTGAGTAATTCTTTGGAGCTTTTGAACAATGAACCAGCAACCTGTGACTGTTGACTCACCTGAAATATGCAAAAGAAGGTAAAAATTCAATCTAAGGATCATGGTAAGATTTCTATTTTAATGAAAAAGCCTCTGCTATGAAGTAATAGTAATTCTCTGAAGATGCTATTAGCATGTACTGTATGTTGCAGTCAGTCTACTCTCACTGCTTCAAGGGCATTTCCCTTGTAGGAGCTGTTTATATTCTACAAATAGTTTGCAAACAACTTCTTTGCTTTGCTAAAGGGAAAGGCAGGAAAAATATTTATACAGAAAAGAGGGCAAGTCTGTAAAGATGATAGAAGGACCTCTGATAATGCCAAGGAGGTGTGATTCCATGATACCATAATTACATTCTGCTGACCAGGATCATCATATAAGAGTAAGATGTATAGATATATCTACACATATACAAGTGTACAAAACTATAATGTTATATAGATGAAATAAAAGAATTGTGTTTTCCCCTCCTTTTGTAAACTGTCAGGCATACAGAAACTACACTTTTAGGTTTGTTGGAGCACAGAGTGGCACGACCACTGTTGCAGTTCTGCTCTTAACAGTCACTGAAGCCATCAGGCATGGCTTTGTCACTTATTGCTGGCTTTCTGAGCTCCCTGTCTTTTTATTCTGGCTGCTAAGAGGGAAGCTGGCCACAGCACTTCTGTGAACATGATGGCAAATACTAGGTATGGGCCTCAAAAAAGCTAGAAACACCTTATAAAGTGAGCTGTGCCTGACCCTCCTCCGTCTCCATGAACCTCCTGGCATGATGCTACTGCTGGTGGCACTACGTCGAGCACACAGAATCAGTCCAAGGGGACATTGTCTCTATTTTGGTGATTTGAAATGACCCCAAGGAGTTCTGTGCACCAGCAGCCTCACAGAGAAAAGCCAGATTGCTGAAGTCTTGCCTCCCCAAAAGCAAGAGCTTGGAGCATGCAGCCACCCCTTCCCACACTTGCAGAGGCTCCGTTTTCCAATGGGAGTAGGAAGGAGGTGACTGCTTGCTTGAGAAAATGTAAGGTGACAGCTTGCTGCAGGATTGTCAGCCTGCTTGAGCCATCTAGCAAATTCCTCCCTTTGTAGTGCCTGTAGCAATGTTGCTGTGAACCTCCTGCCTGCAGCAAAAGGCAGCACCCATCTGGGCACTAAGGAGCACCAATGTCCCCAGGAGCTGCATGTGACCTGCAGGAGATGCTCTTCCCCAACACCGGGCCAGGCGCAGCATGACCGTGTTTTCCCACTAAAAGCTAACTCCTCCTGCAGGTATTTTAAGGGATAATATACTTCCTGATGCAGAGTATAATCCAAAGAGGGGTTTGCACAGTGCTTTATTTAGAGGCATTTTTTGAAAAGCTGATTGCAGCGTACAGCCTCAACTCAATACCCAGATTTACAACGTATCTCCTCTATGAGCTTTAATAAACATCATAGATAAAAAGTCCTCATAATACACTGAGATGAGTATGCATCTGTGTTTTCATCCCTAGGTGATTTCCTCCATGTCTACTCACTCCCCCTCTGACATACCTGATGTGACTACATGAAGTGACCTAAAGCCAGCAGAAATAAAAGGTTCCCACCTATTAGTGTGGATTAATGAGATTCTACTGCTGCTATAGGTTGAAAACTTTTACTTTTAAAATTAATTTAGGTATTCATTGGAATGCAAAGGTAGTATTCCATTTCTGATGTAATCTCTTAACCTTGGTATCAAAACCAGATTATGTTCATTAGTATTGCTAGACCAGTTTGTCCAGGAAAAAAACTTGAGCGTGACCTATTACCATTATATTACCAGTGAAGAATTGATTAATTAAAAAGAAAAAAGGAAAGGAAGGAGAGGAAGGAAGAGATGGAAAAGAAGGGAGTAAAGAAAGATCCTCAAAAGTGGACAAACATTTTCTTGAGAAACAAGCATTCTTTCATCTCAGAATGAAAATCTGTACAACATAAACAATATTCTGAACAGGAAGTGCACCTCATAGAAATACTCTCCTCATATAAAAATAATGTTAGCATTAAATATAAATATGCTCTACATTATGCATACAGAGTAATGCACTATACTTTTGCCTTTCATGAAATGACCTAAGCCCCATGAGTGAATTATAGATCTGGGGCTATCTATCATCAAATAAATAATTACTATGTCAAAATGTGCCTGAACAGTATTTGAAAGATAGAAATACAGGGGTTTGGAATTTTGTATTTTAGCTATTTATACAGTGAACTTGTATAATTATCCAAGCGTTCTGGGCATTTGTATTAGAAACTCTCATTAAAGTACCTGAAAGTGCTAAGTGTGTATTTGGGCACTGACCACTCCACAGTTTGCTTTCCAAAAAACAGAACAGTATTCAGATTATTTGTTGAATCCTATTATAAGCTTCATGGGCTTTACCAGGTAAGAACTACCCTGTCACACACATAACTCCAGCAAATGAAATCTTAGGTATGCAACTGTGCAATAAATACTTATAATCCAGCTGTTTCCATTAAAAAAAAAAATAGATTACTCTGTTCCTGTTTTAAATGTAGACTGTTTTTTTTACTGCATGAGCACAGCTACAGTAGTCATGGCCTGAAACAGTGAAATTAAATTTTTGTAATCAGACTAGAACTTCTTCAAAGATCAGGGGTTTTCTTCTCTTTATTTCATTCTTTGATGAGACTAAGGAAATCTTATAGCAAGATAATGACACAAAAGCTCATGATTCTCTTTTGTTTGTTTTTGTCCCCAATTTAGGAAGCCTCTTCGAAATACTGATTGCTGATGCCGTGAAGCTGCACCCATTTTGAACTTCTGGGTTTTGCCCATTACTGTTTGTTCAGAAACTTGCAGAATTAACACACTTAAAATGATAAGAAGAAAAAAATGTATCAAACAGTAAGAAATGAAACACAACAGATAAATCTTAGATGCGTTTAGTAAATAGGTATGTGGTTTTTATGACCTGCTGACAAAGTCTCAGCGTAGAATATTTTTATATGAATTCACCCGTTAGTTAAGCAGAGAAATTCTGGAACAGTTTTTCATGCTTTTGCATAAAGTATATGTTAATTATTCATCTAATTTCATTTTCTTGTGCATAAGTTTCCTCCTTATTTATGCATAGTTGACTTGACTGAGCAGGCTGCAGGAAAGGGTCAGATAACCCTTCCTTGAGCAAAGGGAACAAACACATTTCTGAATGCTGAAATGGCATATTTTTGGGAATATATGCTCAAGTAGCTCCCTCTGTTGCAGAACGTCGCTAACATGTATTTTTGGCTCAGATTATGAAGTTTTAAAAAAATCACTCTGAGCGTGAGAGGTACCCAGGTTTGAGGCATGCAAAATAACAATTTGTTTTGACCATTTCTGATAAAAGAAAAATAGGAAATAAAGTTCTTAATTTGTTGTAGAGCTTAAATAGCATTCACAAAATGAAGATGTATTATGCAGATGCATTATTCATAAAGTACTGTTCCTTAAGGCTGGGAAAAAACCAGGGATGTCCCACTTCTCAGAGAAGTGCACAAAACACCAGCCTACAGTCACTTTTACTGATTTAATGAATAATCAATCGCTGAGGCAAAGTAGAACCGCTCCAGTAAGGGAGCCTGGGGCATGGCTCCATGTTGTAATTTATGTGGAAGAAAAACCTCTTCCAGTGACTCATGCTTCTTTCCCCATATTCAGAGACCACAGGTGATAACTGTCCAACTTGCCAATACTTTGTAGATTTGCAAAAGCAATTGTTTGAAGGGCCTGGTTCAAAATCAGATTGGTAAAGCAATGAGCATTTCAGGGTGGGGAAACCCAAAAAGCACAAAAATTAAATAAATTGCTCTGCCATATTTGAAGGGTTGTTGAACTGTTGCAGATGAGGGCAGAGTGAAAATGTGTGGTGGGCTCCCACCCCACTCTCCCAGACAGAGTGAGTATCTCTGGAGAAAATCTAGCAAGGAACGAAAGGAACCACAAATCATGAGGCATCTAAACCTGTACGACTTTTCAGTGCCCCAGCCAGAGGAGACCAAACAACTATGGGAAGCAAGTAGTTCTGGATTTTGTTAAGTCCACCAGTGAATGTAAGTTAAATTAGAAATGTTACCCATTGAAATTTCTCAGCATTTCAAATTAATTTCCTAAGGAGGGATAGCTTGTGTGATCATGATTTCTCACTCTGTCCAAATTACTCACGGATTCATTACCACAAACTTCAAGAGACAGTATATACCTCAAGATTATTGTTTTCCTATAACTGGCCTGAGAGGACAAGTTGCTGCAAGAACTCAGACCTTATTAGATATCAGAAAACCTGTAGGAAGGATTCGTTTAGAAAAACCCTAGCAGAGACATGAGCTTCAGTCAAAATCTGTGCCCAAGAATCAAGTTTTCATTAGAGGTTTCTCGTCATTGCAAGTACTTTGCTGTCCAATATGGCACAGATCTTGCTGGAAGCTTTTCATGTGGTTAGGTGGCATTTATAACATCCGAGCCCTTCCAACCTCACCTTCTTCCCCTTTCCCCCATACTCACTCTTCCTGCTTCTCCTTGTCTCATAACGGGTCAGCGCACACTGCAGTATTTGCACAACTCCGTTAAAAAGGCAGTCAGCCATGAGGCACTATCTCATCGGAAATCAGAAAAGATTTCTCTCTACAGCTTATGGAACGAACTTGGTTTTAAAAATGTATTTAGGCTAATATAATTTGTCAGATTAATCATAGGGTCCATATCTTTTTTTTAACTGTTCCACAAATGTAACATTTGGAAAAAAATTAAAACCTAAAAAAAAATAATAAAAAAATACACCAACCAACCACCAAGCAAAAACCTCAATCATTTGTCTAGCAGCAGTAGGAAAAAAGAGTAAAATAAGAATTACTCACAATATGGATAGGAGGTAGGACTGAAGTGATAGCTGACAAGGTATTTGCTTTAGGAAAAGTGGCAGTAGTGCTGTCTGTGATAAATGCTGGGAAGTAGAATTTATCCATTTTAGCATCTTAATTTGGCCACCCCTGAGTTCAATTTCCCTTGCCTGGCCTGGAGTGCTGAAACAGGTACTTTTAATCTGCCTTTGTAATATACTGCTAACCACTAAAATACACGTATGTGAAACTTGTGAAAGTATTGTTAAGGGGGAAAAGAAAGTTTCTGCACCTTCATTTAAATTGCAAAGAGTAGCTGCCCAAAGGGGCTGGTTGTGACATTCATTGAAAATGTGTTTTATTATTAACCAATTCTGATCTTAAAATATGTGACAAGCTTCTTTTTCCTTCAGTGCCTGAAGCAAAGAAGAACAAAACAGTGTACTAATATACAGCATATATAAACTGCTATTTTAATAGTAGAACATCATCAACCATAGAGAAGACAGGCAGAAAGTTTACTTGTAAACCTTCAAAAGAATTGATAGCCTTTTCTTCCCGTGTTACTGCAGTAGCGCATTTGGCCCATTTTGCCTCTAAGTGTTTTTTTTTCACAGTGCTTACTGAATTATATATACATTCCCATTAAGAAGAGCTGACATCCCAGAAGGATAGAAGTCCCACACTAATGTTTCAGCAGCTGAACCTGCAGCTCCTTTTGAAGAGTTCATGTTGTTCTCGTGAATCTAAGACTTCTTTCAGTGGAGAGAAAAACCCAAATGTCTTTTGATGTGTATTTGTATGTAGGTGGCCCTTGTCAAAGGTAAATAAAAGCATTACCCATACTTATTTATTTTGTAAATGCATTTTTTGCAATGCTAATAAGAGAGCTGTATACCTACAATGTTAAGATGAATAGTATAACTATTTTTCAGGGCCCTTAGAGCCTTGTTCCAGATTTTGTGCCTTGTGTCACTGACACAGGTTTTTTTAATGGTGGTTTTTTTCTTTTCTTTCACCCTACCCCCACCTCCCCATAATACTGCTTTAAAAGCTCCAGTTTCCTAAGGGAACAGTTCCTCTAATTAGAGCACATAAAAGACTTTCCTTATTGACAACATTATGTTTTTGTCTGTCAATAAAATCATTAATCGCTTCAGACTTTGTCTTAAGAAAAAAAGAACTAAAATCTGCTAATTTTTGGCTTCTTCCTGTTCCCTGTAGAGGATAATTTGTTCAGGGTTTGGAGAAATACTTGCAGCCTGTCCAGCTATAACTTCTGACTGCTGTAGGGATTGAGACAACCGGCACACATGACTGTAGAATTTCCCTTTAAGTTTCTCCCTGAATGAGTTGACCGTGGGCTGCAGCAACTGGCAGGTGATGCCTTCACTCTGATTCCAGCATTTTAGGGTTTGTCTTGTGAAGTTCCAGAATGCTCAGTGCTTTCATTGCAGAAAATAAAAGAAAGCAGATTGAAGTTTGGAAAGTTCAGCCTATTAGATACTCAAAATATTATTAATAATAATAATAAAAAACCAAACAACCCAACATCAAAAAACAAAAACCCATCCCTACCTAGGAAATCCAGAAATCAAGATGCATGACCTCCTACTTTGTGAGAAAAAACACATTTCCTATTTGTCATCTTTCTTCTGACGATTTTCCATCCATAAATATAAGAGGATCCCTGCTCCTCTTGGTTTTCTTCATCAAAAAAAGGACAGACCAGCTGGAGTAGGTGTGTGTGTGTGCACACAACTCCTTTTCCTGTCATCAGAAGTTAATTATCTATATAAATAATGAACCATTCTCTAATTAACACAGAGACTGGAGAAGCCAATGTACTCTTCTGCTCTCTTCCTTGTAGTACCTCATAGTTGTGGCTTTTGGTCACTTCCTACAGATTTTGGTTCGCTAGAGGGAATATGAACATGATGTGGAAGGGAGCAGCACGGGCTCAGCACTTTTCTGGGCACGGGCATCTATTGCTGCCTGCCACCACGGGGGCTGGGGCCAGGCACCCAGGTGGTCTCTGGCAGCCTTATCTGTCACATACCACAAGAAAGCAACACATCACCACAAGTACGTATCATGGACTATGGAGAGAGTGCTAGGAGAGTAATGGCTCAAAGCACATAAGAAAGTTATTCTGCTAACCTTAAGGAAGTCCCAATAGCTTAACTCTACTAGAAAGTAGTATAAATGATTCCACTGTGATTTTTTTGCCACTTTGTTTTTATGCTATCTATTACACAAACTCCCTCACAGATTGCTTCTCAGACCTGATCAGTACCACTGCAGAGCTCAAACAATAAATACTGCCTCAAGTGAGCAGTGCAAGAAAGACATGCCTTCAGCTGAGAAATGATACGAAACAAACAGAGGTTCAGTGAAATGGAGAAGAGAGAGCCAAAGCTGTTCCCAGTGGTGGAAGCTAAGGAGGAGAAGGCTTTCTCACCAGTAAAGCAGAGCCACAGACATAAAATGTCAGCTGAGAACATGAATGGTTGTATAAGGATCAGAGAGGCATGAACAGATTCACAGTCACACAAGATACATTGCACTGGGTATGTTCACGAGAGTTTTAAACCCGAGAAGGGCAGCTTTGATTTAATTGAAGAACAGCTCTAATTAAAACTTACTCTGTGATGGAAGAAAACATATTGTTCAAATGAATTCTTTACGCTTGTCATACTAATTTTTTCTTACCAAATCAGATTAGAATAATTGTAAGCCTATTATGACATCAAAACACCCCAGTAAACCAGCCACTTACAGCCAGAATCTGACACCTTATTCACGCTGAATTGCAATTTAATCTGTCGTGGGACTACTCAGTATGAGTAATTGTAACAGAATTTCCACTTTGGCAGTTAATAGCATATTTTATCTGTCAATATATCTCTAGAAGATTAGCCAGGCATACTTGCGGTTAGGGTAACTGATCCAAAAGAGGCTGTTGACTGACCCAGCTCATCTCAGAAACAAAGATGTGAGAGACATTAGCAGAGACAGTCTGTTGTAATGCACAGAGTAATAGAAAAGTAAATTATTAATAGGAAGTTGAGCACTCCTGTTAATATGTAAGGCATCTTTTATAGCTGTTTTAATTTGGGCGTAAAATCTTGTGTAAATTCTTTGGGACAATGGCATTATCCATCAGTGAAGTTTCTGTCCAAGCAATAAAACCCCTTCAATTTGTTTGAATTTTTGCCCATAGTGTAATTGAATGCTATCCATTCTTTTTGCCAACTCTGTACTAATGGAAACAACAATATTTTCCCCATTTAATAATGACATGCTTGATGGAATTCAATATCTTAACCAAATTCTCCTCTGGGAACATTAAGACTTTGTTGTTTTCAGATGCATTAAAGTTAAATACCATCCAGCTATTAGTAAGAGACTGTTTGCTTTTAATGCCATTGATTGGTAATGGATTTGCTAAGAATAAGGTTGGTCTTTGCTTTCCTAAAGGCTTTTTGTATTCACAAAAAAATAAAGCTACACAGGTTTTGGTTTATGGGCCTATTTTTTTTTATCTCAACAGCATGCATTTATTTCCAACAGGACTCATGAACTCTATTGTCAGCACCGCTAGCTGCAATATATCTGGATTCTACCAAGTGGGTCAACTCCAAACCAGTTTGCAACTGACAGATTAATTTCCTACCTTCTCTTGAGACAGCAATGAGAACTGAAAAAATCAGAGGTCCACTGTAATTACTATGTATATTTCAGATTAAATAAATGTGATAAAAGGTTCCATCTGGCTGTTGATCAAACGTGCAGTGGCAGGCTGATTTTCAGTGACATATTATAATATGTCTCTTGTAACAGTCCCTAATGCCATCCTGTAAATTACTTACATTTGGGATTACTTGACTACGGCAGACAGAAATATTACTCACTGTTTAAGTGCTGCCTACTGGGAGTATGGGAGATGTGGTCTAATCTTAAAGTTGTTAAGCAAGGCATTAAGAAATAATGGGGCCATGTTTATTTAACTAAATGCCAATTGTGCTCACGCTATTTGAAGATGGCAAACCCAATTTAATAGTAGTTTGAGCCTGTTTCTGATGCTGGAAAGCTGTAAGAAGTCTAATGTTGGGGAAACAAGTATAAGTAAGCCATATGCTGGCGCAGTTATTGAGAGGAACTTTAAAAATCAGAAAAGTCCTGCAAAATATGTCAATAGTTTGAAACTATACTCTAACTGCTGAAAAATGAAGGCCTCTCTTGGAACAGAAATTCAGAGATTCAGGACCTTTCATTTAAGAAAAATTTAAACAGCTACCCAAAAAAGAAACAATAGAAATTTCAAGGGAAAAATAGAAAATGATGCTGCCATTTCTCCGTTTACTTTACAGCTCCCCTTGCAGTGGTGGTTGTGACATGTGGAGAGTCAAAATCTGCTACATTACTGAAGGTCTTTTAAAAACTTATAGTAAGAAAGAAAGGCTGGGGGAAAACGTGCGGGATATGCACAGAGCAACTAATTGTGGTGAGAAGGGCTGTTCTTTCTTATGATTTATAGCTTTTTGATGTTTACAACTCACAGAGCAACAAAAAAATTAATTCAACATTGAAAATACTAGTGCTTATTTTTTTAAAAAAAACATACTGATCTCCTTCCCAAGCCAAACCATGGATATTTCTGGTTTACTGTGCCACATATGTACTTGCTGTCGAGCACTCATTTTGCCAGGACACTGTTTAAAACAAGGTACTGCCCAGCAAGGAGAACCTTAGCCCTTTAATTATTGCTGTAAAGCTTAGCAGAAATCCCTTGTAGCAACAGGACTCTTCAGATTTTAATAGGACAGCATCTCTGTATCTCAGTGGTTAAAACTGGTTTCCTTCTAGTCATTGGTCTGGAAAAAGTTCTTGGAAGCATTCATGACCCTGGGAAACATCTCATGGCATTTTTTTTTTCTGTACAGATCTTCTGCTCATCTCATAATTGATCACTCCAACAAGTAACTTTCCAATATTTTCCCTATTCAATTCTTATTCTGTTTTAACTGCATGAGCTTTTCCATATAATCCCTTCACCCTAAATTGTCTCATTAGCCTACATCACTTGGCATCCACTCCTACTTAACTGAAGTGGTTCATTAAATGACACTTCCTCCTAAAAGGCCTCTAAAAACTTACTCATCTCTTTAGGAAACACAAAACGTGAAAGTAAAAACAACATTCCAAACAAAGCTGGAATTAACACAACTCTTCCAAATGCCACTGCTGAGCAACCTTTCTTATCTTTCTTCCCTTCCTTTCTAATAAGTCTGTTCCCTTTACATTTTAGCCATCTAAGGGACATGATGCTTCTCTCTGAAGTATTTTGTGTGCTTAAACTGATTAAAAATAAAGATGCACTCCAAAAATTCAGTTCTGATGATTATGACATTCCATTCAGTGCAGAGGCTTTTGTTGGTCAGCAAAATTTTGGTTATGACTAACTATGACCAACTCACTAACTGCTCTAATAGTATCATTCCCAAGATGAAGTTAGTGGACACTACATTCAGCTGAAAAGCAGAGATCATTTCTGAAAAGTTGAGCATATGAAGCCAAATGTGGATATTTCAAGCTTTCTGGTGTTAAAGCCCTTAATTCAGTAAAACAAGTAAGTACACAACAAATGGGACTTAAAACAAGACTAAGCGCTTTTGTTGAGTTCAAACTGGAGTGTTAGATCTCAGCTTTAGTTTAGAAGACACTGGCTACCAAAGGAGACAGAGATAAACTAAAGAAGAGGCTAGGATTCCTTTAGCTGTAAGAAGCAGTGTTCTTAGCCTTTCTTGCCCTCTGCAAATCTTTAGCAAGCTGCTCCTCCTCCTGCGGAGGTGAGATTCATGAATTCAGAGCCCACTGTGACAGTTTCTCTCTGACACCAGCATGTCTGGGTCTGGTGCCAGCAGCAGCGGTGAGCCTGCGGCGCTGGGCAGTGCATAATCAAAGAGTCCCCCTCGCTGGTAGCAGCCTCTCTTCAAAGCGCTGCTCTTGTCACTTGGACCAAGGAGGCAGCATGTGGCCTGTTCCTGCGAAATCTAGTTCAGTGCTTAAGGTGGAAGGGTTTTTTTACACTTTGCAGTCCAACATTACCATAAAAACGTATGTTTGCTCTGCCTAGTGATGACTTAGTCTGCTCAATCAACACATAAGGCCTGGATTTGGTGAGGTGTCCCTCCAGAACACCATGCTAGTGAAACCCCTTGAGAGAAAGGTTAGTTTTTTCCAAGGATAATCATGGAAAATCAGGTTTAAATGCTTGCCATGCAACAAATACCTGGGGGTGTGCTTTGGCAAAGTGTTTTCTTTATCTGTGCCTCAGTTCCCCTATAATAAACTGAGGCCCACAAACAATGTATGATCTTGACTCATAGAATGACTTACAAAACAATGAATGACTTTGAGATACCGTGGTAGTAGGAGTAAGGCAGGTACTTTGCCTGTCCCCTTACAACGTTCTATATAACAGTATTGGAAAACGTTTTAAACGGACTCACAAAAGTGAGTTTAATTTTTATTCAGCTTTTGTTGGATATTTTTTTTGTTCTTTGAATAAAAGGAAACCAAACATATATTATTATGTGTTTGCATAATGAAGAAATTAATAGTTGGATACCTTTATTTCCAAGAGATGAGACTGAACAAGATAGCCTTACACAGCCACATTACTGAAAGCCGTTAACACCAGGTAATTGGTGAAAATAAGAATAACCAGAAATATGGGAATGAGCCAGAAATAGGATGAATCTACTTCGATGAATCTACTTCCAGATTATAGGAACAGAGAAGTATTAGGAATGTTGTTAAATGTTGAACATTGTTAAACAGGTCGACATCAACCCTTGGGTTCATAAAAACCCTTGAATTTAACAGGAAAAGTTGTTCCATTTTAATAATTTAATCATTGGAGATGTATGTCAGCTGACACAGGAAGGCAGCAGAGAATTTATGTTTAAAAAATGAACAGCTATAGTTTCCTGGCTTCAGTTTACTTTTTCATCCCAGTAATGTCTACTTTCTCACAAGTACTAATAATTTATGAATTACAATTAAACTTAGAAAATTACAGTTAGAACTTCTTCATATTTTGTTACACTAACTTCCTAAAATCTCAGGGGAGCATTTAAAGGTTAGTTCCTTTATCTGTATGTTAATCAAATGCAATAACACAGTTTTGAACTGTGAAATTACATGAAGCACACAAACGCGCATTTAGCTGTCAAGGTTTCGGTGAATAGTATTACAAGGTAATCTTACCATTTTTGTGACAACTGAGCAACAAAAGCAATCACAACAATCACAATAGACCCATAAAATGTTTCTGTTTTAATATAATATGTGTACAGGTACAGTGATTTCTCTTAATAACTTTAGTAACTGTTCAAGCACAAGAACATGTTAGATATTTCAAGGGCATTTGTGCTTTTCATTGCTGCCATAGGGTATAAGCAGTTAAATCTTCGTGGTGCTATAAACTAGTATTGTTCCAAAAGTTACCATGGCTTTGCAAATATAAGCCATAATATAATATATTTCACATGTTAAGCATGACGATCCTGGTGAATGATAGACAAAAATAAAATAAACCAGCAAATTCACAGCCTGCATACGTCAGCTAGTTAGTGGCTGCCTGCACTGATAAGACAGTAAGGGTCAACAAGGTGGTTGGGGGCTGGAGCTTATAATGTATGAGGAGATGCTGAGAGAATTACATTTTTTCAGTCTTAAGTAGAGAGAGCTAAGGGAGGAAACATTGCTATTTTCAGCTACTACATGGGAAGGAGAAGAGATGATTGAGCCAGGGTCTTATTAGAGGTGTGCAGAGATGACCGAAAATGGACAGAAGCTGGAAAATTGTAAATTCAGACTACATGTTAATAAATTCTTTTTCACCACAAGTATGGTCAAACACTGGAACAACCTATCCAGAGATACTGTGGGTTGTCCATCCTTGGACAAATGTAAAACTCACCTGAGTGAGGCCCTGAGCAACCTGATGTACAGTGACCCTGCCCTAAGCTGGCCTTGGACCAGATGATCTCCAGAGGTCCCTTACTGCTTATACTATTCTACAATTGTAGGAAATGGGTCACAAGCTGACAAAACAAAAAATGCATGGAAAAAAATAAAGAGGTTTTCCAGATTTCTGCACCTTAAAATGAACAGAATTAATAATTAATTGCAATCCAGTAGATGGATGCTAAGATTCTACAATTGCTTTAAGATGTACTGTTCTTTCTATGTTGTCTTATTGCTGCCATCACTATTATATATATATACTGTTAAAAATTCACCAGGCTCTTCAATTACTTTTCTCTACCTTCTAGTAATGGACACACTTGAATCAAGGAGCAGGAGTTCACATAAAGCCTTAGAAATTATACCACAGAAAGCAGCTGCACATTGGCAGAGGAAAACTCTGTGTGATAAAAAGGGCCTTGTCTCGCTCTAATAATTTATTTTTTCTTGAAATACTTTTTTTCTTTATCTCAAAAACAGGGTCACAGCAGCCATTCTGAAAAAATAATAATTTTGTACTAGATTATTTCAGATAATGTTTTACAAAGCATTATACATAACATGAATGTCAAAGGTCAGCAAATTGTTCCAATGGACTTTCCATCAAATTATGTTTACAATTACTGAGAGGTTAGACTTGCAAAGAAATGAGCTGACATTTCAGCATTCTGTGACAATTGCAGTATTTTCAGTCTGAGGATTTCAGTTTTATGGCCAGCTTGAGAAAACTAGTGTAATTCTGTTTTTCTCAGGTACAGCTAGGTTTATTTATAGCAAGGTCAACTCATTTGAAATCTCTTGTATCTCTTTACTCACTAGAGAAATTGTGCAAGTAAAAATCCGGATGGTGGTGTTTCTCTGTAATAGCACCAAGTAAGAACCAGAAACCACAGAAATTGCTTCTCTGCCTGTCAGACTTGATATTCAATGCACAAAACATTCGTAGATAAAAATACACTGCAGCTTATCTCCATGTAATAACAGTGAGCACGCATCTTTCTAAGTACACTGTTGGCCCCAAACACGGTAGGGGCCCTGATGGGACTACCACACGGAAGCCCTCATCTAACAGTCTGACAACTAAATATATGGTCCAAATCTTCTCCACAAACCTGGGGAGATAAAATCCTGCTGCAAAAAGTCTGATCTGAAATTACCCTCTGCCCCCAAGTTCTGCGTGAAAACATTCTGGAGTGCCTCAGCCATCTCTCTTTTCCTCCTGCTGTCCCCAGTCCTTTCCTCTTTGGTAATTTGACTTCAAGGAGAGGAAAAATTCTCAGAAAACCTGCTAATGATATAGTAGCCCAACTATATTTAGGAGTGTGCTTCCACACAGTTTTCTGGGTCTCCTGCCTTCCACAGGTCTAGCACTGTTCTTTGTTACTTTTTCATGAAAGATGCTCATACGGCTTCAGCAAAACAGTAATTTAAAATTACTTCCCCAGTGTCACAAACGTCTACACAAATATTGTTATTGCCTTGCTATTGTGTTGTTATTACTTCCTGCTATTGCTTTGGAAATTAAGAAGTTCTCCTTGTCCCAAAAGTAGGTTCCACAAGACCAAGACCTCTTGCATTTTCTTCTATTCAATGTTCCTGTGTACTCAGGATGACAACCAAATGCACATTATAATACATTTAATACATCTTAGGTCAGATTTGAGCAACAAAGTTGTGAAGTGTGTTTACAAAGGGTGGTTTGAACCATTCAGCAGACAGGGAGACAAATGTGTCCCTGACAAATGCATCCTTGGATAACTAATATGCTGTACGGTGCATGCCTAGAGGCAGCATTGTTTTGGCTGAGTTGATCATCTGTGTGACCTCCTGCCCCATGAAGTTGTTTTAAATTCACAAAGTGGGTGTCTCTAGCCCCGAGTTGCCTGAGGGCCCAATTGCTTCCTTTTACCTCAGGAATGTTAAATACACACTTGAAAACACTGAATTAAATCCAAATTGCACTGGCCACAGACAATTTTATTCAAAATGCAACATGAAGAGGAGCAGAATCATTATGTTTCACTAGCCCTGTGGAAATTAACAGTGAATATTAGAATAAATACATTTCTGGCATGCATGAATGAGAATGAACCCCCCTGAAAATCGTAAGGTAATCACTACAACAAAACCACACGCCACAGCCATGATAAGCCCCTTTGCACGATGAGACAGAAACGAAGTCAAGCACCCAGAAGCCGATAGTCATGTTATCGGAGAGGTAAGGTTTTGTGACCTTAATTTAAGAAAACACCACTTTTGAATGGAACTGGATTGGAGTATAGGTAGAGTGAACACCTGAACTATTGTATCCAAAGAACTGCTTGAAATGCCTAAGCCTGCACGGACCTCCTCCCCTACCGATGCCTGCCTAACATCATGCACCGACTGTCAGACTGCCTCTTCTTTGGCCTGGTTCTCTGTTAACTAGGTGTCCCTAGAAAGGCAAATTCCTTCTGGGCAAATAACTCAGAAGATGGATGCAGTGACACATCTCTTGTCTCATCTCCCTTTCATGCACGAGCAAGTGTATGCTGACCAGCAACGGAACGGTTTGGCCTTGGGCGTGATCAAAAGGTTCCCAGCATTCCTAACAAGACATGAACTACCTTCAGCTGCACAGCTCCTCAACATCACCTATGGATGAACTGGAACACTGTCTTTGAATACAGCATATATGAAGGACATGGTGCCACTAACATGTTCTGTTACTTTCTGTAATGATCAGTTCGATTCCTGACTGTATGTTTAATCAGTTAAATTAATTTCTCTTTCTCTCTCCACCTTGCATCTCTTCAGAGGTGTGTACTGCTGACACAGCAGCTGTGATTTTAAAGCACGTTTACATTCAGTTGATAGGGTACATGACTCATTAATGTTCATGAATATTCACTTTAAACAATTCCATTTTAACATGGTATGACAGGAATTTTTAGTTCAGTCAATAATTTTCTAAACTGTTAATATTTTTATGGGACCATAGAAGAAAACAGTGTATGTGAAATCTTCTTGGAAAGTTTTCTTCCAAGCACTGCTTTTTTTTACAGAATTTATTTTCTAGTTATTAAAAGAAAATCTGTAGAGGTTAAGAAGCAGAGTTAAATGTATATTACATCGTCTAGCATTGCTTAAATGTGTTCTTTGAAACATCTGGGTTTCAAGCTTTATTTACCTGTCTGGTGGTAAACAAATTACTGCAAGATTTTCCTTTCCAGAAGAGATGTTTGTCATTTCACAGAACAGATGCAGAGAAAAAAAGTTGACTCGCCTTTTCCTGAAATATGCTGGAAACAAAACTTGCCCAAACAAAACAAATGCTTTGGTTTTCCATTATGTCCATGGAGAACTACACCAGCCAACACTTTAAAAAAATACTATCTTGCTGAGCTCCCCACCAGAGGCTTAACCATGAACAGTTTAACATTGTATATGCTTCATGCTTGTTTTATTTCAGTATCTAAGGATGTAGCCTTTCTCCCATCTGACTCAATGCACATTTCAGCTTTAAAATATTTTTAACAACTTAAAAATACTACTAAGTGTGGTTGGCTGATGGAGATGTTTCTCAGCCAATAAAGACTACTACACTTATTTGTGTGTAGTATGGTCAAAGTTGTGTTTCTTCTTAATATCAAGAATACAAAAAACATTCTGAAAAACACTGTACAGGTATTTATCTCATGCATATACTCATGTTGTGGCCTGCAATGTATTAACACTCAGAATCACCAAGAAGACTTCTTGAACCAGATTTATAATCTTTAATGGAAGTGCCCCAGCTGGCAACTAAGTACCATGCAGCTGCTTGCATAGTCTCCCCTGTGCCCTCAGAGTGATGGGGAGGAGATACCGGAAAAAGATAAAATTTGAGGGTTGAGATGAGGACTATTTAATTGAAATAAAATTTTAAAAAATATTCATAACAACAAATGTAATGAAAAGGAGGGAGAAAGGGAGCGGAATAAAATCCAAAGGGAAGGAGGGAGAAAAACCTAAGTGATGCACAATACAATTGCTCACCACCTGCTGACCAATGCCCAGCCAGTCCCTGAGCAGTGATTGGCATGCCCTGGCCATCTCCCCCCAGTTTATGTACTGAGCATGACGTCCCATGGTATGGAATATCCCTTTGTCCAGTTTGGGTCACCTGGCCTGGCTGTGTCCCCTCCCAGTTTCTTGTGCCCCTCCAGCCCTCTCCCTGGCAGGGCCTGAGAACCTGAGAAGTCCTTGACTTAGTATAAAGATTACCCAGCAACAACTAAAAATATCCGTATGTTATCAACATTATTCCCACACCAAATCCAAAACGTAGCACTGCATCAGCTACTAAGAAGAAAATTAACTGTATCCCAGTTGAAACCAGGACAAGCATTATCTCAGAGCAGAGATAAACTCAAGGAAGTATGCGCAGCCAAGTGGGAAAGAACAACCCTTGTGCAGGTACATTGTCAGCTGCCAAGCCCAAGCAGCAGAATTTCAGGAAGCATAATATATATAATTTCAAATTGTATATTTTAAAATAATGATAATAATAATAATAAAAAATCTTTTTTACGGAGTGGTGATTTTTTAGAGACCAGACAAGCTTTATAATCAGGTATTACAGAAATCCTTGTTTAAATTGCTGACATGTGAAGGAAAATATTTTAAAAAATAATAATTGTTTAGTCCAAAGACTCACGTAGAGAAACAAATACTGAGGGGAGCACTAGAGAAAGTCTCTCCTTTTAACTCTCAGTTCTCAGACTCTGACTTTAAATTATTCCACCTCTTCATATGCCAACAGCAATATGGATAGGATTATTTGAGGAGTAAAATACCACACAGTGTAAGAACTTCAGTGTATTGGCCTTTAAAGAAGCAACAATGTGTATGGGATCCATGACACATCGAAAGTACCAGTTGGTTAAAGAGAACAAAATGAGTTTTGTGAAACACTCCAATACAACACTTTGAAATGTCTCATATGTGCCTTTTGAGGAAACATAAAAAATGGTGGCTGTGATTGCTTTTCATAGCTGACAACAGCATTTTGATAACAGATCTTCCTTTTTGAGGTAGAACCTGTGTGAAACAAGCAGCTGTGCATCAAAACCAAAATATTCTTCCAAAGAGCTACAAGAAAGACCTAAGACATAAAAGGACCGGTAGTTATAGCAGAACAAACATAATGAGCTCTGAGTGTAATTGATGGTGAGTTGAACTGTTCTTTCAAATCAAAAAATCAAACTTCATTTTCAACATATTTAGGGAGAGTTATTCTAGTGCTAACATTTTAATAGTGGTTTTACACTTAAATCGTACAGGAACCTTTTATTCCCAGAACGCCCTGAAAACTAGATGACTCATTTCAATAGGTTACGCCTCGTGAAACAGTTTAAACAAACTTGAAAATCAATTACAACGAAAGAGATGTTGTGCTGGTTGTGGAAATTTTGGGAAAAGCAAAGCCATGCTCTTCTTTACAGCATTATATGCTTATTAACATCACTGATAGAAGAAATGCAATATTTTAAGAGATTTCAAATAAACAGGAGAGACTGGAGTGACAGGAAGGGAGAAAAGAATCTATCCTGTGAACACAAAGCTCTTTCCTTCTATTTTTCCCATTTCATTCACTTATGTTCATAAATAATGTTGAATCATAGAGATGCAGGCATGCTCTCTGATTTGTGGTACTTCCTACATGACAGAATGCTATGAAATTCAGCAGAAGGAGTTCTAAAACTGTGGATGAAACCAACTAGGACCAGGAAAAAATACTGGCTACATTTGTTCTCTCTGTGTGGTAGGGATGGGGAAAAGAATGGCATATTTGCAGAGGTTCCTTGAAAGAATAATGAATTAAAATGATCATGCCCTTCTTTTAGCTATTGCTGTTATTGCTAGTAGCAGGAGTATGAGTACTATTTTATTTACATATACAGTTCTCTCTATCATTCAGGGAAATTAGAATAATTGTTATAGACTGGTCTTCTGTTTGCCTCCTCCAAATGCTCTCTTGACACACCATTTTAAAGAAACTATGAGGCATTCTTTGAATAGTAAAAGGAATTAAGATACATCTTTCCCTGGATTGCACTATTGCCCATTTCTATTCTTACGGCATTGAAAAACAGAAGCATACCAACAGAGAAATGACATGCATGCTTGTATATCCCCGCTTATCTTTGATTTTCTACATGAACACCACCAAAGCAGAAACCGAGATTTAGGAAATGCTCCTGTTTCCTTGGTGTGCACGGGAGTGCTGGGTCCCTTCCCCAGGCTTTGAGAGCTGCTGCCTCCTAGCAGGGAACCAGCTCTGAACCTTGCCCCATTCATCAGTCACAACAGTTAAAACCTCAATGGCACAACTGAGCTCGTGGGTTCTGCTTCATGTTTTGCATGTGTTCCTAAGTATTTAATGCTATCAAAAAGGGGATGCAGAGACATGAAATTATATCCTCTTTGAGGAGAATAAGGATGGGAATGGCTACAGCAGTGAAACTCAGTCCCTATTCAGTCAGCAAGAAACACCAACTAGCAAAACCAGACTTCAAGCCAGAATACTAGCCAATGCTATTCACTGTTGTATGATTAGCAAAAACCAGATGGGCAAACAATAGACATTTTAGGATGTTTTTCCTTTTTTTCTATTTCTTTCCCAATTAGTTGGTTGCTTTGCTGTCACTAAATTCCTTTTGTTTTCAAAGAATCTCATTTTCTGTCCATTGAAGCAAAACTGAAGAAAAGAATTGAGAAAATGATGGGGCAACAATACAGGTAAAATCCTTGTAAATCCTACTCCAAACTACTTAATATTCTGAATCCCTTCTTCAGGGAGCTGAAAACCCTGTTGGCATAGTCTGAGTTGCCCTGATGTCTGAGCAGTAAGAGTTTACTGTAGATCTTGAAGCTTGACTTGTTAAAAAAAAGGAAAGAAAGCGAGAAATTAAGATTCCTCTGTTACACTGGGGTTTCCTACAACACAAGCCTCCCTGATAAACAAATATAAACAAACAGAAATTAGAAGCATTAGAAGTAGTCACAAACTGCTGAAGGTCTCCATTTAATTAGTATTCAAACTACTAGCAAACCATCTAGCTCATTTTGATTCATTATGAAACATTACTGGTGAAACAGAAAAATAACATAATTCCTAATGATTAAGACTGCCATTATGTATATTTGTATAGGCATCAGATTCTTTTCAAGTTGCTGGGACCAAGCCAGGATTCCAGTTTTTGCCTGAAGCAGGCAAGAGACTCTGTTGAAATGAAACTTCAACATTCATATTGCAAACAAAAGTATGCCTTGAGAGTGTATGCTCAGCTCAATTGCCTGAATATACTCACAGAAGCAGAGTCTTCCCTGCATCATCTAGAGGAATTGAAGTGCTGTTACATGTTTGCTATATATTCTTTAACATTCTTCAAGCATCGTACATATTACTCCAGTTATAGGACTGTAGTAAGCTGTGGTATTGCTTTTTTTGTTCTTTAGCAAAATATATAATTAGGACATACTTAATGGATTTGCCATGAGTCAACTCTATACCTTCTTCACCCACCTATCCTAACTCCCCCAAACAATCCAACCCTGAATATTTCCTCACGTATTCAATGTAACATGCACAATATCTCATACATGGAGTTACTAGGTTAGACTCACAGGGCTTGAGCGCTGTTATTCGACAGCCGTCACTGATGTGTAGTAGCAGGAAGCCTGCTCAGGGTATGTAAAACCAGATCATTTGGATGAAAATGTCTACACAGATCGTTAACTTCTACCTGTTGACACCTCTCTAGTTGTTTCCAGTTATTCTTCTCTCCCTCATAAATGGGTGAGTATTGCCAAAGGAGAGGAAAATCCAGATGCTTTAAAATTTTCAGAGCTAAAAGTCACTGTTTCTGATTTATAACTGGATGTGCATCAACCGTGCTTTCACCTGCCTATGTGTCAGAGGGAAGAGGATAGATTGACCAAGTTATGTATCCTCTTAGCAGCTAGAGTTTCCCATCCAGCACTTCAGTAAAAGCAGAAATTGAAAAGGGCATGCTAGTTAAGTGGCAAGAACCGCAGCAGCTTCACTGCTGGTCTACAGCAGGGGCACAGCTTGAGACCTAGACAGCAGCATGCCTCTCCTCGCTGTCTGTGGAAAGAACCAGAACACAGCTTCAGTTGGGTGCCAATTTCCAGTGCTTACTCTTTCAAGACAATAAGCTGTAAGAGCTCTGTTGATGCATCTCAGGTGTGAACACCATCACCTTTGCTGCATGATCTTCCTAGGAGTGCTCATGAACATGAAAACCAGCCTGAATTTTATGCATATCACCAGAAGAAAAAAGGCCAATGAAAAGTTTCTAATTACATAGCTCTTTTCTCAAAGGAAAAAAAAGCCAAAAAACCAAAACTAAACACAAAATCCCATCATATTCAATTATTTTCTTTAACCCACTGTATAAGATCCCTATTTTTATGGCTTCATTCATGGATTTCGTAACTTCTGAATATAGAGACGTGGGGATTTTTGGCGGAAAAGATAATGCATATGCATAAATTATTCACAATGTAATTCATGCTCATATAAATCTACCCTCATTGGTACTACACTGAAATTTAGATTTGTGTAATGGTCACCAACTTATTGAGATTTCATAAGAACTGTACCAAATGTTTTATCTATATTTGCTGTGGTAAATTAACTCTGATATGGATAGCAGCATATTTACATGGTTTGTACATCAGTAAGCTTTTAACAGGATATTATACTGCTAGAAGATTTAGTTTAACTACATTGGATTAAGGTAGAGGTTTATTGCAGTTGTGATTTAGCCATCTTGCAATTTTTGGTATTTTTATCTGTGGTTATTAAATTAACATACTCAAATTTACTTTTCTTACCATTGCAACACAAATAGCCTTGTAGTCTACAGTTATCTTAGCCAATAGTCTAACAGTTATAAAGACCCATTTTGATTTAATTCTATTATGTTTAATAATAATTAAAGCTATGACTTGAGGTTGGTGCAGTTTTATTCATTTAAATGATGAGCAGTATAAGATTTATAATTCTTTTCCTGTGAAAAAAAGATCTCGGAACATAGGAATGGCTGTACTAGATTGGAAAACACCACCATCTAGTCTTAAATTTGTTTACAACCATATGAAAAATGGAATACCTAAAGTTCCCCTTGTTCACTCCCCATTTTCTGACTCCAGAGTCTAGAAACTTTCTGCATCGGTGACTGTATTCACATAATTCACTTTTTTTTGGTGTAATTCCTAATTTAATTCAACTGCTACCACCTCTCTCTCCAGCTATCTCTTTTCCAAGCTGGACAGTGCTAGTCTGTTCAATCTCTCTTAGCTCAGACACCATTTTCAAACACCAACCATCCTTCTCATATATTTTCCTCATTTCTGTATCTTTTTGATTCCAGATAACCAGAAATTCATGCAGAATTTCCAATGCAGAGATGTAGTATTAAGCATGTAAGACATACCATAAGGTGCACTATTTAAGGTGCATAAACCATAGTTTTATGCAATGACACACAATTATTTCTGTTTGAGTTTCTACTCCTCTCCTGCTGGTGCTACCATTTTAGCTCCCTTTCTGTATCGTCACAGAATCCTGACTTGTTTTCAAAGAACTCGTTGCAATGATCTGGCATCGCTTCACGGAGTATTATCAGCAGCTCGTGCAGACCTCACATTCGCTGTTCAGATGTGTACAGTTGAATCGGTTTTCTAGAACCAATGCATCACTTGCATTCATCACTTCTAATATTTTCATTAGATTGCTTCTGCAACTGTGCATTGTGGTTCCACAAACTGTCTCAGTTACATGTCACATGCCCATAATGGTCACGTCTTTTTGCTTAGCAGCCTTTCCCTGCTCAGAGCAATCCAGCTCTTCCTCCTCCTCTCTCTGCTTGGCAGTCACCCTTTCCCTCCCCAGCAAAAAGCAAGAGCGCTGTGGGGTCAAACGACTGTGTCAATGACACAGTAGGGCCCTATGACTTGTTTCATGATAGTGAAATAATTAATACCACTTCAGATAACAAATGAAAGACTTTTGTACTATTCACAGTCTTGAAATATCTCAAGTTATTTTATATGTGGCTTGTGAAAATAGCACTACTGGGCAGGAGGGGTAGGGTGGGATTATTCCCTTATTATGTGAAGGAAAAATATGCATAATCACTTGTAGACTACTATAAATACTCCGACACTGAAAAATATAAAACTCTCACAATTTTATCATAAAAGAGATTTCAAAGGGTTTGTGAATTGCAAAGTAATCATGTAGTTTTGCTAAATACTCTCACTATGTAAAAGGTCTGTGAAATGGGAATGGGGACTTTACAGCATATGAGTGTATAGTTTTAATTTATTTTAAATTTCTGTCATAAAAATATAGTTATACTATTGCTGTCTAGCAGCAGTAATATTTAGCATTATCTACTATGGTACTACAGATGTTCAGATATACATTTTGAAAAGAAGTAAAAATGTGAAGTCCTGTTACTTTTTCTTTCTTTGAAGCAGGTTCTGTGGACACTTCAGACAGAAACTGGGTCTTATCTTAATATTCACACCTTATCAAAGTTGTGAAGTGTTACACAAAATAAGCAAATAGAGTAAATGCTTGGTAAGTGCATAACAATATAAATGCTTTAACTTTATCATGAAAATTATTTATCTATAATAACAGACTGAGCAGCAAGAAAAAAGAACAAACCAAGAACTTCTTTTTGTTCTACTTGTCTCAGTATGCAATGAATAAGTGGAGAAAAAAAATCAAATTAATGGAATATTTGGGCATGATTATGTCACAGTGCCTGTTACACAACCTTCCACATAAATTTTCTTAAATAAAGCTCAAAGAATGGGGTTTGGGCCTAATGTTAAAAATGGTCCTAATCTCACAAAGACATGCATTTCACTTAAAAAAAAGATACAGCTTCCCTCTCCATCATTTATCAACAGCCCTGGCTAACTGGGGAGGTCCCAGCAGACCAGAGGTTAGCCAGTGTGACGCCCACCTACAAGAAGGGCAGGAAGGAGGAACTGGGGAACTACAGGCCTGTCAGCCTGACCTCGGTGCCAGGGAAGGTTATGGAGCAGATGATCCTGAGTGCCATCATGCAGCACATGCAGGACAACCAGGGGATCAGGCCCAGACAGCATGGGGTATGAAAGGCAGGTCCTGCTTGATGAACTTGATCTTCTTCTACAAGATGGTCCACCTAGTGGATAAGGGAAAGGCTGTGGATGTTGTCTACCTGGATCTTAGTAAAGCTTCTGACACTGTTGCTCACAGCATTCTCCTGGAGAACCTGGCTGCCCTTAGCTTGGACAGCTGTGCTCCACGCTGGGTTAAAAGCTGGCTGGGGCAGCTGAGCCCAAAGAGTGGTGGAGAATGGAGTTACATCCAGCTGGCGGCCGGTCACAAGTGGTGTCCCCAGGGCTCAGCGCTGGGGCCAGTCAAATATCTTTATTGATGATCTGGACAAGGGGATGGAATGCACCCTCAGTGAGTTTGCAGACAACACCAAGTTTGGCAGTGGAGTGCTGATCTCCTTGATGGCAGGAGGCTCTGCAGAGGGATCTGGACAGGCTGGACCGATGGGCCAAGGCCAATTGGATGAGGTTGAACAAGGCTCAGTGCCGGGTCCCGCACTTGGGTCACAACCACCCCACCAGCGCTGCAGGCTGGGGCAGAGCGGCTGGGAAGCTGCCTGGTGGGAAAGGGCCTGGGGGTGCTGGCTGGCGGCCGGCTGGGCAGGAGCCAGCATGTGCCCAGGTGGCCCAGGCGGCCGACAGCATCCTGGCTGGTATCAGAAACAGTGTGGCCAGCAGGACCAGGGCAGGGACCGTCCCCTGTGCTGGGCACTGGTGAGGCCGCACCTGGGATCCTGTGTTCAGCTTTGGGCCCCTCACTGCAGGAGGCACGTTGAGGCGCTGGAGCGTGTCCAGAGACGGGCAACGGAGCTGGGGAGGGGTCTGGAGCACAAGGCTGATGAGGAGCGGCTGAGGGAGCTGGGGGTGCTCAGCCTGGAGAGGAGCAGGCTCAGGGGGGACCTTATCGCTCTCTGCAGCTGCCTGACAGGGGCTGTAGGCGGGGGGGGTCGGTCTCTTCTCCCAGGTAACAAGGGACAGGACAAGAGGAAACAGCCTCAGGTTATGCCTGGGGAGTTCAGACTGGATATTGGGAAACATTCCTTCAGCGAAAGGGTGGTGAAGCACCGGAACAGCTGCCCAGGGAAGTGGTGGAATCACCATCCCTGGAGGTCTCTAAAAAACACGTAGATGCGGTGTTAGGGACATGTTTTAGCAGTTAACTTGGCAGTGCTGGGTTAGTGGTCAGACTTGATGATCTCAAATGTCTTTTCCAACCCAAATGATTCTGTGATACTATGGTTCTATGATTCCCTGATTCCCATTGGATTGCCCATAACACACAAAGTGTGCAGGTAAGCTTTTCCAGGATTGGGCTGGTATCTACGGCCTGATTAATGACATTTGATAAGATGTCAAGATGTCAAGAAGGTAAAAAAATCACAGATCATAGGAAAGCACTTTGATAAGTGCTGATGTTAACAACATACTGCGTGATTATGTAGTTGCAAACTAATTCAATTAACGTGTATGTTTAATGTTACATAAAACTGATGAAAAATTCTTAAGATTTCAGTCCAGGCCTTGACAAAAAGATGACATTATAAAGTTTAGACTGAGTAACACACTGCTAGATTGCAGGCCCCATTCTTTCTAATACTTTTGCCCTACTATGTATGTAAGTAGTGCTTCCAATGCAGTACAGCTCTGCTGCTGATACATCATTTTAGTTTTGATTGCTGAAAGAGTAGCACTGGGATGCAGTCAGAATTAGTTCACTTTCCTGCAACTGTTAGTGGTCATCATGTATTTTATGGCATTTATTGCCACAATGTTAAAAAAATATTTTTTTCAGTGCTGCATTTCTATGGTTTTATCTGTATTGTTATTTCACTAAGATACAGGCAATGCAAAGACAGTAATTAATGCTAATGAAATAGCAGAGGGTAAAACAGATTTTAAAATATAAGATGTTGAGGGAAAGAATAAATTTACTGACAATGGTCAATTAATTAAAACTAAATAAAGAACAGGCTTTTTTGACAGAAAATTTGTCCACTTTCACGATAATCATGTCGAAAAATCCCAACAGACTTAGTGCATTCACTAAGAAATAAAACATCCACAGTTTTTTTTGACCAAGATCTGAAGTTAGAAGTTAGGTTTTAGTTGATGTTCATGACTAATAAAGCTGATTTTTGGAACTTTCAGCTGACTAAGACTAACTCTGAGGACATTTGACTGCCATTTTCATTCCTTCCCTTTCCAGAAGACTTCCTTGTAGCATACTGTTAATATTGCAGTATGGCTAAAATAGCTGTACTTTTCCCACATTAGTCTTTTGAACATAGTATAAATGATCATCTTCTAACCTTTACAAAGAGAATTAAAATAGCTCTTTGAAGCATTAAATAGCCATGTATTGAAGGAATCCAGCAACATATGGGGAAACCTACAATGGTAACACTTATAATGTTTGTTTGTCTTCTTTTTTAATTATATTACATTCTTAAATAGCTCAGATCCCTTGATTATAATTTATTGGAAGTAAAGATGACCTGAATTGTCATGTGTGATATTAAATGTAAAACTTAGATCTTTTCAGGAACCTATCTCAAGTAGAGGTTTGTGATTTCTAGTGCAACATCAGGTATCTGCTGTGACCACCATGATATAAATCTTAAGGATGAATAGAATAGAATAGAATAGAATAGAATAGAATAGAATAGAATAGAATAGAATAGGAGTAGAACAGACAGAACAGAACGTAATAGTCAAGGTGGAAGGGACCTACAAGGATCATCTAGTCCAACTGCCTGACTGCTTCAGGGCTGCCAAATAGTTAAAGCATTCTATTAAAAGCATTGTTCAAATCCTCTTAAACAGAGACAGAGATGGGCTATCAACCACCTCACTCTTCAGGAAGCTTGTTGCAGTGTTTGATCACCCTTTCAGCAAAGAAATGTTTTCTAACATTCAAAGCTGTTCTGGATCACCTTTGAACCATTCCCATGAGTCCTATCACTGGATCCCAGGGAGGAGACGTCCCTACCTCCTTGTCCACTTCCCCTCCTCAGGAAGCTGTGTCAGGAAAGCAATTGCTTCAGGAAGCAAGGAGATCATCCTTCAGCCCCCCTTTCTCCAAACCAGACAAACACAGAGTCCTTAGCCACTGATGATGAATTAATTCCAAATCTAAGACACTGACTGAATAGAACTGTTTAAATATAGGCATATCCAAAATACTTCCTCAGGTAAGCTATTTCCTTTTAAAAATCAGGTAATCAATAATAAAAGGGATATAAATAAAAGGCATGTGATAATAACAAAAAGTGTGATAGAGAAATACAAGGCTGAAATGGACAATACAGAACTTGGAGAGGTTACTATGCACAGAAAATTTTAATGAATATGAAGCCACTCATTTTCTTTCATTTCTCCATCTCTGTTTCTCCTATCGCCTTTCTCAACCATTTGTTTGGCCAATGACAGACCCATTCAATTTTAGACACTTGTGATTTAAACATTCATTTAAATTTTACTCCAGGTTCTCCCCTGAAGTTTGTGAAACCATGGAGAATTAGCAGCAGCATTCTGTAGCCATCAAGTCAAGAGAGAGAACAGTCTGAGATATGTCCATTCCTACAAACCCCTAATCAGATGATCCCCAAGGGAATGAAGACAGTGTTGTATATGATCCCTGTTTAAAGCACATGCTAGCTGTTAAGCATGTTTAATTTTCATTTGCATTGAGATAAAAAAAAAATTATTCAGGCTTGCATGTGAATACAGAACTAAGCTCAAATGCTGGCATGCATCCACCATAGATTCAGAGAATTCTTCACAAAATGTTTTAATACATTAAGATTTTTAAAGTTGTTCAGACTGACTAGAAACTGGGACAGTATGAACAGGGTTAGTAGACTGTAACGCAAGACATCTCAGATATATTTTCATCAGTAATAAGAATTAAAGAAAAACCAACATACTGAAATTATTTGAGCAGCATTAACATCCAAAGAATCTGATCATTGTGTTGTCTTCAGAACACAGCTTAACAGTTCATCACTTTTTTAATAAAAGACTCACTAGAAAATGTATTTTAGACAGACCCATGTGTTGTTCTTATTATGATCATTATTTATTCAGTTATTATATACAAGTGCATGCAAGTATTGCCTATAAAAACAGAAGAAAAAGTTTCCTGCCTTTGAACTTTTCTGATGTTCTGAAATTCTCCATCACACCGCAAATATACCAAGAGCAAGATGTTTCGCACTGCATACAACCCATTTTCTTTATTATTGTGCTGAAGGCAACCATAGACTAATGTGAATTTCTCTCGTGTGTGAATTAGTCCCCTGAATGTTTATTTGGTTGAGAGGAATTTAAAATTATGTAAAATTCCTACAGTTCACTCGTATTTTATAATAAATATAGAGAAGCAAATTCTGCACGGGAAATAGAAACCAAAATCTTTGAATGTCATAGTAGGAATTTGCAGTAACTTCTCCCACAAAAATGATTTGGTAAGAATTAGTGGATACTACTCAAAAGCACCATGAAATAAAAAAGTGGACATTTCAATCACAGAAAAACAATTAGCACACTCCCCAACGGTCATGCTACAATACAGGGACTTATGATAATAATAACAACAAAAAAGTCCCATAGGGACTGGGATTCTATAAAACCACTCAAATTACTTGGCACAAGGTCTTGTGGTGGAGAAGAGCCAACCTGATTGTAATAAAAGACTGATTTCTTCTTAGCATTACTAACTCCAGAAATACTGGGAATAGATGCTTCTGAGATGAACTGGAAGGACAGGGCTCTGGAATTAAGCATCCTTTAAAAACTTAAATAACCCAGGGCTGCTATTGTTTTTTAAAACACACAGCTTATCTACGGGGTGGGGGGTGGGGGGGTGGGGGGGTGGGGAACAAAACCAGACAGACATTCTGACATGGATAGCCATGTACAATAGCAACCCAGCACTCACACTAACAAAACTGCATTGAAGGGGATAAACAAGTTCAGGATTGATGGCAGTAATTGTGCCAGAGCATCATAATGTGTGCCCAAGAATCCAATTCAGACCAGGAACAGAGCGGATTCCTGCACTGGAGACAGTAATTGAGTCAAACTTAAACCGAAACACTAAAAATGTTTGTTAGGTCTGTATTCAAAACTACATTAAAAAAAAATAAAAAGGGAAAGGCTTTACATATTAACCTTCTATGATATTCCCATTTTCTAATGAATTAATATAGTCATTAAAGCTAGCTTCTGTCAAGTATGTCCAGGCACCTAGTCCAAAGTTAATGCTAAAAATGGATGGGGCACTCTGGATTCCTTAAAATGAAAGTTGTCTCTTCCCTGCAGGGTGCTGAATGTACTTCATGACCTGATGTGTGTACAGTAGAGACTTGTTAGCCATGAGAAAAGATGTATATAAAATAAATAAATGGCCTCCTCAAACTGACAATCTTAGGGGTTTGTCAGACTTGGGGATTTTTTCTTTTTTTTTTTTTTTGACTACCCATAACATATTCCCATAAAGATTTATATTGTGGCCTTTGTTGCCCAGGATCCTTGTCTCTTACCCTTTATGCTGTAAAAGGAAATTGTATATTAACGTAAATTGCTACTACTGATACTTCTTCCCCTTGACTGATGGTTTTCTATTACAGGCTTGCAAGAATTCAGGCTGGAAGGAAACCCAAGCATCTTGACTGAAAAGGATTTGATACATTCTTTTCAAATTCATGCTATCTAAATCACAGCAGGATGACTTGTAATCAAAGTTTTTCAAAAAGAACATAAATTTTGGGAAAAGGAAAAGGCCATTCAGCCCATTGCAAGTCATCTTGGTTAACACAGTTCCTCCAGAATACTATCTCCCTTCTTCTTTAATGACCCCAATGCCTCCAATTCCAAACTTGGCTCAGTAGGCTATTGAAAAATTGTATTTCTCTTTGAGAGAAAAGTACTTCCTTGTGTTGGTTCTGAATTTCATTTTTTCAGTCACTTCCATTTGTGCTTTCCTGTTCATTCTTTTATACTCAGCCAAACAGTGAGTCAAGTGTTACTGAATACGGTTTTCCACCCTGTATTTCTCAGAGTAGATGAGTTTGTAATTCTCTCGCTTTCTCAATTTTTACAACGAAAAAACTGAACTGGGCTGTGATTAGGTACAGCCATTTACGACACTGTACACTTCAAACGAGACTTCTCTTCTGCTTCTTTCCTCTAAGGTGTCTTTAAAGTTAATCTTTTAAAACATTGGTTTTTGGGGTTTTTTTGCCTTTTTTCACTTCAGCTTTGTTGACTCGGCTTTTCTGCACCCAATGTGATGGCCACACCGCAGGAAAATATTAGCCTTTAAAGATTTTTGATTTAAAGAAATAGAACTACAGCAGCGCTTTCTTTGTATTTCTAGTCTTAGCTGCAACATGGAAACACATTTTAACCCCACTGTCAGAAGCAGAGTGACGTCGAGACACGCACCACCACCACAGCAGGCCAGGCACCTTTAGCGTTCCGGCAGGCACACGATGTGTGCACACAAGCCAGCCTCTCCCAGTACCACAGCACCCAGTTTTCTCCATGGCTCAGTCTCTGAAGTCAACACAGAACAGACTCCCCGAATCACTAATGCGGCAAAAAAAGGGGATGGCTAGGCAATTGATTTCAATCCTTCAGAAAATGCTAAAATATTACTTTAAGAATACCCTTTTTTGTATTCACTGCCTGAATAACCTCACATGCAAAAATTAATAGGTCAGATTAAATCATGTCCAAAGTCACTCTTTGTAGATTTTGCTTTTATTTTATTGTTCTGGGGAATGCTGTAGCTTCGAGTTTTACCAAGGTCATCTTTCATCGAAAAAACTTAATATAATTAGTATCAATTCTGTATTTTGTGAGGCTTACACTGGAAGTTATTAACTGTGTTTCAAGTGGAGTGTCAGAGAAACCAAGGGCAGAGAGAGTAATCTTTTCAGCTTCAAAGGCACAGTTGATGACTTTAGTTCACTGGTTAGTGAGAAAGACGTGCATTTTTTATTAAAGGTGTTAGCAATAAATTTGAAACTATAAGCATTTTTTCCTCTCATTTTCTTTCCTTTCCTCACTTGTAGACCTTGTTGGAATCATTTCAGTCTTTTTTTAACACCCCACATGGCACTGGAATAGTTGCTTTAGTTGTCCTTGTGATTAACTGTAACGATACTTAGTTGTATACTTTTGCTTTTAGCAATGAAGCCTTTCATCAGTATCCTGACAGCAAAAAACTTAACAAAAACTGCCTTATGCAGTACTGTGAGAAAAAAAGATCTTGGACTTTGCTGGTACTATCTTTAAATGCCATAAATACCTCCCTAAATAAAATAGAACTACATTAGCCTTGTGATTTGATATAAATACAGCAACAATGAAACATATTTAACAGGAACTATGTGCCTAATATTTCTCCTTGTTATAAGAAATGCATTTCCCTTAAAACTCACCATTGAAGATCTGCTTGACAACATCTTTAAAATAAATAATTCAACCAAAAGTCTTAATAAGATCCTTAAGACCATATATTCAATTATTTCAAATACAGTCCAACAATACATTTGGAAGCATATTTACCATCTTCTTTACAATAAATGTTCACTTTTGAGAAGAAAATATGTACAGAATGAGAAGCCTTTTTACTGGAGAAAGGTTTAACAAGAACCAATGTATAGCTTAACCACAGAGAAATTTAACTGAAAAGCAAGGCTCAAGTCTATAACAAAGTGGATAGTTAATTGTCAAGGAGAAACACCAAAGGAAGTTGTGGATTTTCCATTTCCTTAGTTATTTCCTTCCTAAATTAAGTCTACTTCTGTTCCAGTGAATGCTCTTTAATAAAAAGGTTTCTGTTCTTCACTATAAATCTATGACAGTGGAATCTATCCAAGAATTTAGGCTAACTGACCCAATGGGTCCCTCTGGACTTAGCAGATCACAGATTTTATCTATGAATAACATACTAAACTACATAGACTCCCACTGACAGTTAATGAGCTTATGTATATGTAAGGTATTACATAGAAGAAAGGATATTACAGCCTATATAGTTCTATAGAGGAAATTCTTCACATATGTGCAGGCAACAGACTGCACTAAACAGCGACACACTAAAAATAGTCTGTCTCTCTTTGGACTGGAAAATCCACATTCATCTAAACCTCAAAACTACCTGTCAGCTAGATGGGATAAACTCACGTAAACAATTTGCAAGCCAAACCACTAGTAGAACTGTAAATACTTGATCCCCAAAGTGTCTTGAAATCAGCTGAATTCTGGCTTTCAAAGCAGCAGGTATGAATAGTTAATTTTTTTGAATTATTATTTTGAAAGTCACAAGATTATTAAGCATGACTGGAGTATTCATTTAGTATGAAGACAGTATAAAAATATAGGTTTCATGTCTTGTTCACATCTGCATGTTGAAAACGACTATATATTAATAAAATGTAGGAAACGTTATGCCTGAGGTCAGACGAAAATGGTCAGCAGGGTTACAGGCTTCGGCACATACTGACTTTGGTGTTACATGTGACATAGAGGTGGTGATACTGATGACTTCAGTCCTTCCCACGCACTGTTTTGAAAGGCCTGTGCTTCCTTGCTAGTTACGTGTGGAGGCTGGGCAGAAGGAGTACTAAGACCCTACAATCTGTAGCACCTGAGGGGAAATCTCAGGATAAATTCAGAGCAAAGGACTTTCTTTGCAAGCAGTAAGCACGCTTCCAGCAGAAGGGACTCTTAAGCTGGAAAATCTCTTGTACTGCTAGCTTACAATAGAGACTGTTAGACTGCATAATTCATACGCAGTAGAAACCCTACCGCCCCCCCCCAGTGTGATTAGAGCTCAGGTTTAGGAATGTTTGAAATCCTGACGCATTGCTGAAGCCTCTCCGGAGCTCAGCTATATAATGGAATCTTTATCAGACCATCACCCATTTGTGATACTTATCTGTACAGCGTTGCATTTTGGGTTAAGTGATAATCCATCAAGGCTGGAAATCATTGTGTACTTTTTAAGTTGCATACTTCATTACTGCAAGCTGACAGCTGGATGGATTTGTTAGCACTAGAAATATTTGTTCCAGACACAAAAAGCAGGTTCCTAATATATGATATTATGATATTTCCATTCCTTTCATGTATTCAGCATGCCTGTGTTGTAATCTATGTCTCGTTTATGATGTTCATTTACATGGCAAACTGTTCAGAGTATGAAATCTATCTTTATTTGTTCCAGAATGCAACAGCCTCATTTCACGAATAATATGACCAAATAACACACAATAATGACGACAGTCTTCATCTTGCATCATAACAGCTGTTAAGTGGAGAAAATGACAATTTTCTAAACTGCATATTTCTTTCCTTTAGCTTGTAAAAGATAAAAATTGAAAAGCCCAAAAGTGTGTATCATGGCAATCGAGGTAAGTAGCATGATGTGGGTCATGTTGCCAGAATTTTTGTGGCTAGACTGCTTCAGTGCTACGCCTGCTGACTTGACGATTACTCTTGGATTGACATTACAACTATGAAGATCCTTTTAACAGTATTTGAGAACTGGGGATTCCACACAGAAATGTTCAGTTTTCAGTTTTGTCTGCTCACAATATACATATCAGGATATTTCCAATTTTTTAGCATGTAGTGATAAACGGTTTCATATTTAGTTTCACACTGCATGAAAAAGTACTTCCTTTCATAACCACAATCCAATGCTATTTACTACCCTGTTGTCCTATTTCCTCTGAGCCACAGGTAGATACCTTCTGTGGATGCAACAATATCCAAAATTCCTAGCTTTAATTTAAAAAAAAAATAACCATAGACTATTTTCACACTATGTACAACCTCTTGCTTGCAGCTAGCATTTTCTGGCCTATGATCATCACGCATGTGAGCATATACTTTTTGTCATGATTCTAATTCTCTGTGAACATAGTTAGAAATCTGTAGGATTCTAGACAGTAAAGTAAGAAATTACTTGAGTCTGGATTTTTGGTGTGTTTGTGGTTGTTTTTTGGGGTTTTTTTTTGGTTGGTTGGTTGGTTTGTTTTTGTTTGGGTTTTTTTTTTTGTTTGGTTGCTATGGGGAGATACCTTATACCATGAGGTTAAGGCATAACAGAAACACCTGAGGACTCCTAATTTAAAATTTTTTGTATCTATCAAATCTGTGTACATTATCCACTGCATTAATATTCTCAAAAGCCATTTTCATGATATTATAAGAAGGCTTTTCCTGGTTGTGTATCTATCAGACCTAAAAAACAAAGGGTTTTTTGAGTTAGAACAGATGCTACGGTCTCCTATCGATCTTAATTTTGTGAGCTTTGAGAATTTGCAGCATTAATTGTACCACCAAGCCCGACTAGTGGAATGAAACCCTAATTAAATGTTGCTTAGGGAAAGGAATAAATACTCTGTTTCCCCTCAAATAGACACCACGGACTCCTAAGTCTCTTGAAAATACACTTGTAGATCTTCTGTTCAACACATAAGGAGCCAGAGACGGCACAAATGCATGAGGATTGGGCAGGTACACGTTAGAAGAATAATTTCTCAAGAAAAAGCTGGCAAAACAGACTTTAACATCAAAGGGTTTGGGTGTTTTTAATCTGTTTTAATGCTATTGGTTTTCTCTCTTTCCAGAAACTCTAGAAATTAGCAGGAGTGATGCATCTTAAACAGCAAGTGAAACCAAATTAGCTGTATATACTGAAGGAGTCAGAAGAAACACTGAGGAATCTACAAGAAAACAGACAGAACTTATAAAATTCACCTTCCTTGTTCATGTTGGGCAAAAGTATTCTGGATTCCCCTGTGCATGGCGTCGTTCTTGTGCATCCTGAAGGTATCACAGGAGAAGAGAGGAGCACAGAACTGCCTAATACTTTTGGTTTTTAAACTCTGGGTTCTAATTTCCTTATATTTCCATAAACATCATATTTTAATCACACTGCAACAGGTATATTTTGATATAAAAAAATCAACTGTTTGATCCTAAAACAGTAACTTTCAAATCTTGCCATCTTACTGTCTGCTCTCTGGGTACTTTGGCTCTCTGGTTTGAGTTTGTCCTTCTGCTTGCACAGACACCTAGGATTTGGCCCAAGGAGCCACCTGCCTGCCGATGAGCCGAGGCCATACATCAACACAGCTGCGGAGTTTTTCTTCCAATGTCAGAGCCCTCGGGAGCTGAGAGCACAAGGAAAAGAAGGCAGACAATGCTAGACTCCTGCATCGACCCTCTGCACCTGTTAGCTAGTAGAGGACCTTGGGAAACTGGGCACCATTTCTCTTCCTGGTCATCTCTATTTAGCCCATACAAGTGCCAAGGAATGGAAGGCCACTTTCTATTCCTGGCTTCTCAGCTGGCTGCACATGTTGGCTAGGGAAGGTTTCCCAGCTATTGCTCAGCTGTAGCTTGTGGATGTTTCACCTGGGTAACAGATAGCTTTGACCAGACAGCCCTGGAGGTTTCAAGACTAACAAAAAGAAGCTTGTAAAATAGGTTTGGGATTTTGTCATGGTCTAACTTAGGTTTAACATGATTTATTAGCACACCTTCTAAACAGCCAGGAAACAAGCAGAATGAAAAGCAAAGGTAATGAAAGAAGTAATTGTAAAATCAAGACATCGCAGTTCTTGCAAGATGGGTGCTAAAGGCTTACTTGAATGTCAGGTGGGAAAAAAATAATTTAAAGAACTGTTGGTTTGAACCTCAAATTATTTGGTCTCCTGGGAAATCTAGAAGTTGGATAAACCAGTAGGAGATCATTATAAGAGAAGGGAAGATAAGAAAGAAGAAATAAAACCCCAAAAGTTGTAATTTTCTTACATGGATTGAGTAAAACCAGACACAAATTAGATTTTGTGTTACTTTTACAGCTAAGGAGTAGTATATAAAACAACTAGCTTTTAGCATGCTGCCATACAAAATTGATTATAACATTAGACAATGGTCATTTTTTTATTAGCAGGGTTGAATGCAAGTAAGCATACGCAACTATATTTAAAATACGTCTACCCTCATCTTCCTTGTCCCCCACATATTCTGCACCTTTTCCTTGCTTTATTGATTCTTTCTCTGTCAATATCTCAAAGTTCCAAGTTATATCAATCAGATTATGTGTAAGAAAAATGAAATAACAAGAACTGGTAATGCTTAACATTTTTTTTTATATGAAAAAACCTGAGGACTGCAAGTACTATCCAAGTTGTTTCTGCATTTAAACTGCCTATAATGAAACAGGTATTCTATTTTTTTCTCCACACACCCCCCTGATCCAGATAAAAATGGGAGAAAAAGAAAGTAACATAGTATTTTAGCTAAGATGGTTGAAATTTATGCTATTAAATAGAAATACACTTAAATTACATTGGCAATAGTTGTCAAAATAATCAGATCCTCAAACACTTCCTTAACCCACTGTAAACTGTTCTTCTAAATTTAGCTTCACAGATCTACTTTAAGAAACCTTTCTTTTATACCAGAGCCAAAAACAATAAAAGAAAACTAGACTATAATAAAGCAGGGATTTCATTCATTCATATATAAATGTGTACATTGGCTTTTTGGTCACCGTGACTATTAAATAAACTCTTGAACTTCAAAGTGCAGCTGCTTGGGAGCAGCACCATGTCTCTGCTATATGCAATGACTTTTGGAGATGTTTTTAGGCGTTGCTATATAAAGCTTTGAATATTCTGGCACAGACATTAGACAAGTGAGTCAGCTGAGACTGAATCAACCTGATAGGTGCAATCAAATGGAATGGATCTATCCTTTGAATTTGGGATGTTCTTGCAATGTTATTTTTTTACCTATCTGGGTAATGGTTGTGAGATTTCAATCTTCAATAGTAAGTCAAAGATTCCAAGTTTTATAACCGCTTTGACTTTTTGTCATGACAAGAAAAGGATTTAAATTTAAAAAAATCACAGTGTGTGTGTGTGTGTAATTAACATAATGCCAGCCTGTGGGAGGGTTTTATGTATATTTGTGTGCTCAAGCCTTTCTCCTCTGTGAATCCAGGAACACAGAGCTGTTCTCACTCGAGGTGGATTCTCCTAGACTGTTAATCACACTCCCTTTCCACCTACACAACTATGAAGGATTGGCACAGAACCATCTAAATTAATTTCATGCTAACAAAAATTTTCTCCAAGGGAGGCATCCCTTGTTTCACTACTGGGGGCAAATCGACAATCCTCTTGTGCCTCTTCCCAGTCACAAAAGGGAACACGAGCATGGATCCATGCATAGTTTTCACAAATAACATCACATAAACCTGATAGAAAGGAAACTACTCATACAGAGCATAACTATCCTTTCTGTAGTCCTCTAGAATTGTTTCTTCTCATACATTTTATTCTCATTTTTTTGTACATTACTCATCATGCTTATTAAGCTTTAAGATACCCTTGACAAACATATAATGGGCAATACTCTTCACTGGCATCAAATTGTGTTTAGAATTTTTGAGTTAGTAGGTAATGTACCAGTAAAAGAATAATTAATTCTTAAAGGACTGAGCACAAAAGCAAGCATACATTTGAGAAAGTGAAAAGTTTGACTAAACAATATGTTTACGAATTATCATGCTGTCATCCAACTGGATCAGTAGCTTTTTTTCATGTTGTTTACTAAATGCCACGCAAATTAAGATAGAGATGGGTCCCAGTTCCAGAATTAACTGATGATGGTTTGGAGATATTTTTTTTCCTATTAATTCAGGCTTTTGGTATGGTAATGATGAGGTACGATGATCATAGTGTAAAATGCCTTAGATTTACAGACTGTCTGGGCTCTCTATATCTTGTGTCACATTCCTGTAAATACATCTCCTGTGACTGGATGTTGAGTAACATATCCTCAAGGTGGACTACATAAAAGTCACGGAGAATAGAGGAATGTCTTGTAAAATGTACCTGAGGTGATTCATAAATATCAAGTAATAATTTTAGAATAGAATTAGTGAAATACATCCAGCAAGACTATTATATCAGGTATTTGAAATCTAGTTAAAAAATATTATTAATTAGTATGGACCTCCTGATGATCTGGGACGAACTTCTGTTTATTTAAGGCATGATCAAACAAGATCTGATAAAGAAAGAAAGAGAGAAATGTTGCTTTCAACTAAAAAAAAAGTTTTGAAGGTTGAAAATACATGAATAGCTTCTCAACTTTATGTTCTTATATACTCCTTCATGTCAAAAATCTTGTCAGTATAAGAAGCCAAAGTGTCGAAGGAAGATATGTTTATATGGTACTTTTTGCTCAGCCAGAAACAGATACTACTGAAAATCTGATCCTCTCCAAAATGGTTGTTATACCATTTGTATCTCTGGTGTGTAGGTGCTCTGACAGTCTAGAGAAGGTTCAGTCTAGCATTTCAGGATGGCAGAAATCTGCCTTCACAGCATTCACTGTAAGTTTGTGAACATTATTTGTTTATGGATCCAAGAAACATAGAGGAGGAAGCGACCTAAGGAGAGCATATTGTCCATTTCCCTCTGCCATGGCAATCAAGCATTCTTAAAGAAATTAAGGCTGAAGAAAGTTGTAGAACTTCAATAGCTACATTGTGTCACTGTCTCCCGTACACTTAGAAAGTTTCCCCACTAAATGCCTTTGCTACTAATTTCCCATTGAACTTGGAAAATAACTCTTCATCAGTCATACTGATTTTTCTTTTTTGTGAAAGCAAAAGCAAACCAACTGGTGCATTCAGCTTCCACGTAGTGCATGTATTTAGACTTCCTGTCTTTGTTCTTTGATCTGTCTCTGTGGTCATCTTTCAGGGTGACATCCCTATTAGAAACAGCACTCCAGTTGTCATACATTGCAAGATAAAACACCAATTACTTCAGCCTTGTCTTAATCATTCATGAATAGGATCACTACATTTCTTTATTTCTGTATTTCACCTGATGGATTTCTAAACCATTTTGTTTTGATAAGTTTCTCACACCTTGCTAGTTACAGTTACTTTTGCATCTGGTTGTTTCTGATTTTATGCCTGGTTTCCTGTTCTTCAGCATTGGTATACTCTATGACCTATGCCTACAGTAATCTCGTTTTCACATTTTTGTGATTTTTGATTTCTTAAATTGTTAGATAGGCACTTCCATTAGTCTATTACAAGTGTCCTATTTTCCCTCTTCATGGGATAGACTGCCACTTTCCTTCAAATACCACCTTTTCAAGAAATAGTCTTTCTACACTCCTTTGTCTCTTAGATTTTCTGCCCGAGACCATATCTACCAGTTCCTCAAGGTTGAAATAGTCTTATCTTCTCATCCATTTTGCTGCATTCAATTATTTTTCTGGGAAAAGCAAGTGCTTGTATTTTAGTGATTGTCCTGTTTTCAGCTGTGATAAGAGTTAACTTTCTTCTTAGTAGTTAGTACAGTGCTGTGTTTTGTCTCTTATGTAAGAACAATGTTGACTGGACACTGGTGGTTTTAGCTGTTGCTGGGTGATGTTTATACTAAACCAAGGACTTTTTGGTTTCTTGGGACCTGCCAGAGAGAGGGCGGGGGGGGGGGGGGGGGGGGCACGGGGAATTGGGAGGGGACACAGACAGGACAGGTGACCCGAACTGGCCAAAGTGATATTCCATACCATATGATGTCATGCTGAGTATATAAGCTGGGAGAAGAAGAAAGTGGGGGTGACATCCGACATGGTGTTTGTCTTCCCAAGTAACTGTTAGGCATGCTAGCACCCTGCTTTCCTGGAGATGGCTGGACACCTGCCTACCCATGGGAAGTGGTGAATGAATCCCTTGTTCTGCTTTGCTTGCATTCACAGCTTTTGCTTTACCTATTAAATTGTTCTTATCTCAACCCTTGAGTTTTACATTCCTTTCCAATTTTCCTCCCCATCTCTCTGGGTGAGGGGAAGTGAGCAAGCGGCTGTGTGGTGGTGCCAGCCGAAGTTAAACCACGACAGTGATTGATCACCTTCACCCAGATTTCCTTCTTTTGCTTTCTCTTAAAGCAGTCTCTATTACTGTAGCATGAAATTACGTGCATTCTCATGCATATTAGAGCTGAAGCTTAGAAGAGGGTTCTGCTTCTCCAGATCTTTCTCTTGATGCCAGGCACACAAACGGTGAAAACAAACACTTCAGAGTAAAGGAAAATGAGGTCCTAAACCACACTTAAAGAGTTAGCACAATGCCTTAATAACATTGGTACACTAAATGTACAATCACAACAGTGACATACTTTAGTCATGACCACACAACAAAAAGAAAAGAATTCATTCAGGACAGCAAACACCAACATGGCACACCAAGCACTTTTTCCTTTCAGGATCTGATCCGTCAGAAAGCTGGGAAGCTTCTGCTGCTTGACCCCCAAAAGATTCTTTTATAAATACATGTTCATTCCTGTCATTCTGTCCCTTTTCAGGAAATTCCTCTTGCAAATACTCAGACCTGTGAGCACTGTTTTCATGGTCTATCCTTTTTTTCAGGATGGAAAGGACTACTCTAACACTCTTTCCCTTTTTCACTAGAACAACAATATTTTTCTCACACTATAAGTAATATTAAAGCTTAAAAATGTAATCTCAGATGTGATGACAGCTTATTACACAAAGGCCACAATATTAAAATACCAGTGCCCTATGGCAGAAGTCGGGTGATCTGATACTATCACAATCTTTATACAATGGACTTGCTTTTAGGTCAGCTTATTCATGCAAGTTAGGCAGGTTACTACAACTGACTCATTCATAACAATGCTTCCAGGAAGAGAAGACTTCATAGCTCTGTCTTAACTTTCATGGAATAATTATATCTCATCATGTGAATACTTGCAGTGTGGTAAGTGAATATTATTTCCCGTCTCCTTGCACAATGAAAGCCTTCAACAACCACATAGGAACCTTCTGCTATTTCACTCACTATGAGAGATTACTAACTACTCAGAAGATGATAATCTGCAAAACTTTACACACACATCTTTGCTATTGAACAGTTATCTGATCAGTCACTGAATACAACAGTAAAATTAAGCCTTATACTTTGCCCATAACAAAGCAAAGGATTACGAGAAACGTTTCAAAAGCTGTAAACAGACAAAAACCCAACAGGATGAGGGGCGGGGAGGGGAGAGAGAAAATTCAGCTCATTTACTCTAGTCCTGGTAAGATAAAGACACCCCTAAGACAGGAATACCTTAAAATATAAAAGACTAACAAGGTGATGTAATGCAGTGCCTCTGTTACCAAGCAAGGTTGCATCAACAGTAATTCCAATGCTGAGACGCCTATCTTGTTTTAAACATTAGCACCCAAAATAACCAGTTTTAAAAGGTCATGTTTATTTAAAAATAGCATGCTTGCATTTTACATTAAAGTTAATTTACTAACCTTAAAAAAAATAAATGCAAATGTATACAAATAATTTAAGCAACCTGTCAAAGTTCACATAACACTGCTGGAGCAATGAAAATATCCAAGGTCATACGAAATCTTTCTTAACGTGTACCATCCTGTGGTTTGTTCTATTAAAAATATATATTGAAGTGTTTGAACCCTTGCTTTAGCAATTTCTATCCTTCTTAAAAATCAAACCTGTCATTTCCTATTTAGAATGTGTTTTCCAGGCCATAACAAAGAAGCATACTGTACCTCTGGTGCTGATGGCTGTTGCCGATGTGGTTGTGCTGGTTGTTAAGGCTACAGTGGTTGTGACTGTTGCAGTGGTAAGGGAGGGGATGACAGTAGTGGGAAGCAAAGTGTTGAAAACATCTGGTGAGTGGAAAAAAAAATATAAAATAAAATCATATCGTGCAAACAAAGGAGAATCATAATAGTGGTTTAATTTGTAAACACAAGTATGTAAAAAATGACTAAATTAAAACATGATTAACATAAATTATTACTGGTACAACAGAGTACCTTTAAATTCTTGACATTATATCACTCTCAATTTTTATAGTCAATCTTCGAGCATACAGAATTTAAAACACAGTTAAAATGACCAAGTTTCCACAGATCTGGAGAGTGACTGTTTAAGTGACAAGAATCTATTTCTTCACTGAGCCATTTTAAATGTCTCATATACTAGAAACCATATACGGATGAAACATGCTGTGTCAGAGTGGGAGATGAAAAAACAACACCATCATGCTAAAATAAACACACACATGTTAACGAGAAATGGCTGTATGTTAAAACACCCACTTTCAGACAGACTCAATGGAAGGAGAAAGGGGAGAAAATGCTACTAACTATAAGAGCTGCTTTTTCCGGATTGCTTTTCTTCTTCCCACACATTTGTTTAAGACACAGTTGTCTGCTAAGATCCAGAGCAGAATATATTTCAAAATCTTTACCCTAATTAGCAGGCACAGTCATCTTTCAACCTTACTACTTAAAATGTATTATTAATACATATATCAGTATTTCTCTAAAACAGCTTAGAACTAAAAATCAGAATTGTTAATAATATTATGACCTGTGTCACAATGATAATATATATTATTGTATACTAATGTTTACTAGTCAGAAAAAATGCATAGCCCTGATGATAGCATCCTACAAAACCCTTCAGCTTTTGATCAAGTGCAGGTATGTCAGGCTTAGGTGTGCCTCTGCTTCGTTGCAGAGGAACCAACAATGCCTGTTGCAAAATGCTCCAGCACAGAGTAGAACATAACCAGATGCACAGATAGAAAATACTTTGATTATACTGCCAAAAACAATAAAGACCAGTATCTTTTTGCTTATAAGGTGAATGCAGGTTTTAAAGAGCAAAGAAAAAAAAGCCCTCAAGAGAACTAGAGAAAAGCATTTCCGCAAGGACATAAAAAGCATCTGACATTTTTTCAGATTATTTATACTGCAGGTTTGAAAGGAAAGGACTAGTTGCTCAGCAGTTGATGGTGAGTAACCCATTCCATACTGATTTCAGTGAAAATATTTCTGAAGGGTGCTATTCAATGCAATAAAAGACTAAAAATCTGACCCACAATCTGTCTTCCCTTTGCTGTGGAAAGAAATGCAATTGGTCTCGGTACCATCAATTCTGACTGAAATCAATGGAAGCTGAAGTAGCTCACAGTTTTACAGTACTGGGCCCTACAGAATACATTTCAGACAAAGGGTCCTTGAGTTCAGCATTGCATAATTGCTCTCTTAAGACTTCAAATTAGCATGCTTACCTTATTTTCATACTAGATGACAGATTATTTTGTCACTTTAAAGGTCTCCTTGCCAGTTGACATCTATGAGTCACCTACAATTTTCTGTATTCCTCTGGTTTTGATAAACATCATCACTACTCTCCTGGAATCTACACCTGTGGGATTTTCCACTTTTGAAGCCCTCAGAAAATGGCGTGAGATCCCTCTTTCATCTGTTGCACACTGCTATTAAATACATTTCTCAGTAAAAATATTCCCAAACCAGAAAAATTATAACAGGCTTTTAAAAAAACCCTACAGTGTAGCCACTCTAATCAGCAGGAAAAATGGTAACAACCTGGAGTGTGAGTACAACAATAATTAAACAGAACTGAGTATAACAAGCATTAGAAATAAATTAACATGTTAAAAAGATACATGTCACATGTACTGATCTATGGAATTGCTTCCCAAAAAGGGAAACTCCTTCCCTGATAAGTATCTGCCTAAAATGAAATCAAACAGAAAAACCCCACCTGCTTCATAAGGAGAGCAAAGCCTTGTTTATTAGAAAAGCTTTACAAATCAGTCTTGTAGGTAAAACCCAATTAGTGTGATTTATGGTTCCATTAATTATCTTTCTTAAATATACCATTTACTTAAGACCATGCAATAGCAAGGTAACTGCAACTGGCAAATACAGTAATAGTTTTATGACAGTGCTTTCTATTCTGCTAACAAACTGCCTGCCTATTTTACCACTTAACAGCTTAAATGAGTCACCGTCGAATTTAGAAGTTCATTGCTTTCTGGTTTCTCTTCATGGAAGTATTTCCAACATGATTTCTTATTTTAAAAGAAAAGCTACCTAGGAAACAGACTAATTAACAGAAACTAGGATATATCAGTGGTTTAATACAGATGTGATAGATTCATCTTTTCTGATTAGATCAAGAATAATGAAAACTTGTGCAGAAATTAGTTTCCTGATCAAAGTCACAAACTCTGATGCCAAACATCAAAGTGGCAGCTTGTCAAAAGCCTCAAAGGAAAACATATGTTCTCAAAATAAACGTAAATACAAGCAATAACATTGTCTTTGTTTCTTTCTTAGCAGAGTAAGGTGAAATTCACCATGCAAATGACTGCAGTTGGTCTGCTTTGCTCACCGCATTACAATTACTTGCTCTCAAAGACTACAGTGCAAGTAGGCAAAGCAGGAATCAGCAGCCTGAAGAACCCTGCACTGCCCAAGCATGAAATCGAAGTCTGTTCTGGGCTATAGAAATGCCTGGTTCATACCTGCTCAGGTTCAAGACTCTGCCCAGCAGAATCACATCTTCAACGACATCAGGGTGCAACAGGAATGTATGTGTAAAGTAACGGCATAGCTCCCACCTCTCCAGACAACACATTTTGGGGCTCTTGGACCATATCCCATCCTTAACCCCTATTTTGGACAGCCCAAATCCAGGCATAGATTAGCATTCTGAAAAACACCCAAACCCCTCATTTGAAAGTTTTAGATGTACGGGACCCCCCAGTCCTACTGAGCCTGATAGAAAGGCTCCTTACCAGTTCTTCCAAGAAGATTTATAGATGCTCGCAAAAACTTTACTTGTCTTTGCCTTGAAAATGTTTTTGTGTAAGAAAATGCAAAATATGCACTTCAGAAAAAAAGAGAAGTACTGTTCAGTGCCCCTCATTATCCCATCAAGCACTGTGGGCATAGGAGGTAAGCAGGTTTGGTAGTTTCCAAAATCAGACAGACTACAGGTATAAACTGATACTCAGCAGCCCAAGCGTCTGTTCAAGGCATATGAATCACTGTGCTTTGAAGAGGGTGTGCTTTTTCATTTGCATGCATGACAGAAAACGGAATTACAATTCGACCTGTTTCTAGTCCTGTAGGTTTTTTTGGTCATCGTTTTCACCGCAGGGCACAGCTATCTCGAGGCACACTTGATGTTACCCACAGCCCCCTCTTGGCTGCTGCTCAGAAACACACTATCAACGGGACCATGTAGATTTGTCCTTCTGAGCTCTCTGTCATGAAGGAACTTAACAGAACAGATCTGCAGACTTCTACCCCAAAAACCTGTGGCGGAGTGAAATTTAATTCCATTTTCTGGCCTTGCAATTTCTGGAGATAGTTGTACCGAACATCTAACTGAAAAAGAGGTTTTGAATATGGCTCTCATGCCACTAAATACCGAGGATCATTATGACCGAGAGACCTTGTAAAGTGGAACTTTTTAATTCGAGTAACCATACCCAAATCAATGCACCAGATCACTATTTCAATAATACTAAGGTATTAATCCTTAGCCTCCTGTGAAGCAGAAAATAGCTATATTTTGCAGATGGGGAACCAAAGAAATAGAAAAGCCATGCTCAGAGATCTAGAAGTCAAGCAATTGTCACCACTAATTTTGAGACCTCACTCAAAATCATCAAAAATGGATGTTTGCTGACAGACAGATATGCAGTCAAAAATTCAATACTGTATTTAAGTTGGCATTCATTTCATCACCTTGCTACCTCTGAAATACAAACAATTCACAGAGAATTAATTGTTTCCATGAAAGTTGCTGGAAATGGAAAAGGGGTTAGACTTCATGCTAAGAGGAGTTACTGACTCCAGTTCCAACTCTTTTTCACGTATGTTCCCACAGGTTATACATGTAAGACCTGAATTGGATTTTCAATGAAAGAGATGGGTTCCTAACCCCTCCCTAGTGGCACAGCAGGGGGTTGGGCTGAGCCACAAATGTTCAGCCAAGAACTTTCAGTGAGGACCAGAGGTAATGTCAGAGCTCAGTGGATGCAAAGAAAACTACGGGGAAGGTTCTAGAAAGGTGTTCTTGATGGCCACTACTGTCTGTTAGCAAGCCATTAAGCTACATGAGCACTGTCAAGATGAAGGCAGACAGAAGGTAATTTGATGGCTAATTGCGAGCGGACAGTGGAAAAAGGAGGAGCATGTAATGCTTGGCTTGGTCTGGAGGCTGCTCTGTAGCTGAGGCACAGATGTGGTCTGTTTACGAGTGGCAGAAGAGTGTTGTACAAGATCATCTCAGAACACTGTCAGGCCTTGTCTGATCAAAATTTCCTGTTCACCTCTCCTTCTTTCTTGAATTGACGCCACGTTCTTCTACTAAGGCAGAAGACATTCATCCATTTAAGTGCAGGGAGCTTGGACAATTTACTCTCACTGTCGATTTGGCCCTAAGCATTTTTATTTTCCATTTCCAAAGAAATGAGAAATGGTCCTGTTTGGTTTAGCAGGCTTATATGAAAGATAGACCTGACCTATTGAAAATATTTGACTTGTTTGGTAAAAACACGACGATATTCTGAAATGACTGAGCACAACTCAGACAACAATAGCTGCAGTTGATAAAAATGTAAAGGCTTTTGTTTCAAGCTTGACAAAGGCTGACAGAAAAATTAAAGGACAAAGTGATAATGATGGATGGCCCTTGCTGTATTTTGACTGAGAATGAAAGAAATTTTAAGTGGTAAACTGAACTGAGTGATGACCTACCTGGGAAACAATCTCACTACTCTGTGCAAAATTTAATCAGTCTGTGGTATGTAGTACTAAATAATTTAGCAAGGTTTTAAATTCAAAGGGAGCTGCATTTAGCCTTGCTCTGAGAAAACGTGATTGAACAAAAGGATCATTCAGCTTGAATATCATGTGCCAATAGCTCCTTAGCACTTAGACTGAATGATCACGAAGGCTCACGGACATGAGGTCAAGGGGTTCTTTTTACTAATTGATTCGGATTTATGAAACTCTGAAATGGCAATTATGTGCTTGACATTTTTGCTAGCAAATCAGATGTCATTGAAAAATATCCAAACCCTTTTAACAAAAGCTCCATGTAGATCTAGATCCCTAGTTAAAACCATTAAGAGACGTCTGGTGGATGTGTTCACATTGCATGACATACAGCTAAAATGGCTAGGCAGCTTAGAAAAGCAATTCACATAGACCCATGATTCTAAGACATTTCATGGGCCTGTAGATGATATTAAATGCTGGAAGATGTGAGACTGCTTATTAAAGTTTGATTAAACATAGTTTGGTTGAACAGCCAGGACAGAGGGAAAAAACTCCAAGTGTTAAGAGATGCTAGGATTTTGATCTCATTGCTCTTTTTTCCTAAGTTAGGAAATGGGAAGAACAATAGCTCTCTCTTCCTATAGAAGGTTTCATAGGTTGGTGGATTTCTGTGGGGGTTTTTTCCTATTTCAAAAGCAATAGGTTTCAGTAGCAAATGAAGGAGGACGAAGTATTACAAAAATACAGCAAAAAAGGCAATGTCTCCTGTTTTCAAAGAGCCAATCAAAAAATTGGTATCTACACATCGCTGGTCCAAATTTTATCCTTAAAAAGTTAAGACTATAACATGAAAGGACAAAGGCCATTTCAGTATTAGTACTTAGTAGTGGCAGCATGGTGTCACCCCAAATCCCTTAAAAGTATGAGGACCTGGTAGCACACCACAGCACATTTTACAAGACATGCTCTTAACACAATTGTTTATGACAAAATAAAAGAATGTGATGAATACGAAAAAACAAGGTATAGTAACAAATTATTTCTGATTATGCCATCTCATACATTGAAAATTGACAAAAAAAGTTAACTACCCTTAATTGTCCTGAAACAACTTCTCTATTGAATATCTTATTTATTTATTGAGAGCAACAGTAGGACTTACAAAGACTATGAGTGTGTGAAAGGCTGATTTTACACCAGTAAACCCAGGTTTCCACCAGGACAGGTGTGCGAGCTGTCAGAAAACAAGGAGCTGTGGCTTTCAGGCAGGTGACAAGAAGCATCGGGAAGGCAGTGCTGTGGGGTCCTGAGGCAGGCGGCTGGGGAGGGGTATTTAGATAAAACCCACCTCTACCACCTTCCATGGGGACTCTTACGGGCAGAGCATGCTGAGTGGAGGAAGCTTCCACTCTTCCCTTTGAACCTCTCCCGTTGCACAGAACAGAATTTGGGAGTAGTAGGCACTGGGTCTATGTGCTTTATAATGCTCATGAGTACTTGCTAGAATTCAAAAAGTAGCAGGAAGCACACAAAAAAAGGCATTTTTCTTTTTTTTTTTTCTTTTTTTTCTGGCTAGAAAAATATGACCTTTCTCCACAGCACAGATGTTGCCAGAAATATGGCTTTAACACCTCTGTTGCACACACATTTTGGTGGAGTTGCACACACAGGGACCACAGGAAACATGAATCAAGCATTTCACAGAAAAACATCTAACATGAGCATTTAAGTATTGCACTAGTGGCTGATAACATTCAAAATGTAGGGTTTGAACTTTGAAGCCCTCAGTGTGTATTTTAGGGATCACGCTGCTCCCCACCCCACCCCACTGAATTTGTGATAAGCAAAAGCACTCTCCAGCTGCAGCTCCCTCGAAACAGAAAGAGAAGTTTGCATTGAAGGCCTTGAGATGCTGTGAGCACACTCCCATTTCACTGTCCATCAGACTCATTATCTGTCACCAGTCTAGCCGTTTGAAAAGCTCACCATTCTTGCACTCAGTGAAGCAGAAGGATAACAGGTAACATAATGTAGTATCTCACAATACATTTACCTATTGCTGTTCAGTTTGGGGGGGGCAGATTATATGAATTGCAAGATTTCTACAGCAGAAAACAAATAGGTTGTAATGCATTATTTCTTAAATTCTAACTGTGCTAAAACCAAGTGATAAACAGAGAACATAAAAGGATAAATTTGATAAGATAGTAGCTTGACCTGGTGATTAGATACTGCAGATTATCTTAGTACAAGAAAAATCTAAATTTGCAAGTAGGCAAATTCTTTAATATTGTGGAATCTGTTTTAAAGTGCTCGAGGTTTTACTTTATTAATGGTTATTAGCAGATGTACTTTTAAGGACAAATCAAAACAAGTATTCAACAGAAAGATTAATCTTTCATGCTCTGGAGTTATATGAATACAATACATACTTCAGATCACTCCAGAAGTACTCTGTAAGACCCATTTTTTCCTAGAGTTACCATAAGTTTTGCTAGTAGTTAAATAAAAGTAATTTCCCATTTAATAGCAGTAATATTAATAAAGCCTATTGTTTTAAGGGAGTCATTCTATCTTCTATAAAAGCCCATCTTTCTAATTAAAGTAGTTACAAATACTGCACTGAGCAAGTCACTGAAGCTTATGCAACTTGCCTGAAAGGAATTAAGTAAAATTTGCAGAGCATGCAGTAGGCTACGGAAAAGAATTTTGCGATTCAACATTTTAAATAAAAGGTAGAGTTTTAGAGCATTGAGACTGCAGCCTCAAATGAAGAAGTTTTACTTATAAAAAGGCATCTATACAAGCCTCGATTTTGTTCACAATTCTACATTCACACACACATATGCAGTAAGGAATGGATGTCTGCCTTGTGGTTTTGTAAGATCATGATTTAGACAGTACAGATCAAGTGTTAGGGAAAAGGAGGTAGCATTATTCCCATTTCATAGCTGGGGAAATGAACACAGAAGAATTAAGTAGAATGTCTTATATTTTACAGACTTCTGAGCCTGACAGGGGAGTTCAGAACAGCTCTCCCAAGTCCCATTTTAATCCTCTATTTAAAAACCCAAAACAATTAGAAACACGAAAGAAAACAAACCCGCTTAAAATTTTATTTAAAAAAGCAGTTGCCCTTATACCTGCAGTGTCAATTTCACTGCATTCAAGACAAAATGTTACTAGAAAAGGCACCAAACATCTTGTATGTATAAAGCCAGCACAATTTGCCCCAGAAGTGCAGCATTCTATCACTATTAATACGGTGTGCTAGGCCCATTGCCACTGCTTAAAAATCACATTAAGGCTGTGATGTTCATTTTTATTCTTTTTAAGTAAACAGACAAGCCATATTTCCTTGTTTCTCCAAGCCATAAAATAGGAGTATTCAAAATTAAATGAAATAAAGTACCGGCAGCTGGCCCTTGAAAACCTATATGGAAAAGCTAATGTACAATACAAATTCAGATACTAGCAGCCTTGAACAAAGATGACAGCTTTCTCAGAATGACACTTGACTCTTTCTGTGCAAAACATTTTAAGAAGCTCAGCCAGAACTCCACTAGGAAGAAGAAAGAGGCCAAGGAGAATTTTCTAAAATTTCCCTATTAAGGAGACAAGTATTGAAACTAAATGGAGGTAAACAGATTGCTGATGTCTATTTTATTATGGTTGCTACTTTCATTGCTCTGAGAAATTCAGCAAAAACCACTGAAATTGCTTAAACAACTCAAAACTCACTGCAATTATTTTAAGGTTAGTAAAAAGAGATAACAGGGAATGTTATTTATTTTAAATTACGTTATTTCAAAATAAAATCAAAGGGGTCCAAACACTAATCTGAAATGCTTTATCATAGTGGGATAGCTGTATCCCAATGAAAATCATCTTGCACAAGGTAATGGCATCTTTGCAACCTAGAGCATAGTTTATTGCACTTCTTTGCACTGCCTTTGGCTTAATTCAGACAATCTCATCACCATAGTACATCGCCTGAGAAAACAAGGCCCTATCTTTCTAGCTGTTGATCTTTTCTGCTCTGTCTTTTTTTGCTTAAAAGACTTCTATACATGTAGTTGAATTCCCTCCCTGACTTTTTGGCTTTGCATAACATAATGCTATGAATGGTGGGACACGTAATATAGTCAATACTTATTTTTATTAATATTATCCAACTTCCTTTCAGGTAGGCAGACATTTGGTTCCTTTAACTACTAAGCCATTAAATAGGACATTTCACCAATGGAATATCACAGTATTTGTTGCAAAGAATGCTTGGTCATACCTGCTAATTTATTTTAAACAAAATTATATACAAAGCCGTGCAAAAAGATTTCAGTTCCTGCTTGTGAATGATGAAAGCCATCCAGAGCTCTCCTCAATCAAGCAGCAAACTAGCACTTCAACATGTCACCCTCCTTCAACTCCTCCCTGCCTCCTACCAATCAAGGATTAGGAAACCTGCAGGAAATACAAAACACAGAAACCACAGAACGAAAACAAAATCCACTAGTGCAATGACCCACAGAAATATATGAAAAATAAAACACTTCACCAACTCCTACAGTTTTACCCTGCCAAACTTTTTTTTTTTCTGTCCTTCCTCTGCTCCTTTGGTTTGTTTCATTCTTCACTTGCCATGAGGATTAATATGGGTAGTTTCAGCTGAAAGGTATACCCTCCGTAGGCATGAGGTTACCAAGCAAATGCGATTTTTTAATTCAAGGGCATATCTGGGGAGTAAACACACTGTGTGGATACCAGTGAAGGAAAAGTAAAAAGTAAAGGAAATCTGTGTCAGAGTATAAAGTAGATAAAGGAAAAAAGAAATTACAACGCTAATCCTTCTGTCTTCAGGCCTTCTAACAAAAGTAATCCTGACTGAAAACTGTTTGGACTACTCACAAATGACACATCACCTTACACAATAACATGAACTCCATCAGCTGCAGCAGATATCTGGAGACCTGTTCACAGGCACCTGCTGGGTAAATTTCATCGAAAGGGGTTTGATGCTAGTGAAAGACCCACGGCCTTGTGAAAGAAGTCAGGCTGCTGTGGGAGATCCCCATATGGCACTGGCCGTTCCAGCCGACTTTATCAACTTCTGCAAATCTATATTAACACCTGCTAGCAATGGTTTCTGTGGGTTTTTGGTTTTTTTTTCTCCCTGCAACTTGAGGATGATTTTGAGATATACCCTTACTGTCCTCCTGGCTAGCTTTTGCTGTCTTGTCTCCATTCCATGGGAATCACACAGATTCACAGTAAGGCACAGCAGGACGGAGGAAGATCCATTGCAAAAAAGCCTATGGTATGATTTAGCAATAAAAAAAGTGATTTTAATTACAAAGCAAAGAGAATTTTGTTATATTGGGTCAAGAATTCAAGCAGTAAGAGCTAGAAAAAATAGTTTGCGACTGCAGCCTAGGTGGAGGAGGTGCTACAGACACTTTGAGTCCCACAATAAATTCAGACTGAACCTATACTGTGAAGAAAGATGTTATGATGATTTTAAATTTTTTTTTAGGAAAATTTCAAATTTTTGTCAGTTTGGTTTGGTTTTCAGTTGGAAGAATACTGAAAACAAGGGGGGGAACCTTATTTGCTGTACATAAAATACTGTAAGAAATGTTTTATTGAGTATGTTTTCCTTTATACAATATAGAAATGCAGGCTAAGAAAATCTCCAGAAAAAGTTCACACATCATTAATCATTAAAATTACAAATAGTAAAAATAGAATAATCAGAACTAATAATTATTAACATCAAATTATGGATATTAGAAATATTAATGGTTTGAGATGAGCAAATTTCTAAGTGTCTATTCACTAAGTCTCTCTGCTCATCTTCACATGTGATCAGAGACTTAAGATATGAACTTCTCAAAGCCCTCTAAGAGGCATAATTTTTACAGAAGCTTTACCTACCCTCCCCAGACTTGGGATTCTGTTTGTAATCTCCCCAAAGCAATTATATTTATCTTCATTTGCTCAGAACCAATGATTTTTGCCACCTTCTCAAGGTTTGTAGTCTCAGTTTGAACAAAACATGGTACTGATGTATCACCAGGCTAGCATCACCAGTTGACATTTGCAGCAGTATCACTGTATAGTGTACCATTTTCCTTTCTTGAATTGAGTGTAAAACTGAACAACCTAGTCTCAAAAGAAAGATAAGTTATAGAAGCACCATATGAGAAAGACAGAGAGAGGACACCCTTATCTGCATTCCACGTAGCACCTAATGGTGCAGGAGAGATTTCGATTTAGAAAATTACTAAGCCACTAATAATTTCTTTATGGTTGGAGTTTTGTGAATAATAAATGATCTAGATGGAAACAGAAGACCATTAGCAACTGTTAGACTATAACTTTGTCATCAGTCTCAAGTGACATTATTCTGTTAACAGTTATATTTTTTTCAAGAAGATTGCATATGATGTTCATAGACATGGTAATTTAACATTATGAGTGCTCAAACAAAAAAGCTCAATTTAAGTAAAGTTCAAGAATGTTAGAGGTATAAACAACAGCAAAGCTTGAAGCCCAGAAAAATTAGAGAGCAAGCTGTGCTACTACAGCAAATCAGTGATAATAAACTCAACAGCACTATTTTTGAAATACACATCGCTTAAGACCAGTTAAAACAGTTTCTTAAGACCAGTTTCTTTTCAAAAAAGCAACAGCAACATATCTAGTATATCTAGTTCAAGAAGTACTTTATTGTAGATGCTATACCCATATACAAGCACCCAAAATTTTAACTTTCTGTAATTATTACATATGGAGGAAAAACTTCGTAATTCAAAACCAACATGCAATCTTTTTCTTTTCAGAGATCGCATAGGGAATCCAAATTAAGAACCATCACTTTAGCCAACTATATATGTACATATAAAATTAAATATTTTCAAGTACTGTGTGTTATAAAATACATTATCCAAAACTACAGATTTTTAGAAGTACAACTTCTATTCAAATAAGAATGAGCTATACATGTTAGAATATGTTGTTATAGGTTGGACCTGGAGAGAGATTTGCTGCATCAACCAGGAGAAAAAAAAAGAAAGTAAACCCAGGACAAATTTAGATTTAATTTAACTGAAATAGTCTGAATTCAATAATGTCAATGAGTACCCCAGTATGGGGAAAAAAAATAAAATCTTCCATATGTTATCTAAGAAAATAAATTTATTTTAATATTTTATTTCATCAAAACCAGCATTTTAATGTAAAAATGCAGAAGTGTCAAACAGATTCCCCAAAAGTGTTACTGTGGTTTGGAATGTTATTTTCTTGACCTTTCCACAATGATTTTGCGCTTATCTGAAAAAAAATTTTGTATGTTATTTTTCTAAAGTCACCTTAAATGAAGAAATATCAGTTCACACAGCTCAAGTATAAACCCCACTATTCAAGTATTTATCAACAAAAAGCAATTTCAAAGTAGCTGCCTTGCGAGTGTTCAGGGATAATAGCTGGACAATTCATCCATAAAATTAAGCCAACAATTCCACCATAAGTTTCTTGACAGACTTCTCATACCTGAAAATGTCAACTAAACATTATTCTTCTTTAGTCCAATAATAAAAGCTATACAATGATTTCTTAATTCATCTGATTGTTCAGCATTCATCTACATTGTGCTCTAAAGTCTGGGCCACCTCTTTTAGCACAACCAAGAGTTCTCTGGAGAAGTTAACTTTAATGTTATGGTAATGATTTAATACCTTAATGTCACCTTAGAACAGCGATGTATATACTAAATCAAAATATTTCAACATAATTTAAAGGGCTATGCTTTGCAGAATAACATGCGAATGAAATTCTCTGTGTATTTGTAATGCTACCTCTAACATAGGGTTATAATGAGTTACTTTCTTAGGTCTGCCATAGTGAAACTTCACTTCTCCAGAACTCAGCTTTTGCAAGAAAACCATCCAGCTGCTGTGGATTTCAAAAGATGTGAAGATGAAAAATGAAAAAGATCTCTTTCTTGATAAGTGACTAGACCTCTGTTTGCTTGGTTTTGTTTGTGTGTGTATGCGTGTGTGCTGTGAATGTGTGTATGCATGCATGCGTAGCAGGGAAAGGGAAGAGAGAAAAAGAAAGAAAAAAAAGATGGTTTGGGGGAAGGAAGGCTTTTGAGAAGGAGAAATTATTCAAGCGCATTCTTTTATTTATTTATTTTTCAGCTGAAAGCTCAGGCTCCTCTGTCCGTGAGTTGTCTTTTGTACTTTTTAATGTTAATTTTACTCTTTATAAGATGGCAATAGGAGAGACTTTTCACCTCTGTTTTAAGGACTCAAATCTGAGATATTCTCTTTCTTTTAATTCAAACACGGAAAAAAATCTCAAAACCAAAAAGCATAGGTATTCACATGTATAGAATTTCAAATGAAGTCCTAAGCAGTCTTCTGGGCCTCATATACTTGATATGTCTTGATTGCTGTAATGGTAAGATTATTCGTTTACTAAAAACACCCTCTATTTAGCTATACATGTTCTTATTGTTCCATTACACTATGGGTCTGCTCAATTCTCTTTTCGCAAAGCCCAAGCTTTATTCACTCAAAATGTAGGATTTTCCCATAGGCAAAAAAGTCTTTTCTCTGAAATGTGTCTGTAAATGAGACATTTCAACTCGGGAACTATAAAGGAGAAAACTTCAGAAATTGTCCTGCTACCATAATGTCCAGGGTCTTAACGCCAAAACAGAGGGCAACTAGACTACTGATGAGTGTGCTGTTTCACATGGATGCTGGTTCCTTTCCTTCCCACCTCCCTCCCACCCCTCCAGTGAATACTTTTTATGTGGGTTTTTTTTTATATACTTTTATGAGGATAAAATGTCAAAAAACAGTGCACAAGATTTATCAGAGGCTTATAATGAAAATATTTGCAAGCCATGAGATCTATTGCCTATCAGGTAAGCTCAGCTTTGAAAGAAAACAGAAAAAAATATCACCTTCTCAGTTTTATTTCAAATTTCTTTTCTACTTAGTTTTTACTTTCATTGAGTGAAAGATGTGCGCAAGTGAGTTACAGAAATAAAGGAAAGAGAGAAGGCGCCTATGAGAACATCACAATAATGCAACACAATAAAAGCGTGATAGTGGGCGAACAAACAGACAAAGATAAAGGAATCTAGAACAGATAGAGATAATGGAGTTTATTTCATTTCAGACATGTTTTGGATACCACAGACTTTCTACTAATTTGAAAAGAAACTTGTATGGAAGTAAAAGTACAGTGCTAGAATTATGGGTGGCCAGAGAAGGTGAATCTCTGTAAATGTATTTGGAGGCTGGAGGTAATAAACTGTCTGTTGCAAATTCGGCATAGTGCTGTTCCAGGTATGGAGAAGACTCTATCACAGAGATTTACTGCTAGACCAAAAAGGAAGAAAAAGGTGAAAAAGAGACCATGAAAGAAGAAGAGTGGATACAGGGGATGGGAACCCAGGAAATAAAGAGTCCAAGATCGTAATTAGTGAGAAATTGAGAGCGAGGCGGAAATACTTCAGAATCTGTTCAAGGGAAGCAGCATGAAAATAAAAAAGTTACTTTAACTGCATACTTATAGCACAAACAGCAAAAGAGGTCAAATAAATTGGAAAGTTGGGAAGTGAAGAGATCAAGCAGCAGGCTTAAACAAACAAAAGAGAATACTTTTCCCTCAAAGCACATAATTCAATTCAGAAACTTGTTGCCACAGGTTATTGTGAAAACTAAGATGATAAATGTTTTGAAATGGGACTGGACAAGCAGGTGGAAGATAAATACATAATAGTCCAAATAAAGGTGCAGTGGGACCTTTGGTCTTACTCATTGTAGGAGACCTTCTGCTTGAAAGTACATTTCAAAATATTAACGAGGATGTGACTCGGTCTTTCAATTGCCTTTATTTGCAAAAAGTAGCTTGACGAAGAAAGAAATACAAAATACTTGAAAGGCTGAAGTCAAGGGAATATGCTATGCCACTTTTTATTCTCCAGAGATACTGAATTTCTGACTTAATCACCTTCGACTGTATGTGTAATTGTGACAGTAAGAACTGCCTTGACCATCCACAGCTGCTGATTCATGTTAATTTCTATATTACTTTGACATATAACTGAAAAATGACACATTATAGCCATTAATATTTCAATTAATGGAATGTGTGTCTTTAGATCAGGATATTTCACCAAGGTACTGTATTTTAAATAGGTCTGCAAATTATCAAATGCTGCTGTTTCCATTAAGAAGATTTCCCAATGATGTGGACTTCTGTCACCCACTCAGTTTGATGTTGAACTAAGTCTTCGGCACTGACATCCAGAGGTTATGAACTAGTGCTATATACATAACAGCTGTGTCTTCGTTTTGATTATGATGGACCACCTCCTTTCTCTACTCTGGCTAAATCAATGCAGTTATTACCTAAGCTTTACAAGTAGAATCTATGGTTTTGGGTTGAGCATCATGAGTTTGACAGTTAGTTCTGTTTACTGATGATTAACGACTAGTATTTGGACAAAGGTAAACAAAAATTCTTAATAAATTGGACGAGAGTGAAAATTGCCTGGGGCTTATTACCAAAGAAAGAGTGTAATATATCTAGCCAAAATATGCACTTCTAAAGCACTAAGCTTGCCAATTAGAATACAGAAATGACAACAGCTACAGGCATTAAAGCTTGTGCCTTTGTTACTGCATGAGACAGATGTTTGAGCAAAGTACATGTCTTGCCTTTGTACTGCTGCCTATATACTCTGACTTTGTGCCCACCTTCCTGCTTCATGAAGTATTTTCTTGACATTTATTATTAATAATAAAAGTTAAGAAAAATTAAAGTAGCAGCTGTATTGATTCAGCAAAGCAGCATGAGCATATTTAATAGCCCATGCCTTTTACTTGATTCAAATATATTCAATTCCTCTGAAGTGTGATTTCTTTAATTATACTGCAAATCTAAAAGACTTTTTATGTTATCAGATACTAATTATATTAGACAGATTGCCATTCATCTACCTATAGCAATATTTATTTCCACTGCCATCACTTAACATCAAAACAGTATTCCCTCATCATCATTTACAGTGGAAAAATACTACTTTTCTGTACAATTTTGTGTCTAGGTTTGTCCAGTTACAGGCATGAGACACTCTTTGCTTGGTTTGTAAAATCAGTATTTATAAATATTTTGCTTAATCTCTAATTATGACAAACTATACCTTCCATTTTTAGGCAAGCTTCTCTGTGCTAAAGCTGCTTAAATCTCCTCTGAGTTAGGAAGATAACCAGAAACAGAGAATTAGTAGGCTGAGTCCTGCTGAGAGGGAGATTTCATAGGGGAAAAAAGGAATAGAAGCCAGATGAAACTTTTACAGACTTAATAAAGAGAAAGACAGATCTGTTGTAGTAATAGTGAAAAAAGGAAAAAACGCAGAGGAAATCACGGTATGGATAAGAAAAGCAAAGCTGTGAATCAGGTTACACGTCCCTGCCTCTGCAGAGGATACCTTCCACTGATGTCCTCTGTGCCTTCCCACACAAGCTTGCCTGGAAAAACCACATCAGCCATTCTCACTCTTTAAACCTAGGCATGTCATTATCATTCTTTCTCTCAATCACTGCAACTCCTCTGGGCTCGAGAGTTACCTAGAAAAACAGTTGTTTAACAGCTGTGGAGCTGGACTTCCAGAGGCCCCATTAAGGCTGTGGCTACTAGCACTCAGGGCACTTACACCTCACTCCTTACACAGCTGGTACGTCACTTTTCCTAGACGTTACTTCCTTGACCTGCAATTTAGAAGAATCTCTTGTGCAGAGATTCTCTCCTCATGCAGATTCCTCCCCTCTCCTCTCCCACATCTTTGCTAACGTACTTCCCCTTATGTTAAATCTGGCAGGTGCTTGTATTAGAGACCTAACATTCAAAGTAAGAAGGCATACTTATATGATAAATCAGCTCTAACAAAGGGGTAGGACAAAAGAATTACATCAATACATTAGGCACAGGGGAAGGCATGAGAAATCAAAGGATGCTCCCAGATATATTTAGGAAGATATAGAAAAAAAAAAAATACATCTTCTATTAAATGGAAGAACACATCTCAGAAAATGATAAAAAGTAGGTTTGCTAGCCCCCAGAGAAAGAGAGAGGGTAAGAGAGAGAATATTGTATAATTTGGGGAGGATTTTGTTTCACTAGAGACATTCACGAATGTAATGAGCTAAAGAAGGGGTAAGACTGCTTAAATTGATCTATACAGCTGATTGTGCTACATTTGATAAAATAATTGTGTCAGTGCCTTCTGTACTTAAACTTAACGACTCTGAAAGGCAGTAAGCTGTTAAGCACTAAACGTCATCACATACTCTGTCACAGTACTCTGATTCAGAAAGCTTGGAAGCACCTGACATTTACTTTCTCTAGTTCTAACACTGGAATTGCAGATACGCAATTAAGAAAACTCTGGTACTCATAACAGAAAAGGTCAGCAATGTGCAAGCTAAACCTGATAACATGCCTAATGTGCTGCCAAACATAACAGAATGCCTTCCTGATAATGAATGATTTTACAGACTGCCAGGAAGTTGTTGCAAGATAATCAGATCAACAGGGGGCATGCCACTATGCGAGAGACACATAGGAGATTGTGAAATATTCTTTGATAGAGGTATATTGCAAAGTCACTACTGATGGAAAAATCTACCATTATAAACAGCTATGTTTTCAGAAATAATCACAGAAATAATTTGGGCAGAAAACACAAACAGAAGTTTCAACATTTGGTAAGCACAGAAGCCATTACCTCATCAAAGGCAGTGCCCTTTGTGCCTGCTGCCAGCAACCAATACAGCACCACCTCCAGGATGTAAAAGACATTTTTTTTTTTTTTCTTGTAGCAATCGATGTAAGTAGAGGTTAAAGGATTTAGTTTTTCTGTTTGTCTTCAATACAGAAATACTCACGTAGCAGTACAGGATCTGTATTCCTCATGCAAAGACCTCCTCCTTACTTGTGCCACTAATCCTACATAAACTAATAGTGAACTTTAAGAAAGACAAAAAGTAATCTAAGGGGTTCTTTTGATAAATGACATTCCATCCACAGTGCCAATAAACAGCTCATTACTGAAAGCTGAAAGTAGCACTTATTAGAAGTTTTCTGCCAAATACCTAAAGGCAGATTAAACCTTTAGTGAAAAATGGTTTTGAGACCTTACAAACATCAAATAAACATGTTTTTTGTTATGCCTGAATTCATCATAAGCAAATAAAATCTATATAGTTTGCATGTCTATTTACAAACTACAATTTTTATTAGATTGTTTCAGTTTCTTTTGTCATAGTTCCAAGAAGTTGCATTTTTTTAAAAATCTAGAGGGAAAAAAAGTACCATCATAAACTATAGTGGTGCTTTCACCTCTACATTCACTTAGGTTAAAATTCAAATTACAGAACTCATAATCTTCCAGGAATTACCACATACATATCTGTGATAAGAGGGCATTATGTTTTGAGATTGCTAGATCCATATTGCAAAGCCATGTTAAAGACAAATGCTAACCTTGCATTATAGTTTCTCCTATATTTCATGATCAGTGTAAAAGCCAGCTATACTTTCCATGTGACGTATATTGTTGCCTAATTAATTAAGGAAAACAAATCAACTGAAATTTAATGTGAACCCTCCTATTTTTTTATTTTATTAGAAGTATCATGAAATTAGGACATGACATAGTTTTGATCATTGACTGTCATAATAGGCCGGATGATTATCAGCTAACCTTTACAAGCTGAAGTTTCTCAGTAGCAGGCTGTAACTTGTGTAAGAAAAGTATCTGATGTCCTATCTTTGGTGGCCTATAAAAACCTAAACAAAAAAACTCAAGCACCCATCTCTCTGGTATTTCCATATTTTTCTTCATATATCCTTTTGCAACCAGCTTTATCTGAACAGTGTGTGCCTGAGGCAAGTATTTATAAAACAGTTCTGACATAGTGAAGAAGATTTTTACACATGCTTACATTGCAAAAATTTTCCAACATAAGTGACTATATTTTGCTTAAACTGTATGAAGAGAGGCATGCCAATAAAAGGAAGTAAACACACTCCCCACAGCTAGATGATAGCATCAATAAAAGTGCAATTAGAGTTCCAGCTTTTTCATCCTATTTTTTTGGTAATGATCAAAAGCAACTGATTGTGTTGTCTTGAAATGCTACGTATGCATAAAATGCATCAAAAAACTATTGAGAACACACTCACCATGTACTATCAGGACATATTCTGTGCTGTTTCGGCCAATAGGATTTTTTGCTTCACATCGGTATGTCCCATTGTCTGTTTTGTTTAGGAAACTGATGCTTAGGACCCTGCCGTTGACAACCATTCTCTCTGGATCTGGTAGCTCTCCACCGTCCTTTGTCCATAGTACTGGTTCTGGCCTGTTGGATCCAGAGCAATGCATTTAATCAGATACATGAAACACGTATATACAACATAATACATCAGAAACAGTAGCATCAGAAACTTACAAATAGTAACCTGCCATCAAAGAATATTACATGATTGTTTGAGTTACTGAATACAATGAACTGTCACTATTACAAACTCACTGTCCCAGATGGGAACTACTAAAGAAAGTGAAAAAAAAACAAGCAGGGAAAAGAAGAGAAACAGAAAAGGAAGCAGAACAATACTGGAACAGGCCAAGATCTTTCCTAAATTAAAAAAAAAAAAAAAAAAAAGTTCTCGCGAGGTTTCAGAACCCACAGTTCAACAAGATGCTTGGCAAGCTAAGTGAAAACAGCTTTCCATTGGTGTGATGAGCAATATGGTCCTGTGTGGCTGACAGGCATCAGAAATCATGCAAGCAGGCTGAGGTATATGTAAGTGGTTTGTAAATGGATTCTAAAATTATTTAGGCCATTCACATTCACAAGTGCGCTTGCATGCACTGAGTGTTTTTCCTCAACCAGGCATATCAGTCTCAAAGTAGCACATCTTACACACAATCTAAATTTATTTCTGTTGCGGCACTGTGTCACAGCCCATCCCTTTTTCCACCCTTTCTGCATCCTTCCCTCAAATAATTGCTTGTTACACATGTTATCACAAACAATGAAAGATGTAACTTAAAATCCTGGATATCCTACTTTTGTGAAACCTTTCCTCTTGTGCCCCATTAACTCACATCAAACAGGCCAAAGGCAAAGCACTGACAGTGATAACCCCCTAGGCAAGTTAAGGGCACTGCAGGGAAGGGAACCGACAGCCTTGTTCACAAACACTTTCCCACTGGCAAGTGATACCTCTTTCCTAAAGACTCCAGAAACTCCACACTTCATGAGATTTGGCTAACACACACCAGCATGTATTTTTTACTGGTATGTGGTCTTTACTTACACATAACAAGATCTATTTTCAAGTTTATGTGAGAGCAATCACCAAAAAGACTGGTCCGTGACTGGGAATGAAAAGTTGGCTACCTGAATCCTGACTCTCTCACAAGCAGAGCATCTCAGGCCCTTAGATACCAGTCACTTAAGCAAGATATATACAGCCTGGGGATCCACTGTACATTACTTGTATCTGGTAGCTTTGTGCACCACAGTCCAACTATCAATCCATTTCTTTTGGGTACACTACTTAAGTCATTTCAGTCAGAAGCAATTCTGGATTTGCACACTTATTTGGCAGGAGAATGTTACATTATATTTTCCAATTGAAGTCTGCAGTAGTATGGCTAGGTAATAAAACAAAATATAAAATGCTGTTCTAACATCAGTAGATGCCAAATTACTTGCTAGCTTTACTCAAGAAATATTTAATTTCATTAATTTAAGCAGCTTTTAAAGCCTATTAAATATAGTAAGTGTTAAGAGTAAGAATTAAATCTAAATACCTAAGGAGAGACATTTTGTCAAACTGTGGCCTCCTGCAGACAAATAGTCCTAATGACTGCAATGACATGATTTTAAGTTAGGCAAGACATGTAAACAAAGCGATTTTTTCTGAAATGTACTTAATGCCACTTAATTTATATTAATTTTGTAAGTAAAAAATCTGTAACATTTTTTTCTTCAAAGATAGTAGAGATTTATACATATTTTAGTAATATTTGGATGACAACTTGTTAAATTGTTGTTGAAGTTGTTAGCTAGACTGGCTATTCTCCAAAATGATGACTTTTTCAGAAAAAACATATACTGAGGGAATAAAGATTCACATAATTTTAAACCAAGGATTAAGAACTGTTGGTGTAATAGGCCTTACTTTACCATACCATAAATATATCTTCATACTCTTCCTGAGTGGACTTTAAAGAACTGGTATCTAAAAAACCATGCCAGACAATATACATGCTTCGTTTCTGCTTAATGTGAACAGGGAATCTAGATGTCCGTGCTGTTGCAGAAACATTGCCCTACAGAGTTCACAAGATTAAGGTGTGATTTGCTTTGATATGTTAAGGTGGATTTGTTCAATTTTCTAGGAAACTCCTCATTGTTTTCCATTTATCAGTTTATTGTGAATCTGTAATCCCAGGAGTGGAAACTCTGAAACACTTCTGCTACAATGTGCACCATTATCTTCATAAATGGCATGTTAAAGCAACTTCTGTGCAGTGGTAATTTATGGAACTTACATTTTAAATTGAAATTAGATGGCATATCCTAGGGGAAAACCCATAGGATAACAAGTAAGTATGAAATGGAGCCTTAGATATAAATTATTCAGGGACCTTTGTCACATTGTAATATACTAACTCTAGTCTTATACAGAGTGCTTAGTTGTGGCTGCAAAATGATGCTGCCACAAAATTCATGGCTTAGAGAGAGGCAGATCTACATTCTCTGGGTGTCAGGGAAGCTGCTAATTAACAGTTAACGTTAAGATATCCTGTACTGGCTTAGTGGCAGCAGCAGGGCAATTCCTGGGCAGCTGACCCACAGTCAACACACCACGGTGGCTGGCCATAGCTCTGACTCCATCTCACTGTTCTCAGGGGGGGACGGTGCCTAAAGAAGAAATTCTGTCAGAGCCACCAAATTAAATTTTGCCTGCACTGCTGAGAAGCTTTGAGATGCTCTGGTCTAAACAATTCGTTAGTTAGGCAGAAGTGAGCTAAGAACATGAGACATGCTCATGCGCCCAGGCCCGCATGCTGCTGTGGTCAGTGGCAAGGGAAGTGGCTGTTTAAGGAAAGCAAGTGAGTGTGGCCATTTCCCGCAGTCTGTTCCCCCTGTTCTCTGCCAGCATCCACAATCATTCTAACAGGGATGTTGGAGGGCATCTCTTGTTCTCTTTTGTATCTCCTTAGCATTCCGACATCTTGCTTATGAATGTCTCTAATATCTTTTTGAACCTGCTTATACTGTCTGTCAACCCAGGCTCCTGTAGCAATGAATTCTGGAAGTTCCCTACCCACTGTGCAAAAAGATATTTACTTTTATCTGTCTTACACTGACCTCCTAGCAGTGGCAATGAATATTGCAGGATATGTTAAGTAATGGTTCTGCATATTATAACCTTGTTGTAAGTTACGATAGCCTTGTACTGCATAGGCCTCTCTCCCTCTCTTTGTCTGTTTGATTTTGATACCTTCTGAGATCATTGGCAGGGGAAGAGAAAACTCATGAGAAAAAAGGGCAAAGGACTCATAAATTTAGAGCATATTGGCTATTCCTTGATAATTCCTTTAGTACCTTCATTGTCCAAAGCACAAATGCAGCTGAAGCATTGATGGGGAAGCTTCTTTCTGTGACACAAGGCACAAAGACGTGTGAATTCCCCACTGTTGATCCTATTGAAATGTGTTCATGGTTGCACACCAGACAGTGGTTCTGGCTCTTACCCAACATGTTGAAAGGGTTCTGGATTAACTGGGGCATATTTAGGTTTGATATTCTAAAACACCTGGCAAATATGTACACTCCTTATATTGCACACTTTTCTCCATTGCAAACATCTTTAATATTGCAGAATTTCAGCTTTTCATCACATACTAAGGAGTTGCCTTAATGCTATCTATTACTGTGCGGACTGGAACAAACAGGGTGTCCCTGTGTCTTGCATTTGGGCTTACTTCAAGTTGAAGTGTGAAGAAGACACCAGTTTAATGCCCATTTTTCTCAGACAATCCTGAAAACATCTTTTTTTTGGAGCACAATCGCTATAAAGTCAAGATTAGCACTGTGGCCACTAATGCAATTGCACATTACTGCCTTCACACATTTCATGGCACAAACAAGCTCACTGACCTGCTCTGTCTTAACAAGAGCATGCAGCCTGCTGGTACCAATGCAGTCACCCAAAGAACAAGTCTGTCCTGCCTTTTTTCCCCATCTTGGATGAGAGGTGCTTTTCTATAGCCGAGGTTTAATCCCTCCCATGCAGATGCAGTTAAGTGGAAATGAGCTGTGCTACCACTGAGACCCTTCACTGGGTTGAGAGAGGTAGCAGAGCTGAAGCACCAAGATGCTGTTTTCTTCCCCAAAACACAGCTCTGCTTCTGGCTTACCTATTCTAATTTGCTCCCAGTGTGACACCTTTTAAAACAAAAACAAACAAATTAAGCATGCTGTACTGAAGAAATTCTTTCAAAGACACAGCTCAACTGTGACAGCCCATGCTGTTTCTTTGGCTAATATGCATTGCTTTAACTGATTTGGTTTTGCACTCAGCTGCCCACAGCAGCACTATCAGGGCTGCGTTAAACTGAAAGAAGACAGAGGTACTAATCACAAGCATACTAAATATCCTTAATTATGACCAATGAGATCTCTTCCAGCCCCCCAAAATACATTTGAACTCTATGCTGTCTCTGATGAACTTCTAAATGGGCTTAGACTTTGGTACAATGTATGCTTAATCCTAGTAGAAAGGCCCAGAAGCTTTCAGTAACTGACTTGCAGAAAGGAACTGTTTTGATATAAATAAAAGATTTTGTTAACTGTCTTCATGTTAGCCACAAAACTTGACATAAAAAGCAACAGAATTTGGTAGCTTTTTTCCCATTCCAACTGAAATGGGACTGCAACGAGGATATAAAAAAACTGTTATCATGTTCTAGGATGATACATGTTTTATGTTACAGGAGTTTTCTTGCAAGGAAGTTAACACGAAATTTGTAAGTAAAGCAAAATTATTTTCTAATCTTGAGGCTAAGAAACCTTTCCTTCCAAAATAAGTCAGAGAGAAAGCTCAGGGCGAACTGGAATGTGTTGGGAAAAAAAAAAAAAAATTCAAAACTACAGCTAGTTTTGATTAGAAAAGAACTCTTAGGCACAGACTTACCTTTTCAACAAGTAACATGGAAGTCAACAGTTAATATTTAAGTTCACATTAATCTTTTTTATATTCTAGGCATTTAAAGTTACACAGTAGTATTTTAAAACAGATGTTAATTTTACATCCCTTTCTCCATCCTGAACCAAAGGACTATGATGTGTCAGTGCTTTCATATAATCCTCTCTTCTAGTGATATCTTTATATCTAAACATTATATTTATCTTAATTTACCCTTAATTTAAAAATGATAGATCTACCGTATCACCTCTTCCTTCTGAACAAAGTGAATTTGAGCAATGCAATCCATTCTCCCTTGAAAGTTCTTGGCCCTATTCATTTTTGTTGCCCTTCTCTGATTTTTGTGTACAGAAAGTTCACGTACAAAGTGTTCTTCACTGAGACCGTAGTAAACAACACTCAGATAACTTACTGGCCCATAATATTAACACAGGATAACCTTTTGATTTCCCTAAGATCACACTCAAAACGCTCCCAAAACAGCAATAAAACCAAACCCTACAGTTCTGGCTTTTTACATACTCAGTCTCACTGAGGATATTATCACCCATCTGGGTATCTAAGCATCCTCTCAAAATTTTGTAGCCAATGTGTGTTGAGGTCTGCAGTGGGTCTGCACACAAGTTAGTTGACTTCAAAGACTCGCAGATCGAGGCGGACTGAAAAAACACTACGTCTGCATGGCTGGGTTTGGCCTTTATTGTATATACAAATTATTTATATATCTTGGACAGTACATGTGTCAGACCCTGATTGGTTTTTGTGTCCTTCTTCTTGCTTGCTATTTGCTGTTGCTGTAGGTGCCCGTACGCTGCAGTTCTAAGTTCAGGTTCTTCACATCCTGTTTACATACCTGACAATTTGTGGCTGTCTTAAAGGTACACGACTAAGTCTTTGAAGTCAACTAACTTGTCTGCAGACCCGCTGCAGACCCCAACAAATGTGGATAAATATAAGAAAGATGGAATAAGGATTTGTGGAACACTAACAAGACAAGTAAATTAATTATTCTGAGTATGGCCCACTTGAATAATGTCTTTTACTTCTCCAAACAGGGACACTTGTATTCTCTGAAGTCCATAATAACATAATCTAGCAGCTATGCTCAAATGAGTAATGGAAAAGGTATCACCACATCTATCAGAATATTTTTTGCTGAAATCCTGCTGCAATGTTAAAAGTCATCTAAGGGAATGATTGCTTCATTAATTTGAAACTTATAGTTTCTCTGTATTGAGAATCTGAGTTTTTAGCTCTGACAGTTAATCATCCAGTTGAAAGTTTGAATCCTGAGGGAACCTCTTGTTTATATAAAGTCTCAGTCTGATGAGTCATGTTGGGATGAGCTGGTTTGGGAGCATTTCATTTATCAAAAACATCAATATCCTCAGTCACTAGCCTTTCATAAAAGCCTTGGATAGATGGTTTTTATTTTATGAGATAAGAACTTTGTGATTTTGTAGTTCTGCAAAGCTTGAGTAACCTTCACAGAGTGTTTTTCTCCCCAGAAGAATTAGTAAAGAACATCGTAAGTACCTCTTATGAAGTTCTCTTTTTTTTAAGAAGGAAGCTTTGAACATCTGAATTGAGTATTATAGTTGTCTCTACTTTTCTCTTTTAAGCATCTCAGCAGACATAATGTAGCCGAAGAATATTTATGATGCTCTATACCATTGTTTTTAAAGAATTAAGAATTAAATTACCAACCTATGTTAAAAAGGACGTGGCAACAAAATAGGGATTTCTACCTTTTATATCACAAAAATCTGACAGGAATTCACAGCTATAAAGACAACAAGAACAAGAACTGTTGAAGGCAGTTGCAGTGAATTATGCCTTTTAAAAAGTTCCTTCAATGATAAAGAGGTGACAGGAATCTCAAATGCTGTTGCAGTATTCATCATTAACAGAAAAAAAGAGAACACCAAAAAAAGGGGGGGTGGGGTGGGGGGGTGTGGAAGAAAGGAGAAAAGGGAAGAAAACGAACCAAATTAAAACCTCCCAAAACCTCTTCATTCCTTACCTTCTGTCCTGGATACAGATAAAGCCTTTCTTTTGTCCATCACGAATGCACTTGGGTGACAAGGCCTCCCTGCCTGTAGCTTGCTCTGGATAAATGAGGCAGCCCTCTCACCTTCCAATTTGCTCACTGCATTGCAGTTGCTAACCATGTTGATATGATAGACTAAATTTGCAGCCAAAAGTCCTTATCCCTCATCAGTCTGTGACAGCAACTGATTAAAGTGACTCAAGAAGAGTCTTTTCAAAGCAAAGTTATTTATTCTTTTAACGAAAGATATAAAGCATAGATTGCTAAGATGTAAAAAAGTAATTTTTCATATTCATATTTCTCCCTATCTACATGCTAATCTTTCCTTGCAACCAATTTTAAGGTTCCTTTCAGGTCAGTTAATACCTACCTTTCTTTGCCTGTAAGAACCTGACTGTTCTCTTGCTGCCATAATTCTCCTTCCTTCTGTATCTCCCTCTCATCAGGCTGATAACCCATTTCCTTTTATCCTTTAGTATCTTTAGAGTCTAGGATGCCATTTGATGTAAGGCTTTCAGCCCTTAACACAGCTGTGTAATGCTGCTGGTCTCTGTCTGGATAGCTTTTTCCTAATTCATTACCAACTGATCAATGTTAACTTCTTTGAAACTACTTACTGCTAGTCTTTCCCTTTGCCTTTTGTGCATTTCTTGTTCCCCCCGGAGCCAAAATGTTTCCTTTATGTTAGCAATTTTCAAGAAGTCAGTATCAAACAAATATCCTGAAAAGTGCATAATCCATATCTATCTATCTATGTATCTATCTATGTATATGAAGTTTCTTTCTCAATTCCAGTATTATTCACAATGTTCCTGAAGAAGTATAAAAAACCTGCTGTGAATAATATTTTGGAGATTGGCTTTCTCATAGTCATGAGACAGATCAACAAGAGAACTTATATGAAATGAGAACATAACTTATCAGTGAATTGCATCAGAAATATCCCTTGTATTCTATTATTGTAAGCAGCAGGGAGGCTAGAGATGGACAAAAAGTTTGTCTCAAAAAACCCCTACCAACTTTGTAAGGGAGGTGCTATAAGATGTAGTCCAGAATTTCATTTAAATAAACTCAAAATCCATTGCCACATGAAGGCAGATGTGGGGGAGCCTCCTATGCTTGTTCACAAAGCACCATCCTCCCTAAGGTAAGTTTAATGCAGGAGGAAAAAGAGGGCACCAAACTGGTGTGCTTACTGCTGTGGGTGATCCACTGTCTTCCTGTGACCCACATTATAAGTGAAAAAATAGTGTAAAGAATTATAATTCATTATCAGGAATCACTGTGTATATGTTGGCCAAGCAGTGTTTTGCCAGGGTCAGTTTGGTTGTGCTAGCACTGCCAGTCCTTTAGCTTTGAAGGAAACACAAAATCAGAGAGCTGACAAATGTGCAATATGGCTGACGGGTCATTGTCAGAAAAAGCTTTGTTGTGATATTGAGCATTGCATCAAAACTGAGGTCAGCTCAGCAGATTTTCTCAATAGTGGAATACATAGAAAGCCATCACTGCAGTATGGGATAACAGTTACTTACTTAAGTGATTTCTTGTGCCCCCAATAGCAGAGCATGCAAACAGCCAACTCGGAGTAAGTGCAGCGAGACATGATATCAAACTGTGCACAGTCGGTTGCTAACACCATTTATCACCCCAAGTACCTCTAATTATTCAGAGTCAGGAAAACACTTACCTAAAAATGCATCTTATTAAAAACTGTTCTTGTTATAAAGTTTTCTAAGAAACTATTATAAATCATTAAGGTTACATGTTTTATTTTGCTAGTTTCAGCAGTGCTGCTCCTAATACTATTCATTTTTTTAAGGCTTTTATCTGAATATCTTATCTATTCTACTCTTCTCTATCAGAAGGAATCTCCTTTATTTTTCAAGAATTATTACTCACATTGTAGTGAAATTACCATTGCATGCCATAAAAATAACATGCTAACCTCTTGCAAATTTCATCTGTCTTTAAAGAATGCAGACAAACTGTTTTGCCTTACATTTTTCAGTAAGTTCTGAAGGAGACCTCTCCTAAAAGTTCCTCTATGTGGTCATAATAGACTAGAGAAAAAAAAAGTCCTTCTAAACAAGGCTGGCATCTTGCTCTGGAAGAGAAATATAATCTATTTTGTATTTCTAACTTTATTAATCCTTTCCCCTACACTTGGCTTCCCTTCTTTCCCATTAGAAGCTCCTCGGTATGAGGTTAGTCTTGACTACTACATGAGCCAGAAAGAAGGCAGTTCTTTCCCTTAGAGCCCCCTGTTACTACAGCCAACACCATTAGCAGAGGTACCAGCAAATCCTGACCTACCCTTCCATTGCAACAGACAGCTAAATTTTGTTTTAATAATGGAAGGTTTGCAGAGACACTCAGAAAGTCAGCTTTTCTAACTGATATTAATAACTTCAAATTCATATATCAATTTATTTGCTGAATTCTACCCTATAAATTGAAAAGCTTATTTTTAGTTTCCTGATTAACATGAGAAACCCTATTATCTTCAATTTAGATAAGAACTAGAAACCTTTTTGCAAAGTTCATAGCCTCTACAAATCACATGGATCTCCTGTAGAGTGAACAAATTCAGATTTTATGTCTTAAAGAGCTTGATTACTCTTAAATGAAAATTAACTATAAACTCCTGAACTATTGACAAAAGGTCCTAGCTGTGTGCCAGCGTGTAAAGATAGATCAGAACTGACAGGCATCTGCTGCTGCTTAAGGCTTACAGTTCATGCTGACTGTTTAAATTATCCAGCTTGTATTTTTAAAGTAATCTTTCTATTTTTTCTATCTTTTAGCAATAATAATTTCTGCAAAACATTTTTCTTTGAATATGCCATATTGAGAAACTGTTCCTAAAGGTATTGCACCACACAGTATGCTTTATTTCCCAAGTCTAGAACTTCCATGCCACAGCAGCTCAGATTATACATTAAAATGTGAAAATGCATTAAAATCCTAGCCATCCAAATCTGGTATACATTCTGGAGTGGAGCCCTTTCTGATTCATATGAACAAGGACATTATGTCCATTGATCAATGAATTACTCTGTCCACATCTGAATCAAGAATTAACCCAGCACTACCATAATGACTTCAGAGTACTGAAATGAGTAAACAGTGTGACTATATAAAAATTCTTAAGAAAGGAATATAACTTTCACTCAACGTACTTTTTGTTAGTATTTAACAACAGACTACATCCAGAATATTTTCTGCTCTTAAAGTGTAAGACTCAGAATTATATTCAAACCCACTCTGAGGATCAGTATCACTAAGAACAAAAGTCCTTTGGTTTACATGATAGTTGCCTGCTTCAGCTACCATTTTCATAGTCATGCAAAGATGTAATACTTTATATTATTCCAGTGCATAAACCATATTTTCTAATAGCAAGTTCTAAAGAAGGCAAATCTACGAAATATTCTAAATATCCAATCTTTTCTACTTAGTGTAGCTTCAGACATCTGTTTCATGATAAGCTGTAGAAAAATATTTTTAACTCTCATGGAAGTGCAAAATGTATTTCAGTTTTTATAGCTGTTTTAAGAATGGTTAATTGCTTACTGATTGCCAGTCTTATTTTGGTGCAATGAAATCTCTGAATTATTTCAGACTCCAAGTTTGTGCTTTAAAACAAGAAAATAAATCCAAATAATATTCTTCTAAGGTAATCTAGCTTTACTATTTAATATACATATACAATACTTCTATTTTTATTCTGTTGATGAACAATACTCTCATGTTCAAGTTTCGTCATAAGACCTCAGAAATCCTTTATTTCTTCATCCCAATTTTACTTTTAAACTAATTTATGGTGGTATTGAATATTTCCTCAAGCATACATCTGGTTCAGTTCCAAACCTGACACCATCTCTATGGGAATTCTTTTGAGTTTCATTCAAAACTATTTGCACGGTCTTCTTTTGTGTTTTGGGTTTAGTTTTTGGGTTTTTTTGGTGTTTGGGTTTTTTTTTTTTTTGTTGTTGGGGTTTTTTTTGAGATCTGAACTCTTCAGTTGAATTGTGAAATTTCCTACAGTCCTTAAGTGTTTTATTGTTGTTATTATTATTGGTATCCAACCAATTTGCTAATTTCTCTAATGGAACTTATTCATCAGATTAAGTGGTAGAACTTGTGGCTAATTTTCTTCAAGATATTCAAATCTTATTGTCCTCACTAATGGATTTTTTTTCTTCTATTTTCCTCCTTTGCTATTTAAAACTGACTGCTATTTTCCTTGTGCTTACTAGGCCCTGCCAATATTTTGATATAGCCGTACTTGTAGGCTGAGCTCATAAATTCAAAACTGCATTATTTTTAAATAGTTAGACTAATATCATAGAAACACATGCAGTTTACATGAGTTGTGCATACAATGTATATACCATGTATCTAAACATTTTTTAGGAGAAGGCTGCCAGTTTTCATTCTACAGCAGCTTTCATTCACACACTGATGCAACACAACCAGTAGGGTTTTTAGGCCAGTCTTAAAAAGAAAGAAAATGAAGGGAGGGAAAAAAAGGTGTTACAGATCCGTGTCTCTTGCACAGGAGCTGTGCACTCCATCTTGCGTATACATGAATGTTCACAGTGAAAAAAGAAGAGAAGAATCTTGTGCTTATACCCTCCACCTTCTTGATACAAATGAAAATTCAAAACATTTTATGCTTTCTAAGGGGCTGTTGATTCACTTCACTCTTTTTCTTGGGCATCTGCCTCTTCTACTTCCTCTGCCAGAAACTGGGATTGCTGCAGATGTGATAATTTTAATGGGTGTTCATAGCAGAGAACAGTAAGTGCCTTCAGTCTTTATAGGGCTCATTCTCTAACCTCACCTGGTTTTCCATTTTGTTCAAACCTCTCCCACATTTGTCAGATGCTCCATCTACTTTCAAACTTTTGGTGTCTCATCTCACAGATTGGACATTTCTACTTCTATATACTTTCTCAAGTCTTCAGACATTCCTGCACCAGGCAGGCAATTACTCCTATAAATGGCAAAATTTGCTGAACTACTACTTTATTTTTGCCTTCCATCAGTTATAAATGTAGAAAAAAATATGGAGGATGGTGAAAGAGGCTTCCATATTTCACAACTTTCGAGGACAGACCATCATGTAGGAGCAAACAGTGAACTGAATAACACAGGCACACTGATGCATACCATAAACAAAAAATTTAGACTTCTCTTAAAGACACCATTAGAAGGTCAGGGAACAGGCACTGACCTCGTTTTCTTTGAATTTATTATAAAAGTGACCTGGATATTTTCATGCATCTTTTGTACTTCAAATCAAAATACCTAGTATTTTAGAACTTTTTTAGTAGCCAGCTATTTGCAACACTTCTTTTTTATATGTATTTTAAAGTCTGAGGCTCCAAACATCTTAAATTCAGAGAAAACACTATAACCTCTACAGCTTATGAACAGCGTTCAAGAAACGTGCACTTTAAAATCTTCTGTCTATAGAAAACAATGGTATGTATGGCTATACCATTCACTTTGTGTTGCCAGTTTATTTATTAATGTATATTTCTTTTAATTTTTAACCAGGGAAAAAAAAAAAAAAAAGGTCCTCCACAGAAGCGCAACATCTCTTTCAGAAAGATTCCTGAGGCTAAAAAGGAAGAAGGAGAGGTGTACATCAGTACAGCAGCAGGAAAGAAAAAAAAAAAAACCATTAAAAAATCTTATCTCATAAATCTGTCTTACTTTCTGGGGAATGGAGGCCTTGCAGAAGTGACTGCCACCACCACCAGCTCACTGACACTAGCTCAAGGACATGGTACCAGGTAATATTTTGCAGAGAATATCCAAGGGTCAGCCCAGACTTGACCACAGATTATATAAAGTGTTTTCCAATTTCTGTAAAGTAGAAAAGATGCTGCTTTTGTATCAGAAATCTTGTATTGAAGGCCTGATACAGACAGATTGCACAACAAGCTGTTCAGGTGGATGCACAATGTATTATCTGCCATCCAGTCATTTAACAGCTCTCACAGGCAATGGATAAGATATCTTTAACAACATATCAATAATTAAGGGTAAGTGACAGCCTTGCTTTTAGGAGATTGTGCAAGAAAGTGAAGGGGGAGAGACCTCCTCCGTAAGGTGCATCTCCCTTACTGCGGCAGGCAGAGGGGGATGGCAGACTCGGTGAAGTTCCTGCTTCATCTAGAGAATGAAAAGTCAGCGTAGCCCGAGCTTCATGCTGGTAGCCAGGTAACCTCACACAGGAAAAGCAGTGAAGTCCACTCAGGGCGCCAGTGATATTATTCCAGCCCAGGGAATGGGTAAAAGATTAAGCAGAGCAACAGTGATGCCCTGAGAGCTCCTTTTAAATTCCAGAGCTGGAAGTACTCTGGATCAGTACTGGAGCACATTGGTAATATAAGCCCTTCCCCTGTTCTGCCTGGGATCAGTGCCATATATTGATGTGCAAATTAGAAAGACAAATCCCTTTCCTTTCAGTTTTATAAGCTAAGACCTACACTCACAGATGATATCGGGGGTGGGTGGGGGTGGGGTGGGGAGCAGAAAGGAAAGGAGAAACTATATACAGATAAGAGAATATAAAGTATAATTGTCACACCTTGCTTAAATATTTTATTGCTGTTCCTAGGGGCTTTTTCCTTTCTGTCAGAATACAGCTGAGATGATAAATGGCATCCAAGAATTTCATTCACATGAAAAATCGTTGATTAAACATAGAAATCTTAATGGCCTGGTTTCACTATAATTCTAGTTCTATAGGTTTCTAATTATGTAGTCTGTGTTCAAACAGCTAAATCTTCGAGTTTCTTATGCTGCTGTTTACACCTTGTTGATTCCTTCTTAACCTTTAAGAGCTATTGAGAAATTAGTAGATTATTCTTTTTCATCAGCTGTAAGTAAAGCATGACTATAAGAACAAAGGACGATAGAAACTGCAGTGGATTAAATGGACAATATTTAAAAAAAATGTATTTCAAAGACATGCAAATGTCAGCAGTATTAAGATAATATGGTGCTCAAGTGGATGCATCAGAATGGCTGCTGAAAATTACTGGGATTAGCCAGGAACTATGCTCCTAATGTTAATGAAGTACTGCTGGGGATAGAAAAGCAGCAGCAAAGCATAATGATAGGATGTGCACACCTTAGTTACTATGCATTTCACAGAACAGAGGAAAATAACATCTTCTTAACTGGCATGTCTTCACATCCATTTATAACATTGTGTTTCTTCATACAAGTTTACGAGTGTACTGCATCCCCAGCCAGGGCAACAAGAGCTGGGGAAAATATCGATTTATCAGAAATAACAGAAAAGCAGAAGAGCTTCACCACCACTTATTTTAAATTTTTTACATTTTCATATTACAGGAGTAAAAAATATACAATTTCTGAAACTAGCTTGGCTTACATAGGCTATGCTGAAATGCCACATAAAGATAATGGTGGAGACTGCAAGAAAGAGGGAACAGGAGGGAACTACTGCCACACCGCATTTTCAGTTCCCTTTTATTTTTTTTTCCTTAATCAACACTACATCTGTTGGTGATATCCCCACTGCCAGCTGAGACCCGAAGGGTATATCAAGTTATTAATGAGCAAAGATTATTATAATCTTTTTTTTTTTTTTTTTCCCCCCTCTCATTTGATGAGTCAGGATTTTAGACTGTTTAGATATTTCAGGCTGAGACACCGATGGATACTCACATGCCTAACTGGTACTGTTTTCAGTAAGAGCTGTGTCCCAACACTCACAAGAAACTCTGTTATCACAACAAGCTGAGAAATCCCATCTATGAAACACCAGCTGCGTTTTTTGAGCTAAGGTCAAATGCTTGCTGGCACAAGAATCAAAGAGGAAAATGAAAAGTAGCTAATTCACTTTGCTTTTTCCATGAAGTAAACAGTCAAAAGTCTCATTCACAGTTACTTGCTTGTCCAAATATTACTTGTTTAAAATTATTCGCTGTCAATGTAAGGCACAGCCAAGGAGAAGCCTCATTAAACTAAAATTCCTTCATGCACTTGAGGTGCAGAGGCAACACCCAGAGAGCTGATGAAAGTACCAGTGCTGCAACTTGAATGACAAGCAAGGACTGTGCAAAGTCTTCAGTACCAGCCCTCATTAACCAAGGTATGCACTTCTTGACTTCCACTGCATGTAAGAACATCATGAAGTTTGGAAGAATAGCCTGTTTTCATCAGATAAGATATCTTTAATAACTAGCCATAACAATGACATTTCTAAGATCTTTAGTTGAATCATGACTCTTCTCAACAGGTAACCAAATGTTTGTTGATATTTATAAGGGTTATAGGAGCACCAAGGAATGGAAATACACCATAAAATCTTTGTACCTCAGTTACATTTTTTCGCCAGTGTCAAAGAAGGCTGATGTGAAGCACAGTGTATCAGATCATAATAAATAAGCTTCATGCTTTCATTTCATAATATAATGAAATCTTAATAACAATATATTGGGAATTTATGATTATTTATATTTCAGAGCTAAGTCCTACACTGGTCTGTGTCAATTTCTTTTACATCTAAAAATAACTTATGAAACAGTAATACAATAAAGGGAAAAAAAGAGACAAACATTATTTACTTATAGGAGTTTGCTTTTCTTCTCCCAAATGTATCATTATCTCCAGACAGAGGGGAGTGCTTTAGTTCACACAAACTTCTCTCACACAGAAAATTATTCATTAATACCTCCATGGTAATAATTTTAGCCCTGTAAAGGAGATATCCTGAAGCTCTCAATGGGATCCAGCTCCATCAACATCTAGTCCTAGCAAGCCACAACAGTCTACGTTCAACACTTAACAGCACAGAAACAGCTGTACTGGATCACACTAAACGTTCAGCTAGCCCAGTGCCTTATCTCCACCAGCAGGGATAAGCAGATGTCTAGGGAACAGGCCAAGCACAGATGTTGCCTCCCCAAGCACTCCTGCGACTATCTACAACTATCTCAGGCACTTCTGACAGCAAGAACATTTTTAAAATATTCTGTAGACCTTAAGGATTTTCCTTTCCCTGAATTTACGCAGTTTTCCCTTGAATTACCATGAATTTTTACCATCTGCCATATCCATTGACAACAAATTCCCAAAGTTTACCAGTCATTGTATGAAAAATGACGTCCTTGCTTTGTACCAAAACTGATTCTTAGCAGCTTAATTTACACTTAAACTTTTCTATTTGAAGAGATAATGCACCAACAATCCCTAACAACCATCTCTTTGCCATTTACAGTCCACTTAAAGTTTTAGAAACACCTGTAATATTTCCCCTCTATATCAAATAGGCCACCACAAGGCATATTTTCTGTATGTTTCAAGGAACTCTAAGACATTTCTAAGATAGGATTTTCCCCCTGGATTCCCCCCCAAAAGTTAGTTTTTAATCAGATATCTGCTAATTCTAGTTCTTTTTAAAATTTTAAGTATTTGTGAAGCTCAGACGTCAGTTCTACAGACTTGCATACTCTGGGATCTCTCTGAAGCCCTGATGTTCCAAGTTAGCAAGGTGGTTTTAAGCACTACGTTTCCTGTCACTCTTCTTAATTCATCAATCTCATCCTTGAATTCCCTTTGAATGACGGGGTGAAACCATCTGGCCCTGCTGGCTTGTCACTGCTTGTTTTGCCCGTTTGTCCCACAACCTCCTCCACAGTCCATTTAAGAAAATCTTGCTCGTGAGCACCTCAGAAAAAAAGAGAATCATACTGTAATATACCCAGTTTCTTCCACAGTAAACATAGCTGTAACAAATTCATCTGGCTTCCTCTTATACCTTGATCCTCAGTTGATTCTAGAAATGTACTTGCACACTTCCCAATATATTTCAAGAAAGATTAACCATTACTGTCAATTCCTGTTGCTAGTTGCTCCTCAAAAAAAAGTTGGGTTTTTTTCCCTTTTACTTTTTCTGGTGGTTTGGCTTACTGTGTTTTCATATTTAATCTGCCAAAATCTAAGGATCTTCTCTTTTCTTTGGAAAACAACTTCAGATTGTTCAAGTATGGCTTCACTGTTTTTATTACTTTGCTGTCTTCTGTTTAGCCTCACCAATTTCTCCTTCTCAAGTGTTTCTGCTAGGTTATATGTATTGACCCTGTAGTTCTAAACTCTTTATTTTTCTAACATAGTCCTCAGGCTGCCTGGAAAGATTTAATTCTCTTAGCTGCCCCTTTTAGCTTCTTCTTAACAAGATTCTTCGGTTTTATGTAGTTCCCCTTTTTGATGTTGATTACCATATAATTGTCTAGACTTCTGTTTTTTGCCTCTAGGTGCAAACTGCAAGTAAATACATTTTAAAGAACAAGTTGAATGCAGACGGTGCTGAGAGCTCCCTCAGACTGTCACTCCCCAGGACAAGCTGACTCCATGTGGAGCATTCTAGAAATTGTATGTGTGAGGTAAGAAGATAGGCTAGGGTTGTTTGAGACCCATGGAAAGTAAAAAAAATAACCCCCAAACCAAAAAATCACAATTAAATAGCAATAATAAGGAGAAACACTGATCTGTCTCCCACGTACCTGCCTGCTACGGCCCTGCCAGGAGCCACGCTCTCGGTGCCTGTCAGCGGGCCCAGCCCTGTGGCGCCTGGATGTCCCGCTCCTGCTGCTGGGACATCACAGCCCACCCCGCCACTGCTTCTTACTCCTTCACACAATCTTTATAATTTCTTCTTAAAAGTGCCCAGTGCAGTATTTCTAAGTAGTAATAAAAGATCGTTGACAGCAACAAAACACGTGCGTGTGTACGGAAACCTGCAACGTCTTTTAAGAAGCAGGTCCACGCCATAACGTTCACTACAGAAACCTCGTGCCCACGCTGCCTGTGCAGCCGCCCTCAGCCAGGACCTTGCTGCCCGTCCCCGCGCTCACCCAGGTGCTGCACAGGGCCCGGGTGCGGAGGGTCTGTCAGGGGCCGGGGGCAGCCCCTGTGGGGAGCGGCCGGGGCTGCCCCGTGCCAGGCACAGCCGGTTCCAGCCGGCTCCAACGGCCCCAGCGCAGGGCACGGCTGGGCCCCGCAGCCGCCATGGCCGTGGGGAAACCTGCGTGAGGGAGGGGAAACGGGTCAGGGACAGCCCGGCCAGCCCGAGGGGGGTGTGTGGGGGTGATCCAGGAGACCGAGCAGGGGTGCCCCTGCAGCCCCGGGAGAAGGGGCCACGCTGGAGCAGTGTGAGGAGGGAGTGTCAGGGAGGAGCTGCTAGGGATGGACCACAGCCCCCATTCCCTGTCCCCAGGAGTGGGAGATAGAGCAGCTGGGAATGAAGGAGGAAAGGTGAGCCAGGGAGGAAGGTGTGGGGTGGGGGGAAGGTGTTTTCCATTGTTGTCTTTGTTTCTCTACCACCCAACTCTGTTTTAACCGGCAAGAAATTACATCAATTTTCCCCAAGCCAAGTCTGTTTTGCCCGTGACAGTAACTGGTGAGCGTCTCCCTGCCCTTATCTCAAACCACATCCTGTTGCGGAGGGTGCATGTAAGAGCGGCTGGGTGGGCATCTGGCAGCCAGCCATGGGCCACCCAGCACAGATGGACATGTGGCAGCTCCCCTGCAGCATGGAAGAAGATGCACAGGCAACAGTTACAGGGTCCTTTACTAAACAGTAGCCATTGTTTTCTGTGTTCCAATGTATAAACACCGAATACTCTCATCTTGTTTGTATTATTTTGATAATGAATAACCTGTGCTGCTACTCTATTGTAACAGATTGTTCCTTCAAGCCTCTGCTGTGTAATGCACAGAAGCAGGTATGCATTCAGCTCAGTGCACACATCTGTGATGAAATTTTTTATTCAGGCCCCACCAGCTAAAATCCAGCATACTCACCACTGTCAACCAGTTAGATCGTTCCCTGACTGGGTTATCCATGATTAAGAGCCCTGAGAGGTTGCTCAACCCCTTAGCTTCTTATAGCAGGTTCTTACATGAGGGAGAAGCCTGGGAACCAGCTATGGCAGCTTTTTGGCAGTTCTTATCTCCTTGAAGTTCTGCATCCTACCAGCCTGCCTCTTTTGCTCTCCTGTGCAAGACTATAAATCACAGACTCAGTCTTTCCTCAGGTCTTAACAAGTTTGGGAAACAGTTTGCAGTGGTTTTTTATTTTGCTTAAATACTAAGCCTTGAATGTGGAAATTTCATTTCAACTAGACAAACTTTAGTCTGAGAAATCTCTGAGATTTTCCTTGCAATAGAAAGACAAAGACTATCTAAAATGAACATCTAAATTGTAATTTACACTAATAATACATGGTGTTGATTTTTTTATTCTCTTACCTGTTTCCTGCCATGCCTGTCCGAACCACAATCCCACTTACCTTGTCATCTTCATTTGTTCCAGGGCTATGCCCACACACCAAAGAGCAGTGTTAAGTTTACATTTTCACACCTAAAAAGGTTGGTTGGATATTTTTCCTGCCTTTGTTTTCCAGCCCTTAGCAGGTGACATAATTGGCCGGATTAGTGCCACAAAATTCTTTGTGTGGAGAGATATCCACTTCCTTCCATCCATACGAATATCATATGTTTTGTAAATATGCCACCCGCTTGGCATATTTGTCAAAATATATGTCAGAATAGTACTCTCTCAGAGCAACCAAGAAAATCTGTATCAAGTGATTTCTCCCAGCAATAACTCTAGGGAAAGTAAAGAGCTTCTTCCAGAAAACAATGAAAAAAAGACCAATATGCATGCAACACTGGGAAATTCAGTGTCTCCCATTGCAGCGGAAAACTTCCACCTTTCAAAATACTTCTCCTGCGTTGTCCTGTAGCAAAGAGAACTCCTGCCAATAGGGACTATGAGTCTCAGTTTTGTGAGGAAAGGAAAATTGCCAACACATTTTACAGAAAATTTGTAAGCGAGCACTGGATTTACTGAATAGGTATATACTGCAAATGCAGCATGAGTACTAGTGCAGTATTAGGTAGGAACGTGGCAGGGACAGGCTTCAATGCTCAGTTAAAAAAAACCTTTGCAACTCACTTGTGGCTTTGCCTTTCACATATGACAGCCATTCCAAAAGTATGCCAACAGACCTCGCTGTATTGTTATCCTCCCATACTCACCCCATTTATATCCCCTTTTTAAGTTTGCACAGAGTCTGAGAATTTTTAATTTTGGAAGGATGATCAAGCAGGTTACATTTGAGTCTGTAGATTAAACCCTTTCTTCTCATGTTCATTTTCTGCACTTCATTTGCACATTAATCGTATATGAGCCTCAGCTTTGCAATGACTGGTGAACAGGCCAATACCTACACCTCCATAGTGATTCTGTGATTTCAAAAAATCTCTGATCTGAGATCTGCACACCAAGAGCTTGAGATCACAGTAAACGTACAGAATTATGTATAATAAATCAAGTCACAGAAACCTGTTTTGAGCACCTTAAAAATGGGAAAAAAATAGGTAATTGTATTTTAAGAAAAATCATATCTAATAGTCCCAGTAATCTAGGGAAGTGTGAAAAGGCATTTTTTAATTGAAAATAATGAACTGAAAAAGTTAAAATAACTGGTGAAAGGAACCAAGCAAACTATTCTCAATAGGGAAAAAACTACCAATTCCAAAATCAGTGTCCAACTTCATAAAGAGAGGTTATGTCCTCAGAAAAGGAGATGTTTTTTGAATGAAAGGACACCAAATACAAAGAAGAAAATAAATAAAAAAGAAATAATTACAAAGTCCTAATTTGGCTTTAAAGTGCCTTCCTTATGTTGTTTTTTAAATGCACACTTCTTTTCCTTTAGAAGGATGGTGTTTTACCCTGCTAGGTTACAGCATGTACATGTTTTCAGGGTACTATGTTGCTATAAATGTGGGATAAAAATGTGGATATGCAATGAGCTGGTGTTCTCCATGGCACTGCGTGTTCCAGATCACATCTGCTATACAGGGAATAAATGTTGTTTCTGTAATTGTGTAACAGAGCAGATACCATAAGGATGATTTGCACTGAAGGAGTTACACTAGCATGTCTTCTTGTGTTCTACTGCAAATGGTTGATTCAAGACTGCTGTAATTTTACCTGCACGTGTAGCTAATCTCTTACGTATAGAAACAAGCATTTAAGAGACTGGGCATCATATCCTTTCCCAATTATTTTTTTTTCTTATGTTTTAACTTCCAGTTCAGTACTCAATTAGAATTACCCATGCTGTATCTCAGTTTATCTATTACTCTATTCCATGGGCCTTTCTTCATTTTAGAATGTGTTCCCACCTAAAAGCAAGGAAAAGAATTCTTTTGAAAGGCAAACACATGCAAAATGGATTTAATGAGCACTAAAAATGCTGCATTTAGTTGTTTTTCACACTGTACTTTCTGCACCATTTTATGTGTAAACACTGCAGAAAAGGGACACTTAAAGAAGAGGAAAAGCAATTATTGAATTGAGCCTATTAGGCAATGTGATCATTTTACAGAACACTAAAGGGGAAGTTCTTAAGCACCGTGGGAGGCTTTATTGTAAAGTGTAATTTTCAGACAGGCATTAATGCTCCCATCTGTTTCTTTTTGTGTCACACTTTTTATAACACCAATTTCCTTACTCTCTGCAAAATACTGAAGAGAGGCGGAGAGGGGGGAGCATAGAAGGTCCCAGCTGCAAAAAGAAGATACAACCCTCTCAGACAGCTAGGCTGTTTAACACAAACTGAAATTTCATCTATTGAATATACATGCTGTATCTCAGCAAAAATTTTACCTGCTTCTTATGTTATCTACTACATCACACCATGACTCTACTGTGGAGGTGTAATGTCAATGAGATACTGGTGTAGGAAGTTACAAGCTGAATATTTACTTAATCCTTTAAAATAATTGGGGGTTTGAAAAGACAAACTACCTATCCGGAAAGTTTCACTAGGCAGATTTTTTCTACAATTCATATGATATTCTTTGCAAGGTTTTAGAACATTTTACTGCAAATGAGCACACATTCAACACAGAATATAACAGATGCCTATTAAATCAAGGCAGGAGATATCATTAGTATGAACTCCTTCAAAATTACAATAATTTAAAAATTGGTCAACTATCCAAAGTAATTATAGCAACAATGGCAAAGTACTGGCAAACGGTGCCAAGTTTGGCTTCAACAGAGATTTGGGCTGGCATCAGTGACTATTAACTAGAATTTTTTTAAAAAATTAACTGGGCATAAGAATCGGATACTGAAAAGGCTCTCTGTTATTAACAGTTATGTATATTCCGATCTGCCACATTTCTGTCACGTGCTATGTGATCAGTCTGTGTTGCACATGATAAACTTTCTCTTTACCTTCCAGGCTGAAAGAGCTTGAAATGTAGTGTTTCATATTGGCAAAGCTTTCTTTATATATACACTGCTGCCTATGTGGGTGGAGAATCTGGATTCTTAACCTACAAATCTGGTTGATGATAAGACCTTTCTATGTGGTTGACAATAACCATGGGATACAGAGTGATTAACATTAGCTGACATGGATTATATGCCATCAGATCAAGTGAACAGTAGGTTGGTTTTGAGTTAACAATCACCTACTCAAAAATAATCAGTTCCTCTTGGAGAAATGGAGGTTCACAATTCTCCAGACAGAAAAGAATATTGACAGACCCTAAATGGGATAAAGATAAAGAGATGAAAAAGCGTTGTTTAAAAAAAAGGAAGAAACTTTTCAAGGAATTAGAACAAGGCAGGAGAGACAGACAGGACAGAGATACATACTGTATTTGTAGGAGACAGGCTCTATCTAATTGCCGAACAAGCCGAATTCAAAGAAAGACAACTTGGAATAGACAGAGAGCAAGGCAAAAGACAGGAATAGGAGAGCCTGAGCTATCCTGAGACCTGTTCCCCTGTGACAAGGAACACAGGGCTGAGAACTGTGAGGAGGGGTCCTTACCTTTGTACAAGTCTACACACACAGATACAATACTTTGTCCTGTACATGTAAGCATTTGTTCAAGAATTTATTTACAGAATCTTGCCCAAAGCTGTGTGACATGTGTCCCTGGAAACTTAACTGTAAACTCAGAGTGCTCAGAAAGCATGAATCTGATAAAAAAGATACTTCATTTACTGACAGGTATCGGAGGTCAATGGGATCAAGGTGAAGGATGCGAGGGAGACTGCCAGTTTGTTAAATGCATAGCACTTACGACAAAATTCAAACCCATCTACCTTTCTGCTAAGAAAAAGGTTGTCCAGATCTAAACATAAAACAGTGGAACTCCAGTATCTAACTTCCTTTCTTTTTTTCTTTTCACCTACTTGATTTCAGTTTTAGGTGGTCCTTTCCAGAGAAACTTGGAAATAGACTCTTACAATACAGGTTTTCTTATGAACAAATATGTATGAAGCTTAAGGGAGAAATACTTTGGTATCACATTCATGTTTTGCTAGAGTAATATTTCATCCTGGATATGGACAAATTCACCCAATTTTCCAAATCATTAATATTTATTGATACTGCCTGAGCATCCAGCTTGGTCTGTGGATTCATTCTGCAAGGTGATTTATAAACACAGAAACATGCATGCTTTTCCAGATTCATTATGATAATTCATACAGGCGGAGTTGATACTAGCATTCCTTTCTAGGCTGCTAGGTATTCATGGCACAATCCAGATAGTATTCTGCAGTGAATAAAATTTATGCAGAAAATGAGATAATTTCTTACAGAACTTCCATGTCACCTGCTAGAAAAGCTGGGAAGTGTATCATGTCAAAGTAGGAAAGAAAGAATTGTACATGGACAAAAAGCTGGCCATTAGACTAATGATTCAGAATCTAAACCTGCCATTATGATGTAGTTTCAAAGCATTATTGGCACACTACTTACATCAAAATGGTAACAGCTGAATGTCAAGTGGGTTTCCACAATTTTCTCTGCTAGTTCTGATTTCACTCTCCAGCACAGATTTGTAGACATGCTAAGAACTCACTGTTGCAATTCAAACCAATGATGAGCTATCTTCTGAGTGTGATGCTATGTCACATCAAATACTCTTGGGAAAATGGGGACTGTGTTCAATATTAGACCTAAAATGTACGTGATCTATTTGTCAATTTTGATCTTAGAATTCTTTTTCTGCTTCAGTTCCCAGCTGTAAATTTGAGGCAATCGAATACCCTAATTGTCCTCAGGTGTGATAAAAATAAACATTTAAATATTTGCCAAGCCCTGAGATACTAGGGGGAAGAAAAATATGAACACCTGTGAAGAAATTATTTTAATTCTGTATTCTGAGGGCATGAATCAAATAAGACCTGAGTCAGACAGATCATTCATAGCTACCATTCATAATTACTATTCCACTGAAGGAGTCAGCAATCCTCTTGAAAAGCTATATCCTTCCCACAATGCCACAGTTTTCAGGGAGCAAAGTATTATGATATTTCTCACCGTATAGTGAAAATCAGGCAATCCAAATGTGTCCCTTTAGCGTTTCTCAAAATACCTTTCTTAGGTTCAGAGGCCTTTCCACTTTGAATTGGTTTGAACTAAGGTAACTGTTCAGAGGAAGGAAGAGATTTTCTACTCTTTTCTTTATAATACATTTTAGCCTTGAGCTTGTGACAAAACGATTCATGGAATAAATGTTTCTATCATTTTCTCACTACCAAACATGTGAAAACTCTTAAGAAATGACACAGGATGTGTAGATAAAGAAGACAGTGTATGCTGTTTACCTTGACTTTAGCAAGCTTTTGGTCACTGTCTCCAGTGGTATTCTTTGTATCTAGGCTGGTGTGTTACGGTTCGTCTGGATGTGTGTACTACTCAACAGGTGAAAAACGGGCTGGACCATTGATTGGGTTGAAGGGACACTGCCTGATGAGTGGTCACAAGCAGACTTCTTCAAGAGCCTGTCCTGGGTCGTGTCCTGTTTTACTGTTTAATATCAAAGAGCAGGTTGAGGTGGTAGAATTTCTTCTCATTAAGTTGGTTGTTTACACCAAATCTCTACTGTACTGAGTATACCTGGAGGGAAGGCCACTATTCAGGGAGGCCTCCACAGGCTGGGGGAATGGGCCAACAGCTCCCTTATGTGAGGCAGGGGAATTCAGCAAGGATGGATGCAAAATCCAGCATCTAAGCTGAGAAGGACCTGGTGATCCTGCCTGACAGTAGGCTAAACATGAGCCAGTATGAGGGCCGGCTCCGCTGCTTTCAGGTGACTGAACTTTAGCTAACTCTCTTCACTAAGTTTTCTCTTATCACCTGGAGCCCTGTGAGGTCCTTCTCAAATGAAACAGTCACTCGCTGGGGTCGCCGACAGAGTGATGTTGTATATATCTCTGTTATCATTAGTATTTATTTCCATCAGCATTTGCAAAATGTTTGTCTCAACGGAGTCTTCTTTAAATAGATACTAGAAAGGACAGAACTTTCTGTGGTGATACCATACATGTAGTTTACAACAGCTTTATTGTGCAAGCTTTATTATTTGGTGTGCCCTCATTTCTGAAAGGGATCAATCAATTTTTCTGATATTAAAATGTGTATTTGGCTATACTTTATATTACTGGGTACATACAACATTAGTGTTTATTATTAATTGTGCTTTTCTCTACAGCTTTTTCATGACCTTAAGAATAAAGTTATTCTAATGAAGGATGCATACATGAGTGTTCTCCTGAAAAAAACACCCTTCCTATTTATTTCAAACAAGGCCAAATATTCACTTTACATTAGGCAACCAACTATACTATGATTCCCCTGAGCTGTATGGAAATGGAAAGATTTCTCTACAGCACACAGGAGACAGCCAACTCTCCCTGTTTCCTGTGCCCTAATTATTCCATTACATTTTTACATCCTTTCTGCTGAAATGACACTGACTTAAAAAAACCCCACATATTTCATGCATGCTTTGGTAAAAGCGCTGGCTAAGAATATTAAAAAATGAATCTTTCTTTCATTATGGGGCAGTTTTTGAGTTCACTTTTGGAGCACTTTTGAGTCATGAGACTGTACTGTTAAGCCAACACAGTGTATAGAAGCTACAACTTGCAATATGAAAACACTGACTTTTAAAATCTTTTGTAAGCACAGATGACTGTAAATTATCATTTTGTTCTTTGCTTTTTATTTTTTACAGCTGTCTATTTTAAAATATTCAAAATACTGTCAGGCAATATGACTTCAGAAAAATATAGACTTTGCATGTGATTTCATAAAAAGAATGTCTATGATTTCTGAAGCTCAATTAGATTTCCTTATTTGGAAAATAAACAAAGCCTAGGCAAAACTATATTATGCTAAATAAGAAAGAAATTAAAAAGAGCCACTGACACCTTACAGACATGTTGGGCAAGTTCATTAACCAAAATGTTTTAGCCTGACAACTGTCCAAGGATCTAGCCAAAAATATTGAAAAAGACAAAATAGCTCTAAGGATTGTAAAGACAAGATATTAGGTTCAATTTAGTTTGAAACTATACAACAGTATCTCCAAAAGAGGAATGCTATTGAATAGTGATGTCAGCAACAGGGTGTCCTGACCTAAGTTATGCAGAGAAATGGCTAAATACTTCTTAAACTACAATTTAAAAAAAGAAACCTGGAACACCAATATTATTAAAATTGCCAGTGTGAACAAGGCAGAGACTGAGTCTTGCATAAGAAAAGACTCTGCCACAAACACACGTAGTAGAATTTTTCCAAATGAAAAGACAGGGTAAGTGTGTTCTAGCTTTAGCCTCATTCTGTTTTCCCTTTTGGGGAAAAAATTACTCTGCAGCAACTATTAAGTATCATGAATGTCACCACAGCCACAACCTGGCTTCATTCTTTCTCCATTTTCATCTCAAATGTCATTTTGAAACTTGTGAAAATTGCTCTGGGATACAAGAGAAATGTACCTATAAGGAAGTGTTCATTTACTGGTATGATTCACGGTTGCCTATAGGAAACTGGAGAGACTGTTGTAACTGTGACATGAAGTTGTCAGTGTATAGAAATTAACCCATGTTGTGTAAATGGCTATGAAGGACCATGGCTGTCTCTGAGCTCTCCATGAAGTCCACAGTTCATCACTTATCTTGTGACACTGACGCATTTGGGCTCTGTGGACCTCTCCGATTTCTCTCCCTCTACAAGCCAGAAGGTAATCATAATGTAGGTTGGGAGCATGACATTACTGTTTCTCATGCTAAGCAACTGCAAACTGCTCCCAGGAGGATGCCTATTTATTACTGGCTCTGCGCCGTGAAAGACTGACCTAATGAAGCAATACAGAGCAGCTGATGTTGGCAGTTCTTGTGGCATGGACAATTAGAGGTGAATTTATTGGCAAAATATTTGTGTCCCAAAGGCTACCACATACAGGTGCCCTGCCTTGATAATTCACTGGTGTGGAGTTTTTATTTGGCTGCCCTTTCAAAACAATATGTAAGGTTTGCATTTGAATCCATCAAGGATGCAACTGAGTTTTGTTTAAAAAAACAAACTGGTAAACACCTCAGTTGAAGCTCCATTTTAATTGATTTAACTAGTGTCTCCTAAGGGTGACATATAATGTATATCTACAATATTATGTGTACCAAACAGATTATATTGTGTATGTCAAGCAAAAACATACCACTATTATTGGGCTTTTTACTGTCTTCAGAAATGACTAAAAAACACAGGGCTCTCAAGCAAAATCTAAGATCTGAGAGGATTAATTGTCTCTTTTTTTAACAGAGTCTAATGCCTTTGGCATGTGATCAAATTGATTGCCCATTTTCAATGAAGAGTATGAAAATGTGGTTATATGATGTAGACAAAGAGCAAGATATATCTCATAGAAACTAAACACAGAATTTCATATAGATGTCTATATTTAGATATCTGTATTTGCTATCCCAAAATATAAATGTAGATATCTGACTGAATTAACTGTATAAACTCCATGTAGATAGCAGAGAGAAAGTAACAGAGGTATGATCCAGTCTGGCTTTCTTCTGTAATTGTCTAATGTAGAGCAGACCAGTCATGTCATAACAGTGCCCATATCTCTCCACTCAATGCAAAGGGAAGCCCAAGGGAGAAGCTCAGATCTAAATATCTACTGTGCAGATATTTAAAGGCAGTTGAAATGACTCCCATACACTCAGAAAATGAAAAGCACCATGCCTCCTTGTGTAATACTCAGAGGCAGGTGAAACCATTGGAGGACTAGAACCCCTCTTTGGTATTATACATCCACATACCGATTACATCCATCTGTCAAACCCTCCAGCTGTCTCACAAAACTAAAAAGAACAAAAAGAAGAAATCAACCCATAACCTCCAGATTTTCTTGTTATCTAATGACTCCAAATGTGAAGGACCGAACAGCACCCCCTCCCCAACAAACAGCAGGTAATTAAGAATATAAAACTACATAATGACTGCTTTACTTCTAATCTGTATCCCTACAGTGAATGTTAGATGAATAATGAAAATCAAGCACCTGGGGCTAGAATGCCTGTAGTCTTTATTTGCCAAAGACAGCACTTGGCATGTTGCTGTCACCTGGTAAGTCATGAGGAAAACACTGCAATAGGGAAAATCCTAAATACCACCTAGCCAACAGTGCATTCAGGGCAATCAGGGCTGACCTCTTTCCTAAAATTAAGCACTTGCACATCCTCTGCTGAATTTGAAAATAATGGGGAAACAGACTCTGTACCTCCTGATACCTAGGGGGATGCTCAAAGGCTATTAAGTAAATGGGTAATTGCTTCTTTTTCAAGTATATTATAAAAGCAAGAGATAGCTTGCAACTAATTTTTGTGAGTTACATACAGAGGTATCTATCTCAGAAACCCCTATTACTTCAGCTGTGCATAGGTACACAGAAGCCCAATTGCATTGGGCACATTTAAGACTAATTGGATGGACCCCCAGTGTTCTGGTCTCAAGCAGGGTAAAAGCATGATCTAGATGTGAGTTGCTCAGCCCAGTCAAGATTTGGATGGAGGAGTTGCTTTAAAATGATACAGGCATATAACACACAAAAAAGAAAAGTACTTATGGAGTTTAGATGATGCCAGAGTAAATTCAGAAGGGCTTTTCAAAATAGAAACTTTGGACTTCAATGCCTGACTTGACCTAAATCTGACTTCAGGTTCCTACATTAAGCAATTCCATGAAGTCACTAAAGGTACACCAGGGAGAAATTCAGTCCTAAGTGACGTGATTTCTGGCATGTAATTTGCACCTTTTCTAGAACGAAAATATTATTGCACTATCATTTTCCAGACTGTTCTAAAGCTGTGTATCAAAACTCCATATAGCATTATATATTAATATTTTGAGCAGAAGGTCAATAGTTAAACAACTTGATTCTTATTAACTTAATATTAAGCAATTGGATTTTTTATGTATCTTTATGGGTAAATATATAGCACCTCATATGAGAAGATGCTGTTTTAAAGAGTGAAGTCTATTTAGATAGTAGATTCTGTGCAAGAGTTAATCTCTCCAGATCTGCCTTTAAAAAATATTGCTATCAGAGATGTTAATTTCCCAGTAAAATGATTTATATTCTTAAAGCAGGCTACATATTTTCAAATTCTGGTAGAAACAGGCAGCCAACTTGCACATATCATTAAACTTCAAATTCCCCTGTAAATGACAGCCAAAGCATCCAGAAAGTTCAATATATTTTCCCTGAGGCTAGTTGATGTAGGAAGATTTTCATGAGACATTTTCTCTTCTATCATCAGTTCAATGATGTAAACAGTGACTGATTAAGCCTGCACTCCTTTCAGGTTGATAAACCTGACTGGAAAAAAAAAAAAAATCTCACAGCTGGAATCCTTCCTGAAAACTAAAATAGATAACAAAGTAAAAGACCAATCCTCTACAGACACTTAATGAAGACAGGCTTCAAGGGGTTTTCTATACCAGAGATTACTTTACACCCTAGGACGAAACAAAACCAGTAGTTTTCTGCAGCTGAAGACTGCAATCACAGCAGAATAAGGAAAATGCAAAAACATATTACTTGTTAAATCACTTACACAGGTTTTCCTTTGGATTCACAAGTCAAAATTATAGATTGTCCTTCTTCAGGCCATGAATTGGAAGAAATGATTTTAACTAAAGGTGTATCTAGAAAGAAAAAAAATAGACATCTTGTTGATATACACAAAAAAGATTTATTATCTAAGAGTACATTCTTCTCCATTTACAAAAGACTATACCATAGATTTAATTTACACCTGGAGATGCTTTTATATGGAGCCTTGTGCAATTTTCATTGTCTACAGCATGGCAATAAAAATGACCCATGGAACTAAACCAGTAACTTTTATATCCCAAGGAAACACAGATAGAAAGCATGTGTATACTCAGAGGAAATAACTTTTTTCTTTCTGTATTCAATGCAAATACTCCATATTACTATTCCAAAATCTGATACCTAACAATAAAATAAAAAATATTGAGAATGCATAAGCAGTACTGTGTGCAATTGTTTCTTTATCTATTTATAGGTTGATATGATGGAATGCTGCTATTAGAGGAATGAATGCAATAATATACATTTGAATAAGAACACTTTTATTGTTGCAGAAGCTTGAAACCCATAATAAGAAAGCTACAATGGGCTTTCAGATAAAATACCTTGTTACAAGCATTTCACAGGTTATTATTTCCAAAATGCAATAATGCTCCCCCTATAAAAGAACATTCTCTTTTTTTAAAACAAAATTTACAAAAAGAATGTTTTAAATATCTGCAAAAAGCACTATATAAAAGTCTGCAATCTGCCCTAAAAATGTAAAAGTATTATTACTACATATTGGAATTAACTTTATAGTTTTAATTGCAAAAAAGATATACAATGTAGCTACTGTGAATTCATGCAAAATAAACATTTGCAGTAGATATTTAACTTTTAAAAATTTTTTCCAGCTGGCTTGCAAGGATACATTCTCATAATCAAAGTATTTTACATGAGTAAAATCTCCTCTTACAAGGAAAAAAAAGACCATAAAGAAAGAAACATCTTTTTCCTTAGGAAACATATTTTTCCTTAGGAAAAGGAAGAAAGAGTTCATAGTCACAGTGAGGAAAATTTTCAGACTCAATAGGAAAATACCAATTTTTGTTTCCTCCTCAGTTTCCTAACACAAAACACGCATCTTCACCTATGGCACAAGAAATCCTTTAACCTGCAAATCTAGGGTATCTAAGTTTTGTCTCATCCAATCATTAGCAGTGAGGTAGCAGTGACAACACAGATATCCTATTATCAAGCAAATGTGAAAGTACGTGACAATATGACCCTACACAATCAAATGGAAAAAATTATATACTGTAACAATATAATTTCTTACTGAGACGCTAATAGTCCTGTTGAACGCTAAATGACATATGAAAAACTGAAAAAGTCAGAAGTGTTTTTCTAAGGTTGATTTTTATTTTTTTGGCATATCATAATGTATCAACATGGCACAAGACAAGAAAAGGGGAAGGCTTAGTGCAGGCTTGTCATAATTCCACTGAAAGCATTGTCAGCATCATTTAGCTTTCAGTACAGCTGCGCTAACTGTACACCAGCAGCAAATCTGTTCCACAAGTTCCTATTTCTAAGGACCCTGCAAACTATTATGCAGGTGCCTAATCCTTTGGAGGTCGTGCTGGTGTTTCCTTCATTTTTAGCACATGCTTAAGGCACTGACCTCAAGTGCCTTAATAAATCAGGTCATCGAGTACTTCTGTGATTTCAGTGGTGCTATTGAAGATTAATAAATTACTCTCTTGACTATACATTAAACCAGAGGAAAAAATTAGTGTCAGTTAGGAATACATGAAGAATTTAACTGAGGGAGGGAGACAACTAATGCAATGAGATCAAGAGGTTTCCAGAGAAATACGAAAAAGAGCTAAACTTTGATGGAGGTAATCATGATAGCCACAGGTTAAGAAAGAAATTAAAGGCTCACGTAGCTAGCACTACTGGTTTATATATTTCAGAAATTATCAGCATTTTATGCATTACTGTAAATGACCCATGTAAAAGAGGGGGCCTTCAGACAATTAAGCTTTGATTTGCATGGATCAATGCAATGCTGTTTCCCTCGGCTTGAAGTGCCCAATCTACTTATTTAATGCCCCAGACAGCTCTCTGTTCTCCGTGCACTTCTAAACAGAGCTTAATAACACAGAATAAGAAAGGTCTTATATTTATGTTTCACTCTTTAATGCACAATAAAGTAGTGTAGGAAAAATACTCCCTTGTGGTTTTCCTTACTAATTGACTTGTACAGTAACTGCTTGTTTCTTTAGAATAGGAAACATAGGGTTTAATTCAATATATAGTTTTTAGGGAAGCTTACAATTGACATTTTTTGTATTTTATTAATAGTCCCTTTTCAAAAACTAGTTGATATTCTATTTTGGGTGCTTCATTCTCAGTGTTATTGTTTCCACTTCATTTTTGTGCTGTACTTGATTCCTCTCTAGAATTAAAGTGTACACTTAGAAGGTGAAAACTTTTAAGAGAAACTTGCCCTCCCATTTAACGTTCACATCAGTATTTAAAATGAGATGAAATCTTTAGAATAATTGCATCAAAACGAACCTAAATATGTTATTTTAAGAAAGATAATAAACCCCTGCTGCCTGATATTTTTCCAGAACACAAAAAGCTATTACAAAATACTACCTTCTGCTACGACTGTTCATTTTTGAAGAATTTGACAAGTATATATGTACTCTATCAATACTGTGAGCTTTCACCTGTCACACTCAGAAGTATTACTCATAACAACTAGAACATCACCTGATCTCCAGCAAACACCACCACTGCTAGGAAACAAAGTCTAAAGAAAGAAAAACATATAAAGAACAGTAATACAGTAAGAGGGGTTGATTTATTATCAGATATGCTCATCAGCTTGTTATAAGTAAAGTAGGTATGTCTAAAAAATCTCTACTTTTACAACCAAAACAAACAAAAGGAGTAGGATCCAGGGGTGTATTGTGAGTCAGATCTTCTGTTGGTCCTCCTCTAAAGACAGTAGAAGTATAGCAATTTACATCAGTTAAACTTACGGTACTATAACAATTTGCATCTTTTTAAGGATTTGGCCCAGTAATTTCATGGTAATAAAATACTGTAGAACAGTATTTCAAGCAGAATTCTTATGAATGACAGACTTGTCACTAAAATTTCTTTACAATACCCACAAATATACCCTTATCCTGAGCTCTAAGGACATTATGGAGAAGATACATATTTCAAAAAGAATAGGCATGTGTTAAGTCCAATCAAAACCAAAAAGAAACCCCTCCCACCTACGCAGTGGTTTCTGTGAGTGTAGGTATTAGAGCAAGCCTTCACAGTAAAACACACTGGTTTCAGTACCCAGTGACTTATTTGTTTACATGCATCTCCAACAGTGTGAGAGCTCTTTGGCCCTCTAGTAATGAGGTTCTTACGAGCTGCAACTGACAGCACCAGCCTGAACTGAGATTCAAACATGTCTTTAGACACATAGCAAGACATCTTCTACACCTCCTATGCCAGGAATCTACTTTTTTTTTTGCTGGAAATAATAGCTTAACAGCACTTACAGACAAAAACTATGGCATGGGGTTTTTTCATATATCCTTTCCTGTTTCAGCAGACCAAAGGAAAAAGCTCCACTGAGTGACTTTATTTCATCCATCTTTCTAGGCTTTTTGTACCTCTCGTTGCACATGACCAGAGAAGCCATTTCAAAGCTTTGGGAAAATGTATCTATTTTTGATCAGGCAATATCATCTTTATTGAGCAACATACGAAAATCAGTGAATACATGTGGAAAATTGATTTCAGTTTACACTGGTAATTAATGTTATCTGATATAAGAAGAAATTCAACACTTCAGCACATGGGCTTTTTTGTTGTACTCTTAGTAATAACTAATGACCATCTTAATACCTGCGGAACTGCTTTACTGATTGATTTAATCTCTTTGAAGCCATTTCAAAATAACTATGGTTCTTAGTCACCAGACCTTTGCTGTTAATCAGATATTCAATGCTAAAAGGGTTGGGTTTTGTGGGTTTTGGTTTTGCTTTTGTTTTTTTCCAAAATGCACTTGCTGTTTTTATATTGCTTGAAGAAAGAAAGATTTCATTATTTGGTGTATTTTATCACCAAGCCCTTATAAGGTTATATATATATATATATATATATATATATATATAAATAATATGCAGGATTAAATGTCTTCATATAAATTTCTTCACATAAATTACCTATGTAAATTAATCACATGGAAGTTCCTGAAAGATTGCCATATGATGTTACGTTAAACTATATGTGTAAACCCTTGACAACCACAGTGTGAAAGCGGAAAATGAATTCATAAAAGTAAACAAGTTTTCTTAAGATCACAAATCAGGTCACCAAGAGAATCAGAAAATTAATTTCTACTAGCTTCTTCTTAGAGTCAAGATAGTAAAAAAGTAATTTGGCCTCTCTTCCCCATGTAACTTCAGAAGTCCTCAGTCCCCTCAGTCCTTTGCAAGCTGGATTACCAGAGCTTCTGCTGACACCTTTTTGTGGAACTCCCAGCTACTGGCTGAGTAACTAAATGACCCCTATGCATCCTGGGGCATTAACCAGCCAAAAGTGTGTGGGAATAACCAGAATTCAGAAGAAAAAACATTTCATAAGACAAAAGGGTAACATTAAGAGGAAGATATGATAGCATCGTGTTATCTTATCAAATAACCTCTCCCTAATGTACTCATCTTCAGTTAATGCAATTACAATGCTAGAAACAGAAAATAAGACCACCTCTTTCCTTGGGAAGATGTTACGGTAGATGGAGTATATAAATTATGTTGAGACTTTTAAAAATTATTGAAAGTAGTAGACTAGTCAGGAGTAGAAATATTAGTGACCTCATAGCCATTAGAATTCACACAGTGCTGGAAGTGTAATTCAAAGATCACAGAATCACAGAATGATCAGGGTTGGAAGGGACCTCTGGAGATCAGCATCACCTGCTAAAGCTGCTAAAGCAGAGCCAGAGCCTGGCAGAGCAGGCTGCACAGGATCACGTCTAGGCTGGTTTTGAATGTCTCCAGAGGAGACCCCACAGCCTCCCTGGGCAGCCTGTGCCAGGGTCTGTCACCCTCCGGGTAAAGACGTTCTTCCTCATGTTCAGATGGAGCTTCCTGGGCTGCAGTTTGTGCCCGTCGCCCCTTGTCCTGTCACTGGGCACCACTGAAAAGAGCCTGGCCCCAGCCTCCTGACACTCGCCCCTGAGATGTTTGTGGACATTGATAAGATCCCCCCTCAGCCTTCTCTGCCCCAGGGTTTTTAAAGGTGTTTGTTGCATGAAGTCTGCAACTTCTACTTCTCAAAGTAAAATGGCATAACAGAAGATGTGGGTTCTAAAAAATTTCAGCGACAATCTCCTGTAGTATTATCCATTCATGGTCTTGCTTGCTACACAGTGATTTTGTAAAATGTTTGGATCTTCTCTTTTTACCTGGCTACCATGTCTTTTTCATGATCAAAGCAGTCCAATAATAAATATAAAAGAAATTATTTGATGTTTAAGGAAGAGTCAGTATATAAAGTACTATTAGTCTCAACTTATAGTTTTGGGAAGGTTGATTCACATCATTCTAAGGACATGGGTGACACTGTCAAGAAGAAATCACATTTCTCTTGGCTTCCACTGCTGTCCCTTCATCAGAGAATGCATTTTTTCTAGTCTGTAGGATATTAAAAGACCTGGCACAGAAAAAAATGTCCCATTTGGTGACAGTAACATATAAGGTTCAAGATATATAAAGTGTATAGAGAAAGATTCATCTCTTGAGTTGTTGTAGTTTATGAGTCTTTGGGGTTCAAAAAAAAAAAAAAAAGGTAAGGTTCTTTCCTCTCTGCATGGCACACGTCAGTGTGATATATACTGTCTAAACCTCTCTTTCTTAAAACATGAGGGATTCTGTGCTTCTTTTATTTTTCACCATGTCCCATTTAGTCTTCCAAGTTCAAACTAGTACCAAAAAACCTAGTGAAAATGGTAGAAATAAAGGGAGGTACAGCTGTTCAAACACGTTTGTTGTGAACAAAAATGTATACCTCTATACAATATAGTTTTACAACAAACATCATTAAATCCCCCTAATCATACCCTCCCATCTGATTAGTTTCCATGGAACCAAATTGTCAGGTGCCTATTTCAAAATCAGGGCAAACAGATCCTGTCTCTAATCACATTATAAATAATTGAAAACAGCTCATTAACATAATTTGACCCTAGGCCTCCACTGGAATACTTTGATTCTGATGTGTTTTTTCTCTGAAGGTGATTCTCTCTCTGTAGTTCATGTTATGAACATCTCTTCACCCTCAAAAAGAAGCTGAGTTTGTTGTAATGAAGTCTGTGATCCTTGAGGGACTTATTGTTTGAGTGTAAATTATGTTAACAGTAATAGGAAAGACACTAGTACAGGGAGGGACAAATACATCACTTGCTGGGTTTGTCAGAGGAAGCAAGTGCTACATCAGGATGTGCTACAAGTGTCATTCACAGCCCTTCTAAAAACACTGATACTGCCTTCTTATTTAATCTTTTAGAATGGTGACTAGATGGTTTTAATTACCTTTTATGACTAGAAGTTTTTGTCTATACACGATTTAAAAAGCCTTAAAAGTAGTGCTAGTAAAAAAAAAGCTTTGTTTAACAATGCAATTCTGCATTGGATGCCATAACATTAAATATGTCATTGGATCCATTCAGGGAGAGAGCTACGACTGTGTGACAGAGCAACTCTTCACACTGTGATCAGTGAGCTTACCATGAATGCCAGCTTTCACCTTCACAAACCCTAAGCAACACAAAGAACACGTCTTACTAACTACTCACCAGTTCGGAAAACACTCCCTCAAGCTCCAGGCAGCCCACAGAACAAAATCCATAGGCCCTAGCTATGGTATAGCATCCATGTCATGGCTGCCAGCTCATTTGGCAAAGGCACTGGAATGAGGCGCCTCTCCTTCTGTATGGGAAATTCAGTTGGGATTTCTAGGAATAACAGGAGGATTCTCATATACTCAGCAAGCAGGTTGTGCCTTGTTGCAAGATATGAAAATCTGCTGTGGTTGGCTGGTGAGGCTCCCCGCACTCTTCTCTTGACATAACCTGCTGAGTTATTTCTAACTAGAGTCCCAAGAGCAATGGACCATGATACTACTATCCTGCTCAGATGAACTGGTAGGTTTCTCTCACTGAGAGTTACTGTTTCATGCTGTCTGCATAGCCAGTGATTGCCACTACCCAGGAAAACTCACACATTTTCTTTTGTTACCAAAAGGGATAGACCATGTATTAGCCCCCCACCTTCCTACCGTTGCCCACTGACTGTTCCCAGATCACTGTAAGTTCTGATATAATCGTTTCACTGTGTGCAGCAGCATCTCCCGCCTGGATCTACAATACTCAGGTTTACTCTGTCACTTCTAATTAATTTATTTACCCTGTTTAGTTTTTTGCACGCTAACCACCGCTACCTTTTGTACCAGAGTCCAAATCACTATGAATGATTCATTAGAACACACTTTTCTTCTTACAGGTTTAGCTAAATTATGAGCTAGCAGCAGCATGTTTTTACTTCATAGTTTTATTTTATGACCGCAAACCTTCTGAATATTGAAAAGCTTCCATAAATTTCTCTGATATTTTATTGTGGCAGTGAACAACAACAGTTCTGGTGCTATCATTTTAAAAAATGTTATAAAAATCTAACAGTCCAATAATAAAAGATTATTGCTACCTGGTAATAAATGACTGCCAGATGATAAGATTTTTAAAGCATTTCCTGAGAGACTAATTCATTTATTCTCTACCTGTTTTTGCCTGTTTTTTGAAAAGGCATGTTTGCAAAATCTATTTATGTCACAGTCTTCTACATTTTTCATCGTGCTTTTTCTCTTTTATTTCCTTGGAAGCTTTCCATCATTTCCAGATGCCAAGATAAAATAAGCAGATAACTCCAAAAATGATGGTGTATCTACTTCCCAGATTAATTAGCACTGGAGTAAGCACAGGACAGTTTAAGGTATCTTTTTTATCCCCCAGAAACCATGAGAAGATCATAATTTTAATATATAGATTACAAAAAAATTATGACAAAGCAATATATGGATTACAAAACTCCTTGAAAATTCTGTATTCCTACACAATTTTATTACTATTTCTAAAAAGCCTACGGGATTAAGCCTAGAACAAAAAGACTTTCAAAGTAAATTCCAAGGACAAACCACTCTAGTATGTTCAAAAATAAACAACAAATTGGATATCCCAAATGAGATCTGAAAGAAGAGAGAGGAGTACTCTAATCAGCTCTGTGAAAGTGCTCACCATTTTTAATAGCTTTTACACTTCCCAGCTGCCTGCATCCTACAGCTGTGAATCAGCATTCCCCAGAACTGGGCTCCCTTTGTAAATGACAAGTAGCACGGCTTCTGCCTGTGCCCTATTGCTTTGACTAAGCACTTGCAAAGCAAGTCTGCATTGGTAAACGTCATCAAATTACCCTGGGACATACAGCCAGTTTGATGCTCTGCTTCAGAATATAACAAATGACTCATTGCTTAAACAGATGAAAGAAAAACTCAGTATTACGTATCTGACAAGCTATTTTATTAGTAGTGTTTGTGGGTGAGACAATCTAGATCAAATGATTGTGTCAGGGCAATGGTATTTCATTTCAATAAATGTGTTCGACGATACTGTAAAATTAAGCTTTATAATATTTTCTAAATACTTAGCTTTGAGAAAAGTGAAAACTTGGTAACATATCCACATGGATATTCCTTTATCTTCTTTTCACACTCCTTCAAAAACTACTTTACAGTCAAGCAAGACCAGAAGCAGCATATGGTCCCTTTGTAATCTGAGATTCTTTGATGACTATTATGTCATCCTTTATCTCTTCTCTTTTAATTTATTTAAAACAATCTTTGTTGGAGAAAAAAGTAATAACAATTTGTACCAGGAGACTGTAAAAACACCCTCCTGGATGCAAAACAACAAGCCAAATGGCAATGTGGGGGAAAAGAAAGCTCGATGAATGAAATTTTCCACCCTGACACTCATAATTCAAATGCCTGAATCGAAGCACCAACTTTGCAGAAAACCATTTAGGTTACTAATTCTGTGAACACTGATTACCTGGTACTTCGTTAAAAATATTCCTAGCACCTGTTTCAACATCTCACCTGTCAGTCATACCAGGCCGCTCCAACATGATTGTTAAACTGTGAGCGTAGCACTGGATATATTGGTAGACCCTGCCAGATTAAGTGGTAGACGGAGCGGCACTGTCACCACAGCTCTTGATGTGTGCCCCTTCATGGAGATAGTTAGCACCAGTTACAGCTACTGCCCCTTACAGGGTTTTGCAGAATGGGTCACTGGTTTCTTAGTTATCCCTTAAGTCACATACACACATGAAGGATATGATTGAAAATACATTTTCTTTGGCAACTCTGTTCTGTTTCCTTCAGTGAATGCAAGTGATGAACCTTAGGTTTACAACTGTTACCTTGTTTAATTATTTCTGTCATGCCACTTCTTCAGACTAAACAATCTGTTTGGTTTAATGTCTATTGCCTTACACCATGCACTCTCCAACTGATCTATCTCATTTTTGCCATGTCACCTAAGAGGAGTAAGGAAGAAAAGCAAAAGAAAAAAAAGCCTTCTGCCTAAATCACGTATGTTATCAAGAAATACCTAACTCTGAGTCAGAACATGACCTTTCACTGTAACTTTGTCTTCCGCATCCTCAGTTTCTTTTGCTTAAGGCCTTCAGTCTTCTGTTGTGTCTGATTTAAATTATCTTGAATATGGGTTGAGAATTGCAGCACATCCAAAACTGCTGAAAGAGTAAATGAAGAGCTCTGGATGCTCAGCATACCCAAATACCCCTTCAAGCCTTTCTCTGACATTTGTATCAGATACTGGACACTATAAAACTTTATATAAAAATAACTGAGCAGTAGTATCAGGGCATGAAAATTTGATTTCTTCCTTATAAATATATACCACACACTCATGAAGGGCAAACTTCTATTCCTTGGGAGGTCCTGCTAACAATCTCTGTATGTGGTTTTCTCCAAACCGTCTCACCTGCTTCCTAGTCATCAGTTCTGGCAATAAGCAGCCTCCCAAACTGTTCTATAGGGAGGGTCTGGAAGAGCTCTGCCCTCCTGTCGTTAGGCTGACTAGCTGAAGGTGACCAGAGCTGTAACTTGGGGGGTGAGCTATACAGATTCTATAATCATCACTCTCCTTCCAAGATGATTCCATTTGAAATAACACCAAGCCTAGGCTAGGCAAAACAGGAAAAGGTATTTTAAGCATATTTTCAAAGACAGCATGGATCTTATTGGATCTTAGTCATGTACCTGAAATTTTCTTGCTCTGGTTGGGGACCTCACCTGGAACTGCTCAGACAATGGACCTTCATTCAGCTACTCAGTCTTTATTGTCCTCTTAGTGCTACCCAATATAAAGTTGTTATAACACATATATTTTAAAAAAATGCTTTCTGTTTTTTCTGTAAATTCAACCTTTCACTACATATCTCTAATACGGATAATCTAACATATTCACATTATATCCATGTAGGCATTCATCTTATCAAATACAATGCAGAGAAGTGATGTTTTAAATCCCTTTGATAGTAGCTGACTGTTATTTACATGTTACTTAGGAGCTTCAAAAATCAGTCAGCCAGTCTGGGGGATACTGCTTTTGGGGTCTCTGTGATAGATTATTATTTCTGGAACCTACCTCCTTATGTAGAGAAAAGTTTATCATTTCAGGAAATCAGCTGCATTGCCTTTTTTACACCTTTATGCTAATTTTCTGTCTTTTCAGGTAGATGAACTAACTTGTTCTCTTTCTTATGTCCACCTAAGGATATCCTCCAGCGTCTTGGCTCACTCACTGTGGGGGATTCCTATTGATGACAATGGCACGTGGCCAGTTATGAACCGAATCAACTATGCGACCTCAAAATCCTACAGTGAGCTCTGCAAGGTTCTGTGCCCAGCCTCCCCTTTGGAGAGAAAACAGTTGCTAGCCTGCCAGTGCTCATTAATTTGGAAACATCACCACACTGACCAAAGCTAGCATGTCCACATGGCCAAGCGCTCCGTGGTTCAAACATGCATTTGGAACAGGTTCAGGGATGATCTCACTGTGCTCCATTTCCCAGCGTAGCCATGCCCTCTGTCTTTACAGGCCTTTTATCCTTGGGTTGTCTCTTCCCTATGTCTAAAGGCTTACACAGCTGGAATGGAATTATGCATATACATTTACTTGCTGAACATCCTACCTTTAATATTATTAAACATTCCCTCCCAAACTTCTTTTAAAACCTTCCTGAGCCCTCAAACACACAACAAGCAAACGAAACAACCTGCCCACACTGTATTTTAGTTTCAATGCAGAATAGACAAGTCACTCTGTGGATTTTCCTACAAAGGATTTTAGCAAGAAATAAATTATATTAGATTATATTTCAGTTGTAAGCTATATTTGAACAGAAGCCACCAGATGGGAAAGGTCAGGATTGTGCATTAACCCTTTGAACTAGATACCCCCTTTGAAAGCTGAAAGTTTGGCAGTAAATGGTCCTACAAGTTTTTGAATTATTTTGCATTTAAATTATGGATTTCTTATTTTCATCCATCATTAACCTAATTGATCTCATTTAAACATGCAAATTGTGGCACTGAACTTTCATGTTCACAGATATCATTCTTTACTGTTTACAGTAACTATCCTTTGTGTTTCATTTGTTCCAAGCATTCACTAATATGAAAAGCCTAAACTAGATAATTTTACTTACTAACATGATGTTTACATAATTATTGAGCTAAATAATTAAATAGAAGAGCTTCTTACTTACTTTTCATTCAATGTGAAGAGGTGAACATGTGCTGAAGCTGTATCTTTCAATTTGCATTCTTATTATTACTATTTTTAACTACATCTTACACCAGTAAATATGGAAATATCCCTATTTTAAGGGATACAGAATGGAAAGCTGGTCACTGAAGTATTGAAATAACATTGAGATATATTTATTGTCCACATTAACATTCACACCATGATTGACGAATAAAAAAACCCAAACAGTTCAGGTAAAACACCAGAACAGTATCTCCACATAGGTGAATCTTGGGTGGAAACCTCAATGTGTATGAAGGGTAAACTTATCTCACAGCATAACTGGAATATCTTGAAACTTTCTCATTTTCAAGGTCACTGCAGTCCAGCAGAACATCTTCATTGGAAGAGAAAACCAGGAACACATTCAGATGACCTCTGAAGTATGGGAGCATCAGTCACAAGAGACGGTGACTCTTTCAGACTCAGGTACCCATTTAAGAAAACATCTAGCTTTTCCTCATGAGCTTTTAAGGGATTCAAACAGCTGGCAGATTTTCACTGAAGTGAAGGAAATTCCTGTTTTCTTAGGCTTACAAAGATTGCCTATGGTCAGAGAGGAAGGTTTTGTGAGAGACCAAGGATTGCCTGCCCATCGCACAGAAAACACAGCCCTCTTGCTTTTTAAGCAGGAACAAAAAGTGGCTTTAATCAGTAAGACAATCTAAATTGTTAGATGAAGGTCGGATAGAGAAACCCACCTGAAAAGCTGAGATCTAAGAACTCGAGGCCAGGCCTTCTGTTCTGTAGGAACAACGTTGCCATAGCCATGCCCAGGTGATCAAGATGCTGGGTGGTATCTTACACTAACCAGCTACTACCCTCCATTAACTCAGGATGGGAAATATACTTCATTGCTAAGGATAAAGGACACATGTCAAAAACATCCCTGCGATAGACCAGTGCTGGAGCAAAACCTAGCACGCTGCTGTCTGAAGCAAAGACGTTCTTACAGCACCCACAGTCCTGACAAATCAGTCAAAATTAAAAAAAAAAAAATAAAAATGTTCTGGGTTTCCTTCTTGTGCCCTACTATTCATACCCAGCTTTAACAGGTATGCTTAGCAGAAGAGATAAGAGTCTGATAATGACTTTGTGACTTCCAAAAGGTTGGGTCTAGGTAGCTGTACAATACCGACAGCAGACTGTTTCCACAAAAAAAAGAACACATAGCCTAGATGTGTCTCATTCCCAGAGCTGAGTCTAAGAACTCAGAAGAATAAAGCATTAAAGCCAACAAAAACATTAAGAGTGCATCAGTTTGGAACAAAACAATTCTGTCTCCTCAAAGGGAAATTTTCTTTGCCATTTGTTATGAAGAGTATGCAGTAGGATGGACCATGCCAGAGAATATGCCACTGCATCTGTGCCATCATGTGACTCTTGAAAGAAGGCTTAAGCCTGAGATACTGGCCACCTTCCACAAGTTCTAGAGGTCTCTGAGGTATCACAGTTCCAAAACACTCGAATTACTCTAAGATAAAATGCTTATAGCAAAAGAGCAATTTGTGCTAATTTGGAAAATAGAACTGCAAAGCCCTGGATGTGCAAATCTCAAGTGAGTTCTTTGTTTTATGGCCTTAGAGAACTATCCCCTTGGAAATCCAAATCTTTTAACTGTATCAGAAGTTACATAAGAGTTGTGTGCTTAGGCTTGCCGACTACAGGTATAGTCAGATCAACATTTTCCCTCATGGCAAAGCCAAAGCAAGTTTTGGTTCTTATGGAAATCCCAGCTATTTTCACTCCTGACTCAACATACAGTCTATCTGTATTAACTTGAGTTGGCTCAGTATTTTGGGGCCCTGATAAAAAAAAAAATAAAATGAAAAATTGGAAGGCTGTGACACCTCATTTTCCTAGTTAGTAAAGCATCTCCTGACCCTGGGACGTATCACTTGCCAGACTGTTCATGCAAAGATTGAGGCAGTGTGTAATTATGCCAAATATTCCCAGATTTTACTTTAGCGCGTGTGTTTTAGGGTGTCACACAGCGTAATCAAGAGATGGTCAAAAGCAAATGAGAATGATCAATAATGCTGTTGACTGGTCAGAAATGAAAGATCAGGATCACTGAAGGAGACATCTTTGAACTCTCTATTTTCTTCACTTTTGAAAAACATGTTGTCTGCCTAGACAGCACAAGCTGCTTCTGAAACAGAGAAATGTGCCTTTGTTCCTAAAGCATGGGTACCAGTTAACTCCTGGGGAGTTCTGGGAGACATAACTCATGCAAAAATAAAGAAAGAAACAAATAAATAAATAAATTAATTAATCCTGACACTAAGGGAAAAAGGACAGAACTCATGCCAAAGTGCCAGAGTAAAAGAAATTTTTTTAAGCACAAAGTTGGCGCAAATAAGTACAGCAAGTAAAAAGAAAGCAGCACACTAAACCAAAATTAAAATCTTAAGTATTAGTTGAACAGCTTCAAGAAAACAAGTGGTCTGCCTCAGCCACACAGCTGAAAGAAGATGAATGTGTGACACATATTTTACCCACTTACAGTACAGAAGGACCATATGTAGGCAACAGGGAAAACTGTCCCTCCAGCCTCATTTTTTATCATAGCTAAGAGGTGTCCAAGTTTGTGTGCTTTTGCATGGGCATGCATCTGCCTCTTCCGAGCTACAAAAAGACAGCAAGTCTGCGGTTGAGACAGTCATCCTGAACAGCCACCTAACATATTTAAAATGTCACTAATTAATGAGAATTAAACATTAAGATTTAAGGAAGACACAGGGTTTTTTTTTCTGTAAATGCTATTCTCATATGCAACTGTAAGTCTTTTCTTCATAGACTAAGGGTCTAACAGTCAACCATGCACGACCCTTTTCTTGCCTTTATAATGTCTTGCTTCATGTAGTATTATATGAATGTATATTGTAAGAAATAATACATATAATATCTTTTATTTTCACATATTCACACACAAGTATATAGATATTAAGTTTCATATGTTTTCATATTATTTTTGTTCAGAACATGTAACTGTAGAAACTGTGTTCCAACAAAAACTTGAAACCAGCCAAGTAAAAATAATGGGCTAAATTCTCTTGGTGAGCATAAGCTAGTGCACCTCTTTGATAAAATTACTCTGCTTTACACCAGCAGAAATTCTAAACCCATCCCATTGTCAGAGCAACCTCCATTTGTTAATATATCAGAAATCACAGCAGTACGCTGTTGTTAGACACACATGCACACACATACACACCATTTTCTACATGGCTGCACAAGTGCATTGCTGATTTGCTTATCTGCAGTCTGCCGCATTTGAAGCATTTTGTTTACTTAATTCAAAATCAATAAGCTTATTTCCCGGACAATAATTCCGACATTCTCTTGGAATAGCTGCTTAATTTTAAAGTCAAGTTCAGACCTTCATTGCAAAAGAATCTAATAACCCACAAATGAAGAAACAGCCTGTTTGCACAAACACTGTTGGAACAGCCTGTAGAAGCAAGGTAGCTGATGGCTACAGAATGGTCAGACTGACAATCTGCACATCTATGTCTGCCAATATAGAATTTAATAAAAATTGCCTCTCCAGGCACTTCTTTATATAACACATATTTAGCTTATTAGTGCTGTCATTTGGGAGCGTGGTCAGCTTTTGAGCAAAATCTCACTGAATCCATTAACACGGATCACATCACAGCTGCCATTTTAGAATCGCGATGATTAGGCTTGAAGTTCAAATGATTTGATTTCACTTTAAAGCTTCAAAAGCAGCCTCTGGGGCAGCCTTATACAATTAATTTTTACTGAGGTCTGCTGGGTAATTTACTGTAGTCAGAGAATCTTCACTAAGGTAAGGTAATTGCCACTGGGTGATTTTACGGCACTCTGTTCAGTAGGAAGCAATGTGTTGGCTGGCTTCTGCTCAGGTAAGACCTGGAGGAAAGTGAAGATGCTGCTTCTGTGCAACAGCACGTGTCTGAGACATGGAGGAGGAATGAGCAGAATGCCCTCACTTCCCAGATGTGGACCACAAGTTCTACTTGCCCTCAAAATGTCTTTTCAGGAGTATGCGTGAGGACTCGCAGTATACATCCTCACAAATACCGTACTGAGAAGCTTTCAAAATTGAAGTACTGCACCTGTGATTCTTTAATACAGGAACAAAGAATGCATTCTTAGTTTAGTCTGAATGCAGAAGTAAACAATGAAATGAAATATCCCTTTGAGATTTGTATTTATCATTTACAAGAAGCACTTCCTAATAATCAGTGGCAGCTAGGCTGACGAGCAAACTTCAGAGCAAAGCCACGGGGGATACAAGTCTATTTTAGGTTTCCTGTTGACAGTAAGGGTCAGGGGAAAAATAAACTCGGCAAGCAGTGTCATGCAACCACAAAACCTCTGCTGGCCAAGCAGAAACTAAATTATGGCTAAACCTTTCAGCACACCAGAAAGACCTGGGCAATTGGGCTGCACTGCAGTACACAGAGCATGACATACAGATGAGCAGGATTAAGCACAAGTGAGACGTAAAATAAATTAGTGATAAATAAAACTCAAAAGGCTGGAGGAGCTAATTATCCCACAGTCTGGAGTGGGGTACAGTATGCTTACCCCAAAAGCATCCCTATTAGTTTAATATTTGAAGCCTGCCAAATTAATCTGGAAAGCCCTGTGAAAACAAGGGCTGATCAAAAAAAAAAAAAAAAAAAGGCAGCAGAAGGACTCAGACATTATTATTGTTACATACACATATACATTTTAAAAGAAAATTAAAACTTTCTTATCTTTAAAGTTTAGTCCTCACCTTCACTTCATGTAATGTAGTACTACCGGAGAAAGCTGATTTGATTGCTCTGTCACACTAATAAAAGGTAAGATTTGTGTAAGGGGAAGACGGAACATAGTATATTCCATATTGATATCACTGCTGATGGCATTACTGGCTTTCATTTTGTTAAGTTTACTTCCTGTTAAAGAATAAAAGCAGCTGTGTGGACTCATAAGCACCTCTACCTACATCACTCCGTGGACTCATTACAAATATCTGTTTCACATAGTCTCATCGTGTAGGACAGAATTAATTTTATTCTGTCTTTCACTACGCATAAATAAAAACTTGTCATGCCAACCATTACGTTGCTTTCCTTTTTCTTTACCTCTCATCCACTGGATGCAAAAACAATCTTGTAATTCCTACTGTTCTGTTGTTTTCCTTTTCCTAGCCTGTTTTTGGGTTTGGGTTTGGTTTTTTTTTTTTGGTTTTGTTTTGATGAAGCCACAAATGTTTTGTTCATTGTCAGGGGCTACTTGCTTAAAAGAAAGATGACTTTTTTACTTTCAAGCATGATTATACAGGACAGAAATGGCTAGACAATGTATTATTGCCTTTTGTTTCCAACCTGTGATGATACACTGATAATTTGTAAGGAGCATCCATGTACCACAGATAAAACTTTTCAGATTATAGGAAGGAGTTTAAAAACCAAGTGCAGTTCTAGTGGGTGATGCCCCTTCATTGTGCATCTGTTCTCTGCCAAACTGATGCTCATCTGTGCTGTTCTGTTTGACCGTTTTAAGGTACTTTATCATTCTCCTATAGCTTCTGCTCATCTGAAATACCCCTGGGACATTCAGAACAAGCACCCTATGGAGCAATGCCATGCTACCTGGTTGTGATTTCGGAGCCTATACAGGACTTCAGATTAACAAATTCTCCTGACTTTTCTCATGGGTTCCCATAATTCATCTATTTTGTTAGCACTATATTTGAAGGGCTGTCAGGTGGCATTGAGGATATATTGGGTCAGCTCACACCGGGTCCTGTGAGCATCCCTCTCATTAATACAAATAGGATGTCTCTTACATGTTTGGAGTCTTATAGATTGATGGGAAAAAAGTTAGCACTTTCCAGTAATACCCACAATGATGGTGCACAGTACCAGGAGAAAAAAATCAGGAGGTCCAGTTCCAGTGCAGTGTACTCCATTCAGTCTTAGCTATTGTTCTAGTAAATCAGCCTTCTCCTCTTTTTTCCTTAAAGGCTTTCTACCGAACCACATCATTAGTTCCCTGAATCTCCCCTTTTTATAAAGTTTCCTTTAGAAACTTCTCCGGTATAAGACCTTTGAGTATGTTGACTGAGTTGAGTATATTGAGTATGTATGTAGGTGGTAAGGAAAAGGACAATAATTGCCAGTTCTTAGTCTTCTTCTCACGAATAAAAAAATACTGCTTTCTCCATGGTTTTAAAAGGTATTTCCACGCTCTCTTCTAAACTTGAGCTTCTTTTGGCACATTTCTCACTTATCTTTCCATATATAATGGCTCTATACTAGTGCTGGAGAGTATTAAACTGATTGGTAGAAAATGAGCAAGCAGGAATGATAGAGAATAATTAATTACTTGTGCACTGTGGCTTTTGGTAAGCTGGCAGTCTGAGGGGGAAGTAACATAAAGGACATTAGTAATTGTAAACACCCAATGAAGTTTGTCCTTGTTAGAGAAATTCAGTGAACGCACAGATGAGAGAAAGGTCATGTTCAAAACGAAGCAACAGGCATAGAGGAAGAGACACCCCACTGCTATTTAGCAAGGTAGTATCTTGCTACCTAGGGTGCAAATCAGAAGGAAACAACAAATGTTAAAGAAGCTTTATATACGAGAGCCACAAAAAAGCTTGTTTGCCTTATGATCTTTCGATGGTGGCACAAAGAAGATTCCTGCCTTTACCTTGAATCACATCACATTTCAGCCACTGTGACTTAGTTTAAACCTTGTATAGCTGTCATGTTTCTGTATCTACTGTTTCATTCAATGTGGTTCATCTCCTGTAGTGCCACCACCTTGAGCAGGGTAGCGGAAGAAGAGCAAGCAATTTGGAAGTGAAGGCATAGGCCAGCTCAGTGGCCGATGGCTGTGGGATTTCGAGTTCAAGGAAATGAAGCTGTTAAGGGTTCATGTCTCTAGTACAGATGCCATTTGAACATATTAGGGGAGGCAGGTGTTTATAGCCATTTGGTAAAGAAAGGCTTTGATGCCCCTCAGTAAAATGATGGGTAGAATGTTTCAGAAAACAGTTATTTTCAGTAGATTATTACTTGTGGATGCTAATCCACATCCTCTTCATTTGCAGACTTTTTTGCAGATGGAATTTTTAGCAATGCTGTCAGCTTCTATGCATGGAGTGCTTTTGCCATTACTGCATTTTGCATGTGCTGAGTCTCAGATGCTCAGATAGAAATATCCCTGTTTAGAAACACATTTTATATGCCAGCAGTCCTTGACATGGTATCTCAGGAGCTAGTTGCAGCAACTGGAAGCTTGTCTGCTTTATGGACAAACTTGTCTGCTTTGTAACAGGTTGATTACCCCTACCCTAGGAACAGATTCATGAAAGGTCTCTCCCCTTCACCTGGTCTGACAATATTTCGCAGATGCCTGGTTTTGTCCGCTGGCAATCAAAAGTGCAGGTGTTCTGCAGAAATCCAAATAGCTGTCCCCTTAAGAATGGTGGGTGTAATGCAAGTGATTATGAAAATGTCATCTGATGGTGAAAAAGTGTTCACCTGAGTGTCCCACAGTTTATAAGTGAAAAAAAAAACCCTGACTCAAAGGACAACATGACTTCAGAGTGTAACGTACAGATACACAGGCAGGTTCATTCAGCTTTGGAATGATGCACTGTGGAAAACATCGTTTCCAGAAATCCTGTTTGAAGAAAATAAACCAGTATATAGAAATACTGGATTATCTAGAATAATATCCTGTATAGACAAGGCCTAAAAATAAATTCTAAAGGGCTTTTTCTCCTGGACTTGTGTTATTAATAGCATTACACAGAGATTCATTAGCAATATTCAAAGTTACTGAGGCAGGCTACTGTGAACTTTGTTTCTTCATACCCTTGTTTCAGGTTTCTAGATACTTTCAAGGAAAATTGTGAGCTACTATGATTTTGATTTTTAAGAAATCTTTCACATTGCTAGAATGACAAAGATAAAACACAAATGCATTTCCTCTCTACCATTTCTCAAAGCAAATCAGCAACTCAGATTCAGTGTTTTCACTGGTAAAGCTCTCATTAAACTTTTTAGACTTCTGTAAAAAATAAACCCCAAAAAACCAAAACCCATCAACCAACCAAATACAAACCAGAGAAGCTGGCTAATAGAAAAACATTACCCATCCATACCATACCAGAGATTTTTCTAATTTTCCCATGATAAAAACTCTGAAACAAAACACCACTATAAAAAGAAGCATATATAACGTGTATTACTTACAGTGTATTTCTAGAACCTGCATTGCTATCTGAGGTGTAGAGTTTAGCGACTCATGATCTACTCTGCAACTTACAACTGCACCATCATCATTTCGATCTGCTAGGAAATCCAGTGTGCTGCTGACTGTGAATGTTTTACGATTTGCATCTTCTTCTTTTAAAAATTTAACATCTGAAAGAAAGAAGAAACAAACAATTTTCTCCAATATTTTTAGGAAAATTAGTCCAGCATTAGACAGCTAAATTATCTATCACACTGTTGAAAAGACACCTCTTTCATATCTGTATTGATCTCTTTAAAACAAAAGTAATTAGACTGTAGTTGTTCCTCAATTTGCTCCAATTGTCAGAGCAGGAGACATATATTGAAAAATAAAATTTTAAAATTGGTTACATGACGCTGCACTCAAGTGGAATTTTCTTTCATCATTATCTCTCATATGTTTAGGGCCAAATTTGATATAAACTTTCTCTGTAGTTTAGTAAAAAAAAAGTGTCCTCCTCCCACCCTCACTTCCCTTATGTATATAGTGTCATTAAGTATTACATTTTCCAAGTCCATGCTTATGATCTTTCATAGTAATGCAATATATGGATATTACTGAAGTCATGTGAACTAAGAGTTGTATGCATGTAGTCACATCAATCCTGTGCTTACTTTGTTCATTGATTATTTTTTTGTTTGTCCAGAATTATGGTAATTTATGATTAAACTAAACCAAAGTTTATCAAAGCTATCAATGGTTGTGAACTGTAAATAGAGCACATCATAGTATTCACTGGAATCTACAGACAAGTCCCAAGAAGACTGGAAATAAAATCACTTCAGAGACCTTCCACTCACTGCTTTATATCATGCTAAATTTGCCCTCTGCTTTTGTGCAGATTCAGTCTGCAGATTAATAAGTATTCAACTCATCTCAAGGTTCAAATTCAGAAAGTTCTGTTGTAGGACATATCTGTCAGATCAAAGCTGAAGATCCCAAAGACTGAACATTTATTTTAAAAAGTTTTAATGCATTAACTGCAATGAGGTCTTCTTACACATCATTTAGAACAGTTTTACTTGGTTCCCAACTACTTATAATGCTTATTGATTTTAATTTATTTCAGCAAAATAGTTAGCTCATTATATTGATTTGTTACAATGAAAGCCTTTGAAGACATCTATAAATACATAAACACATATACTAAATTACACTGAGATTGCATATGTCCTCTGTGTCCTAAAAAATGAAGTGAGAAGTTTCAGTTTTAAAAATTATACTAACTCCCATTAGAGAAGATGACCTAAATAAAATTTACATGAAATATAAGTTTCAGAAAGCAAGTCTTAAACGGCTTAAGCTACATCACCTTAAATTTAAAATACCTCTGAATTCAGAAAGGTACTCTTTTTTTGTTGTCTCCAGATAGACCAAGACACTACAAAGACACACATTTTCCCCTAAGAAATAATTATTTCTTGCATACAAGCATTTTCCTGCCTGTTGTTTGCTAGGCTTTAAGAGATTTCCATTTCTGACTATTAATATTTAGGGATCAGTAGGTGAGAGAAATATTGACCACGGCTAAAGTGCAGTTATTATAATCAAACAACCAATGTCTTCACTCATATTTAAAGCAAACACATGAGATTTTTTTCCCAGAGTTAGGTTTCCAAATTTAATAATAAGCACCTATATAGATAGCCTTCTGCTTATAAGAAATGTACACATTCCTTTGTTTACTGATTTCAGTAGGAGGACAGACAGCTCCCGAAAACGTCAACTTTAATTTCAGTGAGAGGTTGTGGATGCTTAATCCCTTAGAAAAACAAAAGCAGTTAATTTCCTAAACGGATGTTTAGAAGTCTTCCTCTAGACATCTATTGTTTGAAAGAGTTCAACTCTTGGAGTTAATTACCTCTGTGAAAAGGATGTGATACTATTCTATAAACTGTTGACATCCCCAGCAGAAATACTTAGCTTGTCCACTTTATCAGCTTTATCTTCTTAAAAGTTTCTTCATAGCAAAGTGAAGGTGTAATGGTAATGTATGCTAACGGAATGTAAGCCCACCTGGTTGTAAGAGCAGTGCAGATCAGGTACTGGGTGTGTTAACAGATGCTAGCGTTCCAAATATTCACCCAGGTGTTTTACAGAGCTTTTAAATATGTCCACTGTTGTCCATTACTTAATTTATTTTCTTGCTACTCCTCTCTCTCCTAAATACCCACTGATTTTTTTTTTTTAAATGATACGTTACAGAGGCACTTTGTCTGGAAATCACTATAATGAAACAGGTTGGGGGATGACTAGATAGCAAGTAGCTTTGTAGAGTAGGAACTGAGGTCTTGAGGACAAGTTGAATATTAGTCAACAGTTTGCCCTTACAGGGTTGTAAGCTAAAAAAGGGCTGCCCTGCGTTAATAATAGCATGGCCAGCAAGTCAAGACAAGTGATTCTTCTCTATTCAGTACTTGCGTGGCTGCATCTAGAGTACCAGGTCCACTTCTGGGCTTTTGGGTACAAGAAAGATATTGATAAACCCGAGTAGGTTCAGCCAAGAGCCATACAGATGGTCAGTGGTGGGAGCATAAAACATACGAGGACAGCTTGAGATAGATGAGTTTGTTCAACCTGAGGAAGACTAAAACCAGATCAAACTGCTGCCTTCAAGTACTTAACGTGTGGTCATAGAGAAGAAAAAGCCAGAGTCCTGTCAGAGGCGTACAGCAAAAGTTGAGGTACAATGAACACCAGTTACACTAAGGAAAATTTCTGATTATGTATCATGAAGTATCTACATATAAAGAAAATTCTCCACAATCAGGGCTTTGAAATGCTTGAAACATCTAGCCCAGACAGACTATGGAATCCCTGTCCATGGAGATTTTTCAAAATTGGATTGGAGAAGACCTTAGCAACCTGACTTAAACTTTGAACCGAGGTTGGGCCAGATGTCAACTATGGGCCCACTTCTATCAGTCGGTCAGATAAATGCACATACAGATATGCTTGTACTAACTAATAAAAGTTTATATCTCACAAGTATAGATGTTTGATAGTGAAAATAATAAATAGAAATGATAGAATGCCTAGCATTCATTGTTCATTGTCATCTATTTTTAAAAGCACACACTTTTAATTATATATATTTTTTATATATATATAAACACTGTAAGACCATTCTGCTGTTGCAAGGCAAATATAATTTCTGTTTACATTTTAAATCAAGTTCTGACATGAAATGACCTTCTTATCTAAACAAATTTAATCTTCAGTTTAGAGGTTTATCAAGACAAAATGTTTTGTGCCTCTGAGTTCTTTGTGTATGCTAAAATATACATAAACTAATTCAAAATGACTTAATCTATTGCAACAAAACAAACATATTATCTTATCTACTTTTGAAGCCCAGTTTTGTTAGGGGAAAAAATAAAATACAGTAAAAATATTCCTGAGACCTAAAAACATACTTTTTACATAGTATTGTTGACATAGTAGGTAAAAAAAAATATTGAAAAAATAGGGGGTTTTTTTTCAGAAAAATTATGTATTTAGCTTCTCCGGTATTTCTGCTTTTAATAATCTTCTGGAAATGCCACCAGAATGCTAAAGTACAGATCTCTTATTTAATTTGGTGCATCTATGTGAGAGACAGAACACTAAAGCAAAAGGTATGATACCCAGTGCTTCCCATTCAGTCCCTCTCATTACTAACACTTGCTCTATCAAACAGTATTCCTTTACCAGATGATGATTCCTTTTTTGAGTAATAGCAATGGAGCTACAATTTTAGAATGGCTTTTCCCCCTTTGGTGCAACTCTGAACTCAATGCATCATTTATTCTTTCGCACCATGTATAATACACTGTAACACAATTGGATTTACTGGTGCTAGACAGACGAACTCCTAACCTTTAATGTCAGCTGCATTAGCATATAATTTCATATCTATTTTCTCAGATTTATCATTTCACCTTTTACAGTGCACAAAGCTAATGTAACTTCTGCTGATGCCACTGCAAACTGGTTAGGTTATTTTATTTCTAACCTTTCTGAAATGGCAATGTGCTCTTCAGAAGACCTAGAAAACGAAACTGAAATGAATGTGCTCAGTGCCTCCCTCTCATTTCTGTTTGGTTGTTGTTTCTTTTCCCCTTTATCTTTTTCACACATCATCTTTGTTCCTTCCCCATCTCCTTTATTTTAAAAAAATAATCCCTTGAGGAACTGTTGAGAAGAGCAAATTAGTTAAAGGGTCAAATCACCAAATTGCTTGCTGGCTTCAATTACATGTCAGCTGAAAGAAAGGCAAAGTTATTCCACCAGATTTTAAAATATAATTTTAAAAATAACATCTTTTCAGATGTGTTGCCTTGCTGTTAGACCAACTGCATCAGTGGTTCTCTTAAAGTATTGACATTGCTTAGAGTAATTTTCAATATTTACATGTCTTGAATACATATATTCATCCTCTCATCTTTTCTGGATGACAGAATCTGTGCTGTGCTATGTGTGTTAGCTGTGCTGCTAAATTCTTCTTTTTTAATTACATTTGATGAGGCACTGCTTTTCTTCCAGCAATTTCCTCAAATTTTCCAGTGGCTGAAAAGAATGGTTCTGTTTCCTCATTTTCTACCCTTGCTACAAGTGCTCAAACACATTTCAAATGACTACAGCCTAAAATTCCTGTCTCCTTCAACACTACCCTGATTTTCATCAGAAATCTAAAGACACTTCTAGAAGGGACTGGGTTCCTTGAACAGTCAACTGCAATCTCCTTTATTTACCAATTTTATATCAGAGCTCTGGTTATGTACATTGAACTGTGGTAGAGAACAGCAAAGGAAGATTAATGGATTCTGTAATTAACACTGTGATTTTGTTTGAGGCAGTTTATTGAGCTAACAACATCCACAATGTCAGACAAATATGAGACAAAGCAGATAAAAGTTGTGTTTGGGTTTTTTTGAAAAGCTACACAGAAAAGGTGGATTTTGAATGATTTATTGATTTAGTCTTATAGCAGAATGAACAGAGGTGACATGAGTAAATACTACCACCTTATGCTTTTTATTCATCTACTGTATAATGGGCATCTCAGTTGGCTGTGGAAGATGTGACTAAACCTTCCATTATAGAAAGCTTTCTCCACTCATTCACCAAAAAGGATTTTAAACTATCCCAGTATTTATGAGCATATGGACTAGAAAACTAAGTTTTAAGTAAAATACATGCAAAGTGAAACAGAAGACAGAAAAGAACCAAACAGCTTTTATATGCAACTCCTTCCTATCTCACTGCATCCTCAAAGGCAAATCCTTGTTTTGAGCTTCAATTTTAGTCACCTGATGACTTTTCAGTTACAGCAGTGTCCAGCTCCCCCAGGTCCCTGTGAAGTTCTCCTCAGCCACTTTAAAATCTATTTTCTCCCTGCTCCTCACTGCAGACTGTCAGCATCCGCGCCACAGCTGCAGGTTCCCAGTTTCCAAGCTGAGGTTCCCCTCAATTGTTACATCGCGACTCTTCCTCACTGGTGCTGGCTTTGTGGCTCCCCTATGGGAAATACAATCTCCTATCTCCTCCAGACGGTTCTGCCACAAATGGTCACTTTGAGCAGTGTAACATAAAACTGGCTATGACCAGATCAGACATACATCATATTAGAAAGGCAAAAAGACATGACAAGGTAAAATATCTGGTGTGAGTGGTATGGCTCTGATAACAATAATCCATAAACTGTTTCTCTATGGAGCATCACAGTTGAGTTTATCATGCTGAACAGAGTTCAGATCAATTCAAAACATCAGGTTTTACCATCTGAAGAAAAAGTAAAAAGAAGGTTATATGACCACTCCAGTACTGTACAATCAATTCCTTATCTCTGTACTATATCACTGATTCATGTAACGATCAAATATGAGAAACACTACAAACACTATTTATATATAAAATTGAATTCTAAATGATGTGTAGTTTTGACAACTGGATCAAATTACATAAAAGTCCTTTTAAATACCTTTAACTTCTTTGTCGTTCTTGAACCATCTAATATCAGCTGCTGGTTTACTACCAGATGTCTTGCAAGTTAGCTGCATCCTCTCTCCCTCCATAACTGGTGAGGTAAATCCAGTAATTTGTGGCTTCTCCGGAACACCTAACAAGCAAAACAAGCAAAATGTCTCTGATAGTGTCAGCTGCTGCCATGAATATACAACCAACTTAAAGTTCACTTCTTCATACGCTCTAAATTCTGGAAACACAATAATTAGTTCTTTGCCTTGTGAGTGAACCCTGTTTCCTATTGCAAATAAACTGTCAGTCTGAAGTGTAGCTGGTTCTAAAGAATTAAAGAAAACAAATTATCTAATTTTCTAAGGGAAACACTGTATTTTTAAAACTATCTTATCTGCATTTATTCGGCGTGCAGGTCTAGTCTGACTTGCTATTATAGGGTTTAAACCGGTCTTCACAGCAAGCAGGATGACAAAGTGTATTAGAAGTACAGGGGTGAAAATAAAATGTAACTGGCAACAAAAACCTGAACTGATCTAAGTTCAGAGCACATGTTTAGAGCATGAATTATGAAGATTTTAATACCAAATCCAGGGAAGAGGTCAGACTAAAATAAATATAGGAGTTACTTTATCTTCAGAGAACACATAATCAAAAGACCAATAGGTATAATCACAATTCCATTCGCTACGGAGAATTCTTCAGCTAAATCCAAGTTATTTTGAGGAGGTCATATGATCATGACATACTATACATGTAATATTAAATTTGGAAATAGTTGTTTTTCAATGAACCATGGAAAATTAAAAAAAAATAGAGAAGATAATTGGGAAAAATATGATCACTACTTGTATAAATCCATTGGACTACTGAAAACACAAGAATAACTTATTTTAAAGTGATCCTGACAACCATAATTTTAAATTCTCTGCAAATGTCATTGTTGTAACTTGCATCTGCAGCACTTTGATGTGTTCATATTTGTGGCTAGAAAAAGAGACCAGCCACAGTAATTGACCCTGTGCCCTGTATTTCACAATTTGGTTTGTTTACATCTCTTTTCCAAAATGAGAGATTATGTACATGAAACCCAAGCAGCAGTCCCTAGAACATAGTATATTTCTGTAATAAATATACTCCTCTCTTTCAGGACACAAAATGATGTCTACTATAATACCTTGACACTTAAATATTCTAATCCATAAAGAAGCAGTCGATAAAGAGGTTATTAGTACATAAAAAGATAGTTTAATTGATTGAAAGATGTACTACATTTCAATGGGAAATAACCTCTTCTCAGATAGAAAGTGGTCAAAGAGTTTACAATGTTAATTTGAAATTGAAAGTTACAAAAAAAAAAAAAAAAAAAAAAAGACAAAAAAAAGACAGGCATCTTAAAGCTTGCAGCTTGCTTTCTGGGAAGGTTAGTAGCTGATGTTGGGAAAATTTCATGAAATGCTTCCCCAAAATGAAGGTAGAACTAAAAGAACTGTGAAAGATCAAGCTACTTTGGTTAATTAATATTGTCTAGATCTTTTTTTATCTTTGTAACACCTTTCTATGTCTTTCTGCCATTTAAAAGGTTGAACTGGTCTACTCATCTATTGTTTAGATCATGAGATGCCTCCCTACAGTAAAGACCAAAGGTAGGCAGTTGTTATTGCAGAATATTCTGCTTTGAGTGGGTGTTTTTTGTCCTTAATGGCAAACTCGTGAGGATTTTTGTAAAATAGTCTCACAGGGACTAAAAGGGAGACATATTTCATATCCTATGCACAAAACCAATTCCCTGGCTGGATTAATGTGAATATTACTGGCACAGAGAACATCTTACATTAGTCCTATTAAATTCATCTGTCTGCCTGTCTACGTATAAAAATAAAACAAAACGAAAGAAAGAATCAAGTTCAGGGACAGAAAAAGGAGAAAAGAATAAAAATCAATCTGTAAAATCATATAACCTCTTAGGTACGCAGGTGTGTTTCAATGAACTATAGCAATTTCAGCTGATTGGGCTACTGACATTCATAGAATCATATAAAGCTTCGAGCAGAAACTTTATTTCCTGGGCATCTCTCGAAATCTATTGCTTTTCTATGTGTATCTATAACCTTTGGGGAAAACAGCAGAGCATTTAGAGGATAAAGCATAGAAGCAGCAGCAAACCCAGTGAAGATACGCACTTTATAGAGAAAAAACGAAGCAGAATGAGCCAAGAAAATGCACAGCTAAGGAAAACCAATAAAGCTCTAAAGCCCGTTTTGATTTCATGCTCTCTGATTTTCTCCCCTTTGCCCTATACAATACATTGTTAGGAGATGAACACATGCACCTTCTTCGCACTTCTGGTGCTTGGGATGTAGAGGTTATGTCCATTTTATGGAGCACTCATACGGTGGTATTTGTGTGTGCTCCCTAATTCATTTCCTGCCACAGTGCAAATAGTAAGAGGGATGTTATTTTTCAGCACAGCAGTATGAAACAATAAACTTCAGGGAAACAAGATCAGACATTTACATTTATCTTCTGCCAAGCTTTAGAAAACTTTGTTCTTATCATAATTTTCCAAAGCCTGAGAAGTTTAACACTTGCTTCTTTATGCTCAGCTCTTTATACTTACCGAGAACAGTAAGAAAAGCCTTGGAAGTCTTGACAGGCATAGTAAATAAAGAGCAGGTGTACTGCCCTTCATCCGACAGAGACACATCACTGACACTGATACTCAGTTCATGCCATGAGGCTCGGACCAACTCAATTCTGTTGTCCCTCAGAGCTGAAAAACAAAAAATCGTGTTATAAGGTAGGAAACAGGACGTTAACAAAGCATGGTATATTGTACAAGAGACTCTGTGAGTAGCCTAGTGAAATCACACCCTAGAATACAGGGGTATGGACACAGTTGTCTTTATGCATAGTAGTTTGCTTTCTCTGTGGAGTAAAGAACAAGACTCCAGCAAGTTTTTGAATAGCTTACTGCCTTGTATATCAATCTAGAAACTAAGGAACTTTAGTTACCTTTGACCTTCCCCTAAAAATACTAACACTGACTTTGATTTCTGCCCCCTAGCAGCTTTGTACAGCGTCTAAAATAACTCCTTCCTAAATCCATTTTTTCTTTCATGTATTTATCAATGTGGGTGAATATTGAGAATCCCTTTTTTTCTAGTAACAAACCTTTTGCAAGTAAGAAGTCTAGCACTGCATAGCTTGCCTATAGATTTTTCTTACATCCGCTACTACTCATATTGAATGGGAACATCAGATTTCTGGAATGCTGTAAGGGTATTTCTTATCATGAATATGTTGAAAGTTCTACTTCTGCATGCATATACGATACATCTAAAGAGTTCAGGTAATTGAGTATAGTGGCTTTACTTTACTCATCTTCTATCAGAATATCCTTCCTAGCAAGATTTTCTTTGCATGAAACCACTGAGGGAAGAGGAATAGGTAGATGTACTTAAATTCAAAATGTCACTTTAGCTAATGTTTTAAACTTTTAAATATTTTAAAGGTTATATTTAGAGTAACCCACATTTTCTTCTGAAAAACAGTCAAAACATTTCCAAACATTAAATTTCTCTGTATTAAAGCTGTTTCAGGAATCTACATATATTAATCAAGTCTTTCCACAGCACAGAAATACTAGCATCATAAGTAAGTAAATGACATAATTCTCCTAAGCGAACGATAAAAAACCCCCTCTGTAACTCAGAAAGTTTTGCTGTATACCTCTAGATTCAAATCTTTAACATGACAATATTTGAATCGTCAGTAAGTCTATTTTTACAGTAAGCCTCTGAAAGCCAAAACTAAAATATAAAATATTATAATTACTGGGAGAGCTATGCTTTGATTTGTGAGAATAACCAAGGTGTTCAAGTCCCTAATGATGCTCTCACTCGCTGCTTTCTGAAGTCCCTAAAGGCTCATAGATTTGTTTCTCCTCACATTTATATCTGCCAACGATAAAAGCAAAGCTTTACCATGGTTCTTTTGCTACTATATCTACATGTTTCTGCCCCATTGCAAGGCTCTCCAAGTGTTGCCAATGCAGGAAGATTTACACTGAAATAAGTAGCTACAATGAAGATTCAGCAAAAACGTCACTTGAACTTGCTGCCTTCTAAAGCTACTGTTCAGGTTTCTTTACAGTGAACTCAAGCTGAATTTGCTGGTTATTTTAGGGTAGGACAGCTAAAGCTTGACTTATTCTCTGCAGGGTCAGACAACTGAAAGGTGACAGCTTAAGCAGTCCTAACACACAAGCATGCCACAAACTGCTCCAAGGCACATCGAAGTGACTGTGATTGTGTGTAATGGACACATTCCAAACATAACCGAGACATCTGCTGGCCACCAACAGCAAGAAATAAATAATTATGTAGTATATAATATAAAATGCACATGATGATGGAAAATAGGTGCAACGGCAATGCAAAGAAGCAAGCAAAACAAAAGCCACCAAATGAAAAGCCATGTATATACCAATATGCCGACAAAACAGCCCAGAAAAACAAGCTCAAGAAAACAAAAAACACATAGAAGCAAGCTTCTACCAACCCAGAATAGCAGGCAAAGCTGATGACTGTGGCTTTACTAGCCAAAAGTCCTCACAACAGTGAAGCTGTTGCTATCTTTGAGGAAGTAGTAGATGGGGACTCAGAATTCATTTCTCAGCTTTTCAATTCTAGTCAGATGCAAACTGAGCAGACATAAGAATGGTAGTTTATTTCACATTACTGACCTTTCAAAAAAAATATTTTCAAAATGACCCAGTGCTTCTAAATGGTTTGATTACTACCACACCCATACATACAATTTAGAGAACAGCATAGGAATTACAAAAAAAACTCAGCAACCCATAATTTGAAAGTGGTGACTTTTGCCTCCTCTTAATCAGAAATTATTTTAAAAGTAATGCAGTATATCATCCTACAGCGTATTTTACTTTCTTATAATTTTCAATTGCTACTGTCTCATGATAAAAATTTATGTAGCAGTTGAAATATTTTCCTATAGATGGGACAATGTGCAGATTTTCATGCACTAAACAGAACTGCAGTTAACTCCACTAGAACACAAATTTTCCATTTAGATCCTACTTGTAGAAAAAAAAAACAATTGAAATACAAACCACCTGCATCAGCTACATTCCTATTGCTCCCCTCCCTCATTTCCTCCCCTCCACACCATTTTTAACCTTTGTACAAAATAGAAACCTCAGTTCAATCAGTTTTCTGGAAAACTGGTAAAAACAACCACTGACCAAGGCCTAGGATCAGATGTTCCATGTTTCAGCCTGGAGTGAATTTTTGTTGGAAGAACAGAAAGAAATAGTAATGAAAATACCAACACTGAGCCTTTGAAAAAAAAAGTGCTGCAAAGAGCACCAACATATACTCCTTTGCAGGAAAGCTGTTTGTCAGAAGCATTTCTATAAGTGCTAAGTCTAAATGCAATTAATTATCTGTGCCATCAATTTCAAACCTGAGTTCCAAATCAATTCAAACTGTAAGATTTCCTGTCTAATGCAGGTTTGAGAGCAAACCAGTGAGAAAACTCTGCTATTGCATAGACAAGGCTAGCGCTTACATGGAATCTTTTTAGAATCTTACTTTCAAAATTTATTCCTACATCTACGACTATATCAGTATCTATATCTATTTAGAAATACACCATTTCCTCTTGCGAAATTGATGGCTGTGATGGATGCCAGAACTGGTTTGTTTCTGTTTTCTGCGTCAGGTATACTTTGCTAAAAGGGTAAAGTTAGATCAGAACAAAGGTGGCTAACTGTCTAGTTCTGGCTCCCGCACCTTGGGGCAGGGGTCCTTCTGGGAGAGGATGGCTGCTCCTTCCTTGGACAGCAAATGAACAGTTGACAGCATTGGAGAAGCCAGGAGTACTTCTAGCCAGCTGGCAATCTCCAGGCATGGAGACTGAGTGGAGCAGGGGTCTTGCGTGTGGCAGAAGGTAAACCCTTGCCAAGCCTGGTTGCTGGAGCAAAGAAGCCCGTGGAGCCTGAACAGAAGCCAGCTACTGAAAGGTCTCAACTGGCAAGCAAAAGCTTGAAGGAGAAGACATACTCCTCAAGGAGCTAGTGGATGGGAAGGAGATTTATTTACAATACTCTCTATTCAATCTCTTTCATAAGACCTACGTTCTACTTGTTTAAAGAGTGATCTCATCTAGTTTATTATTCTCTATTTAACGGACATGAGCTTCAAAAGCTTTCTGTAAGCTTTTTGACCGCTCTTTCTTTGTAGTGAGAATTGCCCCAAAAACAGGAAATTTCACCACAAGGTTCAAGCCTACTCGAGGCTCTGCTATAATAGTTTAAATAAAGAACCATAAAGTGAAATGCAGAACATTCTCTCTTACTTAAGTAACAGCAAAAAACAAACAGTAGAACATGTATGGGGGCATTCTGCAAGAATCTGGGGGAACATTCTGCAAGAATTTGGAGTTTGGTACACACTAAACAGACTTTCTATATACTGAAATGTCCGTGGGTTGCTCAATACAAACAGTAGTAAATATTTCTGGCTCCCCGCAGAAGCTAACAGGAGACACCAAGCTTCTTTTTAATGTGTCTGATACTAAAATACAGCTTCTATATTGTACTCAGGTGACAGTATTTATTCCTCCACTTTTTAAGAAGGTTGTACTTATCGCTGCATTTGTATTCCATGGGTAGTTTCTGAAAACTATTTATTAGTTGCACTGCGGCAACGACTAGACAGCCCAGGTAGAGCACAGAAAAGAAAGCTTTGTCCTTAAAGACTCAGCCAGCTCCATGCTCAATGGACTTGCATGGTTTCCTAGCCTCACTCCTAACTCTCCCTGCTCTTTCAGAACCTTCTCTGGAAGTTCTTTTTTTTTTCTTTTTTTTTTAATCCCCATTTCACTTTCTTAGAAGCCCAATACACCTTTTTGGCCTCTTCCTGACCTACATTCCCGAATCATTACCTTATCAATAGCTTGAAATGCCAGAATTTTTGCATGTTACAGAGATGCCAGAAAACGGCTAAAGAAGCAGAATATATATTTGACTTCTGGGAAATACACCTATGCCAAAAGAGTAATAAAGTATACCACCACTGATGTCTCCTTCCTGGATTCTTACATTGTAAGCGCTTATAAAAAAATAAAATGCAACAAAAAATATAATTGCATAATAAATTCCAATATGCCCTAAGTACATTATTTCAGTTTTCTGTAATTCCCAGGCACATATGATGTAATTAGTTTGCAAAGTATGAAATAATTATGCATAAAATACTTGTTCCTAAGCAGACACACTTCATTTATTTTACCTGTCATTCTCTTTTTCTGCGGAAAAGATTTCCTTTCAGAATGTTTTCTGAGACAGAAACAAGTAACCTTGATAATTTGCATAGTTTAGGTTATTATGAGTAAATTTTAGTATTAATGCAGTGTTTCAGCTGCATTAATTAGCAATTGTTGAGACTGACAACCACTGCAACAAACTGGTGGTCTGGTTCACAAGCACAAAAACCTGTACTTTACTTTTTGCAAAAAATAACACAACCATCATATGTAGTCATGTAGTGAAATCTTGCAATAGGAATTATATCAAAGAGAGAAAAGAAACTTAAAAACACAGTGTCATGGAAAAAAAATTAAAATCCACGTTTCATCCTGGGCATAAAAGGCAGTTGGATTTGTTAGATGTAGTAGCCAGAGGGCAGCATCTTTAATCTAATTTCTTTAAAAAGACTATATCTTAATAGTATTTTGAGTTTTATATTTGAAGAATGAGGAAGAAATAAACAACAAAACCCCCAAATCCTCCAGAGTAATTTGCAGATGTTTTGACAATACTAACTTGACATATGCTGCCACCCTGGGATTCACTCAAGAAAATTTTCTTCCTCATGTTAGAGCTGTTCCCTCTGTCTTGGGAATAATGTAACCAATAGCTGGAACCAGAAGAATTTCTGATGCTCTACAGGTTGTGCTAAAGTCCCAGAAATTTAATACTTAAGAAACTGAAAAAATCCCTCTGATCTCCAGGTTGTAACTTTCTGAATGCAGTACCGTCATCAAATGTGAATTAGTTTTCAATGAATGTATATTGTGTTTCCAGATATACTTGAATATACTTGAGAAGGCCTTTTGCTTTGTCCCTAATTAATTCAATACACCAAGATGCCCACAGGGATGATCTACAGCACTCGCTTATAGTTGTACATCAAAATCTGTCAGGCTACAGACGACCACCACAGCAAGAAAAAAAGAGACAGAAGGGTAGCAAATGGAAAAAAACCCCAAACTACTATTTTCTTCTGTGTTTAGTCTTCTAAGCCTTCATACTTCTTATCAAAACATTTAATTGTCCTTTAAAAAAATCATGTCCACATTGGTTTGTTACTGTACTACCAGTTTGCCCATTTCCAACTGATATGCAGTTAGTACACTGATGCCTAACCTATCTAGTAGCTACTTGCATGGTATCTGAACTCCAAATATTTTCAAACTTTTTAATTATTTGTATGTGGAAAGAAAATCCTTTTCCTTCCTCTTTCTTTCTAGTCATGCAATTTGATTATTTTCATACAAGGAGGCATACAAGGCTAGGCAGAAGTGTGGATATTTAGTAATCACGTTTTCTATTCCTGTTTTATGTGTGTGGTGAGGCCACGTCTGCCTCACCCCATTTCCACTCACTGGAAATGTAGTCCATAGCATTGCAGCTGTGAAACTACTACCTTTGCTCTTATAACTACCTGGTCGTGATTCCAACGGAGTCCAAAGGTCAGAAAGATAGATGAACTCCTAATCAGTCTAGAGCCATGATAGATTTCAGTACTGGGACAGAAACATTGAAATTGAATCTACTTGCACAGGTAATGCTAATGTAGACAGAAAAGCTCGTGGAAATACATTAGGAGTTTCTATGCAACCTATTAGATTGGCTGATGCATGTACCGTTGGAGTCCTTTAAAGGTGACATCATTTGTAAGTAAAATTAGCGGAAGTAACAAAACCTGAAGGTCACAATACTGGGGACAGATCTTTGGCTAATTGGGTGTGGAACAGTAATCTGGCCAATTTGCAGATACATAATGATTTTTTTTCCCCCATTAGGAAGGTGATTAGTAACATAGATGAGTTCAAAGAGACATTCCAAACAGCATCTTTCACAGTTTTGTGTCACTCAGATGCTGTGGATACTTCAACTCCACTGAATTTCCCAACCCATTCATGTACTTAATAAATCCAGGTCATCACTGAGGATGATAAGTAACGTGTTTGAAATGGAAGAATGACATAACAATCCTTAGAGATTAGTTTTACTTTAATTCCAGTGCATTTCTACTTCTCTTTGAACCCTTCTAAAGTACTTGGTAATCAAAAGGAAGAAACAATGGGGGCAACAGGAATATACTTCTTCTATCTCTAATCATCTGGTCAGCTTCTACTTTATGCTCTGGTTTGCAATATAATAAGCAAAGACTAGACGGCTTTAGCTGAGAAATACTGCTGAAATATTTGATTAGCTTAGAGAACAACATTCAGCAGCAAGCTGCTTTCTCCTTTTTATCTTTTTCAGATTTTTTGCACATTGGATAATGCATATGTCAAGGAGTACAGCAAACTCCCTTCATTAGAAGAGGTTCTGACTGTCTCACTAACAGAGGCATCTTCTCTGTGCTCACCTTGAAAAGGCCAGAGCACTGGGGATCCAGAACCTGTCCCTACACCGTTAGCTATTACTTATCAGAGTGGGCTGTATTTAAAGAACAATCTTAGATGCTTTACGAAGAAGATCCAAACTGCAAGGTAATTTCTTCAGTGAAACAATTCACCGTTTCCTGCAGTCTGGATGGAATGAAAACAGTTTAAGGTGACTTACAATGACTTACAATCTTGAACACATCTGCCAAGTGAGGTTTCACCAACTGTTGCCAACTGACAAAAGAAGGCCAGGACGATTATATGCCCTTCATGAATGGAATAAATATGGTAAAACTTTCCTGCATACCAGATTTTCTGCACTGAGCTATATTTTCTTCCACAATAATTTTCTGTATTGCCTTCAGTTTGTCTCTTTTTCAGAGCATTCAAGAAACATGGCAATATGTAAAAAAAGAACTTGCCTTCTAGAGTATTTATAATGCCTGCTTCTGGCATTAGAGAGGCACTGCACTTATGTTCTGCTTGCTTTTGAGAATCATAAGGATGACATTTATTCTCTGAAGGATGAGGGCTGCCTCACTTTCACATAAGAAATTTAAGTTTCAAATCTTTCCAAAACATACAGGTTTTGACCTACGAAGATGCTTTATTGTTTTATTGCATTGGGATAACGTTTAACTGTACCTCCAAAACTAAAGCAAGAACCACATTAGTCGGGATGAAATGTCATCTTACAAGGTCTGCTCATCTGGTTCCTTCTGCAATGGGGAATTACAGGATTTCCTATTATACTAATGCAACTGGACATGTGCCACAGCATGGTACCCTAGAAAAATCTTTAAAAATCATACTTCTCAAATGTGCAGCTGCAAAAATTAAAATTGCAAAATGATCTGGCAAGGTTAGAAATGGACAGAATTAAAATAAATGAGATTCAATAGATAAAAGTAATTGGTAATCTTATATACCGAGTTGGAGACTGGTATTTTGAAAGCAGTAATGCAGGACAGAAGCTCTGAGGATTAAAGAGGAAATTCTTTAACTATTATGTTCAAACGCAAAACCACTCTAAAAAGATGAATCCTGTTCTGGGTTGTACTAATCCTGGCAATTATGGTAAAAGGAAAAAATAATGCTACAATATTCCAAAACTGCATACATCATACTGTGTCATATAATGTAAATTACAGGTAGAAAGAGGCTCTCAGTTGGGAAGGTAATTTCTGAAGGTCTACCAATGAAATACTACTGCATAAGTAATACTACAAAAATGCAAATAATACAATAGAGAGCTGTAATAACAGTCCACACCTGCCTAAGAAAATACTAATACAAATTAATTTTTTTCTATAATTTTGAGGGTAATACTGAAAAAACAGTAAGTTTCAGGCTAAATGATAGTTTTTCGTAAGTGAGAAATGTAAGATAAAGACCTTATTGAAGTAGAAGGGATAGATAAATACTAATCCTCTTGCAAACTAAAACAAAGGTACGCAGATTTCTAAGTTTGCTCTTCTGTGAAGACCAGACCAGGTAATTTCTGCTCATGCTACTGATATTGATACTAATAATTGTGTTAACAGTACTTGAATGATTGCTGACCAAGGCAGATTTAAGCTTGTATAGGTATTAAAAAATGTCTAGCCAAACAGCACAGAGCTCTACCAAAACATTGTACATATTTTAAAGAACATCAGTTACAGTGTACTCACTTTTTTTCTTTAGGAGACTGCTCTTTACAGTCATTGCTGGTGACCTTCATGCACTGGCTTTAGTCACCTTTGGGTGCAAGGAATCCTAAAGGTAGGGAACATGGAACAACTCCACCAAATTTTACACTCAGCACTACTGGAAATTCAGTTTCTCCTCAAATCTGCCCATGTGCAATATGCTTTTCATACATGTCTGCAGCTGACCATGTCTTAAGGAAGCTGTAGAACTGAATTATACCTATATTCCTCTAACCTTGTAGATGGTGACATTACAGCTCTGCTCATTCATTAGCTAAACAATGATCCCATCATACTGAAAATGCTTTTAGTGGCACAAATAAGTAACACTCACAGCAGAGTCATGTTTACGGTACTGCTTCTTATTTCTTGGAAAGTCACAGCCTTCTAATTTCTAAAGAGTGCAGTCCTGTTCAAATGTGTTATCTCAGCAGGGTTTGGAAAGACTTTCTCACTTATTAAAGAACAAAGAGAGATTGCTTTCTAAGTGAGAACAGGTATAATATGTGTCTGTTCTTTCTGCACTTCTTGATCATTCATGTAGATACATGAATTAACATCATTCTTCCTGTAGCAGATGGCTACATTGGCCAGACATGCAGTAGGAATACTCATATGTCCTAACTACATTATGAAGTCAGACTCCCTGAACTCCTGCTGCAGTTAGTGGAGCAAGATAGCTTCCTCCAGAGGCCAATTAAGAACAGGTCACTGCCCTGAAAATATTCAGAACCTGAACAAAACAGCAAAGAAATCATCAACGATTGATAAGTCTATCTGCAATCAATCTACCAATTGATTCCAGTACCAACGTAGAGTCAACCACTAATGTATACGTCAATACTGAAGATATTAGTGGTGCTAGTGATGACTCGCAGATCTCATTATCTAGGGAATTGAAATACGGAACAAAGTATCAGGAGACATCTGAGACGAGTGCAATTCCAGGGAGGATTCTCAGAAAGCTCTTTGGTGGTTTCAACATCTTTTCTGACAGAGCCCTTTAAATTTTTATGATGTCTCCCATATAGCCTAACAGCACACAATCTGCCTCTGAACTACAAGTACATAGATGCTTCCTCTTTTGTGGGATTTGTCTTAGTTTTCCAGATGCAGGTGCGCTGTGAAAGAAACTATTAGTGAGAAATGGTGATCAAAACAGATAATTAAGGGATTGGAGCATCTCTCATACAAGGAGAGGCTGAGAAATTTGGGAATTTTAGCATGAAGAAGCAGCAAATCATGAACTTAATCCAAATTCAAAAGAAAAATTTGGCAGCAGAACTTTCTAGATCTCTAATTTTCTGAGGAACCTGGTCTAACTGGACATAGTTGGAGAATAAGGTTGGACTAGGTGACCTCTAGAGGTCCTTTCCAATGTGAAACATTCTGTGATTTTTTTATTCTAGATGTTTTGGGGGTAAAGAATCTACATGTCTACATTTGTGAAAATACACTTTTTGTGCAGCTATATTCCAAGAAGGTGGTGGCTTCAGAAGTGCAGCCATACAATATTTGGAGTCCAGAGTGGTGGCCAGACATATTCATCAAGCACTACCGAATACTGTTTGGAAAAATAAAACAAATATTTGACATACAATGGCATAAATGGCATACTAAGTACTAACAGCTGCACTGAACAAAAACTCTACCATGAATTAACAGTTACTGACAGTAACAGAAGTGTAGAATCATGCTACCATTGGTAGCATTTGTCCCCAATATCTGACACTTTTGGGGCCATTCACATACACCAGATATATTTGAGTATACTAGAAGAAACCTGTCCACGCTTAACATATATGTATAGACAAAAAACAGCTGACTGCATACTGGCTTTTTCATTCAAATATTTATTGAAGGCATTTTCTTTTTTAAGAGTTGGGGAAAAATATTCCTCTGGTTGGTTGTTTCTGCAGTTGAAATTATAGCAGTAGATACAGGATTGAAGACATTAATTTGAAAAGCAAATACACAGAGTAACTACCATTTACAGCTTCATAGCTAGAGAATGCTACTTACCCTTCACACTTGCAACGGATGATTAATTATATTGGTTCTCATACTGCACTTTTCTTAACTGGTATAGTCTGAAGGTTCACTAAGAAACCACCATAACTAACCTGTCTTCAGTTTGTTACTTTTGACAGATAGATTTGTGTGCCATACAAAAGGTAGCATTGAATATTTAAAAAATGCAAGAAGTTGTTTCAATGTTGACTGATTTTTGTGGCTATTTTTAATAGACGGTAAATCACTTGAGTATTGGAGATACAGTCTAAGAAGAATTTCTGTATTTACTGTGTACTACTGAATCATACATAATGGATAAGGAGTAACTTCCAATTCTGCTTCACAAGCTGTCTGAGACATGGCATAAGCAAAGGTATTTGGCCTTCAGGACAGTGACTGTTACCGTACTCTTTCTCGGGCTTGTCGACAAAGTGCCCGTCAAAGGACATTAATTGCACATTTGGATGATAATATGTTCACAGCATCAGATGTAATAAAGAGTGCTGCAGTAACAATCTGCAACACTGGATACATGAATGTTTTTGATATCTAAGTTATAATAGCCCATTTTTTAATTATACTGTGTCCTTGATTCCTCCTTCTCTCTCTTCTCTTCACTTCAGAGCTGATCATTTAACTCCTTTTTACCTAGCATTCATCTTCTTTTCCCTATTCTCCAGGCACAAAACTTAAGACCTCTATTTTAAAAAGTTTTTAGAAAAATAAACCTGTTGTCTATACACATGAATCTCCTTTCCCATCTTACACAAGTCCTGGTAGACTCAACAGTTCTGGAAAAATTCCAGATATCAAATATACTTCCTCTGGTATACAATGATATTTTAACACTACCACTTTTGACAAAAGCAGCGCTTTTTCTTCTGATTTCCGTTTTGCTTGCAAACTGTTTGCCAAGTTTGATGCTTTCCTCAGATCCTCCTCTTGCCCTTCTTTAATCAGTGTTTCCAAATTCTTCAACCAAAACTTACTAAATTAAATTGTATATTTAATTTCTTTCCCCCGTAACAGCCTTTAGTATACTCAATGTATGTTCACCTCCCAACTGACAGTATTTGTCCTGCCTCAGTGATCCCATCTTTCCTGATTTTTCATTCCTCTTACTCTTCATCTTCCTTCCTTCTTTTTCTTTGAAATCTTTCCTGACTGCACATATATGTGGGTGTCAGAAAACCTTGGAATAAGCTGTCTTTGACTTAATTTGTTCCTCCATCTAGTCTCTTCTTATCTCCATCAGTCTTTAATTGATAGAAAAACTTGTTGACATCCCTCCTAGTAACAATGCTCCCATTTTCTGTAGTAAGCAATTTTGTTTGATACATAATTTCTCTATAAGAATGAGGCCACCCAGAAGAAATTAGAAAATAAGAATGGGCTAAACCAACTGCATATGAAATACACATCTGGAATACTCATTAGTAACTCTTTAAATGGGAAGAGTACATAAAAATAATTCATTTATTTGTATTTAAAAATGTAAACCCCAAGGTACACTTTATCTTTTCTGTAACAGAAGTGCAAAAATGTAACAACTGAATTTAAATTACTTTACATTTATCAGCATCCTGAGCCATATAAGGAAGAATGTGGCCAGCAGGTCTAAGGAGATGATCCTTCCCCTCTGCTGAGCACTGGTGAGGCCACATCTGAACTCTTTTGGCCAGTTCTGGGCTCACCCAGTACAACAGAGACAGGGACATATTGGAACGAGTACAACAAAGGACCACAAAAGCGATTAAGGGACTGGAACATCTATCATATAAGGAGAAGCTGAGAGCGCTGGGACCGTTCACCCACGATGAGGTGAGATGAGGAGGCTTAGGATGTCGTCAATGTTGATAAATACCTGATGAGGGGAGTTGAGAAGATGGAGCGAGGCACTTCTCAGTAGTGTGTACTGACAGGCCAAAAGAGAATGGACACAAATTCAAATGCAGGAAATTTAACTTAAGCATAGAAAAAACTATTTTACTCTAAGGGTGGTTAGACACCTGCACAGGCTGCCCAGAGAGATTATAGAGTCTCCATCCCTGGAGATATTCAAAACCTGACTGGACACCATCTTCTGGGACAACCTGCTCTGGCTGACCCAGCAAGAGCAGGGCGGTTGGACCACATGGTCTCCAGGGGTCCCTTCTAACCTCAGCTAGCCTATGATTCTCTTGATTCATACAGGCAAAAGCTGTATCATAATACCTAAAAATAACCAACCCAAAAACAAACAAACAAAAAACCTCCAACATTTTCAAGCATTCCTCTTTTCCTTTTTGGCTTTTAAATTGCTTTCTTATAATGAACAACTGATATCCTGAATAGCACTCTGCTGAACTGTACTGAAGACAACTGCTTGAGGACTATCCATCCATAGAGACAAGTCTTTACCTGGTATTGCTAAAATGCTGACAGAGTAATGTGATGCCCTCTGGAAATGAGTGCTGTTCTGAGCAGGGCCTCCCATTAACATGTCTTTTTGCAGCACAACAAATCTAAACCCCTTTGATTGCATCACTGAAAATGTGTCCAGTTAGAACAACAGAAAGGGAGAAGCTGGAGAGACGGAAGCCTGCCAGACTTCGGTGGTGAGTATGCACGGATGAGCGCTCTCATGCTCCAGGATCACGCTCTAGGTGGTTGTGATCTGTTCTCAGCTGCGTTAGCTACTTAGAGGATATCACAAGCTTCAGCTCCCCAAGAAAACTTTTGCATCAACACTGAATTACAGCATCATGGTCAGTAATAACAACAACAGAGTTATTTGGAAGCTCTGGCAGCTTACACCTTCAGGGTTACTGAAAAGCCCAATAAATTACCTCTGTACCTAGGGTTAATTTCCTCATTGAGAATGGATGTTACTGCTAGCTAGGAATTTAAAATGCTTCCTCCTCAGAACAGCAATCCCATGATGTTACCAGGATTCATCTGGAGGCAAAAAAATCTAGTTAATAAAATCCCTAGTAGACAAAAAAATTAATTCTATAATCCGGTTATTAAAGGTGCAGTTATGAAGTGTCTGTAAATGCTGACTTATTGAATATGCTTTGGAACCCTGTAGGCTTGATAGCCAAGAATCGTACTGGATTACTTTATTTCCAAGAGGTCCATTCTAAGAGCAGGGGGGGAAATAATCAAATCATACAGCACTTAATAACCCTCAATTAAAAATCTGCATTTTTTAAAAAAAACACAATTATTTTGTAGAAAAATGCTCAGAGTTGATACTTTCTCTCAGCTTTCCTAAATTTGAAACTGTCTTTGAAGATTTAATGTTCTCTAGTTGAATCCTGGAAAGTATCACCAAACACTGATAGATTAAAACAGAATAAAAGACCCCCTCCCACCCACACACCTCCCCCCAAAAAAGGGGGAAAAAAAGCCCAGCAATCAAACAGTTGGAGCACAGAAAACGACAATCCTATCAATTTAAGAGGACCGGCAGATTTCACTTTAGAGCCAGGAGAAGAAGGGTAATCAGCACTACATGGATTAACGCTAATGCAAAGGCACTGCGAAGTTCTGTAAGAGAGCACAGGGAAGCTCCTAGTGTAAAATTTAGATCATGAGCTTTACACCAATAATTAGCATAGTCTGTGACCAGGTTGATCTCCAGGGGATGAAGACAAAATGAAATTCTCATATGCAAATTCTTCCCACAGCCATAAAACATTAAGTGGATTAAAGCCAAAAAGAGGCAACCCCCCCCCCTTTGTCTTCCTCAAGAGAACTTCAGAGGATAAAGTTCCTCGGAGATTGCTTAAATTCAGAAAAAGGGGAAGGGGGGTAAAAGACTGTGGAACTACTGAAGGATCTGGCCTTGGCGTGTCTGTCTAGATCCAAGACAGCTACAGATGAGCCTAGATGAAACATTACTGACTGTGACAGACAAAGCAGGATGGGAATGATGATTGTATTGCTCTGCAATGTGAACTGCGGTAGTCAAAGTAACGTCCTGAATTATTCTATGAATGTAGGCGCTGATCATCCATTTTAAAATTAAAGATATATTGTTCCCTGTGAAAATGAAATCAAAGACTCTGCTCTGATCTCCCCCATTATGGAACAAATCAGATAATGTAAATCAAGTATCATCTCGTAAGGTGATCTCTACTGGAATAAATTTGGCAGCTGAGACAGACATGTCAAAAAGCCACTACAACAATACCCAGGAAACTCACTGGCACTCTGCACTGTTATTTGGTCTCTGATATTTCTGTCAAGTTATTGAGGAACAGTGCCTAGCTCTACTTGGGGGTGAACTTACCACATAAAACTATAGCAAACATCAGAAACATGAATTCCTGTGCCTAAGGAAAATCTTTGGGCACTGCTGAAACCCTTCAATCATGCAACGACAGGTACCTAGCTGAGTTGTTGAGCTCAAGTCTCGGATGCGCAAATACCTAACGGCAACTGCCTGAATTCTCCTGGGTCACTTACCTGTGTGGAGGATGGGGGGTAGATCCTGGGTCTGCATCAGGGCAATTCACAAAGAAGGTGCTCCTCCACTTGTTTTACCCATGAACTCACCCGCTAGACATCATCAGAGTAACTTGCTAGATCTCCTCTTGCAGGCAAACTGTGGTTCTCCAAAACCTGCCTATTCATTGTCACCCCCAAACTTCTGGTTAGAATGCCTCCTCAGAAGGGGCAGACCCAGAATTTCCAACTCACTTGCCCATCTGCATGCCATTGCTACTGGACTTTGGGGCATTTGCCATTAAAAGCCTCCTTTGAAACTGTCCTACTTTGTATGAATACGTACTATACACATATAAATACACATTAATTGAAGCAAAGACTTGAACATTATGCCCCCATGTCTCCCACCTGTTAGCTCATCTTTTTTTTTTTTTTTTTTTTTTTTTTCTTCCCTGCTGTGAATTTTTGCAGTGGAATAGATTCAGTAAGTGAAGATGTGGGCAAAGCCTATTAAGAAAGTACAGTGGCTAGACAGGGCATTCTCTGAGAAGGTTGGGAGATCACGGGTCTTATTTCTGGTTTCTATTAGAGACTGTGGCAATTGAAAACCTTGTCCCTCCCTTATGCATCCCGCTATCAGTGATTGCTGTAACCACCTGGCTACTGGCTATGCCAAGCAGCCTCGTCTGTTTTTCCATTTGTGTCTGTTTCAGTGTGAGGAAGATCTGACCCAGTTTAAATGACATCTTTTAGAGAGAGTAGAGAATCCCAAGAAGCACTAAATACCTTCCTTTAGGCTGAAGTTGCTTGTCCAGGCTTTATTCCCCCTGATTAGGTTTTTCCTAATGTTTTGGTTACAAAACTTCTGCTTCAGCTTGTTGTCTTTGGAGAACCCCACTCTTAATTTGTCTTGATCTCTCGGTACATTTCTCAGAGAGTTTGAATATGTAATTTGAGGCAGATATTTACTATAGGTAGAAGTGCTTTTTGTGGAACCAATCTATTGTTTCCTTAATGAGGAAGAACTGGTTTTCATTAAATGGTCACGTGTGATAAAGTCACTAACAAAAGCCAAGTGTTGACTCTTCAACCTCTCACCACACCTACTTGACTGTTTTCAAAAGCCGAACACCAGGTAAGATTCTCTTTTCTGTCATCATATAACGAATGATATAAGTAAACTTAGGTACTGGGCATGAGTTATCAACATACAGTGCCAAAGTCTATACAGATTCCACAAGAGAGGCATACATAATGAACTTACCTTAACAAAACTTTTTTAAACATCTCAGTTCTTGCTACTTGTAATATTAATACTACTGATATTTGAATGTGTGAGGTATGAAGAGTTCTGTATAGACCAGAACTGACTGAGTGAGGAAGATGTTTATTTTTCTAATTTCTCTTTTGGTGTGCAGGGAAAAAGGGTGACATTTCCATGGTTGAAGTTAAAGACATCTCTCATCTGAAAAATGGATTCTGTTAACATCAACAATGTACAATCTATACAGGGTATGTGTATCAACTTAGAGGAAAAAATGAGGAAAACAATCGTTAAGACAAACAGCAGACTAAACTAAACCTGACAGACTTGAGTGATGACATAATACCCTCCTACTCTGTGATGGTGACACAAAAATGCCAAAGGACACAAAGCTGTCAGTCTTGTTGTTTATCTTCTATCTAAGACTAATAAAGGGAGGTTGGTGATTGACAGAACAGACATGGGCACAGTCCTACGCATACAGTTTGCACGCTGTTTGAAAAATGTATTGATGGTTTTAGGGGTAGCTTGTTATTGCTTTTTTCTGCATTACCTTTGTGATCTTTCACAAACTTTTGATAAAACTTTTTAAAAGCTATCATTGCTTTTTTAAATTCATGATTAGTAGTTATAATTCCTAATATTGCAGTACCCTCATAACTCATTAACAGTTATCACCTTCTGAACAAGTGTCCAATTTAGTTGAAAGCAAACCTAAGTTTTGCATAACCCCTTAGGTACTATCATGGTGAATAATGGAATATTATCAAACATATCTATTTTTAGCTATCTCAGAAAACAGCCTAAATGCATCCTGCTACATCAGCTCCCAGCTACTAAAAGTGGAAAATGACACAGGTCTCTGTAGAACACAACACTGAAGCAGCACCATTTAATTTTAGCACATAAATCTTGTAAGGCAGGTAAAACTACAAAGAGAGAGAACAAGGAACAGTTTACATAGTGAAGAGTTGCTGAAAACAAGTGACTTATTTGGTTATTGCCTCAATCATTCTGTAGGAAACAACCGGTAGAAAATACTCTGAAATGAACCAAGTATCTTTCAGAGTCCTGGAGAGTAATTCAATGAAGAAGTCTGTGTTACTGAAAACACAGGAGACAGCATTTTCAAAATCTTCCCCTAAGTAAATGTGTCTGTGTGAGGATGCAATGCCAGTAAAATTCAAATTATTCTGCTTTATTAGTCAAGACTGTCATACAATTGAAGAAGGAACCCTATAGAGCCACACTGTCTTGCAATTCATTCCTTTCACTGGAGGGGTTACACAGGCCTCTGCTAGCAAGGTACATCTTTAAGACTTCCAAGAGATATCTTCTTTTCTAAAAGCAAATATACACAATAATAAGAAGGGCATTTGGATCCTGATTGACGCTTCCCCTCATACAGAAACTAACACTGAGAGGCACAATACTGAGGAGCAATATGTTTCCCACTGAGACTGGCCTGCTCCCCTGCAAAGTGCTGAACGTACTCCTGAGAAACATGCCATCTGCTTCTGCTTTGGATCCCAGTTTGTTGTTTGACCTTGTCTGGAGGCACTTTAGCTCACTGAGCCTATGATTTCTAACCCCACAAAGCAACAGTGACTTTTCCTTCCATCTAACACGCACTGTAAAGTGTTACTAGGAGAAAGGCAAGGTGCAGGAGAAAGGTGGAGATCTCGTTCCAGAGTGGACTGGAAAATATTCCTTTATTGACACAGAAATGCAAATTAGCTGTGTTTTATCAGCTCTGTTAATCTCCCAGTTACTGAGTGCTGGGGCACCAGCAGCAAGGACAGGAAGAGTCTTTGGCTGGAACAGCTGAACTGAACAAGCATACCCCTATGCTTTTAAGCCCCCTCACGATATGTCCACGTGTTTGCTGCTGCGGCATTTGAGACGGAAGTTTCAGTTCTGATCTCCTCCCTGACACCAAACCAGTGCATCCTCCTCTCCCTTATTTCAGTGATTTCGACTGATGACAAATACATTTTTTAAGTTTCAACAAATAATTTATCTTTAAGGTCGTGCTTTGGCAGTATATTTAACACCAACCAACGTATGTGAAGGATAATTGGAAAACTCCCCTTCCTTTCAGTTAGATATGTTTTAATGAGACGTGTCAGTGTGCACCACAGTGTTACAGGCACATTATTCCAGCTCTTGAAGTTATTTTTTTTTGGCATCACATCTCGGTACCTGAATCCCCCCCCCCCAGCTCAGAAATGCACGCCCTATCATGTCTTACCCTTTCACTAACGTATAAAACCTGTTTAGCCAGTGGCCTCAGCAGCAGGTAAGTGTTCCTCCACCCCCTTGCCCTGCACTCCATTCACATTTCTGGTAATAACAGAGTATTTTATTGCTTTTTCAGCTGCAGGAATCTGCCAGTGTTTCAGCCATCTTGCCTTCCTTGGGGCAGGATAAGAGGAAAATATATGAATGAAATGCATGAGAGGAATAGAGTGGGATTTTATTTGCAGAAGTGCGCATGAGCTCAACTGCTTCTTCTTGTTGCAGTACCGCTGTTAGCCTTCTTAAAGAGATCTGTGCCTCTTACACGCACATCCCTAGAAATTTTATATAGAAATCATTGCATTTTAATATGAGTATCTGCCCTTATTTTGTCTGCATTTTTTGTTCGGAAATTAGGGACTTGTTGCTATTGTTAATTTTATAATAAAAATAATCTGATGACAAATTTCATCTGATATATTTAAAGCAGCAACATGATACATTGACTGTCACTTAAATATACAGCCACAATACCATGTCATTACTCCTCTCTCCATGCCACACTCCACAGTGAAACCCAGCAACAATTAAATGAAAGCATTTAAACAAATTCGTCGTTTCAAGGGCAGCCTAAAAATATTAAAAGATAGCCTGAAAGCACTGTGTTCTTTACACCCTGATGTCAGCCTCCTGTCAAAGTAGCTTTATTCTGATTATAAAAGAATGTGATCTTGACTGAAATAGCAATGAAGGGAAGCACTCAGTCAGAACTGCTCAGATGCAATTCCTGCTCTAACACATCCCTTGTTGTAAACAGATTCTCAGATGACATTGGATCAGTTATGTTTCTCCCTCAAAATCTTAAGTGCTTTGCTAAAGCAACATCCCAAAGAACTTTATGATAGTAAATGGAAATCACACGCAGCTACATGCAACAACCTGAAATAAACAGTGGTACTGGGAAGAGAATAGCTCTTAATGGGACTACAAAGATGGACATTCTGCTGGCAGAGGCCGAGCCAGAGCCCATCAATGACAGTGGTAGTGCCTCTGGGATAATGTATTTAAGGGGAGAAAAAACAGGGCAACAGCAGCAGCCAGAGAGGCCTGAGAGCTTGCGAGAGCCACAGCCCCCCAGGCCGGGGCAGGAGGAGGCCGGGGGGCTCCAGGCGCCGCAGCAGAGACCCCCCGGCAGCCCCTGGAGAAGCCCCCGGCCAGGCGGGCCGTGCCCCCAGCCCATGGAGCCCCCGGGGGAGCAGCTCCCCCCCGCAGCCCGGGCAGGACCCCCCCGGGGCAGGGGGTGCCCGCAGGGGGCTGTGACCCGCGGGCAGCGGCGCTGGGGCAGCTCCTGGCAGGGCCCGTGGCCCCGCGGGGAGAGGAGCCCGGGCTGGGGACCCCGCGGGGACCCCCCTGGGGCCGGCTGGGCCTGGGGGGCTGCGCCCTGGCAGGGCCCCGGGCTGGGGCAGGGGCAGGGGGCGAGGAGCCTCCCCATGGGGGGCAGGGGCGGCAGGGACAGCTGTGAGGGACTGACCCCGGCCCCGGCCCGGCCCGGCGCTGCTGGGGGGGCAGGAGGTAGAGACACCGGGAGTGGAGCTGAGCCCGGGAGCAGGGACGGGCTGGGGGAAGGGGGTTTAAGTTTTGGTGTTATTTCTCATTACCCTACTCTGATTTGATTGTTAATAAATTAAACTAATTTTCCCAAGTCAGGCCTGTGTTGCCCATGACGGTAACTGCCCAGTGCTCTGCCTGCCCTTATCTTGCCCCAGAGGCCTTTCCTTACATCCCCTCCCCCCCGCCCAGCTGAGGAGGGCAGTGACAGAGCAGCTCTGGTGGGCACCTGCTGTCCAGCCAGCATCAGCCCACCACACATCCTAGCTTTTAAATAAAAAAGAAAAATATCAACACCAGACTCAAAGTAGAAGAAAAATTCAAAGTAGAAAAATCAAAGTAGAAAAAAAAGAAAAAAGATTTGCACAGTGGTGTTGAACTTTAGCAACCCAGCTGTACCCCGTGGAGCAGCCGTCCTGTGCTCCCAGCCACAGTAGAAACATCTTGTATATGCACAGTCCCAGAGAAGTGTTTACTTCTTAGTCTGGGCATACTTGGCATGTGAAATCCCCTATATGATGAAAGAGTGGTGACTCTGAAGGGACATCACCTGAGCAGCAGTTTACTACTGTAACTTCCTTTGTTATCTGGCCAAAGCATGTACCATGTCACGATCTCCTATGGATATGCATGGAAGTGACACTCACTGCAAATGTGCAATGTCACTGAACATAGTTGAATGCCATTGTATAAGGCTGGACTAAGAAGAAAGCTAGGCTAAGCTGTATCCAGAAAGTAAGTGGGAACAGGATATAATACACAATGAACATGTGCTTCTATGTGCAAATGTACTTCTTGTTAGTCACTGCTCGAATTATGACCTTTTGGATAGTCTCAAAGTAAAGCACCACAAAGTGTGCATTATAATAAGGAACAAAAGGTGATTCTGCAGTGGACGATGTAGTACCACGGTAAGAATATCAGACCTAGCGTGCAGCTAACAGCATAGTGCAGAGGCATCTGAGACCAGACCAGCTGCATGAGCTGGGCTCAGCAGCAGTAAGGTAAGCACAGTGATATGGCTATACCACTCTGGGGAACCATGCTGGCGTTTCTGCACAGTACTTTGGTTGGCTGCATGTCTCAGTCAGTATCTCTGCCTGCTGATTGAGCCATAGATATTTTTCAAGACATCTTGATAGGTTTTTGTTTCCCTAACATAGCAATGCTGAAATTGACTGTGGGAAATTTCCAAGTTTTTCCTGTCTACTGAGTTGAACCTGATTTTACTGGCACATTGATTGCTGAAAAAAACACCCCACAAAACAGAGAATTGTTTTATTCTTGTAATTAATAAGGTGTAACCTTCATGTTAAGGAAACCTTTTATCCTTCAGATACTGCACTATGCCGTTACAAAGTGGATAATAATAATTTGTCCAGCAGGACTAGCAAGAGTGCATCAGAATTCACAGTAACGATTTACAGGGCCATTGATTGCTTAAATATTTGATCAGTCTGTATCATTCATCTATTGCAATATTTATTCTACATTTAAGTAGTTTTCCTATGCTCATTATCTCTGGAAATCATATTGGGAGTTGTAGTCCTTTGAACAAGTTCTTATAGTACAGAATAAAAAATGGGTCTTAAGTCTATAAACAGAAAGATAAACCAGAAATTATTCTCTATTTTTTATTGCAAGGTGATGTTTTTGTTAATCAGACTACCAGAATCAATGCACCATAAAAGATTGTTTGGCACAGACAATATATAACACAGATAAACTTAATTACTTTTCAAAGGGCAAAGAAAACTGTTCTGGGAAATAGCAAACAGGTTTCTTACTGACCTGACCTGAGCAGACAGAGCTGATAGCTGCTATACCATAGCTCAGACACGGTTGTATTTTACAAAACTTCAGCCAGGCATAGGCAAGTTACCTGCTGTAGGAATTCTAGAATTAAGTGTTTTCACAGATGTCTTTTTACTCTGTGCTATTAGATCTGGTGGAATATTAGGATCAGTGAGAGCCCTCTATAACTGACACTAGAGATTTACAGTGAAACACTTCTTTAGTCAAGACAGCATCCATCACTATTATTCATACTGAGAGGCATCTTAATTGGCAAGAAGCCCTGCTGCAATCAATTATGAGGCAATTCCTGCCTGTGGTAGCCTTTGGTCCAAGTGCGTCACAGTCTGACTCAAAGGGATGCCTCCACTCCCTTCCTTCTCCTAACAGGAGAACGTGGTATTTCAGCAAAGACATTCTCAAGGACTCATAGTGGGTACCTGGTTATATCAGCACCAGGGCAGGTAGTTTTGTGCATGATTTTCTTATCCTAAGGCATAGAGGCTCACAGAGAAGCAGACATGGGCCATGTAACCGGTTACTTGGAAATGATAGTTATGAGAACCCATGTAGCTCTTCATCTAACTGCCCAGACTGTGTTCTCTTTTGAGCCAAGAGGAAGTGAAAAACATACTGACAAGACTGTATATTTTTTACTGAGATTAGGATAAGGGCACAATATTAATGAATTGTAATCAGATTAACTGATAGACAAAGAGAATTTGCAAGATCTACCTAGTTTGTATCCAAGATGGAGACCTATGTGATGCAGATTTGCAGTGCCACTGAAGAAGACAGCGCATGCTTAGGAGAGAAAACTGATAGTAAACATGACATTATCTTCCAAACTGTAAGGCACGGTAGACAGACAATCTCTCAGATCAGTATATAAATACATAAAAACCTCTCAAGTACTTGCAGGCATACTTGAAACAACTTGTTTTCTTCAAGTTAATATCATGACTTCCATAGTTCACATTAAGTATTATTATCACTGATTTTACAAAAAAAAATATTCTCCAAAACACATCTCAGAGGTATACTAGACTATACTACTTTCATGAAATAGGAAGTTAGTGACATAAAATCCTTCATCAATTATCTTAGTGTAGTCCTGTTCTGTTACAATCCAATTTATGCTGCTCAAAATCTTCGGAGCTACTTTCTCCTTGAATGATGTCTCTGCTTCTTTTACTTCGCTCTTTGTGGCTTACACAGCATTTCAGATTTAATAAATCAAGCCCTAAAAAAATTATGATTATTTCTGTTTCAAGATTTCTTCCCACGTACTCTTCCCCTATCTTCATTCTCCCTTCCTTTCTTACGTCACTGTACTTCACAAATGTACTTTGTTTTTTAGAGTTTTACTAGTCTTTATTTTTTTAATGCTGTCTCTTTATTATATGCTACTGCTTTTATTTCTTTTGTTTTCCCTTTATCCTCTTTCACGTCTCAGTACTGTTATAGTGTGCTGAAGTACACCGTAGGAGACAAGCTACCATGCATCCTAAAGAGGACGTATGAATGTAGAGGGGGAAGGAATCAGCCTGAATCTCGGTTCAGTTCCCTTTTTTCTTTTTCCTTTTTTTTTCTTTATTAACAAGGTAATTACTCAGTTGTGCTGCCAGTATCTAATTATATTGAATATTATTTTGTTAGACTTTTCTCTTTACTAATTACAATGTGTGTAAGGTCTTTTGTACGGTTGTACCCAACACCATGATGGCTGTGGCTTACACACTTTCATAAATAAATTGTAAACTGCCATTTGAACACAATAGAGTGACAGGCATATTAAGAGATAAGATAACATGAACGGGACTAAATAGTAAATTATTCCATATGATTTCTGAGATAATCACATTAAGTATTAAAAAACATTTGAAGAATGCATAAACTGTCATATCTCAGCTCCCCTGTCTCTTTCTCCTCATACTTTCACATGCCGTTTTTCTCTTTATTTCCATACTTATATTGAAAATATAAATTAATGGAAATACTCTTTAACAACCAATCAACCAGTCAGAATTTAAAGTGCATGCTTTCAGGTGTTAATCCAATTTCTTCTTGCATGCCATAGGAAGGTTATGGAGCAATGGATTCAGAGCCATGCTGCCTGCACGAGACGCAGACATAGTGATGGCACAGTAATGGCCAGTCTCCTGCTCCATGTAAGACAGGGTAACTGGTAGGCCTGCACTAATGATGAATTTCCTCTTTAAGAAGCTTTAGTTATCATTACTTAAAACCCTCCTGTTTCCTAAAACCACTTAATTTTCAGAATTTGCAAAAGTCAACAATTACTTATTTGGCAACTAGAACAGGGGTAAACCATTGTGTGGCAGGTATTTCAACGAAACTTTTCAATGCTCCTGTTTTTCTCCCTCCTGTTTTTCTCCTGCCCTTCCATCCCCCTCCAAACATATTTATGTTCTAAGCTGTCCACTTCATAAACATACAAAATTTGTACACCTGGAACTGACCTCAGGTAGACATGAAAAGAAGGCTGAGTGGCAAATAATTCAGTTATGTCTGGCTGTGATTTCATATTTATATATAAAGTAGCAGGGGTTTTGTTCTGTTTTATTTAATAACACCATCTCAGAGGTACAATTCTACAATACGTATTTAGTCTAGCAAATAAAGAAAAAACCTGATTTATTAATGCATTTACATAACCATTTGTTTTATTTTTTTGAATACTTGTTCTCAATTATTACCTGTTTTTGTAATGGTAATTACTTTGTTAATGCTATGTATCTATAGTTCCGTTACAGTGCAAAATAACTGTGGGAAGTAAACTCCCAGTTCTCTCTTAACATTTTTTCCAGTCTTTTTTAAGTTACTCTCAAAATATTATGAGAATTGACAAGTTTCCCATTTCTGATTATACTTATTCTAGTAATCTAATTAGTTCTTCCTGTTCTGTGATTGTTATGCAATTATATTATGTCACAAAAACTGCACGTTCTGTTAAATTGTTTCTTCATGAAGTTTTAGCATATTAAAAACAAGACAAAAAGCATTCTCTGTAACAAAGCCATAAATAACCCCTGGCATTTATATTTTTTTATTATTATTTATAAAACTCTTATTAAAACTCCAGCCTTTCAATTTAGTGGAACACATTGAGTATATGAAAATAAAATCTTGCATCATAACACACTATCTTTGAAATGTTCTGTGCCAATCATATTAGATTGTTCTCATTGACTCAATCAGGCATAATTTAATCAGAAATAAATTAACTTCCTCTATTAGAGTAAAAATAAACTCTTGATTCATATTCATTCCCTTAAAATATTTGCTTGTATCCGCAATCGTGTAAGGATTAAGGGGCTCAGCAGGCCCTATGGTGAAGTGATGCATTTGCAGCTGATTCCTTGGTCTATGTTCCAAAGTCTGCAACACACGAGACATTACGTGTGATGATGGGTGTCTTGGCTAATGACACTGAGACTGTATGAAATGAGCAGCCGATAATCTCTCTTGCTGTAACTATATCTGTAGCTATATGCCAGTTCTTTGTTTTAGCTAACCATAGCTAAAATGAGGACCATTTTCTTAGATGCACTACACCTGTAGCCTAAGTAAGAATAGTTGTTTTCCTAAAAAAAATAAATACAAGTGAGCTTGACCACAGAATAGCCTCTGCACAGAAACAGCAGATGACCCTTTGTGGGCAACTTTCAAAATTGAATTGAATAAAATACTTGGAAATGATATCCCAAAAATAACCATCTTGAACCAGGAAGGACGTAACCTTCAGTGAAGAAAGAGATTCATTATCAATATCAAAATGTTAAATTTGTGTGGGCAAAGTCTTCAGTCTCTCCAAGCCTGTCTGGTGATGGTGTAAGTTTTTGCCTTTGCCTAGCCTCATCTTATGCCACAGTTTGCCTAAGATCATCAAAGAGAATAATTCAGTATAGCTGTTTTTTTCCTTGTGCCTAAAACTCTTAAAGTAAGGCATCACCAGACTAACGGTATAATCCATGAGAATAAGGTGGGGTTGAGAATCAATACTTTAGTCATTGTCTGAGACGAAACATGTAGCTACCTCAGGTGATACAGAATATGGACAGAGCAATCTGCATCGGACTCCAGGATGGGCGATTACAAGCATCTATTAAACAAATGCAGGAATGAGGGACAGCCTCAGACGGGACTGAAGAAAACACTGGAAATGCAGAATACTGAATGAACTGCTGTCCTCTAAAATCCTTTTGTGAAGAAACAGCCTTGATTCATTCTGTGTCAGCAAAAACTGTCAAATGAATGACACACTGGGGCATTGAGCATTCATGCTTCACATTGCCAAATGAAAGAAGAAGATGAAAAGGTCCATCTTGATACATTCCACTCTTTCCCTAATGGTTTATGTAATGATAAGTATTATGTATCAAGCAGATGGGAGAATTGAAAAAGAGATGACATTTGATGCATATGTTAGCATCTCCTCATTCTCTTACATGAAGTGCTCCACAAGGTGGGAAGAGAAAGAATTAATTCTTTTTGTTTTCCCTAAATACCATTTCTGTGTGAGAAATCCCCGTTTATAGAAGTACTCTAAATGAACAGCTTATTTACTGGGGAAGACCATGATGGTTGGGATCAAGGTCACAGTCACTTTCACAGCTTCCCTTTAGCAAGTAATTTGGATGTTTGGTCCTTTTCTCAAAACCTTTTCTCAGCGATGGCCCAAGGCCCAGGTTGCATAACACACCACTGATGCAAAACCTTTGGGAGACTTGCTACTGTTGCCTCCCACGAGCTGTATAACCACACTGTTTTACTGCACTGAGAATTACCAAGTACGGGCATGTGACTTTTCTTTATTTATAAATGCCCTGGCTCCTATTTTTCCTATTAACAGCCTGACAAGGAAAAAAAAAATTAGTATTTGCACTCATCATTTTCTCCTTAGCCTTTATGAAAATGAGAGTAACTACTGCAGATAGGCTTCTAAAATAAATAAAAGGCATGTGCTCTTTTATACTGCTTTGTTTAGCACAGATTAGGAGAGGTTACCAGCTAAACTGTTTCTCAATTACAATTCCAGTTGGCTACCATTTAATGGTTTATTTCTCTGAGGCAATAAGAAGGCAATTTTACACAAATACTTTCTACCTCAGGTGTTCTCTCATACAGAGCCCCATTCTCATTCAACATACCCATCAATCAATATATCTGTATTTCCCTACGGAAGGTTAGTGAGAAGCGAGGGCAGTGATGTTTTACATGCATGGCATTTGGTAAATCCTTAATATCTTGCTTAGTTTAACTACTGCTGCCAAGTGCCTTACACATCCTTCGGAACAGGGCCCGGAAGCATAGCTCCTGTCTTTGTAGCTCCAGGCAGGCAGAACTGAGGCAACCGCTGTGTCCAAGGAGGAGGACCCGGATAATATCACAAGGATTGCCCATGCTCACTGAATGGAGGGGGCTAGCAGACTTCTGTTCTTGAAAATTACAGCCAAAGACATTGTGAAGAAAAAAGTGAAGAAAAAATATAAAAGGATGGGTTTTTACTTATTCTTGTGCAGGATAGAGTTCGCCAAATTTTCTTACTGATGCCAGCTATTCTAAAATTATGCTTCAAATATTTCAGACATACATTTTAGAAGGGGTTTAAAAAGGCACAACTATTGTGCTGATTTAGAATAAATTAGCAGTTGGTTTACTTGGAAAATCCTAATCCAGAGTACTGCAACACATACTATGCTGTCTCATACCTCAAGGGAAGTATATATTGCCAAAACTGCACATAACTGTTCAGGGATCTCCTTGGCTGTTCGCTGATCTCCAGGCATGAGATAAGATGTAGTTTTGAGCCACACAGTTCCGGCTGATACAGTGTCTCTTCCCACACAAGGCTGGGATAGGCAGAAATGCTTAAAATGGAAACGGCTCAGTGCAGAACAGACAAAAATGAAGGGAAAATGTTTTCCATGCCTGGCTTTTAATTCTGCAGTTGTTCTTGCCTTTGACCAAAACTGCTGACTTCCTGAACGTGCTGCAGCAGCCCTTCTTTGCACAGGACATGGTGCCACCTAAATTGGGCTCTTCATACTGGCAATGCTCATTTACTTGTTACTTTTCACTCTTCTGTTAATCAGCATTGTGGCAACTCTAAAAGTAGAGAAAAGGGTTAAGATATTTGCAGAGCTGTCTTTGAAAAGGAGGTAGAGGAGCTCTTTTTTGCACTTTAATGCTGGATGCTTTGAGTGCTTCTTAAGAAGGTAGAATACCTGAATCTGCATATAGTCCAACTGGATTTTTTTTTTCTATAAAACTGTAACTGTACCTAAGTTTTGGATACCCAGATAGAAGAAGCACACTTAATTTCTGTACAAAGGATAAATGAGGGTGCAGACTACTAAAATAAGGGGGGACAAATAGAAAATATTCCTATTTTATCTGTATTTAGAAGGAAACATTTCCATTAATACAATGGCTGCTACTTTTTAAAGTCATAATGAGTCATGCAGTTATTGATGCATAACATAAAAATTTTTAAAGTCCTTATAAAAACTAAAGTTATTGTTCCTGAGTGTTTCCAGGGCCAGTATTTTCAGTTGAGGTACATCAGTGCCATTCATATAATGGAAAGAACGGAGTTTTGGGAAAGCCTATGGAATAGCCTTTAATTTTGATCTCAGTCAGCTGGGAAGCAGATGTTTTGAGAACTACTTAATGGCAGAGGATAAGGTCTAACCCAGTTGTGACAGTATTTCTAGGCACATCATTGCAAACAGTTACTCATGTGGATGATACCTTGTTATCACTGTAAGAGCATGAAAATGGGCACATAAACTTGAAATATTGCAGTTCTAGAAAAACCCTAAGATGATAACTGAGTCACAAGATCCTTCACAGCCCCAGGGCAATAGTCTTATGTCACTGTAGCATAGATTTGCCTGCTTCTAGTGCATATGAATCTTGAAAGTGACAACAGTCACCACATTTATGACAAAATGACTTAATAAAAGTGGAACAAACTATAAACAACATTCAGTAAAGCTACAAATTGAAATTTGACGAGTAAACTTCTCAAATATCCTTTGTGAGTTGTATTACTTTCTTTTATCTACTTTAGTAACACATCTTAAGAAAATGGATATCAGAAGAAAAGAAAATGGTCCATTTAATTATGGAGCTTTTATTCACTTTAAAATATTAATGAATGTAAAAATATTATTCTGTTTATATGACTTATTGGAAAATTACAACAGTGACTCATTCAGCAGAGAAGAAAAGCCTTATTATCTCAAAGCTGTTGGTACAAAATGTGAATGAGTGTTCTGTAAGGGGAAACATAAGAGGCAAAGATGAAGGTTTTTTTGGAAAAAAAAAAAGAAAAAAAAAAGAAGTAAGTAGTTCAGAGGGAAAAGTCCATTAACTTAAGAACATTCTGTCCCTATTTGAGCTGACAATAAAGGGAAATTAAGAATTCAAGAACTGTAATTGAAAATGAGACAGTTTTTTATAAACAAAGTTCTCAGGACCCGGGTATAAACATGTAATCCTATTGAGTTTGGTGGATACAGCTTCTCTTGCAAATACCTGATGAGCTTCTCCGAAGAATTATTTTAAAATTAGAAATTAACCATATTTTTTTGAGGTACCTGCAGGGTCACTTAGGAGTGGTCCTTTTCTATAAATGTCAACTCTTGATTTTGTAAAATGCATTAAAAATAGTGACATTATTTAAGTTACTAAAATGAATACATCATACAATGAATGAATAAATAGTATATATTATATATATATATATAAACACACAAAATATTAAAGATAATATCTAATATTACCTGTATGGTTCACTTAATAACTAGTGTTATCAATCATAGGTACTTCAAAATGGCAATGAAACATAAAGCAACAAATGTTTTCACATTCAGATAACTGTTTTCCACAGCAGAAGAGGAAAAGATTGAGATAAAATCGTTTCTGAGCTCAGGAAAAGATTGGAACTGAGTCCTTAAGCAACACTCTGAATTCCCAATTCCAATCAAATTCCAAATTTGCAACAGTTCATCATCTATCAGTCTAGGACATGTGAAAGAGCAAACTGTTGTGTGATACCCTTTCATTTTTGTGAATGGTTGATAGAATGAGTACTGGCAGAAAGAACATCAGTAAAGAAAACAAATTCTGAATACTGCTAGTATGCATCAGAGTAGACTGCAAATATGACAATAATCTGGATATTTAAAATGTAGCTCAAGGCATAAACCTACATGAAATTGTCATTATCACGTATTTAAAAGTATTCAAATGTTACTGTCAGTCAATTTAAGAATATTGTAAAATTGAGTTAAAAAGACAGGTAAGCCTCTCCAAACCACTTAGGAAGGAAACTTCCTGTGATTAACACTTCTACAGACAGAAGCCCTTGTTACTTGCAGCTTTTACTTGTGGAGTTTAACAAGGTCACAATCTACTTATAGTAGCAGCTGCTAGGACATTTATCCTGTTAACAGTTTCTGGTTTAATTATCATTGTTATCAGAGGTAGTACTTTTCATTACGGCAGCACATAACATACAATAAGAAAAACCCACATCCAAAAACAAATACTGGAAAGGACCCATAGATCAGAATGATGTAAGTAGGTTTATCAGAAGTTTAGTACACTTTTTTTTTTTTTTTTTAAATAGTAGTAAATGTTGGGGATTATTTTATGCATACTGCAGTCTAGCACCTCTGACCAGCCCATGTTACTCTTCAAGCCAAAACCAGGACCACAATGCTATTTAAAGACTTGATTCATTTGAAATACCACCAGTAGAAGAGATTCCTCTGGGTCCTGCAGACACTCAGTAGAAGGACCAAATACTGAAGCTGTTGAAGAAGAGAACTTGTTAAAAAAGCCTGCTCTACATTACATTTTCAGTGAGAACTGGCATCCTTTTCAATGACAGATACTGATAGTATCCACACTAATGTAGCAAACTTAACTAAGCATGAATGCTGCCCCTTCCTGCTTCTGGATGCCTGATGTATCCAAATCTTCTCATTTCCTTTATCTTATCCAAAGTTCTTATAAAATTCAAATCTGAAAAATTTCTTACCAGATGAAAAAAGGGCTTTGTCGATAAAAGAAAGGAATGCACAACACATGTTTGAGTTTACTGAACTGTCATCTGCTATGGACTAACTTCTAGGGATCCCACGAATGAATCCCATAAGCAGCAGCTGAAAACACCAGCTGTTTGTTTCAGCACTGAACCCCAACATCTTGGAAATCATGGTTTAATCAATTCCTGACCATAGACATAGCTACATTAAACCATATCGGACTCATCCGTGAAACACTATGAAGTACAAGCACTTACCCACTTCCTTTATAATCTGCATCCCCGAGCACACAGGTAACAGTTAACATGTACTAGTTTAGAAATATACTGTTGTGGTTTAACCCTGGCCGGCAACCCAGCCCCACGCAGCCGCTCGCTCACTCCCCCTCACCCAGAGGGATGGGAAAGAGAATCGGAAAGGGATGTAAAACTTGAGGGCTGAAATAAGAAATATTTAATAGGTAAAGCAAAAGCCACACACACAAGCAAAGCAAAGCAAGGGATTCATTCCCCACCCCCCATGGGCAGGCAGGTGTCCAGGATGTGTAATAGTTACTCAGGAAGACAAACACCATAATGCTGAATGCCCCTCCTTCCTTCTTCCCCCAGCTTATATACTCAGCATGACACCCCTTGGTATGGAATATCCCTTTGGCCAGTTTGGGTCACCTGTCCTGGCTGTGTCCCCTCCCAATTCCCCGTGCCCCCCCAGCCCTCTCCCTGGCAGGGCCTGAGAACCTGAGAAGTCCTTGACTCAGTATGAACATCACCCAGCACCAACCAACCCCACCCGTGTGCCATCAGCATTGCTCTCACACCACACCCAAAACACAGCCCTGCTCCAGCTACTGAGAAGAAAACTAACTATCCCAGCTGAAACCAGGACAAATATCAACAGAACTTTAAAATTTCTTTTTATTTGTTTGGGTTCTTTTTTCCTTTTAACAAGGAGCAGCACTGCAGCACTGCTGTGTGGTGAAAGTTTTAAGAACTACAAGGTGATCACACATTGCAGTCTTGAAAATCTAAACTGCAGGATCTGGCCTGAGGCTGGCAATTGCTCCTACCACAGTTTTGGCTGAATGAGCCATCATTTGACCCTAAAGCACCTGTCCAGCCTAAACATGTCAAAGAACGGTTGACAACAGCTATTTCAGCAGTATTTGCAGAGACAAGAAAACATCAAGAATCAATAGTGAAAGTAATAAAAGAGGCTAAACTTTCCATTGCAAATAAAATCCAAGAAAACTTTTCTGATCCTGTTTGTACAACAAATGTGTGTAAAGCCAAGGCTTCATAAGTGCAGAAGGAAAAATAAACTCTGCACATTATGACTGGCCAAAGTAAAAAAAAAAAAAAAAAAAAAAAAAGGATGCCACTATAACCCCCACAGCCTTCAGGAAAATAAGCACATTTTTGTCTGTGTAAATACTTTTGCCCCTGTATTTACAGTTTCTTTGAGTATTTATCTGAAGTCACCACCCATCTCAAAAGCATGCTGGAAAAAAACTAGAAAACCAACTACTAAAACCACTTTCAAAAGCCCATTTGAACGTTACTCACTCTGTCCTTGCCTTTTATCATTAGTTAATGATTAATTGTTGGAATTGAGTGCTCAATGAAAGCTTCATACAAAAGCCTTTAGTGTTGGCCAAACAATATGAAAATTTTAGAGTTAAAAATCTAGAATTCATAAAACTAGGGTTTTAAGTTACGGTTTTGTATTTCAGGGATCACATTTTAAGTGTTTGTGACAAACTTTATTTTATTTAGTTTTATCTGACCTGTGTTTTAATTGCACTGGATACTGAGGAAACAACAAAAAGTCTCCTCACAATATTTTAAAGAAATGCTTAGATTGCTATATATTTTACTGTATCAACTGTAGTTCTACATTACTTCTCAGACAAGATAGCAGTTTGATTCCTTCTAAATCTAATTTTTTGCTGGATTCTACAGTAGTAATCAATTAACAGGAGTGGAATGAAAAGACATGTCAAACAGGGCTAACTATGTCCAAGCTTATCCACCTACTGCTGCTGCAACTGGAAAAGGAGCCACAGTTGCACGGAGGCTGAAGAGAATGGTCCTCTGACATTGTCACGCTACGCTTCAGGTGCTATATACTTTCTTTCTTTATACTTGTACTCACTGCAATTACTAACTCCTATGACACATATCTATATCTTAATCTGAAGGCAGGCCTGAGCTTGCACTGCAAACCAGATTTATTGAACCGTCAAAACAACCGGCCCCAAGCACAAAGCTTTGGGCGAATCCTGGAGAGGGAAGGAAGCAGCAGTTTGCTGTCACTACGTCCCTTAGCACAGGGAGGCATATGACTGTGAGAGGGTAGGCAGCAGGCTTTGGGTTTGCCTTAGATTTTAGGAACACTCCCACATCATAATGAGTGGGGTACACTAATAAGGATGCCGACTGAGGAGTGGGTGGGTGCACCAGAATCTAGAGATACCCCAGTACTGGCTACCAAATACAGGGAACACACCAGATTTCAACTGCCTCCTGCCATACTGCACTGAGCTGCTTTGACGTAACTTGAAGATCCAGACAAATACTTGTACTCTTGAACCAACCATTCATAAACCCCTAAATATATTTTCCCAAAGTAGAACACTAGATTGAAGAATTTTGTATCAGCATGTACATCTTTCAAGTAATACAAATAAAACTCCCTAGTTCACTGCCTTTCCACTTTTTACCCTGTTTGTTGGTGGTTTTCTGTTGTTGTTGTATGGTTGGGTTTTTTTGGAAAACACCACAAATAATCTCCCAATACAAAATATACACCTTCAGCATTCAAGTACTACTTGATTTGTTTCCAACAAGCAGCAGTTAATCCAATAACGACTTTCCTTGCATATGACCTGCAAATTTCTTATTGCCTTGGGAAAATATTTTCTTACAGTTAAATCTACAGCGCCTTTGGAAAAGGGAACACTGGTCCAATATGTCTATAATTATGACAAATATCTGATATGCAAACAACTGTGACCTTTAACATACATTGCAAACTCACAGGAAGCATTGCAATTAATAACTCTATCAAACTGCTGCATTAAAATTACCACTAATTATTTACTCAGTTTCATTAACAATATAGAATTTGTGCAACACACAGCCAAAACGCCTCTGAGAAAAAGACAGCATGCTGAGTCTGGTCATGGCGCCAATAAGCCCATTTAATACAGAGGAAAAAAGTAGAAAGTAAGTGAAAAGTGCCATGACTGAGCCTGGAAAGCTTACTGATGGAAAGTGACCATATTTCAAAAAGGCTGTGATAGAGGAACTGTTATTAAACAATAGCTGTGTGGCATCAGGACACATTAGGAGCTAGCAACATGAAATTAGAATTCTGAGAAGGAACTTCAAATCCTGAGTACATCGAGTTCTTTCTTGTTTGCTTCTTTTTCTTTCTTTTTCTCCTTACTCTATTATTCATAGATTTATTGTCAATTTTTTCCTACAGCTACTTGTCAGCTAAGTCTGGAAGAACTTACACCGCTATCAAGCACCGTGGAGGTCACTCCCACACATCTGATTACCTCCTTGATTCATAGGAGTGTTGCTACACATACACTGAAAGCTACCATGAACAATACATTCATTTCTAAGACAGATGTCTGTTATAAAGTACTCTTGGACTCTGGAAGCTACGAGAAGCTAAGTAAATTTTTTGGTTATAGTATGATTTCCAGCATAGTGGTTCTACACGTTAAATATTGGGTCTTAGGAAAAGGTAGGTATTGTTCAGAATAAGCCAGCAATTTGAAACATTGGCAATAATTTTATATGTGGTGTTGCTAAGGGAAAGGCTATGATGGAAACTCATAAATTCACAAGGAAAAAACTTACTTGTAAAGTCTCATATGTGGAATAAAGAATGTATCTTTTCTGACTCTAGCTAGAAACTCTGAAAGAACCTTGATAGGGAAACAAACCAATATTATTAAATTTGCTACAGGTTATTCAATATACTACACACTTTCAACTTGAATAAAGCAAAGCAGCCTCAAAGCCCACTGCTAGGAAAATAACAATTACTACTTGCTCCAGTTGTTATACAAATACCTAAAAACACATCTTTAAGTTAGAGTCACTACACACTAACAAAGGGAATGACACCCTGCCCTCCACGGTGTAAGAAGTAAAGAAGAGACAAAAGAATGAAAATTTAGACCCTCCAAGCCACAGGCAGCATATAAAAGCTGAGAAAGTTTGATGGCCGTATTTCCCAAAGGTCTTACTTGCTAAAACAGAAACCACATCTGAAGACTGTCTCCCTAGATGTCCAAAGAGGTCAGGGCTCCCAAATATCCATCCAACCCCCACCCTCATGCTGAAAACACATACAAGCTTGTGAAAAGCCCTGAAGGTTCATTCTCTCTAGACCACAATTTTATGAGGACAGATACAAGAGCACTTGTTACTGGAAACAGACAATATAGTTTTTCTTAAAGAAATGATCAAAGCCCTTACAAGCTTTTACCTGATGGTCAAGGATCTTATCTGAGAAATTAAAAACATACATTTGGAGTCTTTTTAAATTGAAGATGGCATTGAATATTAAGTCATTAGGGTATGATTTTTTTAAAATGCTGATTTCATGTTTGAACAAGGGAAATGCTACAGAAATATGGCTAAGCATTACAATTACCTCCATTACAAGAAAAAATGGGTGAAACATGAACATCTTGCAAGGATCATATTTATTTATGAGAGAGACTGGCTACTCAGAAAACTTAAACTTTGCCTTGGATACTGGTAGGACTTAGCTGCTTTAGCTGAGGTAGCTCAGGACATGAGCAGAAGTAGAAATTTACCCATCTTGTAAGCTTTCCAGTAAAAAAAGGCACGCCCCTATCCAATTCTAGACATCTAAAATTCACTGAATGCTATTTTATGGTCTTGCTTAAATCTTTCTTAAACATTTGATTTGCTTAGGTGTCTCTCCAGTACCATGGTGTTTTTGAAAACGATACTCTATTTTATTTACCAAAGGTTACATAAGAAGCTTTTGACTGAAAGAGTCGTGAATCCTAACCCAGTGCCTTAAGCATAAAATTATTTTTCTGTAATTACCACCCCCGGAGCCAGTTTCTACCCCATGATCTTACTGAGAAGTCATTCTGCTACTGAAAGCTAAAGTATTTGAAGGTGAATTAAAACAATCTCTTTTTCTTTCCTGTAGTGTTCTTTTAGATGTTCTTCTGAGTTCCTTTGAAGCCATCTATGTTCCTTTTTCATCCCTCAGTTCTTTTCCCACATATGGCTTCTGCCTCCTTTGTCTCTTTGAAATCTCCACCTTCTTCTACAGAGAGAAGCAGAGCACTGAAATTTCATCTCTTGATGTTATTCAAGGACCTTTCTGACACTCACTCAAAACCTTCGGTCCTACAGAAACCTTCAGTGAAACCATGAAAAAGTGAAGGGAGTAACAAGGAACACAGAGACTTCCAGATGATGCCAGAAGTGAGATTAAAATTACATATTTCCATTAAAACTACATCTTAACAATGGGTTAAACAGAGTTTGGAAAGAACCAAACTTCACCTATGAAGTATTGAGGCAGGAAAGCTAGAAAATGCCAAGGGTCTACTTCCAAGTCTATGCATCTGAACTTAAAGTTACTTTAGTTCCAGACTGTTTGGGTGGGAATCGGTCGTTCTCATGGAGTATCCTATCACTTCCCACAAGACATGGCCTTCCAAAAGCACCTATTATACTTAAAAAATAATGGCGTGGGCATACCACTTTTACAAGCTAGCTAAGCAGTTCACTTGCACATTACCCTACCAAGGAAACAGACTTCAATTTTGTTCTGAGTTGCTTAGAAGAAATATTTGTTGCATTTAAAGTCTGCAGCAATTCTTTTTATACCAAAATTGAAGAATTCTGCTTCTGATGTACTGTAAAAAATGCACTGGAAATTGCACCATTGCAAAGCCCATTGGTGACCTTTCTATCATGCACCACATTCACTAGTGTACCCTGGTGAGGCAGGAGCACTCTCCCAGTTCTGGAGAGAGACAAGCTCGATGATCAGAGGTTCTATAACCTCTTTTAATCATCAACATCAGAATCGGTGACTCAGAGGTAAATTCAGAGGAAGACACCGTGGGGGTTTCTTTATAAAAGAACGAGCAAAATAGAGTAAGCAAAGCACAAAACTAATTAAACCTGATGCAACAAAAACTAAAGCAGTTTTGATGCAATTTATTAAGGAGAAAAAGCTGTGAAATTAACAGCAATCAAAACCTAATTAAAGTTGATGCAATAGGAGCAGCCAAAGAATGCCTGATAACATTTATTGAACCAAAGAAACATGGCTGTCAAGTTAAAAGAAATCAACCAAACTCTGTTTTTGAATAGTAACACAAAGATAATTATTCTCTGGGTGACACTTACAGAATAAGATTCAAGTCATTACCTCAAAAGACAAAAGGACTGACATGCTGTGTTAAACTGCCTGTGAATAAAAGGGTCTTAATACAGAAACTTTATAAGTAATTCCTAGGTCTTGCATGTAAACAAATATGACTCATCAATCAAAAACAATGCAGTATTATTGTTGTATCAGTTACTTCTATAAACTAATACTTGACATTTAGGAGACCATCTTGCCTAACAGGGTGCTTACAAGCCAGACTTCTGGTGTTTTCATCTTAGCTTTGAAACTCATTGCCTTAGCGCCTTGGGCAAGTAATTAACATCTAGGAGTCCATTTGTTTTAGGATTAGGATGCAAAACTCAATTCCTGATGTCAAGTAACATTTAAATTATGGCCAACTGCCAGAAATTCTTCTCTTATGGAAAGTCTTGGTGCTAAATCTTGAAGTGGGGGTGTCTGTAGTGAGTGTAAGGTGCTTGTATTTCCTGTATGTTGTTGTACATCTTTTATATCATGGTGTCAGACTTAGAAAAATAATTCAAAACCAGATGTTTACAAAGGGTAGAATGAAAATGAACATAAAAGTACTATTTGTCAAACAATTCTAAAATATGTTAAAAGCTTACTGTTTAACTAAAACTCGATCTTGTAACTCCTGTAGGAAGGGTCACAGTCATGGCCCCAGTTAAGTGAATCTCATCCAAATACTCAACTTCCAGCACCTTTATTCTGGAATCATGGTTTAGAAACAATGAGGGGAATTCTTCCCAGTAAATCTTCAACAGTATCATTATCCTACTAAGTCACCATCCACAGGCACTGAACAAATAAGTATATGTTGTAAAACATGATAGCATAGCTAAATGTAGCACAGATATCCAGCGAACTATCAGATTTGTTTTGTTATTTTAATCTTGCAAAGACAATCTCCTCAGCTGAGAAGTAAAGTTTTCCATAATTCATTTTAATACTTTTAAGTTCCACTTCCTATTCTTTTAAAAAAACCCTACCCGTCTCTGGTGTACAGTACATCAAGAAATGACTGCTGAAGCCCATTAGTCAATTCCAAAGGGCTGCAATCTGGTATTACCGACATGCCTAAGGAAGATTTCCATGTCACATTACTCCACTTTTTCATAAACCTGGCATTGTTTTTAAGCATAAAATAGTGAGTTAATCTGTTTAATGGTGTTGACTTTCTTCTTTACTGCATTCTTACCCCCAAGGAATTTTGAGCAGTGGGAGAGATCCTCATTACTCACAATTTTCAGCTTTTTTTTTTTTTTTTTAATAAAAAAGCTCACCCTTACATGGTCAAAATTTTACTTGCAGAGACAGTTTATGTCATTAATATGGGTATTTAATGGATCATTTTCTCCTAGTCTGTTCTGAACAAAAGTTTCCTTCATTTTATCTTTTTTATAGTGAGTCAAGATTTTAAACTGCTCCTTACCTTGGGAATAAAAACTGGCATGCAGAGAGCGCTTGCTTGTGTTCACTTCAGCTGAGCTCCAGCAAAGAGAGCATCTTTACGTTTGCGTATCACAGGCTTCTGCAGCCTGGTGCAGCACTTCAGTACACCTAGAATCACGGGGCCAAATTAAACTCTTACGTAAGCAAGTTAATGTTACTGAAATGGACAGGGTTGTATCTGCTACACCAGGTCATGATTTGGCCTGTTACCAACAAAATCTGTCTATTAGGCAGTTGTTAGTATGTATTTATCCTTAGGATTGGGTCTGGAGTTCAACCTGTTGTAACGTTATTTCCTGAACACAGAGAAGGTTTTCAAAGTACTCGCTATCCATGGCTTTTTCAGTTAGTTGTTCAGCAAAATGCTACTGAAACCTAAACTCCCAAGAAGTTATACCCATCCTGTTTATACCACAGTACTTCATTTGCTTTGCTCAGTTTACAAAAATTCTCAGCTTCCTTCTCCACCCTTCCCTGCTGGGTAAGAAACGAATGGGACTTACACACACACACACCCCCCCCCATCTGCATGAGCTCTGCATGAGTTGACTGCCTTGATCTTCTGTCTCAGCTGCCTGGTCGATCTCTGCCTCTTTGAGTGGAGAAGAACAAAATTCTACCTGCCTTTCCCGCAGTAGCAGAATAAATTTAGATCAGTTTTCGTTTTCTGCTCCTAATGCACATGAATTTATACATATTTGATACTCACATTTTGTTTCGAACAGGTTGGAACTGCACAACAGATTCAAATATTAATGAGGGAGCATTTGGAAGGAAAGAATGTGAGTTTATCAATGGTGCAATCATAGATGCTACCATACACTAGAAATACTGGCTAAAAATTATCTTTCTTCCAACAGTTCGGATTAAATACACACACTCACAAAATTCCAGAACAAACCTGAAAAAACCTACACTGACAGTACACACCCTGCAGGAACATGACTTGAAAATACCTGCTCATTTCAAACCACCACAGAAGGGAAAACCTTTGAAGATTCTACGATCATCTTGTTGCCAGTACCACATAAATTACACCAATTCAATTTCTATTACCCTCTATTCTAGGCCTATTAAATCTTTACTAATAGGTCTCCTTCATGTCATGCCCATATAGTGAGATGCAAGGCCCTTTTTATCATAAGTTAAACAGTGGTAATGGGGGGATGGTGGTGTGACATACTGCTCTCAGACAAGGAGAGTAATTTCCACATTTTAAAATAATAAATTAATCCTTAGCACCTCTACTACATCTTGAAGGACAATTCTGATCTACTGTGCCTTGATCAGTTTGACATAAAAAAATATCTGTTTGTTGTTGGTAGTTAGAAGAAGAAATAGGAACTTGCTACAAAACAGGACTGCCTGAGTATCTTTCTTCAAAATTGTTACAAAGCACATAAAATGAATAAGGAAATTTTCTTATCACTGCCATTTGCCCTTTTCCTTTGCTAGTCTCTCCCATGTTTGAAAACATAAACATAGACGCAGGCTATTTGAGTGCCTTAGGAGAAAGGGGAAGATTCTGTCACAATCTGAAACAGGTAATCTATATTAATAGGGGAGTGATTTTTTTTCAGCAAAATGGGTTTATTACTGACTGGTGTGAAAACCATCCTCTTGGGAAGCTGCAATACGCTGATAGATTGTATACAGACCCCTTAACTTACTACATTACAAATTGACAACATCATTGCCAGCACATTTTGTTAAACACAGATGAACTGCACCTCTTAAATTCTTCAGCAGTAAGGCTGACATTTTTTGGACAGTAAATCCTCTCATTTTTGAAAAAGAAATGATAGACGCTTTAGGACACATCGATCTGGAGGATGAGTCTAAGCTCATCCAGGCTTAAAAATCTGGGAAATAGCACAAGCTGACCTGAGTTGCATTAGCTTTTCTGAATTCCTCTATAGGCTCTCAAAAGAAGCGGTTCAAACATAACATGATAGGAAAGCGTTTATGACTGTCGTCGGGAGCCTTGGCATTGTGTGTTGATGTGGCACTGCATCATCTTGTGGTGATGAACTCTGTCTCGAGAAACGGAGACAGAGCAGAAAGAAATATGTTTGGAATTAACTTTTCTTACATCACTTCAACCGGAATACAGTCAGACAGAGAATAATGTGAGTAATGAAGCAAGGACATAGTTTGCAAAACTGGGTAAAATATTTCTTTCTGCTTAGCACACTTTCGCTTATAAATGGGTAAAAGTACGTACCTCAGCGGTAACCTCAATACTCAAACCAAGCTGGATGCTGAAAGTTTAACATTAAAAAAGTGAGCTATTTTACACAAAGCACAACATATTTTATGCTACAGTTTTAATTTCCTCAGGAGTTAAGAGTAGAAGAGTTCAGCGAAAGTGCAGGGCATCCAAACAATGATACATCGTGGTTTCTTACCCTCCTATTTAGAGCACAGTTGTGACCAAGGTCTTCATTTTTAATGAGAAAGGAAATAAAGTGTTAAAGGACTTGTAAACTGTACCTTTCTTTGTCCCTACTGGTGATGCTTTCTTTCTTGAAATAAACAGAAAAAAAAAACCTTTACGATGCCCCAGTGAAGAAGCAGCAGCCATCTTTTCTGTTTCTGTTTCTACCAGGAATGAACCCCATCAGAAAATGACACAAAAGGAATCGGAAATGACCCAGCTATACTACTGTCAAGCATTTTCACAACACGAAGTAATGCTATTTAGCAACACGTTCCTTCGTCATTCTTTCCCTTCACTGCCTACATCCAGGCATTGGCAGGTGGGACCAAGCCCCCAGTGGATCTGTGATGGAGCAGGGGATGGAGCTCACAGCTCTCAAGTCCAGCGGCTTGATCCTCCCTCTGGGAGAACAGGACGTTGCTCTGATAGTAAGGAACCGCTGGCAAGGAAGAATCATTCTGAAAAACAGGTTGTTCTGGTGGCATTTTACTTCTTGGTGCCAAGGTTCATGCCTTGCTCCTATTTCCCAAGGGATTGAAAATTAGAGTTTTAGGTCAAGTCTGACAGATACGAACCTGATTCTTCAAGTGGACCTTTCCACTCTCTGACATAACACACTGTGTGAAGTAAGGTGATAAAACCAAATCCTATATTAAATTTAGTTTTCAATTTGAAGCCAGACACAAAAAAATGAACGATGTTTCATCAGTAAACTGTGCAGATGGGCTGTTGTGTTCTAAACAAAACTAGTAAAAAACGAGCATTGGCAAAAGCATATTAGTCGCTGAAAATTACACTAAATAGTGCTATGTCAATAATTATTACATATACGTCAATAATAGCAATGCCTCATTTTTTACTTTCTATTTTAAAATGAAAATTAATTGTGGTGATCGGATGGAAATGCAGTATTTTCATTTTAGCACAATTTTCCATTTTATACATATATATGAGAAGGTGAACCAAAATAAACATTTAAATTTTTAACAAAGGTTTTTGCTTATGCCAGGCAATTTCTCCTGCTCAGATCAAGTTCAGTACTTGTTGCATTTTGAAAAGAAGAATATTAAATTTGTGATATTTCCTTCACAATAGCAAGTCCAGATCTCACTCCAGGTAAGTTCTGAAGCAGAATAGCTTTAAAAAAGAAGTAAGTGTCTTATTAATGCTCAACAGCTTCAGTAAAGAAGCTTGCAGATCCTGAATACACAACTATGCTTGAAAGACAAGCAAAGGCAAGATGTCTCGATGACTAAGGATGCCTGTTACAGATGGTGAGGGTACAGTAGTCTGGTACTTTTTTCCAAATATTTTCTGTTCTTCACTGTGAAGGATGTTCCCTTTTCACAGCCTTTTACAGAGGGTAATTCAGGGTGAAAGATCAGGCACGTGCCATTCACATGAAGCCTTGATATTTAGTTTGTAACGTAAATCATACTATGACTGCTGAGGAGCAAATTTACCTGCAAAACACATAGGAAGGATCCTTAGCAGCTACAAGGAACTGGAACTCCATGAAGTTTGTCAAATGCTCTACTAAGAACTAGTGAATAGAGACTGACACAGGCATTCTAACGAGAACGCCACAGTCAGGGGGCTGAGCACCATCTAAGAGGAACATTAAGCTGCATGATTTCAAGGCTCCTACTTGCCTCAGCTCTAAAGTGATCCTTCCAGTTGGGTGCAAGAACAACTCCAGTATGAAACTGGACACTGCAACAAACAAAGAAGGAATAAGATCTCCCTTCCGTGTCTCCCCCCAGCCCCACACTAACAGATGCTCATCTGCAGGAAGACAGCCATATGAAAAAATGGACCAGGCAGCATCAAAGTCCTGTGCACTGCAAGAAGGGAAATGAGAAGCAATTTTTTTAACATTAATAAGGGCATACTGAAGCCTTCAACAGTTCTGAAAAAATGCCCATTCACAAGCCTGGCTTATCGGCACAGGGAGAAATTTCCGTATGTGTGAGGCAGTTGCTAAGAAAGCTCTGACTAATGCAGATACAAGTCTGACTTTTTAAGTTGACATTTCTGCTTTTCCAGTGGATCAGAACTGTCAGGAGAGTTGTGCAGGCAGACCAGAGGATTGCAGAGGAGAGTTATTCTGTAGCAGTCTAAGAGTTGTGGCGTAAGTGCTTTGATGGAATTAGCAATGGTGGTTTAAGAAACAGCCTCAGACACTATTCCCAGCACTGGCAATTACCATTCTCATTACAGAATCAGAACAAAGGAACAGAATCAGAAGGAAACCAGCTGCAAATTTTCCTATATGGGCAAAGAGCAAATTCCCTTCTGCTGCTGCTTTCACAATGCCTTTAAGTAACATCTGGCAGCGGGCAGGACAGACAACTGGAGACAGGAGCATTTAAAGTGTTGCTACTAGACTTGCCAAGAGCTCAGCTGTCAGAGTCCTTTAGACTTTCCTCATGCCTCTTCTGGTTTTCTCACAAGATGTGACTATGACAAACACTTATCCTTCAAAAATTGAAAAAGATAAAAAAAAGTCTTCTGGTAAGCACATCAGCAGAACATACTGTGCATCTGTAGAGCACCAAAATAGGGATTAAATTAAATTTTGCTAGGTAGTTGGAGAAAAAGGCCTTTAAAGATAGCACTTGGCATGGGTTAATCGCCTCTTTCATTAAGGAAAGGAATACATACTGAGAACATCTTTCTGCCATCTGATTAAGCAATGAGCCAATACAATTGTAAATCTTCCAGAAATTCCCCATGGTTCAACTCAACAGAGGCAACTCTTTACTTCTCAGACCCTATCTCTCATTTTCAGATAATCATTGCATTAATTGTGTACAAAAACTTTCTATCATGCTGCTAAAAGAAATGGAATGTGACTGTTCTGTGATACTCCTTAGCAATCTTTGACAATTAAGAGATTGAATTATTCATATATATTTCTAATATAATAACAATTTTGAAGTATGCTCACCACTCAATTGCTCAAAAAGTAAGTAAAGCGAAAACTATTTGATTCTACTATAAACAGTTCAACTCTTCATTTACAAATGTTTTAGTGGCTGATACAACTTATTCTGTCTGTAACTGAGATGAAAAGGATTTAAGGGTACTATATCCCCAAAATCATACGCTATGAATTGCTTGGCAAGTCATTAGAATTTTTTTCTTCCTTTGAATAAGGCAGATTTTGAATTGTATCTGCACTTATTTGTATTATTTACAAGTATTGTAAGTACTAGTTCTGTGTAATACTTACCCGCACTACAAGAAGTTTCATGCAAGTCGAGTCGGTTTCGGTATATGCATTTAATATGGTTCAATTCAGACAGTTTTTTTTCTCTCTCTGTGTTAGGCAGCACGACCATAGTATTGAAATAGATATTATGGGATTTGCACTGAGATACTTGATAATTTCATTCAAGATGGGAAAAATACAGATGACATTATTTCTAGGCTGAAAAATTGACTACGAAGTCTGAAGAATATCAGAAGGGAAAATATGACGTGTATGAAATGAAAAGGAATGCACATGTGCTAAGATTGTACGCTGCAATGCACATTTTGTCAAACAAGCTTTTGTTCAGTGGCATAAACTGACCCACAACCAGATAATCTGTATGGGAAGAATGATCTAGTAAGATAGAATTGTATTTTTCCTCTAAATATCATTTTAGATAACAAGATATTCTGTTTAAGTTGGTTTTGCTTCCATTAAACATACATTTGAGCAGTCAGTGTACTTGCTTGGTTTTATGCTCTTAGGCTGCTACTGGACAATAAAGCTACAGATAGAAATAAAATAATAATGGCTTGTGACAGGTTATGTTTAAAATGTTTGATCACACTGATCAATGGGCCTTTGCTTCAAAAGCTAAGCTGAGGTTCAAGGAAGGAAAAGATAATAGTTGTTCCAGCAGTTTGTCCATATCTCACCAAACTGGAAGGCATTTGGGATGCAGCCCAAGTATTAATACAGCTGCCACATAAAAAAAAAATGCTTTTTTGTTTCTCAGGCTCCATGATAGAAAAAATACTTCTGTTAGAGCCTATACACTTAACTTAAGTCTTGGTTTTATTTTAAAATTCAGAAGCTTTATTTTACTTCTGAGACTTGTAATAATTTTATATTCTTTCAGCAGCATTCTGAAAACTTCTTAGTATTTGACAAAAATAATTATCCATCAATTACTGTAGATTAGCTGTTACAGGTGTGGTTTTTAAATTTATTTATTTTTGACATCTCTTAACACTTCTTGAACTCTGTGTGCTGCTGGTTTGTTGGGTTTTTTCCTCATTTACACAATTGCCCTTTGGTTTTTGTGTTTCCTCAAGCTTCTTTTACCCAGAGTACATACCTCTGAAAGTAATCTCATTCAGGTTGATTCAGTTCTCATTTCTGTTCAATTTAAAGTTATTTTCTTTGGCTCACAGCAGACCATCACACAGACTCTCACTGAGTTATTGAGGATTTTCACCCCCTATCAAGCAGCTCATCAGCAATTACTGATCCTGCACACAGATCCTTAAAGATCCAGGACATGATGATTTGTTACACTTTCTGTGCTGAAACAATCATGAAGGGAAGTTCCTTAAACAAGTTTCTACCAGGAAGGGAGTGGGGAGATTAGCATTTCTAATAATGGTAGATCCTTCACTTCCACTGCAGAAACTGAAAATAGTCATATCTTTATGTCCAGACAATAGGAATGTGTACATTTACTGCCTTTATTTAAATCTTTGGATATCTTAAAATCCTCAGCTTCTCTGACCTTAATACTGTGATTCTCCTATAAACTAATAATCTAGCTTTGGCATTGGCTCATAACATCTGATGTTAGATGTGGTAAAATTTGTCTTTAATTTGTTTCCCACTGCCAATGGAAATTTAAACAAGGTATTCTATTTTTCATCATATAGCGGGATTTATATTCACATGATAAGGTGTGACTGTAATATGCGGGAAGTATTAAAAATTTCAGTTAGATTTGGTACTCATCTTTTACAGATTTGTTTCAGGAGATATATTATACACACTTTTAATAATTTCTTTGGGGTTAGGGTTTTTTTGTGATTTTTTTTTTTTTATTAGCAGCTCTCAAGTCTAAACAAAATTAAGATTTTTCATTTCATTCCTTTGTATCACCTACTGCCAGTCAACAAGGGCTTATTTTTTTAGAGTGACTAAAAGAAAAATGGTATTCTGCTTCACTATTGTCTTTAAGAACTCCAGTCTTTCACCGTTAAGTCTTCCTGTGGCATACAGAGTGGCTGAAAATGAGCCTTTAGTATTACAGTCTCCATTTTTAGGTTAAAGGAAAGCAAATCCATGCTGCCAGTGAAAAAAGACCCAAGCTGTCTTCACCCTTGCTAAGTGTGAAAATGGAAGTGTAGGAAAGCATGCTGCAGAGACATTCACACTCAGCGTATGCCCGTTAGCTCTAACTCAGAGGGAATTTATCTCCCCTAGCCAATAAACTCTTAAGCCCTACTAGTACAACATTGCGGGGACTTGCCATCTTGGATCGCAGCTAGGTTTGGGACTTCTCTACCACATTTGACTGAGCGATGTGGAAATGCTCACACAATTTGGCAAGGCATCTTCTTCTCGGAGAAGCTGTAATTTCAGAAGGCAGAGAGCTGAATTCCACAGGCAGAACTATATTATCAAACCGGCTTCTGGGCTGGGTTTGGAATCCAGTTGTCTCAGGTCTAGTTAAAGGAGACTGGGAATTCTGTGTTATGCTGATAGAAGAGGGTTTGCCTGTTCCTCTACGATCTTCCTACATAGTAGTCACTGTCCTTCAGTCATACCCTTTGGAGTTGTTTTCCATCCACTTGGGTAAATGTCTAAAAATATATTCTTGAATCACTCTTCTGGACTACATTTCTCCTTGACCTGCTGTGTTTCTATTCCTCCGGCATCTACTGACTGATAGCTAATCTCCACATTAACCCTTCTAAAAGCAGCTGGAATGGCAGTGACTGTACCACCTGCTGTGAGTCTAGGGCTGCTGTCATTATATTGTATTCAATTTCATTTTCTGTTTCCAAGTCAGCTTTTGATTGATTATTTCCAGTATCACTAGACAGTGTGTTGCAGAACCTTAGATTTTTTATGTGTTAAGCTATATCCATGTTTATAATCCATGATAAAAAGGCTTTTCTTTTCAGCTGACCTAATTTTCTTGAAGAAACCTTGTGGAAGCTGGACAGACCTGCCAGCAAAATCTTAGCTAGCTTATGTGCTAGCTCAAATGTCTCTTCATGGCACTGTGCCATACTGATATTCTCATTTTTTCAGGGGTTTCTGGTTTGCCCTTCTAAGAGTTTTGTCATCCAGGTGCATAGTCACGGCTGTACTTGTGATGTGGATTTTTTTCTTATATCTGTACGCAATATATCACATCTTTCTGTCCCGGGAATACCCGAATGTTCTGTGATTGTCTTTACCTTTTCATTATAAATATTTTTCTACTTTTATCCTAAAGCGTTATCTATTTCTTTATGATCTGATATGCCATTTCTAAATATTTGCACTTCGACTTTTTCGAATGCTGCTGTTTTCCTTTTAGAAGCATATTTTTCACCAGCCCTGCAAATATCAGCTATTCTTTGCAAAGTCAGTTCTTTACATTCTCCAAAGTTAAGTTTGCTTGGATTCAACAATCACTTATATAACAAAACATTCAGGTTCTGCTCTGTCTGGTAATTCTCTTACCCCTATGACTACTGTACTGAATACACTGTGATATAACAATCAGCACTCTTGCTTGTCACCTAGTTTCTTCTAAAAAATAACCTTCACTTTCCCTCAGGAACACTGTTCACCATGTTCCTGATTAAAAACGAAATGTCTTTTTCTGCCTACTTTCATGTTCCTTACAATGTACAATGCTGAGCTCTACTCCTCCTGGATCTACTGCTTATCATCGTGAGCGTATTCTCCCACTTGCCCTTCTCTGCACTCAAATTGTTCCTCGCAATCATTTACTCTAAGCGTTGTCTGAAAGAAAACAACAGGTTCAGAATTTAATGTACTAAGTTCATTTTCTTCAGAAACCCCAGGAACTTTTGCTTATTCACACAAACAACTAGCACAGAGAGGCCAGGTATATGAAATTCCTCTTTCCACCTATTTTTTTGATACATGCCTCCACCCTCACCCGGAATTTCTCACTCCTGAGAAGACTCTTTTCCATTTAAAACAAAAATAGCCACCAATCTTGGCAGTGTCATCACAACTGCTGCTTCACTTTATCATACCCCAATGTATCAGCTTCATTTTCTGTTTAGCTGGAGTGCTGGCAAACTTAATTTCTGCACGTACCCACACTTCTGCACACTATAATGTAAACTCCTACACTTTCTAACCATCTCTACAACATGCTCATTTACTCTCTTAATACTGCTATGAAATGAAAAAATAAATGCTGTAAGTGGGAGTACTTCTACTAATTTATTGCAATGAAATAATATTCTAATGCATTGTAATAGGTTTTTAAAAGTAATTTTCATATTCATACAGACAATAACTGTCAAGATATTAACAGACTCCTGTTCTCTTTTATCATGTCATCTTTTGTTAGATGCATGAACACAAGTATTCTGGCTTTCAAAAGCAGCAACCTTATTTTTGAAACCTTAGCTGTTAAGGATCCAGTGAGGTACCCCTTGATCTTGAAAGCTCTAAGACAGCTTCTTTTTTTCCTCTGAGTCCTAAGGAACTACTCTCCAGAATCATTTTTAAGCTCATTTCCTGCCCATGGCTGAGAAGAAAGGTGTACTGGGTCTGGCTGGGATGGAATTAATGTTTTTCATAGCCACCCATGAGGTGCTGTGTTTTGGATTCATGATGCAAACAGCGCAGCTCATGCACCAGCACACTGGGTGCTGATGAGCAGCGCTTGCACAGTGTCAGGCTCTTCTCTGCTTCTCATTGTGCACCCCTAGCAAGTGGGCTGGGGGTGGCCAAGAGGCTGGGAGGAAACACATTTAGGACAGCTGACCCCAGCTGACCAAAGGATATTCCATACCATATGGTGCTGTACTCCACAATAAAACTTGGGAGTTGTTCTCCCCAAGCGGGGATTGCTCAGAGACCGTCTGGGCATCCATCTGCTGGTGGGAGGGCGTGAGTGATTGCTTTTCCATCACTTTTTTTTTTTTTTCTTTTCTTTTTCTTTCTATTTCATTTACTTATTGAACTGTCTTAACCTCGAACCATGAGTTTTCCTTGGCTTTACCCTTCTGATTCTCCCCTCCACCTCACAGCAGGGGAGTGAGTGAGTGTAAGAACCCATTAGTAAGGAACACAATTGCAGCTGAAAGACTTAACCCAGGATACCAATCCCTCTATGTTATACCATGAGCCTCAAGGAAAGGTAAGAGCTGGCCAGACAGCTACTGATAGTCATGTGGCACAACTGTGAAATCAACATATCTGACATAACAAATTAAACTTAACTACAATTTTGGAAAAATAATTCTGAAAGATCTTCATGGAATGCTTTTCATGGAAAGCTCTCTGTGAAAACCAGATTTCTGCTTCCTACAATTTCTTCATTAAATGCTAGAAACCTCACAAATGTTAAAAGGCATTTACAAGCTTTTGCTATAAACATCAGGGAGGGGGAAAAATAAAAAAATAAATAAATAAAAAAAAAGAAAATCCTGTCCCTTTGTATACCTTCCTGCCAGCTCTTCTAACTGTAAAGTCAATTTTTGATATTTTTCTGTGTAGCTTTCTTGCATTTTTACTATTGCTCTTCATGCTACATTATAGGTTTACTACAAGGTATTATGTCAATGAAAGGGTCTATTAAACTCTAAGTAACAGTGATTCTCTAATTTATATGTGTAGCCTAGGATGGCTTTAAGCTTGGTCATCATCTACTGTCTGATACCATCTTCACTCAATTATGTAACAGGAAACAGAGCGTGTGAAGGTGGAGACATAAGTCCATTCATCATTGCTACTTGATTTCTCATTACTTAAATGCTAACACTCTCAGTCCTCCCAACAATGCAGCCTGTCTACCCCCCTGTCTGCATAACTAATCTAAAGCATGTATTTTCTACTTTCCTTTCTATTGCAAAAAAAGAGAAACATTATTTTCTTTGCTTCTTGACTTTTATACGAACCTACTCCTTCTGTCTGAGGATTGTTTGTATACATGTATACCTACATCTTAAATTCAGCCGCTTACTAGACTCATTAAATGTCCTACAGGAAGGAATTTCACCATTTCCCCTCAGTCAGAAATATTCTCAAATTATTTTTGTAGCTCACAAGTGCCTCTGCTTGTTTATGTAGGTTAGAATCTGAGGCTGATTCACCACAGAATGCTGTAAGCTGGGTTGATACTTAAATTCAATATTCAGAGTCTGGCTTCCACAAAAGAAGTCAAAGGGTTAATACAGCTAACTAGGAAGCAGTTGTATGTCTCCAGCATCAGAGACAGGATTTTATTTCCTGAAGATGCCAGCCTTTTGTATGGCAATTCTATCACCATTTAGTTTTGACAGTGTTGCAGTAAAATTAAAGATCTCTGCACTAACGAATCCTCCTAAACTGACATACGTGACACTGTAATTAAAATCCCATACCTTGTGCGCTGGGAATCTCAGTCTCCCTCTACATATCTTTATATGGAGAAAGAAAATGGTTAGGAGTTGTTTTCATGGAGTTAGTTTTCATGGAGGTGGTACAGCTTGATATGCCAAAAGTCATGACGTTTTGATTTGAGACAAAATCAAAATAAATAATAAAAAAAATCCTGTCTCTAAATTTACCCTCAAGTTCTAATGTAATAGGGCCACCCCCGAGAGGGAGCAAACGCAGCACCTTATGGCAGCTGCCTTACCCAAACATGTTTCCACAAGCTCACCTGAGGCACTGTGCCTATCGGGGATGCTCTTGGGAGCTTTGCAAGTGCAGTGCCCTCTCATCACCCCAGCCTAGTGCACCAGTATCTCTGAAAGCTTTCAAGATGATAGGGAGTTACATAAATGCCAAGTAGTCTTACATGTAAAAAATCAAAGGTCATCTAAAGAAATACATTCTGCTGCTGAGGGATGAATAATCCTGAGGTCGGAATACAATTTCTAATTTTTCAGTAAGACATGGAAGTGCTACTAGATGAAAGCATAAGGGACATGTACCCGTCTATGATGAGGATCAGGCATATGTCTCGTCAAAATGTGGTGTGTCAGTTTGTGGCAAACTTACCATCATCAAAGTCAACACAGCACTTGTTTTACTATCAACAGACCTGCAATCTTCCCTGTTCAGGTGAAGAGCAGGTATTTTAACACTTGCACTTGCCTGACTGATCCAAACTGTTAGGTATTTATAAACCAGGTACCGTTTCTCTCCTTTTTATACTCTGATGGCATATCTTTTTTTATTGATGAGATTAAACACCTTTGACATCAACAGCCATTGTTCAGTTGTACATGTCTCCTTTATAACTCAATATCCCGCCCCACATGTATCTATATTCCCTTCCAAAAGGGAATACGAGGACGGCTGCTACAACAAGCTAAATGAAGGTTCTTTTCAGTCTTTTCTTTATCAACCATCTCTGTGTTTCCATGTTACAGCCTTTTTGTTATACATCTGCATTCATGTTTATGACTCTCTGTGTTTATTGCCCACTTAAAATCCTTAAGAAGTTCCACCAGTGAAGATAAAATAAAATAACCTATATTAATTTAAAAATCATATCTGCCAGTTCTACATTGTTACACATTGTGCTTCTTCCAAAAGCAGCTATACAATTATAGGTACTTGGGTGCATAAAGTGATACGGAGGTTTCTATGGCAATTATTCATTTTAATTGAAAATTGTGTAAGGAAAAACTCGTTTCGTGTGCAGCATACAATTTGCATTTGTTTCCAAAGATTCTGAACTTGCTCAGGGTAAGCTGTGAATTCATATTTTCTAGGAAAACACAATCTCTAAAATTCTGTCTGGGGGGTGGAAAACCAAGGGGGGTCTTCATAAGGTTGTCAAGTGTATTGAAATTTAAGATCATTTATCCATTTATGCAACTAAACTATCTATTTTTGACTGTCAGGTAAAAATTTTGTGCTTTAAATGAAAGAGGAACAGTTAAAAATCAAATTGAAACACAACGTCCTTGAAATTACAAGGTAGAGGAACCAGAAAAAAAGAGGTACCAGAACTGAGACACAGCATGCTGAAGAAGCCAGGTCATCAACGAGACCAAATCCACAAGATCAAACATTTGTATTTTCACATACTTTAGCTACTGTGTGTTAAAATAATAATGAAGGCAAAGTTAGTTCCAGCTTTAATATATTTTGGAGTGTCAAAACAAGAATTGGAAGGAAGCAACTGTTTTACCTTGCTTAGCTAACAAAATAAAGCTATAACTTATTTTCCTATAGGAAAATAGGACTTCTTTCCTCTGCCATTCCCAGAATGAGTTAAACATTTTAGGCCTTAAAAGAAAAAAAAAACAAATCAGCTACTTCAAGTGACGAGGACCTGGAAACAACCTCTGAACTGTGGTTTCATATTCACTAAATTTATAGCATTGCCTTTTCTAAAAAAAAAAAAACAACACCCAACCCTCTACTCCTTTTCTATCTATATCACTGTAAGACTGTACAGGCTGGGTGCCAAAAATGTCTCAAGTTAAAAATAGTCCTTGTCATCTTCATAAGTATCAAATAAATATTAAAGTGATGGAAGGGTGAGGGAGGAAGTATACTTTACCAGCCACAGTATGTGAGGAGAAACAGAAGAATAATTTTAACAATGCAGCTTTAGCATTAGTGTACTTGGCTCATTGCATTTCCATACTTCTTTAGAATTTCTAAAACAGAAAGAGTATGACTCCTAACTTCAAAGTCAGTGACTGCATCACAGGTCAGAAGAAAGCAAAATGACGCGAATGCTTTTCATAGTATGTCATTGTCCTGGTTGCAGCTGGGACAGAGTTAATTTTCTTCTCAGTAGCTGTGTTTTGGCTCTGATGTGAGAACAATGTTGACTGGACACTGACGGTTTTAGTTGCTGCTGGATGATGTTTATACTAAATCAAGGACTTTTCAGTTCCTTGGCCCTGCCAGCCAGAGGGCTGGAGTGGCACGGGGAACCGGCAGGGGATGCAACCAGGACAGGTGACCCCAACTGGCCAAAGATGTATTCCCTACCATATGACATGCTCAGTATATGAACTGGGGGAAGAAGAAGGAGGAAGGGGGGGACATTTGGCATTATGGCGTTTGTCTTCCCGAGTAACCATGACACGTGCTGGAGCCCTGCTCTCCTGGGGATGGCTGGACACCTGCCTGTGGATGGAAAGTGGTGAATGAATCCCTTGTTCTGCTTTGCTTGCTGTGTGGCTTTTGCTTTTCCTATTAAATTGTTCTTATCTCAACCCTTGAGTTTTACATCCCTTTCCGATTCCCCTCCCCATCTCTCTGGGTGAGGGGGAGTGAGCGAGTGGCTGCGTGGGGCTGGGTTGTCAGCCGGGGTTGAACCGTGACAGTCACCCATTTTGGATAAAACGGAGACTAATAACAACCCCCTTGCTGAAAGGCATGGCGCTGGGGAGTAGACGTTCCCTCCATGTGCGAAGCGACTCTTTTTTTTGTGGCACACGCCAAGTTCTGTTTTGGACAGAAAATGTTTTTGCAAGACAGGGGAATGAATTTGCTTGAGAAAGAAGTGTGGACGCGAAAGGGGTCCCACCAAGGACAATCTAGCAGCAGAGGGCTTTCCACTGCACAGACAATTTGCTCTATTTTAGGCACCTGACAGCTGTCATCTCCCTCATCTGCTGCTGCAGTTTGGACCCTGTTTTGATATGTACCTGCCTTCCCTCATTTTACTAGCTGACTCTCATAATTATTAAAATATAGAGCAATCAATAGAATGATTTCCTGATTTTTTTAATGCTTCCAGACATAGAAGAAACATACTGTCATTCCTATATGTGTCGTTCATGTAAGTACATATATAGACGATAACTTACTGAATGGAAGGTAAAGTTAAAGGCATGCAAATTTGATTTAGCTGTAAATGTGATAACCACAGGTATCCACAGTTACTCAGCTCTGATGGCTATAAAGGCAGCGCTCCTCTTCTAATGTTCCGTTTCCTACACAGAACTTAAGCCTACACGACTGTGTACCCTACACCTGCTCAACAGTTTTCATGAATTTTCAGGGTTTGAGAAACACAGCTATTAAATAGCAATTTTCATGGTGTTGAAGGGAGAAGATCTGAAGGTTGGTTTTGGCTAACATTAAGAGACAGGTTTGAAAAGACTCTGGCTGAGGCACAGCTCTCAATAAATCAAATGTAATGGCTGGATCTAGTAGAAAGCTGCTTTTATAGCCAAATTGCATGCCTGGCTGAGAGAAGTGGGAAAGGGGTACAAAAAAAAAAAAAAAAAAAAAAGACAAAAAGTGGAAATGTGGAAGCCTTTACAGTTGTGCTTGCCATCATTTACTGAGAATACCACCAAGATATCAGGGCCATAAATATCTCTCTCCATTTTGGCTCAATAATGCAAGCATCAAAAACATGTAAAGGACATCTTTCTTACTTACAAGAACACACAGATATGCGCACAGAAAAAAATGCCAATGAAGGCTGTAACTTCATTTCCAGAAAAGGCAGAACGTTTTCCCTATTGCACTTGGATGCACTGTTTACTCCCTTCAGTATACTCGAGCCTGGAATTGTCATGCTGAATGCAAAGCTTCGCCAATGTAAGAAAGACTAAATATCTCCGATTGAAAGAATTTTTCTTGACCACATCAAGAAATTTTCCTGTCTAATAGATGCACAGTAACCCCTCTGTAAAATGAATCATCCAGTATTCCATGAGGTCTTGGGACAAGCTGTAAGTTCAATAAAGAGTGCGGGCCTTTAAATTTACACACTTCATCTCCTCACATTTCCTGCGGGGAATACAAATGGCTTCTAAGTACTTACTATGCTGCATGCCATTCAAATTATGTTGCTTCAATTCATTACATTAAAAAGTAATACAAACTTCAATTATTCGTTGCAAAAGTACAGATTTAGCTAAAGTACACAGAAAATTCAATTCACACCAAAATGGCTACAAAGTTCAAATTAGTCTATTTGCAGTCCTCCCATGTCCTTGTCAGCATCCCTTAAAATGTCACTTATTTTATAAAAGATATAGATTTTTGTGAGTATTGATGTGCTCTATCAACAGACAAGTCCTCTCTGCCTTTAGTTTCGCAGATATTATTTACCTTTCCCAAATCACTAATGACTACAGCTAAAATAAATGGGCCCATATGAGTAAAGGTTACAGGACTAGACTTCCAGCTCAAAAGTTTGTACCTTTATAAATCTCTCCTCTTGAATTCTACATTCAAAAGGTACTTATGACTTCAAAGAAATTGCAAATCAAATGATTACACGCTACAGGAAATTAGATAAAAGAAAAAGGAACCACTTCAACACCATCAAGAGATTCTGTTCAGCTATTATATTAATAGTAAAAAAAACATATTTTGATTGCAGCTTCTGCAGGTATAAAATGATAGGTTTTAGACTCTACTTTTATTGAAGTGCATAGATCCACAAAGCATTTTCAGTCTGACAAGGCATTTTAAAATCTTGTAATCATTCAGCAAAGCATATGGACAGCACTTCTTTAATTTTACGCAGAGGAATAACTGCACTTGTTAAAATATGAGTATTGTAGAGTATGTAGCACCTTTCGGAATAAATTCAAGCAGTAGAATTCAGTCTAAAATACTGTTAAACTTCTGTACCCCTATCAACACCAAAGCTTTTGCATTTTTAAAGCCAAGTGATGATTTTGTTCCTCATAACTTTAGTTTTAATTTCTTTATGGAATCTAATGCAAACTTTATGTTAACGTTATATTATGTAAAATGTAATGCTTTTTCATTTCAGATTAAGATAAATGGCTTAGAAAGTATATCCTACTGCAGTGATAATGCCCTTCTTTTTGTAAGGAGTGGACATTTTCCTTTCTTTTTTCCCCACTAATTGAACTAAAATTATAAAATCTGTGCATGGTATAATTGGAAAAAAATTGGGGCACTAAACCCAAGCATTTTTATTAGCTGTTAAGAACACCTACCACAGCAACTGCATATTACACTAGCAACTTGAAGCAAATAGTGGGATTATATACATACATATATAAAAAATATAAATATATATATGTATACACACACACATAAAAGCAAGTCACAAGGTTTATGCACTACTTCTTCCCTTGCCTGCCTCTTCACCAACCATAAATGCTCTTCTGAGATATGTCTTCCAATTTAGCTTGCAGTAAGAATTTAACATATTATTCTTTTCCTTTAACAAAAAAATAAAATTTCATACGCAAAAAAGTACTCCAGTGACCCTCCTCCAAAATATTATCTAATAATTATAGCTGAAAACATATATTCCCAGCAGATATGTTCACATTAAGATATGAAAGGGAAATGATTTTCAACCTTTCTTTCTTAGAAGAAGTGATGCAGAACCATGAGTTCGGGAGAGGATTTACCTTTCTTGTCATCGAAGTACAGCGTCTGTTGAGCTGGATTTGACCACTGGAGGGAGGTGTTATCATTTTGATCGACCCTGCAGGTCAAATTTGCCGTTCCCCCTTCAACAACCGTGACGTTTTGTGTGAGTGGAAACTGCCCTTGGCTGCCTGGGGAGGGAGGGGAGGGATGGGGAAGGGAAGAGAGTAAGAGAGGAAAAAAAAAAAAAAAAAAAAAGCATTTAAGTTGAAGAACTGAATGTATCGCAGCAAGTTCCCACAGATGACAGAGCCTGAATTAAGTGTGATCTCTGGCCAAAGAAAGGTAGTACAATATATTAAAAAAAAGATTTTTTCCCCTTTTCCCCCGCCTCGCCCATAAGTTATAGTAATTGGTTCCAAAGAAATGCCTTGCAGTTTTATCTCCTTACACATACATACCCATACATCCAGGCTATACCACCGCACAGGGCTCACATGCTACACACCTACACAGATGTCTCAGTACAGATAATATAGTTAAACGGCTGTTGAAAACATCACTGGAAGCGTAACATAAAAAATCCACATTGGATTTTTAAAAAAGAGCAGGCCAGCCTTGACTCCTTGTTTCTTTTTACGCTTTTTTAAAGAGCTCTCAGGCACGCTGTTTTTCTTGCCAGGTTTGGAAAGTTGTTGGAGAGCAAATGTAGTGTGAATCTAATACTCGATGCATCCTCTGCGAAGGGAATATTACCTGATCTCAGATGAAAATGCAAGTGATGATGTAGTAGGTCTCTTTCATATCTGTAATTTTATCCCAGAGCATTATGAATCACATTAAATGCTTGCTGAAAGTCACTGGGAAGATTTCCAAATACATCTACACAATACAGGAGCAGTATCGCCCAGGTTCTTGAATCAGAAGCATTTCCAATGGCACAGACTAAAGCATTTATGTCTTATGAGAACGGCAACCCTCTCATCAAAAAGCATAACACATTCTGATAAATGGTATTGCAGCAGGGGAGCACAGTAAAAACATGGAAGTAATTCTTTAACATGGGTGAGGGAAGAAAAGTTCTTCAATAATGACCAAGATACATCATTATCTGGAAGATACATTAATTTATTCAAGGATACAATGCAAAAGAAAGACAATCCAATACTCTAAATCAAATATATGCTTCTTTCTTCTGCTCCTTTTATACAGGTTCTATTAATAGAAGAAGCAGTCAAGGGCAGGTAGAGCTGCTAGCATAAGAAGTAAAATGCCAAGATTGACACTCAAGTGAGATGTGCCAGAAGTGAAAAATCTCCCTACGGTCCTATGGGAGTGAAGAAGCTCATAGACTTTTCATTAGTACATCAAGAAAATTATATATACAATAGCCAGTAATTATACCAATATGGAATCACAAATCTGGCATAGAACCTTCACAGTAACACCCTATTTCAGTGGCTCTCTTCAGAGTTGCTCCCTGCTAAGTTAAAACAAGGCATGCCTTCTATACGGAAGCCATGATGATATAGAAGTCTATTACCTAGTACAGGTTTTCAGATGACCAGGGTAAAGCATTAGTAAATAGAAGATTAACAACTGAACTTCTATTTGACCTGCTGATATTTTCAAAAATGCAATTCTAGCCAGGTTTTGATAGCTGTCCATTCTCCTACGTAAAATAATTTTGATGGCCTTAGGCCCGGTATATAAGCATCTACATCACTGAAACTGTTAGCGTTAAGGTAGTCTAATACTCTCCACTGTCTTGGTTAAAAATAAACTAATGAATAAAGGATTTCCATCAAAATGCAAATCTGAATAACTAGTATAATTTTTGTATAAATATCAACTTCCCACAGATGTCTAAAGATCAAAATTTACTATGTACTGATATTTACTATAAAAGAGTATTTACTATCAACAGGATAACAGATATAGTAAATAAAAAATAAGGAATATTGAAAACACCATGGCTAATTTAAATGCTGCAAACAATAAATGCCAAAATTCTCATGACATCCTCTGTATCTGACACTTCATTAATCAAACCCTGCTTCTTGAAAACCACACGTTGCGAAATACTTGATGAGTGAAAAATCATAAACAAGGGTAGAAAAAAAAAGAAAACAGAAAAGATTTGTCATTTCCTTCCATTTCTCCTCCTTCAATTCTAATGTGTCAAGGAACCTCAAGATATTGCATAAATTGCTTATTGCTTAAATTAGAATTTTAAAAATCCAGAAAAATGCACACAGCCTGTTATTACTTCCACTAAATTACAGGCATCTTAGCAAAGAAATAACCTTCTAAAGTATGAGTTGTGGATAAAAGGCTATGTGGGCTACAATATTTTTTGCATACAAGAAACATAAAACAGAACCTAGTGCCAAAGAGTAGCACAGTGAAATCTGTCATTTATATTAAAGACTAGGAATAGAAGATCATTTAATAAAGAACTGCTGTAATTATTTAGGACCCTATTAACATGATGTGGCAGATCTCCCCAGATTTAACCTCTAATATCTTTTGGATATTATAGTTCTTATCAGGAAGGTGTCAGTGCATATGCAGCCTATCATTTGCTAATGATTGCCAAGTCACAGACTTGTTTGACCAGAAGAGTGGTTAGGAGTTAAACTTTTCTGATCAACCTTTGAATTCTGATCAATCATTAAATGGAAACTGTGGATGCCACGAACTGAAGGAAGTCAGAGGAACTTTCTTTTCTATGGCCTCTCCACTGTGTTCTGATGTTTTGAAAGGAAAAATTAATCTAGCATATAAAAGTGAAACCAAAGCATTCATCCTGTTTCTTAGCAATGCAGATGCTGTGTGGATCTGGAGAACCTCATAGGAAGCTTGGAGTGGAGAAAGAGGTGGAGAGAAAACAAGCCATTAAATCTGGAAACTAGTCAAAGGGGACAGAATGGAGCCTGTGCAGAACAGAGAAAAACAGACAAAGCAAGATCAAAAGAATGGATACTGCTTACCTCTTAATGAAGACCAAAATTATTAGTAACTGACGGGAAAACTACAACAAAGAAACATTTATGAGATCTACTTTATTGTTTGTACCGGTATCTAACTTGTGTTACTGAAATAGGAACTTGGGGGCTGGAAGGACCAGAGAAGGTTGTAAAAGCCTCTACCAGATCGATAAACATTAGGAAAACATTAACATTGTGCCATTTAATACAGCATTATAAGTGTCACACAAGTGGTTTTGTGCCACTAAAGATCAAAACTGGTTCTTGGGGAGACTGACACTATTTTGTGGGAGATGCCTCACTTCTGTTACATGGGTCGGTAGCACGTGCCCAGGAAGCATGCCAGCAGAGATGCCATCCAAGGCAAGTGCTCAGTGGGATGAAGAACCCAGGCCACTGGTGACACAGACAAGGCGTCCTCAGCCACTTCTAGGTACCACGGTTGAGCTGCAGGGGTAGCATGTTCCTGCTGCAGCATGGTGACCCATGGCTGGAGGCCACTGACTGAAATCCCATCATTCCCCAAAGGACTCACTTTGGAAAATCTTTACACCTAGGATAAATTATTACCATTGTAAAAAAACCCATTTGTCCTCCCAACATTGAGTACGCAGATTCTGATCCATGTGAATATTCCCATTAAATCGAGAATACTTGGTGAGGAGCCTTCAAGAATAGGGCAAGCCTAAAGGCCCTGCCAGGTTGAGGCCAGTATGTTAAAAGAAACACAGTTTCCATCATCATTTCAACAACTGGACACTACCATTGTAGTTCTCTAGTATGGATAGTTCTTAATATAGTTATTAAACTCCCATTTCTTACTTCTTCTTTAACTCTGTGACCAGAGATTGAACAAGATGACATCCTCTAACAAAACTATTCTCCCTTGACTGAAGAAGTCTAGTAATGGAAAACAGTGGCATCTTCAGTAACTTACTCCGGAGAGCAACGGTCATCATTGTTTAAACAAGAAAACAGGATTTTAGTCTTAGTCTGAATTTGTCTCAGTGTCCACTGGTCCTTATTATATCTTTTTCCCTCACTGGAAAGCCATCTATTATCAATTTTTTTTTTCTTTTGTAGACACTTAGAGACTGTGTTCATATTGCCCATTAACCTTCTCTTTGATAATCTAAATAACTTGAGCTCCTAAGTCTTTCTGTAGAAATCGTGTTTTTCTAATCCTTTAATTAGCCTGTGGCTCTTCTCTGTGCCCTCTTCAATTTGTCATCTTTCTTCTGAAACGTGGAGTCTAGACCTGGAAACCCTACTGCAGCAGCCACAGAAGGAAAAAAATACAAAGGTGACACCACTTCCCTACCAGCACTTCATGTTCTTGTTTGCATATTCTTGTTTGCACACCTAAATGAGTCCTCTTGGTCACAGGGTCAGATGGGGGCTCAGGTTTGACTGATGGATGTTCCATGATGTCAATGTTTTTTTCTCAGATACTGCTCCAAAATCAACCCCCTGTTCCAGATCTCCTCCTGTAGCTGTTAGGTGTATGTCCGTGTTTCACTGCATTGTAACATACATTCCTCCAAGTGCAGTGATCTTCATTATTTTGTATATCCACAGTCTGTGGCACCTGCAAACACCGCTGACAAAAACTATGTTACCCAGGGTGTTTCTAAAAACCAACTCTGAAAACCATCTAAACAGTACAGTACCAACCACTTTTCCCTATGCAGACAAAATGCACAGAACATGACTGTACAGGGGTGAGTTCTTATTTATCATTACGCTTTCACCCTATTTTTCCCAACAGTTCTAATCTGCTTAATTCTTGTGAGGTTGGTTTTGAATGATGATTATTACCCAAGATGTCATACTATTTCAAGTCAAAGGCTTTGCAGCCATCAGAAAGATTTTGAAGATTCTGGTTACCTTTCTCCCAGACATAACTGTATTTTAAGAAGCCATGAAAATATTGATTTATAATCAATTATGAGTATATTTTTTAAAAAAATTCCAAAGCAATTAATTCTCAATGAAGCTTTGTTTTAAAATAGAGCACGATAAAAGTTTCTGTTAAGACAGAAAATACAGCTACAAACTAATATCCATACTTCCTTTAACGTTGGTGATGGTAATCAGACATAATTCCATGAAACTAAGTGAAATCTTTTGCAAATATTTGAAGAACATTCCTAAGTCTACCACGGACTTCTCACATGACCTCAGGCAATCCATTTAATCTATGCTTTGCTAACCAATTTATGCAAAAGTAATAATGATGCTTATTCAACTTGTAGAAAGATTTGGATTAAAAATTGTATTAAAAGTTGAGCCTTTTTCAGTTTTTATATACGTTTCCACTGTTTCTCACCTGATTTCAGCCCAAACTGCTGCTGATATAGCACAGAGGAAGCTATTTATGGAGAACAGGGGCTCAAAACAGTGATAAAATGCATTTTTTCATTTGAATATATGCATGAAAATTTTTATTTCATTGCATATATTGTTCAAATCACATGTATCTTCTGGTCTAATCATATATGCTGCAAAACAACATCTATACTCATCTTTACCCTACAAATGATTGGACATAATTTCTGTTCTTCCCATCTAAACATAGCTCCCTTCTAATCATGTTAACTTAAAAATATATATAAATGTCTGTATTTGTGGAAAAAAAATTATATTGCATGTGCAAATTTTGGACACCACCAAGAAGTATAATCAAAACAAGAGCAGATTTCCAAGAACTTTAAGACGACTTTCAGATTTTAGGAGTGAATCCAAGTCTACCTAAAATTTTTTAATTTCTCAATTGGACTCACCAATATCAAAATTCTTGCGCTGTTCTTAATTTATCTTGTTTAAACCCCAAATTATGATGGCAGTAACAAAATGCACACACAGCAATAGCAAACAATACCAGTAAAACTCCTACATGGTCACTACATGTGAGCAGAAAGGAATAAATAACACAGTATATGACTTAATATTGATTATATGTTAAATTTCAACATCCAGTGGAAGCCCTTTAAGTACTTCTTGCACTACTCATCAGTGCACTAAGCTTTTTCCAGGGACATCACCTGGAAACTCTGCACTGTGCTAGCTGAACAAACCAAGATGTATTATCCTCTGACTGGATGGCCCCTCCATTCGCAGAGCAACTCGGCAGCCCTTCTCTTCCTTGAACACAACCAGTCAGGGCACTACATGCCACTCCAGAAACCTTAGCAGGGAGTTATGCAATAGCACTAGTAATTTCATATTTCAGTTTGGAGGTATGGAAAAGATGCCCAAAATCGGTACTTGTACTAAGGGCAGATACTGATACTTGCTTTAGGAGATTCACCAGGAGAACAACTAGCATATGGGGTTACATGATGATGATGGAATAACTGGGCTCGCAATGGCCTTGAAAATATGCACTCATATGCATTCCAGGCTTTTGCTGCCTGTCAGCTTTTCAGAGAATGCAGAAAAACACATGAGGCTGATCAATGCCAGGAATACGGGAATTATCCCTTTTTAGATGAAGAAACAGAAGGTGGGTGTGTAAGCTGGGGGGGGTGGGTAAGAAGGTAAGATGGGGCAGGGGAGAGGGGGTGAAAGTTGTACCTTTCACATTGAGTTTTAATTTGGATCAGAAAATTCCCCCCCCCCCCCCAAATGCTATTTATTAAGTATTAAAGGGCCATTTGATTTTTATAAACATCTAGAAAATGTAACACACATAAAAAATACGTACTCTTCTGAACACAGCTTTTTAGGTAAGTTCAGTGCAATTTACATCTTACTTTACTATTAACTGGGGTGATTGACAGGTATGACTGAGATCATCAATGTGACTCAGAAGATCACCATTCTACAGCCAGGGCTACCCATCCAGCTTCCTTGATTTCTTCAGAACAGCTGGTTGGCAATGGCACGTCTACCCTCCCCCAGCAGGTCAGGTCAATCAGACACATATATATCCACTACAGTATATACAGTTCTGTTCCATGATCAAACCTTGAGGAAAGTCAAACGCTTTTCTGTCTGTCTAGGAGTATACTACTAAAGAAAAAATGGGGAAAAAAACCCCAAAACAAAACCAAAGAACAACTGATGGTCCACATTACAATTCCCTTGTACCTGAAAAAGAAGTATGTTTCATTGGAAAACTCTGCAAGGTTATACAGAGATGAATTACAATAAGCGACGAAGCTATTGCAAAAAGAAGGCAGCAGCTAGGTATCACTGTCACCATGCTGTATCCCAGTCCCTCTGCTCATTTTAGGAAGCTGTGTTAGCAGAATTATTTCAACTGTTTTGACTAGATGGAGCTATAGTTAAGTACATTCAATCAGGTTGGTTTTGCGATGCTTTGTGGAGGACCAATACTGCTTTCCAGTACAATTGACAGGCTTATATCTCATTAGCCACAAGCTGTTTTCAGTCAGGAAAGGCTTTTTTTTTATTATTTTTTTCCCCACCCAGAAATCATGGCTCAACTGCTTTTACAGATTTTAAAACTGATTTTTACCTCAGTATGTGACAAGACTACAGAAAATAATCACCTTCATTTGGTCCAGTTTGGAAACATTCATCTTGTGAGTTCATCTTATGTTTATCTGTTTATGATTGGGTTTGGGGTTTTGTTATACTTTTTGCAATTAAAATGAAAGCTGTTTAATGAGTTCAACACTTCCATTTGATGCTTAGGTTGTATATTCTAATCAATTTACCAGGCTAATTATAAATGATACTTGGTGGCTGTAAGCACTTGAGAAAACATAATCCTCTGCTTCCGTCTCCGCAAAGGTCTGTTTTGGTAGGGAACAGTTATGTTATAAATTAAGTGTTTCCCAGTATCGTTGCAGCAAGCTCTGCCTACTCATGTCAGCATGTATCAGAAGGCTATAAAAATAAATGGGTGTGGAAGGAGAGGAGGGACTAGGCAAGAGATGCCAGCAGTGAGTGCGCGATTTTTTGGCCCAATCAGCTCTACCGTCTCCTGCAAGCCTGGCTGCCCAGCATCCCTAGGAGGTAAATAAAGTTTATCAGCATATGCGAGGGAAAGAATAAAGCCTACAGTTCTATTCATTCTCACACAGAACGCCTATAGCAGAAATTCTTTCTTTTCAATCTTGCATAGATAGGCAAAGCCTTTTCTTTGATACCTTTATAGCATGATGTCAGCCAAAACCAGAGCCCATAAAAAATGCAAAACTATATGAGAGGAAATAAAGAAAATAAGTCTTGAGCAAATAATTTTTCAAAGTGGTCAGATATTTTAATATTGACTTCAATAGAACCAGGCCCTAAAAGAAAAAAAAAAAAAAAAACCACCACACCAAACAACAGACTAAATATTTGGGTGGGGAGGCAAGCAACTTACTACTTCAAATAGCAGCTTGCATCTGTAGGGAGAATACATCAATTTTTGCCTTTTTTTTTAGCACAGGAACTAAATCATTAGAAACAAAAGCCATTATAATGAAACGTCTATATATACTGAATCATTTTCCTGACTTTCTCTCTTAATTTATATATGAAATAATGCAAACATCTCTCCAAGGGGATGAAATGTTATTAGATTGTCTTTATCTAATTTAAAGAAAAATGATATCTGAACTGCATTTCAGCAAGCATAAACTGAAGTCTGCATTATGGTGCAACTAATTTTTCTTCTAACTTTTCAATAGGAATGAATCCCCTTCTCTATTTTTTCAGCATGAATACCATATAGAAGGGTAGCGTCCTGGAAATTTTGGACAAAACTACAGTTGTTGTTGGCCTGATTATTTCATTTCTAAGAACAGTCCTAGAGAACGTGGTAAAATATTGACTACAGATTAAAGAAGATAGTTTAACTCGATACATAACTACCTGCTTTGCTTTACTCTAAAAGAAAAGATGACAATGTAGCCTGCATACTATATTCATACAACAGTTTTAAAGAAAAAAGAAATTTGCCTGAGCATAATTTAATACACAGAGAGTCTTTAACTGGCTCAGTTGGCTTTTCCTAACTTGCTGTCTTAAATGGCAATAATTTAGTCTCATATCTGGGTCGCATATATCTTTTAGATTTTAACCCCAGAGACAACATCCTGAAATTGTTTGCTCACTGAAGAAACATTGTTTAAAAAAGAAACAAACCCAAGAAAAAAATAATTCTGTGCTCTAGTTACTATTACATGCTCCAGTAACAAAACCACTTGCAGAGAAAATTGGAGTTAATAAGAACACTGCAGAAACTTACGCCAGAATGACAGTTTTAGGAGGGAGAGAGAAGAAACAACTCAGAAACCAACTGCTACCCTCAAACTGTGCAATCAAGGTCGTGGGGCTTTTTTAAATGTTTAAGCAATTACTAGCATAATGCAAAGGACAAGAGCATGCCGGTACAGCCACTGATTTCAGACTATAGAATTTATGTTAGACAGCAATAATAGAGAAGTAGGAAGCCTTTGTTGCTTTCTTCACTCCCTGTGTTTCAGGTGTGTGTTTCTATAACAGCAGTGAAGTCAAGATATAATTGTTTCAGACCATATTTCAGTGAAAGAGATTGCAGATATAAATTTGAGAAAATTACATATTGAAGTACAATTATTCCATAAAGATAAACAGGAAAAAGTGTGAGAGAAACAATGGAATAAAAAGTATGTAGAAAAAGTCCTGTTTCCTAGGAACCTTGCATAAATGACTATTTTTTATACTTTTCAGACTGTCATCATGGTATTATTTGCTTGTGAATGGAGAAGAGCACCCAGTGATTTTATTTATTTATTTAGAAAGGGGGGAAAGGCATTCCCCTCCACCACTCTGAATTCCTGAATTAAGTTAAAAACCCAGAAATAATTGAAGTGAACTTCATCTTACCACAGCTGTGGTAACAGAATGCTGAACTTTCTGCTTATCCTATGAGGAAATTTGGTTTAGAGCTCTGTGTCACTTTCCACTTTAAAATCCTGTGCTCAATTCTTTGTGCCTCAACAAACTTTAAAGTCCTTTTTCTCTAAATGCAGGAAGGTACCCAATTCTAACATGAAGGATAAGGAATTGGACACTTTCATTTCTTTGTGGATCTGGGCCTCCTTGTCACCACGTTTTGTTTCCTAATCTGTACAATGAGAGTACTGGCGTATTCTTACTTCACATCAGTGCTCCAGGAATAAAATTCAGAAAAAAAATTACACAGAAGCCAGATGATAGGGTAATTGAAGAAATATATAAAAAGCTGTGGTGGAGACAAATACACGTATGCACACATGGAATCTATCTCTGGCTACAAAGTTAGAACGTACCATGTACTTTCTTCTCCTCCAAACCGAAGCATTTAATCAAATTAACCAGGTACTTCTTGAAGAAAACACAACAACAACAACAACAAGTACACAACAGTCAGTCTGGAACCTCCATGGGTTTAAGTCAGTATCAGGCACTATCAGCTTCCCATCAGTTATGTACTTGGCCATTTGTGCTACTAAAAATACTTTCTGCTACATTTCTTACTTGCCTGTTGAATCTTCTCCTCTGAGTAACAAATGAAAAAAAGTTCTGGATATGCTCTTTTCAAAGAAAATTAAGATCTGGAAACAGATGACTTATCAGCCTTCTAAGGACTTATCAACAACCACACTACATAAGGTTCTTGGAGGTGTACAAGCAAGCAGTATAGTTCCAGGGCTTTGACTCTGACTTTGCATGAACATGTTCTTCTCTTTAGAGACAGGTTTAGAGACAGGTGACTTAGTGACAGAACTGAAGATAGGGCTCAAAGTTTTCCAGAAAGAATAATATTTAGGGCGTTTAAGGACAAAGTGAAATTCACATTTGGAAATGTGAAGCGTGTCAACATAAGGTAAGAACATAAGTGAACAATAAAGTTTCTAGAGTGAGTAATGAAACTAACATAGATAAGAAATGAAACTTAGAAAATATATTTCCAATAGAAATATACATGACACTCAACCAGTCTCAACAAAAAAGTGACTTTTGCAGAGAATAGAGGAAAGCTCCTATCTTGCCCCGTGTAGACCTTCCCTCAAAAAACATCATACAGGTAAACCAGCAGCCAGTCAGCCTATACTGCTGGTGTTTGCTATGTCAGGGTTTCAGGTTTTTGTTCAGCATCAAGAGTGTTTAATACAATCAGTTCTCCAGACTGCTGCCTTAACAGTCTGATTTGGAGACCTCAACAACTGATCACCACACAATCTGGAGGCAGCACTCTGCTTGAACATTACTTTGTGTCTTCTGATTAATTGCTGACCTACAATAAATAATCAGTTAAAAGTATAAAATACTCTGCTTTGGATATTCCTCTCTTTCACTGTGGAAAATCTCCATAGAATAAGAGTCAGACAAAGGGAATAATCAGCACTTTCAAGTAAACAATCTGACTCTACTTAAGCACACACAAATGTAAACAGTTTACCCATATGACTACAAAAGGGTGAGAAGAACTTAACATTGCTGGTCTTTCTAAGATACCTGTAACAGAGCAAGGGTTGTCCCCTCCCAGTATCTCATCAGTAAGCCAGCAATTCTGTAGTATGTGTGTTAAAAATGTTTTGACACCAGTATCATCCTGATGTGCAACAGGAAAATAAGAAAACTATCTGAGCCTCAACACCATGTAAAGACTTACATCTACATTGTTGATTTAAAAGTAAGGCATGCAGCTACACATGTTATAGATTGTCCATTCTTTATATATCTCATCAAAAAACTACCATGCACATGTTTCGCAATGATAAAATATAATTTAAAATACACTGTCGGTGTAATTGGCATACAACACATTAATATAAATGATCTATTAGTAAGTACTTATAACTGTTCTAAAACGGAATCAATGAAATGCAATCTAAAGCACACAATTTTCACACATTTTCTGTTCTGTCTCTATGTGATAACTCACTGAAAGCCCCAGGTATTTGGCACTGTGATGGCATGACCTAGCCACTTACCCTGCACTTCAACAAGTGCAAAAAAACCCCCAACCAACCACCACCAACAAAAACATAAATCAAAAAAGAACACAAGTGTTTTGATGCACTCCAGCCTGGCACAGCACGGTTCCACTTTGGAGAAACGGTCACAAGGCCTGAATGACTATTTTGTGTGAGAGATTTTCTTTCTAGTTCTCTACACCCAAAATATCCAGAAAATGCTGATAAGCGTCCAAAGGCTTACATGTTTATCTAAATGTAATGCAAACTGCACCTGCTCTTTAAAGTGCACATTATATAAGTTCTTTTTACTTAAACAAACACAAAGCCAAGAATTACTTAATATGAAACTAATGTGGGTGTGTAGATATATATTTTAATACTCTTAACAGCAACTCTTTCAGCACCTAGACAGGAAACACTGGGAAAAGTGCCCTGAAGCAATGCCCACAGGTTACAGCAGCCCACTGATCATCTTCCAAGCACGCTCCACCCAGAAAGAGTTTCACAGGAAAATAAGGGGGACAGGGAAGAATATTAAATTATCAGCCACAGTTCTGCAACAATTATAAATGGGGGAATCTAATTTTTCTCAAATAAGAAATTACTAGAAAGATTACATGGACATGTGGCTTAAAGAATTCCCTGAAAGTTGCTAATTAGAGGCTCACACAAGCACTTTTATCTTTCTATTCATTTGAAAGGTTGGTAATCAAGAGAAGCAGATGTCTCTCTCCTCTAGCAACAGGAACAGCTGAAATGCAAACAGTTTAAAAATTATAAAACTACAGTCATTTTGAGAGACGTTCACAAGAAGACAAAGTTACTCTCCCAATCCTAGGTTAGAGGTATCAGCCTAGAACAAGGGTTCTGAAAAATGCTGCACAGGTACTTAAACTCTTTAGGATTAGTGTGACGATTCAGCCATCTAAGGTAATGCAGGCTTTGGGGTTGCTTTTTTTTGTTTGTTTGTTTGTTTGAAGGGGTTTTGCGGGGTTGGTTTTTTGGAGTTATTTTTTTGATTTTTTTTTTTTTTTTTTTTATATAGGAAGGGGAGACTGCTAGGTTGCCGCATTGTTTTTTCTAAGTTGTTCTTCCAGAATGTACTAGTCTGGATCCACTGAGAACTGCAAATATTCATATACAGAGCTTTAATATGGAGCACATCACAAATAACAGCTAATGTACCAAAGCAGTAAACGAGTCTTTTCCACAGACTTCCTAAATCTGATCCACAGGTTTTCAGTGTAATCCTATACGCTTCATTTTTTTCTGTGAACTGAGAATTTTTGTAAGCTGTTTAGTGTTAACAACTGTCACTAACTGGTCAAACTCTGCACTGGACATTTGCAACCATTGCTGGATTCTGCATGTTAAACTCATGTTTCTTGTGTTTCCTTACAACTTGGTAGTGTCCAGCATTGTCTTAGTGAGCATCTCCCCACGGGTTGCATGTATTACCCCTTCAGTCAAGTCAGAAACTCAACTGATCTCTCAACTGATCTGCTTGCAGAACCTGTGCTGATCTCACAGATACTTCAGTAGCCTAATCATGGCCTTTCCTACAACTCCACCCTAATTAAATCTTGGCTTGAAATAGGCTGCAAATATATGAAAGTATATGACCTTAATATTGGGAGAAGGTATTTTGGAAAATAGTACATTTCTTGCAAAAAACTAATGTTTAAGGAAGACTGAACTTAATAGGAATTCAGAAATGATTGAGAAGATAATTTTGGCTAGAGGAAAAGTAGAGATGGACTGAAAAAATTAGAGATATTAGTTTTCTCTAAGTATTAACAACAAGCCATTTGTATTCAGAAAAAATCAAAGCACCTTGGTTTTCATTTTCCCAAACTAAACATTCTACTGAAAGAGAATCACATAACCAAGAAAAAATACAATTAAATCAGTAAATTGGATTAATTTTTCCCCCTCATTTTGCCACAAACTCTTTCATTTCCTTGCTCCCATCTCTGAAACATTTGAAATCTATTTGAAAGAAAACCACTCTGCCAGGCTTTCCAGCCATTGAGTCATTACAAAAGAAAGTATTATTGCATCTCTCCAGAAACAGAGTTTTCTTTCTTCACCCTTAAAATAAGACAATGGAGTTTGAAGTCCAACGTGCAGGTAACCCATCTGGCAAGGACATTCTTTCTGTCTGTTTATGTTCTCTGTTCAATCACTCTTCCCATCTGAGCAGAACACAAGGCTTAATATCCTTCTACTTTTAGCTTTGTCTCATCACCTTCTGAAATCACATCCAAAACAGATGATGAAAGACAGAAGAGACAGCTATGCAAACAAGACAGCTTCAAGTAGTGCTGTTCTTTGAACATCTGTAACCCCAAGGAGGGTTCAGGAATCCCCAGTATGCACCATCACTGAACTGTTTACCCTTATTTACAAGTAACCCTGGCAAAAGCTCGCTTACTACTTTAAACTTCTGTGTCTCAAACAGAGGCTTGATTTTTTCACCATACCAAACAGCTGAACAAAAGTGAAAATGAAAACTGTTTTACGTTTGTCTAAGCAAGTGCCCACACAACAGCTTTTAAATGCATATCTTGTAAATGTTTAAAAATATGTACAGAAACAAGAGGTGTGGGGGGGGAGGGGAACACAAAGAACAGCAATATAGTCATCAATAAACCCCCACTTTTTTTTCTGTTAATTTTACTTCTTTTTGATTTGGATAGTATATTTTAATTAGAATAGAACAGTATATCTAAACATGGGTCTTACTGCCTCTAGTTTGGAAACAAGTCTGAATGAGTATCACCTGTCATTGCTCCAGTACATCAGATAAATCCTTGCTACCTGTACTTTCTTCACTTTCACTGTTCAGTTTGCTTCAGATGGTATGTAATCCTCCAAGGTGAATGAAGAAAAAGCAAAGGTAGAAAAATCAGAGTTTCATCAGAGACACTACATGTGGTGTTACCTTTATCTGTAATTACCAGTGGTGTTCAGTGAAATACTCTAGCTGTAAATCTCCTGATTAAAAGTATCCTAGTGGTAAAAGGGAATCAGTGTCAAGCAGTTAGATACATGAGTTCTGCCAATGTAACACAATATGGACCAATTAAACAGACTTCCAAATAAAATCACTTTGATAACAAATATATTCACTGTAAAAACTGTTGTGAAGGGGTGTGCGTGTGTGTGTGTGTGTTACAAGGCAGTACTGTCTAAAAGTTGGAAAAGCTGTGCCTGCAGATGGTTTTGATCTGAACAGGCACTCCCTTAATGACTTTGTGTTGATCAATACATAGACACATCCCAACCAACTGGGAACGTTCCCTGAAGAAAGCAGTTCTGATTCTCACAGACCAAAAGCTTGAATGATTAATAAAAAGGTTTTCCTCTTGTGATCATCTGTATATTCACAAAGTTTTTGTTACTGGTCATTTCACCCACCATGTCAATATTTACCTTCTTTGATGTTTGACTCTTTTTCTAGTACAGAGGAGCTCTCTGAAACACAGCTCTGTTTAAACTGATAAAAGTTTCAATATGAAAGAACAGTTTTAAAATGGACTTAGTTCTTGATATTTTTTTTTTTACTCTCTTTCAGTTTACACAATAAAATACCAGGAATTCAGTCCAGAGCACGATCGCTGTATACAGTTCAAATAGCCCTTTATGAGCATAAGTGGCACCAAACTACAAAGAACAAAATTATGTAGCCCAGCCTACACTTGTAGGTGCCTGAAACCAGGCTTAAACTAAAGAAATGAAAGGCAGTTTACACCAAACAAGTATGTATATTCTCTTCTGTCCTCCACCCTCACTGCTTCAACACTTGCTCTTCTTCTCTGCTGTGTGTCCCGACAAAGAACGGCCAGTTCCCTTCCAACAACCACCTTCACAGGATCTGTATTTCAGAGAGATGGAGGAGGCTTCCTCTGGTACAAGCTAGAAGCCTAGAGTAAAGGGAATATTTTCTCAGGTGACTGCTCTTTGTTAAATTTCATTTGGGAATCTAGGTGCTCCTATTAGCAGGTATTAGAAGACTAGGATGGCATCCTGCTATCCCTTCATGTACCTGTTCCCTAATGAGTCTTGCACTGCCGATCTGTTGTAGTTGTGGCTCTAATTCTGTGCAATTTAGATATCCATTTATATAAAACCACGTAAGACTTTGGTGTACTTTGAAATACAACCACTTACTCTAACCGACTTTCTTTTTCGCTCCCTACGGTCTATGAAATATCTATTGCTATGGCAGGGCTGATCCGCAGCAGATCTCCCCGCTGACTTGGGCCAGCCAGCTGCTCGTGAATCTAGCAGATGTTTCAGCTGTCTAGGCCAATGGAAACCTTATGGAACCTTTTTTCCTTCAGTCTCTCCCACGAGCAAATGTTAGTACAGCAGATATCTGGATGTGTGCCACGTAGCAATAGAGACAGGAAAAAGCTGCTGTGGCTTCGCTAAGCCTGGTGCTTGTCGTGGTTTAACCCCGGCCGGCCACCAAGCCCCACGCAGCCACTGGCTCGCTCCTCCCCGGCAGGATGGGGGAGAGGATCAGAGGAGTACAAGTGAGAAAACCCCTGGGCTGAGATAAAGGCAGTTTAATAGGGAAAGTAAAACTGTGCATGTGAGCAAAGCAAAGCAAAGGATCCATTCCCCACTTGTCCAGCTACCCCCAGGAGAGCAGTGCTCCAGCATGTGTAACGGCTACTTGGGAAGACAAAACGCCACCACTCCAAACATCCCCCCCTTTCTTCTTCTTCTCCCCCTAGCTTTATATGCTGTGCATGATGCCATATGGTATGGAATAGCCCTTTGGTCAGCTGGGGTCAGCTGTCCCCGCTGTGTCCCCTCCCAAACTCTTGTGCACCCCCAGCCCACGCGCTGGTGGCGTTGAGTGAGAAGCAGAAAAGCCCTTGGTGCTGTGTGAACCCTGCTCAGCAGCAACAAAACCATCTCCATATTACCAAGACTGTTCTCAGCACAAATCCAAAACATAGCCCCATACTAATGACTGTGAAGAAAATTAACTCTATCCCAGCCATACACAGTGCTGTATACTAATTGTGGGTTTTTCCAGTCCTCTCTGAAAGGGTTATTTACAAATGCCACACTCTCCATATATAGCCAAACATTAAATCTGTTTTTTTTAAACATATCCCTAGACACTACCCTGTTGTGCTATTGAATCTTAGATTAATACACAGATATTAATTAAAAAGACAGATTCATGTGTTAGACTTCTTTTTCCCTGCCAAGACAAATTTAGAAGCACTTAAATGCAAGCTGCACGTAGCATCATGTCCCTAACAGATTGTACGGACTGTGTCAAGGAAACCGTTAAGGGGATTTAGGTACAAGACAATTTAAATTTTAAAATTTTTATTTATAATAGATTAATTAAAAGGAAATTATATGCCTGGATTCTCCAGCCGCCCTCAAAAATAGCTGTACAGAAAATAATTTTTTTATCACTTGACCTCACTTTCACAGTAGATGGAAGGAACAGTCTCTTCTTCAAAGGCTCCAAGTTTTTATTCTAGCCTGTTTCTTTTTTGATTGTGACCTTTGGGTCCCTTTCATCTGTGAGAATGTAACATGGGGTGTGTCATTTCCAGTGGTCTAGGAATAAAAAGCTTCAACTCAAATATCATATTTTTCTGAAATTCTTGTCCTTACTGTTCTTAAGGGTAATGAGTTGGAATGACACAAGGAATCAGCAGAAAAACATTTTTCAAATTTCTTCCCTTTATGCACTCATGAAGTGTATGTTTTAGATCGAGGCAGTTGTTCATCCTGTCTCAGGAGCCAGTTAAATTCTGACTCCTCAGAAAGCACAAAAAGGGACAGGACAGGTAGACCCATGTGAAGCCAAGGGCAGAACTAGGAACTCAGCACTGACTGCTGAATTTCTGCAAAAGCAGTAAAATGTTACCATTAGCTTCAATGTCACCTGAAATCTTTGCCTCTTTTTTAACTAAAAAAGCCTACTGTATATCCAACAGGCCAACAGGATAACTCTATTCATCAATTATTAATTGATCATCAATTACTTAATTAATTTGCATATTTCTTAGAAAGTAATTCCAAATCCTGACAACAATGGGGATGTCAATGCAATAATTCAAACGTTCTGTCTTTCTTAAAATCACATTTTGGTATGTCCTCTTACACAAAGAATACCTTACGGATCTAGAATGAGATTCACAGTTTGATTTTTTTGCCTTTGATTGCAGTTAATTTATCAGCTCCATATAAACACTCTCATATTTTTACAGCTAAGCTCTACTTAAAAAATCATTAATTTCAATTAAAAAAAAAGGTCAACCTAAGGAGATACAATGACTGTGTAATTGCTTTAGTATAGAAAAGTTTTAGTGAATTTTATAACATGTTGAACACAAGGGCTCTCTGCAATAACATTTTTTTTTTAAATCCACTGAAATGTAAGAAATCAGCAAGTATATTGATATGTGCATTAAAGTAATTTTCTAGATCAGTGAATCCATGTCAGTAATGGTTGACTACATTTCCTACTTGGCTGCAAGAATATTTTAGTTGAAGCCTTTTATTTTATAATTTACTGAATTATTCTAAAGGTTATTTGGTACCTAACAAAATGTTGACTTGAATGAGTTTCTTCTAGAAAAGAGAGAACAACACTTATTCTGCATATGGTTGAGAAAATGTTTGCTTCCATCAAATATTGTAGGATGGCCAAAAAATCTGATATCGCTCACATTAACATTATCTTAATTCTTGTGTTGTACATAATAAATTGATACAAATATGCTTTTTTTAAAATTATTAAATCATAGCATTATTTTCTCATGACCAAAAGGCAGGATAACATACATCTCTTCTAAGCCCACAAGGAAAATGGCTGTGGAGTGACCATATATCAGGAAAAAAAAGTGTAGTGCAGTTGAAAGTTTGCTTGCTGAATGGCAAGCATCTTTGGAATCTTGCTAGCATGGGCGTCAGTAGCTCAGATGACATATCCACACATGGTTGTTACCTGAATCTGTGCCATACTCACATGCCAATACAAAAATGAAACTAAGGTGTATTGCAATGAGAGTGAGGAAGAAAAAAAAATGATTCAGCAAGTGAGGATAAACAGCCCCTCTTTGTGGCTCATGGAGTAAGAAGCAGCAATATTCATGGAAGGAACATATGGGGCAACCACAGGTGTGCTGTTTCCTTAATCACCCTAAAGGATAAAACATTTGAAAAACTAACAAAAATGCTGTTATGCAATTAAAAAATGCAAAGAAAAGAAGAATTTCTCAGTTGCATCTATTACTGTATCGCTGTCGGGTTAGCAGCCTGGCAATCTGTGAGCCCCACAATCACATGCAACATTTATGTGATTCTTCTTGCAGTCTGTTCTGCTGAGTGTTTGCTAATTACATTAGTATTGAGTGTTGATGGGTTTTAGTCACAACAGCGGGCAAACAGAGCAGACATGAATTAAAATGCCTTAAAATATGCTACAAATTCATTTTTGAAAATGTAGGGGCATGCCCACACTCTGGAAGAAGAAAAATCTCCCACTTAGTAAAGAATTTATTACATGGCAGAGGAGAGTATCTGATAAAATAATAAAAGAAAAAAACAACACCCTGATTTATCAGCTTCATTATAGAGATATTATTAATTTTTTTTAATCTCAACAGTTACAACAACTAGTCTAAACATGCCAATATATTTCCCCATCAGGGAAATACAAATGCCAAAGACCACATTTGCATATGAGGGAAGGGCAGGAGAGGAGAAGAGGAGACACAAGGACTAACATCTGCTGCACAGATTGAGACAACTAGCCACTTTCTGGACAGCACAGTGCATTTCTCAGGTGAAGAAATAAAAGAGCAATACACTGAAATAATCTGTTTCAGGGTGGAGTAATGCAAGTTAAATGAGAGGTTGTGAACTTCTGATTGTTAAAGTAAGTTTTTTAAAATACATTGCATACATTTAGGTCTTCAGAATGAGTATAACAATTTGAGCAACTGACCACCACACTATGTTCTATATCTGAGTAAAATAAATCAATTTTTTCTATCTGGTCTTTAAAAAACAATCAAACATACAAACAAAAAAAAAAAAACCCAAACCCAAACAACAAAACAACCTAAATAGTGGAAAATGCAATATGAAAATATCCAAATCTTGTTGCCTGCTCGCATTCAACCATGTTTTTTCTTTCTGTTTGCACAAAGCACCTCTTTCTGGGCAATCAGAACCCCTGCCTGACAGACTATGTATGAGGGGAAGGTAAAAGAACTGATCTCCCTCAAACAAGTGCATTTGTTTTGAGTATCGAGACTTCTGCATTCTCAGAACTGTGCACTTGTTTATGTACGGTGACAAAGCAAACAAGCAAGCACTTCGAACATATTGTGTTTTATTAACATGGTTGCTGCAAATTTTATACCCACACGTATCTGCGTGTTTGCTGCATTGACCCCTCTGCAGCTGTTACAGAGTGGTTAGCTTTGTTCTGAAGTAGCTAGCTAAGAATAGAAAGATTCAAAAATCATTTCATTTGGGAAGGGAAGCTGATGATGTAGCGGGGATTTTCTGTGATGAACTCATACCAGTTTAAAAAGAGCGCACGAAGTTCTGTGTCTCTGAGCACAGAGCACGTGAAACAACACAAAAAGGTGACTTTGCCCATGATTCAAATCCTTTCTCAGTCAATACTCAGCCTTAAGTAATCTGTTGCACTTAGATTTTTTCTTTCCTTTTTTTTTTTTTTTCCCCCAGTCTGTAGGTCAGTGTTCAGTGCTTTTGCTTCAAAACAGGCTGTGGGAATTAGCTAACTGCTACAGTACCAAGGCAAGGTCTCATATATGCTGTTTCTCCATTTATGATCTACAGCAAGCACAGCTACCTCCACACCATACCCTAATTTGCAGTATAACTGTCAGTTTTACTGATCTTCTTGAGCTTCCTTCAAAGAACCACAAACACAAAATCGTATCAACTAAATGATTCAGGTAAACTAAATTTTATCACCAGAGTGTATCTACCATGTCTGTCATTTGGGCCAGGCAGTTCTAGGGTAGAGATCACTGTCCTTTTCAACATTGTTATATCACTCTTTTTAAACTATCTTCAATTCAATAGTTATGTATCCCCATTTCAAGAAGATACAGCAAAATCCATAACAATATCTTTATAAACTCTTAGTAAAAGGGAGCTATTCTATAGGCTTGTACCTTTTGACATTACAAGTGCTATTTTACTCACTCTTGGATGTTGCTCCTTCTGCTCGGTGCTGAGAACAGTAAGAATGACAGTAAGGAAGACATCTTCTAGTACCACGCATTGTATAAAAAACCAGAGTGAGTTCTCCTGAGCACCATGGAACTACAGTCTATTACATGCACTTATAAATCTTTCTTATAGCATTTGTTGGACTTTCCATTCTTCAGTTCTCCCAGAATAATATCCACTGATGAAAACAGATTTATCAACCCAGTAATGCCTATATGAGACAAAATTCAGGAGAAATGTAGCCCGTTGTAAAATCATTGACTTCTAAAAAAAAACAGGGGCATTAAAGACCATTTGATCTTCTCCATTAATTTGATCTGTAATTAAATCATGTGTAATTTAGATATTCTTCCATTTACAGGTTATACTTTGTGCCATCAAAAGCAGTTGCCTTGAAGCTTATTGTCAAGTACGCTTCTCACGTACGGCAGACTGGGATCAGTAAGTCTACCTTACCCTTTCACTGGCAGAACACTCTAGAAGGTCTCTGCTGCTTTTCTCTAGATGCTTATTTCCCTTGCCAAGTCCTGCTCCCTTCGCCCGGTGTATTGCTGTACCGCTTCAGCTGTCAGGCTGGCCAGACCTTGAATTAAATCTATGACATGATTCGGTTTCCACAGTCCCAGACTGGCTGGCGAACAGCTGAATCAGTGCAACCCAGGTTGTGAGAAGTGGGTAGAACTTCTCTGACATCAACTCTTAAGAGGGAAAACTGGTCTCAAATCACATTCCTGTGATTTCCTGTGTGCAAGAAAAACTTATATGCAGATACACACAGCAAATATGTGCTGAATATGCAATAGGATTATAAAAGGTGACTCAAAACATAGCTGGAGAGTTCTCTTACTTAATATTACACTAAACTCACTTACAGAAACAAATTGCAATAGCATTTCACAAAGGAAGCTTACATCTTTAAAAGAGCAAGAATAATTGGTTGGCTTTTACTTAAACATAACTCTGTCCCATGTTTTGAGCAGAACAAAACAAGGTGACTGTTATGGATTCCAAACAAGCTGCTGTTACAGTGTCTGTTCCACTGAAAGAGTCTAATGTTATTTACGCTGCTTCTGGGCAATTATTTTGAAAAAATAAATTCACTGTAGCTAGCGGATCTCATTCCCTATGCATGGAAACTTTCTTTTCTATGAGTATATACAGGTCCTCAGAAGATGACCTCTGTAAAAACAGCTCTTAATGGCTTTGCTTTGGGGCAGCAGGGAAAAAAACCCACCAAAATCCAAAACAAAACCAGACCCTGCTAATGTTTTCAGCAAGAACTGCCTATATACAGCTGTTGTAGACATGCACTGGCCCATAAAGAGAACTTTTTAATTAATCTAATCTTTACAACAGGCAGAACAACTCCATCCAAATATACCATCAAGAAAAATTTGTTTAAAATAAATGAACCTGCTCCAAGAGAGGATGAAAATAAGAAGAGAAAGCAAACAACTGAAATTATGATTTGTGATTTGCATAAATATTTCTATTTTTTATATGCAATGCCATATGGAAAAAAAAATATAATCCAGTGATTCCAAGAGCTGGAGCTTCAATACAAGAGAAATAAACCACAACAAACAACATGAGACTTGTCACAGGACAGCAGGACATAACAACTCTCTTCTTCATATACAAATGAAAATGTGAAAGAATCAATCAGTACTCTGATTCTTTTGTTCCAAAAGCCACACCAAATCCAGTAAGCTGCTGCTACGACAGCAGAAAAAGCACAAAAGCTCTATGCTGTTCTATGTTTGAGAACTGGTACAAGGATACAGAAAACTCACTTGCTGTTGACTGCTCTAATTACTGTTGTTACAGACACCGTTGCTTCGGACTTCATATACAGAAGGACAACATCCCAGGGAAGAAAGAAGAAGGAAAAAAAATCAACAAAACGAGCAACCCCTCTCACCCCTCAAAGCAATATCACATTTGTTTGTATACAGGAGTTCTGTTCCAAAAGACTGGAACAAAATGTACAGCAAACCCAGCGCTCGCAGAAAGCCCTCCGGGCCTGTGCAGGGTGGCCACTCGATTCAGGTACAGCCAACGCATGGCTTCTGGGAAACGCTTCGTATGCTGCCTGTGAACAGCCCTGCACACACATACTCTGCACGAACAGCAGGTCTGTTTGGGTCTCTCCCTGCCTCTGAGGTGAGATGTGTGGCCTGGCCTTCAAGAAACGTTGATCTGCATGGACTTAAGTGAAGCTTAAGCAGAGGTTTGTGGGGTTAGGTTATTTTTTTTTTGCTGCCAAAAAAACCCCAACAAACAACAGTAGGAAGAATTGTCCAGTATGAGTAAATGCCAATACACTTATTGCAAAAGGTAGATTAAATCAAATTTTTGCTCTCAAATGACAGAAATCATATTCATCTCATTAAAGGTATCATAACACCTCAAGAGCTGTGGTGAAACAGTTCCAATGAGATGCTAAGAGACTTCCCCTCCCCTCTGTACTACAAACAACACTTGCTAGCTCTAGCAGCCAGGAAAGTTAGCCAGGAAAGTAAACTTTTTATTTGTTCTCGCTCATATGCTTACAGATAACAGCACCAAAAATATTAAAATACCAAATGGAGGTAAAAAGTAAAAGATAATTTTTCTAGCACTCATACAGATGCCCAGTGTGGCTGTGCTATTACAGATGAGATAGAAAAGCTGTATCTATCCTCTAAGCAAGCACACTCCTAATAAGCCAGAAAAACCTTTGCTTCTGTGTGATCACCCATGGATTAATGACTGCAGAAGACATGTCAAAGAGCTGGCAAAAGAGCTAGTCCTACCTCATTCTTTATGTTGCATTCATGGTGTATATGTAGGTTTCCATTACTATCATTAACAAATCTCCAGGAAACCACATTATGTAACCCCCCCCCCCCACCCACCCCACCCCCATTTAGAATATTAAAGTGTAAAAGCAGAAACAAAGGAGGGAATAAAATGATTTGATGCCTTGCAGACGACACTACAGAAATTGAATCTAATGCAGCGAGAGTCAAAAGGCTGGTATAGCGCGCAGAAAAAAGGAGTAACTGAATTTGAGTTCAGGCAGAGAGAATATTGAAATCATTGCTTTGGGCAGACTACCTGCAGATGGCTGAAACACTGGGAAGCTGGAGAGAAAAAGATTATGACAAGATGTCTGAACAGCAACGAGCAATTTTTAATTGGTCTTTAATATGCCTAACTTGACATGTATAAAAGAAACCTAGTTTCCAAAGGGCAGATTGTAGTATTTTCTGAAAAACTGAAAACCACTAGCAATTTCCAAAAGTTCTTGCTGAAATAGCTTGGTGTGAACAAGGCTTTTAAAAACAAAGAATGATAACAGGTTGAATTATAATGATAACTGGAAATAAATAAAGAAAAAGAAACAGTACAGAGAAAATTGGATGAACGGGGAGAAAGGTGAAAGAACAAACTCTGTCAGAAAGTGCCGGTATGTCAGCACTGAAACATTTCACAGAAATGCATCAATTCTGACGACATTCTGTTTAGAAAAAAATACACTTCACAGTCTTTGAAACACCAGAGAGGAAAACATTGTGAATTGTATTTTAGAAATGCATTTTAGATTGTGGGGTATTTTTTAATACTGCCTCTTATATTTGATAATGTTTAAATGCACATATTGTATAATGAATGCTAAACAAGCTAAAAGAAAACATTTAAGTTTTAGCAGACTGAAATATTTTTAAGCTTATCTTTTTTTTTTTCCCCCTTTTTTACCATGAAACCTTACTGAATTTGAAAGATTAAATGTATTTTTGTCTATTATGGATTATTTTAATTTGGAGCTTTCCCACAGAACAAACCCAGGACATTTCAATGAGTCCTAACGTTCATTTATATTTGTACATGGTCTCTAGCTGCATCACAGCGCTAAAAGAAGGATTCACAGAACACAAAGTCTATCTACATTTTCTTCCTACAGGTCACAAGAAATAACAGTAAATTCTTTAAGCAGAGGTACAGAACAGACTATACAAAGGTTTCTAAACCAATTTTCATTCTACTTAAAGTTGGGTGTGGAGGGAATTGGCTAATAAAAAGTCTTACACACAAAATCCATTATAGGAAGGCTCATTTCCCCAAAAGTGGGTCAGAATCAATTTCAACCTTGTTAACAGGATGTGGAAATGAAGGCTGTTGAAACAAGCAATGCAGGAAAGATTTTAAAGTCTTTGTTTTGTACGCAACCTCTAAGTTTAACAAACAAATTTTAAGGGATCAAAGATAGCCTATTATGAAGCATAAAACTACCTCTGCTGAAAACCATAAATTATGTATGGAGTAGGCATATTTACTAGTGCTGCTAGTAATGCAGAACATCTCTGAATGAGCACTGACTGCAGAATGCCTCATGTTCTTTTATGATGAATTATGCAGAAAGTTCCAACACCACAACTATGTTAAGTTGCCAGAGTTCATGTACATGAGGGTTTGTGAGTCGTACAATAAGCAGGAGACAAAAATATCACCTTTTCCCTTTTGCTCAGGTCCAAAGTTTTGTGAAAAGTAATTGCCACTAACACAAAAATGGATATATTGGAATATGTCAGATAAAATGATTGTCTTCTCCACCTCCCTTCCATTTCTTCTTTTTCTTTCTTCCCCTCCACACCTCCCCCCCCGCCATCCTCTCTCCCCCCCCCTCCCTCTCCCCCCCCTTGCCTTCCTCAAGTGATGTAACTGCATAAATCTTTGAAGTACTGATTGGAGTGATACAGCGAATTCCATAAACAGAAATAGCACTTGAGAATATAACAGCCAGCAGGTATGTCAATTGAGGTACCTCCATCATGAAGAGTTAATTTTCAAAAAAAGCATTTGCTTCTTCCAAAACAAGGACGATTTCAGAACAGGTTCATTTATATTCAAGACTCAGAAGAATCTAAAGCACTAGTGAAGTGTGGGGAATGTCTGTATGGCCCGATGAGGAGCACTACGCATCACCTCTTCCCCTCTCTAAGCCAGAAACATCCAGAAGCCATATGATACGCTCCTATTGATATCCCTAGCTTGCCTTGATGCATAGCTATGCCCTAGTTGTACTATTTCTGATTTGAGACCTAAGTCAGTTATTTCTTTCTGGTAGCCTTACCGGATTCCACAAGTTGGTGGGTGTGCAGGGATTTTTAGTAGACAGAATTGAAACCAAAGCAGAAATGCAAGTTTTCCCATCCAAATCTGGAGCACATAAGGAGACAGCAGTCTGCTGTGGAGAAATATGTGAGGGACAAAGAAGCAGTTGTCTGCCTTGTTGCAGGAGACTTGGAGCAAAAGATTAGCCTAAAACTCCCACCCATACAGTCATGGAGAGCTTGCTTGGTTACCTGACACGTGTGTGGCTAGGCCGCATGTGACTGTGAGTAGCTTATCGTTTCCTAAAAGAGAATGATAAAAATCTGTAGGCAAGGTATCAGATACAGGTAAAAAAACAGTGAAATACACTTCATATGCAACTCATCTTGACACAGCACGGCAAGAAAATAAAAAATGCTACCAAACAATGCATTTTTTCCCCAAATCCTTAAAGCAGTTCTGTTTCCAACTTTCAACAACATGAAAGTACTTTTTAGTCCTTGTACTATTTTCAGAATTCAAAGTATTTTTTATTTATTTGGACCTATACATAAGTAAAAACATATAATTTCCTTCCTCTCCCTTTTCACAGTGAACAGTGGCTTAGCACACTGCATTTTTTTCAGACTTCTCATTTAAAGCAGGTGGTTTAATTTTCAGATCTTCAGGGAAAAATATCCATATTGGGCTGAAACTTTATCTGTCTCATTTCAGCACAGAGGATTCATTTTTTTTTTCCTCTTTAAGAAAGTTATAAACCTCATCTTGAAGTCTTTGAAGATGAAATGTATTTTCCCTATGCTCCTAACTTCAGCAATGGCCTAGAGATTTAGCAGGAAACTAGGTCATTAGAGTCCCCGATACTTTCTTTGACATACCTAAATGACATCTTTTCTAGAATCCAAATGTCGTTTTTGCCCTTTATTCTTAGGAAAATAGATGTCAATCCCCACTAGAAAACACTGCAATCATTACCTTCTGATAGAAAATTTAAATCAATGGGAAATAAGTTTGAGGTGCTGCTTCTGTACAGCTGCTCTTTTAGATCACTTTTCTAGGCTTCCTGAGCTGCCCAAGCCTCTCTCAGCTGGGCAGTCTCTTCTTCTGATTAAGAATAAATCTAGAGGTATGCAAGGCAGCACCTGCTCATTTTGGAGGCCAGCACATGGAGTTCGGGATCAGAAGAATTCTGCTTCATTTCACACTGGTTTAGAGAAAAAGCAGACCTAGCATTCTAGCGAACTTTCATGCTACCATCTGACTTCACATTGTAATGCATTCAACAGCAATACAAAGCATAATGAATACATTACCATCCTGTAGATAAGTGAATAGCAATGGGTGAAACACAAAGCTCAACAGCTTTTAGGTTTAAATGGCTTATTCCAATCATAAGTGACACAATTTGAGAAAGCCTTGTCTAGCCTTTCATTGGCATCCTCCTGACACCAGCCCAGATCTCTCGCTCCTCCAGCATAGTGTTCCTCTTCTAAAAAACACCAGCTCTTCCCCACACGTTTTAAGCACGGCTTTAAATTTTACAGACTGAATGGCGTTTTGTGTTTTTCTATTATGCTCCCCCAGGATACACAATTTATGTCTAATAGAAGCTCAGATCACACACTCAAGGGAACAAAGCTGAGAGAAACAGGGAAACAATGTGTTGTAAGATAATTTGCCATGAACAGCCCAGCAAGTACCATTACAGAGACCTCTATAGCTGCAAGGCCTTAATACCTGAATGACAAAAGTGATAGACCAACACTGAAAATGGAGAAAAGAAACCACCCTAGGGGCTGGTGGGAGACCAGGGGATGGCCCACCAGTAAAAAGTCTGAAACTCAAATCAGTATAGAGGCTGTAAGATCTGAGCACTAGAAATATGGTTTTGTTTAATCAATATGTAAAATCTGTGTTAAGCATTTAATTCAAAATCCTCCCCTGCTTATTTCAGGGGTATCTCAAGTTTCTTCCTCCCATCACCCTTGACACAGGCCCTGAGTATATAAAACTGTTGTTGTTTTGTCTTGATTTCTGTAACAAGTTGCAGCCCCCAGCCCTAGAAAACTGAAACGCTGGCACACAGGCTTTGACCAGAATCTACAGAAGGGGCTCAGACAACCTCCTCTCTACTCCCATCAGCACAGGACAGGGTACTTATGAACAAGTGGACAAGACTCACACAGTCGTGTGCACTTGTCTTCTGTACAACTAGGTTCCTGCTAATGAAAAGTCCTTAAATTTGCTTCCCGTTTTAAGTTCTCCCTTAATGTTATCTATTCTATGTCCCAGGACTAAGCTACTAACCTTATAGAAACTGATACCTTCACCTCAACCCAAGAAGCTCAAGAAATGAAGCCAGTAGCTTCCCAAAGAAATATGCTTTGAGATTAGCCCACCAGATGCAAAGATCACACTGGAATTTTCAATTACCCTTTTCAAGCACGGTACTGTGAAAGTGTTCAAGTACTCTGCTTTGCTAAAACCAAAACCTTTTTCCAGCTTTGATTGCAGCAAGCCCAGCTCTTATCTCACCTCTCAAGGAGAATGTAAAATAAGATTTAAGAGAAAAGCACTCCAAAGCAGCACGAAGCTCTTTGGTCAAGGAGATGTGGGGCTTCAGTACTCCCTTGGCCAAGCAGTTCAAGGGTTTCAGCTGGCCAGCTTGTGAGCATCCCATTATCACATCTGTGGGGTTTCAAACACTGGAACTTTAATGGGGTGGAAAGACTTTGGGAAATCTGTGTACTTAGAGCTTTTATTTTTTACTCTGAACTTTACACATGGAGCTATCTTCCCAAAATAACAGGTTTATTCTATCAGTGTGTAGGATATCTTTCCATATGTTGTACCTGATTCAAATATATTAATATGGGGCAAGAAGCATTATCAAGATCAATGTAGGGCCTCACTCTGCTTGGTCAACTTGGTTTTGTTGTGAATGTCTCCTCCAATAAATCTTATTATTTAAATAATATTATAATAATAATAAAATGTATCCTTATTTAAATCTTTCTGCATTTTACCTTCTACTCTAATTGCAATATAGTGGTGATCAGCTGGAAAAGAGAAATGTATGTGGAGTTTTGACTCTGGCACACCTAAGACCTAGCTACTCATGTGCCCAGTTCCATAGTGAATTCCATATTATTTTGTTATCCAGGATCTTTTAAAATATCTTTAAGTAAAACTGTAAGTATTTGTGAAATAATCTTTCTTCAGACCTAGTGACCGAATAGACATTTACCTTCCCATGCTAAGTTGTAAACAAAAGGTAAAATAGCACTTAGGGCATCTATATAGTTTTTTTTTTCCCAATACACATCATCTGATACACATTCACCTTTCTCCTTAATAACTTTAATGTTAAATTGATGCCCACACATATTAAACAAAACAAACTAATTACATTAAAGAAACAGTAATAAAAATCCTCTCAGATCAGGTGACAGGCTGAAATCTGAAGGTATTTTTTCCCCCCTCTTTTTATGTTCTTCTCAGATACCCATGCATTCCTGAAATTTTACCTGTGGTCTTTTTCATCGAGAAGCGCAGACTCTTAGTGGAAACATTCTTCAAGATAATCTGGCTGCCTCTACCTTTATAGTTATAGTGATTTATTTTTTTTATCACTTGTATTTTCCTACTTTTTCCCCTTGCCATATTTTCAATTCGAATACAGAAACAAAAGAGAGAAATGAGATTCAAGCACACAGATATGTCAACAGAGAATAAACATTTTTAAATGTTTAAGAATACACAGTTTTGTAAGTATAGGGCAAATTTGACTCTTCTCAAGATAGCAAGGAGACTTAAAAATAATTTTAAAAAAAATACAACAGATTTTACATGTGCCATGGAAAACTGGAAGACTCAGAATCTGTTTTCCTAGGAATAAAAATAAGAAATTAGAAAAGAAACATCAAACTATGGAAATTCTAAGACATTAAAAGAAAATCCGGTACATGGTTAGCTATTATGTTGGACTAGAAGCCTCCAACTGTGACAAAAAGTAGTACAATAAAACTAGGAAAAAAACTGGAGAGATATTGCTGAAAATTCATTTAGCATAAGAGAGAGCACTGAAGAGATGAAAGTGACAAAAAAGCGTAGAGTTTAGAGGCATGTTTTGAGTGCTTAATTCAAGCGCCGACTTCGCAGGAAGAGCACGCTGTGGTACCTTACAGCCAGGCTATAAAGCTGCTGCTAGGTGATGGGGATTGCAATTGTCACTAACAATACCAATTTTGACAAGAAACTGCAATAAGATGTAATTTTATGAGGCATGAGTGTTTGTTGCAACAAATAGATGCCACAGCCTTGGGCTAACAAGGGAAAATGTTTGAGGGTCACTGGAGGGAGGAAAAGACTTTGATGAATTCTGTTAGTGCTGTCTGGTCGAGTACTGAGATACACCCAGCGTATGAGCTGACTTCCTTTAGTGAGCTAAGAATAATAAAAAAAAAAACACAAAGCAAAAAAAAAAAATAACCCACCTTAAACTAACTTAGGAATAAACTCTTTGAGAAGCACATCTTCTGAGCGTGAGGCTTCTTTATACCAGATACCGAGCAAGTTCAGATAATTTTGTGTGAATTCTGATGCCAGTTTGAAGGCACTCAAACTACTTTTTGAGCCTCTGTCGTTAATACAACACTGTTACTACCCTAATTATTATGAGGCGTTTGAAACTCCTTCTGTATTGGCCAGTTGGTCTGACTTTATTTAAAAAAAACCCAATCAATCCCCTCAGGCTTCCCAGCCCCCCTGAGTCTTTTTTTCATGCAGATAAATTTACCAGCATTTTCTGAAGCACTGGAAGCAATGTGCAAGAAAACCTATGACCCAAAGGCACTGACAGATGCACTGGTACAAAAGCTGGCTCGGAATCAAGGAAGGCATTTATTTCTTAGATATGGTATGATAACTAAGATATTTCAGATGTTTACGCTGACTTTACCCCCAGCTTTACGTATACGGGTAAACTCTCTGACTTCAGGAGAACTACAGGCTTAACTTTAAGCACATAAGTAAATGCTTATAGGATCAAGTTTCAAATATACAATCCATACAAGTCTGATGCTTCACTTCTCTACCTAAGAAAGCTGTAAAACCTTCTTCAAATGAAATTTTCTGCACAATGTAGACAACTACAGCGCATTACAGAAAGAATTAGCTTTGCTCTAGCTGAAGAAGTTTGAAGCTGAGAATGGGAATGTATACATATATCTGAAATAAACAATGACACTCCTATCAAATGCAGTCTGTCATGGTTTAAAATTGAACTCTTTTCATATGGAACTTGGTTTATGTTGCTGTAATGTAAATAATACTTATAACAGAGATAAACAACTTTTCCAATTTATAACACTTTCTACTGAGTAATAACAAAGTATTTGAAAAGTTATTTGATTTCCCTCTTGAAAGTATTAAACAAGATATAGCTCTCCTAAGTTTACCAAATACAGATCTTCCTTGGAACCCACAGCTGTTGCACCCAGAACCTGTTGTCCATCTCTACACCTTGCCTCCTGGGTTGTGTGGCTTCATGTAAAGGCTCAGAGCAAGGACCCTCTTTGGGACGTCACTGCCCGTGCACCACATGGGGCATCCCTGGCTATGCCAGGCATCAGGGCTGTGAGGCAGAAGAAAGTCTATCATGCTGTGCTACAGACAGGACTCGAAAAGCCCTCCCTAGAAGGTATTTGCCCAATGCCACTGTGGGCCACTTCCTTCCCACCGTGTCTCTTAATACTCTGCTCCCTGCTCCAGTTATGTGGCTTTGCCTTTTGTCAGCATTGCGTAAAATGAGAGGAGGCACAAGGGTGCACAGATCACTGCAGTCATGCAGGGTGCTAGGAAGTCACCTATAGCTCAAACCGCTGTTTGGACACCCATTCATTCACAAAACAAATTTCTGTTGAGGAATCTACATAAATCAAGGGATATATAAAAAATAATTTTAAAATAACTAAATTAAAAAAAATCATGGCCGCTACTATTGTTAACACATTAACATGACAAATATATCAAAAGATTTGGAGTTCTTACAGTGAAGACTGGCAAAATATGATCCTTTCTTGGAAAGATTAATCTGTTTAATTCCCATTTCACATGAGAGTTTAAATGCTATTCATGAGGAAAGGAAAGCACAGGCAATTCAAAAATGCATGTGCTTACAGAGAAGCAACTCATAATGATGACCCATACATTTCTGGTCAACAAAATAGCTTGTAAAATCTGGAAAATTATATCAAAAGCACTCATGTGCTCTTGCTTTTGTTTATTTAGGGACGGTATTCTTGCCTTACTTCAAAAGGATCCAGTGGCAATCCCTATATACTCAACAGGCTGTTTTCTCATTTTTTCTATGCTTACCCTTTGAGCGCTTTTATATTTACATATTGTTAGTAATCAACATGGTGTTAAGTATAACAATCACGATGAAAGAGAAAGAGGAAAAAAATCCTCCAAACCCAAAATCAAACCAAAAAGATATGCAAAGATTAAGAAATCTAGGTCATAGCTCTTCCTGTTCTTTGTAAAGGAAATACAGGGGAGAAGCAAGGAATATAACAAAGACAACTAACAGCAGTAAATGCCTCAAGGACTAGACAAATTAAAATTAAATTTTGAATGCTTTCACTGGAAACATAACTCTTCCTCAAAGGACAGACCTCCTCAAAACAGTTTTCTATTATTTAGGCTGAACTGCTCAACAGGAAGCATCTCAGACTAAGACATGAAGAGAGAAGATCGGGAGATTTTGTGTAAATCACCAAATGTTGGTTTAGTAGATAGAAGGAGGGCAGTAAGGACACCACAATAAATTTGGATTTATCACTGTAGCAGCCATATGAGAAATATACAGATGAGAAAAACAGCCCTAAATCTGGATTTACAGAGCATTCACATGCAAGAGGCGTGCTGGTGAAAAGTGGTGTCTCATTCAATTAGTGAACAGATAAGAAACAAGTAAAGTATTTACGCGTTAATGCAAGGAAAACAGAAGCAAAATGCAGGAACTGTAGATGAGTGCCTTCTGTTAGAGAATGAAGAGAAGATGGAATAGAAACCATGTTTAGAGTACCACAAGAGCACGATTTTTTCTTGAAAGATAAAGAAAGGTGAAGTTAGCCATGTCCTAATAGGAACTGCATGAAAAAAAGAGATGGAGAAAAATTTTTGTTTGGCCTAAACTCATTTTGAAGAAGCTGGCAGATGGGATTTTATTGGGAAATATTCTAGTTCCATAACATAAGATAATGGGGAGGGGAGGGGAGAGAGAAATGAAAAGAAAAGAAAAGAAATAGAGAAGAGAAGGGAGAAGGGAAGTGAGAAGGGAAGGGAGAAAGGAGAAGGGAGAAGGGAGAGGAGAGAAGGGAGAAGGGAGAAGAGGAGAAATATATAATCATTTTAAAGGCCATCACTGATGCACTAATGAACTAGATAGTGTGACTAATAAGCATACAGGTAACAAATTATGGAATAGGATTTACGACATATGTTGCAGGTTGGAAGACTATGGAAGATACACAAAAGACATTTGTGGAATTGTATGCAAAAAGGTGCAAAAAATAGGAAATGTCCAATAAAGTCCTTTAACATATATAGTTTGGCAAAGTACAATACTGCTGGATACGTAGCACAAGAATTACTATACGTACTTTGTGTACAGAAAAAGTAACAAGCCAACTACAAAGCGAATGAAAAATGGCCAGTAGAAAATTACAATAGTAAGAAAGATGCAAAAAACCACCTATCAGGAAATCATTTTTTATGGAGTATAGCTGTAATTTAGACTAGATTAGACATAATTTGTATTTGTAAAATTCCTCTGCTTGCTGGTTTTATCACCACTAAACAGCACTACGCTTGCTAAATATCAGTTGTCTTGACTATAAAAACCTAGCTAATAAAACCACCATCAAGTCATCAGGAAGGGTAAGTGAATTTGTTCCCTGGAAATGACCAGAAAGAGGTGAAAGAAGGGATAAGAAATTCTGTTGTAGTCAACTGAGACCAGGAAATTAATACAAAGTGAACAAACATAGATCAGTCAAGTCTAATCCGACTGCTGGCAAGCAACAGAAATTTAGTAGCTTAATCTTTACTTAAATGTGTTAGAATGAAATCCCGTAAACACAGCATGTAAATTAGGCAGAAGACACCAGCATAGGAAATGTGGGAAACATGAAGAACTTGCTTATGGGAGATGGTGTCTAGGCTGGAGTTGAAAGCAAGGAGAGATCTGAGAGAAGTCACTGGTGCTTGGGCTTTTTTCAAGGAGCCTTCTTCACTCTTTCTTTTTTATATTAATAATAATTTTCTGAACAGACAGCATGAGCAAGTTAATGACCACATCTTTATAAAGATATCATTCATACAGAAGAGGGCTGGTACGTCTCTCAGAAATTGCTGGACAACCTTTAGGACTGCAGTAATAGAAATGAGAAAAAAAGACTTGTACTAGGAGATTAATAATTGAAGCTTCAACTATATACTAGACTCGTCAGCTGAAAAAAAGTGAGCAGGAAGAAAAAACAGTTTTTAATTTATCACTGGATGACCATGGGTGACCAATATGAAGCAGCTTCAAAGAAAGCAGTCATAAGACAAGCCAGTTGAAGTAGTCCTGGTAGCAGTAGGAAGGCTTGATAGAAAAGACAGGGTGAACCCCAGGTGGAACACTGCAGACCATTTTGCTCACTTCATTCCACAGCAGCCAGTTCACACTGCGGCACGCTGGAGAAGTATAATATAGCCCAGGCCCTCTTTGAAAGAGGAAAGACTGAAAAATATCTGGCTGTTTACCAAAACAAAGACTAAGAGAAGACATGAACTAAAGATATTTTTGACATAAGAAAAAGTAATGTGAATAAGCTGATTCTAGAATTAGAAGAAGACAGCAGACACTTCCAAAGGAAGGGTTCTAGCTGAAGAGGAAAACAAACCAAAACCAAACTAAAAGAAAAAAACCTTTCAAAACCCACCCAGCCAACTGGAACCCCCAGCTTTTCAGAAGAATGACTGTACGGAGGAGGTAGTATGTGATGTCTATAAAGAGAAACTGGACTTGATGATCAAGGATATCTTTTATAGCTGCCAACATTCCTGAATACCATGCACAATTTGCTTTTAAAAAGCAGCCAAAGGGCTAGAATACTGTACCTCAAAAAGTCAATCGATTTCACGTCCTTTGGAAAACATGTAACATTCTATAGGTAACACTGACAAGTTTACAGCTGAAATCCCTAATGCGACATCTTATTTTAAGGAATTGTCATGAAAAATAATGCTTCGCTTTTCACAGAAGCACTAAAGAATGTAAGATTTATTTTGAAAAAGCTAAAGTTATTAAAATAGTTGACACTAACCTACACAAATGACTGAATATATTTTGAAAGATATTTAGATCAAATCAAGATAGTAGCTGAATAGAGGAGAAGGAACGATAGAAGATTACAAAACAGCCTCCTGTCTTAGTGGGACATGCCAGAAGGGTTTTAAACAAATAAAATTAAAAAAAATGCAAAGCATGAGGGAAGGACCAGGAGAACATGCTATATTGGTTGGCAGGCAAAGTGGGTACCACAGTATAGCACATCACCTTGCAAACACTGAATCGGCAGGGGCAGAAGCTGTCTGAAAGTAAACAGAAGGGAAATGCAGGCAGAGTACATTTTGAGTGCATTTCCCTGATGCTGGAACTTGCTTCCTAGCTGGTGTCCCAGAAACCAGAAATCAGAAATTTGTAACCTTTCAACAGTGTTACAAAGACCTATTTTTTCTCCTGAGCTTCTGGAGAAAGAAAAAGCCAAAAATCAGAGGAATATTATCATGTCTGCTCTGGAGAAGCATTTATTTTACTAGTCTGCCTCCTGGGGAATACTTATTGTTGGAATCGGATGGGCAGTCCATTATGATACTCATTGCAAAAAATTAAATTCTGTAAGAGAAGGCCAACCATGAGAGGAAAGCCTATTCATCCTATTAATTGCTGTACATAAAATTATCTGAAAAGAATGGAGAATTATTAGCTCATTAGTTTTATACACTTGTAAATTCCTAAAATGTAAATGGACATCAATGCAGGGATTGATAGTTTCCCTTCATTTTTGAGCTGCTACTTGGGAAGCATTAGCTGACACACTTTACACTTCCAGAAAGCAGTGACAAATAAATACAGTAAGTACTATTCCCCAAAACAAATGGAAACAAATAATTCTGAAGGAAACTAAGAAATGAAACAAAGGGATCGCAGATGACAGACACCTTGAATCTACTAAGTATGGCATGAAAAGGAAAAAATTCTACCTTGAGAAACTTATGATTATGTACAATTGTTTCAAATCCAAGGACAATAAATCCTTTAAGTACTTCTCCTGATGCACCACATGCAACATGTATTATGCATGTATACAGAAATAACAATAATTATTAGAAAAAAAACATGAATAGAAAAGCCATCCATCATAAATGAAAAATGGTTGCAGTACATTCAGCAACAGTAAACAAATGAAACCTGAGCCTGTGGGAGATCAGCTGGATGTATTGTATCATGCACAGGTACTGATATAAATCAGGAGTCTATAGTCTTATCTTCGCTTACACATTCTTAACCAGTACAGTCAGGAAAGCCAGAATCTGGCAAACTGACAGGGATTTCTAATAGCAGCTGTAAGACACGTGGGGACCCACAAAGACCAGGTAGAGCCTCTGGTGCTGGCCACTGCAAAGGCCCACAGCATTTTTAGCCATTGCACACGATTCTTCTCCATTGCCCTCTTTCCAGTGTTTCCCTCCTTTCTGAAAGCTTCACTTAATTTTATTTTGAACTCCTTAATTCTCTTGCTAATTTCCCTTTAAAGGATTTTTGTCAAGTTACAGCATTTTAAAGAATTTTCCTCATATTTTATAAACACCAGAATAAACATAGAAGGTTGTCAGGTTGGTATAATGACTTTTTGTTTGTTATTAGCTCCTTGGAGAGCCCATGAACAGAATGCTGACATAACAAATAAAAGAGCAAACATTTTCAGTGGTTTTTTCTTTATTATTAAATCTTTTACCAGGTTCAGAGATATTGTATATAAGTGTTCACCACAAAAAACCCCAAACAAACAAAAATATAACAACAACCACCCCAACAAAACAACAATATTTATTTATTATAATTACAGCTTCAATAAATCAGCTTCTGGACCTGATTTCATAGAATCATGCTCCTAAAAAGGAAAATCTACGATTTTTCACTTTCCTGGGATACTACTACTGACACAGCTACAGCAATCTGTGAAGAACAGGAACACCCTTATTCATCTGTTTAGCCTCCTGAGAGCCAGCAACAGTTTCCAAAACATAAAAGAAATAGGTTCCTACTGAAATTTGCATTTATTTGCAATGGGACAAAATAGAGCTTTGGTTCTTTCACTTGAGCTAAGAAGCTAAATAAAGGCAATATGATGTTGCAAGCTAGGTATTGTAAGAGATGAAATTCACTTTATCAGCTTAATGGAAAAGGTGTTGGGTATTCTGCAATCAGGTGAGTAGTAAGTCAAGATCTTAACTCAGAACCAACAACCTAAGGTACATAGTAAGTGAACACTGTGTACCTCCCCCCTTCTCTAATGATCCACCAGCTGTGGTGATCAATAGATGCACATGAATAATCCCATCATTGTTTCTAATCAGACCAGATTTTTTTAGGTCGTTGTGTATGAACAGCACAGGGACAAAAATCCCTACATACTCTGCTCAAGTGTCTTCCACTACCTTTGCCTTAAATCCAGTCCATAATGTAATTAAAATGTGAGGAAAACCTTGAAGTTATTAGCCCTTGAAAGAATCACACAGTTATGCACAGCATAATTACAAAGAACTTCTAGTGATCCTCTATAGAACAATGGTAGCACACACGGCAAAGTCTTAACTTCCTTTCTTCTGTCCCTACGCCCAATCCAAGAAACCAAGCAAGTATTAATATAAAGCACAAAACGTTAGCAGCGATAGTGAATCCTCAGCCATTTAAACACCACGCGTTTCACTGACCACTGACGACTAAAGTAAAACAAATTCTCTGAAGATCTGAACTCACACAGAGTTTTAAGAAGCAAATCTTGAGAAATGAGCTACTGTGAAGAATCAGTGTAAATCCTATGTTTTTTTCAAAGGAGCATTTGAGAAAAGAAAAGAAAAAAAAACCAACCAATTTTTTTTTATTATTTATTTAAAAGCACTCTCTCAATTTCCTTTGGCTATAAAAGCATAATGGAACAAAGCCAAGCCTGAAAGAAAAGCCTATGCTTTTAAAAGTGTCTATAACTATCAATAGAGAAGTAAAAATCGGTGATCATGGGTTTGCTGTAACCCATACACCAACAGCATGTTTTGTCCCATCTTTAGGTATTGCCATCAAAGCCCTTTTCTCTATCAGAATTTTGTCTCAATACAAGTTGAGGAATTTAAGTATTTGGGACAAAATGAAGCTGACAACCTACTTGAGAGCAGCAGCTCCATCCAGCTGGCAGGTATTAGGAAATCATGCCCAGCAATTCCATAACACGTATAAAACAGGTTGAACACATCTTGGGTACTCACTATATCCTTTTGATTGTGCCTAAATTAAAAGTCTAGACTCTGAAGCGAAGAGTTTTGTATGGCTGAAATATGAAAATTCACTTCAGTGGGCGAGCACACAGCAATATATGTCTGTCTCATGGGTTCACAATACTTTCATATTCGAAATGCAACCCACTGCCTATGAAAATTCTTTGCAGATAGCCATAAGGGCTCAATGCTCAATACCATGACCAGATTTACAACAGTATATCCATTCAGACAGCAAATAAAGCAACTAAATTTCCAGCAGAGTTCTATTCAAGTATGGCAAGCTCTCCTAATACGCTGCTTTTGACAGTCTGGTCTCAAATACTTAACAACCAAACGAGGGCAGACAAATTGAAAAAAAGCAATCAGAATCTGTATTAACCATTGCAGAGGGAAAAGTCGCCTCTCTGAAAGTTGGGGAATAAGAACTGACAAAACGCTTTAGTCGATGATAACCGGGTCCACTTCTAAAGGGAGCATCCTCCCTAGAGTCCCTCTCCCATAACCATGTTGCACTTCACAAGAATGACAACAAACGTTATTTTACTCCATTCCAAACTCTTCTATACTGGTTATTAAACTATTTAGTCAATACATGACTGACATGTTGGCTCCATGTAGAAGCCTCTCAAATGAAAAGGGCACGTCAACAGCAATAGCCTGCCCCTACCAATCTCTTCTCACTGGGGCTTTGTACTTTCCTTTGCTATTTCTGTGCTGCTAGAGCTACTTTATGTCATGGTGATCAACAATTTTAATGAGCATGTTACATTACTGAGACTATTAATGGTTGCTTTGTTTACATCTATTCTGGAAAACATACCAAAATAAAATGCATTCAAAGAGCAGAGAGGACACATCGGCTTGTGTAACTGCTGTTTGCAGTGCTGCTAACATAGTCCCTCAATCTAAGAAAGGAAAAGCCAATTCATGTTTTCTCAGTCTCCTTAGTAGGTAGCACAAGTTAGGACCTTGAATGGCAGAAGGATGCTGGCTGGAACGACAACAGCGAGCATTTGGACTGTCACCGCACATTATGTGGAAATCTCAGCTGTCTCAGTATTGGAAAGATCTTACAGATACCAGGGCCAAGTATCTCCCAAACATCACTGCAAAGGGTAAAGAGCAGTCAACAACTTTGTGAAGAACTATTATCATCATTATAATTACAGCTTTCTCCCTCCAAGGATCAATTAGAGTTTGTAAGGGAAAAAAAAACCAACAGCCCACCAATATAATCTGTGAATCTTCTAAATAGACCCTCAGCACTCAGGGAACTACTTCTCCAAATTGCTTTTGACAACTGGCATATATATTATACTGAAGTAGATATATATTTATTTTTTTTTAAGTCTAATGTAATTGTATGTTTTATGCTATCTCACGGAAAACTGGAACTGAAATAATCTATGATCTTGATCGAACATGGACTTCTGCATTTAGAAGGATTTAAAAAACAAAAACAAACAACCAAACCCAACAAAACTAAATAAAATACCCAACAATTTTTTTACATTTAGAGACTAACCATTACATTGAAAATTCCACATTCTATTCACCAAATTAAAAGAAGAACTGGAGGAACACTGTAACAATTGCCTACCTAAATAAATTTCCCAAATACCTGCTCCTGTGTAAGTGTTAGCAATGTTTCATGTATGCCTTCACAGTCCTTCTGCACTCTTAATATGGGAATTTTCAAACTTATGGTTTTCTTTTTCTGTGCATTGTTGTCACAGACAAGCATCAAATCTTGTTCTTCATCACCACTTCCATCCCCATCAGAAACACCGAATATGAGAAAACTCTGGCCTTGAGTGCCATGAGAAACCACTGAGGAAAACCATGGCAGATGTAGGAATGATATCCAGACCTTTCAAAGTCACAGGTTTAGGCACTGGACATAATTTAATTAGCACAGAAAAGCACTGCATCTCAGAAGTTATGTACTGGAAGCAGTGACTTAACTACAGGGGAGGAAATACCAAACAGACAGTAAAGGAATGGTTATTAAGGCTTCACTAGCTCTGTTATTCCCCTCCAAAAGTACAATGATTTATAAATACCAAAGGTGCTTTTACTGCCTTACAATGACATATGAAAATTAGAGGGAAAAACTATACTTTGAATAAAAATATCAGCAGAATATTTTACAAAGAAGATCACCTTTTTTTTCAATAGCACTAGAAAATATCTGAAAAATTTCAATCAAGCTTCAGATCATGCTATGGTACTACAAGAGCCTTAGCAAGTTTTTTGTAATGACCTTGTATTAAAGGTGGAATCTGACAGGTTTTCATTTCCACATGTCTCAGTGGTGAAAGCTTGTAACCATAAGTAAATGTTCTTTCAAACTACTGTGAGTTATGGAGTTTCCCATGGCTTTGTATTGGATTCACACTTTCAACATCTGTATACTTCCACGAGTTTGTATTTTTTTCCACAACGTGTGTCATATTTATGTAAATTTTGCCATGAGTTATGTATCCCTCAATAAAAAAATAATAATAAAAATAAACAAACACAAAAAAACGCCCAAACAAAACAAAACAAAACAGAGCACCTCTGTTACAGTAGAGCTAATGCCTGACTGGTGTTAATAGCTGAAGAGCTCACAACTTTGTGAAGATAATGCAAAGACGACAAATAGCAGTATTTGGTCTCCTTTGTGTACATTTATTTCATCGTGTTCCTAACATGGGCAGCTGCTCTGTTACTTCTTGATTTCAGGAAAATATGGGATAGATAATACCTCAAAGGAGATATCTGCTTGGCTAGTTACATGTACGAAAGAGTCAAAAACATAGGTCTTCCACACAGGGAATACTGAGCAACACAATTTATCCTGGTTTGTCTGATTTTTCAGGCAAAGCAACGCGATGAATCAAACCTATTATTTACCAAGATGACAAACACTTATGTAGGGCAATGAAATAAACTTTATCATATGCTGTAAGAAAATCAAAGAGACAGTTGGGTAGAACATGACCATTGATGAAGATGCAGTGAATTCTTGATAAACAAATTGATTCCTCAGTAAAAGATAACATGAGTCATTGCACAACTATCCAGGCAGTAACAGTATATTTGTACAGCATTCTTCACACAATCCCTCCTGACTTAAACTTCAAATAAGCTGATACCAATTTTGTTGACATAATGAGAACAAACAAAATAAATCAAGTGAATGAAGTCCAGAGTGATCTTTGCCTCTTGGATGAGATGCATTTAGACGGTGTATCAACTGCTATGATGATTTATATTAGAGATCCAGTTGTATGCTTTAAGTAGTGTTGTTAAAGTTTAAATTTAATCTTCTGTTTCTGAAGGAAAATCAGTCTCCTCTTTTAAAAGCAAAGCATAAAAAACATACCTCTGTATTTGTAGAAGACATGACTAAAAGAAAAAAAAGCACTTTTCCATGGAACGCAAAAATAATGACGATTTCTTTAGGACACATGGGATACAAGTCAAGAAAAGAGGCATCTCAAAAATCTCCTGGATATCCAACGGGCTATAGAAAATCAACCTATCAATATCAAACTTGTGAGGCAAGTGAATTAGTGTTAAAGGCATTTACAGTACTTAAAAGTGTAGCATTATCAGAAAAAAGTTTGATGGTAACCCCTATCAATAGGACATCCCCTAGAACCCACAGAACTACAGCTTTTACAACAGTTTTGGAGAGAGAGCAAAGCGCTGTGTATGTATAGACTGAGTGGACGGTACAGTAGCACTTTGTTATAAAAAACAGTGGGATCATGATATGAATGTTATTTCTCCCTGAGGAAATTAAAAATAGAATTTCATACACAGCTAAAATGGGGGAAAGAAGCATGGCAAAAATAGCTACCAATCCACCACATTTTTATGGAGATTGGATAGCACAAATCCTGCAATGTTAAGGCAGTTACATCTTCCCCTCTGCAAAGTATCTTCTTGGGACTTGGGACTCTTGGGAATTTCGCCATTTGTGATCTGTGGGCCTCAGGAGTCTTAGGAACAAGAAGGAATGTTGTACTTCCCAACAGGCAGTTAATAAAAGTTTTTTTTCTGGGGAACTTCCTTTCTCTTCCTGAAACAGCTGTTGGCCTTTTAATTTTTTTTTTAATAGGATATTATCATATTCTTCCACACAATTCCCAATACCAAAAAAAAAGACAACCCACAAAAAATCACCACCACCACCACCAGCCCCCTCATCCCCAACTATCATAAATTCCAATTTCAATTTTGAAGTCAAGTGCCTAACTTCATGAGGTTAGTGGGGCAGTTCTGGAAATAACTTTTTTAATACCAGCTGACACAGACTGTATCAGAAAAGTGAAAATGTGGACCACGGAACTCCATTTCTCCACTAATTAGATTTGAATGAAGACACTTGGCCTCTCTCTTTCACCTGCTGACTAAGAATTGACACATCATTAGCAGCTATGACAGGACCACTGAGCCTGGAAACTGGTGTTAACTGCTGCCAGAAGGTAATCTGCAACAGTATTGTCACCAAAAACTCACAACAGCCCTTCTTAACCTTCTTAAGAGGTCAGAAGGTCTTCAAACCGGTGCTTTGATAGAGGAAATGCTCATTTATACAGCTCAAGTTGAACAAATCTCATCTGGTGTATTTAGGAACAGTCCTTAAAACATTCATATACCGAAACCACTCTAGTCAGTCTGAGATTTTCAGGTGACATCTTTGGTTTTTGCTTCACCATATTCAGCACTACGAATGACCATTTTTCTGTTTAATTTTTTACCCCTTACTCCTCCAAATTCTTCTGAACTAGATTTCTTGAAAATGTCGCAAGTATTATGTTCAGAACATGACTGTTCTGTGGCAGCATCTGTGGCAACCCAAGGTAGTCCAAAGCAAGAGCCTTCCTTCTATGTAAAATCCAAGTATTTGCTCTTTTAGGACACCACCAAAAATTTTCATGTACTTTCTTCTAGGCAACAGAAAGTATTAAAAAGAAATCAGAAAACCATGGTAAAATAAAGCCACGATAGCGCAAATTTAACCTGGAACTGTGGAATCTCTGACCCTTAGATACTTCAATTCGACTGGAAGGCTCTGGGCAACGAGATCTGAGTGGGTCTTACATGGTGGCTAGGTCCAGATGACCTGCAGACCAAGTGACCTTCCAAACTAAACTGATTCTAAGTGCCACAAAGTAAGGGTCAGCTAGAGAGTTCAACAGTTGCTTTACACCACTTAATATAAACACCCTCCAACAGCCTGAGAAAATGCTTAAGGGAACAGTGCTGAATGCAATGTTTGAGAACAAGGCCTCTGATATTCTGCTTATAGACGACAACGGAGACCAGCAGCAGTTTTCTCACTCTAACAAAGCACAAACAAAATTTCAAGACAGGTGGTCCGGTCCAACAGTGTATCACCCAATAACATGACCCTCAGACCCCAGGAAAGGCATTAGCATCAACTTCACCTCACTGCAAATGACAGCACAAACACCAAACGTTCAGAAAGGAAACTTGAAGATACATAAATAGGAGCACAGATTTAAAAGTCCTGGATTTCAGGGAGATAAATCCCCAAAAAGAAACTTCTGCAGCAAAGCGTTCTCTTGGTTGTGAGTTGCTGTTTCCAGTGTTGTGTTAGACAACTGCTTGCCAGCTGTTCTTCAAAAGGAGGAACAGATCCTTCTTTACTGCTCGGACAGAGCAATGTGAAAAGCAGTAAGATGTCAGCTACTTTATGTCTTCTACCACAGGGGGTTACAAGATGGGTCCTATGCTTTTGGTAAAAGAGAACCGTTGCAGGACTGAATTCCTTGTAGATATCGGGTACGTCTGTCACAGGGCTGTTCAGCACCAAAGGAAAAGCTGATGACTTCCTGAAGTCACTGTGCAACTCAGCAAGAGAGCTCCAAAGATAATGTATAGCTACAGATTATGAGATTTCCTCTTATCACGGTGCCAAACCCTGTTTACTATATATAGTTTCAGCTGTTTATTCAATATGAATGTGCACTTCTGAATTAAGAGTGTGCTCACAGATGAGTGGGGCCCATGAGTAATTCTGACTCATAATTCCTGTGCCTCCAGGGCAGTTTCTGTGTGAATGGCAATATATGAGTACATCAAGTAATTGCTGAATACTGATGAGATTATGCTTATTTGTGCTTAAAGTTTGTTTCCGTGGATGGTTTTTTGTTTGTTGTTGTTTGGTTTTTTTTTTAGATTTATTATGAAAGTCTTAAACTCCTGACCACTGTTACACAGCACCACAGAGGAGTATATGGCAGTAGAGAAAAGAGTAAAGCAAACTTCATAGCATGCACAGACGAATATGTGAATTCATCATCTACTCCCCTCACTCAGGACATCCAATGCATGCAGTTTCTGAGAAAAAGAATTTACAAAAAGCCATGCAAGGGTTTAAAAAAACAAAACGCCACAACTTGAGCAGTATTTTAGTTATTGAATTAATTATTCTAACACATAAACACCATCAGTTGTCTGTGTTTTCTTTGATCACTATTATTGTTCCACATCTTCAAGCTAGACAATGTATATAATTGAACCTCAGGAACACTGTGAATACTGGAGTTCTTAATGTCCACACTGCATGTACCCAAGCATAAACATTTGCCTTAAAATCCTATGTTTAATTATCAAACGACTTTATCTACCGGAAATGATAGATGAATTTAGTAAAATAAAACTTTTCATGATTTTATATGAAAATATATGTTCACATATATATGCACACATATGTATATATAAACATGTATGCATACATTTATACGTATATGCAAGAAAAAATACACCCTTCAGGTTACATTTGCTACATCACTGCTTCATTGAAATTCAGGAACTGTTTTAAGGCACAACTGACCTTACATGATTAGTTCTGAAAGGTTTACTTCTTTGCCACACTGATTTGTGACAATCACCTTGCTGCTCTGAAGTCATAAATCTCTGCAGACATTATAGGATGCCTCTCTCTATATTGGCATGCTATCAGAAACAGTGATGATCATTTTATACTACTGCAAAAAGATGGGGAACGCTTAGGAGACACTTCTGTTCATTGTTCTCTGTTCAGATATTTATGACTATATCTAGAGATAAAAAAATATAAATTGCATTTACATATTTATGAGCACTTTGATGCAATATCTTCATTTCGATCAAAATGCCATCAATAACCCTACGTTACTATAATGCAAGTCAGAAATCTAACTACAATACATTTGGTTTTATCTTTTTTCTAAGAACTTCCTAAATTAAAACTAGTAACAAAATAGAGTATGAGTAGCGATGACTGATAAACAATGAAAATAGTCTGCACTTAGGGGCAACTACAAAATGGTAAAAACCTAATCTCTTATACCATGAGACCTAAAAATATCTTTCTTCATTTTGAGAAGCAGAAAAAAACCTTGTGAGAAAATATGTGGGCTGCAGAACCATGCAATGCAAATTGAAGAGTGCAGGCAGAAACTCACCTCTAGCTTTGTTCTTTGTAGCAGCCACTGGCAGCAAGGAAAAGATTGCACAAGAAGAAGAGAACAAAGATAGATTAGACAGAAGATTGAGCAAGTTAAGAATACAGAGAAACTTTATCACTATTGATTCAAAGCTAACAAACACCGTTTCTAGGATTATTTGACCTATTTATTTGAGAAACTGCAGTACTAGGAGATAGTCAGATCTATGATTCTGTCAGATGATGTGTGTTGAGAATTTAGAAAATATATCACAAAACACACTCAGAAAGCATGGCGAGAAGTGCAGAAAAATCATGGACCATTACTCACAAGTAAGTGAGAACATATGCACACAGATTTGTGAATTCTGAAACTTACAGCACAATTTGCCTTGCTTCATTCTGAAGTATATTCTGAAGTACCTAAACCTTACGTCATTCCCTTGCTCCTATCTCTTAAACCACCATTCACCTGTGAAGCTCATGCAAACAAACATCAGTTAAGCTGTTACCATTATTAATAACCTATGTTATACGGTTGTTGTTTTCCTTCACTGAAGTCTGTATCTTCGGATTGTTTGTGCATTGTAACGGAGCACGCAAGGCAGAAGGAGCAGACAATACTTTAACAAGCAGTGATCAGTGTTCAGACTCAGAGAAAAAGGGACAGACACTACAGCCTTCTTGCATCTCCCGAAGCAACCGTTTAATGCTGTGAGTTCTAAAGGGATAACACGGTCACAAAAACGATAGCTTAAAATGTTCTGCTATCATCTGCCCTACTGCCAGATCAACAGAATCATTACTTTCTGTTTTCTGAGGCTTATAGATAATGTTGCTGAAATATAATATTAATCAGAACCTGAAGAGAAAATGGAATCACTGTTGTACTGTACACTGTTATATACACTGTTAGCTGTAAATTACACAGAAGATAATACCCACAAGTCTTTAAACTCTCAAGAGCACTCTGAACAGGCATTCATTTAAGATCATTTTCATAAAAAAGGTACCTCAGAAAAAAACCCCATAATTCTTCTTCTGCTGGCCCTTCTAAGGCAGAGCTACATGAACAATTCAAAGGCAGCTAGAATTGTGACCAAAAGACAGAAGAAAAAAAAAAAAAAAAAAAAAGGAGAAAGACCAAAATCCCTTTCTGCTTTCCCTGCTTCTGTTGTTCACACCGAAAGGTTCTATGTCAGTTTTTGTTGGTTTTGTTTTTTTCACCTTACCTAGTCAGATGCCTCACCAATCGATCGCTACTTAGACAAGTAAAAAAAGCATGGCAGTGAAGGCCAAGTTGCCATACATGAAGAAATTGTTGAAATAATAAAACTTCTAACTGTATGAATGCATTAAAAAATGTCAATTCTCTAGATTTTTTTCCTTGATTTTTTTTGTGTTTTTTTTTTAAATTATTATTATTATTTTTTATTATTCCTTCACTGATTCCTTCTCTATTTCCAGATGTACTATTCTGCATTGTCATCATTCTCCTGGCAGTGGAAACTAAGCAAAAAAGAAAAGCAGTCCCGTGATGAATGAAATCAGCTGTACTCCATGGAAGAGCTCTGCTTTGGTGGAGGTACAACAAATCATGATGCTTCTGCAGAGCTCTTTAAATATGGGTGTTCAACAACACATATTCACCCACAAAACAGCCAGTAAATCTTACATGCAATAAAAATTGCTCCTGTAGTAAACAAAATTAATGGTGCCATTCTAATTTTGTAATAAGTGAACAGTTTCTCCTTCATGCAAATATAAGTTGATAATGAATGCGTTGAGTTCATCAGCCTGTTCATTTTCTTATGCTTCCCCTTCTTTTTCAGTCCTGAGAATTACATCTACATGAATGCATTGTCACTTTGAGCCAGAATAAACATAAGAAAGGTCTGGAGGAAACACACCCTCCCCCAGTGATTAAAAAGCAACAGGGGACTTTATAATCACATTATTCATTCAGAATAATATATATATGTGTGTGTGTATATGAAAATTAAATATGTACTTTTAATTGTTCAGAATATAAACACACAGATATATGCATATGTGAATTATATAATCTTTGTGTATGGAGATATATATATGTGTATATATATATATGTATATATATATAACACACACACATGTATAGTAAAAGAATCCAACCGTTCTATGATTAGACAGCTTTATTTTGAAGCATGAGCACTAGGTAGAGAATGATTACCTATCATGTATCAGTAAATAAAGAAAAGATATAAATGAGGTTGTACATTATAATTGGAAGTAGGACAGGTTACTAAGCTTGTTAGTCCAATTATAACTCTCTGCAAATCCACTAATAGAGGACTAGATGACAGTAACCTTCTTAAAAATGTCATGTTTGATACTTGTAAGTTTTTCCATTGACAGCACAGTCCAATTACAAGTCAATTCGTAAAGTTCAAACTGCACAACAGCCAAATTAGCTGAAAATGGTCTTTCAAGATATAATTCTGCCTACAGAAGGGAACTAGCTGGAGCTGTTTCCATCAATGACCCATCTTTTTGATACCTAGCATGAGGGAAAATTCCTTTTCATTGTCATCATTGAGGCCAGTGTTTCTTTTCTCAAAGGTGAAATAATTTTTCTCTTCCCTCTCTAGTCTCCTTGTCACTCTGTTGTAAAGAGAAGACAATTTTCAACCTATATCCAATATGTTTGAGATTTTTTATCCACTTCTTCTTCTTCTTAATAAATGAAAAGTCATAGGAGGAGACAAGTATAGATAAATGTTTCAAATCAGCATCATCAAGACTGAAATTTAGCAGAGGAAGGCTGATCTCTTGGTTAGAGCACCAGATATGGGATAACTTCGCTTTTTATGCCACAGAAGTCAGTTACAAAAGAATTGTGGGTTTCAACAAACAACATTACAAAGGATCTACATTTGCTTTACGTGCTCAGCAAGTCAACTGATTTCTCTGCATTTCACATAACATGTTCTCTTTTTCCCCACCTAGACTCCTTGCTTGCTGCCTGAAGAGACAAGCTCTTCAAAAAGCTCTTCTCGAAGCAGTATACTTGTAGGATACTAATTTGAAACGTCTGTAACACAATTAGAATGGATTTGGTCTGGCCAGTAATTATTTATGGGTACAATGTAACATGAAAAGGAGAATTTACTGTATTTGGCTGGCACTTACTTTACTTGGCTAAATTAACAAGCCAGTTGGGAAACTGGTAAAAAGGAAAGACAATGACTACTGGTATTTCCCCATGTTCAAGGATTTCTTTAAAAACAGAGAACACATTTACAAGGGCATTTTTCTTTCGTTACTCTGCCTTGCCTTTCTTAGGAAATTGATTTTGGATAAGGAGGCATACTACAGAAAAGTGTGAACAGTGACCTTTGCTGGAATTTAAGGAAGATTTCAAAGACCAGAGAGTAAAGACAAAGAGCGAAGAAACACCATATTCTCAAAAGTCAGGCTGAAAAGTATGACAGAGCCACTAGATTTCTAGGTAAGATTGAGAAACAAACAACAACAAAAAATATCAACAACTCTCTTCTAGTAATCCTTAGTTCTATCAAGATTAAAAAACATTTTATTTTTCTGAAGGCTCTTCTGGTCACAGCATATGAAAAAAAAAAAAAAAAGTTGGCTAGTAAGGAAAGGTCTGGGAGTGAGGGGATCACAGAGCAGCAAAAAGTCACGGTCAGAAATCTCGGGAGAGTCCACCCCGAGGGATCAGGAAAGGGGAGGAAAATTGTGCCAAGTCCTGAATCGTGGCAGTTAATTTTCACAGAACTTACGTTTCTAGGGCATTTTAACACCAGAAAAGCATTTCAGCTGTAGCTGTTTTGCTGAAACAATGTTTTTAAAAAAATCATTGCCTGAATGTAAAAAGCTGGATTCAAATTTCAAAAGCTCTAATACACCCTTTCTCTCAAATATCAATAATACATTGTGCTTTATTTTTCTGTGATATATCTTTCTGACTTCTTGCTTTTTATATGCCAACAATTGTTAAATTACATTCTTTGATAAATGGTGGCTCCAACTTGTTCAATATTTTCTCCACCACTCAGCTGTCTCTATGCTGTTCAATTTTGCGGACATTTTTAGACAGATTTGATATAGCATTTATTTTATTTTTCTCGTATATGTGATTTATTATTCGATTTGGGGTTTTGTCTTTTGTCTTTGGAAAAAAACATGTCCTTCCAATTACTTCAATAGCTCAATAAAGATAAAAAAGGGGGAAAAGTATTTCCCCCAGATGTCCAGCTTACCTAACCTTTTACTTCACAAAATAAGGAGAAAGAAAAAGAATAAAAGTGAAAGGTTTAAGGTCAGTGTTTTGTTCTCATTTCACCTATTACAGGTACTAAGAACACAGCTAGAGGAAAAACCAGCAAAATATCTAAATGTTATAATGACTAAATAGCTCTTTTCAAGAAAAGAAACAAGATGAAAGTCACAATTATGAAGTACATTGCATTGATTTTCTCCTGAATACAGAAACCTACAGTTCCAGGAAATCCAGAGGTCCTCTCATCTTCAGTAATACATTAAGATATCAACAATGCATATGATGGACATATTTATTCATCTGTACTTTTACTCCAGTCTTAAAAACTTTAGCAATCAAGCAATACTAAAAATTATCAGAGAAGAAACATACATTAAAAAAAACCCAAACAAACCTCCCTCCCCAACACTCCCAACATATAATGCAGATTGCCAATTCTCAAAAGAAATGGAGTTATTTTTACACTACCTAAATTTGGATTATTTTTTTTTTTAATTTGATGATGATGATAACTACAGCTTTTTTTTTTTTTTTTTTTTTTTCCCTTTTTTTCCCTTTGGATAAACCGATGTATTATCACTGGTCATTTAGGTCACCTAAATGCCAGCTCTGATTCTCTAACTGGAATTAGAGAAAGCTCCTCTGTGTGACAGAAGGCTTAGCAGGATCATGTTCTCCACAGTATAATGCAAATTATTAGGCTCTCACACGCAGAGACCCATTCAAAGCAAAGGTCCCAGTATGTACCGTAACACAGCATGCTCTACCACCGCCTTTTCAACAACAGCATTTTCCAAAAGCCACTGAAGAAGAAAGAAACCACCGCCGTCACCTGAAATTCTTGGTGGGACTTTGAGACTCCTGCATTCAGGAAGATATTGCTGCCTAGTCGTGGAGAGGCCAAAAGATGACAGAGAAACATGGGACCCTGGGAGGTTCTTTTAGATTAGGATACCATTAAAAAAACCCTAATTACACCTTCATAGCTAAATTTGTTTACTTCTGATTTTTTGACCTCTCGTTTGATTGCCTTTATTGATATGCCTTTGCATTTTGTAGTGAATATTCTTCTTTGCCCCTAAGTTCTGCACACTCTTCTCATGGAGATTTCTACAGTACTAGTTAGTAGCATTTGCAGATATAATTAGAATGCATATATTCCTAGATAAGTCTTCATCTCTTTATTTGTATAACCACTAAAGGTCTGTGCAGTCATGCATATGGAATTATATGGAGTTAAAACATGCAAACTTCTATTATTTATTATACATTTGCATCATTCTATCTATGACATAAGTTCCTAAGATGACATCAGGTAACTTCCCTCAGAAAGAGACACATTTCACTTACTAACATAATCGTTCAATCTTTGAAAAAACAAGAAGCTTTTTCATTCGTTTAATACATTTTTCCCTCAGGGTTTAGGATAAAAAATACAAGTGAAGTGGTATGCAAAATAATATGTGATTCTGCAATGACAAAGATTTGATTCATTTCTTTTATTGCAACTATAACATTAATGGGTATAAATATGGTATGTATTTAATATGTGCTGTATACTAGGGATTACGTATATGGTTATTTGTAATAATTTTTCCTTTTGGAACATACAATGAACTGTTGAAGAAACAACTGAAAAGGGGACAAAAATGCAAATACAGAAGGCTTGTGAATAGTCCAGCTACTGCATCCTCTGGGTTTGAAGCAGCATGAGTTATGTTTGGACTTCTTTTAACAGATTGCTTAACATATTGTGAAAACCTTTGGTGACAGGGATTCCAAAAGCTGTCCAGGTAATCTGTTTTAGTGCATAGTTTTCCTCTCAATGGCAAATTGATTTCCTGACATATAACCTAACCATAATATGTAAGAAACTAGCCCAATTACTTAACCCTTCTCATACCTTTCATGAGTATAAATAACAACAGAACACATACCCCTTCAACGTAACCCTTTGCAAATTTGAAGACTTAAGATCTGCGTGCCTAAACAATCATGTTCTTCCACTTTCTTAACATACGCTTTTCAACTTCCTTTTTACTGTCTTTCCTTTTATTTTTTTTTGCCCCATGAATTTTTTACAATTCATTTACATTGTTTTAAAATCAGGCAAGATATCCAGCTGAAGTGGCACTAGGGCAAAGTGGAATAAATACTTATGATGCCTTCCACCTAGCTCTTTGGCTGTGCACTGCAAAAGAGCAATTGCCTCTAAGAGAACAGCATCACATTGTGTTCCGCAATGATCCCTTAGTCCTCCTTTCCATATTGTTGTACACCTGCCTATTGACTATTTCACTTTCACATATTTATTTTATAATTTCTAAATATCAGGCTTCACTCCTGTCTTTAGAAGATTCTGCTGCTTTCAAGTTTCTTCCCCATCTTGAAAAATAACCCAGTCGTCTAATTCCATGAATAAATACTAACTTGGCTCTTAATCTATGAAATACAAACCTATTTCAGATATACATACTGTACCACAGTATTTTTACATATTTGCTACTCTATTGAATATAACAATTCCTGACAGCAGTAGCAGATGTTCAAATGCAAGATTAACAAAGACGTAAAGGAATTCGACTGTGTTCAGTGTTTTTACATTCAGCCCATAATTAGCAAAAAAAACCAAAAAGCAACTTGTTGCTAAACAAAACCAAACTAATCCATTGTACCTCATGTCCCTCCTACACAAACACTGTAAAACCTGTAAGCAAGACAAACATACTACATAAACTAATATGCTGATTGAAATGACAAACCAGTACTATATACTACTGCATCTAGCAAATATACAAACTGACCATACATCCTGGGCAATAATAGTGGGCTCTTCCGTTACTAAATGATAAACAAAAAATCAAAACAGCAGCTGCTGTATGTTTTTTACTGTGCTCTGTGAGAAAAAAAGTAACATTTACAGAAGTTGTTTTTAAAGCAGACTTTTCTGTATACGCAGAAACTCTAGAAACTCTATTAAATTCTGTTTTACAGAAAATGTAAATGAAAGAAAATGTGGTGAAAGAGCACAGACTTCAGTGTTTTGGTTTTCCCCCAGCAATATCGCTCTACAATTCAATGTCAGGTAATGACAGAATATTTTCTGGTGTTCAGAATCTTTTCTTTCTAACCCAACAGAATACAGATTTGCAAAATAGTAATTACTGAACCCAGATAATGAGAAGCAATTCATATACTGGAATGGAAAAGCTGAAATGACTGTAAGCATCTTTCAAACTTCCTAATATGCTGCTAAAAACATTAAATATTTTAAAACTGTGACTAGATTATCACATGCAATGACTTTTATTATGCCATACTAATCACAAGGTATTGAAGAACATACAGCTTCATTCTATTTTTGAAAAGTAGACTATAAATATAGTAATTTTGTTCTCGATACTCATTATAACTGGCATGATGGAGATCAGCAGAAGCATTTTATAATCTAAACATCACTAGAGTTCAGGATTCCAGCTGTAGCTGATTCAAATTAGCAGCTGGAAACAGATAACAGTATTATTTGTGTATAGCGAAACTAGAAGATGAGTATAGTCATGCCCTAAAGGCTCCTTTTAAAGACATCCAGACAACATGATTTGCCTGTCCCAAAATGCCAACTTTATGCATGTTATACTAGAGCTGGACACATCAAGCAACACAAGTTGCAAGTAAGCAATTTCATAATTTGCTGGGATTCCATAAACATCACACAAATTTAATTTGCAAATAAATAATACAGTTTGCAAACAGGAGTAAATGCAATTTTTATATTTATTTATCAAGGTAATAGAATGTTTTAAAAAGGGTGTATAAAAGCAACTCCAAAGTAGTGGAATGATGAACTCCACGAGTCTGTAAGTGTGGTTCTGTCAGGCAGAGATACAAGTACTCAGTTCTGCCCTCAAGATCTCTTTTAACAGGTATTTCAAAACTTAAACCAAATATTTGAAAATCTTTGACATTCAATCAGCAACTCAGACAACCTATCAAAATTGTTTGTCATGCAAAATGCCCATACACACAATTGCCCAGCTTCCCTGTTTATGTCAGGTCTCCAGAACGAGTAGAAAGGAAAATGTCCTGCTTGGATACACTTAGCAAACTGCTTAGGCACAGCTTGGCTGTCATCACATACCTGACTGGGCACAATCAGCTGTAAGCAGTGAGCTTACATTTCTTCTCACATCTGCAGATCAGTGCATGTAAAACACCTGAAACTGTGCCTCGTCCATGTTGCTAAACCCAAGAGCAACCTGTGACATTCAGGTCTCATGGTAGGTTTTGGGGTTTTGTTTGTTTGTTAATATAGATGCTCTCCTACATTATTACAAACACATTTTCTGAGTCTATGATGCTTATATACATTAATTACCATTCACACTCCACAGATCTCATAACCCACAAAGCTTTATGTGTTCTCCTTTTTGAAAATAAGCCCTATACAACCACGATGAAATCAGAAACATTATAATCAAAACCAAGGACCTAGGTAGGCAGGCAAACAGCTAGAGTTCTCCTTATGTTACTTCTACATTCAACTAATTAATCTACTGCAAACCCTAAGAATGTTTTGAGAAGGCAACTGGCTTTCATCGCACGGTTACTCCTCCTTCCCTTCCCCCCTTCCCTTTTTTTTTTTTTTTTTTTTATTTACTAAATATCATAGCCCATGGGATGTCTGCATAAAGTATACACCTGTATAAAAAGTATTACATCACTTCAAAAACAGACCTCCTGTATGAAATGATTTCTGAATAAGGTTAAGGTGCGTATTAAAGGCCACTGGGACAGCAATTGAAGCATGTGGAAACAAGCACATAACTTAAAGGACAGAGAATGAAAACCTTGAACAGAAAAGTAAGATTCCCACACACCACCAAAAAAATTTAATAAATTATCAATTTAGGCTTTTTTGAGATATCAGAAGGCAGACTTGGGTACCTGGCAAGACTGGTGAAACAATACCATAATAAGGGAAGTGCAGAGCTCAATCAACAGGATTTTCATAAATTTACATGGATGTCAGTAAATATGTGCTAAATCTAAACTCTTTTCCAGTTGGAGAATGGGAATTTCAGATAGTGACTTTTCAGTGATGATTTTATTCAGCCATTAAAAATTCTGCACATAATTTTCTTCACCACCACTTAAAATCACTGCAGGTGACACGTCAAGAAATACACTGGAAAGTTTAACCCTTGTCTTGACCTGACACATTATAGCCATTCCTCCTGAGACCTGGAGAGTAAGTTTCAATATTCTAGAACATGGCTCCTTTGGAAGCAGTGAGCCTTACCTTACAGAATAATTTAGAGACATTAAAATACCTTCCAAATTGAGGAACTGTATGCATTACTCCTGAAAATAGCTATTTATATGTGATGATAATTTGATGAAAATTCTATTAATTAAAAATGCATAATATTATACATATTAAAATTTGCCTTAATTTCTGAAGAGTAATGAAACCAATTTGCTCAGCAATTTTTCATTTATCAAAGCAAATTAAAAACTTTAACCTTATCTATACAGTAATCAAAATCTAAAAATGTAATTTATGTCTTTATGAGTAAAGTGGTGAAGGTGTAATAGCAAATCAATCATGGCGGTTTTTTAAGACCCCTAGAGAACAAAATAAAACTTATGCTAAAGTAGTACTAACCACACTCAAACAAGTTGGTTTCAAACACATACTTCATTATTGCTTCTTCAAAACAAGGCAGACAGACACATTGCTTTCCATATGAATTATTCATTGCATCTGCACCCAGTTTGGATGATGTGGAACTGAGGGTGAATATTTCAACATGATCATATTGCTGTTAGTGAAGTAATATCAAAAAAAGAACTCCTGCTTTTTTTTTTTTAATGTGATTTACTGCCATTTTTCTACATTTTTCTGACAGTTCAAGAAACATGAGTAAAATGTAAGTAAACAATTAAGACTGCATACTATATCTAAAGTTCAAGTATTTGACCAAGAATTTATCATCTGCTATTCATAATCATATTAAAACATAAGGCTAAGTACTATCTTGTTCTTTACATCTAACTTCACAAAAAAGGACTCTGCTTCAGTGTCAGAAATAGAAAAGACTCACTGCCACTCAATTTTGTCAGCTAATATAAAATTTGATGCTTACTATTGCTGTTAGGGTGAAAGGTTGCCTTGGCAATACTTATTGAGCAAGACATATTTTTGTAGCTTGGATGAGACATTTAAATGACAGATTATTTTTACAGAGGTGCACTGTCCAAAGATAAATTTCATCCTTACTATAGATATTTTTGACCTCACACCACGTTTCATTGCATGTTTGAAATTTTACCTATCTGCATTAAATTCACAATTGACTAGTCATATTAAAAACCATTTCATTTCCTGTATGTAGTTCTAATCTCCCTGTCTGGTTTTAAATGTATACATGTGTTGCATATACAAACGAATGCAGTAAAATTTGTCAGCCATTCTACATCTTCCCCATAGTTACAAGAAACATAGCTGAAAATTCACAAACTCAAACAACTCACAATTCCAGACTTAAGAACTTACATGCACCCCTCACCCCTTTTTGTATAAAGAAATATATGCTGATCATGCTCTATTAGAATGAGACTGCAGAAACGAATATGCAGAACCTACAAGCATATGCCTGAATATTCAGAATTTGAAAACTCATAAGACAGCCATTAGGCTTTTCAGGCAGAAAAAGTAATATTAAATTCAAAATCTTAAAAAACTTAAAGAAATTAAAAAAATAGTTTTGAAGAAGCCATAATTGTTCAAATATGTTCAAATATGATACTCTTAATTGCAACTTGAGTTGCAATTTTGTTTGATCTGAGCATTAAAAACATTGCTATTCCTCCTTTAATTATAATGCCATTCTACTGAAATTGTTTGTAGGCAAGATTCATTTAAGAGTTGATCTACATTTACAGCAGCTGTCAGTAGTCCTGGCTCTCCATATCACTCTCAGGTTACTATATGCAATAATACGTCTAAAATGTTGGTATTAAAAAAGCTGGAAGCAGTGTCTGTAAGGGAATATGTAATCTGGAAGCTTTTTGCAGCAAGAAAAAACAAAGTGATTTTTAACACTGGGGACTAAGCTCATGGGCTGAAAAGCTCTGCTTAGGTGGTCAGCAATTAATGTCAGAAAATTACATTTCTATTTAAACTCCCTTCAGCTTGCATTTCATCTGCATTAGATTCAAAAGGGGTGGCTCACAATTTGCCAGTTCAAGAACATCCACAGGCTGCTGACATGAGCTGTTGACATGGTTGTCACAGCTTTGTTCTGTATCGGAGCCTTTCATTACACACCCTTCTCTCCTGGTCTTTAGTGTACGTGTTGGCATTGGTTCCAAAATAGACCAGATGCATTTCATCAACTGCTCAGTTCTGTCTATGAGTCATCAAAATAAGGACTTATTAGAGAACATCTTCATCAGGGTGTGTGTACGCAGTCACAGTATAGTCAGCATATGCACCTGGCAAGCAGACTCACTAATGACGGCACATGGTCCACTGCAGAGAAAGCACCAAATGAGTGAGGCTAGAAAGGACCGAAGTGAGAAAAACAACATCCTGCAAGTTCTTCTGCTTTGGTAGAATGAAAATTAAAAGAGTGAAGCATCACAGCTTGTAGACAGCACAGGATCTTTAAAAACTGAGTCTAGGAGATGTAGCAAGTTAATAAATTGAGATGAATTAAAAAATAATAGAAGACAAAAGAAAAAGATCTTCAGAGTCAAGAAGAAAAACTAAAAACCAGGGAAATAAAAAAGATGAAATGAGAGAAAAGAGGGGGGAAAAAAAGAACAAAACAAAAAAAGCCAAGATTAAGTGGAAAGAAGGGAAGACAATTAAATTCTAAGATCCAGATCACAAAACTCAGAGAAACAAATGTATATGAAACATACTACTACAGAAATCTCAAAATTTTGAAGTCCAGTCATCTGTATTTTCAGCATTTCAAGATTGAGAAAGTATTTCTAAAGCAGTAAGAGATACAGTATACACGAAGAATGACTTAACCTCTACAGTAACTGTAAATTAATACTTAACATAGTAACACAACAGGAAAGTTTTCAACTTACTAAAAATTGCTTGTTTACTATCATTACAATGGTCTCCGCCTGTGCGCGTTCCAACACTGCCACAAAGTTGTTACATTACTCACTTTATATAAACAAACTCCCTTCTTACACGTAAGGAATAAGCAAATAAGCGTGCTTCTTGCACTTCTCAGTTCTCATGTTTCTTTTTCCCTTCACATCAGTGAAAACACTCCCAGAACTTAAAAGAATATGAATGTATAACTATTTATATATAAATTTAAGATATATATTTGTACATCTAAGATAACCATATTCTGTTACAGAAACTTACTAATTATGGTAATTATAAAATATGTAACATCACTATACAATAGATAACATCCATTATTATATTCTATGAAAAAATCTCCTATGAAAGCAATTTATGTGTGAGATATTGGTATGAATGATATACTATATAACTTATAAAAGTGTGTGTGTCCACACACACATTACTGCCTGTAAAGTGTAATGCATTTTGGTACATATGAACGATGAATGAAATCCAATTAGAGTAACATGTACAGTCAATTGAAAAATGAAAGATGAAAACACTTTCGTGGAATCCTTTTGAGAAATTTTAGAATAATATTTTTTTAGGAAATTAAAGGAACCAAGTATAGTCTGAGTGACTTTTTAAAGGAAATGTTGAAATTCTTGGAGTAATCCTCTTAATTACGACTTCTGAAGTAAAATATTATTAGGACTTCTATGATGAAAAATGTGTTACAGTAAAGAAATGCTTTGTGAACCCAGTACATTTCTGAACGGTACAACAACTGCATATTGAGTCTTTATAGTATTTTGATTCATAGTGTGAGTTTGAAAACATCCTGAAGATGTTTCATATGAAGAACATATCCCAGACAAATAACTACCCATGGTATCCCTCATTAATGCAAACCGAAATCCTCCCAGGGAGAAGAGAAGGAAAAAAAAAAAAAAAGGAAAAAGACCAAAAGACCAAACACTAAAGAAGCCTGCAAGACAGATGAAGAAGTTACTATTGGGTATTTCTAACTCATTCCTTGACACCTCTGCCAACATGCATCTTCTAGACAACATTATTACACAATTACAACAAACTAAACAAGCACACAAACCCCCTTTACAGCAGAATAGTGTTTATATACAGCGTTTAGCTTGAATCATTGCTGGAAATAGAGGAAATGTTTTGAAATGTCACCTTTTTGTAGTAAAAACATTGTACAATAAAGTATTCTCAGTGAAAGAATGCAAAAAGGAAGCTGATGTTGCTATTTTTGTTTTGCCAGCGCAGCACAGCCAAAAGAGATTTGTAGTTCAGTGACGGAGCAGCAGAGCAAACTCCAGCTGTGAACATGTGCTCTGTGAGATTCAACCAGGACCCTAGCAGCTAACTGGGTAGCTCACCAAATTATACCAACATGTTCTTGCCTTGCCCACCTCTTGGAGCATGCCAAGGCAGATGGTAACAACAGAGGCATCCCCGTTCTTATCCTAGGAAACCAAACAAACATTTCAGGGCCACTCCTGAGGAGTTTGTACATGCACCTCTTTCATATTCAGTACAACTCTTGCAGTTTAGAAGTTTGCACATGCAGTCAGTCACAGCATAAATAGAAATTGGCAACACAACTATGACTACTCCTCCTTAAAAACCTCATAAGCCTTCTCTTCAAAGAGATTTATGAATAATGGGAACTAAATAATTCATGGCACTGCAGATGCCAGTCCAAATAGCCTCTTCCTTTTTAAGGTTTCAGTTTGTAGATGTGTGATCAAAAGCCTTCATCAGTCATGATAGTGGCATTTGTACTCAGTCCAAACAAACCGTATTTGCATCTGAATGTTTTTCATTGAAATGAGAGATATAATATGCAAGCCAAGTTCCAACTAAAAGGCGTTTTACGCTATTTAAATTCAGTCAAATTAAAGGCTGAATGCAACCTAAAAGGTCTACTCTCAGAACAGTAATTTGACACATCATAAATAAGACACATTTTTTGTTAAGAGTACCTCAGCACTTGTCTGAAAATTTTACACAGCATCCTAACAGTGCTGCCTCTTGAGGAATAACACAGAAAATTCCTACATATAAAGTCATGAAGCAAAGAGAAGCTTAATACACTGCCTCCAGTGCAGATTTCACTTGTACGCAGTAACATGACAGCAAGCACGTAAAAGTAGTTGCTCTGCGAAGGCAATGTTAACCCGGAAGAACTTGCTACTACATCTTTGAGCAAATACCTGCACGTCTTGTATATCAAATTATCTCCCTATATAATTAACCCTGTTTATTAGTAAAGTGAAGATCAGTCTTTGCCATGTCCATTGTCCAGCTTTACTACTATAGTTAGAAGTACCACAAGCCGTCCCTCGAAAAATAACAAAGGCAAAAAAACCAGTCCATAAAGGTCTCAATTATTAAATGTGGAAGAAGTCTCAGATATTTCACCTTGGGAAGAAAAAAAGCAGCAGGACAAATTAAAATTCTTGTTTATGCCAAGGGGAAATAAACACTACTCTCATGAATTGGGGTTAACACTAAGATTAAAAAGTCTATTAAGTGCTTAAATTACCTCTTCTTATGAACCTAAGTGTGGATAAAAAAGATAATTCTTTTTAATTATTATGGGGGTTACTGCTGTTAAACTCTTACTGTTTCCCCCTCTTTTTTTTTTTTTTTTTTTTTTTTTAGGAAGTCTTCCTACTGTGTTTAGCAATGACATGAGCTGGTGAAAGAAGGAAATCAGATATTATGTAAGACCCTATAATGATGCATGTCACAGGTCAGTCTTTTCATCTGAAGTACATCTGGGCTGCTGTTCCTTTGGGTTTGTCTGGTTCTAGTTGTTTGGCTTATTTAAAACAACAATATATCAGCTTGCTTACAGAACCCCCTGATATTGTTATCTAGAATGTATTATATTGAGGTCTTAATTTTAAAGTCCTTAATTTAGTAATTAGTATATGCACCACATACGAGATACACTGTGATGATCCTATTGATGTTTATATTCAATAATATACAACCTATTTAAATATTTAGAGAATGTTTGATTTTAAGGTATCGCTGATTTTGATATGGAAAGAGTTTACATGAATAAAGGGTAATAAAAGGAGGAGGAATGTACGCTAGAAAGCAGGGCTACTCCACAGCACGAAGGTACAGACTTCTCAGGAAAACAATAGGGAATGGCTTGTGGCAGACTAGCACAACACAGCACCAACACTGTGAATGTTAATGAGTAAAGCCAAGGAATAACGCTGGAACATCATATATTGGAAGATGACACTGATGAGGGCAGATGTAGAAAAATGATTATCAACTTCAGACCCCTAGAGCAGCACGAATGAAATGACATCCTTGTGTTCTGGGAAATAAAACAGGCAACTTGGATAGAAATAAAGACAGCCTTTAATTATCTAAAAGTAAATTGGGAGCAGCCCATGATAATTCAGAAGTGGCATTATTATAGAACACAATGCAGAGTTAATTCAGAAATCAGTTTGTTCAAAAACATCAACAGCTGGGTTTAATAATAGGCACAATGAATCAGAAATGAAGAAAAGCTTGAGACAGAAGATTATTGAGCAATTCCAATCATATTATTAGATTTACAACTAAACAATAGCAAAGGACCTGTATGTTAGAATTATTTAAAGGAAAACAATAATTTGGATTGATGAGCTGCAAGAGTGTCAAAAATGAACATTTTTACAGTGCTGTTTTGACTAGTTGTGTTTCAGAGATGTTTGGTTATGCTTTCACCATGGCAAAGGTGACTTTCCCATTCCTTCATTATTTTTTAAATACAATAAATGCTGTCTTGACACCAGACCAAAGTATCATTAAAATGAAAAAAAAAAAAAAAAGCTTTAATGTTAAAAAAGGTTTTAATTACACCATGCTACATTCTGATACTTGTATTCATATTCAGTAAGGTCTCTTTCTGCAAGCTCTCTTACTGTTTCTATAATTCCCATGGTGTATGATTTTTAAATTCCATTACATCTGGGAAAGCACAGGAAGAACACAATCAGACTATCAGATGATTAAAGCCAGTACCACTGGAAAGCAAAAATAGTGTCTGGTTGCAAGTTTAGTTAGAATGATTGGATATTTTATTAACAGATTTGTAAAATTGTACTTTGTACAACACATGGTCAAATTTTACATTTAAAAAGTAAATACGCAAAGAAAATACTGTAGTGCCATGTCTTGTTCTGCAGACAACAGAAATGAACACTGCTAAGTTTTTTGGGGTTTTTGGTTTGGTGTTTTAAGGGAGGAAAACAAGGCTGTGCTGTCTGGGCAAATCTCAGTAACCTGAATATGATTAATATTTTGATTGACTTTAGTAGACTATGAATAAGCAATAATTATACCATTAGATTACTGAAAGAAAATAATAGTGATTGAGGAAAAATAAACGGAAAAAAGGGAATAGGCCTAGGATGATCTGTATAATCTGATATCAACCTTGGCTAGATGGAATTGCATTTTGCAGCATCCTCTAATGCAGCAATTACCAGTAGTCACATGTATATATTATTATATATACTTATCAGGCAAGATTAATGATTGTTGCACAATGTAAATCATTGACAAAATAAACTAACCAAAAAAATTTATCAGTGAGAGTATGCACAACGAATATAAACTTTCTTCAAAGACTTGCTAACTCATATAATAAGATCCAGCAATCAGTATGCAACCAATACTGTCATAGCAAACAGCTAGCTCATGAAGTTCATCTAGTAACAAAGAAAAAAAAAAGAAAAAGAAAAAGTATCGTAAGAACAGAGCAAGGAACTGTAAAATGCTCTGGCTCTTTGTGGGTATTATGCATGGTTCACCTGTTGTTCACATCTATATGTTGAGGATCAATACAACTAAAAGGAAATTTCCAGTAAGGTGATCACTGGCTGTCAATGCCATGATTTTACTCCCTAAACTGCCACATGCAATTTCATACTTTCACCCTAAAATTCAGTGGTGTATTGAGAAGCAGCATGTAACTTTATCAAGAATTACGTTTTTAAAAGCTGCATAGTTCATTCAAGTATAGAAAATCATTTGTTATTCTAGATCTCTGAAAGCAGTAAAGCAACTGCCACTGAGGAGTACGGGGTCATTTATAAATATACAATTATATGCAAGACAGACAGATGAAGGTCTTCTTCAAGCTTAATGTCAGAGCCAGTGCAGAGTCATCAAAAGTCCATGAAAAACTATAGTAACAATAATCCTAGGTAATTTAAAAACATGCAGTTCAGAGTACTGGAGAAAACATTAAGGACATAAAAGTGTAATAGTAATTAAGAGAATTAAATACCAGAAGACAGTCATCTTGACATGCTACATTATTTAACATTAGGCCTTTTTATACAGGAACTATAAAATTTTAGAAAGACATATAGATTTATTTAGACCATAATTACATTTTGAATGAAGTGACCATAAATCTAGAGTGAATGTTCCTGTACTCTCATGCTCATTCCTCAACCACTTGTGGTGCCCAGACCATCACCCCCCTTTTATGCCAGGATCAATACATTTTCAACTGCATGAAGAGTCAGATGAAGGGACTGATGCAGCTGAAACTAATTTCTTTGCATTGCTGTGTTTTGGATTCAGTTGTGGTTTGGACTTAAATTTATCTTTGTGGATCTAATTACAAACTACATTCCTTCACTATATATAACTATAACTGTTTTATATGTCACTGTCATAAAAAGCAATATTGCCCTTCCCTTCCATCTTTAATGTGCAAATATTATATAACATGCATTATAATTAATGTCAGGAACGTCAAACAGCTATCAGATATAATCTACACCTTGCCTCACAAATAAGAAATGAATACTAACGTAAGAAAACCAAATAAAACCACCATACAACTTGAAAATTTTGGCATCTGTGAACAGGAGATATTTAACAAAGCTAATTTGTAATTAGTTTGCTAAATTTGACTGAAGTTCAAAGTTGTAGCTTTAGAGGAACGTACTTCTGACAGATCATAAATTTACTATCAGTAATAGAGCTACTGAAGACAGAACATAAGATTACTAACACTTCTTATAATGTTATTCTAACATATATTTAAATTTTGACTGAAGTGGTCCAAAAGAAGGTAAGGGATTGTGGGGTATGGGAGGAGGAAGCCCACATTTTATATTAAATCAGCCAATCAATTTATCAGTTGGGAAATAGTGTAATAAAATAATGAAAGGTATAGTAAAATTTATCCAATTTCTTTTGAACTTTATTCCCTGAATATGAAAAATCTGCTTCTATGAAATTATACTAAACTTTCAACTGCAAAAAGGAGCCACTTTTCTAAGGCAGGGTTTAATTAATTTATGAAATTACTGCTGTGAAAGTTCACTGAGACAAGTATTAAAGCTGCTTTTTAAAAGGGCTGGATAATTTTCTGATAATAAACAACAGTGGCAGCTTTGTAAGCAAAGACAGTGATGTAAGAGTAATTAAATCTATTGCTTCAAGGTATAAGTAGAATCCCTCTGCCCAAAGTACAGCATGAATATTATTAATAACATTTTCTTCATACCATAAAAGTAAACTCCTAGGTGAATTATGTTACCTGTCCCGCCTCTTAACCTGTTTGTCGCTGCCAAGGGCAGCATATGAGACTAGAGAAATCCCTGGGTTGACTTGGTCTGGCAGTCCCTACTTTTCTATGTGAGGTGCTACAATGCTATCAGAAAGGGAAAAGCAGAACTAAACCTCCCTCTTCAAATACCCTTCATCTAGTCAAACTCTAGAAGACTACACCTTCGTTAGTATTATCCACGTAATGCTAAATCATTTGCCATAAATAAAAGTGAGCATGACAAATTACTCAATAAAAGGAAATACAGACTAAACAAATTTTACATTTTCCAACTATCTTCTTGAAATTCCTATACTGTTGCTTCTTTTTCAATAGTGTAACTGAGAAGAGAGCGGAGAAAGCACATTATGCAAAAAAGGGGTTGGAAAACATGGAAAAGGTACATTGCATACTTATGAAATACTTATTTTTAATTGCTAAAAAGAATTACAATTTTTTAAAATTTATTTGGACACTGGCAATGTAACATATGCACATTACTTCCTGCTTTAATACTTAAATACCTTCTTCTGTGACCAAACACTTCAATAAGCTAAAACATTAGAAAATGTGAATAAAAGCTATTGATCCAGCAAAATTAATAAAAGTGAGGAAAAGCGGAAGGAAGCGCATATATGTGGAAAGCCATAAAAACATGACACAAAATTTGACTGTCTTTGCCTTATCCAGATATTTAGCAGAAAACTTACAGCTTTAAGACAACACCTTTCAGAATACTTCACAGTAAGTCTATTACGAATACTGAGGAAGCCCACAAAAGTTAAGTTTATTAGTGTGCACCTATTAAATGATTGAAAGAGGACTTCGACATTTTATTAAACATATGTGATGTCAAATAGATTTGCAACCTGATCACTTTTTGGCACCTATTGTCATATATATACAACAAGAAATAAAATAGTAAATATAATTAACAACTATTTGGTAGGAGCAGTCCAGCAATGTTGCTTGAAACCAGTAAGGCATGTAAAAATAGTGTCCCACAAACAGAAAACACCTCTACGAAAGGAAATGGTGAGTCAAATAACATTAAGCCAATAAAGCAGGCAAGCTACAGGAACCTGCCATATTTCCTGATGAATGTTTTTTGTACTTTGTAATACAGTAACTGGGAGGACAGTTTGTGAAGAACTGCAGCCAAAAGACGGCTGACCCGCACCTGGAGTCCAGGCGGCCGCACTATTGATCCCTGCAGCACCGCCGCTGGTAAGGCACTCATCATTAAGGAATCAAAGCTGAAAATCCCTCACTGCTGAGGTGTCCCTGGAACTTGTCAGCGAGGCTGCTGAGAATGGGCACGCTGGTTCTGCCACTTCTTTCCTTCCAATTACTGCAAAGAGCGGTCAGGAGAAGCTAAGCCATGCTGCCTGCTGCCCCTGCTCCTTTTCAGAGCAAGGGCACGCGCTTCCTCAACCTCTTACACTCCTCGGCTCTCGCGAACAAGCGACAGCAGCAACACGGACTACAAACAGGTTGCAGAACCCCTATAACAAGAATCTGAGTAAATGCATTTTGAGTTAGATTCAATATTCTCCCATGCCCCCAGGCTTTCAGGAGTTGCCATCTGCCGCAGCATCAGTATAATGTGCCTTTCTGAGTTCCTTCGTCTGCAGTTTCTGTACTCTATGAACAGAAGTTGTATCTATATTCAGAGTTCACAGAGTAAAAATAAAATAACCAGCTTTTTTCCTGTGACAATTTTCATCTCAGTGACATAAACGAGACAGAAGTAGAAAACTAAATTGAGAGCTTTGAGAGCTTTTCTAGTTTCCTACATTTTTCACTCATGAATTAAAACCAGTTATCTGCAAAAAGAAAGAAAAAAAAATAGAAGCTCCACCTCCCTTTTACTGTTAACAGCTTTGTTTTATTAATGGTAGGCTTAGTTAAAATATATTAATAGTCATCCTATCCATTTAGGTTTAAGAGAGATCTTCAGAATTGCTAACAGAGCCATGATTTTAGAAGACAGTTTTCAACAGATACCCAGGTTCAGAACCGTGTTCACTCCATTTACCTTGACAGTAATTCATGAGCTTGGTCAAAGCCTTTTCTGTTATAACAGATGGTCATTTCATTCTAGGAATTATATATATTTTTATGCAAAAAGAAAACACACAGACATTTATTTTTATTGTCTAGATTTACTGTATCTCTAACAACAGCTTTGCAAGTGAACATGTTTTGACCAGGGTTTAGACCAGACGACCTCCAGAGGTCTATCCCAACCTAAACTATTCTATGGCTGATTAAGTTCTTGCTATAATGCAATATAATTCATAGATAGAGGTAAAATATTTTATGAAATCAGTTGGAAGGCACGGAAACAGTAACATACATTTACCATTAAAAAAAAAAAAAAAAAAGACTAAGAAACAAAAGTGGATTAGTAAAGTGGGTGTAGCTCACAGTTTCTCTCTTGCCGTCCCAATGGCTGAGAGGACTGTAAAAAAAATTACCCATGTGCAGTCAGCACAGTATGGTAGCACATCCAGGCTGCTTTGTGGCTCAGCAGAAAACACTGGCATCCATCCATCTTCACCTCAGCTTTACAATCCCTGCTAAAATCTGAGCTTTATTTCTCTCTTGCAATAAATGTGATGGCAGACGTGCCAGCTTCAAGCCTGGCACCCTAGCACACAGGGCTAAGAAGTTGCTCGCTGGCTAAGGGCATTACAGATATCACTGCTGGGAGCTGTAGCCTGGTTTCCTTTAATAAACTGTACATAGACGCTATCATGGAATCCTTTGAAGAGTGAGAAGCTAGTCACCCCAGGCAATCATCACCTCAGAAAAGTCATTATCACAATCTGCTCTTGCAGCAGATGGAGAACTTTAGCCATGAGGGTACTCAAAAACTGGGACATGGTGCCAGAGAAACTGAGGAATCTCAGATTCTTGGAGAAGCTCAACAGTTGTTCAATTAAGGCCCATAGTAACCCCATCTAACCTTAACATTATGATTGCTTTGCTCATGGGGCTGATCATGTGACCTCCAGAGGACTTTTCCAGCCTACAGTTACTCCATCATTAGCTCCATAATGTATCACTAATATTACCCAAAATAATCTCATCTCCGAGTTTGCACTGCTGAACTTCAGCTTTATCTTGGTTATTTTATAAGAAATGATACACTTGGTACATTGAAGAACTAAAAGGACTTTTGATCACAGTAGAAAAAGAATGCTGTATCTCCTCATACAATTACAGTTCTAGTATTTACTAATTGCCCTGATTCTTAAATCACCTAGAGAAAAAAACGTTAAAGCCATCCCTGATGTATATAAGGAATTAAATGTATTATTCTTGATGGAGTTAAGATTTGAATTGGCATGGAACTTCAAGGGGGTCTGGGTAAAATAGGATTTTTTCCCTCTAGTTGTAAATTAAGGATTTCTATAAGAAACCTTTACTACTGCATTACAAACTGGTTATTAGACAGATGATATAAAGTAGGAGATTGAGTAGATTAGAAAGTGATAAGAACAGCATAAGCTCATAAAGATGTAAATAGGTTCTCTACAGTTAGAATCTTAAAATTACTTAATAATTTTACATGATATTGTAAACTAGTTTATGCTAAGGGTGACTAACAGGTACCAAACAAACACTAAACCATCTGAAACCTAGTAGTTTGGTAATCCTAAACCCCAAGAAACTGTAACTGTGCCCACACCACCAAAGTTTTCCTCAGAGTACCGAAGTATGGAAGGTGTTAAGAAGCCACTTTGGTAATGGAAGAGTCGGCTAGAAAGGTGGTCAAACTTAGCCAGGCCGTTTGACTATGGTCAAACTTGGCCAGGGAAGTTCTGTAGCATACAGACGCCTGAAGCAGTTACAGACCATGATATAGTAAATATCAAAGAAAACACCAAAACAGTTTACCTACCACTCCTGCTTTAACAGTAAAAACTCTATCACACTTTCACCACAGATAGTACTCTCTGCTGTTTCAAATGCTGGCTTAATCCAGTCACGCTATTTCAGATACACACCGAGACCAGCCTTCTCATTCCAGAGCAAGAGTAGCTGCAAAAATTCAGAGCACAACATTGCTTAACAGTGTTTTTTAGCCATTTGGAGGATTTTATTATATACATCATCAGATGCTTCTGTAAAATATATGATAGTGAGTACTCAATTACTATATTTTTTGGTGCTGCTGTCAATGCATTTACTAAAATTCATCAATGCACTTGATTTCCATAGTCACTTTCAAGGTGTATGGCATACAACATGTCACAAATTCTTTCCCTTATGCTCCAGTTCTGTCTAAAAATACACCCTCCTGCCACAGTAGCAATTAATGTTCTCTCTCTCTCTAATAAATAACATCCAAGTTCCTGTCCTTCAGGGCTGCAAACTGTACATTGCATCATGTCACATGTTATATTACAGCTGCTAAGACTGCGTTTGTCTTTCCATGCAATAGCAACTAAAAAAAAAGTTACCGTTTTAAAGGAATTTATAACAGTGAGTACTACCAGATCAATATTTTACATTTGAGTTTATTAAATTTCTACTAAAGATCCTATTAATCAAAAAATTTACACACTTATTCTTCCCATTTTTAGTCTGTGAAGACATGCATGGCGTTATACGAGTAAGTCAGAAAATCAAAGAAAAATATCCCTGCAAATGGTTATGGGTGGCAGTTTAACACTGGCATTGATTAAGCACCTCAAATACATTGGAACTTGACAGAAAAGTCTCCTGACCTTAGAAATCAATGCCAGATGAATCTGCTTAGATTTTTCTTCACGTACTGGGGAACTGCACTGTTGGGTGCAAAGAACTGCTCTCAGCCCTGCCATGGGGAGGGAACACTACCATGTGCATTACGAAGCAGCTGGGTGGCCGGCACTGAGCGCACCCATAGGTGCCTGCATGGTTCTGCTTTGTGCTTCTCCTGCTTCTCACGCGGCTCCATGCAGCCCAGCTCTGGCTGCTGTGGAGCAAGGTGCTGGGTTTGAGCCCTTTTAGGTCAGCTGTATGGAAAGATGGGCAAGGGGAGTGTCGTCTAATTATGCTACTCAAACTTAGTCACCTCACCGAGATGTCTGGAAAAAAAAAAAAAAAAAGAAAAAAAACCCAGGTGTCTTAATGAATGGAAAAGCAGAGGGAGCTCAGAGCATTTAGGTGATGCTTCCTCTCCAATTTGCCCTTTAGAGGAACTTGCCTCTCCCTCCATTTATTGTGGATTCTCTTAAAACTGGTGCATATGGGTAGATGACCTGGATATTTCCCTGCACATACTTTTGGTGTTGAATTAAATATATATGTATTTTAAAGGCTCTGAAGGCTCTACCATTTGATAACAATTTATAAGAAAATAGAACTTAGAAAAAAGTCTGTTCAGTATCAGTACTGCTCCCAAAAATCTGATGGCACAAAACATGCATGCACACAGCTTAAGGGGCTAGTTAAAACAGGCTGCAACTTTTAAATTATCTCTAGATCAACCCCATGAGCAAAGCAATCACAATTTTAAGGTTAGATGGGATTACTATAAAGCAACAAATGGCTGGACTGTACATTGACATTTGAATGGTCACTTCCATAAGCAGCACAGCAGAGGGCAAGAGTCTAGTGTGGTTACAGACCTTACTGCATCGAGCATTATACAAACACTGGAAGACACGTTCCTTAATACAAACACTGGAAGACACGTTCCTTACCCTGAGAACTGTTAAGCTGGTGGACAAGAGAACCAAGTCAGCGAGAAAGTTGCGTAGGCTCTTAGCACGTGTTACGTGGCTTTACAATAAAGGAGTGGAATACATGCCTGGGCCAGTAGCAAAGGCATTTTGGAGAAAAGGAGGAGAGGATAATAGCAGAAGAATGTTACAAAGCAAAGCTGAAGAACAAAGGCAGATGGAAGAAGAACAAAAGGAAGGATAAAACAAGCAGGATAAATTAGGCTGACACTATTCTGGTAAAAGAATTATCATTTTTTAAGAAAAAAAAGACTCAACAGTATTCAGGTTCAATAGTGACAAAACAAAGGAAGAGAAAAAACCCTCCACAAAATCCTTGACTCAGGTGGGGGGGGGGGGGGGGGGGGGGCGGAAATATCTAGAAGCTCCCTTAATGCTGTAGCTATCCCTCCGCCTATGGTTATGAAAAATGTGAAACTGACTCAAGAGAGACTTAGTGTGTTGTGGTTTTTGTTGGGTTTTTTGGTTGATTTGTTTTTTTTATTTTTTTATTATTCTGGGGAGGACAAGGCTGAGGAGGGTAGAAAACAGGGGTCAGAATAACATGAAATAAATCTTCACACAGCTTTTACTTAGCTTCATAACACTGACTTCAACTCTGATAAGAGGAAGCGAGGACAGTATCAAAGCATGAAAACACCAATCACCTGTTACAATATGACCTTTTCTATGTGTTATTGCAGTGGTTCGGACATACTGTACAAATTAACTTACAGAACAGGGGTCATGATATTCTTGAAATTTCTGGGAAATTGTGTAAAAATAATGAATACAAGTCTAAGTGATGGTGATTTCCATATTTTCTAAATCAAGTTTTCAGCTGACCAGTGTGCTACAGTTTAAAACAACTATAGGTAGCACGCATTTGGTTAGTTAGGCTGCCACTGCAGAAATATCAAAAGCAACAGACACTACTTCAGGTCTCATACTAATCTGCCATTCCTTTATTGACATTCTAAGGCAGCTTTTCATGCTTTATTTTCTCCCACCCCCCTTCTTCCTGAAAGAGGAATGTTGAGTAGAAACTGAGGAAACTTCAGGAGACAAGTGTACATTCTACCTCTGTATATGTTCTGTCTTATATAAGAAATTGTGTCCTGTAGGAGTGATTTAATCAGCTATTATTTTAAAAATAATATTATATTAGCTAGGAAATAATATAATAAAGCTAAGCAATAAACACCGTAAGTAAGTAGCACGCTACCAGGAGAGACTAGCAAGAACAACGTCTGGATTGACTGAGGAAGAGGCAAATGACTGACCACCATCACCTCTCCGGGAGAGGAAAGGAGAGAGGCCAGCACAGACTTCCACTGGACACACAACCGCATCACCGCATCCCAGGTGTGCTCACCAGCAGGAAAAAACAAGTCTGGAAGAAAAGTCTCTTTTTCTGCTTATTTAAAAATATTCTGTTTAAGAAATGTAGAAGTGTTTTGTTTCAATAAATTGCATTATAGATTTAATATTTTTTCTTAATCTGCAACTCATTTTATACCTCCACATAATGATTTAATTTTTAGGTTTTTTTAAGAAACGGTACGTGATTGCGTGTTACAAATAGAACTTTTCAGTTGCTCAAAATTCTAGTTTTGGAGAAAGTGAGAATGGTTTTCACCCCATGAAAGTTGCTTTTTCTACTATGATTTTTATTCTTATTTTAGCAAAAACCCTGTTTTCAGAAAGGGTTTAAACCCCGGGGAGGCGGGAACGTTTTGTCCCAGTTCAGCTAAAACTTACGGGATTTTTCTGAGATAAACCTTCACAGTTGTTTTGCTGTACTAAAAAATGTTTACATCACTGGGAAACTTTATGGAATATCCAAATAATTACTGGAAAACATGCCAACAGAGTATTAGCGAATATTACAGAGTCAAAATTAATAGTGCTGACAAGAGCACTATTTGCTATACTGGCATTGCAACTTGGGCTCAGTGGCACTCATGCAGCCTCCTGTCAGGTTATGAGGCAGAGGGAGCAAGTAGCACCTTCCTGCAAAGGTCTACCAATTGCACCCTTGGATTAGACAAAAGTCGCTAGTTTTAGGATTAGGAGTTGCTAAATATAAGCATGCCTCCTTTTTCTTGGCTGTCCTTTCCTTTACTGCACACCTAGCCCAGACGTTAAGAATATAGCCATGCATGAGTGAACCTTAAGACTTCCAAGTACCACATAATGTAATAGAAAAAAACCCAACTAACCAACCAACGGCACTCGTTCTATAAATACACAGCACCTTATATAGATTTTTAATTTAAACATTTGTTCTAAAAAAAAAAAAGGAAGCTAACAAAGCCAGGACTATCAAACAGCTCTCCTTCTCCTTCAGCTGCTTTGTAAGGGTTTGTCAGTTTGTTATTATATACTCACTCCTCTTTAGACTCTTACTTGTATTATTTAATTTTTCTGCTAGCCTGTAGATAGCAAATATGTTGTTCAGCTTGTCTGTATATGTCCAACAGATATCCAGAGGGGAAAAAATGGTTAGAACAGGAGGCAAAGGGATATTCCTTTACTCATGCCCCAGAAAAATCTGATTCACAAAAAGCTGAAGCCAGCTATACCTCTTACAGTGGCAGCAAGTTAAAGAATGCTTTCTATTTACAAACATTATCTGTAACATGGAGGTACAGACATTGCATGATGGAACTCTCATCGTATAGCCTTTAAAATAAGGTGTTGCACTTTGAAAAACATAATTTGATGATACTGATATTTTAATCATCCATACAGAGAAAAAAGAATAGATGCACAGGAAAAAAAACCAAAAAACACCAGTCTGTGAAACTAAAAATAACAACACCAACACCCCCATCTATCCCAATATTTCTCATTTAATTGAAGAGCATCCTCTTCAATGACTGTTTTGCAATGCATAGAAGATGGAGACATTTGAAATCTCTTCTTTATATAGAAGAGCAGATTACCACACTTATGAAATCCATCGAACCACCCATGACTAGATCTCCAACGTATTCATTAAATATCACTATAACTTCACAGGTAGAAGCTTCTCTCACTTCACCTACAGCACTTAGCTGGCAAAGAATAAATCAAAATCTCACATAAATATGCTTGCGGTGACATTCAGTTTTCTGCTCTTCTATTAGTTTACTTCCCAGATTAATCAGCATTTGTAATGCACATCTGACATGTGAATGAACACAACATATTATAATAACACCGACCATGATTAATACTTCCTCCTGTGTACTTGCTATTAATGCAATTATTTATTAACTATATACTTCTATGAGAAACATTTTTTCATATATGAACAGCTCCAAATTATTCCAGTATGCAGTGGCAATTATTTAATACCTGCACTTAGACAACTCATTTTTATAAGCTACTACTCAATACAAGGTGCAAAAGAAGACAAGCTGAATTTGTTAACTACACTGCTAATTTGTGAACTATAATAACAAAGATATTAGTTAACAATAAAAGAATATTCAAAGCTGTTTCTAAACTGAGGAAAACAGTACATATTCACACACACTCTCCCTGACAAATATCTACAAAACAACTGACAAGTATAAGCAACCAGTACAAATTAAGGGCCACTCACAAAGGAACTAACAGGTTATCTACCCAGAAAAAGGAACTTATCATAGGACTAGTAATCTTCAGATGCTGAAGGTTTTGAGTTTCAAGTAAATCTTGCTTCCTTAAAACTGTATCACCTAGAGTACATCTTCACCACTCTTGAGAGAGAAAACAAGTATATATTTATATTCCAATAAATATGGGAAATTTATTATTCTCAGAATGACTACAGACAGCAATATTTATGAAACCAGCTTTTGTGCTGGAGAGAATATCAAGGGCTTTTCATGGGGGTAAAAAAAAAAAAAGCTTTAATTGAGTAGCTATCATCACAATAAGTACCAAATTCCATCATTTCATTATATATCATTTTCTGAAAGAGCACAGAGTTCCAATTTCAGCAGAAAAATGTAGAAACATGTTATAAAAGAGGCACATTATATAGAAGCAAGGTGAAGAAAGAAAGAAAAAACACTGGCGTGCAAGAACCATCAACATTAAAACAGTAGCAGGGTTATTAGCAAAACGTAGTGTCATTCAGAGAGGCTGTAGCCCACTGCCAGGTGGAGGCCAAGAGAAGCAGCTTCCAAAGATAACAGCATGGAAACATTCCAGAAGGGAAGCGGCTGCAGGACTGTCTTCTATGTGACAGACAGATGAGCTCGCACAGCTTTAGCTGTGAGCTGAAGAAACAGTACCTTAAACAGTGCTGACGCCACCTCATCGCATGCATGAAGCCAAGAGAGAAGAGGAGGAGGAGCCAGAGCTACCATACAAAATCTAACTAACACCGAGCAAAACAGTTTGCAGTCTGTGCTGAGAAAGCACTGGCAGAAGGAGCTGAACACCACTGAAGCTAAGCCCAGAAAGAAGACACTGAAAGCAGCCTGTGCTCAAGGTATCGGACTTAACAGCTGACATAGGAGATACAGTCAGCAGCAATTCCCTGAAGAGGAGAACAAAATTTTCTGCTGTGGCATGGGACCCAGTTGTCCCACTGTGCCACAACAATAAAGCAAAGACCAAAGGACTGGCTGAGAACAAAGAATCACAGACAACTTGAGGCTGGTAAGGATCCACCAAAGTTAAAACCACTTTAAGATACTATCTAAAGCTCTCCATTTATGTGTTTGTACACTAGCTAGTAGGGCACAATATACAAAGTACTCGGGGCTGTGTCCTTAACAGAGGAAGTCCTTGAGAAGAGACAGAAAATATTAAAGGCTTATCCTCCTCAGAAAGCAAGCTGATCAAGGAAAAGAAAATTCTTTGCTGAAACTGTCACAACCTATCATGTCATACAGATGATCTGACAAGTCACATTTATATAAAAAGATGTGAACAGTTTAGCCCCTTTGTTAGAGTATTTCAAAGACAAATTTGGAGGTTTTTTGGTTTTGTTTTTTTTTTTCTCCTCTCTTGCTATATTATGGTCAGCCCTACTGATACTGAATTCCAGAGCTGTCTTGCTGCACAGAATGGCTGGAGAGTTGGATCGAAAAGACACATTAGACTTTATGGCTCTCACACTAATTCTTGCCAGATGTGCTCAGTGGAGAGCATCACAGACAGCAAAATGGGGCGCAAGAGACTATGCACCAAGTTCACATCAATCATTCTCTGCCCAGTTCTTCAGTCTAGCTCATGTCTACTGAAGTCCATGCCCAGCTGCACTGGGCGTTTCCACCAGTAGGGAGTTTGTGGGTGTCCAGTGATGATTCCACCATGCAAAATAGGGGAAACACCTGTTACCCAGATTTAAGCAGCTGTCTGGATTCTTACAGGACATTTTGGCCTTATTTCAATACCTCCTAAGACAGAATGATTTTATAGAAGTTTTTTCCATTCATTTACTCCTTTGTTCCAAACTGATTATCAGTGTTGTAAGTATGAAAAATAGTTGCTCTGCATCACTGAAAATAGGACATGAGAATTTAGACAGAAAATTTTATGGGTCTTGTGAAAGGCTGAATATTAATCAATATAATGATGACATTTATTCAAACAAATGACCATAATGCAAGGCAAATGCATTAGCCACCCTAATGAGTAAGATGAAAGACACCACCAAATGACCAAGTCAATGCTTTGTTCTTAAATATGGTTGCAGGATCGACTGTTCTCAAAGGGAAAGGGAAATGGACAGATTTTCCAGATTCTGACACTATGAACAGCTTTTACACCCAGTGTCTGAAGAATGGATGTGTGTGGTGGGTTGACCCCAACCAGCACCTAAGCCCCCATCCAGTTGCTTGCTCACTCTTCCCCAGCATGATGGGGGAGACAAAAGGAAGGGCCAAATCAGGGAAAAAACGTGAGTTGAGATAGTTTAATAAAAACAAAGAAATAAACCAGACCAAAAAAAGTCCAAATGATTCAAACACAAATGAAAAAAATCCAAACCAGAAACAAACCCAACTGGTGCAAGGGGCAATCACTGACCACCTCCCACCAGCAGACCAATGCCCAGGCACTCTCTGAGCAATGGATACCTTGGAAAAACTTCCACCACCCCCTCCCCATTTTGTTGTTGAGCATGACATATGGTATGGGATATCTCCTTGGTCAGTTAAGGTCAGCTGTTGATGGAGGGGCAGAGTGAGAAACAGAGGCAGCCTTGATGCCGTGCAAGCCCTGATCAGCAGCAGCCCCCACACCGGTGCGTTACCAACATCGTTTTGGTCACAAATCACAAAAGACACAGCGCTGCACAGGCTGCTACGAAGACAATTACCTCCATCCCAACCAGACCCAGCACAAGGTGTTAAAGACCCTATCTATATTCAAAATACAATTATTTTGTCGGCAAAAAAAAGTGAAATTAACTATGAACACCTAAAACTGATAAAATATCAGAGCCTTAGCAGTCAGGCACCAGTGAAACTTCTCAAATAAGAAAATGACAGCACGGAAATTAACAGCTTGGAAGGAGATTTCACTGGGTAAAATTTACTAAGGCAAACAGGCTATTGGAGGAGGGTATCTCTCTCTTGCAGATCAGATAGTTCCACCCCCACCATTCTGAAAGCAGAAATCACTGTGTGTATTTTCTGGAATGTTTACTACAGTAAAATTAGGGGGAACCCCAAACTTATTCTACTGGGAACGAGGTGAAAGGAAACAGTTCACAAATTGAAAATTACAAATCAAATTACTTATTGACTTCGTTCTTACCCATATAATGCAAAGAGACAGAAGATGAGAATATAATAGAGACTTAAGGTAGCCATAGTTAACTACTACACAAGTTAGTGACTACGGTATGAATCCCATACTAGTAAGAAATATGAGGTGGTGATAGCATAATTGCATAATATGTCCCTTCACATTTGAATTTAAAATATTATGTCCATGAAGTCAGAGATTAAAGATACAAGAGTCCAAGATCACTTTGTCAGTTGTCACCACGGGTGCACTTAAGTTAAAAGCCATCTGATCAATGGAAAGAGAGATGGTAACAGCCTGCTCCATGAGGACTGTTGGGCTCAGAATATGAATTATACTGTTTGCTTTGCCACTCGGTGATACCAGAAAACCAGTAAGAAGAGCTTTTTCCAATGGCAGTATCTACACTCTACGTGCAACACACCATAATACAGAAACTTCTCTTCCCCTTAAGGGCAATGACTCCTTCCAGGTATATGAAATCAGTTCTAATCTTAATAAATTCTAATCAATCTCATACTTAGGCTGCCTATTTCTTTATTCAAGATGTCACATAGTTTTGCTTCTGATTGCAGCTTCTTACTCAAGTCTTCCTAGCATCTTATGCTAAGAGGTTCCACTATTCTCTTCTACCTTTTCTTTGACACTATTTGTGCCTACACCAGTACGCCTGTCCCTTGGCACCATCTAGCTACACAGCCCTTAAAATTTCTCCTGAAACCCAACCTTTTAAGACCTACCAAAGGATTATATAATGCCTCTTTCAGCAGCCTATACCTTTCATCCTTCTGGCCATAAACTTTTGTTGCTATTGATTTTTTTAGTACCAGGTCAGACAAAGACAGACAGACTTTTCTCCACTTGTACTTCTGGTACAGCAACAACAGCAGCAAGCCAGCACTTGTGACAGCCTGCATAGAATTTCACTGTGTATAAAATATATTACAGGTTTATAGTTAATCAAAAGGTGATATTAAATGGCTTCTGGCAAGGGTTCATTACATACAGTATATAATTGATTATTTTTTCTCCTGAAGGAGACTCTAGAATCAAAGCAGATTTTAATAATACTATAAAATCTTTGACAACTATTTGCACAGGATAAGCACAGGATTTAACAGAGATTGTAATATTACAGTATGCTATGAGTTATTTTAATTTTTACTTAGTAAACTGACTACTGATGTAAGAGCTCAAGTCATTTGATAGTTCATTCTGTAACACATTTCTGAGAACATAATTATCATCATGACCTAAATAAGTTTGAATTCTAACAATTTTTTTCTAAAAATATTTCTACAAGGCAAATATTACAAAAAAAGAAAAAAATATTTTTGAGGGAAAAAAAGAAAAAAATATTTTTGAGGGGAAAAAAAAAAAGAATACTGTTAACCACTGATATTCTCAGAATCCTAGTCAAGGAAATTCAAATTATAATTTGCACTGGCACTGTCATCTATGGTAGATTCCAGGAAACCCCATTACATTTCAAGAAATAAAATCCCTCTCCACCATAGCCCCAACTTGATATGGTTCTTTCTTTTAATACTGCATTACTTCATGCTCTAACAGACTTTTGCTAATAACTCTAAGAAGTCCTGATACAAAATCATCAGATGGACTTGTTAGAGCATCTACAGAAAAGTTTGCTTTTTCTCTCCGACATCAAAATCAACAAGCATAGATTTTTCTGAGTAAGCCTGACATTCTCGCTCAGACATCCAAAACAAACTTTTCAATAAAAAGTACACTGATTGAAGATACCCTCAGGAAAGAAATATTTATGAGTGACAGGAAGCCGACTGCTGAAAACATATATTGCTCTGTATCTCTCATCTATATACAAACACCTCAGAAGCTAGAGAGAAGCTTGGGTATTAATTTTCTGTTTTTCTCTGAAAACTAACTTCTCATAGCAAGCCTAAAATAACAAGTAGCGTATCTTTTTTCTACTTGCTCTGTGGTAGTTCTGTCAGGCTTCGGCTGAGGGGGACACACTATCACCATTTGCTACTTGCCCAACCAAAGGGCATTTTTTGCATCCCTCGGTGGCCCTGTTGTTCTGATATCCAACAAATGCATCTCAGAAGCATTATGTTTATAATAAAATTCTTTGAAATGCATATTCAGAACTAAACCGAGTAAACATTTTTATTATCTGAAATTTCCGTAGCCAGGCAGAACTCTGACCAACTGAAACAGGAATATTTAGCTGTAATACTTTCAGAGTAAAATACATTTTAATGAACCCTTAGAACATGAATCACAGCTCCTTTCTTTGTTTTCCTCCTCAAAGTTGGAGAAAATAATTTTCGTTGAGCGGATCCATTTTGCCCAGCGATAGAGGAAAATGAAATTTTGGGTAGAGGAATGGGGCAAATATTCAGTCTCTCTCTTCAGTGCAGTGAGACAGCAAATCACTGCAGTTCCAGCAGTGGCTGGGGTCTCCATCCCCTACCAACGGGAACAGCACTGCCATGCTCAGGCTTGGAACCACTGGTGTTCACCAGTGGTCCGTGTGCAGAGATTGCTCTCCCTCTGTTATGTGAATGAAATTGGAAAAGGCATTTAAATTAATGTTCTGAGATATCTTAATCACACTGTGCTTATAAATTAAAAAAAATAGGGTTTTCACTGGTAGAAGAAAAAACTCAGAAATGTCCAGGTCCAGTAAGAAAAAAACCAGACATCATCAGAAAATTATGACTTAATCCAAGACAGCATTAGATTATGTAGTAATTTTCATGCTCATGACTCAAATTTAATTTGTGACTGGAGGAACAAATTACAAAACAAAACAAAACAAAACAAAAAACAACTATAAACCCCGGAAACTTGGTGACCTGACAATATGATGATGATGACCCTAAACTGCTGAAAGAGTTGGAAAGTAAAAGACGATGTTTGAGAAAGGGCAAGGTTCTTATCTTAATAAGGACAGTGCCTCAGAAACAAGTTTTGACTGTTTTATAGCAATATCTGAAAACTCACCAACATTTGCTATTAATGTATGAAGCCAAACAATTACTTTAACACCAGCAAAGCTGCCCCAGCAGCTCTGATGCAAAATTGCCTGCTGTCAAAAATCTCAAGAAAAGAACCGTTAGGCAGCTATCTTAAATGAAAAAGCATTCACAGTTCTAAAAGCAGTTTTGGAAGAACTGGGCTTATATAATGCTAGTAGTATTGGGGTGGTGGGAAATCTTTATCATAATCAAATTTGATAAAACCATCCCTGTTACCTTTTCTGACAAGTGTTTTGGACACATTAATAGAAGTTATTCAATTATGTATATATAAAAATTCAGTCACTGTCACACCTCAGAGTACTTCATGCTGACAGAAAAGAACTACGGACATTTTACATTTATTCATTATTTCAGCTTTGTCATCTAAAATTCTCACTTTTTAATATCTGAGGTATTCTAGGTGACAATGCTGAAACATTCACATTTATGAGGAAAGTCTTAGACCTGAAAAGTTATTTTTCTATAGTCTTTGTCTTTTGAACATAATAGACTTTTTACACATCTATATATACGTGTGTATACATACATACATAGATATATATGTTGCTGTAATGTAAAGGTTAGCAGTTACTAGATCTTAAGAGCTTTCAGAATAGTGAGTGATGAATTCATAGCTGGACCCTCATGGAATATTTTGTAAAAAAAGTTCTAGAAGTCATTATTATTAAGGGGTTTTATCTGAACAAAGTCCATTAAAAAGTTAAGGGGAAAACAACAGATAAAAAATTATTTTTTATTTTTAATTTCCTCATTTTAAAATGAAAATATATTATATATTATACAGAATTCTGCATAAATTGAAAAAGCTTTGTGAAATTTAATTTTGAAAGGTTATTTAAAACACTTTTACAGGAAAACAAACAAATTTCTTATTAGTCATAGCCATGTTATTTATAGACATCTTTTTATTACATAAGCAAGATTCTTTACAACAGTTAAAAGGGCTGTGTATAAAATATGCTGTTAATAAAAATAATTATGGAAATTTATTGGAGGACTATAACTATAAATTCAGAATAATCCTTTTTGATTCCTGAAAGAAAAACAAAAGAAAAAACCCCAACAACATACACCACCCACCCCCCCCCCCCCCCCCCCCCCTTTTCCCCTTATTCTACAGAAAATCTAATTACTTTCTTGACAGGACCATCATTCCTTAGACATTTATCTAGTTCTTACTTTGAAGAATGCAGGAGGCCACTGAAGAGCTTTAATTTCTGCCTCTGGAAAAGGATAATTTGTATCTGCAGACTTCACCGAAAAAAACTCTTGGGTAACTATTCTGTCTCTCTCCTCTCCAACTTCTGTTTGTCCTTTCAAACTTGTTGAAGAACAAATTCTAGATGTTCTTAATTGCTCTGAATTAACCAACTACTACCCTTTCTGATTTTAATTCCAGATGTGCCTTTTTGCTCCAAGTTTTTGAATTCTAGCTAATCTACATTCCAGGGTTTTTTTAACCTTATGCCCCCCTCCTTGTTTACTAATGGCTTCAGTTCTTTCAGTGTTGTGATTTTTCTTTCAGTGACCTTTAAGCAGAGCCCCTTCACTTCACACCAGCTCTCTGCAAGATTCCTCAAGACCACTGTACTTGATGTAGGTCTCATTAACTGCATAAACCCATCCACAATGTCAACATATGATCACATAATATCTCTAAGCTGCTGCCTCACCAACCTACCTCTGTATTCTAGTTCTTTTCTACTATGTCCAAATTAAAATATCATTAGCCTCTTCCTCTGGTCTTTTCTTATAGATGTCTTGCATGTATCTCTAATATGTCTCAACTGAAGCTCTTCATTCTACATCCCCCTCTTCACCCCCCACCCACCCCAGATTTTTTTAATCTCTTTAATGACTACTACCTATAGTAATAACCACCTGCAGCTCAGCTTTCTACACTTGAATTCAATCACTATACTGATTACACCCTCTGCTAAGTACTTTACCTTGTTGGTCCACAGATGCCTTTTGCATTGCATCTCTAAAATATAGCTCTTTTCATCTTTTCATACAGAAAACAAAGAGCGTCTGCATGGCAGCATTCTTAGGTTTGGCCTAGATAAGTGCAGTTTTGCACTGCTCAAATCCATTCCAAAGGTAGCTACCACCAAAGAAAGGTTTATCAGCACAGATAAGCACCCTGCAGTACCCCACTAGCAATGGCTGTTGCAATATACATCCTCTGCATCATCACTGCTGCACAACCTAGAAATGTTTCCACCCTTTTCATTCCGAACTCCAGTACAGCTATGTAAAGCCCCACGTGAGCTCATCTGTATCCATCAGTGCTTTTCTAAAGCCGTTTGAATAATTTTCTTTATTGCATAAACATAACCTTTCGTTATTTCCACAGCCGTTTTGTCCTACCCCAATTCTCTGCCTCAGCGTTAAGATACCCATTCCTGAAGCTCAACCCAGGCTGCAGGCCTCCAAAGCACATTTACTGGAGATGACAAATTCTACAAACGGGCAAACCTAAAGTGTTAGTCTTCTTGAAACAGCCCCTTCAAATTCACCTTCTTCCTGCTGTCAGAATCACAACAAAGGCTGTTACAGCACTGAAACTACAGCCCACTGAGCCAGCCGGGATCGTGACACCATCTTACAGCATTCTGTTTCCATGTTTCATTCTGGTTTTTTGCTTTCTAGTTAGCTTTTCTATTCTTGCAAGACATGGACCTTCTTTTACCTCTGCGTTTATAGATCAAGTAGTACAGCGCAGCCTTATCACTTATTCAGTGAATGAATAAAAAATACTAATGTAAATGAATTTGATTAAAAACCTTACTGAGATGTTGCCTTTTTAAATTCAGTAAAAGATACAGCTAATCTGGAAAACAGCAGAGCATGACTTATATTCCAGGACCACATGTTTCCAAAGAAAAGCTTTATCAAAATCCTAAATACATCTGTACCAGAAAGAGCTGGGGAGGGCAGGAAAGGGCATTATGTGAGGAGGATTTTTTAAATCAACAGTTTTCTGTAGCAAAATGTTTCTTAAATATTTTCATTGAAAAGCTGTGTCTAGCTGACAATGTACTCAACCGTTAATATTTATACTCAAATGAGAACTTTTTATCACAAGAAAAATAAAGTTCTTTAAAATATGTTTTATATTCTGCTCTTTTGATTATTACACATTCAGCATCCATAAACTAGTAGTTTATTCATGAAGAGGAATAGTAATAAATTTATCAGTATGCTTATACTTGACTTAAAGCAAAGCAGACAAATTGTGCAAGAACACAAATGTCTCTTAAGGCCTCAGATTCTGAAATCATTGGATTTCATATTGGATACAATATTGTGTATTTCTGGTAACTTTGCTGCTTCATCAAGTACTGCTCATTAAGAGACAAGCCTATGTCTAATATCAGTGATAAAGACATTATTTAAAATGCAGTAACTTAAAAGAAACAAAAATAATGCAGATTCTTAAAACATTAAAGGACAAATAGTTTCATTAGCCATTGTGAAAATACTCCTTGAAAATACATTAAGCCACAGCTTCCAGTTGGCAATGCTACCCTTTTATACGACTATATATAGAAACATAAAAACATGTCTATCTTTAGCCAAACTACTTCTCAAGTCACAGCCATTTCAAACAGCAAACATACAAAGACCTTGCAGCACGTTTACCCTTTCTGTTTGTCCTAACTCTGCAGCCTAGTGTGTCCTATACCAAATAGGACATGGCTTTGCTTTCAAAAGGTACCCTTACTGATGCTTTTCACTTTTCTGTGGATTTGCTGCTAGAATTTATAACTAGCACTTCAAGCCTTTTTTCCCCCCTCGTCCACACTGGTTTAACTTCTTTATGATGGCAGATAATTGTTTTGGCCTTAGGCAAGGAATGTGCTTTCTGCTTAGGAAGATGGCTGCGCAGCATCTTTATAAAGGAGCCAAATGAGGAAAAATGAGATAGTTGCCGAACATTACATTTCTTTATCTTATCAATTTTTGAAGAAAGACTTTTTTCTATAGTATGGTAAGAATACTAATAAGAGGTCAAAATATAACGCTAAGCTCTTGGTATTAATGGTGATGAGTCATGATGAACCATAATTCAAAACAAACATTAATGAATACAATAGAAAGACTATGATTGAACTGACAAACTACAGAAAACAAGCATTTCTATTAAAAGAATAAAAGAAAACATAGATTAATCCAAGTACTTGAAAAACTGAGGGAAGTCTCCTCTCCTATAGAATCTATATTGGAATGACTATAATCTGAGATGTTACATCAAGAAAGAAGTTTATAACACATGTAATATGCACCTATACTTAAATGGTACTATTAATTAACAAGGACAACAAACAAGTTGAATCTTAAAGTTCTGTATCTGAACGTGTATCTGAAATGAACAGTATCCGAAATGGTAGGATCAATGATTTTTCAGCAGAAGCAAAGACGTATCGGATCATTTCCCACTTACATGTAACTAAGAGACCAGAAGCAGATGCTTAAAACCTTCTTTCACAAACGAGTCTGAAAGGGAATTTTTGGAAGGCTGAGAGGTAGAGGTGGGAGGGCTCTGTACATGTCCCAGAACTGTATACATCTTTACTTTTCTTCCTGCTTCACTTTTAAGTATGATATCAGTAATTATCGGATAAGTAGGATTTTTTTTCCTGTTTAACCCACAATGAGGAAGGGAAAGTGCTGCTCACAAAGCTAACGTAGAAATACAAACTCTCTAAAAGACCTAGAGCACTAGAAAAGAATCAAAGACACTCCTTTTCATCACCTTAAGCAGTTCTATCATCACAGCTATCAATCTTTTTCCTATTTGCTCTAAAAGTCTGCACCTCCCACAGAGAGCAAATATCATTACAGGAATACGTCGGGGAAATCCCTCCGCCAATACCAAATGTTTTCATTCTGTAGTGGAAGCGCCAGAACCTAAACTTTACAATGTTATGTTACAACACATGCAGCCTTTAAATTTCCTCTATTTAGATTATTTTGATGTTCCTTTTTTTTTTGTTCCATCCACTCAATACTTCCAGCCATTAAAGTTATTAAAGAAATAAAATTATCAGTTTGAATTCACTCATAATCACAGAACTACCATAGATTTTCAAATTTATTTCCCAGTTTGTAAAAAAGTACTTATAAATACTGATGCTTAGGAAAATGTTAGTTAAACATTTGTATTATTGTCAAATGTTTTAAAAAGAGATGAGGCTATTCTTAAATCTCCTAAGTGCTAAAAAGCCTGCCTGCCCTTTGGCTAGTATGTTTTCTATGTTTTTTAAAAAGAAGATTTTAAATAAAAAAGACGGAGGCTTGATTTTACAGAGAATAAAACCTAAACCGGTTAATGTTACCACGAGCTCTTCTTCCAGCATCCTTTCTGAACCTTTTCCTGTAGAGGCAAACTCAGAAATAACACGATGGCAGCTGCTGAGGAAGAAAACATGAACTATCCTTTAGAGATTTCTGCTGGCAGCTGACTGCTTTATCTATTTCCCACTAGTGTTAAGAGTACAATTTGGCACCAAAAAACCCCAAAATTCTAAAACGTGGCTTTTCTGACTTCTCATACTTTATATTCAGTTTGGAAAATAGGATTTGTTTCCAAGAGAATTTGGGTTACAAGTTTCAGACCAATATTTAAACAAGTGTCTCTGTCTTAGCTCTTGAGAAAGAGTCAAAGACGCACAGAATTCGTACAGTTCAAAATTCAGGTATCTTCTCAATCACATACATCAGAACTATAATATGCCTAGAGTATTTTAATTAAGAAGAATTTACACAGTTTCCACTAACTCCTGAATGACTACATGGTAGCTCTAGTATTTAATAAAGGTATGCAATGAAATCCAAGTGGCTGACATATAAACCTCCAGAGACAGTACTAACCTGAGGCTGGAAGGCATCTTCTCTTCTGCTGTGGTTGAATGACCTTTTACTTGACCTACAAGCATGAATATCACTAAAGAATAGCAATGAGAAGTGCAAGTAGCCAACTCCCTACTACAGAGGTTCCCTGGACAGTAGCTGGTATAAAAGGTAATATTAAAAACAAAATTTAAGCTTTCCTTTCTGGATATCTGCATTTCCTTTTCCTAAAAATGGACAGATTTATGCTCTTCTGCCTTATCACCACCCCCCCCCCCCCCCCGCTTCAGGCTTTCTCTTTTGAAGTTAGGCTTTTCTAAAACTACCGCTCAGAGAAACAAAATATTGACATGGCTGCCTGATTGCCGTGGAATTACTCCACAGAGGAGAATTCTGAATTAACATGCAACATCATTTTAGCTTTAACATTTCGTGGTTCAGTCACTAGACCTTGCAGTTTACTGCGCCTGTGAACTGCATTTGCTTCTGCCAGAAAATAACCTTCTATTTAAGGCACTTGTGGTTGGGGAAAAATTATCCTCAAACAGATTTCATTAATTCAGGCAAGAGAAAGTTAATATCCCATGACACAACTGATTTGTTTGTAGGGGTGTTAAATGCATCATTTCCCTAATAAACTAAGCCACTAGAGGAATGTGTAGAAGTTGGTGTTCCTCGCTTCAACTGATAAAAAAGCAGCAGTGTCTGCCAGGTGAACTCTGAGGAAAAGTACTGTATAGATCACACACTGATAAGCATTCATTTCTAAGAGAAGTAAATGGATTTATATACTTATCTCGATAATAGAAAGAAAACTTTCTGTTTGAACTCTTTTGAGTGCTCTCTCTTTTCTGGGATCCAGAAGCATCCCAAATACATATTCACTGATTTACTATAATGTAATAGTGCATTTATTGTGCCCTCAAACGAAAAAGCCTATTCTACCAGTGCATTACCTGCATTACAGTTTGAGCATCCAGACACAGAACTCTCAGACCCTGCATTTCCTTGCTTGTATCACTTCAGAAATAACGGCTTTCAATGTGTTGTATGTAGTTCCCACTTATCATCTATTCAGTACTAAAAAGAAAACAAAAGCAGCTATCTGAATAGCACTGATATATGACACGAAGAAATCAGCTTTGAAAAAGGAGAGTCTTCTGGAACGGATATAACTGATGACATTTTCAGAAAAGAATACACATTTATTTGCATACGTGCAACAAGAGACATGCCCTCTCACTTTCACATAGCCCATAATAAAACAGATTAGGGTCTGATTCCACAAAGCCTTCCATTTAAGAAATACATCCCAGCTCTCATGCCATAGATCAACTGACTTCTGAACTATCCTTACTGTTTGAGGGGTCTGAAAGTCTGCAAAGATTTCAAAGGTTCCTGATCTCCTCTTATTTGTATCTTAAATTAGTTGAGAGCTGGCTCCGTTAACCTGGTATGGAAGCCCAAACATACTTGACGGAAACAAAACAAAAAAAGAACAAAAAACCCTAAACCTCCCAGGCTATATACTTCCACGTTGCTTTCCAAAACGACTGTCCTTAGTCCTTTTAATTCAAACAGCATGTTCTCATGATGGGAAGATCACAGTACTTCAGAAAGCTGAATAAATACAAGACGAAAGCTAAATATTTTTGACATGTATAGATATATTTGAAACATATCATTAAGCAAGACAATTGCCTAATAGATCACCATAAATTTTAACCCTGTCACTCAGAAAAATCTCTGCATACATCAGCAGGGGAAATATCATACTGTTTTCATCTGTCTTTTCTAGGGAAATATGGATGCAAAACCAACCTGTTGTCCTACACTTCTGCAGTCTCTTTTGTTCTCTACTGAGTAAAGAAGCAAACAAGACCCCTAGATTTTACCGAACAATAGTTGAAAACAAATCTAGTTGCTTCATCAACTCAAACACATTTTAAAAAAGTATGTTTCACTGCAAATGCCTATGAGGAACAAAATTTTGTGCCCTTACATGTTCTTACATCTCCTCTCAGAGGAGTAAAGGATTTTGGTCTCAAAGAAACTGGAGACATCATTTGTAGCAAAGAATTTTGTATTAGGTAACATTGGACTTGGAAACTGTTAGGAAGCAGAGACCAGAATGGGAATATTACTTTGAAGTCAAGGGACATTTATCCATATGATTATTAAATTTCACAGTTCTGCGCCAACGTGCATGATAAAAATCTGTAAACTTTTAGGGAGCTGGACTGGAATTGCTTACAAGTGCAACAACAGTAAGCCAGATACATAAAACACCAAGTAAAAAAATCAGAAACACCCCCACCCATTGCAGTTTAGCTGGTGCTTCACAGATGCTTCACATTGAATTTTAGCATTACTTGTGCGATGGTCAGGGTCAGCAATTTACTTCAACCATCACCAGAAATACCACTGGTGGCAGCATCAGACGTCCAACTTTAACTGCAAACAAGGAAGGCTTTCCTCAAGTGTGTCAAAATGTTCCTCAGCGTGCCTGTCTCACCCCAGAACTGAGACCCCCACAGTGATGGTATTATGTGCAGATGTGCAGGAATTCTGCAGCTGCTCAGGTGTCAGCTAGCACCCCTCACTGTTCCTGCGCAGAGGGGCATTTTAATATAATTCCGCTCAAATGTTGGGAAGATCTTTGCATCATACTGGTATTTCAGCCAAAATGCATAAGGTATTGTACAGCTGCTTCCACTGCTGAGATTGTTTGGTCAGGGAAGTACCAGAAACCTGGCTGCTCAGTGAGTTGCTTTTGGCCATTTAAAGCACTCCTGTTACAATGCCCTAATCATTCAGTCTCTCCAAAGGCTCTCAGCTTGCAGCAAGGTCCATAAAATAGTGATCAACAAGGAAGAATACAGCTATGCTTTTCATTAGGACCTTAAGCCACACAATGATATGGCAGGAGTGACCTCACCCAGGCCCAGTTTACACCGCTTAGGAGAACTCAAGACTATCAGCACAGAGCTGCCTCATGTCCTGTGGGACAAGGATCTCAATGAACATTCTCTTGTGAATTAAAGAAGACATGACAGGAAAACATTCTGCAGCAATATCCAAAGAGCCAGTTCACTTGATCTGTGGTGCAGCCAGGACAACCATAGATGCAGCATTAATTCCTAATGAACCCCTTTGATGAAGATGATGTCTATGTTCAGGTCAGTTATGGAAAGTTTTTTTTATATAAAAAAAAAAATCATAATACAGCGGGGAGAGGTGGAGCAAATGAAAGGAGGACAGCATGTAGGAAAGCTAAATCCAGGCTCATGAGGGGTAAGATATAGGAGGTGTCAGCATAATGGAGAATACGGTCATATGAGTTGCTGTTTCAATCCTCAAACTTGGCAAACCATGAACTTTTTCCAAAATGTAAAAATGTCATTAGATTTAAAAGAACCAGAAATTTTTACTTGTCATACTGCAAAGTAGTTAACTGAACCAAGTGATTTTGGTGTCTCATGATTGCAGGGACTGGACAGACGCTTGCGTCCACATGTTGAAATGCATTTTCTGTTAAAAGTATATATTTATACGTACTTTATAAAGATTAGCTGTGATCTTGCAGCTAGTCTTACTTTAGCTGTATTTGTCCTCCTTTCACCTAGATGACAATCAAAAGAACAAATTTCTCAACAGTACTGCAAACCAACATATATTTTGAAAGGGGTGAATTATTTAGCTTGAGTCATAACATAGTTGCCCATGAACAGTGTTTGACCGAATGGTATGATCCTCTGGGCAGCAATCCAAAATTTAATACTGCTGTGTTAACAAAGCCATAAATATTTTTCTGACGGTGTCAGGTTTAACATTCAGCATTGCTATAATTTCTGCCTTAATCTAGGAACAGTTTAAAGGATTTGTAGTCTCTAAGTATTTCATCTGTTGTAATTACAATTGTTTTAATGTGCTATGTCTTTTTCTGCGATACAGTAGGGTTCTTCTTCTCCAGAAAAAAAAAAAAAAAAAGAAAAAAGAAAAAAAAAAAAGAAAAAAGAAAACAACCCACCACAAAAAACTCTAATATACTTTAAAGTGCAAATCAAAGCTGCTACATAAATGAAGTAAATATTAATTACAACACCCAACTGCTAAACCAGAAAAGGAAAATCAAAACTTTCAAAAACATGTTCAGCACCATGATTATTTCAATAACCAGGGTTTATGTGACAGATTACTAAACTTCTACAACCTGTATGCTGTGTAAAAATAATGGCAATTAAACAGGAAGAAACACATCAGAACAATAAGCTTAATTGAAAGTGAGGAGATGGAAAAACCTAATTAACTTTACAAACTAGTTTTGCCTTTGTCAATTATCTTAATTGTACTAGTGAGTACAGGTTACAATCTTCACTAAAATTTGAATCACAAGAACATGTCTGAAATTGGTGAAAGAAAACCAACTTCTGAATACTTAATTATGGCAACACATAGCATGAAGCAGCATCACATACGTTGAAAAATAATGCTTCTGAGGTTAAAACCTTTTATACTTTACATGGGTACTCAACTGGGGTATCTATTGGAAAAGTGAGATATCAGTAATAATGAGTATTTTAATGCAATACTTATAAATAAGAGTTTGGAATTCCCCAAGCATTGGGTTGTTTACCTGAAAGTAATGTATTTCACAAATAATTCCCACTGAAACAACAGAACAGCCATGGGAAAGGTACAAGGGATTTGCCACGGCACTACTGTAGCAGTAGCTGCCTGCCTGAGGGTCAGTCAGAACAAACCAGACCTTTTTGCACATAAAATGTCATGGCTGCAGCTACAGCTACCGCTGCTGGTGGTAACGGTTAATTTGCTGAAGGGGGACTCAGTTTAGACTGTGAAGTGTATACTGAAAACATACTATAATCCAAAAACATTGGAGGCTCTGGAAAAGAAACCTGGAATTGCCTATCCACGTAACCTCTGCCCCTGTTTCAGAGGGTTGGCAGATGTAACATAGGGATGGGACATAAGAACTGCAGCCCAATATTGAGGAAAAAGATCTCAAATCACAAAGCAGTAGTTTTTCTCCCAAGTTTAGCTCCTGACAGTACCTACAGGTTTTGTTTCCTAACACTAACCATAGAAGAGAGGCAGGTTTGTGGACAGCCCTATCCTCCAGGCCTGTGACAGATTGCCTCCTTTAAGCCAACAGATAAAAGCAACCAAGCTCTTTCCCCTCTGCCATGTTGCAGGACGTTGACCCTGGCCAGCTGCCAAACACGCACGCTGCCACTTGGTCACTCCCCTCTTCTGCGGGATGGGGAGAAAACATAAGGCAGGCAAGAAGACTCGTGGACTGAGATGACAGTTTAATAGGGAAAGCAAAGGCTGCATGTGCAAGAAAAGCAAAATTCACTGCTTCCCACCGGCAGGCAGATGCCTAGGCAGGGCCTCAGTACACATTAAGGGCTGCTTGGGCAAACAAACACCATGACCCTGAATGTCCTCCTTTCCCTGAGCCGTAACGGCTGAGCACCATATGGTATGGGATATCCCCTTGGTCAGTTAGGGTCAGCTGTCCTGGCTATGTCCCCTCCCAACCTCTTGCCCACCCCCAGCCTACCAGCCTCTGCAGGGCTAGAAAGGAGAAGGCTCTGAGTCTCTGCAAGCATGCTCAGCACCAGCCAAACACCAAGGTTATCCACACAGCTTTAGCCTCAAATGCAAAGCTCAGCACCATACAGGCTTCTGTGAGGAAAGTGAACTCTGTCCCAGCCAGACTTGGTACAAATTTAATGGAAAATGCAGTCACGACTCTCAAAACCCCAAATTATGTACAAAAGTAACCTCAACAATCATTTCTGAAGACTTTTGTGCTACAAACACCCAAGCCAAGCAACTGAGGTACCTGGAGAAAAAATATTTCAATCTCTTAATACCTTTTAGACCTTTATCACAGCCTGAAAACCTGCTGTCTGAAAAAAAAAAAAAAAAAAAAAAAAAAAAAAAAAAGATTCTAAAGCCTTTCTGACAATTTCCTCACCTCACCCCAAACAGCTGGCACTAGTAAACCAAAAAGAATTTACAAAATAATTCTATCAACAAGATTGAGTACAAGCACACCATGTGTGTGAACCACCTGAAAAACTGTAAGCAGTTGGAAACACAACCAGATGAAAATATAAAAATCATAACCAAAACAAAACACTCTAAATATCAAACATAATTTAAAAAAATGATTTTTTAGTCACTATTTCCTAATCTTCTCTGTTAAAGGAATATATTTCATTTTTTGACAAATGCATACTTTCATCAAATGTTGCCTGCCCCACTGCAACACTTCTGGGTCTAAATATCAAACTTCACCCTCCTTAAGTGAAAACTCTGTTCTCTCTAACTGAAATCAATCCACACCAACACAGTTACAACAGATAAATTACCTTTACATAGAAAAAAAATGTATAATTTTGTCCTCCTTATTCCTGTAAGAACATCAGCTGAAAATGATAAAGTCTGATTTTCCCCTAAGTATATGAGTTATATCAGCTTGAAGTTCCAGCTATCAGGCACCTGAATGAAGCATCGGACAGGACATCAGAGATCAGCTTAAGCCCTCCCATATCGCAGAACACATCGGCTAATCCCATTCATGGAGCTATCAGGCATCATTGCTTGTTAAGGATTCCTGCCACTGCTGTTCCACTTGAGATCAGCCTCCTTCGATAGCACAAATTAGTTGCAGGTGAGCAGTGAAAATAATTGCGCTTCAGTATGTGGCACTGCTGCACTAGAGGAGACATCCTGTGATGTCATGACAGTTCCTGCAAACTGATGGTAGGACCACGCTTCGGTCCCACGAGAGGAAAGGCTTCCCGATCAGTAGGGGTAGGAAAAGGAGACAGGGATCTAACAGCAGGTGGAACCCACAGAAGGAAAGAAATCGAGGAAGATAAGCACGGTGCAGTTCTTGAGAGCTTAAGAAAAAGTAAATAAAGCTTTTGATAAAAAATATACAACAGTTCATTTAATAGTCTATCCAAGTTTGAAAGCCCAAGAGTAATGTTTAAGGCTACTGACGTCCCCTAGAGAAAGGAAAAATTTTATGGATTAAATACTTTATCTGAAAGAGAAATAGATCAGCTGCCATAGCACAACCTTTCAGCCTCAGGCAGAAATACTCAATATATTAAATTGCTATATAAACAACCCATGTCTGAGAGTAAAGTGCCCTAAAAACTAAAGGGGGAAAAAATTCTCCATTGAAAAGAGCATCCATTTTTTTATGAAGTTTGCGGGAATATACTCTGAAATGTCAACTATGAGAGGGATCCATTTGGCTTTCATATATACAAACGCAATGATGATTCCATTTTCTTTAATTCGTGTTTCATACTTAGCATTTAAGAGCAGAACCGGACTCCCTAAATATCAGTATTTCTGCAATACTTTATACTGTAATTTTACTAGGCTTATATCTCTAGTCTTCTGTTTAATTAAACTGTACTTTTTATTTTTAAGATACTGGCATAGCAGTTCCAAAAAAATGAAGCATGTCACACTCTGTTCTGAATTTGTTTCAAACCTCTTCCTTTTCTAATAAAGCTACCTCCAAAAAGTGCAGCTTTTAAGGTACTTCAATGGGATTACAGCTGGCCTGCTAATTCTGCCATTAAATTAATTCAGAGAAGCTCTCCACTGCAGTTACTTCTGTAACAAATAAGACTCAAGTATAAAAGATGCATTAAAACGTGTCCTGGCCACAATGTAAATGCAGAGAGAATTACAGCCATCTAATCTCAAGGAGAAGACAGACAAGGAAGACTGTAGCAAACTGCATACTGGAAATACATATATATTTATTTTTGGCCCCATGCACATAAAAGTCTAACATTTTGCATTTATTTTATGTAGCTAGAGGGACATCTTATTAGACCACTTTAGATTCCAGCTATATATTTTTTTTTTTCCTCAGGAGCTCAAAGTTCAATAAGATGAAAGAACATAATAAATTACACCTGTTCCACAGAAATAAAAACATTATTTCAGGAATTAAGCAAAGGCAAATGCCATACAGCTGGTAGGTGGCAGACATGGAAACTGAACTCCAGAACTGCCAAGATCACTCTCCTCTTTCAAATTTGCCTGTACCTTTACAGCATATGCATGAATTAGATAACTTTATTGCAGAAACACGTATGTAACCTTCACATTTTACTAATTGTGTAATGATACTGCAGCATTTTGTGAAGGAAGAGGAGTACTGGTTCAGGTTGCCTGGGCCACATGTATCACAAACAAGTCTCACAACAGCTACTCACAGCACATTTACTTCAAAGATAAAAAGGGGTGAAGTCTTTGCTTATCCATCATCACTTTCACTGAAGTAACAGTGCCAGGGTATTGAAGTAACTAAGTAGCGCAAGCACGGATTCTCTTCCCTTGCTCCCCTAATACAGAACATTAGGCTATATGTAGAGAAGAGACATTTCCCCTCCCCCATCATTTAAACTGCATAAACTGTAATTTTAGTAAATCAAGCAAAGAGCTAATCAAGTTTTGATTTGCTAATTACTTCTCAATTTGATTAGAGCTGGCAGCTAATCATCTCTGGAAATGTAAAGTCAATCTTTCACTCACATTTGCAAATCAGGACTAGTGTACAGAAACTGGGATATTGTGCATAGGGGTTTTTTTGTTTGTTTTGGTTAGTTTTTTGTTTGTGGTTTTTTTTTTTTTTCCCCATATTTCAGTGCTTTTAACAATAATCCTGATTTTTATTATTGTGGCAGTGCTCTCAATAAAAACTCTGTAGAATTCTATGTGGTCCTGAGAATGAACATCGATAGGAGCTGTGGTATTACTACCATTAAAGCTCAAGGGGTATCTATGCTACATTAAAAAAATACAACGCAATGTAAGAGTATAGTTTATGTAGGAAACAAAAGGTATCTGGAAAGGATGAGCACACCAACACAGAATTTCAACAACCAACATTTTTTGAATAATTTTAGAATAAATTTCTAGAAGTAGCACTACACCACATGCAGAAGATAATAGTAATATAAAAAAAAAAAAATTACCTTACATAGAATAAAAAAGTTCAGCACGAATCAAGAAATTAGACTGTGTGGTTTCATTTATTTCTGAAAGCAACAGTGAAATGGGAAAGACAATGGGGTTCTGCTCTATTTTGTTTCTGTGAAGAGTCATTGACATGGAGTATCCTACCTATAGTTTTCCTCATCTGAGTTGATGAAAGTTGCCTCCTTTCTTTCTGGTTTCACAGTTCCAGACCTGCAGATCTGCACCACGATGGAGACCCACTCATGCATCGCCCGAGCTGTGGGGAAACTGAGCAAGTAGGCAGCAGTGTGAGACGACACTCCTCCAGCTCAGATGACCAGGGAGGGGACGTGCCAACAGCCATTTACGCCTAATTTACTAAAAAACAGTCTTGTCTACCTCTGTACAGAAGACACTGGGACAAAAAAATAGACTCGGAAAGAACTGAAGTACGGTCCTAAATAAAGTATGGATTAAGTTAAAAAAAATAAAAACTTGAAATGGGTCGATTTTTTTGAGAAAACACATGTCAATAACAAAAATGCACTTGGAGCCTGTTAAAAACATTTTAAAAGGAGTTTTTCCTACAAAACACCTGGCTTTTTTTTTTTTTTTTTTTTACCATTAGTTTTCATTTAACATTTTAAAACATCTTGTATTGGTATTATAGACCTTTGAAAGATAAGCTTTTAAGAAAATATTTACTATGAATCAAAAAATATAATTAAAATATTTCTTCAAGAGTTCATTTAATGAAAAAAATCAAATGGTGAGATTTTGTTCCAAACTTGAATGAATTTTGTACATCCTCCATGAAATAAATTATCTAGCCAGATGTATCTAGCCATCAAAAACAGGCCGTAGTAAAAAAGGCTGTAAAAAGTGTCTCTACTGTCTATAATCCTTTTGTGTATAATAATTTCCTCAAAGTTGCTGATTTAATTGAATTACTATTAACTCTTTTTCCCCAGAAAAGGCTGCCATCTCTCTATTCTGCTTTCTAGCTGAACGTTGGAACAATAGAAGAGGAAGAGGCTTGGCCGAGGAAAGTGAATACTAAAGACACTGTTTGACAGTGTCACCAATTCATTGATGTGGCAGGCTTCAATTTTTGAGTACTAACGTTGCTTTACAGTCTTTCGTTACAAAAATGACCGATTGCTCATAACTGATATTACTGTCAAAGGTTTTACAATTCATAATCGGTATATAAATTTTAGAAAAAAAATAAAATACAGATTTAAAACTATAGCTTCATCAATATAGTATTTATATAAGTTTGACTAATGATCAAAATGTAAAAGGTTAGGAACTCTCTGTTCTTTTTAACAATTGCCATGAAATCATAGCAAGCACATCTCTACTTGCTGGTTCTTCACCTTCCCCCTGTAAAATACTTATGCATAAGACATATTCTTAATTATCTTTAACTGAATTCGGAACAAGAAACTAATAAAGGTAACTATGAAACCTTCTAAAACACGAAATGCAGACTTTGTGACATTTGATATATCCCATATTATACTCCACAGCAAAACACCAGCTATCTCCCCGCTGAACAGTGCAACCACCCTTTAAGCTCATTTCAAATACAAATGAAATGAATTAGATGATAAATATATTCCCTCTGATATAATGTTCTAGGTGTTGCCCATTAAAAATAAACACCATATTTTTACTTTTTGCACTCCATAACCTGGTAAGAGTTTCCCATCTCCAATTCAGAACACAAAAACGAGAAGCTTTCCAAAACAACCTCAAAAACACAAAATAAAAGGACTGCGGAACCAATACCATAACTCCACAGAATTTTTTATTTTCCTGTTATTGCAGGCACAATCTAAACTCGGCTAGTTGTGATTTTGGCAGTTATTTCAAAAACTGGAAAGCACAGTTAGAAAATAACTTAGCTATTTTAATGGAAACCACAGGACAGAGCACTACTAATTTTTGCCAGTAATGGTCTTCACAAAATGTTGTGCCTATAAACTCATTTGTTATGATTCTGTCGATGAAACGTCCTACATTCAACCTAACTCCCAGGTCTCAACCAACTACAAATAAATGCCATTTCTCATTTAATTTATGTTTAAAGCATAACTAAAAACTTAATGTTTACTGAAGTAAAACTTCAGTATGAAATGGATTATGCAGAGAAAGGCACACGTTCAGAGTTTGCAAAGACTTTGAAACATACAGTTGAGATGATATCTATCTAAACAGCTATTTTTCAAACATCAAGAACTTTAAAGGTTGTTTCTGTAAGAAATTAAAACACTACCACTCTCTTCCTTCAAAAAGCGAAACAACTCGGCAATTCAGTTTGGGTAGTAAGTGATCGAGTGCCAAACACTCAGCAAAAATCTTTTGAAGACCAACGGTTCAGATCAGTCCATCTATTTGATCTCTGCAACTTTATTCGTCTTTACAAAAATGAAAGAGTTATGAAATCCAAAGACTTACAAACGCATACACACAAAACCAACCAAACAAAACCCCCAAAACAAACCACAACAAAACTGGTGACAAACCAGCAAACTGGTAATTTATATTGTTTAAGCTTTTTTTCTTGTAGAAAGGCAATACACAACAGGAAGACACTGGTTGTGTTTCTTGGGGAAACTAATTTTCCTAGCAAATTCCATTTATTTTTTGAGGAATACAGTTCTCTCTGTCTGTTCTAGCCATTGCTCTAATAACTGCCTCTGCTAGTTCACGTAACAAATCACTGGAATGATTCATATATGTAATTTAATAAAAAAATCGTAACTTAAATGAACTAAGGAACCAGGATGTTGACAAGTTTACTTTGTGAAGAACAATGAAAGTATGCTAAGGCAAGATACAAACTTCAGACCCTTTATCATGAATCATACATCAGATTTTATAGGAAAATTAGAAGTAATGAAGCCTGTTATCATTCCCTTTCCTTCAAATGAATACTCCATTTGTTAGCAATGAAATTGTAGTGAATAAAAGTTTGCTAGGGATTTAATTTTTATGCATCTGTGGTCATAAAATTCATGGTGGAATGGCTGTTAATCTTCCTATGCATATCTTTTGATACATTTTTGATAGATCTGCTGATGGCAATTTCTGGTGGTTCTGAGGTCATTTTCACTTTTTTTAAAAAAATATTTTTAACCTTCATTGCAATCTGTACTTTTTCATGTTAATCTCCCATTGATAGCTTGCATATTCTTTGAGGCAAAGTGATTTTTTTCAATTTTGCAAATAGATATTCTTGTTTCCCAATGATCTTTTATCAAAGCCACAGCTAGGTGAAAACCAATTTAGCGGTCAGACTTAAACAAAAAAACGGAAGGCTTTTATTTCAAGCCATATATTGGTAATATATAGCCAAGGCAAGTACAGAACATACAAGACACTGATATGAAACCTTTAAATTTAATCCGGAATATTTAATTTTGGCCACATAGAAGAAAAGCCATGGCAAGGAGTTACAAAAATAATTAGGAAGACATAAAGAACTATTTTATCCAACAGCAATCAAATTTATAATGATCAAGGTGTCAGATTACAGTAAGATTTGAATAGAGCTAAAGTAACACTAATACTTTTGCTAGGGATTTTTTAATTATTCTTCTTCTTCTCCCCGCCCCCCCCCCCCCAGCAATTTTAACAAGAAGTCACTGGTTCAGTCTAGCAGGAAATTATGAAGAATATTTTAAATACTATTACTTCAACTGAAGCAATTGTCTTCCAACAAGAATTCATCCTGATCTTGTTTACTTGTTATATAGTGTGTCAGAACATGATGCTGTGATACTGAAAGCAAGCTGAGGATCTCCTTAAACAGATCTTCACCTCCTTTACAAATTCATTTGTTCATCACACTTGTTAACATACTAAAGTAATCCAGTTCCTAGTAGCTGTATAAATTGCATGCTCATATTCATGTTAATCTTTCAAGTATCTAGCAAGACGCCTCGTGTCAAAACAATTTGATCATATAATTAACTCCTGATGAAAGATATTACTGGAAAACACCACAAATATTTTAACTTGAGGAAAATACCATGTCTTTATTTTCCATTTAAGAAACACACAAAGGTAAGTATAACCATACTACAGTAAAATAACTCCTAATTAACACGTGACAAGATATTTTGAGTTGAAACCTGCTGTATTTATGCCTCTGTATGCAAAATATGTAAACAGTCACTGACAGAAACATCACTAGAATGAAAAGTTTTCCCTATTCTGTGGTGAGTGACACTGTACTAGAAGTTATTACAGTTTCTGCTTCATTGATTTATATCTACAAGAGTGTAAAAGTTTTCAAAGAAGATAGACAGATCACCCAAGTTCCGCATCCTTGAAAACATGACAGCTAAGGCACACTCCTAAGAGAACAGAGATTCAGAATTTTTAATAGCTTTAGGAAAGTGAAGCCTGAAATTTTGTTTTTGATGGTGCTGTCCATTTAAGAAAACATACCTTTCAATTCTCATCAAAATTCTCCTAGTCATAACTCTGAAAATGTTGTCTACTTTTAAGAAAAGACACAAATACCCAACAGTTGTAAGCACAGACTTCTTGTAGAATTAAAAAGTACAGTACCTATGCCTTGGTCGGTTTTACCACGTCTTACCTGTTCCTCTTATGTTTCCATATATGTTGCTTGAATTGTAGAAAATTATAGAAATTACAGAAAACAGGGAACCTAGTTTGGGGTGATCAGTCACTCCAAGAAAGAAAAGTAAGGCTTACTTGAGCAGGAAGTAGTTCTTGGACTGCAGAAAGAGGTATAAGAAACATTGTTTTCCGAACATGGACATGTATACTGATCACCTTAAATACAGGATGCATCACTGAATGGTCTAGGGTCTAATCATGGCTATCTCAGATCCTGTGACTATTTTCCTTCCCAAGCACAGATACACTTTATTTTTCATCAATTCACTTCCACAATGATTAATTCTTTAAAGAAAGGCTGGAATTTGGTTTCCTTTCCTTAAGAGAACCCAGAGGAGAAGTTAGTAGTACCTAATAATATGTTTTTCTCTTCCCCATTCTGATTCAGTAAGGATCCAAGAATAGGTTGAAATGGGATATTAGAAAGCCTGCAGGCAGAAATATAATGAATGGTTGTTTCTTCTACATTATCAACTAAAACAGAAAACAAAACACTAAGTGTTGTTCTAGTCCTTCACTTAGGATCAAAATTTTCTTCTCTTAAGCTGATCTTTCTTAAGAAACAGAGGTAGGCAACGATCGTAACACATCCCAGTAACTGATTTGTTAAAATTGCTCATGCTAAATTAATTGAATCTATTTAGAACATATATTTCAATTGCTGCCTCCACTGAGATGTGCTGGGTATAATTTTGAACATGTCCTAACTGTCCCCCTCCCTTTATCTCCTCCCAGTCTGTCAACCCACAGAAATGAATCTTAGCTGAACAACATATACATGATAGAAACAATACCTTGCTGTTTCTCATGCGCTAGAATTGATGGGAACCAGCTCACAATCAAAAGGAAGCAAGTATGTCAGGACTAAAGGACTTCTGAACTATGGAGTGTTCCTCAGGACCCCTGCCTCCCTCAGAGACCCCCTGGCTGAACCCTGCCCTCTCCCATCCCCCGTCATGTTTTTCCTTCCTCCTAGATATTTGAAGTATTGAAGGAACAGAAACTATAGGGCAGGAGGAAGAGCCTGGAAAAACATCTTGGGTGCAGTAGAGATGGAAATTTTAGACTAGTAGGAAGTATAATAATTGTAGGTCTTGAAGGTGCACTGACAGAAGCAATGTGTACATAGTTGGTTGGTGGCAGTGGGCATAAGCTAGGCTGGTACTTTTTGTGGTCAATTTTTTAGGTACTTTTTGATGCCCTTTCTTCTTTGCTTGCATTCAGGAGGAGTACACAGGTCTGGAAGACTAAGTGTCTTAAAATTATATTAATGTGCATACAATGCATGCAAACTATAAAGCACAGCATTTCTGACAGTATGTTTTGTGGCAAGAGAAAACTACTGGGATAAGTAAATAGGGATTTTTCAAGCATGTTTCAAATCAGCCAAGAGTACAAGAAGTAACGTGGCAAAAGAATAGTGGAGACTTTAGATTCTGAAAAAAGCAAAGATTTATGAGTCAATATGTATGATATTTACATTTACTGATGCAGAAGGATGATGTCTAAACAGTGACTATATAATTTTTTAATAACTGACATGTATATGTCCCATAGAGACAGAATATGTATTGTATGTATTTTTTCAGGTTGCAAACTATTCTTAGTTAGGCATCTATGTCTTTCATTATGGTATCACCAAATAACATGAAGTACATCCCAGTAGGAGGCTGAAAACTAATCTTGCTGATTCAAATCTGTACTTTTCCCAGCTGAAGTGTTCATAGAAAGGCCTTAAAAATGGACAAAAATAAAAAGTAGCTGTGGGAACAAAGATGCAAACTGGAATCTTGCTTGAACATAAGTAAGTTTCTGTCACAATCTATACTGGAAAGCCTACAGAAGACTATACTTTCCATAGAATGCAATTCAATTGCCTTTATAAAACTTACCATAAATACCAGAACTGAAGAGCACAGTGCTGTCAAAAGAACCCCATATTTTTTTTTCCCTTATCAGCAACTGAAAAAAACCTGGCACATTCAACTACTGGTTTAAAAAGGGAATGGTTTCCACTGAATGATGCAAATACCACATTTTAAAAATCTGATTTTTTTTTTACTTAGAAGGTGACAGGGCACTGGAACAGGCTGCCCAGGGAACTTGCAGAATCTTTTTCTCTGTATATGTTCAAAAGCCACCTGGACACAATGCTGTACAACCTGCTTTAGCAAAGGTTCGGTCTAGATGATCTCCAGAGGTCCCTCCCCACCTTGTCCATTCTGTGATTCTGTGAACTAGAACAACATAGTTCTTTCATGCACTTTCAGTGCAAACATCAATAAACCACACAGTCATCCTGTATTTTTTTCCCCCTTCTTTAAAAATATTACCATTAACTTTTTTTCCTCACGCGCATACCCCCCCACCCCCTTAATGAAGAAGGAAACATCTTTTAGAGCAGAGTGTGGAGCATCAGGTGAGTGTCTGTCACTCAGACGCCAGCAGTGACTGTCATTCAGGAACAAAGCATGTGATGGGACCTCAGTAAAACTAGTCTCATTTATCAGGAATGTTTTAAAGGAGAGATAAGATAGTTTCTCAGACCACCATTCAATACTTTTTTTTTTTTTTTTTTAAACTTTACACTTGTCTTTCTCTAGCTGCTGCAAGTTATGTAATCTAGAACTACCTGGTGGCTTGATAGTCCATTATGAACAATATCATAGCAGCCTAAAGTCACAGCGTCTTTTTTTCTTCCAAATGTCTCAGAAAACAGTACATGTCTCAGGACATTTTGTTCCTCTACATCAACATAGTTTCATGTATAGCACTGGTGTTCATACATTTTCAATAAATTAACAGAAAAAGCTGCTATAACTTTGAGGCTATATAAGAAAATTATACCATTTTAAAATTATGCTCATCCCCAAATAGCCAGGCCATAATGAAAGTGCTATGATATGGCTATGAAAAAAGCATCAGGAAGGCAATTAAAGCTGGATGCACAGCATTTACTAAAAGACAAGAAGCAGAGTAAGCTGCAATGTTAATCAAAGTTAAGTTTCTCTCCCATGTATCTGAAAATTCCAAAGGCAGTCATAAATCTACAGCTGTTAACAAATAAAGGTTTGTTAATGTATCTCTGATTCCTTTAGCAACAAAAAGTGTACTAGAGTTATAAGCTGCAAGGTTTTGGTTTTTTTGTTTTTTGTTTTTTTTTTTTACTATCATCATTCCTTTAGGTAGCACTTCAACAAAAAAGCAGTGAGTCAGTCGCTGAACCACAAAAAACAAATATCAGGTTTGCTACCCATGCTACGTCTACATTATTCCTGAGGTTGTATAAATTGTTAAAATCATGACAGAGAAACGATGTACTGAGAAAACCTGAAATATATTATCACGAGAGGCTGATTTTTTTGTGCTGAAAATTTGTCTAGAGCATGAAAAAAAGTTTAAAAACAATACTGGTTGGTTCATTATAACAATAACAGTACTTTTTAAAGTTCTCTTCGCAGTTCTTATCCAACAGAATTGTAAAATTTTGAAAAAATACTGACATGTTTATTGTGTCATATATAGAAGTAGCATCTGTTACTTCACAAGTATGATAAGAAAGAAATCTAGCATGCAGCAATAGTTCAGAAAATGAAACACAATCACCCTTCATGGGTGACATATTTGATGTATTCCACTGAGATTCATTTCCTTTGATGGTAAGCTAGACTGTTTAGTTCAATATTTTGAGTACCAAGTATTGTAGGCAACACCTGGGAAGACCTAGTAAAAGAGCTGCCAAGGAGACAGTAGAACTTTGAGTGCATTACACAAATTAAACACTGTGTTTATAGTAATTTGCATTGGGTGAGTTGTTACTTTGAATTCATCTGATCTTTTCTACTCTTTCTGACTTTTTCTTCCTAATAGCCGGCATGTTACAGGCATATAATTTCTGAGAGAAAGTTTCTGGAAGAATTTTTTTTCATTGAGTTTTTGAATCTTTGTTTTTCTTATAGAAATCCAAGGTCAATATTATCAAAGCAAATATATGGAAATTGAGTCTTGAAAAGACCATCAGTTTTGTCCCCTCCATTCACAGAGAAAGAAAACCAAATATAGTCAGCTTGAAATTTTCATTTTTCATTCAACAAAACCGTATTATAAATTACACATGACAGCTGAACACCCTAAAGAATCTCTCTGGGTGCATGGCAGCTGAGTTACATATTAGCCAAATATGACAGAATTAAGTGTCACTTTATATTACTTTCAATAAAACTGATGAATAGATTAAATTAAAAAAAATGCAAAATCTCTGTGAAGTTTTCATTTAAACTGACCAGAGGAGAAATGGAATACTGAGGATATCAGTCTACTCATTTTTCAATACCGTTGCTTCTAAATACTGCAAAGCATTTGAAAGTGCGTCGAAAATATAAGCTGTAATTTATTTTCCACAAGATGCATGCATGTTAATTCTATAAGAACACACTCTATGGAGTTAAAAATATGTTACCTTGTTACAGTGTCCCCTAAACAACAAATCTGTGTAATGAAAGGAAAGGAAAAATATAGCCTGATGATCACCATGGATCTTGATTTAATCAAAGAGCCTGGGGCCAAGAAAATCCTCAGTGAACAGGTGGACATTTGCAGGGTTACCTGAAGTTCATAAAAAACCATGTAGTGTAACAGAAGGAATGCAGAGGACAGCATAAAGGAAATTTTGGGGAACATTTTAGCAAAACTGTGGTGTGTTGACATTGGCTGGATGCCAGGCACCTACCAAACTGCTCTACTGCTCCCCTCCTCAGCAGAACTGGGGTCGGTGGGAGAAATTAAGGTGGAAAAAAGAACTTGTGGGTCTACATAAAGGCAGTTTAATGAAGTAATAGTATAAGCTGTGCATGCAGAAGTGAAGGAAAACAGATGTTATTCCCTACTTCCAAACAGCAGGTGATGTTCGGCCACTTCCCTGGGAGGAGGGATTCATTAGGTATAGTGGTTGCTCTGGAAGGGAAACATTGTAAATAACAAATGCCCCCCTTCGTTGTCGCTTCTCCTAGCTTTTCTATCTGAGCAGACATCACATGGTATAGAATGTCCCATTAGCCACTTTGCGTCAGCTGTCCTGGCTATGTCCCCTCCCGAGATCTAGCCCACCCCCAGCCTACTGTCGAGAGGCGGGGATGCTGGACAGACAGCCCTGGTGCTGTGCCAGTGGTGCCCAGCAGCGGCCCAAACACTGGTGTGTTACCAGCACCTTTCTAGCCACAAACACAAAAAGCACAGCACTATGAGCGCTGCTACAGGGCTCAGCCAGACCCAATACCGAAACGTAGTCCAAAAAGCTGTGAAATTTGGAGTTAAAAGTACCTAGACTGATGCAGCACTATGTATTTTACAGAATGTCATAATACGTTTTACTAAAATACGAAGCAGCATACAGAATATTCTAATTGCCCTATAGTGAAAGAAAAAGGCATAATTTGTTTTGTACTAATTTTTGTCATTGTATATTTCTTACCTTTCAACAACTTTTCCAGCAAAAATTCTTAGAGATTAACAGGCCTTCCTAAAATATTTGGAAACTTGTGTTAGCAATTATCTAGGGATAACATAAATAAAATGAAAAATCCTAGTAGAATCAGTGAAAGTTCTAAAAGCGATATGCTTCTGAAGTTCTTTGTGCGTTTTTGTGTCCTAGAAACACGTAAGCTGGTGTGAACACAAAATGTTTTAGTGGGAAAAAATGATATAACAGTAACAATAAGACTGCAAAGTGTGAAATACCTGCTTCTTATGGCATATAAGCCATTGGACTTCAGTAACAACTTCTTTCGTTTCTATTCCTACAGCATAAAAAGTTCTTGGGAATATAACATCAGAGGGAGAGAAGAAGTCTTTCCAGAAAAGAGAATCTAACTGATGTAGGTAAAAACTGACACGCCAAATTTTACTTGCAACCGAGCTGTTGCCTACAACCAGTGCAAACTGTTAAGGCTAGTATGTTCCATCCATGAAGTACTATACATTTTCTACACTATCCAAGCATTTCCTATCCTGCAATGAGAAAGACTGGACAACATGTCTTACTATATACTGCTTTTAAAAGCTTAAGAGAGTGCTCTGCCCTCTTAAACATAGCTAAAGGGAGTCAGAGGTGAAATACTGCTTTGGGTCTCTCGGAAGGACAGCAGCAAACACTCATTTACCTTGTCCATTGCTTCAGGGGTTACACACATCAGCCTAACACCTGCACCATAGTCACCAGTATCATCAGAACCATTAAAGTGGTTACCTCATCTTTATCCATCACTGGAAAAAAACTGTGTTCCCAGGAGAGTTTTCATACTGAACCAAGAGGTTTTAGATTTAGACAAAGGTACTGAGAAATCCTAAATCACCTCTTAAGTACCTCTCAGATCATGTCTACTCAAATCACAGAGGTTTCAGTAAGAAATGACAGCTAAATAGATGGTGTACAAAGAAATGTCTTCCCAAGATAAGAATCTGTACTCCTTAATGTGATATCTCCAATGATAGATAAGCAAGAATGTAATCAAATTGTTATATATATATACATATATATATATATACACATATATACACACAAGCAGAAATGTAAACATCAGTAACAGTCTGTAATATGTGAGTGCTAGAAAACCAGTCACAAAATGGGAAGATCGAACAGAGACCCAGAACGAGCTTGAACTAGCTTTGTTACTTACATAGACCTGGTAAGGTGACTAGACAGAAGCTATTTTACACCGTTTAGATATGCAACATAATTTGTGTTGGCAGAATTGAGAGTAAGCTACGAAAAGCAGGCCGTTAGAGATACAGTCACCAAAAGTTCTTTTCAATTTTCTTCAAATAACTTCTAGATAGTATTGGTCTACTTTCCACTTGGCTGGCAACCTAGTCTTAAAAAAAAGCTGAGGAATTTTAGTCAAAGAAGGTTCTTGTATTTTAGAAGAAATAGACAGAGGTGGCAAAAGGTATCAACCAGTCTAGTATTTGGCACAGAAGAAATCACTCCTGAGATCAGCCTTTCTCTTGTGACAGACCTTGCTGCAGACTATAACCTACAATAACTATAGAATCTCATATAGAAGGTATTTATGTTTTTCCCTGTCTAAACGTGAAAAACATTTAATGCATAGTCATTGTGAAATTGCATTAAACTTATTATCAACATGCCTCTTAACATGTAAAGAGCCAGCACATTGCTAGTAAAATTTCAGCCTCTGGTGGAAAACAGATGTGTTCAATTTATTGGCAGGAAAGATTTTATGAAGAGGTACAAAGATAGGAAAGAGTCGAGAAAAAAACTCCTTTTTGACTTTGAGGTCATAAATGGTGTGTAAATTTAAGACTGTGTAACTGTAACTGTACATATGCTTATTTAGTACTCTGAACCCGAAAGTATAAAAGGGAACAACTAATTTTGATTAAAAAAAGACTCTCGATATAAGCTAGACATTGACAATAAATCCAATTATTCTGACAAGCTTTAGTAATTCAAAATTGGACCTAACAGAAATTTGATGAGTGCAGTTTAAGCATCATAGCTGAAAGAATACATAGAGGGCACAGTACCTGTAAACTGTAAGGACAATTTTAAGATATCACACCAAATGATAATGCAATGATTTTCTTTGATGCAATCTAAGTACTAATCATCCATTACAAGCAATGTACTGTTGGGTACAGTATATTTATAATGTTGTGAACAACATAAACACCAAGGTAGATTGTGGGCAATCATATTCAGACTTTGGGTTCTGGATAGGACAATTTTGCTGTACTATCTCTTGACTAGAAATGCACCACTGATTTCGGTGTTGCTCCTGTTGTATTGGAAACTTCAGTGATTAATCTGATATGGAATTGAATCCAAAAGATGTGTAAGCAACAGGCTCATAGTAACAAAGAAGACATGTTTAAGGAAGAAGCTAGAACCAGAAATTCTACTATAACAAATTTTACGCAAAATTGTGACATGTATATAGAAAAATAACACCACCACCACCACCAGCCAAAAATATGTTCAGATATACTAATTTATGGACATAAGTAAAACTAAAGAAACAAGAACGCTGGGATGATTACATACTGCTGTATATGGATGAAACTCTTCTGTTTGTCTGCAATATATATATCAAAAAAAAAAAGAAAAAAAAGAAAAAAGAAAGAAAGAAAGAAAAAGAATGTGGGGTTTTTTTTATTAGAGTAAGTATGTATTCATTTTTCAGGAAGTGAGAAAGGGTCCTTCAAAAATAGAAATTACGCAAAGACCAAAAATGCATATGTGGCAAGGTAAAGGGCCCAAAATATATCAAAGTTGCTGTATTAAAAACATAGTTAGCCTGGAAAGCATAGGCTCAGGCACAGCTAAGCTGTGGTGCAGAGCACTGTAAAACATGATTTTGGGTATGTTGTCTAGAGGCAGTGGTGCCATGGAGGCAAATGACTTGTACTTCCTTAAATACGGCCATCATTCATAGCCTGAAATACTAGAAGCTGAGATGTTTCTGCAGAAATTATTTGTAATAATAAAATAAATAAATAAAATAAAATAAAAAAACCATAAATGTCAACATTTGTAAAATTTCCCCACAATCGGCTACAAAATAATATTCTTGTCACAAAAAGAGTGCAAAGCTAGGACTTCCATTGTCTGATAAAATCTCCTCTTCCAAAAAGAGAACGAAAGAGCAATTTCAGGCCACTACCACCAAGATCAATTAAATAAGACAACTAAAATAAATAAAATTGGTGAATGTTACTTTACAGTTTCCAGGCTAGAAAAAATAGGTACATGTCCATGGTACACACAGAGTACACTTTTTAATCGGGTAGTTGAAGTTTGGAACTAAGCATACTGAAAAATAAACTAGCCTTTATTTCCAACAGGAAATTTGAATAGGCTGACACTTGACCCAGTCAAGGCAGAATTACTGAAGTGATTTGGATTTTCAGAGTAGGGGAACAAGGATTAAATCAGCTTTGAACTTTCTTTATTCATGGCTTGCTGGCTGTCTAATATCAAAAAGCAGCAAAATATGTACAAAACCCTTTAATTTTGATAGCTTTTGACCAACACAGAGAAGACTTCTTTTTATGTAAAGTATGTGTTCTTCAAATAATACCACATAACATTATCAAATATAAAAGTAGACCCATATAGGAAGAAGCTTTCAGAAGTTCACATAGGTCAAAATGCATTACTTACAGCACAACGTTAAAGGGAAACCTGTTTTTTGTGTCTGAATCCAATGCTTGAATTCTAGACTGATCATAGGTTCCCAATATATGAAAGTCTGTGAGAATAGTTGGTCAATACTTTTCCCTGTCCTCCGATAGAGGACATGAAGAGATGGACTCGGTTTTCAGGGAAAGATTCACATTGACTACCAGGAAGGCATGAAAAAGAAATTCCCCCTAGAAAAGAACTAAAGCAATGGAAGAGATGATCTCAACCCGCTGAACAATCTGTTACCGAATGTTCTTCAAACCCACTATACAGGTTCTGTATAAGAGAACTCTGCTAAAAGCATAGCTAAGTAAACACTTAAGCCTCCTTCAACCCTTTACTTTTTTGATTCACAAAGAGTTTCAATGTTTGGAAAAAACCTCAAGTAACACCAACAGACTTACACCTAAATACCAATAATTTTTGTTATAAGAAAAATGAATGCTCATTAGCTTTCTACCTCTCTCTCTCTCTCTCTCTGTATATACATCTATCTCAGGAATAAAAGATGCATTAAACTAACTGCGTAAAATGCAGCTGGAGAATACACAAAACAGTCATTGTGCGGGTTTTACATATTTTGCAGCTTCATTTTTTTTCCAAACTGATTTATCCACAGTGCATCTACATTAAGATTCCTTTTGTGTTTCTATTGCTCCATAGTGTATTTATTTCTCACCTTGTTGTTTACAGCATATGAGAAAGGCAAGGCAGGTGTTGCACGTAAGGCTGACACTCCGACAGCCATAAGCTGCTCTCTGGTCAGCAGCTGTTTTCATATGTGCACGAGGTAAAGTATTCCGATTAGAAAAGGTTTCCAGAGAGATTCAGAAGTAAATTAAAGAAGCTACCCAGCTGGTGATTTTAACAAATAGGTTAAAAATAATGAGAAAGAATAATCAGACACAGAATCTCATTGGAGGTATTTTCTGATTTTCTTAAGCAAATAAAGTATGCATTTTTAAAGCAAAATAACAGGCTAGTGTCCAGAATGAACTTAAAAAGTAATTTACTGCTTCTGTGATCTAAAACAGAACACATCATAATGCTTTTATTATGGGGTATACAGGGCTGGGGGTAGGGGAACATAACAAAACTCCAAATTTTTCTCAAATGGATGCAGATGAGGTTTCTAGAATACAAAGTATGTTCTACCAATAAATTGATATGAAATAAAAATTGTCAGAAATCTAATTAAAACAAGTCAAATGTGTAAAAATGAAAAGAAATACAAAACGTGCCCAAGCAATTCTTCACCAAATCGAACGGCAAAAAAAACAAACAATCCAAAAAAACCCCGAATAAACAAAACTGACTAGCATTCGCTATTATTTCCTGTGTAATAAAAGCATGACTTAATTTTTCATCTTGAGAATTCCTGTTGCAGTTAAATTGTGCCCTAACACACGGCACCTTATTAAGGAAAATAGTGCTGGGTCTCTAGTGGACAAGTCAAACGTGGGCCAGCAGCGCGTCCTTGCAGCAAAGGACGTTAGGCAATGCTCGGACTGGATTAGTAACAGTGCAGCCTGTTGGTTTATGGAAGCGAGACTGCTTTCCTCTCTTCAGCCTCTGAGGCCACATCTGGATATTGTTTCAGGCTCCCAGTACAGGAAAGATATTGTCACATGCGAGTGGAACCACTGGCGGTCCACAAAGTTGGTCAGGTGGCTGAAGAAGACAACATACAAGGAGATGCTGAGAGGGCTGGGGTGTTTGGGCTGTTCAGTCTGGAAAAGCAACGATCAGAGGACGCAGAGAAGATGGAGCTTGAACTCTGCTCAGGGGTGTGCAGATAGGACAAGAGGCAACGGACAAGTGGAAATGTGGGAAATTCCCTTTATATATTAGGAAAAAAAAAGGGGTTAGGGCTTTTTGTTTGCTTAAACCATGAGGGTGGTTAAATACTGTAACAGGTTACCCAAAGAGGTTGTGGGATCTCTGTCCTTGGAGATGTTAAAGAATCGACAGAACATGACCCTCAGCAACCTGACCTAATTAGACACATTTGGAGGAGGTGCTTGGACTAGATGACCTATGGTGGTTCCTTCCAACTTACATTATGACTCTACTGTGCTGCTAAGGAAATATCCAAACACAATTTTCCAGCATGCTCCAATTCATTGAGGACTTAAATATGTTTTCTTTGGTCAGCAAAACTAATTATCTTCCTACAGATTTGTGTTTCGTACTAAATCTCTTCCCTCCATCATAAAAATTCCCATATCCCTTGCATCAAACACCCACTGGACAAGAGGAACAACACATACCATGGTTAGACAGGAGCTGATTTTCTAGCTGGTATATCTATACTGACCAGAGAGCTAGCTGCTTTAAAACAGAATACAATTATTTTTTTTATTTCCACTCCCCCCACCCCAACCCCACCCTAGACAGTTACTACAATTATCTTGCCACTGCTGCTTTCATGGAATTCTGTCCACTGAATATCTTGAAGACCTCTAACCTTTTGAGAAATGCTCTTGAAGTTATCGGTTCATAAAATCCAAGTGATGGTGAAAAGACAGACAGTGCACGTAGCCTCTTAGGAAACCACGTTCAGAATTGCTGCTCGCTAATACACAAGGCAAGCAGCTTGAACTATCGCTCCACTTACTCCTTGTACTTTCTGACATCTAGTATTGACTTTGATTTAGAAGTGACCATTGTGTTTCCATACAAGAAAGAGTAAGATGTCCAAGGGTAAGGTATTTCCTTACTCTTTCTTTTGCTCCTGTCAAAGGCCAGGAATAAATCCTTAGCCAACAAGATTGGTCTGGCAAAACCAAGTTAGATGAAGAAACATAAAGAGAGTATTACCAAATTGCTTTAAAAACAAACACCCATTCAAACCAGATTGTGTTAATTCACCAAGTTTAAGCAAATCATTTTTCCACAGTGCAGGCAGTGATAGTCTCCAGGATTACCGTAGAACTAAACGATTCTAAGTGAGGCAGCCGATTGCAGATCAAAATGTATAGGTATGGAGGAAATTCTGTTTTCTTTAGCATATTCATGCTACTTCATACTTCTGGTTATATTTTTCTATTTTACATGTGTACATGGTACAGTTACATGGCATTCACTGGCTGGTCAGCAGTTTACTTCAGCATTTTGAAACTGCATAAAACCATTTTTATTAGGAATTGATCTCCATCAGGAAAGAGGGATACTTTCTGAGAGAAACATAAAATATCCTTTTTGCTTTTAATGCTTGTCTTACATTCCTACTGCTTCCTCTACCGTTGGTACATTACTCCAAATTACCAATTTGAAGAAGGTAATTTATTAGGCAAATATTTGCATAAGTCCCCCACACTTCACAAGATGCTCATTTAAATTTGAGACTGCCATTTTAGACTGAGAACTGTTCATTGAGCTGGAGATTGAATCTTTCCAGACTTCTCCACTGGTCATAGAAAAGCTTTGCTTTGCTTTCCTCAGAAGAGGCAAAGAGACAGACATCGTTCATCTGGCAGCTGGTTTCCCTGTTGGTAGTATACCGTACAGACAGTTTATCATCAGGAATAATAAAAATATTTAACTTTCATATTATAAATAAAATTGCCACTTCAGGACAAGCACTCTCCGGAATGCTTTTATTTAACAAAAAGCCATAATACGAACGAAGGTAAGCACGGAAGAAAATCAAAACTAATGCAAAAGCACCAAGAGTATGTGCACCAGGAGAATCCATTAGACTTGAGCAACTGAGAATTTCCAAAAAGAAACATGAAAGAAACTGGAGAAAATGAACTAGAGAAATCCTTTATTTATTACTATTTATTTATTTATTATGGGATGTGTGTGTGTATGTATGTGTGTGTGAAAACCCAGATTTAATTTTTTTCTCCTTACAAGCTTCCCTTCCCATTTTTTTGGTAAGGAAATTGAGGAGTAATCCAGGTTAAAAAATAATATTGGCTAAATTTCTGATATAGTAGCAATTTGTCAAAAAAGATCACTTGTCCAGTAACAGTTTTCACCTGCAACAGTTTTGTTTGGTTTTGATTAATCAAGTTGTGAACCTAACAATAAACTAACTCTGAACTCTGTATATGGCATTTGGTTACAGACAGCATTACTGTAGCAGAAAAAAAGAGAATTAAATCTTAAAATTCAAAACCATTTTCTGGTTTTAAAATGTATTTGGAATTATATGAATATTTGCTGGCTACTTTTGTTTTTTTTTTAATTTAATTAAAAATATAATAATAAATTTTAAAATGCTCTAGAAATGAAATTATTATCGAAAAGCGGGTAACTATTTACTGGAGGATGAAAATGCATCGATGTGTCAAAATTAAATCTTTGAAAACTGCATATTTTTGTTTTGATGTAGACCAGCATACTAATATAGGTTATTGCACCTGTTTTATCCCCCCAGTATGAGCTATTCTAATAACTTGACAGCTTAATTTCCTTTATCTTGTTGAAAAGCAACTGTGTTACGGGTTATTTGCTGAGCTTGTACTTCAGAGCATGCTCAAAATTTGTATACAGGGCCCTTATTTCTCTTGCCAGATTGCTTTTTAGTATCAAATGTACTTTTAATGCTGGTTTTATGTTTTTCAAATGTTGTAAAAGCCTGGAGAATCATCAGGGTCTTCTAATATGTTCTTATTAAAATTCTTTGGAATTGTTTTGCTGTTGAAATACATTCTGCAAGTGATCCATCAATAGAGATCTGTCCAAAACAAGAAAATCTTACATTTTTTGTTTAATTTTAATTTGAACAAAACATAACTTGGGTAGTGGCTCTGGCATAGCACAGACTGAACAGAACACTAATTCTGCCGTTGTGGACGTACTGGCTTTTTAGTTTCCTTCTCATTCTGCTGCCCTCTCGAATACTCTGTCAACAAAATTAATAAGTAATTAATGTCAAGGTAGGGTAGCCTGGTGAGAGTGATCCAGAGCAGAGAAGAATCAAATGATACTATCCTTATGAGAGCCTACATCACAAAACACAAATTCATCTACTGGAACAATTGCCTAAATTATGCTTATTTTGAAGTTAATGGAATGGTACAATATACTATTCAGTGCTAAGCTCTTGCAAATGCAGTGAGACTTTACTAAATGTTTGTTTCCAGTTCTAATTGCTTGCAATTTGTTTCTCTTTTCTCTCTCTCTCTCTCTCCTTTTTTGCTTTTTATGGAGACCTATTTGAATTGGTTTTTACATCTTTCGTTATATTATCATTATTACATTTGTATGCAGAACTCTACATATTATAAATGCATGTAACATAGACAAGAATACTTACACATTTTTCTATTCAGGCTACAGAAGCGTTTTGTTCAACATATCCAGCCAGTCTCTCCTGCCCTCAAGTGTAAGTAGGCAGACAGAAAAATAACTTAAGGCTTTTCCTGTGTTCATTATATGGAAGAGTCAGGTCACATCTCAACAAATTATTAGAAACTAGTTTTAATAAATAGCAGTTAAAGAGAAAAAAAACCCACACAGATTATTTCTTTTTAACTATTACTTAAGAAATGGATCGAACAGTAAATATCTGATCATACAGGTTATTTCTGTTCCTAGTTATTATAATTTTACTAATTTAGAACATAGGGTCTCTAAAAGCAACGTTCACATTAGAACTGTACCACATAAAAAACAGTATCAAGAAACCTTCTAAACAGAAATTGAAATAATTTTTAACTTTGTAATTCAGCTCTTGCTAAGCAATTTGTTGTAATCTTTGTAATCCATGATGTTAAAATACACATTTACATCATTTGAAAACAGCACATACTGTCTCCTTTGCTTCTGCTGTATGCAGGGGGATATCTAAGGTCTGCAGTGATGATCTGACCATATAAATTGTCACATCTGTGCTCCTCTTACTAATGCATTCCCATTACAGAACTCATTTTTAGGATTCTGAAATGAGCCTTAAGAACTTATTGAAAGTAAAAACTCAAAAAGAAAGTAGTCTAGACCCAGATTTTTTTGCTTATATTTTATCTTGGTACTCTGAAAAAAAAAAAAAACAACAAACTTTGCTTAGTTTTTTTTATTTTGGAAAAAGGAAATGCATGCTTAAACAACGCAACCACACTCCCTAATATAACATTATTGAAAGTAATAAATAGCTAGTTTTAATTTTTAGAAAATAGAAGTGTTCTTGGATACACGATTGAAGAACAAAGGTGGTAGCAAACCTCTGCCTCTCAAGATGCAATGTCTTCCTGTCCCTATGACTGAATATGTGTCATTCTTCTCTACTACTCTCAAGCTTCTACAGCTACGGCTTCCCGCCTTTCTATGTTTTTCATGCTGAAGTTTAAGGAGTAGAGGTAAGAGGCAAGAGGCAAAGATGAGATGAAAAAGGGATTCTGTGAGAGGAGGAGGGAAAGGGAAACATTTTGGGTTGAAATATATTCTTGGCTGTAGCATTCGGAACAAGCTTTTTTACTATTATTCCTCTGGTTATCTACATACCATTTTTCCTTCTTTTTGGTGTTCTACTCCAATATGGACAAACGGTGTCCCCCCTAGAACTCGACTCTCAAGGGAAGACAGACAAAGAGCATCCAGGCCCACAGTTTAACATAGTAAGATGCATCTCGCAGTAGAGATAACATTGGGAACAACTCTCTGAAGAGAAAGAGTGCATTTGTTTTGTTGGGACTTGCTTGTTTTGGGTTTGGTTGGTTTTGGTTGGTTTTTTTTGTTTGTTTGTTCGTTTGTTTTTTGTTTTGTTTTGTTTTGTGGGTTTTTTTTTTCCCATCTAAGCATTGAAATTTGAAGTTTCTCAAACTTATATACATACACAATTAATATACACACACGATATATATATACCTATAGCCACCATTTCTAATACTGAAAAGATCAATAACTACTAATGAAGAAAATGGAAGTGATAGCTCTTCAGATCTTCAGAGCAGTGACTTAAAGTTTTCAATAAGAATACAAAGGAGTAATATGATCACATGTTTTAACATTTATTTAAAAGAAGAAAGGAGCAGGCATAACGTTATTTGAAACAGACACTTTTACGTGGCTATACCTCTGTTTAATATAATTTCCATCGGGTAAATTTTCCACATGCTGCACTAGCAGCAGTAACAGCTAGTTGGAAGCAACTCAGCATCAAGCTACTGATAGGTTGCTGCTAACAAGATGCCCAATACATGAAGTTTCTCATGTATGTTGCTAGATTTTCTCGTAATAAAGATATGCTTCTCCTGAAATCTAAAACAAGTATTAGTCAGTATGGAGTCAAAATACTGTATTTTAAAATTATTTTTCCAGAGGCATTATAGATTATGTAAAACTGTGTCTTCCACCACCTCTGCTGCAGTTCTCATTTTCTCCCTCATGAGCTGCCCAATATCTGGCAGCTCATGCCAATCCTCTGCCCTGCAGCTCAGAAAGCTGCTCTAGTTCAAAAACATAGAGAGGGCCCAACACAGTGGCTCTGGGGGAAAAAAAGGAAGGTAAATGGCGGTGCATCAGACACAGTCGTCAGTTTTTTGTATGACTTTTTTTCCCTAACCTCCATTATTCGAATAAAACATCATCATCAATTGGGCATATGAGTCTAAAAGAACATGTAGCAGAGATTTGCTGTGAGACCAGTGGAAAGGGCCAGGAAGTTAATCCAACACAAATACCAGCTCATCAAATAACATGCTGTGGGTTCTTGCTTCCTTTGTTTCACAGAATGTATCAAGTGAAGCAAAAAAAATTAAAATAACTTTTATTTTGCCATTTCAGTTCTCATCTAAAATCTCTCTCCCCCTCTCCAAACTGTTCTTACTTCAGATGCAGCTTTAATTACAGTGCAACCATTGGCACTTCTTCCATAATCACAGTACTGCTGCAGTGGTATAAACAGCCCAAATGTCAGAAGGCTTGAGAAGATTTTGGTCAACACCTGCCAAAGAACATTAGAAGCTGCAGTGGAAATTGTGCAAAACCATATTGCCTATTTGACATCCCATCTAGGTAGCTTCCAATACACTGAGCAACATGGATTTTAAAAGAAATATATATATATATATATATGAGTTAGTATACAAATTATCTCTTTAATAATACAATACTGACTGCCAGCTTTTGTGATCTGTCTGATAGAATTGATTGATCGAATGCTGAAAAAGATAATGTATACTTTTAAGCATCAGTAAAATAAATCAGGCAATCCTTTTCTCATCAGCAACCTGTTACCTTCAGCTTTTACAACAGGAACACATGCTTCCATGAATCAGAATAGAAACCAACTAATTCAGTATGACACAAGAGTTTTTGTATAAACCAAATTCATTTTCCAAAACACTCAAGATTCACTTCCTCTAATTACTGAGAGTTCTTTTCATACCTTTAGAACTAACATATCAGCTGAAGACATTTATGTCTTACATGTAAGTGAAGGCTTCGGAATATTAGTTACACTGACACCTGAAATGAATGCTGCTTCTAACAAGACACCTGCATTTACATTTCATCTGCTCTCTAAACTTTACTTCATCAGATAGGAGCTGAAACTGACTGTACTTAGGAGATGTGAATTTATTTACCACTCAGGCTTCCTACTGATATGTTCATCTAAATTTAAACTAACTTCAGTATGGATAAGCAGGACTCATTAGTATTTTTAAAACTTCTTTGTCTAGCTTTGCTGTAGAAGACTTCTCAAACCACCCAAAAAAATCACAGTTGAGGCAAACAAATAAAGATTAGAAAAAGAAAAAAAGATTAAAAAAGAAAAGCACAAACTTAGCTAATGCTAAAGGACTTCCACTGAAGAAAAAGATATTATTAACTTTCCTGGATTTACATTTAGGGTTTTAAAAATACTACAGCAAAAGGTGGTTTTTCCTAGTAAACGATCCCCAGCCTCTCTCATTTCTGCCTGTGTATCCTCTTAACGTATTAAAAAGACATGGAAATTTTACATGAATTTGACTTCTGACTTTCACAGTAATGGCATGGAAACAGCAGCAATAGTCACAGCATTGCTCCCTGATAGCAAATATGAAATATTTGCAGATCTTGGAAGTTACTCCTTGTAAACATGTGCAATGGCCACACTAGATAGCTAGCAGCCTTCCCCTTGAAGGCTGAGAGACTGACTATCATGATCTTATCTTGATTGAGAGACTTCCAGATTGAGGGTGAGCCAGATCTCTGGCAGTTTCTGCACACTCTTTAACTGGAATAAACCCCTTTCCCTTGCCAGCAGGCACTGTGCTACACTTCTTGCAGCTGTCTTATCTATTCCAGATTATAAGAAGCCTTTTCATGAGTTAGGCAGGGTAGCAATTTGGAAGCTTTCTCAAAAGCTTGAACTTGTAGACCCTCTAAACACGGCTTAATGTTTATAAATGACACGTCTGAGTAACTCAAAGCCTCTGGAAGAAGCTTTCCGATCTTTTTGTTAGAGAGACAGTTGCTTTTTGGTGTCTGGCTACAGGAAAGTGAGCAATTGACTTCACAATCTGGAATGCTTATGAAAGGGGTTTGTAGCACAGGACAAAAGCCTCAAATATATGATTTTCTTTTAAATATGAACTCCCAATATTTTTTTTGTCACCGTTGCTTAGTTATTACCTTCAATAATACTTTAAAATAGTAGACACAACACTTCATATTAAAGCTGTCACTGAATTCAGCGTTGTACTCTGCGAACCACTGATCTTTGGGCATCTAACTTTGGATTTTTTATTTATTTATTTATTTTAAAATTAATTATTTAAAAACAGGTTTTATTTGCACATTATCAACAAGAAAAAAAAATGGTAAAGCAGGGCCAAGCCTCGTTTCTGTGAGCAAATTATTACAGCTGCTGGTATTTTCCTTTGATAAAAACTAAAATGCCCTTTTCCAAGTTCAAATCAACCTTTTAGTACACAGGTCATTGGAATTGTAGACTGGTATGAATCAATCAGCATAGTAACATCCATGCAGTGTGGTGCTGAGGTAACAAAGTCTATTTGTCTTGTTTTCGATCGACATCATGTCACTTAGGACTTTTTGGACAGGAGATAAACAAATACCTACCTTTACAGTGCCCATATAAACTCATGAGCCACCACATCAAATGCCATCAATCTGCCACATGTCCCAGTAAGGAACCTATTCACTAACATTCTGGTCCTCTGGCTTTAAAAAAAATGAATAAAAAACTCAACAAACCTAGAACTCTTCTATTTTGCTTATTATACCATATTTTTAATTAGTATTTTATAATATCTGTGTTAGGAAAAATGCAATGATGAGTGATGATATTAATGAAAACTGAGCTCAGCAAGAAAAAATCATTAGTATTACATAACATATTATAAAGGCTTAGCCTTCATTTGCCAACTTTCAGTCAGCAGTGCGCATTAGAATTTTCTGGTAGTTTTGACTAGGTATCGAGAGTACGTAATTTGAAAAAGTCCCAGATAAAATAGTTTGTTCACTGCTAAAGTATTTCTTATATTTTTCAGTATGAGAGAGTATGATTTCCAGGACTCCTGTGCTCCAACCTATGTACATGAAACATTGAGTATCTTCTACCAAACTGTACTATTACTAATATTTCATAGTTTCTAACTGTTAGTGCTAGAGGCTTCGTCTATACCACATCATGCATATTTTGCTCAAATGTCTGTCATTTCTAATGCTGAATCTGCTCTTGCAAATCATCTTCCCCTTTTTCCCACCTTTGTGTGTACTGGGTACTAAATCATCTTTTTAAAAGCAATTTAGGAAATTAATTGTCACTGTTTGGTTATTTGAGAGGTATCTCTTTATTTAAGCCCTTCCTGACAGATGGTGCCTAAGCTGAACTAAACCAGTTCAGTGGCTGACCAGTTATAGTCTACACAGGAATTAAGTAATTAGAAAAACAAACAAAAGACCCTGTGGTGAGCTAGTCACAGCAATGACACAGGCTTCTGTGGTTTGCCCAGGAACAATGAGGAAGAAACAAAGGGAACAGTTTACTTTGATCATGGAAGTTCCCCTGTGTCATTTTGTGCGTTTTCTGTTTGAGTAATGGAACTGGTTCCAGCAGAATTTTGTAAACTTCATCTGTCCTTTCTTGCCTGGACAGACAGGCCTGCAGCTTACGGCCATCAATGGCACTGAAATTCTGTTTATGGCATCCTGTTTTCCATGATGCTTTCTTTACCAAAGCCATTGTTGAAAAAGAGCAAGTCTATAAAACCCAAAATTGGTGTATCATAGTCTCACTTCTTTTCCTTCTCCTTCTGTAAACTATTTGATCTAAATTTAGTATTTGGATTTGACATAGTCACTTTCAATCCAATTATTAGAGAGCAATTACAAAGTGTAGTTTACTGTTTTCTACAAAAGAAGGATAATACTTTAAAGAGGGTTTATTACACAGTGCCTAGGGTTACCTCTGAGGAGAGGACATCGAAGGCAGAAGGTAGACAGAGATTATAGAAAGAATGAGATAGCTGTGGATTGGTCTAAATGGCTACATCAGGGCTGCACTTCTGAAAGATTTACAAAAGATATACTCACCACAACAAAAGGGTCCTGTAATTGTATTCGCCAGCATTTAGCAATTTTAACTCACAATAGGATACTGTCAAAGAAAGTGGTCATATCCAATATATCGCAAGAGATATTAAAAATAAAAATCCCTTGTTTGTGTGTTTGCATGCATACATGGATGCTTGTTAGGTTTGAGGTATTTTCAATAGAGAAAGGGAGAAAGGCACGTCATAAGCTTATAACATGCCTTCAAAATTCTACTACTTACCAAAGGGCATGACCCATTTCTCTGTATCTATTTTACTTATCTTCAGTACTCCAGGTGTCTTATCAATTGCTTTAGGCTTTCTATATCACCTGGTATACTATTCCTGGTATATTTTTTTGAAAATAAGGTTTAGATGATTTCCTCTTCTTTTTTGTAAGCTAAACCCAGAACTGCCACAGTAGTTGATGAAAATTTTTTGAATAACTAAAAATGTTCATGGAAGTAAATCTACTGACTATTTAAATGAAATGAGAAAATTAATTTTAAAGATGTTTTAAAAATACAAAATTATCTCTAGCAGATTTACTGTACCAACTATCAGAAGCTTTATAAAAATGATCTAACTCTGCTTGTAGGTTTGGAGCAAGAACTGAAAGAGGAAAATAGAAGGTTAAGTTCATTAACACAGTAACATTTTTTCTGCATTTGTTTGGCTTTTCTTGAACTGCTTCTGAATGGAAAGGTTTAAAGGTAATCCTGAGTAATTCTGCTACTTATTTACTTGAAGAACAAGCAAAATATTGCCCGTAGTAGTATGACTGTCCTGTTATACATATAACTATCTCCACATAAAATTACTGAGATTATTTCTAGATACTGCATCATTCATTCTTGCCTCAGAATCAGTCTGCGCTGCAGTGTAACAAGCCACCCTAGCCCAGATTCACTTAATTAACTCCAGTGCCAATAGCCATCTCCTTTAAGCAGCACAGACTTCAGCACTGGATGAATTCAGCCCTCTTCTTGCCAGTGCAAGTCAGCCCAGTCTGAACGTTTTCTGCTATAGCTACATGAATATTTGTACTCAAATAGCTTAAGACTACAGGATGACCATACTTTAAATATCTTATGGGCACCCTTTTATTTGGTGCCCATACACATTTCTGACCTCAGCTTTCAATGAAGCTACTTCACAGCATTAGATGACTAATTAACTGCATTCAGATAAACTTCAAATCCCAAAATATTCAAGTTAGGAAATTTCAAAAAGCAACTAAAGCACTTGTATGCTTATTACATGTTTCATGGCTCACCTAACCAAGTTGCAAAGTGGACTGAGACTGATGTTTGCAGACTAATGTATTCAGTAAGGCTTATACAATATTTGTATTACTCCATCTGAACAGACAACCTTCCCCTGCTACACTGTGTGTTTTTGTGCTGAAACATTAAGAGCAGTTAGGAAGTATTTCTACTTTTGTATGAATAGTTATTGTACTTATTTAAGAACAATAACCAGTACAATTTTTAAACAGCCTGCAAAATAAATGAATTATAGAAATTGGTGAATTACGAAGTACAAAGCAAAAAGTTAACTGTCAGCTTTAGGATCTCTAAATATACAGTAAGGTAGACTGGGAAATTATTGTCAATATTGAGGCTATATTAGATAGGTAAAGGAATTCAGTTTCATGAGTTCTGAAGCTTTAGCTTGCTAGAGTTTTTAAATATTAAAGTTTCTTTACACTTTAGCATGGTTTAACAGGTTTTTAAATTACTTGAGTAGTATAAAAACCCTGAAAGAACAAAAATAAAGCTACAGTGCTCCCACAAGCCCTTTATGAAACTCAGAGAGGGAGTGCATTGTTTTTAAAACAAGGAATTCTTTGGTCCCAGTCTGACTTCAACCTCAGCTTTCTGTAGCATGCTTCACTCACCATACATGCAGAATGCACTTTAATTTCATCCTTGGGTTGTACACACATATTCTTGGTATTTTTAGTAGCACTTTAAAAGTATAAAATCTATTCCCTATGCCCTCATCAATTTGAAATTACCATTTTAAGGCTGATTAAATAAGGATTAGTGCCAATGTTCCACTTATTAGTCTGTGTCTTCAGCTGGAACTGATGATGTAATATTTGTCAATAACTAGTTCACAGCCTTAAACTCCACAAAAAGAAACCTCTGCAAGACAGTCCATCTGTCAGAAGATTTTGTAGCTGGTTCTCATGTAGAAGAAAACCATCTATTATAGGATGATACAAGATGAAAGTGGCATGTATCACAGCTGTTTGATTACTACCAGGAAGATGACTTGCATCCCCCTTACAGCCCTGTATCAGAATCCAACATTGATGGATTGAATTTCCCTTGCTTTAGCATGATGATGGATTACCTCAGCAGTATGTGTAAGAAAGGTAAAGTCTGGTCCAAAATTAGCATCAGGACTAAAACATTCTGGACTAAGTTGTGATTTCTGGCAGATCTGAATAGTCAGGAAAACATCTTGAAGACCTTTCAAAAGTCTAAAGGATGAGATTTTGTAGCAGGTTCTCATGAAGAAGAAAACCATCTATTATAGGATGATACAAGCTTAAAGTGGCATGTATCACAGCTGTTTGATTACTACCAGGAAGACTACATTCTGGGAATTCTCCAAAGAGATGCAGACCCTAACTACACACCCACCTGGAAGACACGGATCAGGCAGCCGGTTCAGAAGTTGAGTGAGTTTGTCCAGCAGGTCTGAATTCAAACACGCTCTACTGTCCAGAAACCCCATTTCAATCACTTGATAGAAACAGTATGTTCCAACTAACAAAACGTCATAGTATGAACTGAGATCTAAGTTACCCTGTTGGTCTGCTAAGTGAAAAACAAAAGTATCAAATCCAAGTTGTTAATTCAGTGTCACAACAGACTAAAAGAGGAACAACCAAGAAAACCTCTGATGATTTAAATCTTGGACTGAAACAACCTGTTTCACCAAAAAACTTGGCAATTATTATTACTTCACATATAATTACCACTACTACAGTATGTTCCTTAAACTTAAACTCCATTGTGCCTGCAGCACAATTTGAAGCATTTTGAGGTTCCTGGTGCGATGGGCCTACATGAGCTGTAGCAATACAGAAAACTTTGCCTGGACTCTGTTCACATAGCACTTGCACGTCACTGAGCACAACTAGTAAATTTAAAAACTTCTCTACATTATATTACATGATACTTCCTGTTGTAATTTTTCATAATATTTTGAAGGACTTATCAAGATAACTACATTATGAGGTAAGGTTCAAAGAGCAGGGAACATAAATTAAAATGATTTTAAATACCCAGATTTTATTGAAATCCCCAGCTGTACTCAGTTAAACAAATTTACCTTTCTGTCTAGAGCAGATGTATGCCTATGTTTTAATAAAAGCCTAAATTGAAAACCTTTATTTGTAATTGCTTTTAAATTTTAAGTTTCAGTTCATACAAAGCCACTGAAATGATAGGGTTGAAAAGTGTCCTATGGACAGTTTAACTTGGTGGGTGCTGGAACAGAGAGGATTGTTTTATATTAGCTGAGTTCCAGCTTCAGGTTATACTTTACTAGCATTAACATCCGAATTAATTAACAGACTTCTCTATATATAGGTGTGTGAATATGGAACTAGAGGAATTTTAGTAACAAATTCATGAACCCTTTGACTGAGGAACAATTTCATATGCAAGAGGCACTTAAGCAATTTTTAAAAGTGCAGAAGTAACATGACTTCAATAGTCATTGGGTCCCAATCTTCACCGAATCCTGAACAACCATGCTAAGGCACTAACACTATGTTGGAAATATATTTTTCACAGCTAGGGCAAGACAGCAGCAGGAGTCTCCTACAGCCAGGAGTCATCTCCATGTCTAAAAGGTAACACATTACTATGATCTGCAGGCCAGGTAACACTATGTATGAAGGAGAAATCCTAAAAGCATTATAATCCTCCTATTAATTGGTTTAATACAGATAAACATATATTGTAGAGATGGCATGGCAAAGGAAAGAAGCGTGCAATCCAGCTCACCTAATTTTAGGTGTCTTGCTCAGACAGCTAAAGACCCCCCTTTATATAGAGTCCATGGAGAAAACCCAGCATTTCTCTTTCATCCATCTGGCTGATTTTAGGCCCCTACTCAATATTGGGATGTTTGTTTCTTTCCATTGAATATGAAGGGATGGATAGTCTAGACAACTATATTAGCTGGCATACACATGACCTACAGGAGGAAGTAAGAAGTAGTACTGACAAGCGACTTGCTTTCATCCATATTACATATGCTTAAATACAACACTACTTAACTAGGCAGCACTTGACTACATACATGGTGTTTTTGATTTAACATCTAACTATATTGGTGGGACAAAAACTAAAATATGGTGGAATTTGGCACATTTAATCTAGAAATCGTTTTTTTTAACAGAAGTGTCATTGGTGAACATTTATAAAAAGGCACAATAATATAAACATTTCCTCCATCTCTTCTGCAACACCACGTAGTCTTACCACACGGTCTGCAAATTGCAGCATTCCTCAAGTTCTAAACCAATTACTGACTTAAGCACAGTATAAGACCTTTTCTGATCCAGATGCCTCTAAAAAAAATGGGTGCTACAACCTGCATGGAATATGAATACTCAGTTCTGAAGAGGGGAAACGCACTTGCTAATTGGTAGGTGTTTACTTAAACTCATGTCTTCGTTTGTATCTAATCTCAGATTCAGAAGAGCTACCAAATAAAAAGGGTAGTTGCCTATATCCAGTATGCTGCTAAATGCCTTTTCAGCATTTTTAAAAGTCTGAATAGAAGAGCTAATACTTACAAATCGTCTACTATCTTGCATACTCCTGTGATAGGTTATAATAGTCCTGGGCTGCTGAAGTCTCCCAAAATGCATCCAGGTATGAAAACCTGTTCTGAAAAAGCTTTAACATAACTAAGCAGCCTATGTCCCATTAAGTAGAAGGAAGAATAACGTAAGAAGTAAAAAAAAATAATGGACATTTGAACTGTTCCAATACATGATAAAAGAAAAAGGGTAATGAGGACGTTACTACTGAGAAGTGACATAAATGAGTCCAAGAAAGTACTTTACCATCTATTAGGGTTTTCAAATCCAAACAGAACTTAAACTCAGTAATCATAACAAGTAGCTTTGTAAATACCAGACCTAATCAAGCCTGCTTTTCTAAGCATTATGTTCTAGAACTCCAAATAACCAGACAGTATTTTTTTTTTATGCTCAGATCAGACATTTTGCACTGCTTCTCTTCCTCTGTAACAGTAGAGGTAACAGCTTCACAAATGATAGAAAAGCAAATTTCAACAAGTCAGCTGACTTGCATTTTCACTTTTTTTCCTCTTTGACTTAAGTGTCACAAGTCTTCTGGTAAAACCAACTCAGTCTGGGTACCAGGTCCAACTCTCCAATGCCGGCCTGCCACTGTGCACGTTTTTCAGGATTGTGCTGTGGAGGCATGCTTACTCCAGCTGTTTGGTGGACAGACAGGTGAAGATCAACAGATTTGCGACAGCAGCAAGAATCAGACAAAATTGTCTTTCTAGGTTCTTCTTTCCCTCCCTCTCATTTCCCTTCCTTTGGCTTAGTCAGCCATCTGGGCAAGACACACTAGACCGGCTAGATGGCACAGAGCTCTTCATGGTAGAATACCAGGTAGCTCACACCATGCTCCCTCTCCTGCCCCAGTCAGGAATCAGCTGGTTTAATTTACAGTAAAAGCAAGGTGGTTAAAGAGCAGATGCTTGTGCAAATAACATGAAGCACCTGACAAACCATAACGTTGGGGTTCTTTTTAATGTTTCCTTAGTTACAATTCTGATATGAGACGGAAAGCCAACCCTGACAAATCTGCATGTATTTCATCAAACAGGCAACAAATATCAAATCTCAGGTTTTTTTCAGCACCAGAATAAAACTTAATCAACACAGTATTTAGGATAATTTTCCTAGAGAAAATTTGATATTTGAAAGGGCTCATCTTGCAGTGATATTTGTCTTATACATCGTGGAAAACAGTGACTATGCTAACATATGCTTACTGCTGAAATCAAAATGTTCTGGGCATGTTTAATGGGGCAGCCCATATTAATTTTCCAGTAACAATGTCTTAGTTAATTTGGCTACATTCATACCAGTGATAATTCTAACAAAGGAAAAGTTCACAGACACTCTCCCTGAAATTGGAAGAAGCCACAAGTGTTAAGCACTACAACAGGATTTTTCAACATGCATAGCCAGCAAAAGTTAACAGTTATTAAAGGATGGTGAATGTGAACTTAAAGTGTATCTCAATAGGCATCTGATATATTAGAGGTTGAAATCTTGATTTCATCCCATAAGGATATTTTTGAAAAAGAAAAACAGAATAATTTGCTTTAAAATACATCTCGCTTACATACATTTGTACTTTAATTTCCAGAAAAGATAAAAACAAACCTTGGAACCTTATCTACACTTTCCTCACTTCTATTTGACCATTTTATTTCCGTATCTTCTTACCCTCAGAAACTAAACCAGATGCTTTCAGAATCCATCAATGCTTCATGCTTCAATAACCTTTCCAGTATTCTTCCATACATTTATTACTTTGTGTAAAAATGTTTCACTCAACTCTATTTTTCTCAACCTTTCCTAATCTGTTTTGATTCCCCCCCCTTTTCTTTTTTCTTCCTGCAAGAATAGAGTTCATTTAACATTAGCCATCCTCCCCTAAATATATAGTTTGCTAAAATCACTTTAAAATATATTAATCTTTTTCAGTCAAAATAAGCCTCTTAATCTTTCTTCATAAAGTAAATCTTTGAAGCCTGGTATTATTTTTATTTCTTCTCTTTGTCCACTGAAGAGAAATGATCTAAGAATCAGTACTGAAAATTTAGCCCGGGATTCGGTCTGAATATTTCTTCCAAAAGTAAGAACGCTATCTTTTGAATGTGGATAATGCTCAAGAGCATGACACACATACACCCCCACACACCCAGTCACAGTGCTATGTTCTTTATATTGATTTTGCACTGTACCAGGCAGACAGAGAGAGAAAAAAACATTGCCATTTTCTTCAAAACTGCTATAGCCCATTACCTCTCATTTAACTATGTCATAGGTATGAAAAAATTAATAAAGGATATTCAGTAAAATTGTCCCTGTATCACCCTGCCAAAAAATACTATTTTATTCTTACGGGTACCTTCATTTTCAGCACTCCTTTCAGCTTTATTTCATCTTCAAGGAAGTTTCTGTAACCCAAGTATCTTCTAAAAAAATTAAAGATTACTATTTGAAAAGTCATAATGCAATTCGGTTAATCTAGAAGCAGCTCTAACATGACACATTTCCCCTGAAGCTTTAATTTGATGACATCGAATCAGAAGTTCCAGTTGAGAAACAGTTAACAGCAAAGGAGCTGTGTTTATATGCATGTTAGTACAACAGGTCTTTGATCGTGATCAAGCCCGTGGGCACTACCACTATATAAATATTAAATTGCATCCACAAAATCACATAAACAGGCAGTTGCTAAGCAAAGTATTCAAAAAGAAGAAATGCCAGACTCAAGGCAGCCTGTAAAATCCAGGGTTTTTATATTATGATACAATTCCCAATTAAACAGTAAAATATTACCTTTCACTACCAGGACTCCTGCATATTGCAGTAAATTGATTTCTGCCATATTCCACTGATGTATTTAAGGACTTCACAAACACCAAAAATCTATTTTCAAATTCCCTTTATGGAATTACAGATTATTCTTGAATCTGTGTTACAGTCCTGTTCAAAGTCTTGGTGTCTGGCAGCCAGGTGGAGCAACTGTAGGGAAATTCACTTTAATGCAACACTCTCAAGCTAGACCTAGTCAGTACTGAAAGCCTCCTTCATGAGCCACGGCCGTCACAACTAGAAATCCTCCAAGTCAGTGCTTATAAGACACCTGCATGATTAACTGTTTCTATATGTTGATTATCTCATTTTGCCTTCATTCATTCTCTATCTCATTATTTAATTGCAATGTCATGGATGATTTGGTCTTGTTTTAAATCAAATACCAGAAAACAAAATAATTTCAAGCACAGAGCATTCAAAAAAAAGTCTTACTGCAGAGCTTTCTTGAAGTTATATACTGGATGGTGAAAAAGTACTGTATCGGTCACAACAGATATTAACAGATTCATACAAATTCAAAGCAACTCAGTTTCCAAGGATTTTGAAATGTTTTAAAGTTGTACTCAATTCACCCTTCAAGGGCCACCTATAGACACAATATACCACCCTTTTAACCAAAGTTAAAAGTTGAAAGAAGCATAAACACACACCACTAGTTCCACCACACCATATATTGTAATCAATATCACTTTAGCACTTAACTGTGCTTCAGTCATATTTCCATTTGCAATGTAGCTGTTGCTACATTGACAAAACACCAATACCAAACAAACAGGCAGTACCACCTACTGCTGTACTTCAGTTTGTTTGAGAATTTTTCTTTTTTTTTAGTATTAATTTCTAAAACAGGTTGTAACACGTGAAAGTGGTGTTACATTATGTTAACTAAACTGCTTTTATTTTCACTTTTGCTTTTATCTCCAAAGAAAAATGTACATATATGGGTACATTGCAAGAAATCAATTACTGTTGGGAACTAGCCAACAATTCTAAACTGAATGGAGGTAAATTCCATAAAGGGGATTAGATAAATGGATTTTGGGGTATTGATAGCACTTTCCCATCTGCTAATAGAGTTATGGATTCACACATTTTAAATAAATGAAAATAAATAAACAAAATAGCGTTGCTTTTCAATGCATAATGAACTTACTGAAAAATACTTTTATCTTCCATTAGCTTAGATCTTCTCCATAATGCCTCCGGTTTTTAAACAGAATCAGAAGAATTTCAGTTGTGCGACTGAAGGTGTTATTGCTCCCAGCTATCTTGCAGAAAACTTGGAGGGACATGACTCTATCAACTGAGGAGGCATCAGAAGTGGATGTGAATCTGCTTCCCAAAGCCCCATTCTTAAGGTACATTACTCTGTATTAGGCAGTATGCTCCCCTGCAGCAGTAACCCCCAGGAAACAGGTAGCTGCTAGCAGTGGATGGTGGCATTTCACATCATCACTGCTAAAGCCATCAGAATAGACAAGTTAGGATCTTCAGTCATGGTATCAACAATGACACTGAGCTATGTTAACTTCCTGTCATCAAAGAAAGCAGGGTCAGGACCTAGTGACCCTGTGCTAGACATGGAGAGTCTGGGGTCTATGCTTGGGTCAGACGATAACCTCCAACACAGCTACAGACAGGGAGCCTTACTTGATATTTGTTTTCTTCTCTGTCCCTCAGTCTTTCTAGTTTAGATGGGTTCAAAAATAGAACAGTTATTGTTGTCAAAAACATTTGATGAAAATGTTTAGTTAAGAAAAATGAACCACGGTTAAATTGGGCAAAACTAGTAGAGTTTATGTGGTGGGGAGTTGCTCAAGGAGGCCAGAAATCGCTTCATGCCAGTCGCAGCCAGCTCCAGCACTGGCAGAAACACGCCAATGTGTCCAGCAGTGCTGGCCACAGCACCCCAGCACTCACATGTGCGAATGACAGTGGCTGCCACGGTGGCAGGAGACACATGGAAAGAGGGTTTAGAGAAAAACAAAACAAAACAAAAACATGAGTAGACATTCTGAAAGAAACTCCAGGAGACACACAGAGGGAAAACAACTTCAGTTAATGGTGATGCTTGGGGATATCTAACAGGTTCCCAGGGTACACAAGAGAACGAGAGACTCCAGAAGAGAGAAAGCGAAGGTAGATACCCAGGGGACCCTGGAGTCCTGCGTTCAGTCTGAGCACATTGTCACAGAAATCCTTATATTGACACATCCAGCTTCTCTCTCAGACCACCACCTCTCCTGCAAGGCACAGAAATCCTTTAACTTGTAAAAGTGAGCATGTGTGATTAAAGTGTTCAGGCATCATTTTCCAGAATTATTAATTGTGGTCTTAAACCACAACAGCAGCATACACCTCAAAATACATGGAAGTTCATCTTTTAGTATTGGTCAGATTATTTCTAGAGACATAGGTTTTCACTGCCATCCTCAACACAAAATGAGGAGATGTAACTGCTCCCATTTGAATTAGTTACTCTGTCTTGAAAAACACCTTTACCTGTATGGTAAATGCAGGGTTTCCATACTGAAAAGGCCTTTGCTCTGACACAATGATCATTCTGATGTCTTATGGGCTTGGGGTTTAATTCAGATACAAACATCTGGCAAGTTTCAGTTTTCTCATGACAGATCCTGCTGGTGCTGTCATGCAGCTAACATGGGTGTATTCCCTCTAGATTTCAAGTTGTCTCTGGAGATCAGTGTGCTTGTATGCTTCACTGTTTAATATTATTACCTAGTGAGACTGACTATGTAGACTGAGTTTGTAGAACCAAAATGTGAATGTAATCCCTACCTGAAGCATGAACTCCCTATATACTGTATTCATTCAAAGAAAAAAGTTCTAAATTTTTCCCCCAGAAATTCTTGTATTTGAAGACCTAATTGGAAGAAACAGCATCCTTCCTAAATACTTATGGGTGACACACTAAAGAAGATTGATTTTAAACATTGCTCGGGGTTATCTCCTTTCAAACAGGAGCCAGGCCCAATGCTGTTGTGGCAGTGACTGAGTCCTAGAATCAGAGGAAAGTTTCCCATCACATCGAGGCCTGAAGGAAATAAGGAAACATTTGAGAGTCCCTGAAGAATATCCCTTACAGAAGCTGATCCCTGTATCTTATTTCTCGGAACAAACCTGCCTGAGCCCAGCTTCTGTCCCTGGGATAGGGAAATTGGGAGCAGACTCTTCTCTGTTATCACACATTCTCTGCTTCCTATGGACCACAAGTCTTGCTGTAGCACAAACTGGATACAGAATATAGGAAGTGCCAAAGAAGCCAAAATTCTCCCCTTCCTCAATTCCTGACTATGCAGACTGACACAGAGCGCAGGGGCACTGGTTTGTCTTTATCTACTTACGCTGCCTTTGAGGTATATTCCTTTTTGGGGAGGTGGTGGTGACAACAGAGGGGACAAAACAAAACAAAAAAGCAAAACCAAACAAAAAACTTGGACAAATTAAACAAGTCAAAACCCACAGCACGCATTCCCCACAATGAAGTATGTTGAGTATTTTAAGTTAAGAGGGAGAGAAAGAGGGAAGAGAGAATGGCAAGTCAAGACTGAAAAAGAAAAATGGTAGGAAGAGTATGTAAATACAAACTATTAAAAGTTCAGAAATGCAACGGGAAGGACAAAACTTAGATTTTAGCTGACAGCAGGATTGGTTCCCCAACTCCATTAGGGCTGTGAAAGTAAACCCCCTAGAACATCTGAAATAGGTCCAGCCAACCGCCAAGACAGTTTTCTGGCAGTTGAAAAAGCAGCAGATGGAGAAAGGGCAACATCTTTCAAAACTCAGGATAAGCCTCTAAAGTCAAGAAGAGTTCATAGCTGACTTGGGCAAGGCCAGGCTTACATCCTTTGTTCTGAGCTTCCTCTGCTAACTGCTCACTAAAAACAGAAAAAAGATCACTGCAAATCTTATAGAAGTGTTTTTTATCTAGATAAAGTGAGAAAATACCCTAGCAAGCAAGCTACTTCATTCAGGCATAATTTCCCAGAACATACCTGATGCATAAAATCTTGCTTAGATATTTACCTGTTTACAAGAAGTTGCTCATTATTAGAATGCATAATTTCATTAGAATAAAATTTCGTATATACCTGCCTCTGGGTGGGTCCTATGCAACTATCTCAGTTCAGATGAGCAGCACTTTCTTACAATAAATCTGATCATTCCCAGGTATAATGCTTCAGTTAACATCTTGCATCAGTCTTGAAAGGCACAAATAGATTTGTTGACGGTATAACTAAGCTAGATGTACTCCAAGAACACCTCTAAGGCTCTCCAACCTCTGGCAGGTGCTCCAGCCCACAAGACAAATGCTAACACCAAACCAAACTTTCAAAAAGGCACACAACATGGGCGTTGCATCCTCAGCACCAGCTGTTCCAATCTAGAGCTCTCTTCCTCTAATGACACAGTACCTTCTAATGCAGAGATGGCCTTTGATTTCAAAGCAATAACATGCATATATTTTTAGTGTGGTCCCTCCTACTTGGTGCTAGAGAAAAACTTTCCAATTTCCACCTCCTCATTTAAAACACGTTCCCTGTACAGCAGAGCTATTAATGTACGTGGTACTGGAAAAACAGAGACATCGACTTTGTGATCACCAAAGGAAGACCCATTTCACCAAATTAAACCAGAACATTATCCAGAAGGAACTTGCTCACAAAACTATTTCACCTTTGATTATATTAAAAAGACTGGGTTTAAATTTATATTCGGGCACTTTTCTCATAATACATTCCAGAGAATTTAATTGCTAAATGTGATGTAGGACAAGGTGTTTAAAGGCTGTACCACCAGCATGAAAAACATGAATACAAAACAAGATTATTTAAATCCATTTGGATGCAGGTTTAGGAAATTGTGGAATATCTTACATTCTGACATCACCTCCAATTGCAGCTAAGTGACTGTTTTTACCTATTTATGCCAGTTACAACTTCAGAAAATTTTCCCCTTTTCCTCCAGAAAGATCCATTCATTACCAGCTGTTTCCCAGTAACAACATTCCTGCTCCTGAACTAATTCCTATTTAAAAAATGTTCCAACTTCTGTTGGTTGTCTGGCATCCAAAACTGACATTCTGTACTTGAGATGAGCATGAATCATTTTGTGCACATCATTATGCTAAAACCATTTTGCTGAAATTTTTAATTTTCTGAACCAGATATACTACTAAGACACATTCCATTAGTAAGTTACTAAGAAAGTCAACCTACCTGACCTGGACAGCAGTGAAAGTGATCAAACATTAATTTCTCAAGCTCACTGAGAAAACAAAGGGAGTGAATAACTGTCAAGAAAAAGCCCCACCACCACACTATAAGACTTAATGCATTGTTTGTATAAAAGAATATGAAAAAGTAAATCTGAATCTCTTGTCCTTATGCTTTGCAGCCAGTATTTGTTACATTCTCATGTATAATTTCATTAGAAAAACTACCAGATTTTTCACTGATGATCTGGATACTTCCATTTGTATTATTTTATAAACAAACCAGTGTCATTCTTCTATTATTTGCTTTGCATGCATATAAACCAGGAATGAAATAAAATTTAGTAAAAAAGTTCTCACAAGAAAGTTCTCCAGAGACCCACTGTCATCTTCTCTCCTGTCTTACCATGTATAAACCTCAAAACAAAGATATGCTTTATAATAGTCTGAGGTCAAAACAAATTTGCAGTTAGATGGACAAATACAGAAGAGATGTGGCAGACTTGACAATCATGCCTTCATTAAAAAAGCACCTGCATTTTGCTCTTTCATATGATACATGAAGAGGTGGTTACTTTCAGCTTATCATCTGACCTTTGTTGCTATAGTGTCAAGCAAAGAAAGCATTTCAGCCAGCAAGGAACCATTTAAAATTCCACTGGTTTCAGACAACACCTTGAAAACGCAGCCAGAAATTACATGCACTGTCTTCCAGTCATGGAGCTTATCTGATCTGTTTGGGAAGCATGCTTAAATAATGAATGACATTTTCATACTTACCATGAAAAAAAGAAAATCTAGATGTTGAGCAGGTTTAGGTAATTCTTGCAGAGAGTCTGTGAGTTTTCCATATACAAGAAAGTATTAACTCTACTCTAAATTGGTTTCTTTTCCTAGATCTGCCTTACTGATGCCAACATATAACCCCTCATCTCTAGAAATATTATCCATCAACTGCTTCAGTTTACAAACAGCCTAAATACTACCCCTTAGGAATGCCTGTAGCAATTGGGCAGAAGGATGCAGCACACTAATAGCCATTTGGTGTGTACATTGTTTGGCCACTGTAAATGTGGAAAACCATTGGAAAAAAACCAAAAACCACAAACAAACTTTACAGGAAATTCTAGCAGTAACAGTATTTCATCTTCCTGTAAGGTCACATTATACATTTGCTAAATCACACATGACTAAGAAAAAATAGCACTCTCCATCCAGATTGCTTAGTAAAGCATGAGTGAGAAAAAAAATATTAAAAAAATCTCTAGATCAACTCACAACTTTGAAGAGCCTTTTGAATAATGAATACACAGACTAATCAAAATGGAAACAACTCCACAAGATGTCAAAAAATAGTTTATATACAGTCTGCAGTAAAGAGCATCTTGCTAAGCAATTTTTATTTCCCTCGTACTTCATATTCCCATTAGACTGCCAGTTAGACATCCTGGCAGATGAACAGCCATGGGTGTACACAGAATTCTGTTATTTTCCCCAGACACCCCCCCAGCTGAATGTGTTACTTTAGTAAAACACGTTTACTTTTACTAGTATGCAGTGGTATAACTGACAACCAACTGACAAGTAAGCAGCTTGTGAAGACAAAGATGCTTGCTTCAATGAACTGTGTTTCGAGGTATTTTGTGTGTGTCAAACCATGGATCTGGAGACAGAAGAAGGTAGGTACATTGCTGCTGCTTCTTTTTCCAGTAACTTCTGTCCACACAAAATCTGGCAGTATTTGAGTATTGTATTTCAGAAGAGAGTTAATATTTTTTAATGCAGACTATTGCGGCATTTTCTCTTGAATTTGAAGAGCTTTATGACTGTTAAAATAAGCATCTTGACTAAATTCCTTTGAATTCATTTATCCTTTCTCACAGGAAGAGGTTGTAAGAATCACAGGACTTCTAACAAGTCACCCAGAAGGTACACCAAAGGACATGTGTTCAGGCTCTCAAAGGACACTCCTTCCAGTTCCTGAAACACACCCGGCACTACAGAAGCAGGGAAAACACACCACTTGTCCTGTATATAAAGGCATTATTCTTCATATTTTCAGTACCTTAATATCTAGCAGTTACGGCCCTATTATTTCAATGTCTGAAATGCAGATAAAGTGTGAAGGATAGAAGACTTTTGCTAGAAGTGTTCTTTTTATTTTGTAGTTGAAGTTCTGCTGTCAAAGACAGAAATCACCATTTGTGTTTAGTAACGATGGCAACTATATTGTCACAGCTTAAAACACACCCAGAATAGCATGGCATACTCTCAGACTGTTCACTACAGAATTCTTCCCCCGAGATCTTTAATAGTCACCACTCACTTGTGTCATTTTCAGAAGCCTTAGGAAAAAATAATTAAAAAAAAATAAATAATCAGACTTCTCCATCTGCACTATGCACATTTTATAAGTGATTCCAAATTGATTAGAGTGCCCTCAGCCTCTCTCTGTTTACAAGGAGTACCATAATAGTAAACTAAGGATGGAGAAAAGCAGACTTTGAAAAGGAATGATGAAAGGGGATTCAACTTGGAAAATCCTGTGAACCAGTAATGAAGACAGCCACCTGATGGCTAACACAGAGAAACTAAAGTCTCTTCTCTCCCAGATTTAGAGGCAGAGTTTGGCATAAAAATTTTCATGCTTCAGGAAAATATGAGTAACAGCACCCTGATGCAAGCCTTTGCATGTTGCCAGAGAGCAAAAATAAGTATTTAGACCAGTGAGTAGGACCCTGCTGGGGAACAGGCACTTGACCTCTAGCTGCACCTACATTGTGTCTCCATTTTGTCAGCTGACACAGAAAAGCTGGAGACGAACCACATTTCATCTTTCCCTCCACCGTCCCTTTCAGGAGTGCTGTTCCTTCCTCTTTTAAGCAAAACGGAACTAGTTTGAGCATAAGATAAGTGTTGGTTGATGGTTTTCAGAAGGGAGATATTTTGGATAAACTAATTACTTCTCCAAGGACATCAAGAAAGGGAAGCAGCAGGAGGTCCTAACCCTTCTTTGTACTAGGGTGTGTCAGGTACTGATCCCAGAACTGCCGTGTGCCAGGACTGCCTGGGGACAGCAAGAGAAGAGAGACACCATTAGCCTTTGCTGCAATGCACAGAAAACTCACTTATGCTGCCTAACATCACTAGTGTTGCAATAACATTTTGGCATCAATGTGAAAAATAATCCACTACAGTAATGCATTCTGAAAATACAGATCTGTATAAAAAATATACAAATGCATATTCAAGTGACATGTTCTGAAGTCACGGTGCCTGAAACTCCAGCCCTTCTTTGACATGTTTCTATGTAATGTTTGATCTGTTAAGATCTGTTTTTTTTTTTTCAAAACAAATTTTCAATTATGTTTATAAATATAAGCTGTTTAATGCAAAACCAACCACATGGTACATATTTCGTACAAAACACCAAATGTGTAAAGACATATTACAAAATACTTCCTGCTGCAAATCATGAGTACAGAAGAAAAAAATAAGCCATATCCTGTATTTTGATATTTCAGGTGAAAAAAAAAGGAAAAAAAAAGCCCCAAATCATAATACAATCCTAATGTGTGAAACAGAACAGTAACAAGGACAAACATCTGTGCCAAGTTTGTAGGTCAGTTCAGAGCAGCATTAAGCTAAGAAATAAATGCAGACATGAGAGTTTAACTAGAGCTCACCCCCAGGTTTTATGTGTTTCATGGCATGGGCAATTTATTTTTAGAGTGTTAATTCTCTGGAGAGAGAAAAAGACCAAACCAGAAGAGACCACCACTTACTCCAGCCATGAAGGACATTAACCTTAAGAGTTCCTGACCAGACTACAGCTTGTGGGGCTAAGTTTCCTTGAAATCTGAAGCTTGTTCTGTTTAAGAACTGATAGCAGAACAGTTCCACATGAAGGAAAGCTGAATAGATTTGTTAGTGCTGCTTGGCTGGTTTGGGTGTTTGTTTGGTCCCCATCCCCATCCGTCGTCCGTCCCCCCCCCCCCGCTTTTATATTTAATAACTATATTCCTATAGTGCACAGAAAATCATAGCAGGATAAATCTGTTGTCCAAAAAAACCATTTTTTGATAGTTTGGCAGTGCTATAGTTATGCACAAATATAAGCATTCAGGTAGAGTTGGTGGATTTATTATTTCTTCTCCTGGTACCATGATTTCTTTCAGCATAAAAAGACTGATTTTATTAAAAGAGGACTTCATTGTCATTCACATAACAAGCTACGCAGAATTAACAAACTCTGCTAAATCAAAAATTAAATTAATCAAAAGGGCAAAGGAATATATAGTATACAAGGTCTAATCCTACATCAGCAGCAACTGCACCTCCAGTGTCAGAGAACGCCAATCCAGAAAACAGAAGCTACGTGTTAAACCATTTACTAAAAGTACAGTGATTATTGCAGAGGTATTCAGTACTAATAGTGTCAGACAGCAATTTGTCTTCTTCACCAGTGACATTGTCGGAAACGGAAAGACAGTTTTAATTAATAAAACAGAATCTCTGGGGAGCTTGTGGAACAAATTAAAAAGATGCTTTAAAAAAAAAAAAACAACAAAAAACACCAAAAAAACCCCTCAACACATAAATGTTTCAGCACCTATTTGGCCCTACTTCCTTATGTAGCTGGCTTGGATAATTCTGCTCTTAGAGGTTTCTTTCATGCACGGTGTTTGGTCTTTTACTGGAGCCAGCAGCCATGTGATGCATGTGCCAGCTGTAAGATTCAGAGAACATAAAAACTGGAATCCTTCCTCCCCTGCTCCCCAACATTGTAAGTCTGTTGATCCTTATCGCTGGTCAAAACCAGTGATACTCAATCAAAAGTCACAGGCCAAGCAAGTCTTCTGTGATACTTCTGGATTTTTTGCTACTGTGTCTTTGTTCATGTCTTTGCAGATATGAACTCAAATTATTGTGGATAAGAATTAATCCCTTTTAGAAAGGCATGAATTTTTTGTCTTCTCTGTCACTTGAACAGTGGCAGAGCAGAATACAGCTCAAAATTTCTTTCTTCTATGGGTTATAGAGTTTTAGCTACTAAGTATTCGTCTATTACAGAGGTTGCCTGCTACTCCTGTTGAATCCTATGTTCCCCCACCAAACTGAAGTCAAATTTACAGACCTGTGATCTCCTAAAACCGGTTTAGCATAGCCTTAGGATATTGGAGGATCAAGCCATTAGAATTTATTACCACATCATCACAAGACAACACAAGAAAGCAAATTCAACTTTGTTAAGGCACACATACACAAAACCCATGAGACAGTAATGAGCTGTAACTCAGCCTCACTGTCCCTGAGGCTCATTTTGTACTGTGGGGAAATAGTCGTCCATCTATTTGGAATTCATTGAAAGATTAGGGCCAAAACACTCCACAGCCAAGACAAGGATGTTAATTCTATCCAGCTTTTATATATGACACAGACAGCAATCGTTTCTTTGGCCTTTACAAACAGGTCTGGCTGGAAAATGAAGAAAAATGATCTGGATGAAAAATGAAGAAAATTAGTTTCTGGCAACCATCTTACACTCATGAGATCTAGTTTACTTTGATAAAATTAAATTTTAAAGATCACCTCTTTCCAAAATGATGTTGTTCCTATGAAGGCAACGGACCTAGTGGGATGTCCTTGAAAGGACAAGACATATGGATAGGGGTAAAGATACATCTGTACGCTACATGAGACATTGTAAACATCTTTCAGTTTAATTATATATTTTACTGCAGATACTAAAACCAAAGATACTATGCAGAATATTAAGCCTACTGAATGAGAAGAACAATTCTATTTTAACCAATCATATGTTTTACATACTTTGTTTTGCTTTCTCCAGAAATGCTTGTAAAAACCATATTCCCCAGAAAGCTAACACCCACATATATATACATATAGCAGCTTTATCAGAGACTATATATCCTACCTGCCTAAAATTCTGACTGAACTAATTTTATTGATCTTGTACAATGAAATCTGGTGAGGTGAGACTTTAACTTCTGCCCTTCTACAATGTTTGGGCAGCAGACGAAAACGCAGAAGTAAGGAACAGTGTGCAGTGAATTACAAGAGACTACATTGCTGGTGAGAAAGCTAGATAGAGGTGATCCATCTTCCTCCCTTCCACATAGTCTACAGAAGTTTGCTGACTCCAAGCCCACGAGTACTGCACACATCCTAAACCTTTCAATAACTCAGTATGTAGCTCACAGGAAGGCCTTACTGAGGTTACTCATTAACTTGGTGTGTTCTACCCAGTCCTTTTAAAGAGTTCAGTCTGCCGCGTAAATGTACTTCTAACACAGCAATCTCAACAGGCTCCGCTCCACAAGCTGTGACAACTGCTCATTTCTATTCAAACGCTGCTTTGGCCAGATCGTGCAGCTGTTGGAAAACTCAACATAAAACAGATACCTAGATGTTGGAGCAGCAATAGAAATTCAGATTTTCACCACTTTGGTTGCACAGTTTAAGTGGTGACCATTACAATTTATTTTCTTATCTCCCCACTGTCCCAATGACCCTTGAGCTTAGAGAAGTCATTTAAGTGGCCCCAGTCCGATAACTACCTGTAACATCTGTAAGGCTTGAATCTTGGATGTTTTATCTCACCAACTATTAGGACATCGTAAGAAAAAGAGATACAAAGATCTCCTGTTTTTCAGAAAAGCAAGCAAGCAGCCAAACCCTCAAATCATTGGCAGCAATAACGTAAGAGTTCATTGTCAGGAGAGCATTCCACGCTAAGAATCTCAGGTGGAGAAAGGTATAACCAATAATGCAAAACCACATCCCTAGCGCTGTGTACAGAAATTTCCTGCCTATTGATTTTACTGTTCCAAGGGCTGAAGGGTGGGAGACATTAAACCATCGGGACATTCACAGTCCTGGCTTTCCCTTATCTGACCTTTCCTCTTCTTTTTTTAATTATCATTATTTTTAATGCTTGGATGGAGTATTAGTAATACTGTACTCTGATGCAAAAGGAAAAACTGTGGGAAAGATTACAAACTTCTCTCCAATGACTTTTTGCATTATGCTCTTGTTGCTTTACAGCCTGGAAAGGTACTGTAAATTAATTTGACGAAATCTCTGTTGCATAATGTGGAGAGAAAAGAAAAAAATATTTTGAAACCAATCAATCAATTAATAAATAAATAAAAGACACTTACCTATGCAGTGCAATTTTGTTTCCCCTTACCCCCCAAGACTGAAATGATACACAGAGTCAGGAGGATATTATAAAGCTACATGAGTATAAGAGAGCTAGTAGTATCAACCAAATAGTCTGTATTTCTTGAATAGTGATCAAATGTATTCATGAGTAAAAGCCTTGCTTCACTGAAGTAAGTAAGATCTTATAAACTAGGTCAAAATCTATCCACATTGACACACAGCAGCAATTTTCTAAGGCTGGATATGTCAATGCCTATCTTGATTTGTAAAACTTCAGGCAACCTTCTATGCATAAAGAGGTATCAAGGTCACTGCATGAACTGCAGAGTTCTCAGGAATCGAGTGACACAAGTAATACATTCCAGCAAAAGAATTTAAAAAGTTAAGCTAATAAATTTCAGTTACGTGAATTTGCCATTTTGACTTGTGCATATGGACAATATGATACGTATATTGTTACCAGAGTATAAAACAATATGTCTTCATTAATGTTGGACCCTTAATGCTTGAGGGGAAGTACATCTATAATAATCTGTTTATACTTATGTGTTTGTAAGGATGAACATACAAACAGGAAGTGAAAAGGGAAATTGCATCACTGTACTCCTGCTTACAGCCTAACGGGCTTGTCTCATCTCCCAGATTCTTCACTATTATTTTTCAGTACTCTCTGTTTTGCTGTATGCTTTCAATATTCTTCCTCTGCTGTTGCCTCACCTTCCTACCACCTGTCCTTCTTGTACAATAGAACGTCAGGTTATAAGAGTGTTTGTTCAGCTTCCACTTCATGTTACATCTTTGAGTGCTCAATAATTAAAAATGTTTTCTTTCTAGAAAATATGTCAAATAGGTTATAAGCAAAAAACCAGTGTGAACACCCTCCCAAACAATAACGTAGGCGGGATTCATCAGTATAAGCTTCCAGTACAAACATACACGGTAGAAGCAGAGTGTGCCTAATTTGTCCTTACTCACTAATCACCTGGAAAGAGTATAGGGTGGAGCAAGGAGAAAAAACATCAAAATGCTAAAGTCATTTACTGGCTGACATACTTTGATAAGTATATGTCCATTGCATTATTACAGAGAAAGGTCAGGAAGAATAAGAAGTGCACAAGCTGAAAAAAAAAATCAAATTCCATTACTTCAGGCAGTATATAATAATTATGGACATTTCAATAAAGCAAAGAAAGTGGAAGCTAAAGATTTTTTTCTTTGTGGAGAAAGAAACCCCACACATTCTTCTGTAGAACTGTAATTCCAGTTTAGGCTGCTTATGCATTCATAAACTGAGAATTTTCATACAAAGTGGAATTTTAATTGCTTTAGTATTTCCTGTGTTTAAAGGTATTCCAGTACATTTAAACAGAAATTTCATAAATAAAGAATTATATGCATTAACTGAATTTATTGGATATAATTGAAAGATAATTTGATTGCTATAATTATTATTTTTTTTAACATTTCCATGATAGCCAATTTAGCATTGAATTCTCTCTGAAAGAACTTTCTGATTTAAATAGTGCACATTTTGATAATTTTAAAACAAGTACTCATTAAGGTAATTTATCTAAGATTTTAATAAAATAAAAAGGACTATATCACTTTGATTTATGTTCATAGTGTTAATTGCCAATTGCATTCTGGCCATACCTGTAATGCAAGATTCATATCTATATTCAATAGCAAGCATATCCTGTAAAGCTGCCCACTCATTTCAGGCTTCTGTTCTGCTTCTGTCCCTGATGTTGCAGCTTGAACAGTAAAAATAAATGAAACACAACACATAAATTAAAAAAAACAACAACAAAGAAACACATAAGAATAGACAAAGGCACTATATGTTGCATTTGTAAACTGATGTGTATTTAATATTGACTTTATTAAAAAATAATGTTCTGACAGTAAACCATGCCATATCTCCTGCAAAGTCTTTCAAAAAATGAGCAAAATCAAAGTAGAAATACTGTGCATATAGTATCATGGTGATCCTAAACCCTCATGATTCATGTAGGGTAATGCTGGACAAGACCTTATACATAATGATGACATTATGTATACGAAGCTTGATTCTTCGATTCTTCCTCCTGATCTGGTGACCACCACTTTGAAGTCTTAAAAGTTCCTTTTGGTTACAAACAGCATTGAACAGTTTCACAGCCAGCAAACAACCCTTCATTTATGGATGTAGGTGGGAAAGCAGCAAATGACACAGTGGGTAATGTAATCCTAAATTCAGTGCCAGAACTAACAACTTCAGTTTAAAAAAAAACAACACCCACATGCCCACCCCCCAGAAAACCCAAACAAAAAAACCCACCCCTTAACACATACACATGGAGCATATTCAGAAAGAACTCCTAATGCCATTTAAGCACGTGTGAGCTTTGCTACTTAGAATTGCACAGGTTTACCGTCTTCCACATAATGGTTTTATTTGGTAACTTTCCTTGTCAATCAACAGAGGCTTATTTTATGCTGTGCTTCAGCTAAATTAAGAGTTGGAGAAATGTATTCCACTCTCGTACTACTTAAAACTGTAAGCAAAGCCAGTGGAAAGAAAAATTAATTTCTCCAGGAGTTAGTTGTTCAGCAGCTGAATGGCCTATAGCTGAAATGATAGCTGTCAATTTACATGCCTGTGTTGTTGGACATAGTACCAGTTTCTTTAAAGTGATGAAACTGATTGTAACCAATTTTCAGCTCCTATCACTCATATCTGGAGCTGCACTAGTATGCTCCTGGGCACCGGAGTGTAGCAAATACCTTGAAATAGTCAGAAAGCAAAAATATTTACTGAACTTATATGAAGAATTGGTCAAGCCATTGGTAATATTTCCATGAGATTAGGCCTTCATTTTTTATTAAAAAAAAAAAAACAACCAACTTTTAGGAGTTTATTAAAACAAACAATTATTTTTATTAACATTTAACACTATAAAATTGTAGTTGCTGCCTAATAAAAAATAAATGCTAAGATCTGTTTTAATATGCCTGCTAATTCGTCAGCATAGCAAGCAGGTAAAATGTTTGTGAATTTGTTCTGGGTTTGTTTTGTGTTTTTTTCTCTCCCCCACCATGCAAGCCAACTGAGGTCTGATTTACTTAAATACTCTGCTGTCTGTTGTGACTATCAAAATCTTGAAGTGCACTTCCAAAACATATTCAATTTCTGCATGTTCCCCCCCCCCCTTTTTTTTTTCTTTATACAGTTAAAGGTTACAGAAGCTGAAAAATACATCAAGAGAAACAAAAATAATTGACTTACTTATTCACTCAATATCTTGCTGAGAAAAATGCCCTAAAAGAATTACCTATCAGATTACTTTTTGTAAGTGCACAGAGTTCTGATCAGGTCTGTATCCGTATTGTGCTAACAGTTGTACAAACACCTGTTTATACCCTGAATAGACTAAAATCTGTTGTAACAGCAATACACACCAAGTGGTCGTAAACAAGCACAGGGAATGCAGAAGACAGGTAAGTAAGCTAGTAGAAGGAAGGACAAGCAGTAACTACATATGCTTGCATAGATGATACAGTCACATTTCTTATAATCCGTTATGATTAGAGGATACTAATATGCATCACCCACCCCTGCATGGAGGTAGCAGTTATCCTGTGGTTAGTTTTGCTTATGATTGCCACACACATAAGTATGGAAGACAGAGAAAAGGAAGGGATGTACAGTTGTGATATGTTTGCATGTGAAATTATACCATGGGGAAAAAAAAATATGTCTAGAATGATGGGGGGGGAAGGGGGGTTACCAAGTCAGAAGAAAATGCTCTAAAAAGTGGTGTTAGCACTACTGCGTGTCTGATGAGATGTGTAAGTGGGTGAACAGGCCAGAAAACTCTGGAGCCAGAGGCTACAGAAATGAGGCAAAAGGACTCAATAAAAAATATAGATGCCAAGCAGGGATGCAAAGATTGCTCCTGGGAACCAGAAAATGAGGTAGCATGTAAGGCTGAAGCAGGGGCTTGAGCATGAAGGCCAAAATTTTTTCAGGCTGTGGAGAAACCCCTGTTTAAGCAAAACTTTCAGCTGTGCTGGCAAACTGTTGCTCACCAAGACCACACCCTTTTAGACTTGGTTTCCGATCTCCTTGAAGAGTTCTGGGATAGTGTAAGCCAGTGGCTGGCAGGTATCTTGATTCAGAGTAATGCATGTGTCCCCCATATAAGCAATATCATGGCCATTACCCAGAGCTCTTTGCACAACGTGAATTATTTTTTTAAAAAATCACTTAAAAGTAACTGTGAACTACAAGAAAAAAGGCGTAACAACATACTAACCCCATCATTAAAGATTATGCCTAATGACAAAAATCAACAAAGATATAGTTGGCACCTCCAGCAGTGACTCTGCCCAGTAGCAGTACATCCTGAGGAGCTCTTAGAGCTCTGTCTTTGCAGAAAGGGAGCACACAAAAAAAAGGTACTCCAGCTACCCAAAGCGATTGCTTTTAATGACCTACCCCACTTAGCATGAGAGAACAGACTCTGCAAGCCCTTGTACCTCTGTAATGGGGAACAGAAATACCACATGTTAACATAAGTAATTTCCACTTGGCTCCGACTCCCCGCTCAAACTTAAGAGATTGGTAATCAAGTATATTCAAGCACGTACTACAGGATTAGTACACACTTGATTTTGAAAAGGTGCTTTCCTTTCTTTACAGATACCTTAAACCAGCAATTTTAATTAACATTGCATAATTTCACAAACAAAAGACTGTAAGTGATTTGCCAAGGTTGATATAAACTTTTCAACAGTTAGAGCACTTCAAGATTTATAACCCTTAGCTTGTCACAAACTTTGCATCAAATCCAAACTCCTGAGAGTCACTTCAAAAGACAATACAGCTGTTCCTGCCCTTCTTCTCACTTTTTCCACACAGACACAGGCTTTGGCAGCACTGGCAGCCATGCCTATCTGCACATGCTGTGAATGACAGCTAGAAAGGGAGGAAAAAAGTTTATCGTCTAGAAAATTAGGTGTTTTTGGATGGGTTAGTATTTTCATTTACAAAAGATCATTTGATAGTTTACACATATCATCTGTAGAAGGGTGTTAATTAGACTAACTTTGTGGCTAAGATGAACACACAAGATCCCTGCACACATCTCTAAATATACACCAAAATTCTTAACTTGACATCTATTGCTCCTCCTCTCTTTATTTTTGTTATAAGTAACAATCACAAGTAATATGCAGCACATGCAACTGACAAGTCAACTCCTACAGTGTATAATTTATTCCTATAATAATAATTGTCTAAATCATAATTGCCAGCACTGAAACATACAGTAATGATGCCTTGTTACCTAATCAGTATACTGGAGGAATTTTTTCTGCTCTCCTGGTGACAGTGAAAAACAATGCATTTAACACACTCTTTATTAATAAAGAGTAGTTCATTCTTTTAATTTTTCTGTGTTTAATACAGTACAAACATCAATACTGTGCACGTATAACAAACACACAAGTAACTCAAAGTACATTGAAAACACAGGTTTGGATAATTATTCTTTAACAAGTTTATTGATTGCAGTAGATAGCTTCAGCTAATTACCAGAAGAAGAAGGCCCATGGCAGAACAGAAGAAAGGATAAAAAAAAAAAAAAAAAAAAAAAAAAAAAGTGCCTTAAAATTCTGCTTTCAGTGTTGCTGCATAAAAGTTTAATAGTATAAATTGCTTCAACCCACATGCATTGGTATGTCTCAGCTTAAGGAAAAAGAAATGCTTCTATCCAAGCCTTACTTTTTGCAGTCATTTCTAAAATGAAATGGAAACTTACTTCATTAATCTTGCAACAGGTGCAAAGATTGAAACCCAGCTACTACAGGCATCAGCCCCTGTGAAAATACTGTAACACTGCAGAAGAAAGATTCTTTCTTGTTCTTTGGGGAATGCTGGCCTACTTCTCAAATGTTTTGTGCAGACATTTCATTTTTTTGCTAAACCAAGGGGTCCACACTGTTTCTATTCAAACAAATAATGGATAATTTTAAGTAGGTTATTTGCAATAATATAGCACTCATTTATACAGCTATGAGTGGGACTAACATTTGGACACAGGCAGGCAAAAAAGGAAGGGAGATCTATACCCACTTTTCTTAATGTTGAAAGTAGAGACAAAATTATATGGTGATCCAGGCCTCTATGAAGAGGGAATAAGGACTAAGAAATGAAGAATAAAACTTTGAAGACAGCATAAACATGGACTAAGAAATATAGTGGAGAATCTTAAGGTCTGCATTTTCCTCTTATTGATGGACAGATATCTAGGCCCCCTTGGAACAGATGGCTGCATCTCAATTTTTCATCCCTGTGAACCAGGAGTTGTCAGTCTCTGATACCAACAAGTAGCAAGCAGATAGAGAGGAGAGTACTGAAGTCCAAGAAAGAAGTAGTCTAAGGGCAATCAATAGAGACCTCAGGGCCTTGGGGTGACTGGTAGGGGATTAGGAGCTCAGGCAGTGTTTTTGTTTATCCTGCCAGTTGCAGGAAGCGATGGTGCGAGTAATCGGAAGATCGCACAGAACAATACCTGGCTCCAGGCCTGGTGTCACAGGCTGTTTGGGTTTTTTTGATCATGGGACAGTTTACACCGCACCAGGCCTGCTGGCAACAGATGGGGTTCAGCTGTCTCAAAGGGGAAAAAGGATTCTAGGTCAGGAGTTAGCAGGGCTCATTGATAGAGCTTTAAACTAAATTTGAACAGGGAAGAGGAAAAAAAACCAGGCTTGCTAGAGATGAGCCTGGAGACATCATGCCAGTGCTGGAGGCGAGATGGATAGAACAACTGAAATCCATCTACACCAATGCCCAAAGGATGGGCAACAAAGAGGAGCAGCTGGAAGCCATTGTGCAGCATGAAAACTATGACATAGTCACCATCACGGAAACATGGTGAGATAACTTGCATGACTGGAGTGCTGCAATGGATGGCTACAAACTTTCGAAAAGGGACAGGCAAGGAAGAAGAGCCGGTGGGGTAGCTCTGTATGTTAGGGAATTTTGACTGTCTAAAGCTTAATGCTGGTAACAAGAAGGTCAAAAGCTTATGAGTAAGGATCATGGGGAGGGCCAACAAGGCAGATATCCTGGTGGGAGTCTATAATAGACCACCCAAGCAGGATGAAGAGGCAGATGAAATATTCTACAAGCAACTGGAAGAAGTCTCATGATCGCTAGTCCTCATTGAGGACTTCATTTTACCATGTCTGCTGGAAATAAAACACAGTGGAAACAGTCTAGGAGGTTCCTGGAGTGTGTGGAAGATGGCTTCCTGACACAGCTGGTCAGTGAGCCAGCCAGGAGAGATGGACCTGCTGGACCTGCTGTTTACAAACTGGGAAAGACTGGTGGGTGGTGTGGTGGTCAGAGGATGTCTTGGACATAGTGGCCATGGATAGAGTTTTCAATTCTTGGAGAAGTAAGGAGGGCAGCCAGCAAAAGCGCTATCTTGGACTTACAGAGGGCAGGCTTTGGCCTTTCTAGGAGATTGGTTAACAAACTCCCTTGGGAGATAGTTCTGAAGGGCAAATGAGTCCAGGAAAGGATGGACATATTTCAAGAAGGAAATTTTAAAAGCTCAGAAACAGGCTATCCCCATGTGCCAAAAGGCAAACAACAGGGAAGGAGACGGGCCTAGCTGAACAGAGAGCTTTGGCTGGAACTAAGGGAAAAAAAGTGAATTTACCACCTTTGGAAGAAGAGACAGGCAACTCTGGAGGACTATAAGGATGTTGTTAGGTTACACAGGGAGAAAACTGGAAAAGTAAAAGCCCAGATAGAACTTAAACTGGCTGTTGTATTAAAAGATAACAAAAAAATGTTTTTACAAATACATTAGAAACAAAAGGAGGGCCAATGAGAATCTGCATGTTTTATTGGATGCAGGGGGGGAACACTGCCACAAAGGACAAGGTAAAGGCTGAAGGTACTTAATGCCTTCTTTGCCTCAGTCTTTCAACAGTCACACCAGTTAACCTCAGGGTACTCAGGCCTCTGAGATGGAAGACAGGGACAAGGAGGAGCAGAATGAAGTCCCCACAGTCCAGGAGGAAACAGTCAGTGACCCGCTGCACCACTTGGATACGCACAAGTCTATGGGGCCAGATGGGACCCACGGAAGGGTACTAAGAGAGCTGGCAGAGGAACTTGCCAAGACACTCTCCATCATTTATCAACAGTTCTGACTAACTGGGGATGTCTCAGAAGACTGGAGGTTAGCCAATGTGACACCCATCTACAAGTAGGGCAGGAGCTACAGGCTTGTCTCAGCACTGGGGAAGATTATGGAGCAGATCACCCAGAGTGCCATCAAGCGGTGCATGCAGGACAACCAGGGGATCAGGACCAGCCAGCATGGGTTTATGAAAGGCAAATCTGTTTGAAAAACCTGATCTTCTATGACAAGGAGACCCATCTAGTGGATGAGGGAAAGGCTGTGGATCTTGTCTACCCTGACCTTAGTAAACTCTTTGACACTGTATCTTGAATCGTCCTCCTGGAGAAACTGCCTACTCATAGCTTGTACAGGTATAGTCTATGATGGGTGAAAAGCTGTCTGAATGGCCAAGCCCAAAGAGTGGTAGTAAACAGAGTTACATCCAGCTGGCGGCTGGTCACAAGTGGTGTCCCCAGGGCTCAGTGCTGGGGCCAGTCCTGTTTATCAATGATCCGGACAAGGGAATCAAGTGCACCCTCAGTCAGTTTGCAGATGACACTTAGTTGGAGGGGAGTGTTGATCTTCTTGAGGGCAGGAAAGCTCTGCAGAGGGATCTGGACATGCTGGAACAATGAGCTGAAGCCAAATGTACAGGATTCTACAAAGCTCAGTGCTGGGTCCTGCAGTTGGGTCACAACCACCCCACAGAGCGTTACGGGCTTGGGGCAGAGTAGCTAGAAAGCTGCCTGGCCAAAAAAGACCCGGTTGTGCATGTTGACAGTCAGCTGAATATGAGCCATCAGTGTGCCCAGGTGGCCAAGGCCAATAGCATCCTGGCCTGCATCCAAAACAGTGTGGCCAGCAAGACAAGGGAAGAGAGAGGCCCCCTTCCTCACCACTGGAGGGACCACACCTTGAATAACATGTTCAGTTTGGGGCCCTTCACTAAAAGAAAGCCACTGAGGTGCTGCAGCATGTCATAAGAAGGGTAATTAAGGTGGGGAAAGGTTTAGAGAACAAGGCTTATGAGAAGCAGCGGAGGGAACTGGGGTTGTTTAATCTGGAGAGGAGCAGGCTCAGGGGAGACCTTATTGATCTCTACAACTGCCTGAAGGAGGCTGTACAGAGGTGGGGGTTGGTCTCTTCTCCCAGGTAACAAGCAACAGGACAGAGGGAAAAGGCCTCAAGTTGTACTAGGAGAGGTATAGATTGGACATTAGGGAAAAAATAAAATGTCAAGCATTGGAACAAGCTACTGAGGGAGGGCCGTGGAATCACCATCTCTGGAGGTGTTTAAAAAATGTGTAGGTGTGGTACTTAGGGACATGGTTTAGTGATGGATTTGGCAGCCCTGCATTAATGGTTGGCCTTGACGATCTCAAAGATATTTTCCAACCTAAATGATTCTATGATTTTATGACTGCAAAAATAGCATAGCTTCCAGTGGCTTTTCATGTAGACTGAGGTCTAAGGATTGCCCAGAACAAAGGGCATTTCTTTTTTTGTGTTGAGAAAGTCTTGATAGTTTTAATTTCCATTATCTGTTTTATATTTTTTCAATGCATCCAGATTTTGGCCATCCACAATATTCTAGAGCAACAACTTGTATCAGCTTCACATTGAATAATCTGAAAAAGTACTCCCTTTGGTTTTTCCTAATTTACAAATTTGCTTAATTACCTACAAATCTCCATTCAGCACCTATATATCTGTACTGTAAAACTTATTTCTAACACTATTACCTCTTTTTTTAGTACTCATGATTTTAGTAATCCTCTATTTTTGCAGTCCCCTATGTTTAATTCCTTCCTCAGTCATCTTTCATTTCCAGCCTACTTCACAGAAAAGATACTTACCAAGTACTTTTTTCCCATTCTACAGCTTCCTTACCCATATGCACATAATCCATCTAAATCTATAATTTCACTTATCTATCATTAAACCTCCAGAACATTCAGATTAGTTGCAAGAAATCCCTGAAGATGACTACCGGCTCAGCCCTTGGCCCAACATACACAAAGCATCTGTGAAAAGAAGCTAATGAACCTCTCATGAGGGGGAATACACCATTTTATACTGATCATATACAAGTAACTAAGCCTAAGGGCATAGTCCTCCCAGGTGTTTTATATCACGTTGTGCTTCGCCAAGCTGCTGTATTTCCCCTCGCCCGCTGTACTGGAATGCCTCACAGAGAAGTTGCTGATTTGCTTACAGATACTTTCTATTAACTTCAAGAGGCACATGAATTAAAATTGTAATGACCTATTGCCACTGTCTTTCTATTTCCTACCCACGTTGAGTTTTATTGAAATACATGTCCTGAAAAGGATATCACTGGACAACTAAATCTCTAACAGTGAAAGCTGTTATAGGGATTCTGTCTGGGTGTATTTGCCAAGTATGGCAGAGAATTTCCAGAGGGAGGTTTTGGCCTGTTTTGGGGAGCAAGGGGCAAGGCTCTAGGCCAGCTGAGAGTCAGCTTGAGGCAACTGAAACCACTACCTCAAAGCGCTTTCTGAAGGCTACCTTGAATATCGATTATTTCTTTCAGGCTTTCAGAGAGGGATGACCTTTTTAAGGTATCACTACCATGATTTAGCTGGTAATCTGTTAATTTAAAGTAAAGCAAAAGTAAACCTACCCCCAAAATATTTAGAACACAACAGACATATTTCTGTTTTTTCTTCCCATCTAGTGCTTTCAGAATAGGATGGGAACAACCCTAATACAACCCAGAATTCCAAATATAGAAAAACAACTCCAAAAAATTCAAACAGAGAGAAGGAAAAAATATAATCATGCGATTTAACGATGAAATCATATAAACAGTAGTAATGAATGGCAACACTGGCTTCCATTCACTAAGCTGCTGTGCAGCTCTGCAACCCAGTAAAGTTGATGCCACTGCTAGCAACAGATCAAATGCTTTGCACTAACTCTACAAGGCCTCAAGACAGGGACTTGTCAGCTTCTGTCTAGACTTGCTGTAGGCTTGCATAGAGCATTATTTTAGCAGAGTAAGCTGTAACAGCAACTGTCTAATTAACAGGTAACTGCTACCTGACCTAATTTGGCATGGCCTAGTACAATGGTGTGTGGAAACCCTACTGTTACTAGAATTTTGATGTATTTTTATAACTAATGGAAACTATTAGTGAGTTGTTATTCTGCATATAGCAAGCTCTCTATGAATCTAGCGTAAAAATGCTAGATCGCAGGCATGAAATGATAGCAGAAGCCTTCAAATTACAGATGGAAGACCCAGGACTGATGAAAAATGTTTGGTAGTCAATTACTGGTCACTAAAGGATATAATCTTGGGAGCTGGATCATAAGAGAAAAAAGAACAAGCATCCAGCATTTGTAAAACATACCATCTAGGATGTAATGTGGGACTGTAAATGAGTGGAAGAGCAAGGTGTCCAGCACATTACAACAAGGTATTAAATCACCCGCAAAGGAACCCTATAGTGAGGGGGAAAGAAAGCATTTACAATATACTTGTCCCAGTAAAGGAGTTAAGATGCTGATGACTCATTTCAACCCACTCTTACATTGATTCCTGCTTGAGCACGACTGAAGATGTTGAGGTCCCAGAAAGAAACTGCAAGGTAAGTATAACATCAGAGCAAGCAGGAATATACTAGGAAGTGTATGTAACAATTATTTAATGTATCATTATTGAGACTTTCTATGTAATATCATTCTTCAACTTTATTTGTATGTAATAGAGCTCAATAATAATAATAATAATAACTATTTGATGAGACTGCTAAGTTTTCAGTTAGACTAACAATAAACTTGCTTTACACATAAGGTGTGGGGTTTTGGTCCATATAAACTGCAAAGACTGTAATGCTAAATTCTTTAAAACAGATTGGTAGAGATAACCTTGATTTAGAAGCAACAACTGCTAGCAACTTTAACAGTATCTCCCATCCTTCCAAAAGGATTGTCTATTTTCCCTTTCTTCTCTACCTTTTTAATAATTTAAAGTGTCTTACAAGTATATTAAACAAATCAGAACAGTAGGAGTTGTGACCCCCTCTCCCAACCACTAAACGCTTCATTGGTCTGTACAAAGCTTTCTGCTATTAATTTTCTTTGGGCATTAGTCTCTTTGGGATGCATTTGTCTTGAAGCTGAGCCATCAGCTAAAGCAGTTTCATTTTAGCTAGAGCATCTCATATGGAACCAAATATCAGAACACTCAATGCTTCAATCCCAATGAAAAACAATGGAAAAAAAAAATATCATTATAGACAAGGGATACATTCAATTGTCAGGATAGCTGTCGGCTACCACACATCTATACTATGACTAAGCTATGCAATATTCTTATTTTAATAGCATTATAGAGATGTTCTGATAAACACTGCATGTATCTAACAATCATTTAACAAATTCAAAACTAGACACAAAAGTATATTTTTATTTTTTAGCCTTGTTTATACACATTTTGCTGCTGTTATTCTGAACTTAGTCACATCTTGAGTAAGTGCAGTGAGAGATTTATGAGAACAATGCAAAATATAACTCGCTTCTGCTCATTGGGTACCCACTGTAGGGATAAACTGAAGCCATCTGTTTGTTACTATTCCCACCATCATGAGACCACATACATACTTTATTGTTTCCTATGTACAAAAGCACAAAATTATCAGACATACTGCAGCAACAGTTTGTGCTTAGTGGAAGATCAGGCAAGCAGGCACAGAAAATCTCTATTAGAACAGGGCATGTCTGAGACCAGCACTGGAGCAAAATAAGCACTGTTGTGTAGTCTACGCCCTACCTGGCATGTGCAATGAAAAGGCCCCTCATTTTTCATCAGTGTCTTAATCTTCGCAAGTGTAATTACAGCATTCCTCAGAAATGGTAAATACAAATTATACACTGTTCTGCAAGACAAAGATAAGCTGGTTTTTTATGTTTCAACAAAAATGAATGTATGATTGGAATAAAAAGATATTTACCCCAGCTTAAATATTAGCATTATATAACAACTTTTAAAATACCTGCACTGAAATTGAATGTTTGTCAGCTCAGCATCCTCAACAATCATCTTACAAAACAATAGTGGAGACAAAAAAAAATGCTTTCCTCTTTGTTACAATACTCTTGCAAGGCTATGAAAGATCAGCCAGAAATCATTTCTACCATTTGGTTTTCCTTATAGTGTATCCTTTGGACACAGAAAATTATTTAAACTGCACCTGTGTGATATAATTTCCCATCCCACAACCAATATCTTGATAAAGTTTTCACTGCGATTTGGAAGTGTGTATTAAAGACAAATAACCAATAGCAATCTATTTACTAGATCAATTATTTTAATAATTCACCTCATATGTTCTTGGTTAATTACTGACTTCTATACTGCTGTGTAATTGAAACAATAAAGAAAAAAAATAATAAAAACCAGAGCGTCTGAAATTGCTGTGCTAGAAATTGTAAGCCTTTGTACTCCAGACAGAGCAGTCTTTTGCTTTACGGTTGTTTGGTAACAGCATGAGTTCACTATTTCAGACCCAGCTAGCAAGTGAGGAACTTCTGAATTTGAAACTCAGGAGTGTCACGCTTCCTTCCAGGTTTATTTAAATGGAGATTTGCCACAGTTTACAGTTTATAAACTAAATCCCAAGAAGTCCTACCTAATCCTCATTTTTTTCTCCTATAGCTAGCAAAACAAGTTTAAGTCGTGGTAATATGGTTACAATCTACTTGTATATACTGTTTATCACAACAAATAGCATTTATAACAATGCATGGAGCAAGAAAAATATATTTTGCTGTAGTTTTAAATGTTTATTCTTCCTGAAACAGGAAGTAATTTACTCTGCCTTGCAAAACATTTAATCCTTTTTACCATTCAGATCCAACAGGATTTAAGGATGTACAGCATCTCATGGGGCAGGACCTGAGAGCATTCCAGGAAAAACCCTATCTTAACCAGCTTTACAGCCACAGCAGGGCTCCACTTCTGGAATTATTTTATCTGTTATTTTTAGAACTAGTAATTACTCATTTTATCATACTTATTTCTAAAAACTGGCAAAGAAAACTGATAAGTGTATGAAATAGTCTAAGAAACATTAAGAGAGGGATATGATTGCTTCCTCTTAGTTTCTCATAGTGTAACACAGTAGGATTGCTTTGTACAAAGGACATAATTTCTTCACATCCCCTAGTTCAAACTGCCAGAGCTACATATACTTTATTTGGCCTTGATATACTTATTCCTTCTTACTATGCACATTAAAGGCTTTGCAAGTTTTTGGGTTTTTTTTGTTTGGTTGGTTGGGTTTTTTGGATGTAGCTACATTGGCAAGGGAAATGGGACTTTTTAAAATAACACCATCCAATTAAAAAAAAATAAAATCAATCTATCTGTAGGTTTGCTGTATTTGATAGGAACCACCTACTGTGCACCTCCTGTTTAAAACCTTTGGTACAGATGTTAGTTATCTCTCTCTGTTGTGTGTAGTTTTACACAATATTATTTTTGAATTTAGTACTTACTTTTGTATTCAGTTTTCTAAACCATAGCATTGAGTACGTTTAATTTGTCTTTATTTTCGTTCTACTAAGAAACAGGTGCTTAGTAGACACAGGCTGTTGCACAAGGAGGGGAAAGGAGGACAGTCAAATTAGTTTTAGCTCCCTTGTTGAACTGAACAACAGAAAAAAAGAACCAAGCTAAAATATGGAGAAAAATCAAAGTAAAAATCCTAGTGTAACCTCAGTAAATCAGCAGGTGCTTAATTGCTTAAAAAAAATTAGAAGGTGACAGGTTTACACTAGACTTTCCCAGCATGGCACAGAAGTTTGAAGAACACCTTGATCAAATCTCGTGTTGGGAAGGCCAGCCTTAAAAGGGAGTGTTACAGTCTGAGCAGATGCAACAGGAATACACAATCCCTACTCTTTCAAAACGTAGTTTGCTGTAGCAGATGCACACTGCTGCATCTCCATCCCAAAAAGATTATCACGTAACAGCCTGACTAGCCTGAGGCCTGGACCTTGCACCGTATCTGCTACTGGGAAGGCAGTTTGAGAGGGGTGCGTGATCGAGGAGAGTAGAAGAGATCGATCTGTCCACAACAGGATTGTGCTCTACTGTTTGTCTTAGAACACTGTACTGTGCTTGGACTAATTTATAAGAGTTAGGAATAAATATCTAGAACTAACACATTTCCAGCCATTCATTCATCAATTCCTAAACAGTTCATATGAAAAGAACTCAAGACACACTGTTCACTGTACTTGAGTTATTGCAGATTTTGAAGTAGAAATCTGCTTCTTTTGAGAAAAATCTGTTTGAGTAAGAAGACTTTTCATTCCACCTTCCTGGTGTACTTGCTCATCACATTAAAATTACTATATTTTACATAGAAAGCCAAAAACAAAGCATAAAAGATATTTACATAATACCTTACCTAACAAGCTCCTTTTGAGAAATGAGAATATTAAAATTTAAAAAGTACAGTCACAGCAAGTGGTAGGCGAGCAACAAAGATAAATCAAATCCTATTTCTTGCCATGCTGTGAAAAGACGGCTGGCTTTTAATCATCATGATGTGCCATATGTAAATTCCATCAAAGAAGAAGTTTGGTAAATGTTATATTTCATAACCACAGGGAAGGAAGCTATTTATAAACATCAATTAAATGATATAATATAGTCTAAAACCATTAATAAAAACCCCCTATTAATCTAGGTAGACATTACTCTCTTATGGAATAATTTTTGAAATATACTTTTCATATGCATATTTAACTAAGGAAATATTATATTTCTTTCTACTCAAGGTCATTCTAACCTGTGTTATAGGTTCTTTGATACAAGTAAGCAAATTGCTCCCCAAACCAATAGTGCACAAAGCACTCATAAACTGAGAATCCCTTTCTCAAAAAAAGCAAAGATTGTTTCAGTCAGCACCTGTGTTTTATATGTGGTCAGAAATCTATATATGTTCATATGAAGTTTAAATGCTAATTCATGTTGTGCTTTGTCAGTCTCAGGAAACATTTGGAGATCAAAATGTCTTAAATCAGAGGTAAGTAGTGACGCCTAACACCATAAGAAATCTATTAGCAAGCCTCCGATGAAGTAAAGAAACAATAACAATTACAATACTGTTATAGTAGAATTGAATATCGCTTGCATTAGAAGACAGCAAGCTAATTTGAAAACATTAAAAATCATTGTATTTCACAGAATTCTTAGGAAGGCTGCAATCATCTATGTCATAGTAAGTAAAGCTTTGGCATAAAAAAAGTTTATCTGCCCAGACTCAAGCGAGACAAGATCTTTAAGCCCTAAATACAGGACTAACACTTCTTTCACAGAAAAGAAGCTCAGATCAACAGATTTCAAACATTCTGCAGCAAAGTATGAGGTATGGCTAAAGACAGCTGGGAGAAGCCTTCTTGTAGTAATGGAACTGACAGGATGCCCCAGGGAACACAGGAGGATAGCGTACTTTATATCTAATGAAGGTATGAAGGAAGGAATGCATTTCAGAAACAAAATTTCTAAAAGCCTACAGCAAAGCATACCCTTACAAAAATCCTAAAACAAACAGCTACCCACCCCACCCTCCAAAAATCCCCAAATGAAATTTCAAAATATTCTGTATTTCATTTATATTTTGGTTCTGCCTATACAGAAAATCAAATCTAGTTTACAGTCTCACCAGAAAATTTAGAGAACTCTGTATTTGTTTTCCATGACACATTTAAAACCAAAGGTTTTATTCTAATGAGTTTTGTGAAGGGAGAAAAAATATCTCCTTATTTTCAGCATACTCATCAATGTCTGTGTGCTTAAACTGAGACCTGTCACATTTGCCTTATGATTAGGAGAAATTTAATGCTTCACCTCTTCTTAATGTTTGGTTTTTTGTTATAACTGGTGTGTAGATTGAATGGCAGGTGACATTTCATAAGATTTAAATAAGGTAAGAAAATAATCAAATTAATATATTCCTTTTCAAAGTATAATGAGTAATTTGCATTTGAGTCTGTAAATATAAAATGAACTCACTTAACAGCACATAATGAACTGCATTTCTTACATTTTTTCTAATATATGGATATATATATATACACACAAACCCATAACAGAGACAGCTTTTAAAACCTTGAAGCCCTGGCTAATTTACATAGCAGTTTGGATTGAGGAAGTGATAATGCCTACCCCCTCTATGGATCACAGCATGTAAGGCTCCGCACTGCAACATTCCATAGGGGACCGACGGAGTTACTTATATACCAGCTGCAAAAGCAGCCTCTCATCTGTCCTTCTAGAAAATACACTTACAATGTCAAAACTATATTGCAAGGGTAAGCTCCAGGTCTGATTCTGTAAAAGGAGTTAAGCAGATCCTTATTCACACATGGAATGCCACAAAAATCATTGAAAACCTGGTGAAGGGAACGGGATCTTATCCCTTAGACTCTCTGCAGAACTGTAGCCTTACTGAAATGTAAGGCAACCATGACACAGAGCTCCACATAGAAAAGTGAGATGGCAAATTAAAACATCTACCAGGACTGATAAGAACTGACAAAACGCTTTGCAGGCTGCATTAAAAAAAAAACACAGGAAAGTAGTACTTAATATTAAACAGTAGGTAATTCAAGGCTATGGGTTAATTTCTATTTAACAATGTTGCCAGTGTATGCAAAAATACAGTGAAACAAAATAAGCTGATTTGTTTAGTTAATAATTGAAAATATATTCGCCCACTATTGATTTACAGTCAACGGGACTCACCTGCTCTAATTTGTAACTTCTGCCTCTGTCTATAGAAGAAAGGACAGTCTTTTATTTATGAACTGAAGAGATCTAGGACTTATTAAAGATGCAACATAAAGATGGAAAATAGGAATGCTAGCATATGGTATGAATTCACATAAACACAGCAATTTCAGCCAGCTGGAGCTGAGGTATAATGCTAACTGCACAGGTTTGGCTTTGCACAAAAGAATCAAGAATTATTGGTATTTTAGTTCACATAGGTGCACAATTTATAAAAATTCAAAATTTAAGCCACAGAAAGGAAAAGAAAATGAGTAAGGAGCTATCAAGTACTACCGAAAGGCATCAATGTAAATGTAAACAAAACTTGCACGCTTTAGGCAGAGGAATAGTAGGCGTTACGTACAACTGCAGGCTACCTGCAGGAAAACCTGGACTATCACCATTACTTGTAGATCTGACAAAACAAACAAAAAAAAATCGTTATTTTCTGCACTTTATATGGTAGCAATTGCATACACAACTCCTTGTGCATACACTCTATAATAACAGGCTGCTTAAACCCAAGACCTGAGTCTATACTACAGTTCACCCTACTAATCCCCCACTTGAAACAGTAGCAAAGCTCGCTTCCCTCCTGGTGGCAGAAGGAGTTTTAGCCTGTAGCTCCCATTTCTAAGTATACCAGGGACACCACTGGTTTAGCACTATGAAGACTCACCAAACTCACAGTATGAATATATTCTCCTTAAGGATAAGTATTTGACATCCTGTGTCAAACAAGGCAGAGGACTGGCAAACACCAAGTGACTCCTTACTCCATTCTAAAATTTACCTGATGATACTGCACCATTACATAGACACACGGGTCAGTGCAGGAAGAAAAGACTTCAAACCCCTTATGTCAGCCTGCCATTCTTTTAGATTTGTTCAAAATTTGCTGAGATATGCTAGGGAATGCATTTGGAAGTGTAATTTGGAAATGCTTCCCAATGTAACCACTAGTGCAAACAGATCCTCTCTCAAGAATGGTTACAGGAAATGGGACCAAAATCAGTCTCCCACACAGACCTGCTTTGTAAGGGTAATTTATGGGTGTATATCTAAGCATAAATATATGTACGCATACACACACATATGTATGAGATCATTCAACAGTTAAAATAATCTTTGAAAATAGTAACTGAGGGTACTAGCGTTGAGGAATTTGCTTATCCATTTGAGCCAGCCTGCCAGTTACTGCTTGAGCTCTTACAGACGGTTTCTGCTTGGAGAGGAAGCTAAGGAAGTCTTCACTGGTACAGAAACCATTCCTATTTACAGAGAACTTATTAAAAAGTATTTCCTGATTTCAACAGGAATCTTAGACTTGGTCTTGACAAAGCATGCACCTATTAGGAAATATCAATTTATACAGTTATTTTAACCTGGTTACAGTAATATCAGAGTGTTTCTGAGACACTTTGCAGGCTTCTTTTGCTAGGCCTTTTCTATTTCTTTTGAAAAAATTATATTCCTCTGTTAACATCTCCCTCTACATTTCCATACAACCTCACTATTATCTCCAAGTTGCATTTTCTACAGTGCCTATTATTTCAGCTCTCTCTTCTACAGTGAAGCTCAATTTCATTTCAGGTTTCTTTTCAGCAAGGGATGACTGGCTCTATCTTCAAGGAGGTATGAGGAATGTTTATTCTTTGCCTGTGTCTTTACTACTTCCATGCAGTTCCTACAGAACTCACAACTTTTCATGCTGCTTGCTCTCAGAGAGTTGTCCTTGAAGACTTCAAATTCCTCTCATTTTTAAGGATTGCTATTCCACACACTTGTCTCTGAAAGCCGAAATATTTCCTATTGTTATTTTAATTCCTACAAGAGATATACAGCAACTCAAGTATATCTCTATTAATCGCATGGGAAAAGACATTTGGTGCAAAGAAGTGAGAATAAACAGTAAGGACTGGGAGAAAAATAGTTACATGTCAGCACAGTGGGGATAGAAGCTACAACTCTATTAAACTCTTAATAGAAGTATTTAAATCAAAATACCCTTTTGAGTGAAATTCTGTACTAATTTATGTTGCCTTAGACATCCCTTGCCTCCTTTCTCTCATCCTACCAAGGAACCCTGGGAAACATTTCAACCTCCTGCAGTGTAGTCAGCAATCCATCCCATGACTGATTGACCCGTATCAGCACTGAAGCAGACCCTGTGGGTCAGTAGCGTACAGCAAGGGGAATGATGAGGCACTGAATCTGCGCTTGATAGGCGGACAAGAAAAAAGATAACAGACAGGATAAGGTGGATAATAGGCTCAACTTCTGTCACTTCCTCTTGTGAAGATTCTCAAATCAAAATATTGTTAAGCATTCTTTTCCATTAATTAAATGGGAGCTGAGGGGATATATAACCTGTCAAGGTCTGAAGAGCTCAACCTCCAACACTTTCTTCAACAGAAAAGTCTCACAGAGAAAATGAAGTAAACATTTTTCTTAAACAAAATCACGATTTCTTCCTCACCTCCTTCCTCACAATAACAGACATGCACACAGGGGGTGTTCAGAAGTACTACCTCTCCTGGATACTTAAAAAAGTACTTTAGACCTACAGTGAAAAACAAAGAGCCCTCAAGAAAAAACAGCATTTATTTCCATTAGAGGACTTTTCACTACAGTACTCACTTTGTTTTACTTAAGAGACGCTAAATCTACTATTATCAAGTCACATCATTTTCCCAGAGAAGAAAGTTGCTGCTTAAACTACATGCATCTATGTTTCTTTGATTGTTCACGTTCAGTTTACTTTTATCATTAACATCTGGTGCCAGCCTTAACACAGAAATAAATGCCTTAATGGATGACAGTTGAATGTTATTATAAAAGCAAAGCATTCAGTTGTATGAAAAAGGAGTTTTCGAATTGCCATGCACACTTCAGAGCAGGACAGAGTACCCAGCTTGTTATAAAATGCCACTTTTTCAGGTTACAGGTCAGTATTTGTCAAAGGCCAGGCAGGGTCTGACCAATAAAACACAGATGAGCGAATGTTTCTGCAATTTTCCATGTGTCCATGGGCACTTCATAACTGAAGAAAGAAAGTGGAAGTAACACCAGAAAAGTATAAAACTTTTTTTTTTTTATTTTATTTTTATTTGTAAACCACAAGAGTTCTACTGCCAAAGCTAGGGCTTGCAATGCATTACATGCTCTTAATGTGAGTAACTGATTTCTTCAGTATTTCCAGAAATGGAAAGGTGTTTCTAAGGTCACAGATAGAAAGCAACAACAACAAACAAGTCAGGAAACCAGAATGACAAGACAGTTGACCTCTGTTAAAGCCAAACAAAGGTATTTACTAAAAACCCTCACATTATCAGCCACCTGTTGAAGTCTTCACTAATTTGAATAATGAAAAAATTACTCCAGTCAAATGTCTGATCAAAGTAAAGCTTGTTTCTATAAATAATTGTATTCAGGATACATCAGATTTTCTATTATTTTCAAGAGGAACAATTAATTAAGGTAATATATTACTTTCACTCCATTTTTATTTCAGGCTTTATTATTGCGGGGGGGTGGGGGGTGGGGGGGAATGCTTTTCTAAAGGCACTTAGCCACCAGGTAATTTATGGCAAATCCCAGTAACTTAGGATCTGTAAGTTAATTTCTTCAGTTTTACGTATCTGCAAACAAGAATGACCTAAATCCTGTACAATTTCTCTGAAATTACAGCCCAGTTTTCATCTTCGTATATGTTTATCTTGTAGGTATCCATTCCTTTAAAAAATCTTGAATTATAGGTAATAATCTGAAGTGAGAAACACTGCAAGATGCAGACAGCTTCCCTGTGAACACTGCAGTTTTACAGATTCATAGCACATAAGCATCTCACTGTTATTGAATAAAATACAGTAAAGGAGCATCAGAAGAATTCTGTGTATAATTCATTCTCAGGTCAATTAAGGAGCTGTATGTCTGCCTACTGATCAGTGACTTGAAGTTCGTAATACATAACTTCATCTTAAATGCAAAGTTCAAAACATCAGCAATACTGAGTGTATAGTAAGACAAGCAATGCATCCATTCTTTATGCAGATCACTGGAAAACAAGTTGCTTCATTAGAATGGCTTGGCCATACCTGGCACTGCCACTCATTCTCTAGCTTCACTAAAGCTGAGCCAATTAACACTAAATGGGATCTGGGCCTTCCACACTGCTTACGCTACGCACATTAGGCAGAAGCAATAACATTCAAAAAACCTACCAGGATTTTTTCCAGAAATATAAAAGTGTATAAATTGGACACAAAATAGTTTTATGATACTATATTTAATTAAGAGGCCTCACAAAGTTAAAAAAATTGTCATCTAACTAAATTTGCTACTTAAACAATGACTTTTTCCTCTCAAAAGCTTTTTAAATGAAAAGGATTAACATTCTAAGCATCACCTAATGGGACAACACCCAGTTATGTAATATAAGTGTGTATGACACATATGACACACTTACATACAAAAACATGTGTATGACAGAACAAATTATCATGTCGTCATGTGAATATAGCTATTTAAAAGGAACATTATTATTTCAACAGATTTGAGTACTAAGGCCTCCTACTGTTCCCAAAGGCTCACTCCCTCTTTAAAGACAGCTGTAGATTTGGCAAATCCTCCAGGTTTCGGCAGAGGTTAATTTTCTACACCAAGGAAGCTAAGGAGGAAAAAAAAGAGAAGCAATAGCAAGTCTGGGGTCTCTGAGGAAAGGCAGAGAGTGTCTATGCCATGGGAAGATGAACACTCATGGGAGACTTGAGTTCTCAGAGACAGTAACTAAGAAATCAGTTAGGCACACAGGGAAGTGCTGCTGCAGAGTGGATCCAGTATCGTTTTTAGTTTGCGATGGGAAATTATGTGATTTTTGATGATAGAAGAGCAAGGTACAGTGTGATGGGTGACTAGTAGGCTGTGTGGGTGATCCCAAGTAGACTCCCCTGCATCCACGTGTTTAAACTGACCACCAATGAACAAAATCCAGAGGACAGGAGATGCCACATAAAGAGGATTGGTAATGCTAATGGTTAACAGAACATGTTGTTTTGCAGTATTCTGCATTTCAAATAAAGTCACATATTATAGTGAAATGTCCTTCCATAATCAGAACGCACTAAAAGACAACCTGTAATTCTTTGCCTTCTTTAAGTTTGGTTATATTTCATTGCTGAATCTTCCTACAGTTAAGTGTGAAAGCCAAAGCTCTTTGCCAAAGAGAATATTACATCTAAATCTATTTAGATGCATATTCTGTCTAAATAGAGCACCTCGGGTACTGTGATGTACCTTCTTTGCACAGACTACTTGGATTCCATATGTGCTTGTGCCAACATGCTTAGAAGTAAGACAATGAAAAGGTGTGGGGCAAATAAAAGACTTTACACGTGGGCACAAATGTGGATCTAATACATCATTCAGGAGAAAACAAACCATTTGCTTTGTGGCTTTTTTTTTTTTTTTTTAATGATCTATGAAATCAGTTTTTTAGAAGTGTTACAAATAACTATCCAGATAAGGTCAGGTAATGATAAAGGAAGGATCTCTGATTACAGGGTTATATACTAACCCTCTTCCAAATTTTTCTGAGTATCACAGAATATGCAATCATGTTTACTGTGAACACCTTTTAGCCTCTGAAAGTTTGCATAAATATAAAAAAGTTTACTTCGTTTCTGCCTGTTACTACTAAGTTAAATCACTGAAAAAATCAAATGACAGAGGATATATTTAAGGATGTAATAGGCAAGCATTTCATGGACTCTAGGAAAAACAGTGAGGGCTACAGAAGTAAAAAGAAAACCATGTATTTTTTTTAAACCTGTCTGTAAAACAGGAAATAATAATTAAGGTTGTAGACGTAAACCTGCTTTGCAAATAGAAACAAAGAATACTTAATGAAAAAAAGGTGAATAGAGGGTGGGATTATTTTGCCTTTTTTTGCACTATAATGTGTAACATTTGCAATTAGTTCCAATGTGTTTTTTTGCTTTTAAGGAATAGTTGCCAACTTCAAATTCCACCTCCTTGGTATTTCGTGTTATGCTCAGAATGAACTCTTTTTAAAAGGATTCTTTCCAAAGAGACATTAACACCATTTTGAAGAGGAGTTTTCAGCTGTGAGTATTCCTGTGACTGTTCAAGCAGGAGGACGAAGGGGAAGAAGAAGGGAAAAAAATAATACTGAATCCTTTTGACTACTACTATGGTAATAAGGCAGTCAATTAACTCACCTGATTTTCTTCTAAGAGTACAAGGATTACTAGTAGGTTTTCCTGGAGCCTGATATATTTCTGCTCAATAACTAAAATATTTAGGCAACTATTTAACAAAAATAGCAAAAAAAATTCTGGAACTAAAACTCTGGGTATGTAGACTTACATACTTAAGTATAACATTAAAAAAGTTATGTGTTGGGGTTCTCATAACATGTAATTCACTTGTTAGTTTACAGAGGTCTCTTAAAGAGCTTAAATCACTTATTTGTTTGCAACTCATTGTATTCCTCAACTCATCGTCCACATAAACATCAGTAATTATCAAGTGTACTTGGACAATAGTGCTAAAATATTTTTTGTTTTCATAGACACTTTTTTTATTATTTCACATAGCACTGCAAATCCAAAATAATTATGGGAATTTCACTGAACTTGGCATTCTCTAAATTACAATATCAATACTTACTGCTACCAAAAGTAACCCATTAAGGACTTATGAAATAATAGAACACATTCCTTTGAAGGAAATGATCTTAACCATGTACTTACATTTAGGCATGAATTTAAGCCTCATAGTTAAAAATCAAACCCATTCATTAAGTCCTCCTGCACTGCAAGTTTCATAAGAAGGCATGGTAAATATTTGGTGGCAACATGAAGAAGCCCAAGACCATGATGGGTTAGCATTACTGGAATACAGAACAACTCAAAACAAGAAATAACAAAATATCACTTTAACTGAAAAATCTTATTTTAACCTTCAGACACTCAGGAAATATTTTTTTTGGATTCTTACTGAAGTTCTAACATCTGTACTTCTGCGCAGCGCTAGGCATTCGGCATTGACTTAGTAACAGGTCAGAAGGGGACAATAAACATCAGTGCCTACAAAAGCCTTTTTGGTTTCTAATAAATCTGGAAGTGGATAAAACATAACTAGACTTTTTCTTCCGCTATGTGGTGGGTTGATCTTGGCAGGAGACCAGGCGCCCACCAAGCTGCTCTATTGCTCTCCTCCTCAGCAGAACAGGGGTGTGAAAAAATAAGATGGAAAGAAACCCTTGTGGGTCAAGGTGAAGGCAGCTTAATGAAGCAACAGCAAAAGTAATCGACTTGGAAGTGAAGGAAAACAAAAGATGTTGTTCTCAACGTCCCATCAGCAGGTGATGTTCGGCCACTTCCCTGGGAGGAGGGATTCATTAGGTATAGTGGTTGCTCTGGAAGGGAAACATTGTAAATAACAAATGCCCCCCTTCATTGTCCCTTCTCCTAGCTTTTCTATCTGAGCAGACATCACATGGTATAGAATATCCCATTAGCCACTTTGGGTCAGCTGTCCTGGCTATGTCCCCTCCCGAGATCTAGCCCACCCCCAGCCTACTGGGGAGGGGAGGTGGGGGGAGTGCTGGACAGACAGCCCTGGTGCTGTGCGAGCACTGCTCAGCAGTAGCCCAAACACTGGTGTGTTACCAGCACCTTTGTAGCTACCAACACAAAAAGCACAGCACTATGAGCGCTGCTACAGGGCTCAGCCAGGCCCAATACACACTATTGCAAAAGTACTTTGGCAAAAGAACATAAAGCATCCCATTAAAAACCCAACCAACCAAACAAACAAAAACCACAACAAATAACTCTCATTACTATTGTATAGGGAACTTGGATATCATGATTTTTAGAATGGAATAAATATCCATGGGAACAAGTTGTACTACTCAGTCACACAGAGGGAGTCAACATGGTTGAATTTATGGGAACACTATACAGTTAAATGAATGTGTGGTGTTTATGTGATTATGCCTTCTCAAACGATCTTTAACTGCAACAAAATGTGCAGGCAGAGACTTGAATATGGGCTAGCAACCACCATCACATGTACCCACATTACATATTTGGCTTTAACAATTTCATCTGACATCTGAGCCTTCATTACTAGTGTCACCTATGCAGGACAGTATTAACAACCACCTGCTTTTCAACGTAGGAGAGCTGGAACACCCTATAGTATTGTTTTCTACACTGAATTTGGTCAAAACAAGTGTGAAAAACCCCCAAACAATAACGTATCTTTTATGACTGGGTGACACCAATGGAATTATTGAACAGTCATTATCAAGAGGAACAGAGAGAACAATGATGAAAAGTTGAATGACTCAGATGAGGAAAAGTTAGTTGACTGTTCCACCAGAACTTGCTTCTTGGTTTGAAACACAATGATCTGGAAAGATTATATTTCCATTTGTTTTTTAATGCATTAAAAGCAGCTTAATTTTTAAGGTTTCTTGTTAAATAATCAAGTAAAACATTAATTTGTGTTTGATTGATACAGAAGCAGTTTTGATTTAGCTTTCTAGCTTTATTTTTCTAAAACTGTATGATTTGCAAAGTATGTTTTCTCTTTAATAATTTTCACAACAGTAGAGTAATTTTGCTAGATTTCTACTGAATGATTTGATCACTTTAGAAAAAAGCTTTGCTTCAGCTTGCTATTAATTTGTGTGTACATGCACTAAGATTTTATAGTCTGCCATTATAAACTAAAATACGAGATAATAATGTGTCCCCTGTCAAGGACATGGCACTGCTTTTGGAGAAATTTGAAGGAGTATTTTGAGTTACATTCCAGCAATCTCAGCAGTAGGTAAATCATTTCACATTGCTGCCCATCACAACATATAAAGCCACAGCATAAGTACTATACAACATATGAATTCTGTGAAAAAAATTAAAATTTCCCTTTTATATTCTAATGATATTATTTACATCAGAACTGCAGAAGATCCTGTGCTGCATAAGGCAAGGAGTAAATATTTATAAAAAATGACATAATAATTACTATGTATATTTTTGAAGGATATAAATTTTGGGTTTTTTCTCATTTTAAATGACTTTATAGAAAATTTGTAACTTTGCTTTTCTCTTACTATTTGTTCAACTACTGTAGGAAAGTTAAATTTGGAGTTTGATTTAAGAAATATGCACATAAACTATTACACAAGAATGTTAAATTTTGAAAAATAAAGAGCAAAATTATTGTTTGGAAAAAACCCACCATTTATCACATAATGGAACAAAATTCCACAAACCTTATTTGATTGCACATGCATATTTAAGGCATGTGCATGCTTTAACAACTTAGTTTGAGAGCAGTGCTTCTCTGCAACTTCCTCTTCATTCATGGCATTAGACGGTTTATAGGTTTACAGCAGAGGTGGGGAGGAGGAGGGATGGCTGGCCATGAAGGGGGATGGACGACGAAACAGTATGCTTTTAACCTGATAAATCTACTTATAGTCCTACATTTCATTTAATCCCTGCCCTGGCAAGAAAGCTCATAGACTGCAGGCATTTAATTTTACTGGTGAAGTCAAGTCTTCTGTTCAATTACTTTTTCCTAGGCTAGGGATGCAGAGGGATTATCCATTATCCCTACCCATTTTTATCACAAAGAGACCATACCTCCATTCACAATAGGTACAGAGACAAAAATCCAGTTTGCCCTCTTGTAACCTCACATGTAAAAAGGCTGCATATACCATTGTAGTGTACGTGAAAACTATTTGAAAACCCAAAAACCTCTGCATTTAATTTAATAATTTACAACTCACACTTGTTACAATTTAAAAATGTCTGGAAATTGCCTTCGAAATTATGGCTAATGGATTATAATAACCATTATCAGGAATTATCAATAGTAATTCTGGTTAAGCAATATATAGCTTTATTAACACTATACTGCAATAACATGCTTATGCTTAGCTATTTCTGGAAACTGCTATGCAAGCTCTAATAATTTTAGCAGACCCAAAGAAACATATCTCTTAAGTACTTTGGTAACATCTTCCAATATAGATGTGCTGGTTTTGGCTTGGATAGAGTTAATTTTCTTCACAGTAGCTAGTAAGGGGCTACATTTTGGATTTGTTCTGGAAACAGCATTGATAATACAGGGGCGTTTTCATTACTGCTGAGCAGTACTTACAGAGTCAAGGCCTTTTCTGCTTCTCACCCCACCCCACCAGTGGGTAGCCTGGGGGTGCACAAGAAGCTGGGACGGAACAGAGTCAGGGCAGCTGACCCCAATTGACCGAAGGGATGTTCCACACCCCATGAAATGATGCTCAGCAATAAAACTAGGGGAAAGATTGGTGGGGGAGTCACTGGTTGCGAACTGGCTGGGGATCACTTGGTTGGTGGTGAACAACTGTTTGCATTTGCATCACTTGTCTCTTTTGGGTTTTATTTCTTGATTTTTGTCATTTTTGTTTTTAATTTTTTTTTTTTTTACAATTATTAAAAAAAAATTATCTCAAGTCATGAGTTTTCTCACTTTTACCCTTCCAAATCTCTACCCCCATCCTCCTGTGGGAGGATTGAGCGAGTGGCTCTATGGGCCTTTAGTTGCTGGCTAGAGTTAAACAATGGCAATAGGAATGGCCTTTTTTTAATGTTTTTTTAAATGACCATTATTTAATCAAAAAAGCTATACCTTACTACTTTCAATGCATAGGTACTTGATAGAGAAGCAGAGTTAATATGTGTCAAAGAAAAACCCACGTGAAGCCTGGTCTGAGCTCTCCACAGTCAAAAAAATTATAGATTTTTCTACATCTCCACAGAACACTAAGACAGATAAAATTCTCCAAAGGGGTATTGCAAACATAGTGACTTGAGACTTCTGGGTGAAGACAGAGACAGGAAAAGGAACTATTATATTGACTTAGGTAACTTCCTATGTTCTCCTTGGGTAAAACAAACATACAGAGTTATTAAAGCCAAACATTCTTTCAGTTATTTAAAAAAATAAACAGAAAAGTAACTTTAGACTGCACACTGGTTAAATAGCTGGGAATATGCAAGCAAGTATCTACAGCTACCCAAACTTTTTTGTCCGTGTTTGTATGAAAAATTTTAACAGCATTCAGCATATGCTGTCATTATGAGATTCTCTTGATTGCTGTAGCTTTGTAAAAGAAACCGTGATTTGCACACAAGTAATAGCAAGCCACTCCTTGAAAGAAGGAAATGGTACTTAAAAGAGGACTGCTTAATATGAAGAAATATGGAATGCCTGCTGTGTAAACATATTTAAGAGCATTGCATTGTACAATATTCTGGTTTGAATATTCTTGTTAGAAAAGGAGTATTTTTTACTAAAATATCCTTTGCCTACAGGAATGCTTGATGGTATCACCGTTATTTTTAATACTATCATGCACTTACATAAAGCAAGAAACAATGATTGCCTTTAAACGATCTCTATCTAGACCACTTGCCAGCATGCTATGCATGCAAAAATGTTACAGATTTCATTGCTGGACATTTTTCTCATTAAAACTCTTCATATGGTGTGACAGGTAAAAACACACTGACAAACTTTGGTTGTTTTGTCTAGTTCTGTTAAGATGCGTGTCCATGCAGTTTTATTAGTTCTGTTTCTTTAATTCACCTGGCACAGAAAAGGATTGGCTACTGGAGGCAGGGAGAGATGGAAGGGAGAGAAGGGAAGGGGGGCGGGGGGGGAATAAAAAAGGAAAAAGAAAAACCACAAATTACCCTACAGTCAGAATAATTCTGTATGCCAATTTGTGGAATAAATTTAGAAACTGTTCCAACTGCCATACTTATTAAACTTAATGGTGTTCTGCACAATTTTCAGGTATCAATTATACCAGAGATACACAATCCATGGTTTCAAAACCTGCACTGCAACTTTACTATTATTCATCTGCTACAGGTAAGATGCTCCAAGATTAAAACATATAGCATATTACATTTAAAGTAAGAGCATCTGCTGGAAGTACATCGCAGAACAACAGATGTTGCTTTATCAAATAACTATCAATCTTATGCTGATCTAATGGCACTGACAAGGCATTCAAAATGCAGCTGGACAATGAAAGACACACCCATTCCAACAGTATTCATTAAAGAACCCTGGGTGATTTCTACTTTAAGTAAATAATCTTGAAATCTCTGGACACCTCACCATACCCTACCTTAAAAAAAACAACATTTAGATTCATCACAGCATTCTGTCTAGCAGTAAAGGATTTATGCTGTTTACTAGACTTTGTGTATCTGTAGGATTTTATATTTTCCAGTATCCAACAGATACTGGGAACAAAAAAAAAATCTCAGTTGCTGAACTGAGAATACAACATTATCAAGGATAAACCAGCACTACCATTTTTTTTTTTAATGTTGTATTTCAAAGATAAGATAAATCAATGAAAGAAAGACTTCTATAAATGTTCTGATTGTTTTCAAGATACTAAACACTATTCACGCTTGAAAACTACCATATCAAGGACTACATTATTAGTGAGGGGAAAAATTGTATCAATTTTAATTAATTTTTCCAGAAAATCTTAAAAAACTGTAGGTGACAGACATTCTAGTAATGCATCTTGCCTGAAACTACTGCTGACTGCTTAGCCACAAGGAACCCATTGTAATTTACTTCAATAACCAGACTGATAAATGATGTTCAATTGTCTATTCACAATACAAGACTTAGAGGAGTCATATCCATAAACCTTGACCAACAGCAAGGATGTAAAAGCAAAGCATTTTTTTAAGTTGTTCCTACTCAATATTAATTTATAATAAAAGAAAAAAAGCAAGCTGGATAGAGATCTGTTTTATCTCTGAAAAAAAGCTGAGAAACACAAGATTCTTGAAATTTCTTAAGTGCTTTTGGTTTTGAGACTTAGTAGATTATAAATTGTGGCAATATAAATATTTTGAATGCTTGAGCACACTAGTCTACACAGCATTGCAAGCTGTGCCAATCCCACTCTTTAGGAAACTCTTGGCTTACATATACTATCCACAAGGAGAAGTGAGTATGGTGTAGCCCTCTGGCATACTGGTATTTCAGAATCTTTCTACCTTCATCTTTACTATTGTGAACTACCCATGGAACTCAATACTTTTTTATTATTTGCATCAAAATATATTTTCCCCTTTTTTCTTTGTTTCTTAAATCACTTCACAAAGTGACCATATTGTCTTTGTTTTACTTTGCAAACATATTGACATAAAAATACATCCAGTATGGAAACAACTAATTATATAGTTTTCACAGAAGAAAAGTAGAACATAACTTAATGACACTGTAGAATAGAACATAACTTCTTCTATTAGATTTTCAAATTTACAAAGGATGACTACCTGTCCTTTGGAAATAAAATCTGTTAATGAATCAGACAATTATTTTTTAAAAATGATAGAGAATCTTATGTATATATACATGCATACATAATTATATTCCTATTATAGGCTTCAGATATCTGAATTCTGTTACCTTGATGTAGTCTGAGTATAATGAGAAACCTGATATTCTCTTACCTAGAATACAAAAAAAAATATAAAAAAATTAATTCATAGTATTGCTGAAATCATGCATTTTGCAAATTCAAGAAGAACGAATGACACAAAACTAACAAGTTAGGTAGACTAGTTGTAGAATGGTCTTTAGCATCATTAGCACACAAAAGATTTGACAGCATCTTCTACCACAGCCTTGTCATTTCCTCTCCTTGAATGACTATAAAACGAATCTTTTCAGTCAAGTATGGTCAAAAGCCAAATTTTGCAACAAAAATCCCAGAGTCACGTCCATGCATGTATAGGTATGATGCAAGTGTATGAATGCACATGCATATTCAATTTTTCTTGGAAACCATAAACTCAATGGCAAGTTTAGTACTCCTCACTCTACACAGCTGTGTGGTGGTTGTTTGGGGTTTTTGTTTTGTTTTGGGGTGGGGTGTGGTTTATTGGGTTTTTTTTTTGTTTTTTTGTTTGTTTGTTTTGTTTGTTTATTTTTTCTTTTTTTGTCTAATGATACTACACAAATGCTTTGCTTTGGTGTCATTTTCTCATCCACTTTTTTCCCAATAGTCTGCCAACAATGACAAATGTACCATGAGATTTTGTCAGCAGTATAAAGCGTCTTGAGGCTCAAAGAATTTCTGTTTAGTATATCATCTTCTCTTTATAAAGTGTATAAGCTAGGAAATACTGATGTTTGCAAGCAATCAGCTCTTTAAACGGTACACATTCTCTTAAGCAAAGTAACTTTAATGATACCAGCAACAGAGCAATTACAAGTTACTTGAACTGCCTGAGCTATGGAATATATGGATTTGGGACAATTCAAACTTTGCTCCTACAAGCTGTTCAAAACTTGTGTGGATTACTGGGGTGTAAACCAAGATAACAGAATTGTTCACTTTTCACCAGAGTTCACCTTATGAGAAAAATAAAACAAATTAATCCTTTAGTTCAGAGCTGTAGGCATAAGCCACCAGTGCTCACTGTGCTAGAATCTAAATCTTAGGGTGAGAAGGGAGGACTGGAAAATATCAACAGATTATAAAGTGCCATCATATTTATGATTTTGCAACAGCTTGTATAAAATCCTACCAAGGGTTTAACTTCTCATGAGTAAAACAGCAAGAATTAGTACATAAACAACCAGCTCAGTATGCCTTCAAGGCACAAATGCTTATAGATAATTTGAAGTACACCACTGCAATCTCGCTTCCTTCAGATCTGTTTTGGTTGGTTAGGAAAGCTACCTCTACAGTTTTCTTTCAATTCACATTGTCATTACCCCTCCATTTAAATTAACTTCACTGATGCTATGAAATCCTGTCTACCTATGACTGCCCTGCTGCTGGTAATTTTCATTTATGTTCACCTCTTTCCTTCACCATGATGTAGCATCTCTATCTACTTAAAGGTAATGTTTATGTTAACTAACATAACTTACAGTATGTTTTAACAAGCTATAACTTATTGCAGGAGGTACCTAATGCTGACCAACCACTTAGTCTGAAGACTTTTAATACTTTCCTGTCCAACAGCATATGACAGAAGTGACCTTACCTACGCTGAGAAATTATTACTACCTCTTACTCCAACATGCACTGTCATGGTTTAAGACCACGTTGAAAGTGTGGGGACTAAATAGACTCAGACATGAAAACATTTTAATCACAAATACATGTGCGGTTTTATAAATTATATGACCTCTATGCCCTACTGAAGACACAGCAGAGTCTGGGCAAAAGGTAGGTGGGTCAGCATAAAGGCTCTGGCTATGCTTGCTTTGTGCAGTCCAGGAGTAGGACTGCCAGGTCGCCTGGAAGCCTCCTTCCATTTCTCTTGGTTTGAAAATTTAGGGTTCTCCCTCATGTACACCAGGAGTATCTCATATAACCCTGAAATCTCTCCCTCATGCGTCTCCAAGAGCATCTTCCAGAGTGTCTACTTGGTATGACTCACTAGGAGCCTCTCCACACGTCTCCTGCCACTAGTGGCTGCCATGTTTTCCTCAGCATGTCTGAGCAGGTGCACTACAGACTCCACGACTGGTTGAAGTTCTGCCAGGTGATGGAGTGTGCACTCCAGTTTCACAGCCAGCTGGGACTGGCACAGGGCAGTTCACCCTCTCCCCCTGCATGGCCACCAAATTCAAGTTCCCTGTCACGCACTCTATCATTTAAATCCAGTACATTGCACTCCTTGCCTCTATGAAATATGTATTTTAAGAACTCTTTGAAAGTATATGCTTAAAAATATCTACTTTCAACATCATCACAATATTAATATACATTCATTAAATTCTGCCTTTGTCCCTGAGGCCAAATAACAGCAAATAATGATGTTCAATGTGTATATATGCTCAGACTACATGGGTTAACATCATAACAGGCTGAACATTTAGCTATTGCAAACTCCCCCCCTTGCTCCTGACCACCAGATTAGGTATCATTGCTGACACGAGCAGCACATGTTGGCAATTCCCTCACCTGACAAACTAACACAGGTTTTTGTTGCTGCCCAGATGGATTTCTCCCATTTCCATCTGTATTCTTCTACATCACCCTGGCTTTCCCCACACATCATCTTCCACAATCCGTTACTGTTTGTTTGGTTTTTTTCCCGTTTGCGCTGCAGCACCATCCATCTAACCCGGCTGCGGCCACCACCACACCAACCTTCCAAATGACCCTGTTCCCGTTTGCCATCAGCACGCCCTTCTCAGATCGTACCCTCACGGCATGGGGGGTGTGTGTGTAGGCAGGGGTGGGCTGGCACATGTCTACGTGTGTAAGATGCCTCAGCAGGCCTTAGCACCCTTACCTCCCTCACTCATGGCCCCTCAAAGGGATCCACCTGCCTTCCTCCTCCTGTTCTTCTTCAGTAACTGTGTAGGGCTCCTCACCCCTGGAGAGGGAACACCCTGGGAGAAGGGAGGTCCGAGGTTCCCAGAGCCTTGACACTGAGTTGGGAGGAATTTTGTTGGTTCCCAGGTAGTACTTCTCTTCCTCCAGTTTCTGCACTCTTTCCGCCAGAACCCTGCTCTGAAGGGCACAACTCCACATTCAGACCTCCCATCCGGGCTCCAAGGAGTACTTTCGCATACCCTTTATTTCTGAGTCGACCACTTTGCTGTGTCTCCTTCACCACCCCCTCCCCAACATCCGTGCTTTGGGGCTCACCCTCACATTTGGGGCCAAACGGGCCCTGGCCTCGGCGACTGGCTCAGACTCACACTAGGAACCACCAAGGCCTGGGGCAACAGCCTTCCTGCGCGCACCCCCACAGCAGCTCCGAGCCGGGGGCCTAACGCCCGCCCGCCATCACAGGGCAGAGCAGCGGGGTGGCTTGGCCTCCCCCCGCCCTGTTACCCTGAGGCCCTGCCACGCACACTGGCCTGGGAAAGGGCTCCTCAATCAATTAGCCCATGTTCCAACTTGATATGAAGCGATGAGGAGATTTTCTTTAGAAAAGCACCAATCCAACAAAAAGAGGCGAGGGTCCACTGCTCTCATTATTGGATCTGAACATTGGATTTCAAAGCAAAGGATTCAGTGAGGCAGTAGTGGCGGTTTCAGATCGGGGGAGGCTGGCCAAGAGCACCCAGTCCACCAGGCACCCCAGCGCTTCAGTGGTCCTTGCCCAGAATTGCCAATGTACCCAGCAAGTGCACGCTGGAGACAGTTTCTTCCAGTGACAGCAGCTGTGTTTTCTCCTTATTTAACCGTGTTATCTCCTTATTTCTTTCTCCCCACAAAAGCTGCAGTTTCTTCATGCTCTGTTTAGGTGGGCATGCACTGACCCAAAACTGCTTGGTGACATTTCCCACTCTAAACTTCAATCACTTATAAAACATTTTCTTTTTTAACTGGAACGTTTAGACAGACCTGAGTTAGTTTCTGGTAATAGCAATGCTTGAAATGGCACAACTGAGAGAGTGGGAACTCTCAGTGGGGAAAGTAAACTAGCTTTGCTGGCAGAGGAAACCAACCTTTCCTTAACCTGCTTCTGTTTATCCATTAAGGTGATCTAATAGATTTTCTCCATGAACAGCTGTGGGACAGGGGACAGGAAAGCTAACTTTTCTTCTCTCCTGCTATTGAAACCGGTAAAATAGAGCTTTCCTTAAAACCACCTTTCCTGCTCCCTCTGTCGAGCTCATAATTTGTTCGTAAACAGTAAAGGACTATAAGTATTAGGTCCCAGCATAAGTAGACACTAGGCTAGGAAAACTATTTTTGTAGATTTTCCTTCCTAATTGTTACTAGGAGGTCAGGGATGAGTTGATGGGCTGGGGCTGGGGTGGGATGGAGAAAAAAGGAAACTTTCCGAATGGTAAATGGTTTCTAGTGTTTGTTTCTATGTTTTTATTGTATAGGAAAGCTGTTTGGCCTCACCTATATAACATCCAATAAGAGTTTTATTACACTGGAATAATTATAGAACATTCTGACAAGAATATAAACTACTAGGGGTTTTTTTTAAGAAACAAAGCATTTAGATTTTAAAATGTCATTTTATTTAGAGGTTGCTAAATACTTTGAATAAGGATGTAAAAGTGCCACAATGTGAAAATAAGATAAAAAAAATCAAACTTTTATTTTTTCTTCTTCTTTCATGACTGAAATAAATTTAGCAAAATTACAATGAATGTGTGAAATGGTCATTGCTGGAATACACAGATGTAATTTTCTGTCATCATACTTGGGCACACTGCACTACTAAAATACTCTTTAGGTTCATTATGTCAAATCCGCTAATGCTCATAATGATCAAGAAGCAAAGGTTTCTTAGCTCCTTCCAGACAAACTTTCCTACATGTGCAAAAATCCTGGCATTGTAGATCTTTTCAAACCACTTAACTTTATTATTGGTTAATCTACAGGATACAACAAAAATGGCTGTTTGTATCCTATGAATTCCTTATAGAATATAATTACCAGAAATGACCATGTTCCACCAAGTTTCTCAGCACACCAGCACCCTTGCAACAGCATCAAAACCTCCACGGCAATTTTAACACTAGGCTGTCTGAATCACAGCTGCCCCTGCCAGAGTCTCTGGATGCTGCTATCAGAGACCTCACCTTGCAGGGAACATCAAAGGGAACTTCCATGCTGGACTCCCATTGGGGCAAGTCACCCAAAAGCCCTGCTATTATATGTGCTGCCACAGTCCTACAGATCTCCCCTATTGGGTGCTCATACCATCTGTCTAAGACATAAAATACAAGAGCTCCAGAGAATTACTTTTTGTTGCATCCTTCTACCCTTCCTATCAAACTGCAGAATCAAAAATATATTTGCCTTAGGATTTATGTGCATTATTCTCTTTTTATTAATGACTATCACAACTGCAGCCATCAGTACTGTCTCTTTCATGTTACGTGAGAGAAATTTTAAATTCGTGTTTGCAACAGAGAAAGAGATTCTAAGAGTGTTTATGGGGATATATTACTTAGATCTGAAATAACAAAACACCTGCAGTTTTTAGTAGCCAGGACACATTTTATAGAAAGGGGGGGAAAAAGAAAAGAAAAGGGGAAAAAAAAAGCATAAGATAGAGTATTATATCCTGTGTTTTCAGCTGGGAAACTGAGCAGCAGATGTTGGTGAGCAACAAGCAATTTAGATGTAATAATTACTAAGGAAAGTGCTTTAGTGTGGGGACAGCAAAATGGCACTGACATGCTCTGATTTGACACAGTCAAAGGGAGCAAAGAAAACAAGACGGAGGAAAAAATCTGTGTAACAGACTGAAGAAACAGGAAAAAGCATGAGGAAAGGACACCACTGCAGATTTCTATGAAGGTTCAGAGTTTATTTCAATATGATTTAAAGAGATCAGAGCTTTACAACTGAGATGTAAAATAGAAGTTAATGTTTTATGATCTACCATCCAGGAATAAACTGAGTTCAATAAATATCCAACCAGTTAGCAATCAACCACAGTGCTTATGGCATAGCTTAGTATAAATTAGCAGTCTTGAATAAACAGATACATTGTTCTTACAACCCAGTTGGGAAAATCTGTTATAAAATACTCCACAGTAATGAAAGAAAGCATCATTTTCAGTTGTGATCACTACTGATGAGTCAAACTACTATAAACCACAAGCTACTAAATTACCTTCCATTCAGACAGACACCTTATTTAAGATCTTAAAATTGATGGGTTTGTAGACTGAATGTTAGCAACGTCCTTCTTAATTTCTTACTACAGATTAATCCCTTGACCTCAAACCCCAAAGTCAAAAGAATAAATATTTACATCTTCACCACAGTTGTGCATAGAAACCTGACTTGCTCACAGTTCTCAGGCAAAACAGGCCTGCTTGAATCATATGAATCCTACTTGAGCTTGACTTTGGGTTGACTTTGAAGTTTATGAGCTGAAAAGCAGCTAAATTAAGCAGAACAAAACAAGCAAATGACAGCTAAAGAAGCATTAGACCCAAGTCTATCCATTCAATTAATTTGCAGTGTTACCCACTCTTCTGTTTAACTGCTTTGTTAAAATTTAGACAGAAATAGCATATGACTGAATCTATGCTGTGCACAATAGTAAGTTAAATATCTGAAATAAAGACAAAATAGATAAATCTGTGCAAGATGACACAGTAAAAACAAACAAAAAAATACCCACACAAACTCTTACTGTTTTAGTTTACTTTTCAATGTAAGCATTTGCTTTATACTGGCAATCTAGAATTTTCTGATTTCATAAGGAAAGAAACTAAACTAAGAGTTACAAAGAACCAGTAAAATATTCAAGAACTGTAGTAACAAGTGAATTTATAAATTAAAGAAGCCTTCAAGGATAACAAGGCAGGTGAGACTCATAGGATACTGCCAATTCTTTTGTCTAGTTATAATATCCGTTAGAATTCATCACCTCAAATAACACGTGAGTCAAATTAAGATATGAAATCAGTCCCAAACAGGATAAAGTGCTGTGCCTGTCAGGTCCAGCTGCTTCATCCTCGATTATTTCAAACAACCCCCACTTGCTTTCTCAACCTTTCAATCCCATTTTTCACTTTAAACATTGATTGAGATGTACAGTGATTGAAAAAGAACATTAATCAAAGAGTAGTATAGACACTACAGAACCCTTTTATTTTCAGACACAATTAGTTAATTAACATGAATATGTAAGTTATCAGTAGAGATTATACCTAATTTAACTGCATCTAACAGGAGAATGTGAGAACCCATTTCTCACTTTACAAAACAAGCTATAGTAAAAGCAAAAAAACAGTAAGATGAAATGTGTTCGGTAAATGTAAAGAAAATTATCATTAAGTGTTTAGGATTATGTTTATATAGAAGAGTTCAGAAGAATCCCAATCAGTCTAGAGTCCCGTAAAGCAAATATACTTTGTGGGGTTCCCCCACCCCACCCCACCCCCCTGGCCCCAAATGATTGAGCACAATGTCTATATAGAGTAATTGTAAATTTACATAGGGCAGTAGGAACTTACTGTCTACTTCTGGAGGGTGAATCTCCTCCATGTATCTGCCTTGCATCTCCCTATGGTGAGGACAAAACCGAACAAAAAACCAGCTCTTTTTTGTGCATCTGCTTTAGTAAACAGGTTCTACTTAAGTCCCCACAGAGTTCTTTATTGTTGTGTACAAAACCTTCCAGTAATCAAGCTAACTTAGTAAAAACTATCGCTTATAACTGTAAAAATATAGCTGAAGTATGTTGCTGCCTCTAGAACAACTTAGCAGACCTGGCTGCCTGTTAAGTTGATGTGACTATGTACACTGCACTTTGAACACAAAAACTAATGAGCTTGAGCTAAAGAACTTCCTACAAACCTAGCCAGGTGCTAATTTTTTCATAGGCATTCTATTTGTTCCAGGTCTGGACAGATTATAGGGACAATAAACTCTGTCTTTTGATCCAAATAGAATCCCACTCCTGTTACCTAAGTCATAGAAACACTAGAACAAATCAAAGAAAACAATGCGGAAAATTGTGTTGCATCAGCAACGTTAATCCCAAAATAGCTGACCACACATCACGTTAACTGTATTTATTTTAATTTGATCAAGGCGATTGAAGTATGCTGAGCACTTCATGAATGTAGCATTACAAAGAACATGCAATAACAAACTCCTATTTTCCACAATTTAAATTTAAGCACTGACAAAAATAATTCTTCTTTAGAAAATGATTTTTTGACAGGTTTTGAAAGCTGGGATGCAGATGTACTTATCTGTCCTCTAAAGCCAAGATAAACAACAGTACAAGCTTTTTTGCATGCGTGGTTGATTTTCAAATCATGCCTTGAAAGGAACTAATAATTATATACAACTAGAAACATAGAAGAATGTCTTTAATTCACACTACTGACTGGAAAACCATTGCAAATGACTAAATCAGAAGAATAGTAAAAATATATATAAAAAACCCCAAACCCTAACAGCTTTGATATATGCACCACAAAATGATTGTTTCTACTTATAGTTTGACTTCAGCTTAATTTCTCTTACTTAGAACAATACAGCATTAGTGTACTAATCAACTGTATCAACTAATCAATGCCAGTCTTGTAAGAAGTAGTACTAGAAATCATACCTAGATCTACTTTGCTTATTATTTAAACCAAACCAAACCAGCCAAAAAACCAAAACAATAAAACAAACAAACAAACAAAGCTGAGAATACTTTAAAACCATGTCAAGTTTTGTTTTGTTTTTTAAAATGTGGTATCAAACCAAAACATCCAATTTGTCCAAAACCACTGAGATTTTTCTCCATCCCAATCTCAAGGATTTTGTGTCCTGACAAACAGGGTTGTAGCCCTGTTTCTCAAAGCCAGAATGGTCAGAGGTAGACTCTTAACGGCAATTTGGGGTAAAAATGGAATTTATATGTTTACAGATATCACTAAGCAAAAGCCTATTTGTTAACTCTAAGTTCTGGAGTGGGATTTCCATTATTTTCATGCTTAATTTGTAAGGTGGGCAGATCAGATAATTACAGGTTAGGATAGCTCAGATATACTGGCTAAATAATCATATATTAGGTCCTATGCCATTAATCAATTTTGAAATAATATAAGAATTGAATAGTGATAATTATTGTGTCTCACTTCTAGCATTATACAAAACTGATACCAGTTGCATTGATAAACAGTAGCTAAAAAGTCTGAATTTTATTCTACATTGCACATTATAAGTTTATTATTAATTGTAAACATGAAGGGGGAGAAGTGGGATAAAAAGAGGAAATAGGTGTGTACTAGATATAGGCCTTAAGTGAGATGCTGTATCAAGGAAAAACAAACAAACAAAACCCAAAAAACAACCCAGATAGAGAAGCTGTAGTGTGCTGACCATAGGTGGCTGCCAGCCGCCCACCCAGCTGCTCTTTCTCCCCTTCCTCAACAGGACACGGACAGAAAAACACAAGTAAGCTAAATTTTTGTTTCCACGGGCAAAACAGGCTTGAATCTAGGAAAATCAATTTAACTTTTTCCAGTTAAAACGGAACTGGGTGGTAGATAAATAAAAGCAAAACCAACCGACAACTGGAACACATCCACTTCTTCATCCCCAACTCCTGCCTCTGCTGCACCTGAGCATGGAGCAAGGGTGCGGAACCCTGACTGGGTACCTCCATGGCAGCTGCTCCCTGCCGCTCCTCCCTGCTCACCCTGCCCCCCTGTCTCTCCCGCGGCTGCAGGGGCACCCCTGCTCGGTCTCCTGGGTCACCCCCACCCCCTCCCCTCGGGCTGGCCGGGCTGTCCCTGACCCGTTTCCCCTCCCTCACGCAGGTTTCCCCACGGCCATGGCGGCTGCGGGGCCCAGCCGTGCCCTGCACTGGGGCCGTTGGAGCCGGCTGGAACCGGCTGTGCCCGGCACGGGGCAGCCCCGGCCGCTCCCCACAGGGGCTGCCCCCGGCCCCTGACAGACCCTCCGCACCCGGGCCCCGTACACAGCCACAAACTGGCATTGTAACCAGAACTGTCGAGACTGCAAAAAATCATTCTGAAAGCTGGACAACAAAGTCAGTTGTAATTTGTCCACGGGCAAATGTGGCCCATCTCAATTTCTCTGTCAGTCTCTGTGCTGAAGGTAGGTACTCAAATGTCAGTGCTGTGACTGCTCCTGTAGTATGGAAAAAAGCTAGATCTTATTATTTATAAAGCATTTTGCTTTCAATTGACTTCTTCATTTTAACTGAGTTGATTATAAAAGTACTCGTATGTGAAATTTCTATCAATAATATTAAACAGATAAAGGAAAAAGTCATACTACGGGGGACATGAGAAGTGTTTTCTTATTGACATACACAATAATTGATTAGGTTTCTCAGCTTCTGTTGCTAGAAATTCTGATGTATTCCACTTAGGATTACTAGTTAGCTTTCATTTCCTTTAAACTTTTGCCTCTGGATAAGCTCAACTATTCCCAAGAAGAAACACTGATCAAGTACATTTGTCATGCGAACAACTATAATAAGGTAATTCATCATAGTCTGTCAGAGTCTTATTCCAGGAAGGCTGCTGCATTTTTATCCTTACTTAAAAATCTGCTGTCACTCCTGCTGAAAATTTTGGTAGACACTTTGGACATGTTTAAAAGGCCTTCCAAACTGATAGTGGCACATAATTAAGTTATCAGCTATCAAAGCCTTTTTTCACTCTCTGCAATGTTTATGACACCATGAACCTTTCTGGCTGGTTTAATGTGACCTGTTCAGAATGCATGATTCCTTCTTCCTTGCCTTTTCCTTTCTTAATGGTAGCCAGTGACCAATGTAATTCACTACCACAAATAAAGCTCCTCAGAAGAGTCTAATTGAGCAATTTGGTTTTCTTTCAAGGTCTGAACTCTACCACAACCCACAAACCATTCTTCAGCACCACAGAGGCAAGATAGTTACTGGAAGGCAAAGCAAGCTAGATTTTAGGTTTTCAAACATCAGAAGAATAAACTAACAATGCTGGCTCAGAGCTGTGTGTGGGTGAAGGTGGGAGTCATTACTCAGGCTATCAGTAATGCTTGATTTTTTTTTGGTATATTCTCCAGTCAAAGCTGAACACTTCTTTTTTGTGCAAGCCTGCAACTTCACCACATGTTGGGTGCAAAATTTCATGTACCTTTCCTCTATTTCCTCTTACAATACTCTGTGGATATAAATATTCTCTTAAAAACCAAAAAATGCTTTTTGTTCAGAAATAAATAGGGCATGCAGTTTTAGCACTGGTGAACAATCTCACAAATGGAAATGCACTGATGGAAAAAATACTGCGACACAAGCAGGTTGTATTTCCATCTTCTAGAATAGCATTAACAACAGCAAGGAGAAAATGAACTCAGTCTTGCACATCTGTTGCCTCACGTACCAACACAAACGAAGCATAGTTTTAATCCTTGCACCTTGTCCATCAGCACCTTTTCTCTGTGGATTTTCAATATAGCAATTCAAGCCTAATGACAAAGTGATCTTAAAAAGCTAGAATCAATTTCCACTTCAGTCACAGCTGTCAAAAATGCATGGAGAGAAGTTAGATCTGATAAGCAAAATTAAAAGTAACATCAGTTAAATCTACCAATAGAAGCATACAGTAGATTGCTAGCAATACGATGCAGTCTGTGTGTAACTGGTTTACTTACAGCATTTCATTTATGAAAGACAAAGCACAATGCCACAAGATTTATTCTGAAGCAAGGCTTCATCAAGTGTGAAAGATGGGGATTCAGCATCAGAAGATAAATGAGCACTGTTCCTAATACTGTGTGAAAAGGGAAGGAGCCCTGATAGCTCTAGGTGAAGGAAGGACCATCCTTTATGCTCACTTGACTTCTATTAATCGGTCTGGTGTAGGTCTTCGATGAAAATGACATATATTACAACTAAGAAGTCTAGCCATGCAAGAAGCCAAGTTAGTAATATTTCAGTGTGCAAAATACCCCGCCTTCCCAGCATTTTTTGTATTTGTATCATATGGAAGAGATAAAAATAATAAATAAATAAATAAATAAATAGATAGATAAATAAATAAATAAATAAATAAATAAATAAATAAGACAGAAACTCACTCAAAGACTCTCATGCGTTTGGAATTTACAGCTTTATAACCATGTCACTTTGATTTACAGTTTCTAAAGATTGGTCAATGAGAAGATTTGAGGAACGGGTGATTAAGGGGTTAAAGTAAACATTATTTTTATGTATTTAAGAAGTATTATGCTTACTCCTTGTTCCAAGGGTTTTTTGTTATTTTGTTTTGTTGTGGGTTTTTTTGTTTTTGTTATTTACAGAAATCACACAGGCCATCATTTCTAGTTGTGGCTAAAAAGTTACAGAAATCAGATTTACATTAAGATCCTGAAGCAATTACTCATTGAAGAATGCAGCTCACACTACTGATACTAATTTGAAATCAATATAATTAAACCAGCCAGCACTTAAACAGTTTGAGGGACAGACTTTTTACCTCAGAGTATCAGCAAAACTTACCTTTTTTTGCCCATGTACTTTACTTTGTTCAGTTTCCTTTCCATGAATAAATGCTAAAAAGTGAGAAGAACTAATAAGCCTATTGGTTAGAATTTACCTGGCTGAGGAGAACCCAGCTGAGACAGAGCTGCGCCATCAGCTAGTATCACTAGGTACTCTCCACAATTATCTTCACCACCCCTCTTCCTTTGCTCACACAGCAAGCATGGAAAAGACAGCTGCTTATGCCTGACGTATACGTTGTACAGATTACTTAAGAACAGTACTGTGACTGTCTGACTGTCCAACTCTCATGCTGTTTTCCTTCTCCACTGCCTACCTTCTCCCACCAAAAGCTCCACATTGCTTGCCCATTCTGTGGAACCAGGCTTGAAGCAAACAGATCTGTCCGACAAGTTCTAAAAGCCTTGGCTGTAAATTGCAGACCATCTGGTTTCAGCTCTTCCCCGTCCCATGACCAAATGCAGTGGCATACGTATACAGAGGTATAAATGAAAGCAGCCCCAGACTTGAGTAGTAATGGCTTAGCCCAGTATATCCATCCAAAAATGGAAAGCCTCTCATTTTCAATTCAAAGTTTTTTTGTTTGGTTAGTTTTTATTAATCTTGTTGCGCTTACCAGTCACAACTAGCCTAGATTACAGGCAGTGCTAGGAAACCGAATCAGTAATTTTGGGCAAAAATTTCAAAAGACTCAAAGAAGAGCTGCGTTTTCATATTCCACTTGAAGACAGTATCTTATTCTAATTTCTTCATATTCTGAAAATAAAATCTAGTGCCTGCTATGCTGTAAATATTTAGTTTTAGGAAAAATCTTATTACTCACATGAAATTACTGTTATGCAAATTTGCCAAGACTCTAACGAAGGAAAAACTACTGGAGTACATGTAATGAGTAAGGATTGCAAAGATTCCTAATTTATGTTTTCAACTAACATTAATTTTTGGTAGTAAAGCCCATATCAATGTTACAGCACAGCCAAGCATAGTGCTTACTGCCAAGGGACCATGACAACAAATTTCAGGACACTGGATTTTAAACTGGAGGCACTTCTATCTCAAAACAATCATTCTATCCAGGGAGTTATAAAGACAGCCTAAACAATATGAGGCTATAAAATGTTTGACCTCTTTCCCACAAACCGATAAATCAGGGTGCCAAAGCAGCACAACACTATCAAACTGGTGAAACTACGAGACTGATGAGAAGGACCCCGAATACAACTGGGAAGCATTTCATTTCATATTTCCAGGGGGAATTCTCAATACCAGATAGATTGAATCCCCACTCAACATTTCTCTGTGTGTGGCCATCATTAGTTTTAATTATTTCTGACATTTTGTCTATCATACTAGATCCTTGGAGAAAAGTAATGAGTCTCCTCATGTGAAAGGTGAAAAGAACGAAGATCATATTAAGATGCCAGAAATAATTAAAACACATGATATTACTAACTATAAATGCCATAAAGGATCCCATTAAACCACTCGCAACTACCAGTGTGACTACTGAAATCTCTTCATTAGCTTTAAAAGCCAAGTAGCAGCATCTTAATTCTGGAATTTCAATTTCATTAGTCGATTGTGTATGCTTGGTCCAGATTTAACGTCAACTATTGTCAACTGTCTGATAACAATGAGTATGTCAGTAACAGACAATTAATGAGGGCTACTTACCTGAGGAGCTGACCCAGTCATTTCCTAACTGTTTCTTTTTGAGTGGTTGGGAAAGTAGTTTGTTAAAGTTATCTTTAACCTTTTCCTGAAGGTCACGTTTGTACTGTAATAAAACTTAGCTTTTTGGAAAGAATATACCAATCAGTTCAAATCAAAGGCCTTGGAAAGTACAAATTACATGTTCTCTCTTCCCAGCTTACTGGGAGGAACACTATGTGGTACTCTCCAGGAAAATTAAGCAAAGGAGTCTAATACTCTGTATTTTCTTATCTTAATAGAATTTTACAACACCAATGAATGCTTCAGAAATACTACTAAGGAGAAAAGCTAATTGCCAGAAGATTATAAATTATATTTCCATATTCAGCAAAATAAGTAGAAAATAATTTATTATTATATTCAAAACTATAAAGCAATGGGTAGAGGCAGAAGACTACAACAATAATTTTAAATACTTGTACTCTGAAGAAACAAATTGTTTTATGAAATATTAACATATCAATAAATTTCATAAAAAACCACTGATACATTGAAATAGTCTATTTTCTCCCTATTTAAACACATAGTGCATTTACTAAACAATGTTGTGGATATACCCACCCACCTATATATATGAAACTGTATAAAATAAAGCAAATATCTACTCAAATTTCTACTGTATGAGCTAAATTCTCTACCTTCCATTGGCAATGTTCATAGAACACCTCTTTTCTAATGAATTAATAAAGGTGCATAAGCACACACCTCAATGTAACCCTTTGAGCAGTTCTACTGACTTCAGCAAATCAAATTGATTGCATCAGCCTTAACTGATGAGTCTGACTACTTCAGTCTTGTCCCAGACATGATAAAAGATGGACAAGAAATAAAATATTATAGCAAATATCACAGTATTTCTAGACAACAGAAACCTCAGAACCCATAGAGGCCTGAGCTCGTTCTCCATGCTCTTTTACCATCTTTTACCATTCATAAGTTTCTTATACAATACTCCTGTGGATCTTTGTGTCAGAAGAATATATTAAACACATTAAATTGTTAAATTTCTCATGGGGCCACCAGTTATACCAGACATTATACAGTGGTGATTATATTGCCCATTTGTTATTGCCAGACTTTGTGTTAAAATCAAGTATTATTTGACATACGGTTTCATGAGTGTTTGTTAAAATGAATTAAAGTAACAGACACTAGAATACAGGCAGTAACACAATGGTGACTTCATGTGCTAATTGTGACTGTAGTTCTTTGACTGGTACCTAGCACTGCAGTATACACATTTTAAATTATATTTCAGCTGTCAGACATCAAAGGCTACTTGTTATCAAATTTAGATGAGCAATTCAAGTGATATAAACAAACATGAAACAGTACTCCAAGATATTTTAAATCTTCTTATCTATTTTAACTTGTCAGCAGACACTTGACCAAAATGTTTAGAAGTAAAATAATCACTTAGCCAATAATGGAAGCAGCATGTAGCAATCTGTAGAGTCCATAACTATGGAAATAAAAAAATAATAATAAAAAAATACTTATTTGGAGAAATTATTCTGAAAATTCCCAGGTAGAGGACCAGGAAATCAGTGCATGGTAATTTTACTGTCAAACAGGAAATCCACTAAAGGTTCAGGTCTGTATAAATATTTTTGACCATGGGAAAACCCAGACCATATATGTTTTTGTCAGCCAACCTCAGCAGAAGAAACAATCTCAGTAATATGTGCCCATAAGCACATATATCTGAAATTTATACTAAAAGTCATCTGTTTTCTTCCAGTAGTCTTCAGAAGCAACTAAAAAGCCACATGTAAAAAATATAAAAATAAACTGAAAGCAGGAAGGAAACAACCCATTGAATTTATCTTGTATTTTACTATCATGTCTCTTAATTCTTACAGTGCTCATCAGATATCGTTACAGTAGTCAGATTTGTTACACTAGTCAGATTTGTTACAGTCAGTCATATGCCATGATTTTACTAAATTTCCCATTCCAGACGTTTAGTGAAACTAAATACAAATCCTTATGGACTTCACACAGACATGAACCCACCTTCTGGTTTAGCAAGCACAGTTCTTTGTTGCACTAGTATCATATTTACACAGCTCTTAAATCTAACCGTGAAGGAAGAAGGAACAGCCATTTCAAGACTAACAGGTATTGCTGTTGTTGAATAAGATATTGGTGGCATGGGATATTTATTACAACTTCTCTTATCACATACATGTGCAAAACAATTACTATTCTTATCATCTGCAGTTAATGAAATTAACATTTACCACCATAAAAGCTAGCATGTAACTTTGAACTGGCTTTAAATAATTCCTTAAAAAAAGTACTTTTTTTTTTTTTTTTTTACTGTTTCCAACACTTGAGAACTCCATTTACCTATTAAGCTGCCCTTGCTGTGACTTCTAAAACATTCAAAAAAATAAATAATCATCTTTCTTTCATATATCAGTATATACGTATGAAGACAAAAGCATTAGGTCTTTCCATCTTTGAAGTTACCATTAAGATGGGCAATCTTCAGAAGAAAGCAAGAATAAAAAGAAGAGCATGCAGTAATTATTACAAAGTATATCACTTTAAGACATGTAATGGTAGTTAACCACAACAGAAAGAAACCCTGCAACATAGTTTATTAAGTATGAATGAACATGCTAAGTGATTCCATAAGAAAAAAATATTAAATATCTCCTTTCTCTAGACTTTCTTCTTATAGAACATTCAGAAGTAGTATTCTTATTGAACTGTATTTCAAGATCAGAGGGATCTTTATTCTCCTAATTGCAAATTGAGATAAAGATATTACCAGAAATTACACGCTCCTCTGTAAAGATACCGTACTCCAGAAGTTATTTTATCCAATGGTAAAAAGTTACTTTATGTTCTGTGCTCCCAACATGGGAGAGTAACGAATAGAAGAGTAACAGTGGTTCCTGAAAACAAATACTCTTATTAAAGACCTAGTTATACTGAAAATGGATTAGTGGTCAGTGGGAAAGGTGTGTCATTACTGACTCTTCGTACCAACTGTCAAGACGTAATCTAGCCGTTTTGAAGAAATAACATATAGTTGCTGCTGCAGTTATTGGAAAAGGGACTGACACTGTGTTCTGATGCTTCAATTATCCTTCTATATGCACCACATACCACAAGGGTCTCACTTTGCTTACTAAACTGAGCATTGCTGTCCTTTCATAGCACAGAAATAAGATCACCATCTGTTTCTTTGCAAATACCTTATCGGAAGACATTGTCGTAAAAGCAAAATAAGTTCTGAGAATAAAACAGGAAAAATGTAATTAGAAGTTGTCACAATAAAAATAAATAGAAGATGAAGATGGATGATGGTGGGTGGTATGGCAGACTGTCTGGAAACATATGGCTTGATCTAAGACCCACTGAAGTTAGGAGAGGTTTCTGGTTTCCTGAAGAGCCTTCAGTTACAGACATGGACCTAAGTCACTAAGTCTGCAGAAACTGTAATCTTGTTACCAGTGCTTATGGTTTGGGTTTTTTTGATTTTTCCTTATGGGTATGGAACTTCATTATTTAAATATTGTGACATTTCCAAATACATTGTATGTTACCATAAACTCCAATTTATAGCAAAACAAACAGCTTCAAGCTGTGCTGGATGTGGCAAATGGAAGCTGAAGGTGTCTGAGGAGTAAATGGACGCCAGCTTGTTAGCTGAGGTAAGGGGCTGAGGCAATCAACATTGAGAACTTGCATAATGAGGAGCTGGATTTCAGGGAAGGCTGAGAGGTGCAGAAGGCAGATGAGAAAAAGGGGCAGAAGCAAAGTTAATTTGTGTTTTTGACAGGGTCCAGACATATCGAGGTAACACAGGAGCTTATGATAAGAATCTGGGTTTGTGGAGGCACTGAAGGAGGATAACTAGAGCTGTTGAGTAATTAGGCAGTAGCCAGACACCTTAGAAAGATGTGGAGCTTGTTCGGACAGCAGATAATAAGGACTCATGGACAACCACCAGTACCAGATCGCCACACTGTAGGGCAAGAACATTTTCAGAGCTCTTTTAAGAAGAGAGAAAAAACAGAATGCTAACATTAGACTAATTATTATACTAACAACTATTTGTAGTGTGATTGCTGAAATGCTGGGGTAATGTTCTCCAATTATCTCTTCAAAAGGTGTTGCTGCTTCTGCTTCTTATTGCCCCCATACCACCACTTTGTATCAGTATGAGCACTCACGTGGCTGCACACATAATACCAGAGAACTTAGTCAGCTGAAAAGCAACATTTACATTCAGTTCACAATCTTGTCATGTAAATACTCACTGCAACTCAAGGGAAGTCCTTATGCAGGGCTATAGGTGCCTGAGGCAGCAACCACTTTCCATGGGGCAAGCATATAGTAAACAAGTGGGTGTGTAATAACTTAAAGAAGAGCCAACACAATCTGAAGGCATCAAGCCTCCTCTGCTATCCAATAAATCTAGCATAGACTATACCTTCCTCAGGATTGAAAGACAAGTGACCACAGATATTCACTAATTGCCATTTCGACTCAATATTATTTGCAACACAGGCTTGTAAAAAATTGTCTACTAACTAGAAAGTTACCATTATGAGATTCCTTCTCATGGTTGTAGTTTAAGGATCTATCTACAATGACCTCTACAGAAAGCTCTCTGCTTTTTTTTTTGTATCTGCCTGGGTGTAATTCGTGGACCAAAAGTAAATGATAACTCCCATGGAGAAGAAGCAGCAGGTTTAGTAGCGCAAATTACATTTCCCCCTTAAATACTGTTCTTTTAAATACACTGCCATCATAAATATTTGGTGAAAACTTGTGTGATCTTACATGTCAGGCAACCTTCAGTATAAAAGGTGTGAGCAATTATCAGATACATGAGCCTGTTTTACTACTGCACCATTAACATTTTATCTTCTACACAGTTCTAGTCATAAGACCTTTGAAGATGTCATTATGAACTGTAGGAAAACCCAAAGCAAAACAACCTCTTTCTTTGGCTCTTGCCCAGCTAAGTCACTGCAACCCAGAAGCTTAAAGTCCAAGCTTATCAGTTTTTCACCACAGCTGAGATACGTTTTTTTCCCCTTGCTTCACTTTTCAGTTGTGAACGCTACCATATGTGCAGTGTACAAACTGTATCAATAATAGGAGACAAAATAACGCCGGCACCATCATTTAGAATTCCACTCTTCCGTTCCTGTGTATTTTCAATGAAATAATTCATTGCTGGTAACATAGTACAAGCACTCCAAAGCAGCCTTAAGCAAAAGGGAGAAAACCTTCAGTTTGCTTACAAAATAAATTAGGCCTTACTTCATATATTTGTATTCTCCTTGACTTCACCTAAAAATATACTTCAGGTCTAAGCTGATGATCTCTTTAAGAGAAATGTATGTTATCTTTACCATGCGACCATTAACCACTCAGTCAACAGTGACCGGAACCCTCTTGAACTTTAGCTGTACACTGTGTCAACTGTAACACAAGTTCACATAATGAAAGTGCCCTCTTGTTCTAAAAGAGCATATAGTGCTCAAAAGTCATATATAAATTTAGACACTTCACTGTCCTTGCCACTTGTCACTGTCACTGAAAAGCATCACTGCATTTGGCAACAATACTCCAGTGAATTACATCATCGTGTTTACATTTATAATTGACAAAAAAGTGAGGTAGGGCAATACAAAATACAGAGGCTAAAGCTAAATTCCTAAATCCTTATGCTGTCAACTTCTTATCAACAGGCTGACCACCTGCAGTTCTAGTTTGTTAAAATGAAACCTGATTGGCACCTCATATTCTCCTCCCCAGCCCCAACCTGAACAAATTACCAGGTCTCTAGTTACAATGCCTAATTTCAGCTACTTAAATTTTCAAGTGCTGACCAAAGCACTTTTAACATTATGAAGAGGCAGTGTGCATTATTAAATTAGTATCATGACACAGTCCTTCTCAGAATGAAGGATGTAGGAGAATTAGTGGCTACGTAATTAGAGCATGAAAGGAAGATCAAGAGAGAGGTCCCAGAATAGCAAGTTTATACAGTGCTGCAGGAAATTATTCATCCTGCTCTGGAAACAGTCTGGCCGCATTAACATGCCACTGTGCTATGCCAATAAACCTTTTGAGGCTAGACTGCCCTGAGTGTAACTGGATAATAAGTGACTCTGTTTGGGTTGGGAATCAACAAGCCTTATATCTTGCATTTCTGAACACTCTGTTCCAGAGCTGAAACAAGCAGCTTAATTCTGCTTCTGCCTGACATTAGTTCTAGTAAAGCTTTTCTGTGATCAAATCTGGTTGCATTGCTATGCCTATATCCCTGACAGGATCCATTTATTGCTAAGCTTCCTCAGTGTGAAAAGAGATCAGATGCAGTCTCTGACTTCAGGTTTTCTAGAAAAGCATACAGGAAAAAATTACCTTGGGAAAGGATTCCACGAAGATTAGTTTTTACTTTCTCACTGTATCAGAGTAAAAAAACCCCAAACAAACCAATAGTTTTTCTGGACTCTGTGTATTTGCTTACAAACCCCAGATACCTGAGCACCAAAAACCAGAGCTGCACGTTTGTAGTTTACGTTTTCTGAGCCCCAATTAAAGCAAAAGAGAGCAATTTTCACAAATTGTTATCTCTATTGCATTTAACATAGCCCTAATATGCAGATGCGGTCAAATCATATCACATTTATAAATGTGTCCTTGGTATCGCTCATTACTCTTGATTGCAGTGTAATATTTGGTTGAAATTGCTAGGCATGCTCACTCTCTTCCTGTTGTAAGATGCTGGGTTCTCTTCTAAGACAGGAGGCTCTCTTATCACCTGTAGCTGCGTCCAGCATTCTACCCTCCCCAAACTGTCAGTGTCCAGCCACTGTCAAGTAATCTGGCAATCAGTTTTGTCAAAATGCCCTTTGGCAAAATGCTAGATGATCCTTCAGCTGGTCACCAGCCTGTTTGGCAAAGCTGTTGTCTTGCTTGGCCAGCTTCTTTACTGTAGCCACTATATGCCCAGGTAGACCTATTCAGATGCAATGAACTTTTTTAATCTTTTCACTGGCCCTAACCAGTTATTGCCTATCATAAACAATGCCCAAGAAAATGGAGAATACCACTGGTAAAATGTTAACCCTTGGGGATCGGGTAAGAAGCAACAAACATATATGCATGCACATACAAAATACATAGGTAAACCAAGTTGTGGTATTTCATAGAAGTAATGCAAAAAATCTCTTTGTTTATGGGCTTTGGTTATACATAAGGATAAATATGACAAAAATCTGATACTGTTACTATGTTAAAAGAAACCCAGAAGGCTTTTTACGCCTTGGAATAAAGGAAGACATAAAACTTCTACATAAACTCTTGGGATACTATAAAAAAAGAGAGTTTTCAATTTCTGACCCTGAACACTCTCAGTAAGTATGCCCCAGTTGTGCAGCCTATAAATTTTCAAGGTTATTTAGAAAGTGGAGAACAAAAGAAGTGCTTCTCATAAGAAAACCTCCTTCGTAGCAACAACGGAGGAAGTCTTTCTTTTGGAATTCCTCCACACATTATTACCCATACAACTTTAAAAGTTAAATAGGCTAAGGCATTATATGTATCATATTTTAAAAATACATTTGTAATTCAGATTGATTAAAATCCAGTGTGCAATATTTTGGGATATAGCCATAACTTCTCCTGCAGTTTTGAAAGATGTTGCTAGATATGAGCTATGGAACCAATTAGAGCACCAGTTCAGACTGAGGAAAAATGACCGTACATAAATAAAGTACTTCTATCACGTAAAAGAAAAAGTAGGCATACCCATAAAGGCAAACTAGAACATCAACACAAAAATGAAACTGGATTTTCCAGGAAAAACGACAGCTAAATGAAATACCTGCTAACATATTGTGCAGAGGATTTTATGCTGAGCATTTCAATTATCCAACATAGGCACACCAGTAAGTAGTTTACAGATGATACACACTGCACAAAATACAACTGAGCAATCTAGTACTAGTATAAAATTGAAAATAAATATCTCTCTCAATTGCTTTCCCCCACTTTAGGGACACAATGACTCAATCCATTCAAATAATTTACCTATACAGACTCACTGCTTCTATGCAACCTTTCTGAATGAAAAAGGGAAAGTAGAAAAAAGGGGCAACAAGACTGAATCCAAATGGTTTTGTTGTTCCTCAAAATACGACAATATGGTGCTACAGTGAACACAAGAAACAAAAATCATAAATGGTCATCCAACACTATTCAGACTGATTTTTGTATGAATATCTGTTCTTAGTTCAGTTACCAGTTAGATCACTTCCCTCAGAGTTATGAAATGTTATGCTGCACCTTTTACTTTCATCAGTGGTAGCACTCCAGCATGCTACAAAGAAAGAAGAAGCATTGATGTTCTAATCTCTCCTTTTTATTTTATTTTTTTTTCCATTTCTAATCCTTCCTAGCTTCTTTTGAGGTACAACTTCCTTCCAGCTCACACAGAAGGCTAATGACATCAATAGATTGCTCAGGAGGGCACTTGTAATGAAATCTCTGCATAAGAATTCCAGTGCTTTTGAAATAATTCAGTATTTTTCAGGAGACAAAACCAGACTAGCTTTATCTTTCTCCTCCAATGCAACTGGGGGGACGGGACAGACACGACAACAACCAAAACACAACAACAACAAAGAAAAAACCAACACACACACACACACACACACACACCCGACAAACCACACACACACCCCTTTTTCTTGTGGCTTTCTGAAACATTACAAAGCAAAATCTCTTGCTTGTCTTTGTGTTGATCAATGAGAATGAAAAAGACTTGTACAAAGGTGGAAACAAGTCAAAATGCCCTTTCTGACTTGTTAATGAAATCCTTCTGATGTACAAAAGGCATTTATTCACCACCTTAATAGTCAGGCTGCAAGTAGATTTTATCTGGCTAGAGACTCATTTATTTGAATGAGAAACTAATCTCTTTTGTGGAATTCACAGAAAGGACTTGAATTTAAAAATAAATAAAAGGAATTGTTTACCTGCACATAGTTCATAATGGCTTTGGAAATGCTACCTATGGATATTGACTACTGATTCATGAAGCATTAGCCTGGTACTTAAAAGAGTTCACACTATTAAAATATAATGAATCTATGCTCTAGACAAGCACATAAAAAAAAATGGAGACAAAGTTAAAATTAGATCCCAAATGCACTCAGAAAATATTAACAAAACGTTATAGAAAATATTTTTAAAGGGCAGGTTTGACAGTGTATGGAAAGAGCTCCTGCATGAAGCTTTGCAAATTGCATTTAAAGGGACTGACCTGACATAAGGTTGGCAATGGATGCAACTGGAGCTTTAATTGAATAAGCTCGGACATCTGTCTCAACTGTCAATCCTGCTAACAATAAGATTGATAGATGCAAGCTAATTGCCAATTAGAGGGAGTTCTTTGAGATATAGGCTGTGAGTTTAGAAGCTGGATGAACTCACAGGGAGGAGGATGAAGTGAGTGTGCAGAAGAGAGTGCAAGATTTCTGCCTGCTTCCATACAGAGACCATGAGATCTTCTTAGACTGAATTCACAGAGTAAAGCACCACCAGCACAGTAATGAAGGTGTGAGAGAAAAACTGGATCTGTGTGACCAACTCTCTTTAAAAGAGTTTCAAGCAAATACCCAGTATGGTTTTACTTACACAGTCACTAACACCCCTTTCCTTTGGGAACACAAAGTATTTCAGCATTGCATATACGACTCTATTAGATGTCTGCCTTTCTTCCTCCCCAAATACAAAGATACTATCTAGTCCTCCTATCTTTTCCACATCCTTTTAACAGACTATTTATAATAAAAATCATTAGGATTCCTTTCGCTTCTAATATGTTTAAACTCTTTCTGGACTTGCCTTGCTGGCTGCTAGTCAACGATTGTCTTCTTTTCCCCTACCAGTTTTCTATCATTCCTAGTTTTGGATACAAAGCCTTTACAAACCATGTCCAGTTTCTTCCTAGTTTGGCAACTGATTTGTCATTTTCACTGGCCCAGAATACTAAAAAACTGGTCTCCCTCTCCCCTATCCCTTCTCCAGGTTGTGGAATTGCATCTTGGTAAACACAGAATGTGTGTTTTATACATTACAGTTATCAATACTTATTTTCTGTTTTAGCACTGCATCCCCAAGCCCTTTAGGATTCACATGTAATGGCACCATGGTATACCATAAAGACTCATCTATAATTATTTGTGGGACACAAGAGCAGGACAGTGAATTTATTTTTCTCTCTTCTCTCCAGCACTAAAAATTTGTTCTTCTCAAGGCGCATGCTGGTTTCTTTAAATACCACTTTTGTAAGTACATCTGCACAAGTAAGTACTTTGATTTGGATTCATGTGCTTGCAGAGCAAAACTGATAAAAAATGTCGTGGCTATTAGGGGCAAACATTTATTTCAGTACTTATTTACCTGTGTATTCTAGCCCTCATGCTGATGGGAAAATGCTTGTGGAGGCAATAGTTGAGGTTGTAACAACAGTTGCCAGGTTTCAGAAATAATAACTGGCAGCACAAAATGCCCAGTGTGCCACATACAGAACTCAGTGTTCTTTTTCCCAACAAACCATAAATGGTTTCTGGCGTGATGTAGTAGCCTGTTAGTAGACACTAACAGGTATGCCACAGTATACTTCCCCTATTAAGCTTTCAAATAATCTATTTCTAAATCGCCTGTTACTTGGAAACATATAGTCACATAAACCACACCTAGAATAAAAAGACAGGCTTTTCTGATGGCTAATGAGGATAATATTCCACTTTGAATATTGGAGTTATGCCTTTTCCAGTACCAAATATGCCTGGGCATTTCTATGTGGCCTAGTTTCACTGCTTCTGGTAGTTCACGCAAAAAAAATATTCTAATTCATTATGCAGTGCTTAAAGGGAAAACATCACTACGCAGGGATGGTGGTAGTGATGGTGGTGGAGCAGGCAGAGACAAAGAACTTAGGCTTGTAGTGTTATATCTCAGTGGACAGAGAAGTTTTCACCTACCTAAAAGTCCAAGGAAGTGACCTCCAGACACTTATGTCTGCACAAAATAAATGTAATTTCTGGCACACAAATATTTTGCAGTGAAAGTTGACTGTTACTATTTTGCTGGGAATGGAAATGGCAGAGATACCTGAAGTCTCAAGGGTTAAATAATTTCTATAACAATAATGACCAAGACATTAAATGTACATGAATATTTAATTTCAGCTGTACTTTGTTCCAGTTTAATTGTCAAAACCACTTTGCTAAGAATATGGAAATAAATTATCTATACTACTCATTTATGCAACATCTTCGCCTCCAGATTTAGGACAAGGAGTTAAATCCACAAGGAAGCTAATTTAGTGTCTTGTTCTGCCAGTTCATTTTACAATGCTGAAAGAAATAGGACTAAGTATAGTTGTGGCATCATCCATTCTCCTTCCACACCCTGTTTTTACCCTAATTTTCACAGCTTTCTCATTGTCTATTGAAAATAATTCCTCCACAGTCAGTTGGCTTTCTCAACAATGCTTTTCAGTTGATCCACAAAAATCTCTGCTGTCCGACTTCAGGCTTTCAAAATATGCTTGCATTCAAAGTGCAGAAATAACTCTGGTTATTTTTCTGAAGGGTTAAAATCTGATGTGTGGAGTGTAATTCCCTTTAAACATAACATTCTTTTAATGGCACTATTGAAAGTGCCCCTAAGTGTTCTCCAGAAGCTGTTAAGCCATTCAATGCATCCTGCAGTGTTAGAAACTCCTCGCACTCTGGCCCAATGACTGACTGCTCCATGTGGATCTTTTATCTAGACGAGCTATACAGCTATGTAAAACAGCAGTGAATGGCACATCACATTTGAAAAATATAAAATACAGTTTATTTTTATTCAGCTTTATTTTTCTGAAGAAAAATGGCACTTTTTCTGGTGGGTTTACTTTGTCAGGACATGTAGAGTTGAAAGATATATAATGATATTACTGAAATAACTGGAAGATTAAAACCAACTTAAAAAAGCTGGACAGGTAACAACTATTGGAAACAGAACTGAAAAAAGCAAACTCAAAGCTGTGTACTACAGCCATCAGTAAAGAAAAGAGCAGAGATTTAAGTGACAGGTGAGGTGTACGTACCCACAGAGCCAAGTAAAATGCATGCCTAATAGTTGTGACTTTAGGCAAAAAGTCTTAATTCTCAAGTTACAAATCCATTTTCCAATGTTACATGCTAGAGGCCATACAGCCAAAGAGTGTTTTCACATACATTCTTGTAACTTGGCAGTATAGCTGACTGCTATAATTAAATACCTTTTTATAGTATAAATGAAACTATTTGTATGTCACTGGGAGAATTTAAACTTTGCCAAAACCTAATTATTTAAGATACATTAATTATTTTAGAGTTTCAGATGCAATGTTCTAAAAGGTTCTTACGTTTTAAAACAAAATACTGCTGCAGATGAGAACAACAACATAGCTGAATCTTTTGCCTGAAAGATTTATTGTATACAAAGCGATGATATTGTTTATGAAGGATTGAATTTTAACAAGGTGAATCAGTCACAAAAAATGGTTTTTAATAGCTGGTTTAGAACGGCGATCAACTTTGGACTAGTGACATTAAGGTACAGCGTGTAACTTAAAAGGAAGATTAAAAGTTCAGCCTCTTGCACCCTTACCCCGCCACACATACCTCGTAAAGCAAAGGACATGTAGGGGAGATGCTCCCAGTTTCCTCCACTGGCATCACATTTACTTGTATTGGGTGGGGGTTGTGGAAGGAAAAGAGAGAGGGAAAAAAATTGACTGAAAAATTGGATGTTTGTTCTTTCCCCCCATGTTTGTTTTATCTAACAGGTAGTAAATGAGAGTTAAAAAGTTGTCAGAGTTAGGTACTTTTAAATGGAAGTGACATGCTGATGGCCAAACTAAAATCAAGATCACTCTGTCATATCCTTTAAAGGACTATTATAGGTGAACCCCTTTTGCATTTTAGCTAGAGCTTAAGGACTTGGAAGTTAAACCAAAATTTCCACTTGTTATGTAGATCTGTGCCTCTGTTGCTCAGGGAGAAGGGAAACGGGTCCTAGGGTCTGGATCCTGGTTGTCAATACTGTTATTCAACAACACCTAAATGCAAAATAAACATACACGTTCATTGAAGCAGGGCTGGGAATCAGGACTCCTGTCCTTCCAAAGGAGCCTAATTTGCAGCAGGTCACAAAAGCAAATGCTCGCTGTTCTCCCTCTCACCCTATAAAACTTGCTGCAGACTGGTCAGGATTCAGTAGCAAAGAGCATACAAGCCCGACCCCAGCCTTGCTTAGCTACCGAGCCTGCAGGTTCAGGTTAGGCCACACACTTGAATCTACACCCTGCTTGCAAATGCTCTTGTTCTATAATACGAAACGTAAAAATGTCCAAACATCCTCTGAAATGAGAGGTGGGATTCAAAAGCAATGAGGCTGAGGGGAAACAGAACTGCAGTCTCCCATTGAGCAGTACACATAAGAAAAAGCCTGTCCTTTTGTAGCAGTGTCTCAATATGACATTTTCCTCTTTCATATCCTTGTCCCCCTGCCCCTGAGGAACTCTCTTACCCTCTACTTTGTTATCCCCATACTGGGCTTACATCACCAACTGCTCAACAGCTGACTGCAGCAGCAACAGCATGAAACCCAAGCTAGCCCTCTAGAAAACCCGAGCCTGGGAGCTCTGTGGCTGCCCGCAAGCAAGTAAAACTGTCCCACACAGAAAAGGTTACTAACTCTTTTCCTGACTTGCAAGACAAGTCTACTCCTCCTGCTCCAGTGCTGTAGCAAGATATCTGAACCAAACAGGAGCCTTTGACCATGAACCGTAAGTCTTCAAGTTGACACTTGTGCCAGGAAGGAAGGAAAACACCAGCACCTTCTTCATCTTCCCTTTTTCCTATTCACCTCGCTTCTTTCTCATGTCCTTCTCTTCAACACACAGAAATTTCAGTGTTATCCACTGACTTGGAGGTGTATTTTACTGCTCAGCATGTTGCTTGCCTTGCATTTGACTCTATTGTTCAACCTCCCTGTTTAACTTTATGTGGCAAAGTACAGACACATTTAATCCCATAATTCTGTAATCTTAGATATGCACTTTAGCCTTGAAATCTGCTATATTCTGATTTAAGATACACCAACGCAGAATATGAGTATGTAAAAACTGAGACCAGTGTTGAAAATAATCTCATACCAGCCTGGTATCCTTCTCATCACCTGGTCCAGTGATTTCCCTTGTACATTATTCACAATCCTAAAGAAGAAATGCATTGTGCAGCAAGAACAGTAAAGTAAAAAGTGAGATCTGTGGCTACATAAAGAGGAAAAGCTGTTTCTATAAGACTAAGATGATTCACATTGTAAACCTGTCCTAATAACACATACTGTATTCTTGAAAACACAGAAACAATAGATATGAGTCATTCCTGTGCACACACAATATTTACAACTCCTTGTACAGTTCTAAATTTTAAAACACAATGTAAGTTTTTTCCAGGAATGAACAAGTAATGCTGACATCATGTGATATGTTCTCTGCAATAATGAGAACTCTCTACCACTGTCATAAGAAAGAAGCTACAATATAAATTGCCTAAGTTCCTATTATTTTTAAGCTATACCCCCTTGCAGTTCATAGCATTATATCACAAGAAAGCAGAAAGGAAAAATTTAAAAACAAAACAAAACAAATAAACCAGCCAAAGTCTCCCCAATCTAACTGACAAGGTAAAGTTTGCATGCAAAAGGAAAGGTTGTATTCGTTCATCCAACCATAAAGGCTCTTCCGACCTCTGCTGTTATCTAGACACTAAGAAATCTCCAAATGGTTTCCTCCAATAACAGCAGACAACTCATAGCAGTAAAAAATTCCTACTAAAAAAAAAAAAAAAAAGGCATAGACACTAAATAACTTATGCAGCCAAACTGATGGAAGAAGACAACCTCTAATCATGAACACTGATCCTGTGTATGCTGTGAATGATGATTCTCCAGCATACCACTAAGGTCTCCTGAAATAAATCTACAGTTCAATGCTCACAATTTCCAAATTTTTTTATAAATGTTTCTGACGAGGAGAAAAAAAATAAAGTAAGTTTGATCCAAGTGATGCTGGACATCTCTTTCATTAAATAAAAAAGTATGCTAGAACTATGGGGGATAAATGTTACTGCCACTAAAAGCACACAGGCACAAAGGACTCTTATTCTTCAATATTTTTTGTTACAACTGTATGTTCAACTCAAAACTTTATACAAAGATTAAGGGGGTTTTGTCTTTTTTCACAGAAACCCCCACCTTGCTTGAAAAGAAGGTATTTCTCACAATAGTGACTATGAACATGCAGGTATACAAACATGAAGAAAAAAAAATAGGAGGTGTTTTGAAAAATGGTGGCTTCCTCTTTCTCTTCACACACATTTATAGCAAGAACACCACTCTGCTCCTCAGCAGATGATCTCCACCACCTTCTGCCTCCACACAGTAAGGTTAGGAAGCCTTTCCTTCTCGTGTGGCTCCCAAGCACATTCCCTATAGTAGGAAGGATGAAGGTAATGAGCCCTTTATTGACCACTGGGCTGTCCTCAGCCAGTCTCTGTAACCCCAGACCTCCTTGTTCTGTTTATAGTTTGGTCTGTAGGTACTATACGTAATAATGTAGCATGTAACGAAAGCCTTGATTTTTACTTTTCCTTGCACAGTTTCCAGCTAGAATTAACACCATTTCAGTACCACCACTACACATAACTTCTCTCCAAAAATCATAAGCATGAAGCTCAGGGAAAAAGACAATTTTTTTTTTTTTTTTTTTTAATAACTAATGTTATAATCTAATCTGCTTCACTGTTTATGCATATACTTTCACATGCAACAATGATTGAGGCTGGGAAACAAAAAAGGTAATGCTACTGATTGCCAAGAACTGAAGTAATATGTTTCCAAAAGCAAAAAACCAAACCAGCAACAGTGGGATACAGCACATTACCAAGAGTAATGCTATGAAGAACAAAATCTAGCTTGACTGTATTTAAATGTAAGTAGCCAAATTCTCAGTAGTACATTTGGATTGAATGTCAAATAATTTCTCTGGAAATCAAAAATCTTCATCAACATGAAGCTGTTGAAGTTGTCTTTAATTTCAGTAGGCAATCTCAGTATAATTTCTTCTTGCCAGGTGACAAGAAGGAACTGCTAGCTACTCACTCGCAGACTAATTTTTATCAAGCACAGTATCCTTACAGTAAAGGCTAACAATTTTCTACATCAGCTGAGCAGAGGTTAGTTTTCATGCCCTTCTGAGTCCTACACACATTTCCTTCCCATGGTAGGTGGAGGAATTTCCAAACCTGAAAGTTATTTTGAGCAGCTTCCAGAGCCTCTCTTTGTGACACCTTCTTAAATGTGATTTCCTAATCACTATGCAGAAGATTTCACTGCCTAATTAAAGGACTGGTGCAGTGATGAAGATAAAGAATACAGAGCAGGGCTGCAAGCTAATCTACAAGCAAAACACAGGAGCTACTTGTCAAGAGTAAGGGCATATTTTATCGACAGCTGTGTCCAATAAGAATGAGTTATGCAGTGGAGGTTTAATATTAATGCATGTCAGTCGTTCCCATTACTTACTCGTTATACATACCTGGGGCATTTCCAATTCTCTCACTCTCCCTTCTTATTGTAATGTAATTAACATATTAACCCCTCTGAAAAGTCTTGTTTTTACATCATCGCAGACTTTTACAGACAGAGCTCAACAGAGCCACAGGTCACAGGAGTTACGTTTTTGGCCTGGGGTGGGTATGTAAGTCTTGGTGATGAGTGAATCCGCAGGCCAGATCACCGTTTGCACCTTTAAAATTTCATTTCCTATTATATGTCTGTTCCTATATATGTATATATGCTGAAGTATATATGTCTATTTATACCACTATTCCCCAAAAGGATATAAACAATCCGTTACAAGTCAATAATAATCTACACCAAAGACATTACTTAGTGTTTTGTAAAACTATTTTTCAAGAACGTGAGGTTACCGATTTTAACATTACCATTATGCTTCTTTGTAGAAACATGGTTCAGCTCCCTTGAGAGCTGAACAGCCCCGGTTCAGGTCAGCCATTTCTCCTGTGGGATCCCACCCGCTCAAAGCAGCACTGCCACCTCAGAACGACCGTTTATGTGCCACCCACATCACATCTGACATGGGAGCTCATAGCTGTCTTGTGAGGAAAGAGGCAATAACCATAGAAAATTAATCTCACGGCTGAAGCCAGCAGAGTTGATCCTACCTATACACTGTTATACAAAAATGTTAAACCAAATTCCTCTTCGTGGCTACTAATTTGTTGATCCTTATTTGGGGGCAATTAATTTTAGACATCTTGGACATAATCTGCAGACACAGAGCGTTCACAACAGTAACACGGACAAGGGCGATGCTGTTATCAGTGCATAAACCTCTCCACAACCATGCCCTAGGCATGGCAAACCAAAGGCCCAACCGATGCCTTTTAATTTTTGGGCTTACATTATCGTGCCTTAGTTTGCCGTATACAACTCAGGAATAATAGTAACATGGTTTGCAGTCACAGAGGTGCTTTAAAGCTGAATTTGTCAGTGGTTTAGAAATCATTAGTGCTTAGATAGATAAATGGGCATACATCTTACAATAACATTTTCTTGCAACAGGAAAGCTCAGGTCTACTTCTGCACAGTCTTCAAAGTGTTCATGCTCTCTCGCTCTTTCTGACACTTTCAAGTTTTCCAGTGGGAACAAAGCAGGCTGTCAGAACCCCAGCGCACCCCACGTCCTGGGGATTTGGCTAGCTGGGCGCTGGGCCAGCTCAGAGCATAGCTGGTGATCTGAAGATGGCTACTGTGAAAAATGTCAGAAGAAACCTCAGCCAGGGCTGCACACCCTTCCCTTGGGAGCTGCTTTTATGCTGAGCCTCTCACCCTGGATCCCTGTGTCACAGGGATCACACCTGGATCCCAGCTGCACTGTTGCTGTGCCACAGCCCTGCTGGTGCCTGGCCAGCCCGGCCTTGGCCCTCCTGGTCCATACAGCCACAGCAGATGATCAGGACCCTTGGCTGAATGTGGCCTACCATCACCAGACCTGCCTGGCTTGCCTCGCTGCCTGCCGCAGGACGGGGCTGTGCTCGCTGAAGGCACTGCCCTGCCTGCTGTGCTGCCCCCAGCCCTGGTTCCTCCCAATCCTGGCACCACAGGGCCTGCCTGCAAGCCTCACCCAGGCACGACTCACAGCCCACAACACCATGGCCACCAACAGCTCTGTTGCTGTCCCCCTCCCCATACCTAACCCACCCCAGGCTCCAAGTGACCCCGAGCCCAGTCCAGGTTTGGCAGTGGTCTCTGCTGGCAGCTGGCAGGAGGTGTTGGCAAGATCCCCACCTCAACATCACCTGGTTGGTAGTTACAAGATTATCCCCAAAACACTGTCCTTGTGGATATGAAAGCTCACCTGAAAAAAAGGTGAGAAGTAAACCCAGGTGTCCCATAGTTTCAGTATCTAACCAGGAGCCAACAGGTAAGAGGTACGTAAGAGGACATGGTTTTACCATCCCAACAGGAAAGACGCAAGAATTGCCCTCCTTCCCTGGAAAAATAAAGACTTAAGTAGTCACCTTGGATGTGTTTTCTGACAATGACCCAGGAGTGGGAGAAGGCACCTGGGTTCAGACCTGACGTGTACAAGCTTCCCTTGTATGTACAAGCATCCATGGTAAAGCAGCGCAGTGCTGCACTGCTTCCCAACTGCCGTGCTGGCACCAAAGCTCTATCGGACTATGGCAGAGTCATTTAGAATCCTGCTGAAACACCTTGACTGCAAGAATTCACATCGTCTAAGCACAGTCCAGGATCTCCTGCTCCCTACAGGAGCCTGTAACAGCAATACCCGGAGGTGTCTGTGCACTGATAAGGGAATTTAACTCAGGGCTGTGCAATCTAAGCCGAGGGCAAGACACCTACAAATTAGGCATTACAATGCTAAAGAGCCAAGTATGTCTGTCCCTTTGCGGATCTAGTTGTAAGATATAACAGATGAAATACCTGGTAAAAGCACATGAGGAAATCAATAATTCTGCCTGCGTTCATTGGGAGGACTGGACTGTGTGCTGTAAATATTACATGTAGTCACACACCGATGGGAATGGTGAAGTTGGAAGGAAATAGGGAATAGCAGCTCACTCAATACTCCACAGAAGTTAAAGGTTGTGGGGTAATACTAGTCTGTGAGCAGGTAATTAAAGACTATATTAGCGCACCTGCCTGAAAGGGACAATCAGTGTTGCATAGACAATCTTCATCCCAGCGTTTCCTAGGCTGCGAGTTCTTGCCTTGCAACCTTGAAGTAGCCTTGGCATATGTTAATTTTCATTCCTTTTAATGTCATATTATATAAACAATCCCTGTATTAAGATTGACTTCAGATATTTGTATTAAAAAAAAAGCGAAATATCCTCTTTGTTTGATTTGAAGGATACATTGTATCACCTTCCCCGCTCAAAGGACACACTCTAATTAAAGACTGAATTTTTTTCAGGATTTTAACTAAATCTGTCACTTAGCTTATGAATTAAAAATAATTAAAGATAGGGTCTCATAAGAATTGTACTTCTGCGCCTGCTCACTTCTGGCTGATTCTTTTCACTAACAAATTGCTAGTTTTCCATTGTTTGTGAGCTCTGCATAATTTGGATTTTCCTTGAAATAATTAAGGCACATGGGAAAATGATGTTGTATGTAAAAATAATTTTTCCCGAGTCAGAATTTTGTCTTTCTTGGAAAGAACAGTTATTCCACTCCTTTCCACAGATGAGGAAGGCAAATGCTTGTCTACAGGCAATTTTGTCAGGGACTAGGTCCCTACCAGAAAATGACGTCCTCTGCATTTATACTAACTAGTACCTCTAAAGATATAGAAAGCCTTTTGGAAAGACAGCTGCTGTTTATTAATACTTTGTATGGTGCATATGCTACTCATGAGCAGGAATGGCTGAAGTTCCCACTTCCCAGAACCAGCCTGCTCTGGAAGACAGCTGCCACTTCATGAAGAAGTTCCATTGCAGAGCTCAGTTATTCAAAGTTTTTCATGTCGCACACACACACAAAACGCAAGTTCTGAGTTTTACTCTGTACTTTAAATAACAAACTAGATTAATGCAATATCTGCCTTAGATACTTTCTTACCTTGTGACTAAAATCAATTGTTTCTGAATGTTTTGAGATAAATTTTAGCACATTTAACCCAGACAACCTGCTGTCCCACACACCTGCTATCAACAGGATAGCAAATTACCTTATTTCACCAGAGTGGACATTCTGATACACGTCACAAGCCTCAGCTCCTCTTGGCTGGTATTCTTTCCCTTCCAAACCTCAACTATTCCAAGTTTTTTATGGTTGAATCACTCATTAAATACTAGCATAAATTTAAAGAAATGATGGTAGGACAAGTAAAAAATATGTACGTTATCTATAGTCTCATCCCCACCCCAAGGAAAAAAAACCCAAAACAAAACAAAAAACAACTAACACAACTAAAACAAACACACACACCTAAAAAAACCCAAAGAAACCAGAAAGAAAGGTTTAATAATGAAGAATTTAAAAAGCTAGAAAACGTATTTTTTTAGAAACCAGTTTATTAACAATATTGCACTTTTGCACTAATAGAGACAAAATGCATATATCTTCACAGGGAAATTCAAATTTGCTTAGAAAAAAAAGGGGGGGAGCATACTGGCCCCACATTAATCACAACACTCAACCTGTGCATACAAAGTAAATTTTCTTTATTTATCTGTGTGTCTATGGCTGAAATTCAGCTGTGTGCTGTTGTGCAAAACAAAAAGAGTTAATGTCAGGAAAACATGTAGAAGTACAACATAAATGCAATCTCCACTTCTTCAGATATATTAATCTCAGAATTGCTTACTTTTAAAAAATATTTAAAGATTCATAACCACTTGTCGCTCCTTGTTTCCCCAGCTGACAGCAAAAATTAAATACCAATCATAATTCTTGCTCAATTTTAAAGATTAATGTGTCTGTCGTTGTGCAAAGTATGCCATTAGAAAAATGTGGAATTCTGAGTGTTTGAAAAAAATATAACACTATTCAAAAATGGAAATTATTCTTTGTCAAGTACTGCCTTAGTTTAGAAATGCAGTTGATAAAAAAGTCATCCTGTCTATATCTCCTTTCTTAACTCTCTCATAAGATGAGCTAATGGTATTTTATGGCAACTTGACTAAATTTTCCCTTTCCGCTGTTAAAACAAGGAAATGCAGTGGGGTTTAAAAAACCAAAAAAAACCCCAACACACAAAAACCCAAACAAAAAAAACCCAAAACCAAAACAAAAAAAAACCCCCCCACACAAAAAAAACCCCATAAAAAAACCAAAACCCAAACCCCAACAACTATTGCTTTCCTAAATCTTTATGGCCATTAGTTGATTTATTTTTAAAAAAACTAAATTTAGAAAGATTTTGCAGAATTTGTGCATATGCTTATGTATCTCCCTCCTTGTCTTAATATAATTACTTCCGACATCCTTAAAATTGCCATGCCAAAACAAGAACAAAACTTCCTGAGGCAAATGTATGATAGCTCAAAGCTCACTCTTCCCCCCGTCCCTCGACTGTCTGTCTTTATGAAATCTGAAGAAACATGATTACCTTGGAAACTTCTAGCCTTCTGTCAAATTTGATTGAAAACAGCCAATACCTTCAGATGTTTTCAGAGGGAGTCATACAAAGTCATAAACACTGAATGATCTACAACAACTCTTTAAAATACAAAACCAAAACAAAGACTAAAAATACCAAAACAACCAAGCAAACAAAACCAGTGTTACCTTAACAAATAAAGTGGAAACTCTCTTTTCTCTGAGCTCTGTTTCAGAAGTATGAATTTAAAAAATTCTCCGTACTCCCTCAGACAGGTTCATTTCAATTCAGTTTTAATGAGCACTATGAAAAGACTATGAACAAGATTCATTTTCATAAACCAGTATGAACTTTCAACTTTTCTTCATGATGTTCTATTACTTTTTACATAAGTAATGCTATTTTAGTATATGCTTAAAAAAACCCCCAAAAAACAACAACAAAAAAAAAAACCCAAACAAAAAACACAATTCTGGTTGCTTTTAAAACCAGATTACATTTAAGTAATTTTCAAATAATTTTTTTTTTGTAAATTCATAGTTCCTTATTTCCAAATCTAAAAAAAAATTAAAAATGGATTAACTCTTCCCAAGACTAACCTTTGTTCAAATCATAGTGTTCATAAATGACAGGAACATTCCAAAATCGGCAAAGATAAATCTCGTCTTTGAAATTACTGAAAGCCTTCATTAAGCCTTAATATATGCTGTCAGTTTTAAACTAAATAATAGATGAGATTTTAACATAATCAGAAGAAAGCTGCTGGTACCTGCCTCTCTTACTGTCACAGTTAAATTGACATGGTAATTTAAAAAAAATAACACCTTCTCTAAGTCAGTTAAAGACTGACAAGCACCCACCATTTAGAATTTTCTTCTTCATGCCGAAGTATGAATTCACTGGTACAAATGAGCAAAAATCTCTTTGGCTGGTCCACTGTGGGATTAAAACTTGGGTGGCTGGTTTAAATAACGAAGTGCATCTAAAAAGGGAACACAAACACCTTTCTCTTGGAAAAAAAAACCATTATTTTGTTAAGGTAATAATTTGCTAGTATGTTATTATTTGTTATTTTGCTATTCATGGCTGCAGGGGAAAATCTATCAATTTTTATGAAATGTGCATGTGAGGATTAGACTATATACTGTGCTTAAAACCTACACTTAATATTCCACATACTATGAGGATGAGGACTGCATAATGCAGACAACTAAACAGCCAGAAACTCAGGTGATCCTCTGTATCATCTGGTATCTGAAAGGCCGGACGTAGTTTATAAGGGAAACAAAATCCTGCTAATCTGTAGCCACTGCAGTCTCAGCATACCTGCTGGTTTCAGGTATGCTTCTCTCCTCCCCACACCCACATGCGATGAAGAATAAATCTGCTGCAGCTTCTTGACTGACGGACCGCTGTACATCACCATATGGACCCAGCCTCCTCAGAGTCCTCCGCACCGGACTGCCTGAGCATCGCCACCCACAGCACATCGTACGGGAACCCCTCACAGCCACACCGCCTAGTGCACGTCTCCACAGAGATTTCACCACCTCCACAAGTGAGCTCAGCAGCTGATATCACCATGTGCCTCTGGTCTTTCCTTCTTTCCTCTCTGACACCTATTTCAAATACTGCTGGCATTGACTGAATAAAAATTCAGTGGCTGGCAGCTTCTGCATCTGTTGGCCCAAAGTCCTCCTAAACTTCTCTTATGAACAGCTAAGAGCTTTTATCTAAAGTAGCATTGAAAAAGGCTGCCTGCATGCAAACTTAATGATGGTGAAATGAAATCAAGCTGTAAATAGTGGCAGAGAAGGTATGCCACCAATAAAAAGTTTCATTTAGAAAGTGTTGGATTTCTCTTCTGGAAGGTCACCAGGTGATGGTTTCAAAGTCTGTTTTAAGATAGTCATGTTTTGTGTCTATCAGCTGTCACTATGACAGACACATTTCACTATTTTAGCTGCAAAAGGGATTAAAATGGGATGTAATAATTTCAAGTACTTCAGAGCTCACAGCTCTAGTCCCTGGATCACTTGATAAGACTAGAGAAAATATTTGAACACTCAAGGAAGGCAACAGCACTACGGATAATAAACCAGCATGACTAATAGCCCTTTTCAGCCTCTAAGATTTATTTTCTGGTTTTGTAAGACAAACCAAGAAATTTACAACTGAAAATATCTGCAAAGATTCCCACCCTTCTGGGTTGAGTCAAGCCTCCCTGGTCTATGTCTTTGGAACCTGACCAGCCCTTGAAGCCTGGAAATTCTTCCAGGTCATGCAAATGCACCAGATATCTAGACATGAAGCTATATAAAAATACTTTAAATAAAAACAAACTATACAGTGTACCTATAAAATGAAATTTATTAGTCCATTCGCCTGAGAATTTATGGGTGATGACAAACCATAGCACAGACCCATTTATCTTTTTACCTTCCAAGGAAAATAAACAGTACTGACTAACTGAACAGGGAAAAGAGAGTTGTTATTCAAGCAGTGGGAATAAGGTGTGGATATTCTCTTATACCCAACTGCTCCATGAGCTTAAGAAGCTAAACTTACCATTAATAACAAAGATTCCTCCATGATTAGAGGGCCATGTCATTCCCTTATAGTAGGGGGGGGGGGGGGGGGGGGGCGGAAATAGAGTTACTAGACACTCAACTCTTCATTGACTTCATTGATTGGATAGATGGAAGCGAGTGCACTGGTGTGCATGTGTACGTCTGTGTGTTTGTATTTGTATGTATGCGTGCGCACGCACGTGTGTAACTACAGAATCCTCACATACTTTATTTGTAATAACTTTTTTTCTTAATTCCATATGTAAAGGTGAAATTGAGGCTGTTTTGCTTCTGTATGGCCTTCTTATACTGAAGACTTGATTATTGTTGTTGCTTCATGTCACATCTATCTGTGTGGCACGTACTACATATATCCAGCATGAATGTTTCATGAATATTGGGGAAGCAATTGCAACGTGAGATACAATGCATATTTCAGATGACACATGACTGATGTGTTTGAAGATCTGGGTTTATTATGTACTTGCAACATTCATCTACTACCAGAAAGCTGGTCTTTCCCCCTATTGCACTGACTACAGTCAAAGAAGGAAAACAAATGTGCATTTTGAATGTATCTGATCTTTTACTGAAACAATGAATTAATGTACTGTCATGTTTGTTTTCTACTGTCTTTCCCAATGACAGAGCACAGAGATAAAAACAACATCAAAACTCTTCTGTATTTTCTTCAAAATGTAAAAGTTTCCTTGTAAAAAATGTCTCATGCACGGCATCATTAATAGGTTTGGATTATTAAAATCTGGCTTAATGACACATTAGTTAAGTAGGACTTTACCATCAAAATCACTCTATTCTTTTATTTGATATCTGTAATTCTCTAAAGACTATCTCTCCTCTTCTATTATGTTACTTACTATCTCCACAGGATTAATAAGTCCAAATTTATAAGCAGTGACCTACATGTTAGACATCAGTTAAGACAAGAACCTGGGTATTTGTTGCCATCTCAATTCTACTGTAGGAATGGCCAATTCTGGAAGGGTAGTTTCCTTTGATTTCTCTCTTTCTTCATACCAAAACAAAAGATGTAGCAATGACATCTCCCAGCCATACACTCACAAACATGATTTTGAAGAGGCTTCATTTGATCCAACTGGGGGGAAAAAACCCAACCAAAACCCAACCAACTTTCTGGAAGCTCAAGAAATTTCACAGTTAAGAGTTTTCCTTCATTTTATTAAATGGGTTGTATAAAAACAAACAAACAAACAAACAAAAAACCCCAACCAAACTAACACAACATCTTTGTTGTAACAAACCAATACACCTCATTATTTCCTACAAATATTGCATATAACTAGAGGACTAATAATTCTTTGTCTTGCACAAACCAAGGCAGCCCTGCTGATGATTTCTTAGGTTGTTTAGAACACTTGAAAAGATAAAAATGTAGATCGGAACAGGCAGCCTGAACACTAACAGCACCGACCCACAAAGATTTCAAATATCTTTTTAAAAAAAAAGCTTCTCTTCTTTAGCTTATGAAAAATATGCCCCACTTGAGGCAAGTCCTGTAAACACTGCCACCTGGGTCTCCAGGGTAGGGTGAAGGTTGGGGGATCTGCACCGCGCACTGCTTGAGCTACGCGCCTTGCAGCTCCTCACCCACTTATACCAGTGAGAGCACGATGTCCCACTGCGTCCAGCCTGTATCTGGAGCCTACCAATCCTCACACTGGAATGCACATGGAATTGTATGGGAAGTTTGAACCGTCTCTGAGTCAATTTAACAAGCACACAAAGAAAACCGCCATCTCAAAATAGCTGTTGCTTTCAGGTAACAATTCCAGCAGGTAATGCAGCTGTTCTACAGTCCCTCCAAGTTTTCCCATTGCTCAGAGAAAATGTTACCACCTGGAGAGATGCTGACTGGTAAAACAATCTCTGGACCTTGATAACTTACGAAATGTTAAATGGAGAAATGCCAGCAGTAACTCAAAACCAAACACATTGCTCAGTCAATTGGCCGAATTGTGAAACTCCCTCATTACAGTTTCTCAATCCCACATTTCCCATTCTGTGTCACAATTGCGGGCATTTCAGCTTCTGTACCTCCATTTTCACTCCTTATTTAAAGGGTACACTTTGTAGGGCAGAAAACACTACTTTCCTCTTTCCTCCTTTCTTCCTTTTATAGATGTTGCAGTGAGAAAACCAAAAAGCATACAGTTTGCTTATAGTTCATTGTATTTATGTATTGTATTTTCAGTGTAGTAACCCTCTGAAATGAAACAATTCTGTCACAAGCAGGAATATTTCATGACCAGAGAAGTTCACACAAGCGCACACTATAAGTGCATCTCAGTTCATGTTATGCACAGATGTTGCTGAAAAAGCAAACCCACATACAGCATTCAGAGAAGTTTCTCGATCCTTCAAAAGTAGACCTAGCAAATGAATAGCATACATTGGTAAACAAAACCTGATTTCAGAAAAATTACATGATATTACTATTTGGCAGCAATTTTAGAAAAAAAACGGAAAGTAGGTGTTTCTTGGAACTGGTAAGCACTCCCCAACAAAACAGCTAATTGTAATTTTAAATGAGGCCACAGGTCTTAGTTAACTAAACACCTTCCTATGTGGCAGCTGCTTGTTGACTGGCTTTGGTGGACAGTTCATCACATCAAGGAGCCCATCACAATTATCGCCTTTGTTGGCGGTCTTGGCATAAGCCAACAACTGAACCGCCATCTATCCTGCCTCTGATGTGTAGCATGTTGATGACATTTGTTCATGCTGTACTTACTAGTTCAGTGGTTCAATAGTTGATTCTAATTCCCATGCTTTACTCTCCTGCAAACCTACATTCCCTTGAAAAGATATATTCTTATCTAATCTTGTCTGGCTCAATTAATCACTGCAGCTTTCGACAGCATCCCAGTCCTTGAAACTGAAAACAAGAGGTCAGCATCCACAAATTTTACTTCTTACCTCAGAAGTCAGATGTTTTTAGAAAAGACAGTGTGGAACGGCCAGCACAGCTAAATAAGAGATGTGAAGATAGTCTTCAAGAATAGACAACAATGAATCATCCGTAAGCAAAAGTGTCCTGACCACATAGACTGCATAGTGTTTTCGTAGAGATGCCGTAACACGCAATGCAAACACTCACAGATAAGGGAGGGAGGAGACGAAATTAAAAAAGCTGAAACCTTCCCCTTCCCGTTGTCTTAGTTCAAGAATGGAACAGAAAGAATACTGTGGGTCAGCGTAGGCGTACCAATCTGTGTAAGAGCTGGCTGATCCCTCTTCCCTGCTACTGTCAACATCACTTTTAGAACTTAAATTTTGCTTCCCTAAGTGTCAGCATTTAATCCATTACCTATACACAGTAAATACTGCATAATCATACATGTTATGTATACATATGCACATATATACTATAGAGTAGCATGTGAAGAATTGTGTTATTCCATGGTCCTGACCAACAGTCATTCATTTCAACTGAAATTCATCCTTACCTTTCACATCATCCTCCACTGAAATTGCCTACAGCAATATAATTTATGCGTAAATATAAGAATGCTAGGCCACTGTGTTCTGTTTTATAGGTGTTTCCCAGCCATCACTTTAAGGCATTTCTAATGTTCCCATCATCAGAACATCTCCAATAGTCTATGACTCTTTGAATGAAATTATGAAACATAAGAAAATACATCCTTCTGTGGTAGTTCTCAAAGTTCTCTTTCAGAAACTAGGAAGGGTTCTCAGAATATTAAAAAAAAAATAAAGGAAGTAGGAATCACATGTACTTATATACATGAATTAAAGACTAGTGCTATTGATCTCGAGCCTTCACACAAATGGTAAAAATGTGGATTCCCTCTCAGCTCTCCTGCTTCTCAAACAAGGATAACAGCATTTAGACACTCAGAAACAATGTGGTGAAACAACCCTTGTCACATGTGAATGCTTGAAATATGTAAAGTGTAATGTAAGTGGCTAGTATTACTCTAGTGAGAGTCTTGATTTTCCATACAGACAGCTCTGGGGTATACTTTTGCGGTAATGGTACACTTTAATTTACTATGATGGTTTTGGCTGTTGCTTTGTGAGTTATTTTATGTTGTTTCAAGATGCTGCATGATTAGAATACTTCAATGCATTTATAATCTTTAGATTTTTCTACATGTTAATTTGGTTAGTTACCACTCTTGGATTATTGATCATCCAAGATGGTCACAAATCAAGTGCCCTCAAAAAAACCAGCACTGCAAGAAAAAAGCAAAGACACAAACTAGGAAAGAATGAGACTATTGCCATTTCCTGATCTCAAATGTCCAACCACCAGCAACAAAAGGAAGTAAGACAGAAAAAAATAAAATCAGCCACGTTCAAATACAAATAAATTGTTTAAAATATCGTCTTGGGGAAAAAACCCAACAAAACCTAACTGAATTAGTAAAAAAAAAAAATAATTAATGAAATGGAAAATTACTAGAAGGATGAATTTATGTATTCAATGTGTGGGATCACAATTTAGTGGCAGTAGTTCTCTGACAAATAACAAAGCTCACCACTTATAAAGGGCAAAGAAGTATTTTTCAGGAGACAGAGAGCATGACTTGGATTCCCTGCTTGACCGCAATTAGGCTTTTCTTTATGTTCACTCGTTCCTCCCTCTAATCTTCCTGGGGTGCTGCCACAATCAGCCTTTTTCCCCTCTCCTCTTTTTCCTTCCATTCTCCAGGCAATTACTGCCTCTTTTTGCCTTTATCTTAGGCTTCTTTTAATACATCTCTTTTATCATACTCCCAGATTAAAAGGTGAACTGGTATTCTTGCTTACTGGGTGAAATTTTGTTGTACCCTTCCTGCCTACCACTAGTTGAGAGCATTTTAAAAAGACCTTAACTATCTTGACTGGCTCTTTGGCACTACTGTAATCAGAAAGAGATGAAGGACTTAGCAGATTTACCACTTCTATTTGCGAGTGGGGAACTCTCCTCACTAATTTATGTCCCTGCTGGACCCAGTCATGAATTTTCCACCAGACAGTTTCCCCACCGGACCGTGCAGGGCTGGCTGTCACAACTGGGCCGAGGCACATCAGTTGTCAAAATAAAATACAGTGCTGGGTCATTCCCGACAGCTTTCCTCTCTGGTCCTTTGCCATTATGTCTATCCAGCCTCTGAGGAATTTCATCTCCCAGACTCCCACAAATCCACCAGCTCAGCTGACAGCAATAGTGGAAGTCATCAGCTCCCAAGCTCTGAGCCTGGTACAGCAGCTGGCAGAGGTGAGCATCCCAGGTCCCCAGCAGCCTCACTGGGGCAACCAGAGCCGGGAAACACTGAATTTTTACAAAAGGATTTCCTCTCCTCGGTCATGCTTTCCCCTAACTTCCCAGATTCTAAACCAATGGATTAGTGTGGGGGGGCGTTTCTTCTTTTTCTTTAAGATAGAACCTTTAAATAAAACCAAGCTGAGTGACTCTTTGGTAGTACATCCATGACAAAAAACAGAAAAGCCCAGATGGAGTAGAAGAAAACTTTCTACAATGTGAAACTTTGTACGACACCTATTTACAGCTAGAAAGGAAGTAATATCTCCTTCCCTAATCCTCCCTGCCCTACTTGATCAATAGTCAAGTCTTAGGTGCCTGAAGTCCCTTTAGTTCCTCACATATTTTAGCAAATCTGCATGGCTGTCGCATCATTACTGGAGGTTAAAATAGCAGGGCGAGCAATACAGATAACAAAATAAATCTTGTTTGAGAAATCTCTGTATTCCTTTTGTCATGCAGAATCAACTTTATCAGTCATTAATTTTGTAACCTAAGCTACTTACTACACCTGTGGGCTTTCAAATAGAACCAGAGGAGTTAGGTGTGACCTTTAAATAGCTGGGAAAAAGCTACTTGAGAGACATTTTCACTGTTGTATGATTGAGCTGCAGAGAACTTTGTGGTAGAGCTCTATGCATATAGTAAAATGGGACCTCCTAGAAGGGCATTCACTGTCAAAGCCCCTTCACTCTGAAATTGGATTCCCCTTCAGCTTCCCAGCCTGGATTTACTGAATCTCTTGTAATGATATTGGGCTGCCTTCTCTACTAGAAAACTGAAGGAGTCCTTTGAACATTAAAATAGGTGATGATATTTTGAGCAGTTTAACAAACTATTGCTTTGTGGTTTGTACAGGCAGTTGAATCCATTTTAATGATTTTACGTAAAAACAACATTAAGCACAGTAACATTTAATGTTATTCTTTCAGACTCCATAAGCAGAAACTATTTATACTGAATTAGATTACAATTGTTGAAGGTGAAGAAAGCATTTCTTTGATTGGGAACATGGTGCAATTGAGAAACAAGCCTGAAGCTACATGTTTGAAAGGAACTGAAACAAGTCCTGTTCAAAGTTTGGATTCTGGGTCTAAGATGAGATGAAGTGAGTCATTAGGGAAACAGCAGCAAAAGTTCTTGAGATGACATAATCTACCAGGTGATGTGCGAACTAGCGAACTACTTTCTAAATGCCAAGACGTGTATTACTATCTGTCCCATAGGTCCCTAAAATCTGTATGTTAGGGAAAAAAAAAACCCAAAACTGTTTTAAGTAGCCAATTGCTTGCTGCTCATTACTTGTGAGTAAATTCTGAATCTCCCCAGCACTGAGACACAGACAGGAGCTAAATGTGTAAGCAGAAAGCAGTAACTCAAGCCAGGTGAACCCAGAAATGCTTATCCTTCTAGCCAAGCTACTGGGAGCTAAGCTACAACTGTCCCTCTAAAAAGTTAGTGTTATGTTCTTTCTCCCCACTTCTGGAAACAACCAGCACTTAATCTGTCAATCACTCTGACATCTCTCATCTTGGGATTGGACAGCATTTGATTTCTATAGGTTAGTTGCAAATTAACTACTTGGAAACACAAAACATAAATTGGGTTAAGGAGGGTCCTCAAATATTTGTCATTTTAAGCTTTACTACTCAAGCAATGATTTTAAGGACATGGTTTAGTGGTGGACTTCACAGATTTAGATTTATGGTTGGACATCATGATCTTAAAGGTATTTTCTAACCTAAACAGTTCTATTATTTTATTCTAAATTATTTTAGGTGCAGGTTTCAATTTGACAGCTGAAAAATTTCCTCTCTGGAAAGCTGAACAACGATACCTTCTAAAAGGCCATGATAAGTGGATACAGTGATGTAACTGCTCGCTATTTCACCACAATATCCAAACGATATTTTGTCGCCTTACAGAAGAATAAATTGAATAATAACCAAAATATTAAGCAAAACAACAAAATTATAACTCTAAAACTTTTGCATTCTTAAATCTGCTTCTTGCTTAAGAAAATTACACCTCTCAGATTCTACTCTAAAATTAAAAATACCATTAAAATAATCCACATAACTCTCCATGTTCTGCAAGTACCAGTAACTTCATTCTGTTAGCTAGCTACTTTAGCAATTCTCTGCCTGCTCTAAGAGATCCATAAAAAAATTTAACTGAGAGGCTCATGACTTCAGTTGAATTTAAAATTATTTGTCTTCCCCAAAATGATCAAATAAAATGCACATAGAAACTTATATGTCTTAAATTACTAGAAGTATTTCAAAGATCTTTTGACACTTCAATATCCAATACAAGTTTACTGTCAGAAAGGTCTACCATGAAATCTAATAAACCCTTATGGATTATTCTGCAAAAGATAAAGGAATGGGAAAATCATGGTAATTTCCCTACATATGGAAAAATCAGAAGGTCTTTCTTTCATAGTGTTTTCATTATAGAAGTACATTTAAAAAGAGAAATTATAGTATTCCTTCCATTCCTTTTGTTTTGCATTGTCTGGATGACAAGTAAAGTGTGGTTAAAAAAAAAATGCATTGCCTTTTTTATTCACTGTCACTAAAACTTCACCTAAACCAGCAATGATAATGCTTGCATCGCTTACAGCTGGATATTTTGTTGAAATGCAGTTACTGCTTGGCTGAAATTCAATTGTTTCTTATTTTACTGATATATTACTATTACCCAAAAAAAAAACCCCTTACAAATTATTCAGTCAGTCATAACACACTTTACTACACCGTTCTTTAGTGTTTCCTCAGTAGCTCCAATTCTGTTTCATAGAGAGCCAGACAGATAAAATTTGTAAGGAACAGTTAGGTCTTGAACCAAAACAAACTCTGAAGTCAGCTGTAAGAAGGTGACTACTTAATACTGTTTCATCTGCAAAGTCCAAAGACTTGAATTAAAAATTTTGACAGGATCAAACTGAGTTTTAAAAGTTCCATTTTTATTTTTTTTCATCCTGACCTGCCTTTCCAAAGTAAAGGCTAAGCCCATCCTAATATGTTCCAGTTGATACGAAATTAAACAAGAAAAATGAAAGTAAAGGCAGTGAGGGTCCAGATTCACAAAACTGGAGAAAGATGATTTACAGTATCTCCAGGGCTGAAGAAATTAAAGTTAGAGAAAGTTCTTGAACTTGCAGGTAAAATATCATATGCAAATACCACCTCCTGCTATTTTTTTTCTTTTTACCCCCTAAAGAAGAAATATTATTTTCACACATCTTAACATGCATCACACATCTCTCTCTCACTCTCAGAATGAGAAACCTCTGGGTTTACTACTTGCTCTGCACCATATTCCTCATTCCAAAAGTGCACACTGTGGGAATGACTCAGTGAGGAAGTTGTGTGGTTGCCCGTTTATAAAGGTCAAAGTTTGTGAAATCATGTGTTATTATATGATCTATGTTTATTGACAAACCATCTCTAGTTTCCCCTAATATAAGGACAAATAAAAGAACCACAGTTCCCAGATATTCAAGCTAGTTGTAGCTTGTTTTATCAATAGTTTCCGCAATCTTTGGGTCCCTCTATATAAAACTTCCTTGTAAACATCCCTGAAGGTACAACTACGCTGAACATAAAAGATGTCTAGAAATCACACTGAGGACTGAATCATCCCTCATCATCCACACTGCTTCTTACTTTTATCCCAGAGTCTCTTTTTGAGTGAACAAACTAGCTCTTCCCAAAGTAAAACCCCTCTCCATTTTCAGAGACTCTTTACTCCCAGGTCTGCTCTGCAGACCCAGCGTCGGTGACGTTACACACAGCTGCCCCCCATCACCCAACACAGCCCCTCAACACTATCCTGGCATCTTGTGCTTCCTCAGGCACACCCCAGCCACAGGACAGAGCGACACATACTTGCACATTCATACTACAAAATAAGTTGGTTGGTGAAAACAAGCCCGACATTTTATGCAGTTTGAACTTAAACCAAGAAAAAACCAGTTATATCTATGGACTCTGACACCATAAAGGCTGGGGAACCAGAGCAAAGTGACTTTTGATGTGGGCATGGCCAGCATGGTGCTGTACAGGGAACTCATATGAATCATTTTAAACACAGCTCTGATTGTACCATTAACCACAGGGCCTGGGGTTGCTCCTTGTCTTTTTTATGCTGCAGTCCAGACCTTCACTGGAGGGTTACCAAGAGCATAAACTATTTGAAGCTAAACCACTCTGTAAATAGTGGCTTACTCCCAAGTTTCAGGTCAAAAACTCCCAAGTTTCAGGTCAGGTTCTGACACGTCTGTTGACTCTTCATCGGCTGAGGGTTTTCCATGGACTATCCTTGCCTGGTGGGATCAGGCAACTGTATTATCCACTCAAATGACTTGACTCTAGTGGATTTTTTTTTTTTTCCCTAGTCCTCTTACCTAGTGCCCTTCCCATGTGCAAACTGAGGCAAAAGAGGGCTAGGTCACACAGTGGAAATGCAGCCAAGGAAGGTGAAAAGATTTCAGGTTTAATGAAACCAACGTTGTATGTTATTTGTCATCATGGAAGGCACCACACAGCATGTGCACATGCATACCCATAAGAACACCACATTAGTATGAAGCTGGGTCTAGCTATTTTTGAAGATAAATGGTTTGAAAAAGGCACTGACTTTTGCACCAATCAGTCACCCTTCCAGCACCGGCTAAAGCAATATGAAATGTTTTCCTGTGTCTAGTTTCAGATGGTCATAAAGTCACAGATTCATCTATGTTGGAAAAGCCCTTTAAGACCATCGAGTCCAACCGTTAACCCAGGACTGCCAAGTCCACCACTAAACCACGTCCATAAGCACTGTATCTACACATCTTCTAAATGTCATCTTGTCTTCCATGGAGAGGTAAGTGCTATTTCTGGAAGTGCTTACTCATATTTACTTATTTTTCATTTTAAAATTTAATATACCCCCAGCTAGCAATCTACCAACTGCTCTAATGAATTTTAGTTAAGTAGAAGTGTAACTTTTTTTCTTTTTTTTTTTTTCTTTTTTTTTTTTTTCCCCTCAGCTAGTATGATTATATGCATTTTGGAATACAGTTGAAAAAAAATCTTTTTCAGGATCTGTTTAGGTTGGAGAACAGAAGACTGTGAGGGGATCTTAGAAATGTTTACAAGTACATAAATATATACAAGTACCTTAAGGGCGAGTGTCAGGAGGCTGGGGCCAGGCTCTTTTCAGTGGTGCCCAGTGACAGGCCGAGGGGCAACGGGCACAGACTGCAGCCCAGGAAGCTCCGTCTGAACATGAGGAAGAACGTCTTTACCCTGAGGGTGACAAAGACCTGGCACAGGCTGCCCAGGGAGGCTGTGGGGTCTCCTCTGGAGACATTCAGAACCCACCTGGATGCAACTGTGCAATGTCCTTTTGGTGAACCTGCTTTAGCAGAGGTTGGACTAGGTGATCTCCAGAGATCCCTTCCCACCCTTACCACTCTGTGATTCTGTGATCTATTCTTTATATCATCACTTTTATATGATACCAACCATTTGTGACTGATTATTAGTCCTCACATTGGGTAACTAAAGCTAATATTGGAAATTCATGGAAAATGCCCATAAATTCATTAATGACATGTTATCTTAGCATTATCTTTCAGTAGAGACATGAGGGAAGGATAAACTTCAATAGATTTAATTTTAAACAGTTCTTAAGTTTGCTCTAATTGTTTAATGACAAAGAGATTTTAGAAGTAAAATGTGTGGAAATAAAGATGTCCTTAAAGATGGAAAACTCACAGAATTTCGAAGAAGAGTTCAGAGGTTGTCAATGTTGATAGCATTTAATGGAGCAGATACAAAGCAAAAGACAAAATCAATACCTAGGTGTTTTTACTTCATTACTTTGTAGTTGTCAAAGCTTTGAAGTTGTTAAATAATAACTTATAGACTAAGAATAGATGTCTATTTTGACATTTCCCTTATGCCATGTCAAGAATCTAGCTAATCACATTAAAAAAAAAAAAAACCCAAACAAAAAAAAAACCAAGCCACACCAAAAAACTACAAAACCCCCATATGATATGGAAAAGAAACTCAACCTCAGAACCACCCGATGTGAAATTTACCCTGCCTAAGCTGTCATATTGTCTTTATACAATGCCAAGGGGGAAAAAAACCAACAACAACAACAACAACAAAACAAAACCAGACCCAAACCAAAACACACACCACAAACCAACCCACAAACTTATACTTTGTAAACCTCTTTGGAGAAAAAGCTTTCTCCCCACATAACTAGCTTTGAAACAGACACTTCAGCATATATGTACAGAACAAAAGAGAATTACTTTGAAGGCTTAAACGGCTCTAACAATAGATAGAAGATCATTCTTATAAATTCTCTTTTGAAGTGCTTCTCGGCAGCACGTCTCACCCTATCCTGTGTTTGTAAACTAGCTCTTTAGACAGTTTATAATGTAGTCATCTTTTAAAATCTCATACAAACCCACAGTTCCTCCATGGGAACCTAGAGCATTCAAAACTACGGTAGAGAGACACTGTCCCCTCCCAGGCTAAGCCTACTCCCTTTGCACTGAACTTGGTACAAGCTGTGTCCCCAGCTCCTGCAGGACTGGCAGTGGCACAGGTAAAAGGCTAACCAGTTTTATTGCATGAGGAAGCTACTGCCTCCCGACCCGGGGGCTCCGTGCTGTGGAGCGGGGTAAGTCAACCCAAAGGTATCACAACTGCTGGGAGAATTGTGTAACGTGGGAAGTGAGGGCATAATAAATCAGTACGTAAAATAACTCCTTTGCTACCTCCAGGTGAGCAGCTCTACGGCTCTGATTCATGATGCTTGCCTGATTAAGTTGCAGCAGCTGAAGAGGCTACTGCCTGCACCACCCCTCCCCAGTTTGGCAGTTAAAATAAACAGTTAGTTTGCAGGACATAATTTCTTCAATAGCTGTAGCTAAATCCTGCAGAAACTGTGAATCAGCCGTCTCAGGCACCACAACTTGTCATCTCACATATTAAAATAAACTAAAATGTCCTTTGCTTTAAGTTAATAACAGCATGGCTCTGGTGTAGCAATGCCACCGGTTCATTGCCCCCACTCCCCAGACAGAAGCTTTCAGCAGAGGGACAGGAAGGATGGACACCTTTTCAGGATCCTTTTCAGCTGCCAATCAGGAACAGGCACAGCTCGTGACTCAGAGCTCTTACTCTGACCCAGAGGTACCTTGTCTAGTTTGGGTTAATCTACTTTGTAAATGTAGCATAGGTGTCTCACTTTAAATTCACACCCTAATTTACTCTGTATTCATCCTATTATGCAGAGATATATGAGAAAATCACATTAATTTTATATCACATTTTTAAAAAAATAGTATTTCAGTCTTGAAAATACTGTTCCTTTTAGAATTTTTATTAAATTATCATTTTATATAGGCATTCCACACAACTATCAGATAAAAGAATTACTATGATCAATAAGGTTCAACTCTGAACCATCCTGCAGAGCGAAACGAGGTTAAAACCAGCCCGCTTATTCCCTTGAAAAGGGAAGCAGGGATGGGAAAGCAAAGCAGCAAAACCTTCTTTCTGGCTTTCTATGTGCATTTAATACCGCTGGTAAAAATTTGTCACTGACAGCCATGTTATTCCTTCACATATTTCTGGAACGCTGAGAAGGACAGATTAGGCAGATTTATTTCATTTCAAGGTCACTTCTTCATTGTTCCGAACCTAAAGCAAAAGCTCAGGCTTCCAGAGTAGTGCTGTATTCTGATTATTTAGATATGTAAGGAATTGATTTTAATTTAGACAAAACAGGCAGATTTTAGGAAGATTAAAACCTTATCGGGAAATCAGTCTTGATACTGGACCTGATAAGTGTAACCTGTGGTTTGTGCTCTCAGTATCAGATCTCCATGACTAGTTAGGCTAGGATGGGACTTCTTTACAGGCACTCTGCAAAGCGTTTGTCAGAAGTGGCCACACCATTTTTTTCATACTCATGCTTATGCTTTCCACAGCTTGTCTGAGCTGGGATTTCCTAAAACCCTATTACAGGGTTCTGACAGAGGTATTTAAAGCAGAATTGGCATAATTGAAATTCAATGTGAGACTGATTTTGTATTTTGGATGCCTGAATTTCATTAGGACAAGTCATTTTTCCATGACAACACGTAACTAAAAAAAAAACCACTTCTAGACATTGCTGCATTGAATGTTGATTTTTTGCGTTGGGTTTTTTTTTCTGCTTTGAAAGTTTCAGTTTCCTTTTAGGAATTTTGTAGAAATAAAAACTGGCGACTCCAGAGAATATTTTGTCCTAAAGTAACATGTATGGATGAGATGACTTGCTGAGCAATAACTTGTTAACAACTTTCGGGTTTTAAACAAAAGTAGGAGGGGGCTTAGTTTGCATGCTGCTTGCTTTAAGAAGGTACTGTATAATCAAAACAAGATCTCCCACAGGAGAGATTCTTTAACAGCAAAGGAAGGAAAGAAGCATTACCTCAGACATCTGATATAGAGGTTATGACAAGAGGAAGAACAAAGGAACAATTCAATTCTGCTTATTCTTGATGTAGCTGTAGAAAGCGATACAAGGAATAGCAGGCAGATTAGAAACCACTGCTGCTGAAGCATCTACTTAAGCAAAAGGACAGACGTAGCTGGTATAGGAGATGACAGTTAGTTGCAAGGGATATCCTCATCCTATGCCACCCATTGTTAGATGAAGCTCAGAAATATCCGTTTCTCTGCTGGTACAGACAGGTCTCTATTCTGTTGCACAGTAAACAAATCTAATTTTTTCAGCTATGAAAGCTTTGATCATTGAAGCACTTTTGCAATTTCATGACTGTAGCTTCCAGAAAACACCCCAATACAAATGATAACATTTGCAATGATCTCCTGCTTCAGAGACAAGAACAGCCAATTCAGGGTCACGAATGGATAATTAAATTTCCATACTTTCTTATTTCATGCTTTATCATTAGGACCTTGTTGCCAGTTTCTGGTGCCAGTCAACAGAGAATATCAAGAGTATGTGATGATTCACTTGACCATTTAACTAACCCAGCTCCACTGTTGCCAATTAGAGTGCTGCATAAAGCTAGTTCTCAAGGGACTTACATGTTCAGGGAGTAAAGGAATATAATTACACCAAAACCGTTACACACGGGACTTGAAAAGTTCCACATTTTGGAAGTGCATGGAAAGAAGTGCCAGCAGAGCTGCTAATTTCTTATGGAAAGGAATCAACCTTGTGAGTACCTTGTTAGGCTGTCAAGCAAAAGTAAGGGAAGGATTTAAAGTCCTGAGGTGATCTATAAAATGCTTGTTCATTACAGTTATTAACTCAAATAAAATACAATTGAAACATTGTAAGCTATCTGATCTCCTGCTTTCATCATTGGCTAGTAGCCAGTTAATTACGGGGAATTAATTATGTATTAAATTATTGTTGCTGAATCCATTGGTAATTTGTGTTTAGTGCAAATTTCCGAGTTTTGTAGAAGCAGAGGAGCTAGACTTCATCTTACACCATTTGGAATGTAACTGTGTAACATAGTGTGGCTACATTACATGGAAAAACAGCAACTAAAGCAACTCTGGCGTAATTTCAGCGACAAACTTCAATCTGTGACAAAACTATGTTTTAACTTACCTGTTCTAGCCTAGCCTTTTATAATGCCACAAATAAAATTATTCATATGACTATTTAGAAAGAGGAATCTCTAATGATAGGTAATTTGCCATTGCAGACAAAATAACCCGAATAGGCCAGAGGCTGAACATTTTTTCAAGTAGCTGTGCCTGAGGACACTGAGCTGGAAACATTCTCCCACAACTCTCCCCCCAAAAAAGTTTTTATATATCACTTCAAAATGGAAAATATTTATAAATATGAGAGTTACTGGAAAGCTCAGTGGACACTGAAGGAGAAGGTAAGTTAGGTTTCAAGAGAATCGGCTAAACAATGCATAAAAAGGGTTCTGTCTGCTCAGATGGCCAAGACTACAGATCTTTTCCAGGCACTTAACTCTTGTTTTGAAATGTAAGCAAACTGAACCAAAATACAATTATGTGACATAACTCAGTTCTACAAACAAGCACAGTAATTTGATTCTGGAATATTTAAACATTTCATTTGTGACTACAAATACCTAAAGAAATTGTGTCATGTGAATATTTTTAGAACTTCCAGTGACAGCACCCAACTTTTCAACTGCTCTTTTTGAACCTGCTTTTGATACAGTACAGATTTTGTCATCACTGGTATTTGTTTCTTCCTCTTCTAACATTCTGAACTACGATTCCCTACTAGCCGCAGTGCAACCCTAGTTCTGCTCCTGTCTTGCAGTTCCTCTTGTGCCACATTGTTGAGCAACCCTTCCACTTTCCCCCTGCCTGCCTCTCACCAGGCTGCTGGGCCTGTCCCTGGTCCCCTTCCTTCTCCAGCCGTAACCTCCCCTCAGCTGCGATGGAGTTGGCTGCTACCTTCAGACAAACCGTTCCCAAATGTACCTAACCAGCTCCACACAATCTGATACCTCCAGCTGTCAAGCAGAAAATGTGTATTCAGTGATGGCTTAAAGTGTAACATTATTCTGCCTCTGAAGTAAAATAGAGAATACTAACAGTCTTTCTATTTTATTTTAATGTCGTGTCTGTGTTCAAAAGCCTCATTAAGCTGTGTTGCACTTTTCCTTTGAGCAGGATGCCTGTGCAATGCTTTTTCCTAAGGGTGCAACAAAAATACACATGAATCACCTTTATTTGTGAGATTATCTGCAGGAAGTTCTTTGTACACTCTAAGTTTAGATAATAATTCATATTTCATTTTGTCAGATCTGTATTCCACCTGACAAATAGACTAACACAAAAGTGCATTGTCTGTCTACATCATTTCATGGTCTTTTTTGTCATGCCTGTATAGCATTACAGACCCATGATCCATTTAGGACAAAAATGTTGGTGATGTATGAAGTGAAGACATCTCTAAATATTAAGAGAGTGCTCAATATGATGACAAGATTGAAGAGTGAAACAGAAGATAAGGTGAGTAGCTGACGACTCTAAGGAGACAGAGCTTGCTTTACTCGGTGCAGGTATACAGCCACTGTAGGATCAAAATAAAGCTACTTGGAAGAGAGAAGAATACGTCATGGGGAAAATAAACCAACACTTTAAATGATGCTTTTTTACCATGCCAGTACTATAAATATTATTACTATTATTAAGTGGGTGAATCCGATGTTCAGCATATTTGAGGAAATTTAAAGAAAGAGATTTAAACTCATTTGTCTTCAGTTTAAAACTAACTGCCCTTTTGTCACTTCTGCGTTAACTAGTCTCCTGCCCCCTCAAATATGGAACCAAAAGCTCATTTTACATTCTTACTACTGTGTTAATTATCTGTTGAAGTCTGTCTTTATGACCAGCAGGTGACAAAGTGCAATCACACTCATCCACAAGTATTAAGTGTCTTCCTTTCATTCTCAGTACACTAGATAAAACAACTTTCCGACAGTGGATGTTTACTTTAATTTTAAGGTAATTTTAATCTTTTATGATTCAGCTTTTTTATAGCCCCAGGTATCTTTTTAAAAGAAACCCTCCACCTCTAGCCACAGACTAATACTCTGCGAACTTTTCTGAAACTACAATTTCTGCACCAAAGCAATACAGTATGTTTATTTTCTGATTCATTGAAATAATTTTTACAAAAGAAAAAAATTGAACAGTAGCACCAGCGTGTCAAACTGTGATCATTTTTGACTCATAAAACCTACACCAAATTTCCCAAATTATCTAAAATAACATTATACATTATCCTATCTGCAACAGATATAATTTTAAAGCTTTTTTCCAAAATATACCAGGTTTCCTTTTGAAATAGAACCTTATTTCATTAATTAGGCTTCTCTGAAAGTCTGTATATTTTTGAAATTACTCATGGCTCTGTCTCTATGAGCTATCAAGTCAAAGTATGTTAAAGACTAGGGAGAATTTCCTTACTATCTCTAATGACAAAAAACTTTTATATGATGAAAAGAACAACAAAATGAGATATTTTATTGGCTAAGAAATTCTGTCATGTCCCTGTTTAGACCTCAGTCTGATTTAGAAGATGTGAAAGTCAAGCAGATTATGCTGGAGAAGACACAGACTAAAAATTAAATGATGGATTCAATATTCAGTTCTGTGTATTCCAATTACAGTATTTTCAAATGAAAAATGTGAATTCAAAGTTCAGGTTTATCACTGAGACTCTATGCGTTCATTACAAACCCAATTTCTCTACCCCTGCATCTTTGCCGCTGTATTATAAAATTTAAAGCTTTGATGATAAAACCAATACATATTAAGAAGACACTACTGTAACACTTTCATTTCTTTTTATTAATAACAAATATTGGTGGAGAATACAGGCAGTATGAATGAAACTAAACTCACATGTATTAAAACTGGAAAACAAGAATGCCTGACTACAGGAAGAAAGTATTTTTTGTAGGAAATATACAGCTGAAAAAATACTTCATTTTAGTAATTTAATCTGCGCCTCTGCTTCATGAATGAAAACTAGTGTCATGTAGCTAGATCACTAAAGAAAGCATGTAAAACTGCTAGTATCTTGACATCTTTCAATGAAGTAATGGGGAAATAATTTATTTCCATAACGGGGAAATGTGTTTGTTGAAACTGTGTAAATTTTAATGGACTAGGATTTTTATGTGACAGTTCTAAATGATACTATTTGATACACCTAGTCACCAGAACAGCATGGCCTGAATATCATAATACCTATAAATTGCATTTGTATTACTTAAAGGTGCACTAAAATAGAGGTGACAAAAAGTGACTCTCAACCTGCCACTTACCAATTGAATCTCATATTAAAATAAATAGCAATAAATACAAAGAGATAAGCTGCTTCTGTCTTCTCAAGTATAAAAGGCAAAACACGGAGTGTCCTTTCAAGCATTACTAGATTTCCCTGATGGGTCAGAGATTCATGTACCTCCTAAGCATGCAAGGGACTATGCAAACCCACCACACCGTCCTGTGGAGTCATCCTTAGAGCTGAGATGCACAGCAGATTCTAAATACCCAGCCTACTGTAAAACATAAACATAAAGAGAGAATGAGAGGGAATTATCAAGACAGAAAAAATATTAAAAATAAAAATAATGAGAACTAGAAAATGAGAGAAAGAAAGAGAGAAAGATGGACAAAGGAGGAAAATCAGGATGGAAGGAAAAAAGAACAAGGAAGAGGAAAGAGAAAGAGAACAAACAAGGGAAAGAAAGGAGAGAAAGAAAGATAAAGTAAGAAAAGAAAGGAAGAAGGAGACAAAGAAAGAAAGAGAAAAGCAGGAAAGAAAAATGAAGGGATAAAAGAAAGAAAAAGATGGGGAGAGAAAAAGACAATAGTGAGAATTGAAAAATAGCATATGTATCCACAAGAATTTAATGACTACATTAGAGCTAATGAAAGCTTGCCAAGATTGGCACAAAACTAATAATATTATCTTCTTCCCAATAGTGGTAGCCACTACAAGTTAAAGGTGACAAGAACTGGAAGCCTTCCCAGAATTTAATTTTCTCAGGAAAGCACTGAGTAGATATTTCTATTAAATTCCAAAACATTGTATAAGAAAAATATAATCCCAAGTTTAAATTGCACGTCTGCATAGAATGTGCAAGGTGATTTTTTATTTTTTTTTTTTTATTTTTTTATTGTTGTTAATACTGCAATACAGAAAAATAATAACAGCTTAAGCATCTGAGAAGAGACAGGTAAATCTAGCAAATCTGAGTCCAGCATTCTCTGTTTAACCTTCTAATACTTTTCCTATTTAGAGGTAAATTGTTTAAGCATGCACAGTGAGGGTAACATCTGACCAAAGGATGCAGATTCTTAATAGAAATGTGCCAAATGGCTTTTTAATAAATAAAATAGAAATCTCCTTATTATGTGATGCTACAAGAAAATAAATTACATTTTAAGTCATAACAAATCTTATCGTTTAATTGCAAGACATAATACTCTAGGACTCTGCTGAATTTATTTTACCAATTGGTTCAAATTTTAACAGGTTTAAACCACTGAAATGGTTAATGTTAACTAATTATAATTCCTCTATCTATTTATCTTTATATATTTGTCCCTGTAAGGTGCTTGTGAACTCTCAGTCAGTAACACCAAATGTGAATACACAGTATAAATACCAAGTAAAGCAAGTCACGCTTCCATTGGTAGCAATTAGGTCTGCTACGAGGCGGGTCAGTGCACCTTATCTGTGAGGTGACATGGGTGGCTTGCAGTGCTCTATTTATATGGAATCAATTATAAGTTATACGTTGTGATACAACAGAACTTAGAAGATTAAGTTCCTTAGTAATTTCCAAGTTCAAGACTATTTCTCAAAGAACAACCAAATGCCTGTGTTTGTATCAGAGGATAGGTGGGAGGAGGAATTTTTCTATGTTAAGACATAGATAGATAGCTACTAACCAATGTAAGATACTCAAGCAACCCCCCAAAAATAAGAATTTTATCATACATTAAAAATAAAAAAAGCCACAATGAAAAACCCAAAAGCCCAAAACTACTGCCCTAACAAGATTCTATGAAAAAAACATAAATGAAAACTCAATGTGCAGCCTTACAGTAGAAGTTAGTGGTTTCTGTTTTCCAAAACATATCTACTGTCTTTAACACACAAATTTACTTCCTCTTATCTCCAACAAAAATGGACTCTTTTTCAGTTAAATATATTTTCATTCACTCTCAAGAATTTTTAATTCATTGTACAATCCTAATACATAAAATAGTTGTATAAATAACCGTCTTAAATACAGTATAAAAGAGATACAAAGCCTGATGAAGTTGTGAGATTTTTTTTGGCCAACCACGATAATTATATTAGAATTTAGTATTTAGAGGTGTTATCTTTAGAAAAAAACACAAAGAAATTGCAAAGTAAGAAATTATTAATAAATACCTTAAGTCATTAGTTTTGAATTTTGCTAGTCCTCCTATCTAAGCATATCAAAACATTTCATAAATAATAATGAATTGACTCTAAACCCATCCTGTGAGCTAATTCTGTGTAATGACTACATAAACAAGTACTTTTGCTTTAATTTAGACCTTAAGGACTAGACCCTCAACAATATTTTTGAAGGATAAAATTACGTCACTTAAGAAGAGTAGTAGGTAGGGAGAGTAGACAGTGAAACAGAATTATATTATCATGTGACAAAACAAATGAAAAAAAAATAGGGAAAAAAACCCCAAACATATGGAAATTTATTATATGTTCAATATCACGCATATCTGCACTTATGTTCCATAAAAGATATCTATAAAGGAAAATTTGCTTTCTTTCTATAATCACACAACAGTTTACCAAGTTAAAGGCAAATAAACTTCTACTACTGAATTGAGAGAAATACTTTGGATTTTCCTGATTTCAAAAGTGTCTAAGTTTAAGCCATTAGATTAAAAGCAAGAGAGTATTTAAATATCTGCAGTTAATACAATGTATTAAAATATTTTCAACACAGGAAATACTAAATAAATGGCTTTTGGAAGCAAAAGGTAATATGATGATCACTAAATATTTTGGTTAAATAGATGTTGAGTGGTATGTATTAGTTGTCCAGAAAGAAAAGCCAAATACATCTGGAGGAAATGGGGAATTAACCTTTTCAGCATCAATACAGAAAAAAATCTTTGTGATTTTCCTACATATTATAACTACTGTAGCAGAATCATGCTGTGTACTGCAAGTTGGTCTGAATTTTTAATTGCAACATATTGATAAATAGGCGAGCCAATAAAACAGTTCGTAGTTTTTCATTTTTAAAGACCAATCTGTGCCAAAAAGCACTAAAAGAGAAGCTGGCAAATTTTGTAAAGAATGCATTAATCGTTTAACAGTGTTATATACACCACACAGACTGTAAAACGGTTTCAATGACCAAGTTTTGATAAAACTATCTATTCAATTCAAATACTGGTAAATTATACAGGAAAGCTAACAAGGAAAAAAATCAGTAATTAATAGAAGTAAGTCTTGAAAGTACATCAATGTTTTTAGAGTAATACATTTTCTATATCAAAATAATCCACAGTAAATGGACAGGCTACTTCATCAAAACAAGTATACAAATGTAAATGGATAACTTGATTTTGTTTTTTTGACATGGTAAGGAAATGCCTCCCTTAAATCTTGTTTAAAAATTTGATTTCAGGCCTCATAAATGGAAATGTTGGTTTGCAAATCCACTAGGGAAGCAGATGTTTTGAGGACTGTTCTGAACAAAACATTAACAATATGGTTTACTCTAAAAAAACAACAAATGTACAATATTAATTATATACTCTTTTCCCGATATAACACACACCCCTGCATTAAGGGGAATACTGCATGTTTCTAGTTGCCATGGTTACAGAAAAGATGCTATTTGATAGCACAAATGGTTCTTTATAGTTTTATGTTCTAGAAAGTCTAAGAATTATAGGATTTCTCTTTAAACATGTACCTTTTCTGGACTTTTTGCCTTACTTTTATGCTTTATTTTTGCAAAGTATGTGTTCATGAAGAGGGCTGTGTAAATAAAGTCATTAGCACAGGTACAGAGAGCACTCATTTAAAACAGTAAAAATCAGGTGTTTCAATATTTAAACTTAGAAGAGTTGATATGGAAATTATGTCTCCACCTCAGCATATACCAAAGCTAATGCTAAAACAAGGAAGAGAAAAAAAATATTCTTCCTCGCTCCATGACCCAAAGAATATAAATATAGCAAATAAATGGAAAATACTAATTTCTATATTACTGTCTTCCTAAAAAATAGATAAATCCAAATTTTTGTAATTTTAAAAGGTAAAATTAGCATAGAAATACAACCTTTAATATAAAGATATCGAAAGTTCCCATTGAAATTATTTCAATACTTAATAATCTTGCCGTTAACAATACAAAACCAGAAAAGATTGGAAAAGCTAGCGTAAATCACTTGGTGTTACACCAAAAATAGGCAAGAAAAAAAAGTGGCATTTACTGAAAAACTAAATAATGAAACCTCCTACAATATTTTATAAATTACCACCATTAAAGAAGATCCGGGACACTGGAAACATAGAATCTCTGCTACCAAGTACTATCAGGTATATATTCTGAGGACAGAAAAGAAACAGTCTAGCAATGAGAATGCCAATGTTTCTGTTTTGCTGTATACCAACACTGACTTCCCAAAATACTTTTCAGAGCAGTGAGTTGTTGGATAACATAGAGCTAGAAAAAAATATATTTCCTCATTCCTTGCATACTAAATCCATTCCTTAAAACCCACAAGGGCTAGCACAAGGCTTATTGCATATATGAAATATCCCCAAATATGCTTTGCAAAGTATCTCCCTACCTTAATAAAAAGAAAGAACTTAGAGGATCAAATAACATCCTTTGAGTGTGTGGCACTTGGTTTATCATCGGGGGTGGGGGAGAGGAGGAAATCACTTAAGAGTGAAATGATAAATCACTCTTAAGCAATATAAGTTGTTTTCAATGCTGACTTCTGCTGGGCAGAGAAAAGTTTTCAATTTAATTCTTTCTAATCGCTTGCCTTAGTTAATACTGTTTCCTGACCCTTTACCATCAAAAATTGGAAAAAACAAGGCATCTTGCTGCCAGTGAGTAAAACACACTGTGCACAGCAGAATACCAATTCAGCCTGCAAAGCTGGTTCCATTCCCATTTGTTGTCTTTTTCTTTTTCTGGTAAAGTACATCATTAATGAAGACTACAGAAAAGCACAGTAAATTGTTTTTCCTGTTAACCTCTTCAGCTGACTACTATGCACAGTAAGACAGACTGCAGCACTACTGGAATGCTGGAACCCAAATTACCCCACTTCCTTCAGGTCTGTTCACTTTAACAAAAAAATGTTGGGTTTTTTTATCAATACAGGTCATAATTCTGTCTAAATAATTGACAATGTAATCTACCTCATTACAGTTTACTGGGAGCCCATATAGGATTACAATTCAAAGGAAATGTACTCATTGAAGGCTTCCCACAGCTGTAACCTCTGATTAGTACTGTAACAATCTGAAGCCTAGGGTTAGGCTACAAAATTTGATTAATTTGCTTTGTTGAAGACACAATTTAAAATTCACTTTATTCAATCACTTATATTCACTTTTCCCTAATGGTTAAAACTACTGTTCATTAATTACCCAGGTAAAACTTACACATATTGCCTTAGCCTTGAAGGAGCTAATATAGCCTTCCCTTTGTTTAAAATATAGGATTGTGTTTAATTTTAAATTTACCTAATAAATCCATTTTCAAAATTCCTTAACTAGCAGCATAAATTTGAATTGCCTTCAAAAAATGGAAGTTCATTTAGTGTTATCATTCCTTGATACTTTTTTAAACAATCAAGAGCACTCCCAGGAGTATTTATCGGTTTTGAGTGGTTTTGGTGGTTTTTTTTTCCCTTAGATTGAAAAGTCGTTCTGGTTGATTTCTTCTTGAGCTGAATTCTTTCATGCTCCTCCATCAAGCGGTGGCTGTTAGTGGAGGACGCCAAAGCCTGAGCTGGGAACTGACCTGCATCAAATGTATCAGCTACTCCAAGACCTGTCAAGCCATCAATGAGCCCTCCCTTGTCATACCTGACAGAGCCACAGAACAAGGTTTCCTTCCGATCATTGTCACAGCCTTTCTGCAGGCTGAAGAGAGGAGATGGACTCAGCTGGCCTCCGCTGGTCTGAGATAGCCTCTTTTTGAAAACTTCATTTCTTTAGCTACGGGAGGATTTTCTTATGACAACCCCAGGGGTTGGGGGGGCGTGCATATATGTGAAGGTAAAGACAAAGGGTGGTGGTGTGAATGGGAGACACCAAATCTAAAAGTCAGATCATAGAACTATTACCAGGCTAACAATCTACCACCCTGTTCCAGGGAAAAAAAGCCCGTAATCCACAGGTGCTTTAGGAGACATTTCTTTCCACTCTTTGCCAGACAGGTAGAATAGATGGAACAGAAGCCTCTGCCTCTCTGCCCTCCACGCCAGTGAAACACAATATACTCTGTAAACTACAGTAAAGCTCAGGAAGATCTCCTTGAGTGTAATTCCTATAAAATCATCTCTATGGGGTTCTCCAAATAATCATTTCAACCACAGTTGTAACTCCATACTATGGGGACCTGACATACTGATGCAAACTGAAGCCAGAGGGAATTTGTTCAGTCCAGGGCTACACATCCTTGGCACTGGTGTTCCAAAAGCCAAAGTGATAGGGGGAGTACCAGTATGTATGCTGTTGATGATAAGGATATATTCCTTCAAAATAACGTAAGAATCAAGAGTAAAGGAACAGTTTATGAAAATAAGATACAAGGCTATGAAATGGCCCTGTTTATTAATCTAAAATCTACTAAGATCTGAAGACAGGCACCAGGCAGAACACTCTGTGCAAGTTTATTATTTCTCAAGAAAGCAGCATAACTAGGTTTTGTTAATATTACAACATTAAAATTGAAGGTATTTTAAAGAAACATGAAGAACTTTTTTCTGTACTCTGTAGAATGCATATTTCATATAATTTTTACAAAAGGACAGGGGACAAATTTTCCTAAGCCTTTACATACGTAAACAACACTGCATAGTCTTGCTAATTGTCCATTTAGACTAAGTTGACTGAAGATGCCAAGCAGGGATAGAATATTAATTTTTAAAATATAAATCATCAAGGGATGAATAGTCTCTGGCATTCCCTTGGGGTGTATATTCTTTGTTGGTTGTCTGTCACAGTAGCTTCCTGGGATTGGTGCTCAGAAAACCCACCGCTCTTCTATACTGCTCCAGACTTGCATATGAACTTTCTAAATGCATATTGAAGGTGTCAGAGCCAATAATTTATTCTCGCCATTTTCCCATTCTGCATGATGAATCTATTATGTTTTCCACTCAAATATTTTCCATTTCAATAAGCAGAACTGGCCATTTATCAAAGTACTTATTCTAAAGCAATTTGGAAAAATATTCCAGTACATAAAATAAAATAAAATCAACGCAAAGTAAAATAAAATACTTGCAAGAGAAACTTGCCCATTGAAATTCCTGCACCTGGTTATACCTTCAGAGGGAAACATTTTCCCAGAATCTCCCTGCTCAGGCAGGAAGGAGAGAAATACAGAACAACATTAATGGCTACACATAAGGCGATGTGAAAAAACTTTCTGCAGAAACATTACACTTGAAGTTTAAATAGAAAACAAAAATGCTTATTAGATGAATGGTAAATGGTGCAAAGCAGTAATTAAAGAATAAAAATTATAGCTTTCTATTATTTTTTTTCCTGTTCACTGTTATAATTATTCTCTATAGTTAGCTGGTTAATTAACTTCCTTTTTATTTGACTGCACATGATGAATGAAGAATCAACGACACTGTCAGAGGATATCAGGGCAAAGATAGTACCCAAAATAATGCACATACACGTTGTCTCTCACATGGAGACATACATTTGCACCTAGACACAGGAATGCATGCATTTCTTTACACCCAAGGAAGCAGAAGGAATCATTTAATATTACTTGGCTTATTTTTAAACAAATTACAAAACTCATAATGCAGCACATACTGTAGTATTGTTTCAAACTAGACTTAAGCCTTATTTCTCTCTTCCAAAAATAATAAAATACTAAGGAAGGACACACTAATTTCTTATTTAACGTGAAAACTTAAAATCACTAAAAGAAGAAATATCATCCTTCCAGTGGATGCCACTTCATCAATATTTTAATATAATATAAAGGAAAAAGTTGAAGGCTATTTTAATTTTACATGAGAAACAAAATGACAGTTGTAAGAAGAAAGAGAACGATGCCTCAGAAGAAAACATTTTAGGGAAATAAAAGCCCAAACTTTCATATGAATTATGCTTTCGGGAACTGAAAAAACAGATTTAGAGTAGTAATATACTACCAGTAATGGGGAGGTAATACATTACAAAGCTTTGAGGAAATAATAGCTGGATTGTAGTAGAACCCCTCGCATAGGAGACAGATATAATCGATATTTTAAATATGACTGCCTTCAAAACATTTGTCCAAACCCAATTACAGGTCATCAAAGCACTCTAATTCATGTACACCCTCTTGCAATAGGCTGATTTTCATATGTTAAAAAACTACTCTGACAGTCAGCTATCTACTTTTTGTTTATTGCTCTTGCTCAACTACAGCTAATTCAGATGATGTGTCACTTCTCATGTTAATACATACTTTTCACATGTCATATCTGCCAGGTACATTTATAATGCCATCTAGGAAACTGAAAATATTAGGTAATAGGAAAATACTATTTGGCTTATGTTTGACTTGAAAAACAATATTTTTCATGGTGTCAGTTAACGAGTGAACAACATCATTTAGTCAATATGAAAATTGACTGTGAAACTCAAACTTGTAAAGTGGATTATGACTGTTTGAAAAGCTGTATCTTCCTGGAGATATTCTTGAACTACTGTCTGACAGTGAAAGAGCACATCTTAGGACTGATCCCACTATCTGTGAATGACTAAGTCATCCCCGCTACAGGCAGCAATATTATCTGCTCATTCAATTTTTGGCATACTACTTGGTATGCCTTTCTGTCCTGATAGTACTGTTCTCCATTGTGTCTTCCTTTATCCAAATTGCTCAGTCTATAACACTTTTTATTGAGAAACGCAGACATCTAAACCTTCTTTAAATTAACTCTGTGACTACACAGAAGCGGATGTTAGAATGACATGTTAAAATCAGTACTCATGATATAAACACACAAACCATTTAATATTCTGAGACTTAAACTGTAGAGAATTAAATAAAGGCTCTCCCTCATTAGATGACTTACATCATTAAAAAGTTTAAAATGAAAATAATAAAGAAGGAGAAGGATGAAAAAAGAGAGCCAGGCCACTGTTGTTGAGCTATCCTGAGAGTGGTTCTGTTGCCCAAACATATTTTTCCATACTCAAACAGAGATGTCCTGTGCCCAAAGACAGGCGTCCTGTGCTGTGTGAGATACTCAGGGGTATCCTACCTGTTACACAACTGTTAATCCAGACAGCCTCAGGCTTCCCACACGTCTTGTGTCATGTCTGCTAACCCTATGCAGATCTCTTGGCTACATTAAGGCATCTTACATAGCATTAGATATCTCACTAAACAACTCAATGAAGTTTAAATAAATGATGCTAAAAGAAAGTCCTGCAACACACCCGACACACCTTTCTGGGGGACTATATAAACATTTCCCATCTACTCCTCTTTAAAATCACATTGCTTTCTATTTAAACATACTGCCTATACTTTTCTTCTTGAACTGTAAAGGTGAGTTTCTTCTTTGATTTTGACTCACAATAATATCCTTAATTGCCAATATGTTTTGCAGTGTGTGAAAACTTTTCCTAATTCAAATTAGGAATAATCTGTTGTCAAAGCATGCTTTTGGCTTGACCGAATTCTTTTTATATGCTATTTCTTACTTCCTAAATTGGTTGTCGGATGAGGATTTTTCTTTTTTCAAACAGTTGCCTTACAACAGACAACACTGGCTAGAAAATATTCATCTCAGGTTAAATTAATTCTAGTATCACATGCACAGATTCTTTAAAACAAACAAACAAACAAACCAACCACAACAACAACAACAAAAAAACCCCCAAACAAATAAAAAACCCCACAAACCCACCCAGAAGTGAAATGAAGCCTTGTTTGCCATACATAAACAGAGAACCAAAGGACGCTGCAAATCTAATAAATTTGTCAAAGTGCCAGATCTTATCCCAATCAGGAGAGGAGTAAAAGGGAATTGCTTGCCTCTTCAGTGAGGATTTATTTCTTACTTGACTTGGTCGAAATACAGACAGGGAAGAGAACAAGATCCTGAACTGATATACATGCTTACAGCTCCACCAAAGTCAAAAGAATAAACAGACTTCAAGGCACCTGAGGATTAGCCCTCAAGAGATCAAAACTTAAAAGAGATTTTTACCCCTCAAAACCACCCAAAACTTACTACCTTTAAAATCCACTCTACTGAAGTTCCTACTCACAAGACAGATGGTGTGAATGTAGTATTACATTAAGCACTGGTTTCAAAGAAGGACTTTTTTCTTGCAGCAAGCTGTTCTGTCCCCCAGTACTGAAACAGTTACACTGAGACAAACCAATTAATCAGAAAACTCCTTTTGCTTTGGGGGTGATACCTCTCCATTCATTACTCTGCCTCATAGAACTTTACAGCTGGTTTAGAAGACATGCAAATTCTCCAATAAGACTGTACTGTAAATATATTTTTAATCTTTGTGCAGGGCTACACAGACTAAATTACCAAATAAATTGTTGCTTGTATTGGGATAAAATAACTTACACCACATAAAATAATCTTTTCACAGGGAAATTTGCAAGAAGTCTGAGGATTAACAGCTGTATCATAAATTCCCAATGAAGACAGAAGTTCTACTTCTATGGCACATAAATCTGTTCATATTCACTACATTATTTCCAATGGGATATATCCATGAGTCTTGAAATGACTCTTAACCATTTTTAGTGTGGATGTTGTATAAGATTATAATAGAGTAAATTCTGAAACTATGTACAGGGGGGTTCGGTGTGTTTTATTTGTTCTTGTTTGGTTGGGTTTGGCTTTTTTTTTGGTTTTTTGTTACTTTTTTACTATTTCAGATATTTATTTTTATTATTATTGATATTTTCTTCTACTGTAGCTTCCTCTTGCCTGCTGTAATTCTTACATTTTCAGGGAAGCATACTCGCAGCTAATGATCTAAACTGAGACCAGGCTGACCAGTTCAGTGGTAGTGTAGGCAGAGGCAGGGTTTGGTGAAAAAAGCCAAAGACAAACTAATAAGCACAGCAGGAGAATGATTTCCTTAAGCCCGTATTTATTTATTTTTTTCACTTTTCCACATGATCTTGAGTTGCTGAGAGTCTAGTTGATTCCTGACCCAAATGCAGAGATCAATAATTTAAGTGATTAGATTGCTCCAGGGGAATGATTGGTTTCTTTCCCTACTGAAAGAACACCCAGGTTAGCAGATTGCTGGTCCACAGAGGACATAGCAATTCAGTTGTGGGGGCTGGAGAGGGAAAGCGTGTAGCCTATATGTACCTTTAAGATATTTTATTTGGACCTTCTCATTTCTGCCGTGCCTCAAAAAAAATCCAACAAACGGGTGCAGATTAAAATCAGGTGGTTTAACTCCTAATAATTTGCTGTTTTCCTGTTGAACATGGTTTGGGTTTAGTTTCTTGGTTTGTTCCAGTGGGGTTTTTGTTCTTTTTCCTCTTCTCATTTTCTTTTTATGGACTTCAAATTCTTCCATTTTTAAAATAACCTGTGTGTCTTTACTACATTATTTCCTAAAAATTGGATATGCTTTAGATGCACTCATATTTTGAGACCTGTGAAGCACAAGTACTGGCAAATGAAAAATTAAATTGTATAAGTTAAAGTTAACTATTCATATTTTGTTTGTTTAGAGAGGCTGGGAGTGGTAAATTGAACACATTGACTAGACAGCTGGTTGACCTAGAGCAGGTTGCAAAGAATCACGTTCAGATGGGTTTTGAGGAGGAGACCCCACAGCCTCCCTGGGCAGCCTGTGCCAGGGTCTGTCACCCTCCGGGTAAAGATGTTCTTCCTCATGTTCAGATGGAGCTTCCTGGGCTGCAGTCTGTGCCCGTTGCCCCTCGGCCTGTCGCTGGGCACCACTGAAAAGAGCCTGGCCCCAGCCTCCTGACACTCGCCCCCGAGATGTTTGTGGCCATTGGTAAGATCCCCCTCAGCCTTCTCTGCCCCAGGCTGAACAGCCCCAGCTCCCCCAGCCTTTCCTCATAAGGGAGACGGGCCAGTCCCCTCATCACCTCGGTAGCCCCCGCTGGCCCCTCTCCAGCAGCTCCCCGTCTCTCTCGACCTGGGGAGCCCAGAACCAGACACAGCACTCAACCCCCAGCCCGTGCTGGTGCCTGGGGCTGCTCCTCCCCAGGGGCAGGACCCTGCGCTGGCCTGGGCTGAACTCCATGAGGTTCCTCTCCGCCCGACGCCCCGGCCTGCCCAGGTCTCCCTGAATGGCAGCGCAGCCTCTGGGGTATCGGCCGCTCCTCCCAGCCTGTCCCACCAGCAAAGGTGCTGAGGGTGCCCTCTGCCCCTCCACCCAGGTCGCTGGTGAGTAAGTGGAACAGGACTGGAGCCAGCACTGGCCCTGGGGAACCCCGCGAGCTACAGGCCTCCAGCTGGGCTCTGCGCCGCCGGTCACAGCCCCCTCAGCTCTGCCGTTCAGCCCGTTCTCAGCCCACCTCACTGTCCCCTCAGCCCACCCACACTGCCTGGGCTGGCCTCAGAAATAAGAGTGATTTACATTTAGCACATTATTCTTTAGCAGCCTCATGTACCTTTGAAGAATTGATAAAATAAATTTTAGATATTTTTTCCCTCGAAATGAAAACTGAAACAAAGCTGAACATTTATGATCTATAAAAACACTCCTCTGAAATTCTAGTATCTGCAGATTAGAGAAATAGGTAAGTAGACAAATAAACAAAAAATCTCTGCAAGTCTTAAAGTTGCTTCACAAAAATTCTTAGCTTATCCACATTTAATGCAACAAGAACATAGTTCACATCCTGTTTACATGAAAGTGTAAACAAAAATGGCTCATAATACATAAATATATGCACATCTCTTGATTTACAAAGAAAACACTGTCTTCAGAAAATATGGGAGAGGAAAATAATTTCAGGATAGTTCCTTGACTTCTGTTTCAGGCTTTGCATTAGAAAGTGGGAAAGTAAGACTTTCTTGACACCTTTAGCTTTTTTTTTTTTTTTTGTATTTTTATTTTGTTTCAGAGACTGACATATAATACAGAAAACAGGAAAGGGGTACATATTGATTTTGAGGGCAAAAGACTGCTTTAATTTCATTGCAAGTACCCTATGTGAAAATACAGCATTAATAATAAATGCTTTCTAAAGGCTATAAGATGTTATCGACACAATGAAACTGTGAAGATGAATCCTAACTCTACAGCAGGGCAAAAGAAAAAAAAAAACCAAAACCAAACACCAAACCCCAAGCTTCTACAGAGACACGAAGCTAAGAAGGAGCAAACATTTGGAAGAGGGGAGACAAAGTAATGTTAGCATTTGATATTAAAATAAGCATCTGAATGCATAGATTTTTTTTTGTAACAGCATAAAGGCCAGATGATGTCAAAGCAGAAGAACTTACAAGGTTAAAAAAACCAGTGTCCAAAGAAGTTGGTATTATTCAGAAAATAAAACAAACTACTACTTGTTCCTTCTTAAAGACCCCAATTAAAATGAGCTAATAATTCCATCAGCTACAGTTTTCACATTGGTAAGAAAATAAAATTGCATTTTCTTCCTCAGAAATATTGCTCAATTTTTTTAATTCAAATTTCTGTAACGTTCTCTCTTATTCACAGAGATGAAACTATAGTAAGAAAAGCGTTGGGGAAAAAAAAATGGCTCTGGATTTCTTAAGATGTACAACAAATTACTAATCACTTCAGAGGAAGTGTGTTTTTCCAGTGGTTCCTCTTAAAGCCAATAAATAATATGTAAAGCAGTACTGAGAAACAGGACAAGGATGCAGATTAAGGAGAGTATGAATAAACTTACTAAATCGCTATGAAGTATCGAGCTAGTCTAGTGAGAAAAAGGGTACTGTACTAAACATGCAGTGCCACTTAAACAGGTAGTCCTTACCTTAAAATACGTTGTCTTTATCATAAGTTGTAACAAGGCTGAAATTATGCCTCCTAACACATTTTATTACAAAATGCATTTTTCAGCATGGATACATTTTCTAGGGTGAACTCTTCTTTGGCTTAGACAAACATCCACTCAAATCTGATTTACAACTCCCTGTACTGTTGGTGAAACACAGTTTCTTCACAAAGATCGCATCTCGAGGGAATGAGATTGATAGTTTCACAAAATATATAGTGACAAAAAGATTACAGTTTTTGATCTGAGCACAGTATAGGCATAGACGTCGGGGGGTATTACTTCAAAGACTGTGTACATTTTGAAATGAATTGGGTCCTCACAATGACATCTGGTGAGATACCAGGCTTAAAGCGTACAGTCACAATTTGTTCTGACATTGTTTCATTGCCATAGTCTGGTTCTTCATTTCATGTATTTAATAAAGAGCTGATAGTCATTTTATATCAGAGTTCAGCACTTCACTGAGAAAAATATGCTTTGGTGACCAAATAAGCAAAACATATGGAGGACAATCTTGCACAGCACAAACACAAAGACAAATCCAAAGCCATGGTGTTTCTCCATTTTTTTTCTCCTCAAACCTAATATAAAAAGTAATAGGGATCAAATAATGATTTTTTGTACCTGAAAAGGCCACCAGTTAATTTTATAGAGAGGAAATATATAACAATGAGTTTCACGGTTTCAGGATTAGCTCAGAAATCTGCAACTTTATTTCTGTGCCAAACCCTACCTCTCTTTTGACAGAACTGTCAAGGGAAGAGATGTAGTATGCTTCTTTTGGAGAGTTCAGCTGGAAATCAAGCAAATCAAACCAATCTACACTTAGTTCCTTTTTTTTTTTTTTTTTTTTTTTAAATGTAGAAAGTCCTTTTTTCCCCCCTGGTTTTCATCCTTAATGGCTAAAGAAGTAATTCTTTCTCTTCAATTATTCCTCATCAATCCTGGGCCAACATTTAATAATTCATTTATACTTCAGAGACATGCTGAGACTGCTAATTAGTTAAGAGATGGATTTTATGCATAATAACCTGATGTGTGTCTATGCCAGACAGATGTGTACAGAGTTATAATACTCACACCCTTAAAACTGTCATCTGCTCTAGCAGCTTCTGTTTAAATAGAATTAAATTTAAAAAGTGCAGAAGAAAATGAATAAAGCCTTTTCTTTTTCACAAGCTTTCCACTAAATTTGCTTCGGATTGCTTAGAAAGCCATTGATAGCAAATGGACATATTTAAAAGCATTTAAAAATTTTCAAAAGAAGGATTCATTCCAAATATATTATAAATGACATTTCTACTTAACACAGAACTAAAATGCAGTTATGTCAGATATACTCAAAATAGTTAATTTGAAATTCTTTATTCAGGAAAAAAAATGATGATGGCACTTTTTGAAGTTATTTCAAATAATAGATGATAATAGGTTATGATTTTCCTTTGGACTGGTGCAGTTTCCCTCCTGTAATTATTATACTCCTGAGTGGGCATCATCACACTGCATTGAAGAGTTAAATCACTTTGAGAGTGCACTTTTCAAATGTTCATAGCCTGCTTCATTCCATAACCAAATTCTATGGGGACTGAATGCTTCAAACACATTTTGTTCTCATGCATGCCTGTTTAGAAAGAAGAACCTCCTTCTAGCTTTCAATTAATTTTGTACTCCGATTTTCTTGTATTTTGTGTTTTAACATTAAGCCTTCTTCTGTCAAATATCCACACACCGTTTCAAGAGAAACATGCATTTTCATGTATAGCAGCTGTCTTAACTGCCAGAAAGATTAATCAGAACCAGTGCGATTGTCTCGCCTTTTAAAAATATTTTAGTTTTTCTGTAAGTATGTATATCATGATTATAATGCTTTTTGAATGAACACAGTTTTTCAAACAGTCTTTTCTCTTATCTTTGTTTTCTGCATTGATAGGCATAATCAATAATTCATCAATTTGTGAATACGTAAGTATGCCTCTGGTATTCTTTTCAATGTTTTATTTTTCTGACATAATTAAATGGGATTCCTATCACACTAACTAGCATATCTGAATGCTTTCCTGCTCTCAGTTTCAAAGCACCACCTGTGTAATGTAAGGGTCTCTTTGAATGAGCTGTTAGGAGTATAATTCCAAGAAAGACCAAACGAGATTACCAAATATAAGCAGAATATTAAAGCTATTTCCTTAACACTGGCATATCAGAAGAATTTTTGTCAGCTAAGTGGAAGTTCTGAACAGAAGCATGACAAATATTTTGCAGAAATAATCAAATCCCACAAATGAAGCATTACTTCAACTTCTTCTTGGTTTAGCACAGCATGAAGAACAACCAGCTCAAAACGTCCTCAGCTAAACTACTGTGGAAAGCAAAGACAGCAAAACCCATAAAGAGTGCAATTATTGCACAGAATTACACTTCTACCCTTGAAGAAAACAAAACCAAGTCCATAGATTAATTATTTCCAAAAGGCCGAGGCATGGCGTGTGCCAAGGCCAGCAGTGTGGCAGGAGTGCTGCCAGCCTAGCACACAGCGAACCTGATGGCAGCTCAGCCGCCCAGCTGCCTTCCAGTGTGACAGCGACCGCAAGGAGATCAATTTACAGGATTAGAAGCTTGCCATGACACAGCTGCCAGTGTGTACTCAAGACCACCAAGTAGGGTGCAAGGACCCTTGCACAGCAGAGGAGAAAGCTGAACATGAGGCATCCCAAATGGCAAATGGAGTCACAACTGCTGTCCCAGGGGAGGGTGGCACACTTCACACCGCCAGCGGCACTCAGAAGATTAATAATCCTGCCTTGCTCTGAAAATCCTCTCTTGTAACAGAACAAGCCTTCAACCCCATCAGCTAGACAGTCAAAGAAAATTGTGGTGGCAATCGTGCTAATTATCATGTTCTCTTTTTATATAAAGGAAGACATTTTCTCTGATCTCCTAAACGGGGGATATGCTATTGTCACGTGGAGTCATAGTGAGAGCAACAGGACTCCAGACAGGGAGAATTGTACACCTTCACGTGATCTTGTAGGACCTAGCTTTACACACTCACACAAACCTTGATGTTAAACTTTATTTAAACTTCCCTATGTTAAGAAATGTCACAGTGAAGGAGAATCTAAACACACAATTCAAATAAAATTTAACTGAATGTTTATATTAGTCTTATTTGAATGTGTGTTAATTCACATTGTTGCAGACAGTTGGGGACGCTGAAGTGTGTACTTATGGTTTAATAAGATTTTTCTCTTTCACATTTAGAAATACTTTGGAACAGGTTTTACCTCATTAATTTTTACCTCCAAGGGCCCCCTCACAAATGAAGGAAGTTCAAGAGTTTTGGTCTCATGTCTTCTGGAAAAGGTAAAGGTATAGAATAGTATTGTATGCAGTCAGTACTGCCAACAAAACCTTCCTGTAAACCCAGTCCCTGCAGACTAATGGAGACGGCTGGGTTTCATAGCATCCTGCCTAACAGTTCCACTATAATCAGAGAAGGATGCTGGTAACTTCTGGCCTCAGAGACTGATGAAGAGACACAGTGATGAAGCAAGAGGGGAAGCAACCACAGTATGATTCAAAACTGTAAATTAATTCTGATGTCCAGGGGTCTCAGTAGTTTTTGCATTAATCTTGCAAAGAAGTTCTGGGTGAGTTAGAAAGCATTCTGCAGTGGTTTTACAAATTTCTGACCACAAAACTGCATGGTCTTTCTGAAGTTCTGCAGGCCACACGAACTAGAGCTCAGGAGAAAATGAAGGATGGATAGCAATGCCTGATTCAATTCCTCTAAGAATTCTGCAGGGTTGTTTTGTATTGGGTTTTTTTTTTTTTTGTTTTTTGTTTTTCTTTTTAAAGAGACTATAGGCATAGAAAAAAGAAATCATGAAACACAGTCTACCCCTTTTGCAGGTTCAGTGCTGTTATGATCCACTTCTGGATGCATACCTAGCAATAACTGTTATTATTTTTAGAGGGCCTAGAAGTGCACTCGACAATCACGGCTTACACAATGAGACATGCTCTGAAAAATCTAATGTACTCTGCTAAGCTGTTGTCATGAAACAGAACTTCCCATTACTTCTTTCGACATTTGTTCCAACAGCAAATCTTGATGCTACAAGTTTTCTTCTTTGCCCCAGCACTAGATTATTGCTATTTGTTCTACCTGTTGAATTGCAGCTCTTAATGGATTCCTTTGAAATCACACAGTCAGTCAGAGGCAGCCCCTATCGCAAAAGAATTCCAAATATTTTAGCCCAGAATTTCAACTCTATCAAAGTTGACACACCTCTTCATAAAATCTAGACTTACATAAACCTTTATTTCTTGGTTTTAATCCTAAAGTTGTTACTTTGTAAACTGTTAACTTAGAAACAAGAGGATGAATACACATGTAATTAATGTAGAACAGAATTATTGCATCATTATAGAAAAAAAACCCCCACAAATGAGATATTGAAAATTGATACACATTTCTAAAATTGAATCCATGCATTAACAGGTAATTTACAAGACACTGCAATTGTATAAACATGACAACCTCTTTCTGACCTACAAAAAATCATACAACACAAGTAACCTAAAATAGCTGGTTCAACCAAGTAAGTTACTGAAATATTCTGTATTTTCTACACTTAAAGAGGATGTGATGGATTTTGTTTTGCTGAAAGCATCAACAAGAAAAAAAATGCAGTTAACATTCATGACATTAATTTCTGATATGCACTGTGAGGTGGCACTAGAACTGGAATTCAGTTGCCTAAACTGCAGGCATCTACTATCCTTTGATAAACCTATACCAGCCTGTGACAGGCCTCTCTTGCTTATGACAAACGACTGTAGGAAGCTCTCACCCTTCCAGAGAAGCAGCTACAGTCCTGGGGCTACTGTATTTAGAACTGCAGTAGACATGCGTTTAACCAACAAATAGCACCCTAAGAAATAGAACTAAGTTATAATAACTGTATACATATACTAAGTATAGCTCAATGTCATTACAGTCTCCTTCTCAAAATGGCATTTATAAATGATGTCTAGACACTTCCCACCTGTTTAAAAGAAAAAAAACCCCCACACACCAAAAAAACCCACCAAACACAACCTGTATTCCTCTTACTATTGTTGGTTTTTTTGACCGTGCTATATAACGTCAGGAAGCTATGTTTCTAAACATTTATTTTACCTTTATACTTCTACAAGAAATTTTAAAAGCATCCTCAGTGATACTAAGAACAGGATTTTAGGAAGCTATATTATATAGTAACATAATGGATATGGATATTGTATGTAATATCATTATGAATACTGAAACATAACTATTTTATAAATGTAGTCTCTGAGATAACTATGTGACTATAATGAGGCATAAAAACTTTCGGAGTAAATATGTTCTTTTGCTAGAGCTCATGGGGGTCTCACCATATGTCTATAATTCTTAAAATTAATACAATCTGCTCAGGAAGACACTGCCACCTCTTTCCAGAAAAGAACTGACAAGCACAATTTGAGAGAAAACACTATTTTCCTAAGATACATTACATTGAAAACTGTTTTCCGAGATTGAAAGCATAAGGATCAGAAAAGCTCAAAATACACAAACCCTTGTGAAGCAATTACAGAATCATTTGGAATGGAAAAGACCTTTGAGATCATCAGGTCTGACCATTAACCCAGCACTGCCAAGCCCACCACTAAACCATGTCCCTAAGCACCGCATCTACGTGTTTTTTAGACACCTCCAGGGATGGTGATTCCACCACTTCCCTGGGCAGCCTGTTCCGGTGCTTCGCCGCCCTTTCACTGAAGGAATGTTTCCCAATATCCAGTCTAAACCTCCCCGGCATAACCTGAGGCTGTTTCCTCTTGTTCTGTGACTTGTTACCTGGGAGAAGAGACCGACCCCCCCCGCCTACAGCCCCTGTCAGGCAGCTGCAGAGAGCGATAAGGTCCCCCCTGAGCCTGCTCCTCTCCAGGCTGAGCACCCCCAGCTCCCTCAGCCGCTCCTCATCAGCCTTGTGCTCCAGACCCCTCCCCAGCTCCGTTGCCCGTCTCTGGACACGCTCCAGCGCCTCAACGTGCCTCCTGCAGTGAGGGGCCCAAAGCTGAACACAGGATCCCAGGTGCGGCCTCACCAGTGCCCAGCACAGGGGGACGGTCCCTGCCCTGGTCCTGCTGGCCACACTGTTTCTGATACCAGCCAGGATGCTGTCGGCCGCCTGGGCCACCTGGGCACATGCTGGCTCCTGCCCAGCCGGCCGCCAGCCAGCACCCCCAGGCCCTTTCCCACCAGGCAGCTTCCCAGCCGCTCTGCCCCAGCCTGCAGCTCTGGTGGGGTGGTTGTGACCCAAGTGCGGGACCCGGCACTGAGCCTTGTTCAACCTCATACAACAACTTTCCAGAAAAAGAGAATTACCTTTCCCAGGGCATGTGTGTGGGTTTTGAGAAAAGAAAGAAGCTGACCTAGAAGAACATTAAAGAGAACATGTAAAAAGATAGGACTTCATGAGATGAGAGATGCATTACTTTTAGCTGTGTTACATACCGAAGTACCCCTGTAGCCCTGGATTTTATCCCTAGAGGCTTATGTAGAAGAAGGTAGTTAAACAAGGTGTTGGAGTTTATGCAGAGTGGTTTTGGTTTCCTTCTTTTTGGAGGGTTTATTTCTTAAGATATGTTTTCTCAAAAACATGTTTTCTTCCTACTACATGGTACTATATTTCAAGGATTTTTTTTTTTTTTTCAGTTAATGTATTCCTGCAGAGAGAACCACATGAGTCCTCAATCAAAATTAGATCCACTGATCATTTTCTGAATAGTACATAAGGACATATAGTCCAGGCACAGTTGGACAGGTAAAGGCAAACTGGGATTTTATTGTGAGAAATGGGTGGTTGGCACAGGTCTGAATTAGGAGGATTGCAGCATCTGGGGAAATAAAGGTTATGGACCAAAGGCAACCAAGTTACTATTGCTTCAGAAACTACCACCCATCATTGGAGTTCTCTAACTGACAGGCTACAAGATCTCATCTTGCCCCAGATATTTTTTTTTTTAATTCCACAGAAACTAAACTACAATCACTCTAGTGGACATTCAGTAATTTGCAAAATTGTGGAAATTCTCATTTGCTGAAGTAGCACTTCTCCCAGGAACAATGAGAGATGATAGCACTCTTAAATACAAGTATGATTTTGATTTAAATAACAGTTGTCAGCTTGGAGTTAATACCATATTTTGCTGACATCATCTTTGTCTAAAAACAATGAATAATATTATTAAACTAGATATTGTTTTTACAAAAATAATCAAACATCCTTCCTTTACACTTATCTTCATATGGTAAAGGCCTTTTCATTTCAAAGCTTGGTATGCTTAACAGGATTTTCTTTTAATTTTTATTTTTTAAAGCATTTTTAATGCTGAATATGGCAGAGTACATCATCTTTATTACTGAGCAAGCAAGCAAGCAAGCAATTCATTATTGCTCACAATGCAAAACTAGAATCATTATATGAAATCATTAAATAATGGAGAGTGGGAGCTAGTCCTTTTACTACACAATGCGTAGCCAAGCTCTGCAAGTCACTGCCATTGACAGCTCTGGATGATAAAACAACATACACAGATTTCATGAGAGAACGAACTTAAATTCACAGAACAAAAATCACTCCAAGACTATGGAGCAGAAAAAATATTTCCTCTAGCTCAGAAAGATCCTAAACTGCAGCACCTTAGGAATCTGAGAACACACACAGATGTGAATCTCGCTGTTTCTTCCCCTGGATCTTTTCTCTTTTCCTAAGTATCTTTTACATTTGGCTAGAAGTTTTACCAAAGCAAGTATATTTAGGATCCTGGCACATTTAGGAGTTTGGAGGGAATGTTTAGGAGCCTTTTTTGTTGGTAATATATCTTTGCATGGACTTATTTTCACTTAGGAGCATTTGACGTTTCTTCTCTTGAATAGAACAGTCTGAAATGTAAATCTCTGACAGTTATACTGAAAATCAGAATACTTAATTCTCTTTTGCTTTTAAATATTTTGGTTAGCTGCCAGACAAGCATTCCAGAAAATACACAGCAATAGGTACTACAGGTGCATAAATATTATTCATGGTCAGATAAACTGAATTTAGTTGACAAAAGACACACAGTGAAATGAAATACAATACAGACAACTAATTGATCACCATGAAAACCAGGATAGTGTTTAGGCTTTACATGAATGAACTGATCTTGGAGAATTATAGCTGTTGGTTTTAACCAATATAAATCACAATATTTATTAGCAGAGGGAAAAAAAAAAATCAGGTCTGCCCTTGTTTCAGCCTCCTTGCACCCCACAGTAAAAACCCACATTATGATGAGAGATGTATTCTGCTTCAAATATTAAATCACAACCAAATAAGTGTTGACAAGCAATAAAATATGGGCAAAGCCAATAAAAATTGGCACAAACAATGGGAAGAAAAAAATCTGTGTCTAATGTGATCATGATAAACTCTTCCCCTACCATTTAGTTAATAAACAACACTTACATTAATGTATTTTATATTTTTAGATCGCTTTTTTCTTTTGATCTTTCTTCATCTCATTTTGTTCTGTTTACCATTTTATTTCCACCAAGATTCCTCATATGTACTGAGATCTTTGACCTGTTTACTGTCTTCAAAATAATTGTTTCTGCCACATAGTACTATGTCCAGTGTATGCCAAAGTTTTCTCCTGTGGCAGTGACCAGTGTCCAAGAACTCTAATGCGCCACTAAAGCTGTAACAATTTATAATAACATATATTGAAAGACATTTCTGAGTGGGTTTAGATCTTCCTTGACTCATCAGAAAACATGTAGAACACCTTCCAAGATGTCATCTTATTAAGCAGATGGAAATCTGTGTCAATACATTTGGATGTACTAAGTTATCTATAGTCTTACAAAATGATGGAAGAGCGTACTACAATAATATCTTTGCACAGAAACACATAAGTGGCTAACAAAAATCCTACTGCTAAGAAAACCAAAACAAAACTCACATGTCCTCCAGAATTTATCCTGCATTCTTGTGTCATCATATTAAACAGATGGAAATCTGTGTCAATACATTTGGATGTTCTAAGTTATCTACAGAGTCTTAAAAAATGATGGAAGAGCATAGTACAATAATATCTTTGTACAGAAACGCACAACTGGCTAACAAAAACCTCACTGCTAAGAAAACCAAAACAAAACTCACATGTCCTCCAGAATTTACCCTGCATTCTTCGCTTTGTTAAATAGAAAACTGCCCAATATGAAATTTTTTCAAAGATGCCTAAGTTTTTGGTTTTGTTTTCACAGGCATTTAGTTGAGAAATTCAATCTGGAAGCGAGACCAATTTTTTTGCTCCTGAGGACAGTCAGGTAGTGAAGCATGTTGCCCAGAGAGATTTTCAGGTCTTGACTGGAGACAATCCTGAGCAACCCAGTCTGACTCAGCAGCTGACCCTGCTGGAGCAGGAAGTTGAAATGGAGATTTCTTGAGGTGCCCTCCAACCAATATTTCCTATAAATCTACAGTAAATTCATTACTGGTATAAAACATCAAAATAAGGTGTTGGTAAAGGCTTCTGAAGAACCGTGTGTTACTAAAGATTTGTAGCACTTTCCAAATACAAATTGAAGAGCCAGCATTGATTATTTCATTATAGCCACTCCCCAAACATTGTCATGCTTAAAAAATAGTTTTACTACGAAGTCTTCATCTTACACTCTGTTCTGCAGCCTCTAATCCTCAAGTGGTTCACTCGGTTCTGAAAAGTTTCTGCTTCTTAACCTGACAAAGGCAAATGCATGATATAACTAAATGAAATATGAGCATAGCCTGAGTTACTTGATTTAATTATTGCTACCAAAAAGCCTTCTTTGAATTGTAACACTTAGAAAATTAAAAAGTATTTAATTTTGAAGCAAATTTTTCATAAACCAAAAACACCATTGCAATTGATCACTGTTACTACTATCTGTGATTCAAACACATGGCAGGAACAAAACTCACAGAGCCAGTGTATTCTTTAATCAGAATCAGAATGTTGTCGACTGGTAGTTTTATAAAACTACTTTTTAATGAAAAATTTGGACAATGATAGGTTCAAAAAGAGACTGAGGGGAAAAAAATATTATTAAAATCCCCACTGAATAACTCTTTCTAATTGGCATTCTGCTCATCCTCTGTGCAAAGGAGAAAGTTTAAAATATTTTACAGAAAAGTAAAGTTCAGCACTCTTCCAAGAGTATCCTGGGGAGAATAGTCAGAAAAATGTGAGACACTGTTTCAACACTGAAGAACGCTTCCTCTTAAAAGAGAATACATCTTACCATAAATGGCAACAATTTGATAATTATTTTGTTCGTGCACATATACAATGTATTTTTAATTGAGACATTTTCCACTTCCATTTCTGTTTACAAATTGTGAAAAAATTATTAGCTTCTGAAAACTGATGAGTCTTTTCTTTCTTCCTCCTCAATTCCATAAAAAGTGCTTGAGTCAGCTCCACGAAAACATTAGCAAAAAAACCCCAACATGATAAAATTGACTAAAAAATGTTTCTTAAGACTCCAGTCCTAAAAATGGTTTGTATAAACATCTCCCTGCCTCTCTATTGACTACCATCTTTTGGCTTTTTATGTGGGAAACAATTTATATCAATACTAGCTTATTGGGACAGAATAGCTTTCCTATTTATTCCACAGCAGGTCAGTAACCTGGTTAAACCAATGAAGAAAGTGAGTGCAAGCTCTTCTACGTTAGATGGTGGCAGGGTTTCATGAAGACTCCCTTAATAAAGCAAAGGAAGAGCAGGCTGTAATTTGTAACTTCTCACACAGCACAAAATGCACTAAAAGCACCATATATCTTGATTCAAAAGAAAGACAGTAAGGTCTCTGGCAGGGCCTTAGACCTAGTTGAAAAAGGAAAAGAAATGACAGGTGTGCTCACAAAACAGACAGAAATGAATATAAAAGGAAAGATGACATGCATCCTACAATTTACTGTCAAAGCCTTTACCAGATCAAGAAAAGAGATCATTCCAAACAAAGCCACATTATCTACATCTTTGTTTCTTGATGAAGGAAGAGAGAAGACTGTTATGTAAGTAAAATTTAAGTATCACCTAAGAACATTTCTCTTCTGAGAGTTCCAGGGTTTTCTTATATGTATCATAGAGAAGTTTCTCTCTGAACCATTATTTATAATGCCAATTGTATCAAAAGTAGCTACATATATGTACAATCAAGAAGCTGCTGGATCAACTCCCTTCAATCTCCTTTCTCAGTTAAAATTTGGTTGTATTTGGGGTTTTTTTAAGATGGTCTCTACAAGTAAGTCATAAGCAAATACAGCCTGCTAAAAATCAATCAACACAAAGTAATTTTTGACCACACTTTTATCCGTGAAGTTCACCGCTACTTGCACTGAGCATGCACTAACAATCAAATGTTACTGATGGTAATGGATACTGAAAATTCATCTCAGTTTTTTCCTTGTATGCTTCAGTTCCAGGCACAACTAATGCTGACCTTAATGAAATCCTCTTAAGATTAAGTTAGAACTTACCTAGACTAATTGTTTTCTAAGAATCTCCCAGCTACTACATAAAGTCTATTAAGTTAGATTAGAGCAGAGGTAACTTATTTAAAAAAAGCTTATATAAATACAGAGCTTAAATCCATATTATAACACGGGAATATAAAAGTTTTATGAGTTCTAAATTAAAACCATATTACTAACTTTTTCTACAAAGCCTCCATTCATAAGTGAGCAAAGTTTGTAAGTCTTTTGTGTTTCATCAGTAGCAATTTATGTGGTATTTTATACCGCAGCAGTGAAAGAAAGACAGATTCTTGTGGATGTGAAATGAAACTCAGATTACAGAAGCGTTCTATTAAATAATTACCCTTATTAAGCCAGTTCACTGACAGTGACGGAATCAAGTGTTTCCAAGATACAAAAGAGAAAAGCTTTTTGAGACTTGAGAGTAATGGCCATTTTGATCTACCTGTGCTCTGGATGGTAGACTACCTGAAATATTTGATGCCTAAATGTAGTGTGAAAAATGGGTTCAAACCTTTTCTCTTCTGCTTAATGAAAAACAATTGTGAGAAATTCTAATAAAACCATACTATTTTTTCTCGCTGATAGGTATTTCATCTGTTCTTAGTATTGTCCTGAAAACCAGGTTTCTCCTCCCACTGGAGCACCCCAAGGTTACCATTCTTGCAAAAGACAGCCTAGGACTTCTGTGAGGTCTGTGATTTATTTCCAAAAGGACTGAAAGATCTGTTTATACCCAAATGATTTTATTTTTGGAAAACATAAAATAGCCATTACATTCTGGGTGAATATGATAATCTCATCCTGTTTGCAATGCTTAATAGAGAAAATGGACACATGACTTAGCCATTCAGGGAAATCTTTTTTCAAGGAATTGGTAAACAGAGATATTACTTACGCAGAAAATTTATTAGTTTTTTTTATCCTCAGTCACTTAAACCATTTTCTTAACTTGCAAACTCCAATCATTTATTTCCCAGTTATTAATGCTTAGTAAAAAGACCCAACATTCTTTTAATTTTTAGTCATTAGGAATCCTCAGTCCTCTTTATACCAACAAAACCCAAGAAATCATAATACCGTCCTTTTCATGCAAACTGAAAAAAGTGGCTCGGATGATCAAAGGCCTTCTATCACTTGGAAAGAAATTACTTCTGCTGTAGGTACTAGGTCCATGTCAGTAAATGTCTGCAAACAGGGGTACTCAGCAAAGTGTAACTGCAGCTTTCCCAGACTTCACATTCACCTACTGTCTAGAGGAAGATTCAGTGTAAAAATCTGAACTGTAGAGCAGCCTAGAACTAACTTGATGTAGTCATACTAGGTTTATTGGATAGCATAAAATAATACTGGAAAGGGATTAAAGTAAATGCAGAATATATCTTGGAAAAAATATTACTGGTAAAATCTCAGAAATGAAATGAAACAAAATGAAAATCAAATTGGAAATTTCTACAGGCAAAACTTACTGTTTACTTATTGTAAATAGCTCATAGTAAAACTTTATATTAGTAACATTTGTATATAATATATTTGCCTTGTATATAAAACAAGACAATTTTTTATTAATGACAAGATAAAATAGGCTTTTCTTTGATATTCTGCTCCTCCTGTATCAAAGGTAGATCACAGCAAAGGTTACTGCAAATTCTTTAAGACATACATTGCAATTTAGTCTCTCAGTTCAGATGAGCTTGGTATTACTCCTCTCCTAACAGAATGGCCATCTGATGATAACCACCTAGGTAGCATTCCAAACCTTGAAGATAACGCTTGTATTCTTTCTGATTGCATTTGTAGTGATAGATTGCAGACTATTACTGTAAGGGTACTCTTTATGTTTTATTTATATTTTATCAGTCTTTACACACTGTATCAACATATTTAAGACAACAAGTGTAATTGTCTTCTTGCTATCACAATCATGTATACCCGAACCTCTTCCTCAAAGAGAAAAAAATCCAGACAATGTCTTGGTGATGTATTTCAAAGGAGAAGCTTCCAGCTCACCTGTGACTGCAAGAGCAGCGCAGGATATGGCATTCTTGGAAGAAATGAGCCTCTGCAAATATATTATTGCCTCTTCTTAAAGCTAGTTTTACAAATACTGTAAATCTTGGAAGAAGGTGTAGATTCAAAGATGTCTGACAGCAAAAGGAAGAAAGCAGAGAACAGTGGTTTGTTTTTGTTTTTCTTCCACAAAAAAAACCCATAAGACTTATATTGTCTAAGTAGAGATTAGATTATGCTTTAACAGATGTCAAGCAGAAAGTCTAACATTGCTTCTGCAGCTGGTATTTGATGTAAGAAAACACATCAGTAATGGAAAATAACTCTGCCTTATTTCTACTGTATAAAAATCATCACAAACCAGACTTAAAATGTTAACTCTCAACCCTTTAAAACTGAAGCAGCGCTCTTGCATTCGTGAGAACAAGTAAATATAAAAAACATCTTTAATAATATATAATGAAAGCAAGTGTATTTGTGTGTGTGGTTTATCCTAATACTCTATTCTGCAATAAGAAAATGTAACACTCGGTCTTTAAAGTTTACTTTTCAACGAAATTCATATGAAAAAATATGAGAGATCACTCAAAGGAACAAATCTAACTAGAAAGGCACACAACTTTAAAACAAGTTAAGAAAAAGTCCTAAAGTTTTCCATTTTAAGAAACAAATTAAAGTTGTATTGTTTTTTTCCCCCAACACCTATTAGAAATATTGTCATAATGAAAACAGGCAAGAAACATTACAATTAATCTTCATGGTTACATAGGTGACACTTCATATACCACAAAATCCTCCACACTCATGCATCTCTTCTACTCCTTTCCCCTAACCCTCAAAGCAGCTACAGCCAGCTAGACACCAAAGTGTTACAGACAACTATGCATTATTAATGTGGTTAAATAATACATCTGTAATCGGCTTAAAATAATTAGGAAAAAGAACACAGAACAATTTCTGGAATATTATAATTACCAACCTATAAATACTTGTAAATCACCAATACTTTAAAAAGAGTTTCACCTAAAAAAATGGGATAACTATCATCAGAAAAAGGTGTTTTGTACAGAGGGGCACTGTATTCTCTGAGCTGATAGGAAAGGCCCATATCCTTTGTACCCACATTGCTGTTAAAATTCTGATGCCATTGACCCATTTCCTCTGCATACCATTACGTTCAGAAAGGTTTTGTACCCCTGACCCTTAGCTTTTGATAAGGAGCTCAGCTCATAACATTTCCTATGGCTAGTTTCAGATTTATCACCTTTTTTCTTTTGACACTACTTTAATGAAAATATCCAATAAAATCTCTTGCTTTTCCCAGCATATAATTAAGGCTCACAGGAAAGCTAGCAGTCTGAGCCTTCTTTGGACAGTAGTCATGAAAGACTACTACTTTTGGTTTTTTCTCTCAAAATAAATATGTTTTTAACAGTTAAAGGATTTGTAAGAGGTCTAAATTATCATATATACAAAGGTAAAATTATTTTTGTGATTGAGTGTTATTTTTTCATTACAAATTTTCCTTAAAAAATGAAATTGTATGAAACGCAGACAGTAACCTTACTTTACATTGAAATGGAGTTTCATTAGTAAAATAGAAAACAAACTAATTTCCAACTATTTCCATAAGTAGAATTGTACAATGCACGTTTGGCATGACACCAGTGTTTACCATCTGTTTTCCAGATACACACCTTTGCAAAGTTTCATATTGGACAAACTGAATGTTGAAACATTCTGTACAGACACTGAAATGGAGGAGATGCAAGGTACACAAACACATACGTATAGAAAGAGCTCTGAACATGAAGCTCCATAAGCCATATAATTTTACAAGAAATTTTGAGCCTTTTCAAAAGTGCGGTCCATTGCAACAAGTTGCTAAAATTCTTTTATTCTGACTTGAAGATGTTAGATGTAGAGTTCAAGATTCTAAACTCAAAACTTCCTAAAGAAACCTTAAAATTAATTAAATTGCAGCTAAAATAAAATATCAAGTGGAAAACTAGTTATAACAGTACTAATCTATACTTCAGTTGCCCAAATTCTGAAAATGTTAGCTTAATCAGAAGGAAAGTAAGTGGTGATAACTACTTTTTCCACGCATATCCATTGATAGCCTGCCCAGTCCTACAGTACCATCGTTTTAATTATCCTCAATCAACAAGATTAGTTTACCTGTGCACCTGTCTATGTGAAATGAATATAAATATTAAAATATCACCTATGCATTTAAATCACAAAGCTCATCAACTTCTGTTGGCAAGGTGAAAGATAAAAGCCACAGAAGGTCCTTCCCAGTCTCTGTCACTAATGATAAACGGCATTAACTGCTTCTGCAGACACTAATGCTGCTATCTTGGGAACACAGGCAGCCACCATGAGAACTTTACAGCTTCACTAATCATACTCTTGTTTGTCACAGAACACCAAATAAAATCTCAACAAGAAAAGGCAATAAATATTAACAGCTATGAACAAAGGAAGGTCACATTAATATGTAGATCTTTAAATACAAGATGCTTTCTTCATTAACTAAATAACTTGTTCATTATTATAGAGTGTCAAGGGGGCGTAAGGGAGAAAATACATTTAAAAAAAAAAAAACACACCCTGACTGAGAGTTTTAACGTATTATCTACTCAACATTTAATATTTACAGAATAGGGATTTTTGATTGAACTAAAAGTAGAACATGGTTTTAAAATGTTAATATCACCTATTTTATAACCCATGTATGTTGTTCAGATTTTGCTTTACCCAGAAACTGATGGATGAAGTTTGGGTTTGTTCTGCATTTTCCTCCTCTCCCCCATTTCCCTACACCTCCCTCAAAAAAAAAAAAAAAAAAAAAAAAATTAGATTATTTTTTTTAATTAGAAAGAGTGCTGTGGGCATATCTGGATATGTTCCTGTTTCTTTTTGATCACAGAGCCACAGTGATGTTTTCCATTGTTCTCACCTCAATAACTAGGTAAATTTAGCCTTATCATATACTGCCTAATACGTAAAAAAAAAAAAAAAAAAAAAGAAAAAAAGGCATTGGGTAGACTTCAGCTGCTACCAGTGCCCCAGTGTCTACGATAACATATGCTTCGGTCTTGCAGTTCATCTACATCAGTAATATTTTTATTATAGGAATGCTTGGTGAAGCACTTGCATGCCCAAAGCACTCTCCCTTGTATAATGCTATACTTAACACAAATACATTGTTTACACCCATTTAGTCTAAAGGCTTTACACCTGCATTTCTTCCCCTGAGTTGCCCTAAGCCCCTGCCTATACCTTGGCAAGCTGTTCCCATCTTCCCTTCACTCTACAGCAACCACAAGTCACTCTCTGTACCAAACCCTGGGCTACAACTCCTTGTGATGTCAAGGGCTCTCTTGGGAAGTCAGAAAAATAACACCAGATTCATGTGACCATAAGCTCCACCATTATTACTGCAGAAAAGTTGCCCAGGCTATTCCAGCTGCAGTTGTGAAGCGTACCTGCAAGGCCGTGTATGTAAAGCCTTTGGGGAGTGTAGGAAGAAAGCCCATAAAAAGCAACCAGAGAACATCACATCGCAGTCCTCCTTACGCAGGAACCTTCCCCTCCCTTCTGCTGTGGTACCAACCTTAGCCAAAACACCCCGTCACAACAGCCACAGCATCACTCAGCAGCACCACATTTATGCGATCTTTCTTGTACACAAGCACTGAAGATAAAATGAGATTATCAGAAGGTAGTGGCCTGTGAAGGGCACAACAGTTCTTCTGTCACGGCTCAACAACACCCTTAGATATATAACCCCAGATTCAAGTGCACGTAAGAAACTTAAACATTAACTGTATTCAAGACGTGGTTAAGATCAGAAATGGTATTTTTACTCATCACTCCAATAACGTACTAAAAAGCCAGAGTTCTTAAGACGCAAATACATTTAGGGATATAGTCAAATTGATATTCAATTGGGTGATTCTTTCATAAGTATTACTTCACTCAGAATAAATTAAAACAATGCTATTTTTATATATTGAACTGTAAACAAGTGATCTTCTTATACGTAAAGACTTAATTTGTTTTAAAAGAATACTTAAACTTTTGAATTACTTGTTACAGACTTATTATTGGCAAGTAGGGAACACAAGCCAATCTTGTTAGTGGTAGAAATTGTTCACATGTATAAAAGTAATCACTGAAAATCAAGCATGCCCAGTCCCACCACCGCTACAGATTGCTAGTGATACGCAAAATTTCAGGGATACGCACCTGAAAAGTTAAACAGTATTTTATGTGTGAATTAGAAATAACATTATAAACTTGCAACAGAAAGTCTTCAGAAGTGTTAAGAGAAGAAGTAGCTCAAATTTATTATTATGAGACCAGGCTCATCTACAAAATAAGCTAAAAACATGTTCAGTGCATGACTTTCACATTTATTTTACCTATCCCGGGTCTAAATTCTTTCAGGCTTGAGGTCGTACTATAAGCTTTAAAACACAAACAAATGAAATATCTACTTTTGTGTAAATTATTTTAATTAACTCAAGATTTGTTTTAATAAACTTAGCTGTAGTATAATGGAATGGGATGCAGGAATGAATAACATTCATTCAGTGGGCTTATTTAGATCTATCGTCAAGATTTCCACACTTCTTATATAAAAACTATGAGAATATTAATATATCAGTTTAATCCACACCAAAAAGTTAGTTTGACCTTATTTTAATAAAAATACAGTGTAAATATTTTGTTCTGCAGTAACCAAAAGACATCAGGAGTATCCACAAAAGTCAGAGCCATTTCTTCCAAGTAAATATGTATGAACAACTAGATGCAATTTATAAAGTCAAGTATCATTAGTAAATAGAAGGTGCTTAAGGATAAGCATGTGATCAGGACAAAAAAGTATTACGCTTTCTCAGCAGTTTCTGGCATCCTGCAGAAAAGTGTCATTCAAGGATTTCCTGTGCTGGAGTTCATATCTTTCGATCTAGTTGCCTTGAATGATTTTTTTATTTTTATTTTTATTCTCTAACCCCAGTTGTTGCTTTTTTAGCTTATGTAAAATTTTTGGCATCTACAATGTCCTGTGGCAAGTTGTTCCCCAGTACAGTGGTGTGTTGGCTTAAAGTTAGATTTCTTCTGGAGAGTTAAACTCTCAGTTCCTCTTCTATAGCCCACGCTCAGGGGAGAACCCACTGGAAAGCTGTGGGATATTCTTTAGGAGGAACATAAATTAGATATGCCAGTATCTCATGGCCATTCCCTCTTTCTTTTTTACTGGTTATAGAGCCTAAAGGGCTTATTCTTTCTGTAATACATTTATAATTTCTAAACTTGTACTCTCTAGACTGCAGGCATACTTCACAAACATATCACATACAGCATTCCCCCACCCAGTGATGGGTATTAATGGTGAAAGGTTCAAAAAAAGATAAAGCCATTCACACAGATACCCAGTTCTTTCCTGATATATTTTTAAAGCCAAATTTAAATAGAACATCCAGATCCAAAAAAGATATTTCAGACAAGACACTTTCAAACAAGACTGTTGTTTGACTTTCAAGCAAAAGACTTTTAGAACTCTTTCATCAAAAGATAAACAAACATGAGAGCTTATCAAACAGGTACAGGAGATATAACAGAAAAAGGAGGGGAAAAAACATACTTTTGACAAAACGGGAGATAAAAGTAGATAATACGAAGAAAACAGGGAACCAGATTAAAGTCACTGTCTTGAGAACTCGTTTCAATTCAGATCCATTCAGTAGAGACCTACTTCACACCAACATCATTCAGGCTTTAAGAGGAAATCACAAAAAGCTGTCATACCAAAACATGGTCATGTAATATTTGAATCCCCTAGCCTATTATTCTGTTCGGACCTAAGGCTTTCTGGGAAGCAACAGTGAAGCAATTTACTTTCACTAGTCCGACTATGAATGAAGGAAGAGTAGATCTCTGTTGTAGGAAAAAGGAGCAGAGGAAAGGACTGTGCACATGAAAGCCTCCTAAAATCAAAACTATGCCTGTTTTAAGCAAATAAAGATAGTTTTAAAATATAGGCTTAGAAAGAACTTGTCTCCCCAGGAAGGCAGCTATTAGAAGTCATAATAATGGGTGAGAATGAAAGGGGCAACTGGATGAACGGCATGCACCCCTGAGAATGGGAGGTGGATCGTTAGCAATGGCTTGTTTATGCAGGAGATCCAGGGCTCTTTCCTTGGTCAGTGAAGAGAAACCGGTTCCTCTAGGGTGTGAGCTAGAGAAATCAAGCACTTTCTCCAATTGTTCCTATAGGAAAACTCATTTCTCTTCCTTGAGGAATCTTAGAAGTTAGCAAAAATCAAAAACTCAAGGAAAGAAATTTGGAAAACTGAAGCCCAGAAATGCTATCTCTTCATGAGAAAATAAGAGTGTGACATCATTCTGTGGCATTAAAAGACAGGGTTGTTAGACAGTAATCCAAATGGATTATCCTAAGAGAGAAATACTTGAAAACCTTTTACCTATGCAATACAGTGAGGCCAAAAATTGCTCCTACATTCAACCTACATTGTTTTTTGCTCTAAAAGTCTAGAATGCTCACAGTGCAAACTCTTATCTGTATGGTCACAATGTATAAGTGGTTTCAGGTGAGCTCCTGCAAGAAGTTGTGTTAAGTACCATAAATAATATTATGGCTTCATATGAAAGGCTTGTCAGAGTTTTTGAAGAGTGATGGATCCGACTATGTCACTGATACGGATCCCCTGGGCATTATGATAGATATGGGCACTTATGTCACCACCCTTCCAAGGGACCATACCCTTCTTAATCATCTCAGGATGCAAGTACTCATTTATAGCCATTTCAAAGCTGTGTTTGTGACACAGTGTGTGGAAATGGCCAGTGTGACAAAGACCAGTTACTTTTAACAATTACAATATCTGTTTTTATCAACCTTGCAGAGAAATATATCAGCTGGTGTACTACTGATTGGGAAGACCACGTTAGGAGTAAGACAACAACAGATTCATAAAACTAGATAGTATCTTTCAGGACTGAGTTTTGGGTAATTTTTCTTCTGATCCCCTCCCAGGGAGATCACGTGTACTCTTCCTCAAAACGTATTTACTCTGTTCTAACCAAAAATTACTTCATAGAACATATAAGCAATCACCTATTTGAGAGCAGAAGCTATGACTATCTTTGAAATTATGTCACACCCTAGTGTTTCAGTTGCCAGTGACCTGGTTCAGCAACTACCTGACACAGGTACTATGATGACGTCAAGAACTATCAGAGGGATGCTGCCAGAACGTAATACAGCTAGGTGATGGAAGAAGGTGTCACAGCAGGAGGAAGAACAAACACAGACGTAGTCAGAGGCAATTTTTCTGTGTCTGGTCAGCAGGTACACTATCAATATGCCAAAAGCAAAGAAAATTTCCTGTGGGAATAAAGCAAGAATCTTCAAAAGCTCCCTCCAAGGTACCTTTGAAATCTGCAGCCAACAGACAACAGCAAAGACTTGGGAGGAAGTATATTAGGAATTTAACCTTGCAAAGTTTTCCTTATGTGTTTAATTTCAGATATAGTTCCAGTGGAGTAAACCATCTTATTCTTGTACTCTAAATTATTCATATGCATACACATGTGCAGGTTAAAGATCAGAACCTGAATCTGTAATTTCTGTTACAATGGGCCATAATTTTATCTGTTTTCAATTCAGCCTATTTCAGTTACTCCTAGATAAGTGAAGCAGTAACTTAGGAAATCACTAGTCTAGAGGATAAGAACTGTACTTGCATGTATTGCAATATAATAGAAAACAGTACTGTTCTGTTCTAGAACAGCACTGTCAATCCCTTGACACAAGCAGCTGAAACGGAGCAGTTTCTTTTCAAGAAAAGACTTTTGAAAATTATTGTACGAGGCTGCTTGAAAATTATTGTGCGAAGTTGCTTAAAAACTATATTGAAAAGTGACTCTTGATACAATAATCCACTCATACAGAGCAGTATGAATACTGAAGCAGTAAAAGCAGGATTTGGTTATGAAGCTGAGAGTGGTTTCCCTTTTCAGCTTTTAGTACTTAGCATTTTGTAGTGTCATTTCTATAACACACAAGTCCAATTTTCTCACATGCTAAAACTGACAATTATCTAGAAGGATAATACAATATAGGCCCCTTTTCATAAACAAGATGTGACTAATTCTATATTATTTCAGGCAGAATCCATGTATTAAGTAGATAATAACAGAGAATTTTGGTGCATTTTAAATTCATGTATTTAAAATACATGCATTAGACATCTCAGCCGCACTTCAATTTTCCTTCCTTAATATTTACAACAGCATACAAATACAGGGCCATTTCTTCCAAGTGAAAGGATCACTTGGAGGTCCCAGATATTTTTCCCCTCCAGTACTATCATAAGTGATAAATTACAACAAATTGCAAGCCTAACAAAACAACACTTTAAACTGTATTGTCATATTTATTATAAAATGCCTGGTTCATTGCATTTTGGCATTTTATACAACTGGTTCTGACAATGATTAACATGGTTTGGGCTTCTGCTGTTTCACCCAAGAGAAATAAAACACCAAAATCTCTGCAGGTGTGTAATGGGCCAGGGATTCACAATCTGTTCTGCAAAGTCAGACTTCAAAGACTTCAAAAACAAAAATCCTGAAGTTGGCATTGCCTCTGTAATCATTTAAACCTTTTTGCATATTTCAAGGAATTCTAGTTTCAATGTTTTAATCAACACTGTTATTCAACATTTTTTCTGTAACAATTCAACCAATTGCATGACAAAATCTCCATTAGCTTTGAGTTTTACAAACCTAATAATATAACAAGGAGTAGGTCTGAGACTAAGTAACAGAATCACCTCAATTATTAAGTACTTATTTGAACTTGAGAGGGGTTTTCACTTATCTGATGCATATGGGTGGTTAGAATTATACAGTAATTACAAAACAGCAATCAGACAGTTGCACCTGCAGTAAAGGAGCCTCAGGACAACATCCCTAATTGCTTCTCTGATTACCTGTCTGAAACTAATGCAGAACTTACCAAAGAAGAGTTACAGTTCAGGCTAAAATTTCAACTCCATTATTACTGAAAAAAATAATCAAAGATAAACCCCAAAATTATAAATATTTCTAAAAATGTTAATGGAAAACCTCTATCTTGTGTGTCATGGAAATGTTTAATTAAAACATACTTTGTTTCTCTTTTAAAGTGCATTTTCCGATATTCAATATACTTGCTTTTATAAACACTAAGATTTTTTTTGCTCCCTATCCAAGCAATATTTCTTTTGACATTTGGCATTTAGTTTGGAACATTGACTCAGTTGTTCCTCAAAAGCATAGTGTCTTAACTATGAGACTAAATATTTTTCTCTTAAAATAAAACTCTAGTACTCTAGATAGCAAATAAAAAGAATTCCTTTTCAGTTTCCCCTTAGTTAGAAACTATAAACCTTTTATCAATGTTCACTTATAAACCTGATAGTCACAGCTTAAAAATATTAATCAGAACAAAAGGAGTAATTCTAATACAGCACAAAAAAATGGACACTGTTTATACCACTTAGCTGAAGACTCAGTAAATATCATTGATGTAAACCAAAAATGAAATCATCCTCTTGATCATAACAACATTATCACAAAGTCAATATCATAATCGCAAAGATGATCAAAGGACCGGGAAGCCTGCCATATGAGGAAAGGCTGAGAGAAATGGGGTTGTTCAGCCTTCAGAAAAGAAGGCTTAAGGGAGACCGTAAGAGCGAAGGGTGGCTGCAAAGACGACCGAGACTTCCCACGTGGGAAAAGGGCAATGGGTACAAGTTACTCCTGGGGAGATTCCAATTGGACACAAGAGGTCAATTTTTCACAATGAGAACAATCAGCCATTGGAATAGTCTCCCAGGGAAGTGATGGATTCCCCAACACTGGACTCTAAGATTCAGCTGGTCAGGGTGCTGGGACATGCTTTTGCCAAGAAACGTTAGACTAGATGATCCCTGAGGTCCCTTCCAACATGGTATGCTATGATTCTGTGAGTAGTAGAAGGAATAAGCCAAACAAATCTACCATAATAAGGTTGTAAGAGTTAAGTAGCATACACCGTTAAGCATTGCTCTTACAAGATGATGGTTAACTTGCAAAAAGGTCTATTAGATGTCTATTTAATTCCATAGCTGTTCTTATCTAAAAGGAGTTAGGTTTGAGCCACGCAGAATAGCATCGTTTTGTGCACTATCCAGGATCCTGACTTGGCTGACTGCAACGGATTGCTGCTGTGTTAATGCCTCTACTTCTACCTTTCCTTCACATCAGCTTTTGTATAACACCTTTGAACTCGGGGAGCTGAAACAAGCAGATTGTCAGACATGAGCAGAAGCCAGAGTTCCTCAGTTTTGAGTCTTATAAATTACCTAGTTCAGCATGATCCGCGCCAGTTGTAATGGCTGAGGGGTATTTTTGATTTGTCTGGGGGGTTGATTTTGCTGTTGTTGTGCATAACCACCAAATGGGAGAAAAACAATAAACTGCATTGATGAAAACCTTATGCCTACGATCAGCTTTTTCCTCTCCGTTTGTACTTTATGACATAACTCTACAACTGTATGAGTATTAGAAAAATGTTATAATCCTTTCAGTAACATGACATGACTGAACTCGGACTCATTGGCTCTGTGTCAAGAATGAAATGTACCTTAAAGAAAGTGTTCTTATGTCTTTTAAAGATTTTTATTTTTTTTTCCCACATCAACTGGTAAAGGTATCAATAGCGTTAAGACTCAGGTACAATTAAAAGAAGTGTCTTCTGTTGATTAAAACAAAAAACAAAAGCAACACACTTTATTCTTTATTAACAACTCAATAATTTAAACTTTTGTTTTCATTTTGGAACTTTCATGGTCTCCATGAGTTACTGTCAGCCTGAGGGAAATTAAGAGATAGAAAAGTAAGAAAAGTAATTGTATTTGTTACTCTTGGAAACCCACACACTTCACATAAAACTGTTGCAATTACACTCCACACAAGGACTTCATTAATACCAACCAAATAATGCAGGTAACATACAATACTGCACATGGCTGAACCGAAAGAGCCTATATAAAGAGACTACTATATCTAAAAAGCACAGTAAAATCATGGTATAACAGGAAAAAAAAAAAGGTAAAAGTCATATTCTACAGAAAAAAAGGACATTTAAGAAGGGAAATCCACCTAGTAGGAGGATATAGGGAGAATTTTTCAGTCTTTTGCAAAGAAAAAGATTGCATACAAATGCCTTGACTGAAAAATTAAGAAACTCGATATGGAAACTTTAAAGTCCTGATACAAACTCCATCCATCCATTAAACAACAGCTGGGAAGATAATATGCATATGACTTTTGAAAAGTAGATTCTTCTGATCACTAACAATTCATAACACTCATAGGAATGTTCTAGCAGTCATTAGTCACCATTATTCTTCATTCTAAGGAGATATCACTTCAATGAACAATACATAGCCTTGACTGCATTGTTTGGCCTCCACTGTGCCTGAATTTGAAAGCCTAGAGGCACAACACACAAAACCAGAATGTGAAAAGCTAATGTGTGACATCAAAGAAGAGCAAACTAATGATTTAACTTAAACTACTGAGTAGATTCCCAGGTGATGTCTGCTTTCAGTATGTCCTGTATCTAAATATAATCAACCTGGAGAAGTAATTAATAGTTGGACAAAATACTTCAAAAGTGAATTATTCAAATCTGGACAGCTGAAAAATATGACCAGAATTCATTAGAATACTCAAGTATTCGAGACTTACATATCTGAGAATGCAAAACATAACAAAAAAGATGCTAATTTCCCCCCTGTTCAATAACACAAAAATATTATTAGCATCATTATCAGGTAAGCATGTTTGGTAAAATATTAATTTCCTTTTCTATTACACAGGAAAATATGAGACACGTAGGAGCTCAATTAGGTAAATATATATTGGCCGTTCATGGAAGTTTTGGTCTTGGTGGTTTGATTTGTTTTGTGGGTTTTTTTTTCTTTTTTTAACCAGCAGACATCCAGACAAAGATGATAATGTTGGAAGTTTTCTTCCACTACTCATATTCAACAATTACAAACTGAAAGGCAACCTTTATAGTTTGGTTGTGTGTGTGTTTTTCCAGAGTTGTACTCTCCTGCTTCTAGCTCTGTAATGTTATCAGTTTTTCTCTGACTTGTAATAAGCATAGCATAGACTAAGGACATTAAATTTGCAAATCAATTAAAATGTTGTAATAAAGTATTACCATGTCTCCTTGATATGAATGTTCAGTGATATTATTCCTATGATTATTAATTCCTTTGGCATACACCCAGAAGTATTTATACTGTATATAAATTAATAAATTATGCAGCTAGCACTTAGTTGAAGTCACTCTTCCCAATTTCTGTTAATTAATAATGTGGCTGTCATGTTAAACCAAAGGATTTGTGCAAAAACCTGAATCCTTCAGGCAAAAAAAATGTTAAACTATTAGCTATCAAACTTTAAAAATGCTAATCAATACTCTTAGCCTAAAGCCACTTTTGGCCTTACCTGGCATCAGTTTTCTCAAATAATTATTGCATTTTATCTCGAAGAATTTTTCTGTATAGCTTTGTTTTCAGAGAAAATGAGAAGCTGGAGAGAACAAAGAATTCTCTTAGCTGATTGTCTGGTATATATTAAATAATATATGTATGATGTTGGGTAATGCAGAATTAATACTGCAGATCCAAATGACTGTAAACTATCCAAAGGCTATAAACACTCTTCACTGATAATTAGTTATGTCCTTGAGAGTTTCATTTTGATGGATATCTATGGGATTTTCCATTGATAAAGCCTACTGAGAAAAGACAAGATTTGAATGTGCAGCTTCAGTAAACATTTTGATGCTTAACTAATTTAAACACTGTTCATGTTAAGTTTGGGAACGCAAAATAAATGTAGCTTTCCACTATGATATCTATTGTACTTTATTTTGACATGCGAGTGGCAAAATTCCATTTGCTACAAGTAACACAATTAATTCACAGCAAATAGAAATGTTAATCTTCAGTAGGAATATCAAACACAGTTGGCTAAATTATATCAACACTTGGACATTAGTAGGTATCCCCGTTTCCCTCCTATGCAAAGCTGATTCAAGACTTCTAAGATACACTTAAAAAAAAAAAAAAGATACAAAAAACCTCCAAACATTCCCCCATCAAAATGAAAAACAACCAAACAACCACAACTGAAAACGAAAACAACCAAAAAATTACCTTGGGGGAGGCAGGGTGTGTAGGTGTAGTTTGAAACAATGGTTCAAGTACTAAGTTGGATTTTATGAGGATAGTTGGTTAAAAAATGATTATTTTTTTTTTCATTTCAGTAAGTTTCCTCTGTATACCCTGTTGATTCTACGAAATGGCCATCCCTGTCTAAACCAAAGAGATTTCATTTTAGAAATAGCCTTTACATCAAAAATGTACATAGAAAACAAGATTTCAGATGAGTTCTCTTACAGACAGTATTACTGACATAGTTAGCTATATCATTGTCCTTCTGTTAAGAGTTCTCTCTTACCGCAGTTCATATGGTACTGGCTTTAGTACCCCACACAAAAATGCTTTCACAAAATCTGCAAACCACACAGGTACAGATGATGATGTTGACTACTAATGTATCAATCCCAGCAGAAGGCATACTACTTTTCCTTGGTATTTTGTTCCTCTGCTAGTTCTGAATTTTTAAATATCTAAACTGCAAGACAGATACTTGAAACTCTGAAGCAGGTACCCAGTTAATTATTCTGATTACATAAGGACGTAGAAAGTTGTTACCTCAAACAAGAGAACGTACAATGTGAAGCTGTTCCATATGGGAGCCCGAGCAAATGACTATTTCCCTAATAACTGTAATGCCCGATACGCTCTGCCCAGACACTTCCTGAGCATAGGAGAGAAACCGAGGGGTTAGCTGAATTGTGAATGTTCAGACAAAAAACAGCAGTGGTGGCTTTCACACATCCACATTTAGATTCTGTCCGTGACACCGTGTCAGCACAGCAGGTTTAATGAGAGTACGCAGCAAACTCCGAAGAGCTATCCTATATATCTCATCAGGAGGAGCTGACCTGAAGCCACTCTAGCCCTAACAAAACAATCTTCAATGTGACTCAACAAGCATTCAGGATTTTCTCAGTGATGTTGCTTAGCAAGTCAACAACAGACATTCTAATGTAGCTTGACCTGTAGGGTATGAAAGAGGAAAGGAATAAAGAAACAGAAAAGAAAATGGGTAGTAAAGAAGACAGAGGAAAAAATTCATCCAACGTGTTTCAGGAGTTCACCATTCGCAATTGCTTTGTGTTTATTTTTGTGATAAGCACACTTAAGGGATGGGAAAAACGGAGCTTAAACATGTTATTTCTAATCTATCTAAAACCATAAGAAAATGCATGAACTATTTCTTTGATGAACAAAACAGTGCCAATACTTTAATATTTGCAAAAGCCACGACTGTTCATCGTGATTCACCCTTTAGAAGATTAGAGGGAACCCATAAGATGGAAATATTATTTTGAAATTCTTCCCAGTACTTCTACCATGGTCTCATAGATGGGAAATGTTGGGATGGAACCTGATTAGGATTTATATTTCTTCTTCAAACTTTATCTTCGTGGAGTTTAGAGAGACTTCTCTATAGCCCTTACCTTGTACATGTTTTTCTAACACCTTTTATTTTTTCTGTCTCAGCAAAATCCTTGTGAACAGTATGCACTGGTCACTGACAGAATGAGCATCCATACAACACACAGTGGGTGTTCTAAAGAAAAAAAAATTCCGCCTCTGAATGATTCCGTGAAGTTCTGTCTACTGATGTTCAAAGATGTATTTCAGCATCACAGACTTCTTTTATTTATACATGTTTTTATATAGATATATATTCATAATTCTTTCAGAAAAATGTTGAGTACTTAAAATGTGTATTTATGCTCCAGTCCAGTTATGCTTCTTCTGTGTGTCAGCTGAAGTCTCATCTTTTTTCTCACACAATTTTTATACAGTCCTTATGCTTACAAAATAAAATATGAATAAATAGTAACACCTAAGAAGCAATGACATACCAAACTTGGGAAGTAGATTAAATGACATTGAGAATGTGTAAAAAATCCTTCACTTCATCTAAGATCTATATATTCATATTTGATTATATTCATCTAAGAATGTAGCCATGAACACACATCCTGATGATTCTTTCCTGCAAGTTTATTACTTTTGTAGGATACACTATTGATGTCACAGTTTAATTGTTCTGATATCACAGTTCACAGCTGTGAAAGATTAAAGGAATGAATTATATCTTTGTCACCCTTGTTTTTCCTACAGTGCAACAGTTTTGTGCATGGTTTTATCACATATACATTGCTAATATCAGAAAAAATTCAGTGAAGAACTACACAGGATTATGAATAAATTAAAGAGCCTCAACAATCTTCAAGAACAGTACAGGGAGGAATCCAGTCATAACTATGTTTGTCTCCTGAGACCAAGATAGTTCTGATGAGAATTACAAGCAAATCTGATGTTGTTCTTAATGAAGTGTTACTCTTTGCTTTGCTTAATATTTTTGATCAAGTAAAAAAAAAAAAAAAAAAAAAAAAAAGGATGGGGGTGGGGTGAGAATGGTAGATCTTTTTTAAAGTTAAATTTCCTTTTGAAACATTCTTAAATTTATGTTTTGGAAAACAACTGTTCAAAATACAAAATTAAGACTTTCATTTAGGATTAAATGACATTTTTTACTAAAGCAATTTCTTTCTATTTCTTTCACTTTTTTAAATTCTTATTTTTATTGTTTACTAAAACATCAACCTCACCTCTGGCCATTTCTTTTTTTTCCCATCACTGCTATAAAGTACTGAATGGGAAAGAGGCTCTTCATTTCAGATCCAAGTTTGTCAGAAATCAACAAAAATCTAAAATCTAGGGGGAAGAAAAGAAACTGAAAGAGGTTGAGACCTTGATAGTGAATTAAGGGTAGATAAAATACAAACTGCAGGATATGGTAACAGTAACCAAGGGGTTTGATTGTTTGTTTATTTCTTTTTTTCTTTTCTTTAACATTGTCTAATAGATTCTAGTGTAGTGACTTTATGCAAAATGCCCATGTACCGATTAGTAGAAAATACGTTGTAACACTGTCATAATTTTATTCATAGATTTGTGTCAGTAAGGCATCTGATTTCACATCTATACATACATATATGCATGTTTCAAAGCTAATCTTCTATAGATGCTCACTCACCCCCACTTTCCTTGAAGTCAAAGGCAAACCTTGGAATTTAATCAGTATTTCTAATGAATATAATATTTAGTTACTGCCATAAATAACACTGTGGAGACTGGTATCTGAGGAATACCTCTAACAATTATCTAGACTGAAATACGTAGAAATAAATCTAAGAATCTCCTTCCTTTTCTTGCACAAGAGACAAAGGGAAACCTGGTATTAAAACAAAAAACAAGACTTATAACGAGTGAATGTAGGTTAAGATGGTGAGGGACCTTTGAATAATGGAGCAACAGTTTTGGAACTCCACACACCCACACACCACAATCATGCCTACCCAAATGTTTGGCCTTGAACCAAGTAACAACATACGGATTTATACAGAAAGTGCAGCGATCGCTATTTTTAAACATAAATAAACTCTTCATTGTGGGATCCAGTAGCACTGAGTTTAGTTAATAAAGATATGATTTTGGTTTACATCTAACTTGAAGCACGAGCAAATCTCTGTAGAGAAATGCAGTTAACCCTGCTCATTCAGATGGGCATAAGTAGCTTGCTGTGCAAGGATAGTGACCTCTATGAATGCATGTGTGAACTTCCAGAAAAAAAAACACTTTTTGGGCAGATGGACAAGACTAACTTTATCATTGACTTTTACACCACTCTGCCAATTATAAACAAATGGTGGGGGCGGGGGTAGAGATAAGCTCATAAACAAAAACTCAAGACCGAAGTGTGGGTATTGCTACTAAATCAAGTAAAAATAGACTACTTCACTTAATTTTAAGGCATTGTTAATGAAAAGAAAGAGCATTTGGAAATGCCCTGAGCAGACACAGTATACTGGCATTCTTGCTGTCTGCACAGACAACAATTTACTCGCATGCGTTGAATTTACATCCTGATGATTTTTCAGGTATTTCAACTTTTCAGAATACCGCTACTCAACTTTTTGCCAAAGAAACTTGAAAAGAACAGGTCCACTCAATTCACATTTTTGTTGACTTCTGTTTAGGCCATTTTGGGGATATAACATATTTCGTAAGTATTAGTACATAGGAGTAGAGTAGCATAAAAGCATATAGTATATTTTTACTAGAATACTCTTAGTTATCTACTCTTATTTCTCAATCTCTGACCCAAAATCAAAATTACCACATATAAATGTGCTCAGTTCTCTGCAGATGAATTAATTTTCACCTAGGTCAAACAATTTTAGATATTACAAGAGCAAATTAAAATTTTATTTCTGGATTTTTCCTCTAAACTTTTGATTACAAGGACAAAAAGATTCAAATTGCTCAGCCTCAAATTCATTGTATGACACTAGTTTGTCTGAACTTTTTCAGTGATACTTGACATTTATCATATTAGCTAAGACCATTTGAGAAGGATTTAATAGAAAATTGTAAAATCTCTTGAATACCTATGAAGGACAGGGGACGTTTTGAAATTCTAAACAGATATAAAACCGTAACGGTCAATGCTGTAATTACTGACCTTTCTGAGAGCCTTAAAAAGAAGAATATTTAATATGTTGACATATAATCGTTTTTCCTTCTGTATTTACTACCTAAATAAGTACAGAAACAGTTCTCATGAGTCTAGATTGCCTTTGTCCAGAGGAAAAAATGTGGGGTTTATTATTATGTACAGTTTTAGTTATGGCTTTATATATGGTAGGTCAGACCAAGAATAATCTGTTACCTTTCTTCTCTTTTATAAAAGCAAACAAACACCCAAGGACTGAATGAAATAAAGCTGCTCTTTGGAGTCAAAAGTTTCTTACTCCTGCCTTCGATTCCACTATGGCTGCATTACTCATTCAATCTATTCCTTTTTTACTCTGTGCATAACCCACACCCTTACAGTTTAAGAAAACTCCTCGTATTCACGACCCCTCACACATACAGACATGGGGAGCAAAGCCCGTGAGAGCTGCTCAGGAGTGCAAATCAAGCATTTCATGCCCAAAGCTATTACACAGAAATGACTGTCTGGGGTTGCATCATCAGCATTACTGCTGTAGCATGAAGGAGAAAAACAAACCAAATATTAATGGGAGAGATGGAAGGACAGCAGTGAACACATAAAGACTTGTTAAATCATTGTTTCAGATTTTCCACTGCCTCCCTGTTTATGGGAGTTATGCAAATAAACCAAAGTATTGACATGCAGGTGTTTCATCTTGTATGTACTATCAATTTACCTATGAGATTTCAGGGGGGTTTCATACATGAGTGCGTCATGTAATTAAACTATTTGTTGCAATTAAATAGCATGAATATTGAAGGGTCTAGTCCTCTCTTTTTAACTTAAGAATAGAAATTTTAATCTATTTTAAAGGTAAAGATTTTGACCACCTTGCCCAACAGATTGCAAAATATAACACAGGTTTTCATTTTTAAAAAGTACAAGTCTCAACAAGCTACAGTAAGATATAACTGACATACAAAGCATAAAACTTTTCTTCTTTTAGTTTACATGTCAATGATTTCTTAAAAATATATTTAACAGATTTATAGCTTTAATACCTATATTAGACATGGAAGAGCTTCATAGTGGTACTGCCATCCCTTTTTATTTCAGATTTGACTAATATGTATTCCACAAAATCCACCAAAGAAAATGCACAGATCTTACGGAGAAACAAATTCAAAGCAGTGGTTTCAGCGAACACTTAGGATGTTCCTCCTGTTTTTTCCCCCCTCACATTAAGTTTGAAATTTTTGACACTATACTGTATTACAGGGTATTAGACTAAAGCAATGATTGGGTAGATTAGATTTTTACTGAAATATAGAATGAAAGAACTGTGGAAAATACGTGAAAAATTGAAATTACAGGCCTATATTAGCAGGTTCTTCTCAGAGGGTATTTCCATCTTTGTTATACAGCGAAGCATAATAATTTAGACCCTGCAGCTTACATTGGTGTAAACTGAAAGCCATCTCCAACGCACCTTGATAAAGAAGACATCCCCTAGAAAGCAACTCTAATTAAGCAAAGGACCACAAAACATAGATTCGTGCCCCTGCACCCCTCCAACTCCGCCCCAAGACTTTTGATACTGCTTCTGTTTCTTATCCTCCTTTCTCCTTCCCTGTCTTCTCCAGCAGCAGCCCCATGGTTCCTGAGCAGAGCTGAGCCCCCTTCCCTGCCCAGCTGGGACTTGGGCAGCTCAAAAGGATTGGGGGAGGGGGGGAGGTGCGGCAGGGGGGGAAAAGGTGGCAACATGCTCCCTGCAACCCACCCACCCTTGGTGCAGCCACAGAGCCTCCCCTGCAGGGGCATTTGGGCACATTCCTCCCCTTCATGCATTTGAAAAATTTCCCCCTCACAATCCCAATGTTTTAAGTTACCATGTTGCCTTCCTGCTCAGGAGGGCTTTTCAAATGGCCAATTCTCTGCAGGAACTATAGCAACTGAATTTTGTTGCATTTCGTATTTATCAAGCTAACTTGAAGAAAACATGTTAAAAAAAATCAGATATATAATATACTGCACAATAAATTAGGATGACACAGATACCATTTTCCGACTGCAAAGACAGAGCAGTCACAGTAGAAGTGTTGCAAAATACAGAATTGTTTTGGTATATATCAGTGCCCTTTTAGCATCGTGTGTGATTTTAATATGGGAAAATGAATCAGTACTTGACGGATGGATACTGCTTTCAGAAAGCTGATAAGATGGCAATGATACAGCCACTGAACCATGTCTCTACCATCTCATGATAATTTTCATTATAAAAGCAGGCTTGCTTTAACTTCATGAGGGGCATAACTGTTATTCTTTCTGGCAGAGTAAAAAGGAACTCTCATATTTTTTAAGCTCCACTTTATAATCAGCACACTTTAATTCATTATATTTATTCTTTTAGATTTCTGGTATTACACAGGGAACCTACTTCCACTCCAGAACGACCTCTTGTTAGTTCTACAAGGTGGCTACCAAAACTGCGCGTTGCCCTTCATCTCAGATTGCAAAGGAGAATCAGTCAGCAAGGCAGCGGCCAGTCCTCTGGTCAGCAGAGTCAGAGTGAAGATGCTGCCATGTTGGGCAGCAGATTGCAGATGGAAATTACGAACTACAAGGTAGTGCATATATATTATCAAGCAGGGTAAGTTTTGATTAATCTGCAATTTATGAAAACCTTCATGGTCCCAGGAGTATTCCCAGAAAGCCTTTGCTGGCTAGTAACTGGGGAGGTAAAATAACGCCTCCCTTGGTGCACTGTGCCTATGTCCTCACAATGCACACACTATAGGATGAAGAAAAGAAGCCCATGGGGTACCAATAAATACCTAACCCAAAATATTCACATAGCACTGGGCTAAAAGCTAAGTGACAAATTTGAAAAAAACTTCAGAGTAAGGACCTTCAGCAAAAGTTACATTGCACTGAAGGTGAACAGACAGGCAGCGCTATTATTAGGCATTTTGCAAGAAAACTCCCCCTACAAAGGTAGCACCTACTATTTGATTTTATCTAGTCTGCTTTCCTCGACACAATATTTAGTTCTAACCTTTGCTTGAGCTATTTATAAGGTATTCATAAAATTGGTGTTGTCATTTTAAAAGACATAGAAAAGAAATGGGAATGATTCTTAAATAGTATTTTTCTTATTTATTTTAATTAATTTCAAATGCAGTGAAATGTAAGATTTTGCTTCACAGAGTGCTTAGAGAGGAAAAATACCCTCCAACACAAGGAAGAATCACCATTATGCCAGATTAGATCAGTTGTCCACCAAATTACCCATGACAGTAACTAAAGCCTCACACAATATACCCTTTTCTGTTTCTAATCCATAAAAATGACCTTTATATCTCTACCATCACCTCAAGCCTGACCTTCATTATAAATGCATCTTCTTCTCCCTTTCCTCCCATATTTGCGAAATTTTTATTCTCCTGCTCTGCACTTTCATCCATAACTGCCCTGCTGACTCATTCTTGCATTCCTCTATCCCTTGACTGAAGTGCTTAGCATTTTCAGTATCTTTCCCTGGGATCAGATTATAGCATGTACAGAATACTGCTACTCCTTTCCTTACAACAACAGATTGAGCCCTAAACTATTCTCACTCGGATTCTCTTCACTAGTCTCATACTCATCACTTATTTCTCTTTTCATATATTTCCACCGTTGTCAATACACAAATGTCTCCCTCTGGATATATGCCATCTGGAACAGCCGTTTTGCATTGCTTTGCCTCATCAGCTCCAGCTTCTATTAAAATCTCCTTAAAACTAGAATTTTAAAATATATTTATATTTAATATGAACATTACACTGTAATTAAAGCAATAAACTTCTTTTGCTTCCTGTCCAAAAATTATGCACCGTTAATTTCCAAACCATGGCCAACTTCAAAGTGTTATGTGTTATGCCTAACATTTCTGAGTTAGTAAAATCGACCAACAATAAAACCTAAGGACAGAATTCAATTTGTAAATATTAAGCCTTACACGGTCTGTGCACACATATATACTTGTGTATATATAAACGTGAGAGTCAAAGAGAACAGCGTTCTCCCATCTCTTAGGGGGAACAGAAACAACCAACCAAACCAGCTTCATCCCTCTCAAATGTTTCATTTGTCTTAAACCTGCGAAGAATGCCGTACTAATGAATGCTGATAGCCTGTTTTTGCAGCAGGCAATCTATTGGTTCCAAGCGAGCGACTGGAACAATGTTTTATCTCTGAACGGGAGACAGCAGACGTCACTTGGACTACAGGAGCCAGCGTCGATGTTACAAACATCTTGACAAAGATTTACAGAACAGAGTCTAGTCAAAGTAACACTGAAAAATTTGGAAGATCCAAGGGGTTACATAAAAAGGACAGATTATGACATATTTTAAACATTATTAATGAACTGCATCCTTTAGGAAACTGGGTTTACTATGTATCTTCTAGCTTTAATGTGAACTGAATTTATACTTTGCAGAGTGAATTATTTAGATAACAATGTAGGTTAGGATAATTTCCCCCTCACCTGCATACTTCTCAGCGTATTTTCTATTGAATTGCAGTCTAAGTTTCATCTGTTTTTCCTAAATACTAAATGTATTCCTACTTAGCCATGTGCAAAGCACTCTGCTCTCATACATATCTAAATAAGTACATTGAAAGCAGTGTGCAGATATTTGCCTGCTTTGCTGGAGCAGAAAAAGAGAGTATGCTTTTTTCACAAACATTTTTGTCATTGTTGTGTAGCATCCTCAGTAATATCTGATAGATATTTTATCTTTACACAGTGTTCTGCTATTTCAGCTGTTGCAGATTTCTGAGGAGGAAGAGGTTTGAAAAGTAATGACTATCAGAAATGTAATTAATAATTTTAGTCATGTTATACATTAACGAAAATTACATTTTAATACATGCAATATTTTCTTCATAAATTAACGACATGGAAAATGTCTAATGAGATTTGTCTGACTAAGATTCTAATAAAAAAAAAAAAAACAACAAACTAAACAAAACACTGATGATGCACTGAAGTTATACCCAAATTCACTTTAGTATGTAAAATGTAATAAATAAATAAATAAAAGAATAAGAAAAAAAAAAGAGGTAGCCTGCTATATTAAAACGTTCAGAAGATGTAAATACCGACAGCTGATGGATAACAGTTATTGAGAACCCTCTCTGATTATCTTTTAATATAGTCAGCAAAACGGGGAGAGGGAATGGGCTAGGTTGGCTCAGCATCATAGGATAGTGCCCATCACACTCGATTATCCATGTGAAAGATTATTCTGTAGCAAGGCTTCATTTTCATCTTCTCCATAATTAACATCAGTCCAGGCTTGCAAACCACATGAAAAGCCCTTGAAATGTTGTGAGGAAAACTGAACATAGTAGCCTCACAAATTTCACTAATGGGTATGCACAACTTCATTTCTCATTTATTCTATGTGTGGTAACTTGCAGTATCAGGCGTTTCTATAGCTCAACCAATTAAAGCAGTTTTTCTAGGTTGTATCAGGACAGAAAATTGAGAAAAATTACAAAAAGAAGCCATACGCCACAGATTGCTTCAGTATGGCATGCTGTTGGATCCACTGTGTATTTATGCAACCCAACTGCCCACAGTGAACAGTAGTTTGGCTGGAAAAGATAAGTTTGTTTATAGATTGATCTACACACAAAGCACATCTCACCCTCACTGAAAGTCACATATACTTCTTGCACTGTATCACATCATTAGACACAAAAACATGTCTAGAGATAGATCACTCTACAAAAGTTTTCTTTTCAAAAATCACCCATAAATATCAAAGGTGAAACATTGATATAGCCTACCGGATTTCTGTGTTATGGAAAACCCAGACATTTTGTATAGCATGCAAATAATGCAGTACTATACGGTCCACAGAGTTCAGAGTAATGTTCCTGAAACAGGTTTATGACAAAAACTGTCTACTTAACAAAGTGGAATTTTGTATTTGTTTTTGTTTGTGTGTTCCTAATCAGGCATATGCAACAACATCTACATCTGACACTGCAGTTTAGCCTGGTGTCATAACATCCCATGTGCAAACAAACTTACCTCTAAGAAAACAACGTTGAGAGAAGCAGCTGGTAGTCAGTTAAATTCTAACATTATTGTTAGGCTGTTAAAGATTAGCAAGCCCCAGTAATTTCGGTGAATATCCCCTGAATCATGCCCATGTTTACCATTCATATCACTGTCAGTGCAAGCAGAAAAAGGACGACAGGATAATTTGAGCTCAGCTTCATGGTATAGATTGCACAGATGACTGTCTTTACTAAAGCAAAATCCAACATATGTATGTGATACAGCCCTTTGAAGCCAAAAGATTCTACTAGATCTACACTATAAATACCAGAAGTTTCTGCTAGTGTTTCTCCTCACCATATTGTCCCCAAAGCTCTAACCACTGATAAAGAAAAAAAGCCTCCAGTCTGGCCTAAGAGATTTCCGTGTCCCGATTTTATAATTATGCATTTCTTTTTCCTGTATGTTGTGTTCAGACATGGTATGAAACAGCATATGGGAACAGTCAGACAAGAGTGCCTGGTGGTGTCTATTTTTTTTAATTTACTAACATACACAAGCAATTGCAAACAAAAATAAGTTACTTTCAACCCATTAGGGCCTAGATGTACTTATTTACTTTCACCTGGTATTTTTCATTGCTTTTTAAAACTCTATTTTTTAATATTCAGTCTGTTTATTTCACAATATGAATGTACACAAGTTTTTGGTTGTTTGTTTTTTTTTTTTTTTCATTTATACTTACAGTAATGAACACCAAATAAACACAAATATCATCTCCAGAACTAAAGCACATAACGGGCTCATATCTTTTTTCTAAGGGATTGATAATGTTTCTTGACATTCTTATTCCAAAGGGATCCAATCCCTATACAGCCAGCAAATTTTATCTAAATAGAAAAAAAATAGTTGTGTCAGAGGACAGGAAGAGCAATTTCACAGTTCCATACTTTTAGTGATTTTTCTGATGAGTATGTCTTTTTTATTTGGAAATAGTAAACTTTTTTCTCTATGCCTTTGTTTTTAAAATATAAAATCATTCTCATGTATTTGGTTGTGGAAATTTAGAATTTGAAACTGATGTGTGTGGTATGAAAACCTCAATTTCTACAGTGCACTTCAAAAGTCATACCTGCACTTTTTCCCTGTGAACAGCAGTAGCTGGAAAAAAATAAACTTCTTTGGCAGAGATTTTAAGCAAGTCACTGCCTGCTTTGAACTCTACCAGTAGCCTCTGTCTTGATGGAATTGCCTTCACTAAACTCTTGTTTAGTGTTGTGCTACATGGTAAGTAATTAATTGGAAATAGGCAACTACTACTTCTTGATTACTCTGCTGTCCTTCCTCTGGACTGCAGGAGATGGAGAGCAACACAGCCAGGACCAAACGGCATTCCCCAGATGGACATGGGCAGTCAAGCCTACAACCAGAGCTCCCAGTGTTGTCTTCAGCCTGCCTTGCTCTATGTCCACAATTTCTAACCTTGTGTACGTGGGAAAACAGCCCATATTTCTGTGATTTGAGTCACTCTAAGATAGATATAGATATATAAATATATATTTAAAAAAAAACTGGTCAATTGTGTCAGTTTCACAAGAACTGGGTTACCCTTGAGAGCCCATGGAAAGGAACATTGAAATTATTTACCTCTTCTGGAGCGACTAGGGCTCATCCTCAGTACAAAAGGGAATTGCATCTAGCCAGGGTTAAGCATGAACTTTGATTCTACGTTACTTTCTCAGCTCAGTTACTAACAACTTAAATGAACTTACAAGTTTTTCTTCCGTCCTCCCCCTCCTAAACCAAACAAAATTCAAAAGTGCAAGTGACTTTAGTGGAGAAAGGCAGAAATGATGCAGCTCAATTCACCAGCCTTAACCCACATCACTTGAAATCTGATGAATACTGTGTGGTAGTTCAACAGGGAACATCTCTTATAATTGCTTGCTCATGAGCTTCCCATCAGCCAATAACTATCTGTCTTAATTGACAGTGCCTACTCCTCAAATAGCTAAACCTTCCTGTTTTGATAAATTAATTCCATTGATGAACCCTTTGTTAATGTCTTTGAGTAAATCCACAAATTACACATTAGTAGGATATGAAGACAAACAGAACTACACCCCAAAATAAAAATCCTAACTCTGCAAAGCACACAAAAGCTCGTTACTGTATATCTTTATTTAGAAGGTACGGATTTTGATAACATTAATTACCTTTTTCTTCAAGCTTTAATTCAGGGATAGTTTTTATTAAATTAGATTACGTTCCCTTGGGGTCTTTATGGCAAATATGCAGCTACAGAAACAAGAGATTCTAAATGGAGGTGATAGAGGCAATGAATACTTGTAATGAAGTCTGTATCAAAAAGGAAAATACTCAGCCTTCCATCCAAATTATAAACAGAAAAAAATGCACAACTCACAAGTCCGTCTGCTCTGAACAGTACCAGTCTTTGGCCACCCGCAAGAGTACAGGAATTGTCAGGAACTCCACAACTAAGTTTCAGTACCAAGACAACAATTTTTAAAGGGTTTCATTTAGAGTCTATTTTTTTACTGTCTCTGGAGCATCCCTCTAATCCCATTGCCTTTTCAGGAATAGGAGCTTTCAAGCGCTTCTTCCCTTCTCAGGAGAGAAGTCCAGCAACAAACTGCTGAGCCACCATAAGAAAAGCTGTTCAGAAACCCTAATCTAGAAAAAAAGAGGTAAGCCCTGGCTACAGCTAAGATTTTATAAAATACAGATTTAGAGACCAGTCTATTTCAAGATCTCCATGTGTTTAAAACCAAGTATTATTAAAACTAACAGAAGTTACCCACAGATTAATGACTGGCAAGGTTTTCTTACAGTTATGTCCAAGTCTCAGGCAGTAAAATTAATGCTACTAAATTTATTGCAAATATTTATAGCATGTGAGCTTTAAAGCTTGCTAATGTACCTTTGGTTTTTTGTTTGAACTGCTCTTAATAATAAGGTATTACAAACCAACTTTAGGCATATTTTTGGTGAGGATCTTTAAAGTACTGCCTTTACAGTAAGATTTTCAGTAGGTCTATGAAAAGTCCGTGAGAAAGACCCCCTCTGACCGATGCCTTATGATAAAATATTTTATGTGTTATCTCGTGTGTGAATTACATTTAACGTTTAAAATCAGAAAAAAGGTTGCCTTCTTGACCTTAATTGTTGCACAGTTTTAGCTATTAAATCATTCTGATATTTTCATTATGGAACTGTCTAATATTATCCCACCTAGCTATCCATGCAATGTGGTATTGTCTATAGTCTTTGTGCCTTGGGGAAGGATTTTTCATTTCGTATTGTTTGTTCAGACTTTAATGAGATTCTTAAAAGACCAATCCCTTGGATTGTAATAGAACCCCAATAACGGTAAGTGACTGGAAGAAAGTGTTTTGACAGGGCTAGTTTTGCAGAAAAAGAAATTTTTGTTAACAAAAGTAGACTAGATCATAAAAAGTAGAAGAAAAGAAGAGAATGAAGCAGCAACAGGCAGTCACACATTGTATTAAATGTATAACATGAGAAGATATTAAAAAAACAATCTGAAAAAAAATCACCAAAAATACTACTTGGATAGCAGTTGTATTTTAAAATATAACTGCTTTTTCCTCCTTCCTTTTGAAAGGGCGCTTTTCAAAAACATGGATAATAACGGCTAGAAGTAACTGAATCCACAAGCAAAAGGAAGGGAAATGGCTTGAAAATCTGCTAACTAGAATTGTACTGAAGTCTACAATAATAAAATGTAATTAAAAAAAAAAAAAAAAAGAGAACCTAAATTCTTGACTTTCTTTTTTTCCATCTTCTCTAAAATAGATTATCTCTCCAATAAGAATCCCGTGGCTATGTCTGGAAACAGAAAATACTTTGTATAGAATAAAACTGCATATCAACAAAGTAAATTAATGGCTTGGTTCCCCTCAATATACTTTTTAGCCATTATTTTTAGGAAAGCTTTTGAAAATTAAGTATCTTTTGAGGCAATACACATATAAAGCGTACCATAACAATTAGGTGAAAGTTTAGAGTAATTTACAGCATATATCTAATTCCATTAACTTTTATGCATTCTGTATCATAAAATATTTAATTAAAAAAATAATAATCCAAACCTGAAAAAGCAGGTCTCCCATGGATTCAGGAAGACTTGGTAAGAAGACAGAAACCACCAATATAATACTAAACTGCTGTGAACAGCTCCATGTTCAATCACTCAAGGAACCCCCAAACAAACAAAAAGCTTAAAGATAAGCAAATTACTTTCAAATGTAATGTTCCCTATGGCAAGAGGAAAACCATATCTGGAAGAGAAGTGAAAGAGAGGGTACAAACAGTTGTTTGTACTTAGTAAATAATAAGTCCCAGCTGATTTTCATAGTTTAAACTTAAATTCATTTCATACTTTAAACAGGAAGCCTTTTTAAAAAAAAAAGTTATAAGCATTTTTTCTTCTCCAACATGACTTGGTTTTACTAATATATTTTATTATTATGCCTTATGACAGGAAGAGATCAAATTATTTAAGGAATAGAAGACATCTGGTTTCCCCATCTCTTCATTATTGAAGAAAGCAATGTAACATTCTTCTTTGCTCTTCTCTCTACTGACATTCTCCTTCCAGTGAGACAGTTGGCCGGTTTACCAAAATGGCAAGCCAGAATAGTAATTTAACTCAGATCAGCTAAATTTTTAAAATACAGATTTACTGAATCAATTAAATTACTAAAATTTAACAGAAAGATCTGTGAATACTTTACTTCTTCCCCACTACAGATTTAGCAAATTCCACATAAATACACTTCCCTCCCCGCCCCCCCTCCCCCCAACCCAGTTTGGAGCAGACAGCTATGACAATATCTAGCTCACGCAGCAATTTTAAACCGCCTCCGACATGACTAAGCAATGTGCAGCCCACACAACTACAGAGAGGCCTGGAGAAATTATGAACTAATTGGTTAACTAGCCTGTTAATCAGTGCATGCTTGCTCCCAGCTCAACCTTCGCTGCCCTTTCAGTCAACCAGCAAGCTGCCAACAGGGAGAAAGGCACGAAAGAGTCAGAGATCGTTTAGCTTCACAGCCATGCTTTAAAAACATGATCAGCTCTGAAATACCCGCATAGAGTTTTATCTGGGTTGTAGATTAGAGTGCACCACAGATGTTGAGATATTAGACCTGGCAGTTTGCGGAGGCATCCTTGCTCCAGCAGGATGTTTTAGCAGAGCCACGCAACGATTGCCAAGCCAGGTCAGCGGTGCAGCTGCTTATGGCAATGCTTCGGGAGACTCCAGGGAGCTCCAGGTTCCTATTAGCCTCCGCTTAATCCCAAGCAAAACCTGCCCCTTCAAGGCGATGCACCTGAGCTAATAAGCTCCTTCTGGATCCAAAACACTGAGGAACAGGGGGCTGAGCCAAGGGGAGCCAGCCTGGGTCCCGTTGACATGGACCTGAGCCAGCACTAATAAGCTGGGCCCATATGATGGCTTTCATGCTGGGCTGTGCTGCACATCCCAACGGTATGGGTATTTTCAAGGTTTTTTCCATTATCCTCTGTTTTCTTGCTGACTGCCTGGCATGCCACTACATTAGCCTGGCCCTAAAACAGCAATTTGTGGAGGGGAAAAAATGGAAAGGTCTCCTCAACATATAATTTGGCTGCTCCTGGCATTAGAAAATAAGAATTTGGATAATAAAAATGGGTATTTTTTTTGCTGTGATTGAATCTTTTCGAATTTTAAGTTGTTTCTGTCTGTAGCACGTGTTTTAATACCATTTTGAAAATAAAATGTGTAATACTCCAATGCTTGAAAACTATGAATAACATTTTCATTACATGTTGTGCTTAAAGTAATGCCTATGATAAGCAAATTTATATGAAATATGCTCTGGTGAATTATAATGGTGCTCCAGGTAAAAATCTGTGAGGAAAGGCAGATTTTTATAAAAAATTAATGACAATCCTCCTATTTCTCCATGATCAAACACAATTAAAAACCTGCCATAACTTTTGGTTTGTTTTTTCTTGGGGAGGAAAGTGGTTTTCCTTCATTCGTACAAACCTTGAAGGTAATTACATAAGATAAGTCAACTCATCTTTTAAATCTTATAAGCATCTATCCCACCAATAAACTTTGTTGGTTTGTGGTAAAGTCGGTCTAATTAATGCCTGGAAACCCAAGTATTTTTAGAATACATTTCAGAACCAATATGTAACTTTTGTAAGTAATCTGTAACTGAGTCCAAATTTACACTTTTTCCCAACATGGAACTAAAGTGCGGCATGCTTCACTGCTCAACACTCATGTTTTCATCATGGGTGGTGCTTCGGTGACGAACGGTTGGTTATATTTCAAGAGGAGTCATGCAATCTAAAGACCCGCTAATCCCCTGCGGGGAAGAGGAGCATATGGACTCTAATGCAACATCCATACTGACGGAAGACCTTTTGAAACTTAGGAACACAAATCATCTAAAAATACAATAGAATGGAACTTCTAAGGGTTAACCCCCTCCCCTCCCTTGTATTTCCTTTCTATTCAATGTTGCATTAAAATTAATAAGATATGCAAAGAGAACAAATTGGTAATATCAGCCTATATGCTGCTGAAGAAAATATGGCTATTTATGTGCAGCAGATGAAATTTTGCTATTAAGGGTAAATAACACAGTTCTACAGAAGACAAGGTAAATAGGTGAGGAATGACAGAGCAAACATTGCAGCCTCCAGCCCTCCATTAGCCTTCCATTTCCCCTGGAATTATTATTTTGGAGATTTCAAGTGTTGTCATATACATACCAGGTATATAGCTTTCTTCTGGTCTGTATTACATGACTCTTTCATATTTCAGGTTTTTTTCCTGAAAATTAACTTTTTGTGAATATTCAAACTGTTATGAACTTGCTAGTCTCAATCCTTCAATCCACTATTTGCAAGGAAAAGTTGAAATCAAGCAATACACTTGTAAGCACTGCCTACTTGTCCTGGGAAGAAAAAAATCTGACTTTTCAGATTGTTGGATTATATATATCAACACCACTCAACATCAGTAGTTCATCTTTTATACAATTTATGCTGCACAGGTGGAATTGTCTGACATGCCTGCAAAGCAGGAATCACAGGCATGTTTCTTATGCCAAAGTTATGTCAACGATACAATTATAAGCACCTCCATTCCGTCTTGAACAGGCAATTTCCATCCACAGGACAAAGCTCACCCTAAAAGACAAGAAGCACCCCTAGGCGTTTGTATACAAACTCTCCTTTCTGCCACGTAATATTTTTGAGTAAAGTAAAAATTCAGAAAATCTTGAAACCACAGGAGACAACTACATGGACAGCATCACAGAATACACAGTACAATTGATACAAAAGGGATGTTATATCCCCTCGCTTGATAAACTCTGTGCTTGGAGTTTCTTTAGCCTGCACAGTCAAAATAATTTCAATTTCTAAAGTATCCTGTAACTCTTTTCTGCCACCTTTCCAATTTCTTATGGTTTTTTTGGGGTTGTGTGTTCCTTTTTGTTTTGTTTTAAGACCAGATACTAAAAATAGATATATTATGATAATGACTGTTTTAGCAAAGTTAAGTAAAAAATCACTATTCCCTTCCTAATTTCCATCTACCACCACTCAGCTTGTACATCATATAATTACAGCTGTGTCAGAGGATCACGTCGCGTAATCCAGCAGTAACCTACCAATCTGCATCATCAGATGAAACTCTACTGAACTCTAACGTGATAAGTAGCCCAGAAAGAAAGGGAAAGACTACTCGGATATCTGAGAAGTTTTTTTTTCCCTTTACTGTTATCTATACCCTTTATCGACCAGCAAAGGCAAAATGAGAGATGTGGCCTTTTGTTCTTTGTGTACTGTATAATTGCTATATTAATTGCTACATTTAAATGCCAAGACCGGGTCTTCCGGGTCTGTTCTTCTACCCTATCTCTTTAAGTTGCTTAACATTAGACTTGCACAAAAATGGCAATCATGCCTACATCGCCTCTCCTAACTCAGCTATTGCAAAAGGTTTACTCAGCTGAAGCCAAATTGCAAAGCGACATATGGCACCTCAGGGTCTGCCTAGACGTGTGACGTACCTGCTTACCTCATGTTCCTCCAGGACAGTAATAAAGGGTCAGACCTCAAATCTGAGCACCTGCAGACCACTGCAGCTTGTTAGGGATGGCTTCCCAGTGCTTGGGTCTCAGTTTTTCATCCTCGGGAGGTACATATATAGATTGTTTTGTTCAGATTCACTTCCTCCTTAGAGGCTGACCAAATTTCACATTATCCTGGGGTTTAAGCAACAGGAAAAACCTTCTAGGGAAATTACTGGTGACAAACCACATGGGCCACATGACCTATCAGTGATTTGATTTTCAGTACATCTTAATAAAATTGCAAGATTACTTTGCCTAGATAGACTAATCCTAAGACTTTAATCTTTGTGACCACCACAAATAACCTCAGTGTGTCAAGGTTTCCAACTTCCACAGCCTTTTCTTACAGTTTTAATTTTTCCTGGAGTTTACCCAGTTTTTTAGACACCTTTATCATCTGTGAATATATGTAATTCAGGCTAGTCAAGAAATACATTCATTAGGTCAGTTGCTTTCAAATACCCATTTCTGCCACAAATAAATGCATGATAAAGGTCTTGACTCATAGTTCACAAAATATTGCCTATGTGAAAGGCTCAGTCAGGCTTTCTTTTTGATGTTATACCTGTCTCTGACTATGGCAGAACCCCACTGAACTACGGGAAACAACCTACTGGTATGAAAGCCACTGAATATACACTTGGTTTTGAAGAAAAGAAAAAGATGAAAAATAAAATGTACCTTCACTTTCAGATTCACTAAAAGTGTGTATATATACAAAACATGAAAAAACTTTACATGACATATAAAACAATATTATGGTATAATTAGGAGACAAAACACCTGACTGAGGCTGCCTTTCAATTATGGCATATTATATGTGGGAGACTACTGACAATGTAATTCCCTGCAGGGAGGGATTTGTAAGAAATTCCCATTACAGCCCATTGTGTACTCTTGTTCACACAGAGAAGGATTTCATAGAGTCGACATAAAACTACACTTACCTTTGGTTGCCCCCAGGGTAAGTGCTAATTCAACATAAGCGACAGTTTATTTGTTTGTTTAGTTTGTCAGAAAGGTACGGGCATATTACGCTGTGAAATATAGAAGGAATTATGCTTCACTATTACACACAGCTGAAAGTCACAGCTATTTTAAGTAAAAACAAACAGAAAACACAAGCACAGAAGAAATAATGTGCAATAGAATGTGGAATTTTGTTAATGGTATTTTCTCATTTGCAATCCTTATCATGCCCATAGATTAAGATTTGTTCAAATGATCTCAGGGTTGAAGAGTAGCTGGCAAACATTTCCACCAGTTAGTGCAGAGACATCCTTTATGGAAGTGGAGTTTTCAAGGTTGCAATGGGGATTTCAAAGTCTCCAGGTGAGGCAGAGACACTAATCTTGTTACTTAAGAAAGTACACTATTCCTTCCTGCAGGGAGCCATATACATTAATGCAGTGCCCAAGGCTGTCACCGAATGAGGGTCCTCCACAACACCCACCCAAGGTTCCTTATGCTTCTGTAACTTGTTGTGAAGCTCACAGCAACACACTGTGGGTCTGACATTCTCCACAGTGGCTTCAAGCCCATCTCATAGGCAACACTAGAAGACCTTCAATGCTCGCAGGCAACCTAGATAGAGAGTCATTAACATCCCCCCACTTGGGGACATTAGATGAAAACATATATGAGCAACTGCCCCATCCCAGCTGGGCACGATGTTCCTTTGCATTCTAGCTGTCAACGATGCCTAAAGAGACTAAGGACAAGAGCAAGTCAGCAGCAGAACAAACAGTGCAAGGCCTCCTGACAGGAGCAGCCTGCAGAAACCCTCAGAGCTTGCAATGAAGACATAAATAGCAGTTTTAGTGCAGACTGTGAGAGGGAAGCTGCAGAACCAGCTCAGCAGACACTGTACACCTAGGCACAGACTTCTGTTCCGAGATGTTATTAATATGATAATTCACAGTACACAAAAGGATTTTTGATACATCAAACAAGGATAAGTGCACAACACTGAAATCATAAGTTAAATCCACTATCGCCTGGTGATGTATTTTCCTCTTGCCAGTCAAAGGACATTTGAATATGACCCAAATACAAAAAGCCCACAAAAATATCTCAGTATTTTCAGTTTGCATTAGTTCAATGCCTGGAAACCAGGCTACTCTGGCAATTTGACTGTTGACATTCAGGTGACAGAGGTGAGGGTAATACAAGAATCTGCAGAATATAGTGACAGAACTGGCACATAAAATAGGTTTAGCAAGAGGGAAATTGACCGATCAAGGGAACAGAGACACTTCCACAAGTCAATCAGCTAATAAAGTAGTTAGAGCTCAGAGTAAGTTTATGCTCCATCCATGTTGGAAATTAGCACACTGACCTTCTAACTGGGATCATCAATGCAAAAGTACAGTGTCACCAAGGTCAGCAACTACACACATGCACATCAGCTACACTATCATTCTTGTTTCCCAGCATAGGAAAAATTAAACTATACAGTACTGTAAAAGAGCTGTAGAACTGCAGGAGTTTAAAATTACAAAGATGTCAGTTGTGTCTAAAATCTAAAAGGATCAAACAATTATTGAATTCTGAATGTACAATAATAAAGTGGTGGTTTAAGTTTTTCCATATATATTTTAAAGAGGTTTGATATTAAAAATAATGAATAATTAACATAAATTGCAGCGTCAATAACTTTTCTGCATCTCGCATTTACCATAATAATTTCTGATGAGACCCAACAGTGAAAAGTAATAAATATAATCTCATTTTATTTTGCTGATCAACGGCAATCAGGTAATGTGCTATTATATGACATACAATCAATGTAACAGGAAATTTATATAGAGATGTTTACTGCTACTTACTGGGTACTTCTATTGATATTTTAAATGTATAATGAGAATAATGACTCATTTAACTTTCATTGTAAAAGCAGAAAGCTTCAGTGCTTGGGTTTAGACTTCCAGATGCAAAAGCTATAACTTTGTTCTGACAGAACTTCTAGGAAGAACAATTTCCCCACCCACTTTACAGCGCCTTGGAATTGCTCCAAAATACTACCCTTTAAAAAGTGTTTAAATTAAAAAAGCATAAAGAGAGATTTCAACAGTGTTAAGCAAAGGAATAAAATGTCAAGCACTGAATGAAAACCTATTCTTATACTGTCCATTCTGGAAGGATTTGAATAATATGTGTTTTTACATTACTTTTCATACCATGGACCTTATTCAGAAAGATATTTATGCATGTTTTTAATCTCATTAAAGGCTTACTCACTGATGAGCTCATTGTATTTCAAGATGTGCTTTGTTTCTCCTGCCATGATTCCTTTAGAGTTGTACTTTAGAGATAAAATATAAAAATTACAGCATAAGTAGTCTAATAGGATGCTCCATCTGTGACATTGACAGTATAAGGTGTTTCAGAAGACATAAGAAAGCCTCAAGAGGAAATTTCCTCCTAACTCCAGGCAGTTAGCAGATGTCATTCTTTCTCTTCAAAACAAAGCCAAATTATCTGATTTTTTCACTCTCTCTAATGTGTTCTTGGCTGTTTCGTTTTCCCTTCAAAACCATCCTTTCTGAATATTTCCATAAGCCTGATCAAGTTTAAATTCCATTAGTTCGAACGGCTGCCTGTAAAATGAAAAAAACCCACACACCCACAAACCCCAAAAGAATCCATAAGATCAGGATTTAATGACAGTAGAAGAGGAAAAAAAGAATCCACAATGTGTGTTCCTTCTGGGATGGAGAGGTCTTGGCCTCGCCATAGAACATAAATAGTTATCATAAATAAAAGAGGGGAAACACTGCAGAAATTCTGTAATTTACTGGATAGGCAGTACAGAAGTAGCAATTAGTAGACAGTAGCCACCTTAGTACTACTGAAAAGAAAAATCACATAAACAAATCTAGAACAAAGCTTAAAAAATGTATTCTCATTCATTCATCATATTTTAAGACATTTTTAAAAAACTGTTGCTTACAGAAATTCAGTATCTTCTGCACTCTTTCTCTCCTTAAATATAGGTGATTGAAATGCAAACTTTTTTTTTTTTTACCAGTGGACCACAGGTAAACAATAAAATGTTTTAAGGACTATCACAAATTCTTTATCAACCTTGGTATTAAACGCTCCAAATTTTACTGTTGAATATCATTCACTGGATGTACTGAGAAGCTCTCAGCAAAAATGTCCATGGCCAACAAACCATGGAATCATATTCCTTGTCTAATTTACTACCGCATACGTTTATATCTTTTATACTGGCTCTGAATTTGGCTCCCCATACCAAGTCCAGTCTCGCTAGATTTTTGGGAGACATTTAGGAATGCTCTTACCTATAGAATTACCAGTGCTATATACAAAAGGAGGTATGAGTTAAGGGGCCTCAGGAAGAACTATCAATCACATAGAAATTAGATAAGCCCTAGTGACAGGAAACACATGGTGTAAAAGAGCCACAGTGAAATCAGCCAGGGCACATAAAACATCTGCCTGTGGAAGTCTGATCTCTCCCAAGCCTTGCCTAGGAGCCTGCTCAAAGAATTTGAGCAAAGACAAGCAAGAGAAGTTATTCGTTTTCATTTGACCTACTTCATCTTCTAATTAGCATTTGGTAATTGGATGGAAAATGTCCAATTTCTTGCCCAGTAGATGCTCTTCAGGTATGATGACTGCTTTAGGTTAACACCTGGGAATATGGCAATCTGTACTAAAGTGATTTAGGAATACAACTCTCATTGTAATTAAGTGGACTCCAAGTACCTTGCAGCTAGGGATTTTTGATAATCCTAAATGTTACACCATATTGCAAACACAACACGAAAAAGCTACCACTCTAACTCCAAAGGAACAGCCAGTGAACAAAGGACCGAAATCTTGCTCTACCTTTCTGCTTTTCAGCAGTAGTAGGTTACCGAACCTGTAACATTCAGTAAAAGCTTTATAGAGGGGAAAAGAAAATACACAAAGAGAAAATAAATATACTCAAAATAAATTCTAAGTTAAGTATTCTTAAGAATAAGTTTTAATTTTGGGTAAAATAGGCAATAGCAGGAACATTCTGAAAAAAATACAAAGCAAGGATAGGAAAAATCTGCATAACCAATACCACAAAACACTGGCAAACAGTCAAGCTACACTTCTGCTTTTCTGTAAGGAACAACGTTGAAGCAACAACAATTTGCCAAAGTGTTAAATGAACTCAAACTGTCTGCTTTGCAGATCTCAATCTGAATGAGTATCCTGAGGCATGCTATCATGTCTGAAAAAGCTGTAGTTGAATAAAGTCTCATCTGACCCCTGAGAATCAGTTTAGCTGAGAAATAACAATACAAAGTATGTGCAGAAATCTATTTCGACACATTTTTCTGAAGGTAGAAGATACACTGTGTTGATCTCTTTTTCACCAAAAATGTCCCAATTCTTTGTCAGGATGAACATACTAAGACACCACAAGAACCTTTTCCCAGCAGTGCATCAGTCTCAACAAGAAACCAGTGACTAACAGCAGTGTGGAGGCTACCTCCCATTAATTCATGGATGCTACCATGAATTGAGGTAGGCAGCATTAACTGCTAAACATTTAATTATATTTTTACACTGAGAAAAAGTAGGAATGCTGTAAAGTCAAATAACGAGTGGACTATAATTTTGATAGCACCAGTCATGAAGTTTAAATTTCAGAGAAGCCTGATTTGACACTGGAAGGCTAACTACACCCTTCCACTTTCATAAAAGAATGTAAAGAAAGGTTTTTCTGGAGATAGAGAATCCTTTTCTACTGAATCTTACCCACTGCAAAGTTCTTACTGAGTCTGAGGATTTGAGGTCAATCCTCTAGTTTCCGAAAGTTAATCGAGTGATTAAAATTTGACTAGAAATCTCAAGGATAAAAGTTCTTCCAACTGAGCTTAACCTCAGCATGTGTGATGGAATTAAAATTTACTAAATCCTCACTTCCCTGAAAGTCTTGTGTTTGAAAGAAAACTGATGAGGCGTTGTTACCATCTGAACCTTACACCGTATATAATTAACATGACGACAGGTTAATCACATTCAATTGCTTCTCCAGTTTTCAGTGGCTGTTGTAAGATATTTGAGAAAATAAAATTTAATTTGGAACCTGCTCCTGCAAGGGCAAATGTAAATACTTAGCTCAGTTCCATTTTGTTCTATAAAGATTAATACATTTGTATTGATCTGCCCACGTACATCCACATGAAACCAAGGCCACTAATTACATCCTAAATGTGCCTGCAAATCTGAGTTTCAGTTACAGGTTCTGCCACAAATGTGAGATGCACTTTAAAACCCTTGCCTGAAAGATAGTGAATGAGCACAAAAACCACTACTGAGTTCCATTTCACATCAACCAATCAACATTTCTGAAAAATTAAATTTAAAAGAAAAAAAAATATTTTTAAGCTTCAGTAAATTCTTCCACAAAATCTTTCTTACATATCCCTCAGACATTTTTTTCTGTGCATTTTTCTCAAAGAAAAATTCTAGTACACTCGTAGCGCTCTTATTTCTGACTCAGTTATAATCACGCTATATGCAAAGAGAGTTTTAATGTTAGGTCTTCACATTGTGACCCATGATCATAGAACCATTTAGGTTGGAAAAGACCTTTAAAATCATGAAGTCCAACCATTAACCTAGGACTTCCAAGTCCACCACTAGCGGTGTATGGTTGAAAGCAGAGAGTGGGGAGAAGTGTTTCTGTCCGCAGCTCAGACCAAAAGTCAGGCTGATTAAAATGAGTCATGTCACATGCATAGTTAAAATTTTCACATAGGTGCAGGTTTTAGAAAACTTTTCAGATAACACAGATATTGAAAAATTCCAATAACCCTTTTGAGTTTGGGGGTGGGGTGGGAATGGGAACCCAAAACAAATACTCCAAAAATGTTTAAATGTCCCTTGTTCACAAATAAACATCTTGTAGACCTTGTTGAAGACACAATTCACTTGCAACTATAACAGCCATGTATGCCTGAGCCTGCACAAGCTGGAAGAAAAGTCCTGAGCAAAACCAAACAAGGCTTTTTTTTTTTTTTTTTTTTTTTTTTTTTTCTCCCTCTTTTTATCTCCAAACGCAAAGTGCTAGACCTTCTCTTTGGAGGTTTGCAGTTAGCTTTAGAAGTTAGATGAGCTGTTACTGTGCAAAGCTCATACTTGCTGTGTCCTTAATTGACGTAGCTGCTGAAGCTCCTGTGAGCAGCAGACGATGTCTGTATGCCTCGCTGCCAGCTCCAGTTCAGCTCACACGTGAGCCCGGTCAGAACCGTCAGGCCACAATGCAATGCCATCTTCAAGTGCATCTGAGAGGTTAGCCAAGTCTTGCTGCCAGCAAGGCTGCTTAGCTCAGGTTGTACACCGGTAATTTAGTCTAAAGCTATAATGCCTCCAACTCCAAAGCCGTTTTGCAGTGTGCAAGATTACTGTATTAAGATGCCCCACTGTTCAATCCCTGAGCCTCTTCGCATATTGCCTGGCTGTGGCATCTGCCTATTAATATTTGACAGGAAAGGAGTCCAAAAGCCAATCTGTTTTAGGCCTCCAAGACCAGTGGTGACATTATTTCTGATAATACACAAGAACTTCTGTTCCACATGTTCTTTAGAATCACTTGTAAAAGAGAACACAATGTATGCAAAACATGGTGCAGTTTTACTTAGTAGCACAAAGAAATACACACACCCCCCAAAAAAACCCCAATAAAACAAAAAAAAGAAGAAAAAAAAAAAAAAGAAAAAAAAGAAAAAATAAAACGAAGAACCCCGCACCCCTGAAAGAAGCAAAAAAGTTACTTTTGCATGGCTTTACTCACTCTTCTGGATAGTTTTCCTAGGAATCGATACATCTCCAGCTTCTAGCAGAGCTTCTACTTTTTCTTAGGATCCTTCAGTCTTAGCCTCAGAGCTTCCACTCCCTGCTTTTCTCTTCCTGACACTTTCCTACAGTTCCCTATGACTGTCAGGAGGCTTTCCTGCATTCCTGTGCCCTCCTTCTTGGTCCTGGCACCTTCATTCTTTGCTCCAATAAACAGGAGAGATGATGTGTGGAAGATCAGACTGGACACGGAAAGGTGTACCTGCACACATGTTCCCCTGAACAGCAGAATGCTTTGAGCAACGTCTGTTCCCCCTCTTTCCTACCCCCACAATTAATCATTCTTCCCCTCTTAGTTATGTTGCAAAAAATATTATGGAGGGTACAGAATTAACCAGATGAGGAAAAGGATCTGAGCTGGAATTTATACTGAAAAAAAACCGTCAGAAGGAGAGAACTTAACTGCTAAATGCAAGAGCTGCTTAATTGGATCATGGTGCAGAGGGGAAGACCTAGTTAACTGCTGTTTCCAAGTACTTTTGATAACATGCCAAAAAGTCACTGTAACTAGAAAATACAGGCTGCAAATGGTTACCAGAGCACTATGTCTACATGTTACTTTATGCATGCATGTCTTCTAATGGATCATTATTTTTGCCAAATGATTCATTAATGGTCTTAGAACAAAGATGTATGTGCGATTAGTTTGTGGTAACGAGACATTACTTAGGCTATCAGAAAACCACATCTTGAAGAACAACAGGTGGTTTAAATGCAGGTCCCCTGAAAGTACAAACACCAGATGACAGCAAAGGCTATTGAAAATCTTTGACAACTCTCTTAATGCTTCCCTGCCCCGACCCTAGGAAAAAACTATCTGTGGAACGCATAAAGAGCTGAATATGGTTATTCGTAGCTTCCAACAGACCTTGCTCTATACTGTAAAAGTGAAACTTTAGCCGCAGTACATGTAAGCTGTGAACAATGAATGTATACTAAATACGTGTGTAGGATATTTGTTTAAAATTGCTATAAAATTACAGATATCAGTAACACATGTAATATACATACATATAAAATAAAAATACATTCAAATTGCTAAAAGCATGGACAAACTTTTTGATTTAGAGTTAACATCTCAAGATAATTAAAATAGAAATAAAAGGGAATTGCCCATTTAAAATCATATCCTAATTTGAAAAAAAAATAATGGCAGATAAATTATTTGTTTGAATATCTGTATAAACTATTTGTTTGAAGAGTTATCAGTAATTACCCTTCCTGATTTCCTGTTTCAAATCCTGTTTTATCATATATTTCTTCCTGGCGTTTCTTGCCGAGTTGCTTCTGGCAATCATTATCTTACAGCTATCTCCTCAAAGTACTGCTCAGCTACTGAGGAATGTAAATGTTTTAATATTTAAGTGCTGAAGAAAGAGATCCGGCTTACTACCATCCTCAAAATAATGAGTAAAGCCAGTTTTCGGTTTTTCAGAAAAAACTGTGGAATTTTGGTCTCCTAGTCTTCTGCATCATGCTGTTCTGTCACTGTATTATGTGGACTCCAAAGAAGAGCAGTAGTAGTACAGGTAAGGTAAGTGCAGACATGGGCAGAAAGGTCAGCCAACCCTGTTATTGTCACCATTTTGGCAACCACTCATTTATTTTTTTTCACTATACATGGAAAAACTACCAAAGTTTAATGAATGTAATACAAGTTGAAATACAATAGCATTTCTGCAATACCAGTTTCAGAAAACACAGTAAGTTGTGTTTGCACCTGTCCTGGTTTCAGCTGGGATAGTTAGTTTTTTTCTCAGTAGCCGGAGCAGGGCTGTGTTTTGGGTGTGGTGTGAGAGCAATGCTGATGGCACACGGGTGGGGCTGGTTGGTGCTGGGTGATGTTCATACTGAGTCAAGGACTTCTCAGGTTCTCGGGCCCTGCCAGGGAGAGGGCTGGGGGGGCACGGGGAATTGGGAGGGGACACAGCCGGGACAGCTTGACCCCAACTGGCCGAAGGGGTATTCCATACCATGGGGTGTCATGCTGAGTATATAAGCCGGGGGAACAAGAAGGAAGCGGGGCCATTTGGCATTATGGCATTTGCCTTCCCAAGTAACCATTACTCGTGCTGCAGCCCTGCTCTCCTGGGGGTGGCTGGACACCTGCCTGCCCATGGGAAGTGGGGAATGAGTCCTTTGCTTTGCTTTGCTCGCATGTGCAGCTTTCGCCTTCCCTATTAAACTGCCTTTATCTCAGCCCAGGGGTTTTCTCACTTGTACTCTTCCGATCCTCTCCCCCATCCCACTGCGGGGGGAGTGAGCCAGTGGCTGCATGGGGCTTGGTTGCTGGCCTGGGCTATAACCAGACAGCACCTAAAAATAGTAAGCTAATTTTTATTATTTTGTGGCATTATTGACAACTGCACAGGAAAATGAATCAATACCTCAGCTATCTTCTTTTCCTTTAAGTGATGAAGCCCCATATCAAGTGTTTTGTATGATATAAAACAGGATTATTAGATTAAAAAAGCAATTCCTCTGTGCAGATTAAACTTCTAACATCTTTGCATTATAAAAAAAAACTCTATAAACTGGTATTTTTTACAATATTATGGATAATGTTTTCACAGAAGGCTGAAAGTTAAGCCAAGTAAAAGCTTTAGTCTAAATATGAAATGGCTTCAATGAAATACCATTGATAATGCAACATAAGAAAATATTGCAAGTCTTTATATGTATATTACTGAAAATTTTTGGTAATGTCCAATAATTTATCTAAAGAGTGCACAGAATAAAATTAGGACATAAAAAAAGTTGTAGACACCTATCCGCAGTTTTGAGGCAGAACACCTGTAGCAGTTTCTATTTATTAGCTTTAAAAGTTTGCACTAAAAATTAAATAAAGAACTTAATGAATGAACACATCTAGAACACCAGTAAAAAATGGCACACCACGCCTAAAATGCATTAAGTAAAACACTCATGAAACACAACACTGTAAGGCTACATCAGACAAACAGGGCAGCAAAGAGCAGATAGAACATTTCCAGCCAGCGGGCCACTGCACAGCTACCTGAGCGCCACACAAACAGGGGAACGTTGATCTTGAGTGATTTCAGTGGCATTCCCTTTTGTCTAAGCAATATATAAGCAATAATACCAAAAAAAAGGACAATTTAGATTTTGCTATTATGTAGTCCAAGCTCATGAGGACTGTAAAAAATGTCAGTGCTGGTGACGGGCAGAAAACATCCCATAGAGTTCTGCAGGGTATAAGAATGATACAGAGCATGAATTTCTAAACCACAGCACATGCACCACTACTGATCTATAAGCTTTTTAAAATGGTTCACTGGCTGGCACAAATGCTGTGGTTGCCTGCGGTCATATGTGGAGGTAGAGAAGGGGGTGCAGGGGGAGCTGCAAGGCTCTTCCTCTGTTCTTGTTACTGTTGTGGAATGACTTACATCACAAAGTTTAAAAATTTTAGCATTTATGACCGAAATTTTGATGCACAAAACATAGCTGATATATTGGAAAATGAGAAAACTGAAATATAAACACCATGGGGGGGGGTAGGGCGGGGGGAAGAAGAAAAAAGATAGCAGATGACCATAAAAGAAGCCAAGAATGCAAAAATAACACGTTCAAAGAAGAGACTATGAATGGTTCCCCAACACCCAATAAAGGCTGAGCACAGCAATATTGTCAGAATTATTCCAAGAATGTGAACAAATATTGTTAAATTGTTTATATACTTTTTGGTCATCATGTCAAGACTGATCTCTGTTTCGTGCTAGTTATTTACTGGAGTCGTGAGCCATAGGAAATAAAAGAGAGAAGAACATAAAAGACAGATAATGTTGCATAAAGAATGAACTTTCTTTTGTTATGTCTTTAGGTTACAAGAGAAACATAAGTAGAACTTCATATATATATATATTTTTTTAAGGAAGGTCAGCAAAATACAAAGGTAAATTATATTATTCTGATAACTACAGATTGAATGTTAATAGAAAGTAGAAAGATTTTTTTCTGTTTTTTCTAAAAACTTAAGTACTTTTAAAGTTCAACCTTTTATTTAACGCTGTAACAATGCATATATGACATGATACAAGATGAATTACTCTTAATTCATGATATGAGATTTCTTTCAATACAGGAAATTATGCCCATCCTTGAAGGTTGCAAAGTTTAACTAGTTTATATTTTATTTAGTACTTACGATCCTGACAGCAGGCTGCCTTAAGCCTCATTTCCACTTAATTCAGAAAAACATCATTCCTTATTCATATACTGTCTGATCAAAGGGTTACATTTAGCACAACACACATTTTAAAAAAAGCACATTTTGAGTAGATTTCTTACAGCTAAATGAGAAACTGAGCCCAGCTCCTGGAAAATGTATTAGTTCAGGTCATACTGTTTTTGCAATTTGTGCACAAAGTTGCCTTGCCAAATTCATAATATTAAAAACAGAAAAGAGAAAAGGTATGGTATGATATGGATGCATAATAGTATAAATGCAGGCATAAAGATCATTGAATAGAAAAAAATGAGATGAGTCTTCTTACTTTTCTTGAGTGATTCATGTTTTCATTATTTACATTATTTGCATGCTGATTTGGGCATAAAGGATTCCAGGCATTCACAAAATTGCGTCAGTGTTGATAGATCTTTGGGCCCAGCAGTCACAAGAACGTGCAGACTGAAATGCCAATTACTTTGCTGTGAGTATTATGGGCAGATTGTTTGTATTTAGACAAGTCCGCATATACCATGAGTCAAAACCTGTCAAGGTACATAACAAAGTTCTACTTTAACTACCAGTGCAGAATAAGGTCAAGTCAATCACATTCTATTTCTGGGATGTTTTAAATATCTGATACACCTCATACAGCCACTGACAAAGCAAATAAGTTGTCTGTACAGTTACATAAATAAGTATCCCTTAAATTAAAACATTTTCTTGACATCTGGTATGACAATCTACCTGGCCTTTGTTACGCTCTCAAGAGTTTTGCCATCAAGGTGCCCCAGCTCCCAGCAGTACCCGCGGTATATATAAGGCAGAATAAAATGTAAACGTTTCACAGTTAAAAAACAAATTCTGGATGGGCTTTTATTCATTTTGCTGTGCTGAAAATAAGATGATGCACTTTGTTCTACTCAAAGACACAACTGTATGGAAGCAAATAGGATATTTTAAGGGCCTGTGAACTGACAAAGTTTCTGGTCCAAAATGAATGTCATGGAGTTCAAGACAAGCACCATCCCAGCTTATGGTGTTCTGGTGCCAGCTTTATTTTATTTGTATTACAAGTTTGTTATGTTTGATAAACTGAGTGTGACCAGAAATGCTTCATTTGTTTTACTTCAGCTGCTTCAGAGGAGACAGGCAAAATAATGTTTAATAAGGTACTGAATGAGTTTTGTTTGCTTAATTTCTTAGTTCTGTTAAACACCTGTTTGGATAAAAACACCAGAAAATGGCAAAATTTTTTGTTTCGATTTCACATAAAAGTAACATGAATATAAATTGACAAACAATTCTTGTACCCATCTACATCTTGGATTTCATTGATGATAATCCCAATCATTTTCTCCCTTTTAGAATGTTTCCCGCTTTTCTGCTTAATAAACAAATGTATCTACCAACAGTCTGCTGTCCACTGGAGAACAAACATAATTTTCTTATTTATAAGCATAAAATCTTACGTAAAGCTGTACTTTCCTGCTAGAGATTTTTACTCTGGGAATTACTCTTATTTAATCACTGCTAAAGAGATCCTAGCACAACTTCAGCACCTTAACTTCCACTATCTTTCAAGTGAGAAGCTGGAAGGAGAAACAGCTTGGAGATAAATTATCATTTGGTTCTTAGGGCTGGTCTTACTGCCCTTTCAAAACAGATTTGTCTCCAGATCCCCGATAGTAAGGGCTAGAACAACTTGTCCTCTTCTTTAGTCTAAAGAATGAATCCTTATATCCAGATCCATATCATCCCTGAAGTAGTTTGCATGTTCACTGATTCTTTGACTGGTTCTGACTATCTCCTCTTTTTCCAATGTTCTATATATGTCACCATACCAATTCTGTTAGTTCAGAATGTTCATTTCACTCCTCCCCATCATTAACCATTCCTTTCTTTCACATTGTTCTAAAAGATATGTAAGACAACAAAAAATCCTAATATCAAAAAAGCTGGATGTTTTCCTCTGTGAAACAGAACATTCTTTAAACCCCAGTATGAGGTTTTATTATAGAGAAAAACAGGCTTTCTGAGCAACTGTGAGGGCACTGGTCTTCAATTTTTGAAATAACATTTATCTACAGAAGTAACAAATCAGCATTTCTGGCATTGCTTCTGTGCAAACCAAAGGTGTTCGGTGAGTTGGTTTTTTTTAGACTTCAGTCCTGGTACTAATCACGACCCTGGATCGTTAACTACTGCTTCAGCTTCCCTGGCCCGCAGCAGACGCGGCTCAGCAGCGCAGCAGAGCCAAGGAGCCTGGCTGGGCCGGGGTCAGTGCCCGAGTGTCCAGCAGGACTTACTGCAACCACTGGGAGCATCAAGCAACTCCTGCAAGATCCTCTCACTTCTTACCTTCCTCCATTATATGCCATACATCTTCTTGGATACATGCTTTCTCTAGTGGCATAAACTGGCGTTTGTGCTCCCATAAGTATTTTCTCTAGTCTTGAATCAAGTTTTTAGATTTACTTTTCCTTCCTACGTTTCCTTATCCTGTTGTTTTCACACGCTAATTGAAAACAGAATTAACTTTCTGGTTTACTTTCTCAGTAAGGCAAATGGAATTCATCACCTCCACCGCAAATTAATACGATACAGCTAGAAAAAAAATATTTAGATATATGCCTGGAAAACCTGTAACACACTTCATGTCACTAGTCTGTATATGAATAATTCAGATTCAATTACTCAGTAACAGAGTCACAATAAAAATTGGAAAAAAAATAATCAGTTCTCACTGTGAGGGAAGACAGACCCCTGTATTCAGCACCAAAATACAGCGTAGTAGGTAGATAAAGGAATAGAAGGTTTTAAGGATGTTGTGGTTTAACCCTGGCTGGCAACAAACCACCACACAACCAGATTCTAAGTAGAAAATTGACCCTATCCCAGCTGAAACCAGGACAAGGACAACAGGAGGACAGGCCAAAGACGTTGTTTTCTTTCATGGTTATGGGTTCCGGGCATTAAAGCTGAAGAAATTTTAATCAGTAGTTAAATGCACTGAATTTACCTACAGAGTAGCAATTCAATTTAACCCACACCGACAGGAAAAACAGACGACATATCTCCTAAAATAACTGTGACTATTTCTGCATCATAACTCAACAGTCCTGGCTAGCTGGGGAGGTTAGCCAGTGTGATGCCCACCTACAAGAAGGGCAGGAACTGGGGAACTACAGGCCTGTCAGCGTGACCTCGGTGCCAGGGAAGGTTATGGAGCAGATGATCCTGAGTGCCATCATGCAGCACATGCAGGACAACCAGGGGATCAGGCCCAGCCAGCATGGGGTTATGAAGGGCAGGTCCTGCTTGATGAACCTGATCTCCTTCTACAACAAGATGGCCCACCTAGTGGATAAGGGAAAGGCTGTGGATGCTGTCTGCCTGGACCTTAGTAAAGCTTTTGACACAGTGTCCCACAGTATTTCCCTGGAGAAACTGGATGCTCATGGCTTGGACAGCTGTGCTCTATGCTGGGTAAAAATCTGGCTGGGTGGCCAAGCCCAAAGAGTGGTGGTGAATGGAGTCACATCCAGCTGGCGGCCGGTCACAAGTGGTGTCCCCAGGGCTCGGTGCTGGGGCCAGTTCTGTATATCAATGATCTGGACAAGGAGGGGATCAAGTGCACCCTCAGTCAGTCTGCAGATGACACCAAGCTGGGGGGGAGTGCTGATCTCCTTGATGGCAGGAGGCTCTGCAGGGGGATCTGGACAGGCTGGACCGATGGGCCAAGGCCAATTGGATGAGGTTGAACAAGGCTCAGTGCCGGGTCCCGCACTTGGGTCACAACCACCCCACCAGCGCTGCAGGCTGGGGCAGAGCGGCTGGGAAGCTGCCTGGTGGGAAAGGGCCTGGGGGTGCTGGCTGGCGGCCGGCTGGGCAGGAGCCAGCATGTGCCCAGGTGGCCCAGGCGGCCGACAGCATCCTGGCTGGTATCAGAAACAGTGTGGCCAGCAGGACCAGGGCAGGGACCGTCCCCCTGTGCTGGGCACTGGTGAGGCCGCACCTGGGATCCTGTGTTCAGCTTTGGGCCCCTCACTGCAGGAGGCACGTTGAGGCGCTGGAGCGTGTCCAGAGACGGGCAACGGAGCTGGGGAGGGGTCTGGAGCACAAGGCTGATGAGGAGCGGCTGAGGGAGCTGGGGGTGCTCAGCCTGGAGAGGAGCAGGCTCAGGGGGGACCTTATCGCTCTCTGCAGCTGCCTGACAGGGGCTGTAGGCGGGGGGGGTCGGTCTCTTCTCCCAGGTAACAAGTCACAGAACAAGAGGAAACAGCCTCAGGTTATGCCGGGGAGGTTTAGACTGGATATTGGGAAACATTCCTTCAGCGAAAGGGCGGCGAAGCACCGGAACAGGCTGCCCAGGGAAGTTGTGGAATCACCATCCCTGGAGGTGTCTAAAAAACACGTAGATGTGGTGCTTAGGGACATGGTTTAGTGATGGGCTTGGCAGTGCTGGGTTAAGGGTTGGACTTGATGACCTCAAATATCTTTTTCAACCAAAACGATTCTATGAAAGCAAACAACAGTCAATTTCACAACTGACTGTATCTTTGCTAAGAGCAGGTAATACAAAAGGTGCACCAGATCCTTGGGAGAAGTTGAAGAGAGACCACAGCAGGGCAGGAGACCTCAAACAGACATCACTTTCATTAGAACTGCTAAAAAAAAAACCCACCACACAAAACAGCTTGGATCCAATCACCTACATTTCCCTCTTCACCAAGGCAGGTGTTTGTGTTTCTCCTTGAAGGGGGAAAGCTGATACACCAGTGACTAGCAAATAGGCAGTCAGTTTGGAGCAGAGTTGCTACATCCAGTAATTACTTTATGAATGGGCTCAAAGTCTTATGATTTTATTTGAAATTTGATTTGTGCAAGCTTAAACCATTTAAACATGAGATACTAAGGTGGAAAAAAGGTTCAGAACCTCTTTGAAGTCCAAAAAGAAACAGGTTAGTGCCTAATTTAATTTCTTAAGAGACAGATAAGACTTAGCAGAAGTACAGGAAAAAGGTAAGACAGTAACACATTTACATCTAAGTAATGATAAGCCTACCTGCTATCAAATGGCAGGTAGGGTAACTGTTACCACACAATGCTGAGAACTTAAACAAGCAAACCTGCATTTACCCCAAGGCAGTCATTAATCTGTTCGGAAAAACTTGCACTTTTATATTTTTTTTTTAACATATTGGGGTTATGTTATGAATCATAGGTAAATGCACTCAATTTACCTACAGAGTAGCGATTTGCTTTAACCCATACCCACAGCACATACCGGCTGACCTCCCCAGCTAGCCAGGGCTGTTGAGTTATGATGCAGAAATAGTCACAGAAAACACAACAAATATATATAAACTTTGCTTAATTCTGATAAAGGTTTGATTCTAACCACTTTGCCATAGGAAAGGAGAAGGTCATTCTAACCCCAACAGCAGTAAAATTTTAGGTAACAAGTTGAAATTCCTAATGGGACAGAAAAGAGTGCTGACACACAACTGGTTCCCCATTCCTCCTTTCCCCCCTGCCTCCCCCCCCCCCCCAAAAAAAAAAAAAAAAAAAAACCACAAACAAAAAAACCCCCCCAAAAACCAAAAAAACCCCCAAAAACCCCACAAACAACAAACATCTGCCCCTGACAGCAAGAAACAGTGTTTGCATGCTTGGACTGAAGTCCATCTAAATTCTCCTGATACAGTTTGACAAGGGAAATGTACAGATAACATTTCCATTGACGATTAAACTCCACAAGACAACATTTAAAAGTAGATTTATTTTTTAACTATGGATTATAATTCTGCATATTCCACTTCTCCAGTAGTGAGTTCTTCAGTGAAAACTTAGTATCCATGTGTTAGGAAATTTCCTTTCACATTTGAAATCACTTCTTTCCAAACTTTATTAACTTTGAGACTAGTGCAAAAGCTTTGAATAAAACGTTTAGTAATTGGATCTGAAAAAACATTTGTTAAATAGTGAAATCTCTATTAAAATGAAAGGAGAATTTCACTTTTAGGAAAGGAATACATGACACAAGTATTCTGTATGAAAATCCTAAAACATGATTAAAATTATTGAAATTATAGTAATTTTTTTAAAGCTAGAAGCATGCAGTCATGGGTGGCATGGAGCCTTACAGGGGTTTTGCTTTGAACATGTTAGTGAACTGCTTCTGAAAACGTAAAAGCAACTGTTCGAAGAAAACTAGGTTCATTGTAAATTGGTGATTGATTCTATAAAAGCTGCTGGACTAAACAGAAAACATTTGCAAATGAAAAAAAATAATTCTTGAATAAATACTTTAAAAAATTGAAAAGTCTGTGTGGCAACAAAACCAAATGCAAATAAAAGCAATGCTTGCACCATTGCCAAAATTATTCAAAATTATTCAGACTTTGCTTTCTAAGAGGTGATTTTGGTAGTGGTGATAAATTCAGCTGAAATGTGATGTATGCAAACTGGAATTAAATGAACTGGATTACCTGCAAATTGGAATACATCTTATTTGTTATATCCTTGCATGCAAAAGCAAAGATAACGTTTTAAAAGGCACAGACAACATTACAATTTATTACTGCAGCACAATCATGACCTGCTGTATAAAGCAATTACGCAGCTGCAAAAAATGCCTGCATAATTATCCTTTCTAGTTTAGGTTCCTTCGTAACTGCACTCCAGAACCTTAGCTTCACCAATCCCAAATTCTCAAGTCCATATATGCCAGAGACAATAACCTTCAAAGGGTTTGGTCAGGTTTACAGTAATACCTGTGGAGGGCTGCAGACAGGCTGACATAGCTACTCAGAGGTGTGAACTGATCCTATTTGTCAAAACAGGTGCTAATGAAAAGCAAACTTTGAACAATTTAAAAGTCAGTGTTAATTGTGTCACTGCTGAACTTTACTGGAGAAAAAAGGCACCAGTGAATATTCTTATTAAATGCAGCATCAAGGAGTGACATAGTGGATGGAGAGGGTAATATGATACTTCTCTCAAAGGCTGCTGGAGGTGAGCTGCTGGAATGAGCTATGAATAATTTCTGATGTAGGATTTAGAGTATTATCTGTCTTATTCCAAGGCATTTGCGAGAGGAACAGACTTAAATTTTAAGGAACTGCCTCTTAGCTGGGGCATGATAGGACCAAAGGAATCAATGAAACAAAATCCTGGAGAAAAAAAATGGTCTCCTCTTAATTCTTATTTACTGTACACTGCTTATAAAATTGTGTCTGTCCTGACGTGCGAGGGTCAGAGCCCAGCCATCATCCAAACAAGGTGCACACGCAGCATCAACAGGCTGGGCTTGCCCTGGTTCTCCACCAAGTTAAATCCTGTTGCTTTTCATTGTTTCAAGCCTAGGAGTATTTAACGCATCTTGCTCCCCTTTTGCTTTTCTCCTACTGTTTGCTCACCTCTGGGAGCAGCCACCTTTGACACAGCACAGCTCTCTCCTCCTGAACCCTGAGGAAAGGTGGGCCATGCCCACTTCCCCTTAGCCCCCATGGGGCAGCATCTAGGAGGTGGCAACCACAAACTACAGGCTGGAGACTATCGAAGAAAAATTCCAGCCCATCCCACATAAATCCAAGTGCCCAAGCAGCCTTGGATAGCACGAGCTTAATTCATAGTACCCAGATTCTTTCTAAAATGTAGCCTTCAGCTTTTCTCAGTGTGTTAATTGTTACTTCGAACTACTGCTGCTATACTTCAAGTTCCTAACTATTCCATAATAACATTCACCACCAGGTGTTCTCAACATTCAGAATATCCCACTCGTTTATATAAGGCACTGTTTTCTTCCTTCTAATACAGTGAGCACAAAATTACATAATTTCACAAAGTTTGGTTTAGATATTTTAAAAAGATTACATTTTTACATTTGAGAAAGCAATTTGTGCAGGAACTTCATCCTATAAACAATGTTCCTCGCTGAGATGACTCAGTGCCTTTCAAATAATGCTGATTATAGCCAATTAAACCATACATTATGAAGTGGTTTTATGCTACAAAGTTCTCTCAACCGTAAGAAATGACTAGGAAATGCTATCGAACAACAAAACCTATAAAGACATTTCAGAAGTAACAACATACCTTGCATACAATGGTAAGTCATAGAGGTTCCCTAAAAACAAAACCATTCTAGCACCTGCGTAACTGCACTACAAGTCTTTACATTACAGCAACAATTACATCAGTGTTATACTATTACCAATTTCAGCTAAAACTGTTTTTTAAAATATTTTTTCTGTTCCCTTTTTGAGAGTTAATTTTGTGTCATATTAAAAGGGAATAAAACACAACAACAACAACCACCAAAAAAAACTTCCACATATATAAAACTCAAAAAATGCAACCCACAAGTACAATGTCCCTGTCCCTTTGCAGGTCAAAGAGAAAACTGATTGTGTATTTTCTAGCAATAAGCTAGGTCATCCATATTCCTTTCTAGAGATGCTAGCCTTGTACTTCCTGTATTTCATTTTATCTGGCATGTTACCTGCAATGTCATCCTGGTTTTACCACCAGTTCTCCACACAATTAACCACTGATGTTTGTCTTACTTCTTTGTGAATCAAATGCAAAACCAGACAGGTTTATTAACATATCTCGTGCAACTCTGTACAGCATCACTGCCAGAATTTTACTGATGAGCATCTGAGCAATGTATCATATTAGTTTTAGCCTTTACACGTCAAAGTGAAACCTTTAAAGAAACTCTTCAGAAGATCTATCTTACTGCTGCAATTTGAAACTGAGGAGAATGTGCTCATCAACCAAGTTCAATAAATAGCTGATAGAACAAAGAGCAACTATAATGAATCAAAGAAATATCTACATTAATTGATCCTGCCAAGTGCCTTTTCATTAATAACAGGCCATACTTCTACAGTACATCAATAAGTATATGCAGTACACAGCCTTCAAGAAAGAGCAATCACTGCTCCTAACAAGCAGGTCACTCTAATGATTGTTTGTTTGCTTAAACATTTTGATAAACCACCCCACCACTGAAACAGGAATAATGTAACTTTATTTCACCAGCTTTCTCTTACCTACTTTATCTAACATTAGGCTGCACTGAGACCTCAGTCAGGAACAGTCTGTGGTGCGCTCTGGTGTGTGCTCCATGGTCATGGCCATCCACGAGGCTGGCTGACTCTCATGAAAACCACAACATGCAAAAGCGTGAGAAGAAAGGGGAGGACTGAAGTGTGCCTAGGTCGCAGCCCGACTTGGAAGTCAGAGCACATGCTTAAATGCAGTCAGGCGAGTGCTCCTGGGTGCCAGTGGCGCCTAGTCCTAGCTGCCTGGAGTTGAGTGGTGTGAATGTATTTGCTGCTTTTCTCACTGAGCTTTTGAAAGGATTAGATAGTTAATATTTTAAAACCTTTAAAAGATTAAAAAGTTGCAAAAAACTTGCAAAGTGACCTTGCCTTGCAAGTTCTAGTTGTTTACAAACCTCAGTTAACGAACTCAATTTGTTTATATTTACAGGTGTGACAAAGATATACCTCAGTCTTCAGAAATATAGATGCATATTATATTTGTCCCCTCAAATATTGTAAAACTATAAACTCCACTACACACATACAGAATACTTCAACAGAACTTCATTTTCTGATCAAAATCTAATTTAATGCCTAGCTTTTTATTTGTTTATGCCAGGACTATAGTGGAATAAATATGTCCAATAAACTGCGTAGCCCCACAGTTTGAAGTAAAAATGGAAAAGAAATATATGCAGATCTGCATTTATTTAATCACAAATAAAACCCAGTGTATTTTACTGCAGTCTGGAACTGTATAATGTTACCTTAATCATCAACAGAAGACAAAAATCTATTTAACAAATGTTTCGAAAAAGCACTCAAAATGTAGATTTGAATGTGCTGAGTAAAGCTGGAGCAAACCGCTAAGCAAATAAAACAACTGAACCTTTGTTATTGATAGAGAGCACTCAGACAGACCCAGGTTTCAGTAGCATACTAAACAGATTACTGGAACTGCAACCAACAAAACTCACAACTGGTGTGCATTTCATTTCCAGAATTTTATAGAAGATGCAAACTTCTATTATTTTTCAAAAAGGTGTAGCTCTTAAATGAGTTACCACAAAGGCTTTTCCCCCAGCATTTTCTTGTCTGGTTTCTGTTAGCTATTTCACAGAAATGTATGTATAATAAAAAGTCCTTACAATTAAATCCCAACACCCCAAAAACCTCAATTGATGCTACCTATATATATCCCACCAGAGGTGACAGACAGACTTTCAGCTCCTTCTCATTTAAGCAACAGTCCTACAATAGGAGATGCTGTCTTTTGAGGATGCATTTCATACATAACATTGCTACATAAACTGCTTAAAGATAAAATAATGATTACTGTTCAGCCAGATCACTTTTCCACTATAATTCACCTTTAGTTTCACAAGCAATTGCTGCACTAAATGTAGCCCGGGCTATCACTGCTGCTTCAAAATCAATGCAAATGCTTTTCCAACAATGTAAGCTGCTTGACTATGTCCAGAACAAGTACTGTGGGCCAGCTGGAATCAGGTATGTCAGAATAAACGGCTGGTGAAGAAGATCTTCTGTACACATTTCACACATTTCCACAACAAATCTTGCCTCAAACTGACAAAGTTGGAAAAACCACAATAAGCACTACTGGAGAAATGATGCTTTATTTTACAGATTCTTGTTGTTGCAACTCTAAACTTCAACTGGTTAGAAAGATTCTTTTGAACAGAAAGGAGAAAAGAAAAAAGTACTTTCTAAAATATTTAGGTGATAGATTCATATTATAAAGAGGTTGATTTAATCTAGTGAATAAAAAAGGTTTACAAATCCAGAAGGAGGAGGATCCAGAATCCTTGAAAAAGTAAGTGGTACTTCTGTGGAGTTCTGTGAATTTTCTGTTAAACAGACTTTCTGGAAAAAAACTGCTAACAAAACTAAGAGAATAGTGAGAAGCACCACTTCCACCAAGCAAATCATGTGGTCAATGTGTGTATTAGCAATTATCACAAAATACATCCAGAGAACAGAATATTCATTTTGCCACCCTGTCAGCAACAGACAAAAGATGATATTTTTGTATATTTACAAAAAGAATAAAAGAGCACAACTTTAATGACTCAGGTTTGTTGTAAGGCAGAACTGCCTTTAGACCTCTAGAAAAAGAAAACACTAATTATTATTTTTTTTATATATAGATATATATTAAGTTAGGATGGAAAAACCCCTACAGCCAGATGTAAAATTCATGGCTTGCACGTAGTTTTACACTCTTAACTGTAATAATCTGTTCTTCTTAAAAAGGAAGGCACTGCATTTGAAGCTAATAAACCTTTTCATTTTTTTACTTCTCATACAAACAGCTGGCAATAACATATTCCAGCAGAAAAGAGAGTAGAATTTTACTTAACTCAAAATTAAGGTTCCAAATGGAAGAAATTAGTAGTTAAACTATGAATGCAGTTACAATAATTTATGTTTTTATATAATACTTAAGCTTCCAAAACACTAGATTATTTTTTCCTAGTCTAAATGCAAATTTTAGACAGATGCAGCAAACAGGGAGAAAGATACATCTTTACACTAACACAGTTCAGGTAGGGGCAGATATTGTTTAAAATATTTTTTTAAATTTAATTATATTTTTTATATTTTTGTTCACCGCATATTGAGATTTCCAAAAGCAGTATATTAGATTTTGAAGTGATCAGAATAAAGTTTTAAGACAGCCAATCTATTTTTTTTTTTAAGAATTTAGTAGTAGGCATATCACATAATCGTGACAGCATTTATTATTTTGATGTAGAAACTGCTTATATTTCACTTACAGAAATACCAAATTTTTGAGATCTGAAGATGTTTATTTGCTGCTGTACGTGTACTAAAATGGTTTCACTCCCAGAGGTACACACTGCTACTGTATTTTCTATTATTTATTTGTGATTTGAATAATTTTTTTAAGATTCGGTCGGATATTAGCCATTGATACTTCAGGAATAATAATTCAGCATTAGCTTAAATGGTTGTATTTAATAGCTGCACCACTGAAGCGATGCTGCCTTTAGAACACCATGTTAGATCCAAAGAAATTAGAAAGAAGGAAGAAAACCCATAAAAAACTGATTTGTCATTTTATGGCTGTTCCCCACTGCAGCATTTACCAGGTGCCTGCTCTAATAAACTTTTACACTTCCAACTTAGCTGCAGAGAGCCTAACCCCTAGAGGCTTGCAGGCTGTGGGCTGCTTCCTTTTGCTGTCATCCCTCTTAGCTTATGCACATTCATTTTTTTGTTGATTATCGCTCCTACTTACAGCTTTTTTTCTACGTAACTGCTTCCAAATTTCTTTAAGTATGTTATCCATCTTGCAAAATCTCCTCACGAGATCTAATTGGACTGCTTTTCCTTGAAGCTGAAGCTCACTGTGGTATTTCTGCCAGTGTTTCTTATCTCTCTGTAAACCTTGTATCTGGGTTTTTGGGTGTGGGTTTTTTGTTTTGTTTTTTTTTTTTTTTGTTGGTTTTTTTTTTTTTTTTAAACTTTCAAGTATTCCATGCTAATTTTATTAGCATGTTGTTAACACTCTCTCCCAGATCATTAATAAAGATGTTAAAAATTACTGGTTCTAGCAGTGATCCCTGTGGTACCCTCAAGACACCCTTTGTTTGTAGTATTTCAGCCAGCTTTTAATCCACATGACAGTGCCCTTATCCAAGCCAATTTGAATTAATTTTGCAAGTAAGGCTTAGCAAGGCAACAGCCAACATTTTGCAAAAATACAGTTCTACTACACTGATTCCTCCCCCACTCCCCAAAATGTTGAAGGGTTTTTTTAATCAATTAAAATAGTAAACTTTATTTGCTGAATTCATTGACAACTGTATCCTATGTATTCGTTGTATCATAAACTTTAGATATTGTATAAAAAAAAAATTATACTACATCTGTTTTCTACTCTGTATTTTAGATTTCCTTCATAGTTTGTTGCTTTTCGAAATAGGCAACGTTGTAGTAGAGGCTGCCTTTTTATGTATTGATCTGATGACTAACAAGTGGTAAGAAATATAGCCTTGTGCTCTACACAAAGTAAAATTAAGTTTATCTATAACTGGATCCGTGGGTAGGATTTCAGTATGTGTTCTAAGTTGCAGGATACTATAGTTTTATGAAAACGTGGTTAAGACCAAATCTATTTCCAACATAATAAGATCCAACCTTTGCCACAAAAAGCCTGAAGGCACACATCAAATGTCTTATCAATTGTTGAGTAAATAGTAAATAAGGAATAAATATATGCATCTTCCTGTGTGACCTGTAGGCATACTTAAAGGCATTTTTAAGTTATTAAATTTCTTGCTTTCTATCAATAGGTTTTTTACAGGATTTTATATTCCTTATATGCTAATTATAAATGCTTTTCCTCAATTTTCCTCGTCAAAGAGTCCTACTTAAAATTGATTTCAGTATCCCAGGCAACTGATGTGTCTTATTTGATAATAGGCCTAGGATTTTGTGCGTGTCTTAACCCATAGCTGTAAAAACGAGTCTAAAGCTTTTTAGCTTACTTCACCTTATTGTCATGTTTACAAAATACTCCCCTTGATCTAAAAAATAGGGATGATAACAGTGTCATAATTCATAAACTTCAATAATAAGAATAAAAATTTTAATATTCTCATGTGCACTAAATTTCTTCCAAAATAAATCCCTAAACTTTCATGTCCTTCTACTATCACATGATGCGAAATCACTCTAAATTTTGATGAATGCAAATAGATGTCGTTCAATAGTTGCAAACTCTTGTTTCAATTCCACAAAGGGTTCTAAGAACACATAGAAGAATCAGATCTAAAAATTCCATTTCACAATGATGGGCTATATAGTTTTAATAACATTCACCTTCATGAAGTGAAGGACAAATGCTATCTTGATAACCGTAAGTATTCTAATGGAATGACAGACATCAAATACATCTCCTCCTTTTTATTAAAAGCAGCATGTCTTCCTCCTCCAGGATGAACTAGCCAGTGGGTTTTTCATTGCTGCATAGCACTGTGACAGTTAGAGAGACAGGAGCAGACCTGATACTGAAACGTGTAGTTCTCTGTTATTGGAGCCAACACATGTTATGGAGAAATAACTAAACCCTTCTTTATGAAGTGCTTCCTGTTAGCCATCAGCACACTCAGTAGCCCACTATGAAGAAATTATACTTTGTCTTGGGAAGTTTGTTGTGGAGGCTGGACGTTTCAAGCTTAACCCTTCCTTACTTTTTTAAGGTGCCTTTCCTAGGTACTTTTTTTGAAGAGGCACGAGCATTCTTAAAAAGGGATGAGACTCATTACAAATACCCTTTTTGTTCATCTCTACTAAAGTTCTTCTTAACTACTACCTGCTTAAGGCTCCTGTTCTTGGAAGTTTTCTGTTACCAAAAAAAAAAAAAAAAAAAAAGGCGGGGGGCAGGGAGGGAGGGAAATGCTTTTATAACTTCTGCTTATCTGTAAGCTTCTGCTGGACAAAGAGCACCACTGTACTGCTGGTGAACATCTGGCCTGCAGATCACTTCCCGTATTTCTGGGTAAAGCCAATGAAAAGAAACAGTTTAAATTATGGCAACCGTTCAAAGGCATATGCAACTGCAATTTTTTTATTCTTGTAATTAGCAATTTTACTTAGTGCTTTCATACCATCAGTTATATCCATTCACATTGGTATATACACTTTCCATTATGTACCCCTATCTAGAATATCTTTATTTCCGTGTTCTATAGCAATCTGATTTTATTCTTTCCTTCCTGCTCCCTCTACCCCCTCTTCCTGCTCCCATGCTTTCGGATAGCCTATTCCAAGCCTACATTGCAGGATAGTGCCAAGCCCTATTCAGTCCTCATGATCTGGGGCAAATACAGGCAGTTTAAATGGACAGATAAAATCAGGAAGGAATAGATGAAATCAGCAGCAGCAAACTAGTGGCGAGATGCCAAGGGAATAGCAAACTCCTGGTTTTGCTCTTTACAGATCTGCTGAGCCTGATGGCTGTGCTACACCTGAAAAAAGGAACTTGTGTGGGCTGAGAGGCGAGAAGAACAGGATATTCTGGATCTTGGAGCTGCTGCTTCTCCATGACTACAGCCACAGGCATCTTTCCCACCCACTGAAATGGAGGAAACAAGTAGCTGCCCCTTTTTTTCTTTTCCAGCATTTAATTCTGATGAATCAAACTCATATGCAGACATATCCTTCCCTCTAAAGAAATCAAGTAGTTCATAAAGTCCTTGATTTCACAAGTTCCTTCCACTCTTTCTCAGGTTATTCTGTATCGAAAGTATATTCTTGTACACTCTTAAAAGCAAATTTTACATGATAGAATGTGTTATCTGTTGTTCACACTCAATAAGCGTTTTTACATAGGTCTTATATTCAAATTTCAGGGATTTTTGTCGAGCAATTTATGTAGGTACAAGCTCCTTAAAGTGTCCTTTGGGGACATCTGTCTTCCCAATTTCATCATTTCAAGTGAATATAACACTAGTGTCCCCAGGTAAAAGTCATGATGCAATTCTATCAGACAGTTGCTGTACTTTGCCCAGTGTGGGTGTGAGAGCTAATTTTGTCCTTAGATTCAGAGGCTTCATTAACAGTCTTAACACATTCACTGCAGCTTTCTAAATCCTTTCAGGCTTTAACACTTAAGCTACTGTGGAAAAAAAAAGTTGATGTACAGAAAATGCTATTTTTCTAACCCAAATAAAAGAGATCTTTTAGACAATGCTAAAAGCCACATTACAGCAACACCATTCTAGTGAAATGAAATTAATGAGAAATTAATTACAGTTAATAAAGGCTGTAAAACACTGGTTTGGATAATTTATCCTGATACAAAATAAGTGAAACTCTGAATTGAGATTCATAAAGGAAGAGTGGAATCTGGTGTCAATTACATGCAGGCATATGAACATCAACATAACACATCACTTTGCTGTTATGAGTAATTATTCAGATAATATCTTCATGTGACAATATAGTGATCATTATATTCAGCAATTAAAATATGTGAAAAATATCTTTTCTTCTATCAAAGATGGGCATTTTTTCCAGCTTTAATACATTTCACACAGTGGGGCAAATGTTAGCTATTTAAAGAATAAAAAAAATAAAAAGGTCTAACCCCCTCAACAATATTTTCCCAATATATGTCACTTACAGGATGAGAGAAAAAGATGTTATTTCTTCATGTGGGTCATACAAAGCTTCCATACATGAGAATATTTTCATCAATTGATACATGTTGCACAGGAAATCATATCTATTCATTATATTTTTTTCTTAAAAGCTGTCTGTGGCAACAAATTATAATACAGATAACAAAACTCCTACATGCTGCTGTTTGGAAGCTATGGGAATTAAAATTCTGCATCTGAAATGTAGCTGGCTTCTATTTAATTTAAATTACTATGAAAAGTTATAGCTATCCTTACAACTTCTGTAAAAAAAGAGAAGCTTAACCGTTACCATGATAGTACTTGCTGATTAATTTCTATTTCTTCTTATACTCACTAAGCCTAACTCAAAGTCTGCATTTTTTTTGTTTGGTTGTTGTTTTTTTTTTTTTTGTTTTGACTTTTTGATTGAAGTAATGTAAGAAATCTTAAATTATGGATGAAATTTATTCCAGGTAGACTTGCTCCACAACATAACTTCCAACATTTGCAAATTCCTTTGCATAAACCCTTCCTTTCAGCAGCAGTATGGGATGGCTGGAATAAGAATAACTGATGGACATTTTGCTTTCTCCAAACAAGCATTAATCTGGAGGGGTATCCCCAACAGTGACTTCTGTTGTTTTCAGACTGATTCAGGAGGCCTTTTATAGAACAAAGGGACACAAACTGGCTGAAGAACTCAGGCCATTAACAGGACTACATTACACATGAAAAACTATTAAATTATTCCTTTTCATATTTGCATTACATATTAAAATTTTTCTAGAGGGTCCCACGTTACTCCTTGGGTACAACAGGATCCAAAAGCAATTTAACATAAAAGCTAATTTGTTTCAGAACCTAAATGCCCTTGCCTACAGTGAGTCATGTCCACTCATATGCTTGATTTGCCAATACACTGAGAAAGGACAAAATTGTCCCCTTGTGCAAACTACAAATATCCTGAGCAGAGGCAAATATTTAGAAGATAACATGAAGCAACAAAAACAAGGCACAAAGGCTGGTAAATTCAGATTCTTTTTTGTTAAAAAAGCAGAAATGTGCAGAGAGGAAGTAACAGATTCAATTTTCATGATCTTAAGAACTAAACCTGTCTTGAGTGAAACCTGCACAGAAGAAACAAAAATGCTTGATTTTCCTGCTAGTCTTAAGGATTTCGGATTCAGTAAATTTTCATTATCTATAATCCTCCAAGCTGTAGGAAGATCTACATTGACCTCTGCCCTGCAAATCTGGAAAAATACCTCCCTACTCCCTGAAAATCAGGTACCTGGAAGGACTACCTGTTATATGTGACCTGACAGTTCTGGGGATGTACCTGTAGTTCATGTGCACAGTATTTATTTCAGTGATGGCATATTTCAACTCAGGAAACAGGATCTCATTTTCTCTAAATCAGGTAAAATTGTCTAAATGTTGGTTTTGCCTGTGTCTCAGATTATGTTTTGTCTTATTTTCTTCTCCTCCTCACTAGATGGAGAGAAAGGTTAAAGCATGACTGAATTTGCTTTGGATGAAGGTTATTAGTTCCATATAATATGAACTTCGAGAAACTAATCTTTGCTTAAATAGATTACTATTTTTGAATGTATACAATATAAAATTGCTTGAATGGATCTTACACATTTTTTCTCCTCTTCACTGAAATTAAATATTGCCAAAATGACAGTAATTTGGGGGATAAACTTTAAAAGTATTAAAAACAAATAAACCATGCATTGTGTTTTGGTTTTCAGTATTTGTTAGTTTGTCAGTCTCTTAAAATACAGTATCAATTACAGAGTAAACATTTTATAAAAAGAATCTTCCCTTTCTGGGATGGATTTCTGTCCTCTAGGCTAGGGTAAACATGACTGTGAATGTAAAAATGCTTTTTTGACTATTTTCTGATGTGTATGTATGGAAAAGAAGAATTTACAAAAAGTTGATAGTTCTCATACTAACATAACAGAGAATCTGAACAACAAATACACTACCACTGCTGCAGAAGCTAAGAAATGTAATCCTCTGCTTTATATTAATGATGGGGGGGGGGGGGGGGGGGGGTGTTGAGTTTTGAGAAACAATTTCTAATGCTGCTTCTCGTGACATTCTAAAAACATTTTAAACCTTTCCCCATCTCAGCCAGTACCTGAAAAGAGGAAGGTTAAGTTATCGGTAAGAAGAGAAGAAACTATGACTAGTCTGTTTCTAAAGGGTGTTCTTGCTCTAAAACACTTTGTGGCAAAAGGATCATCTCAAGGCTATGAGCTATACTGCGTTTAGGTAGCCTCTTCTTTTATCAAGGGCTTAGTAAAACATGACAAGTGAATGGCCAAGTGACAGGTTTGCAATGACAGCTTCTGATTCTCCACAGCGTAGTGAAGGATGGTGGCCTACCAGTAGGTGCAGTGCAGTGGTGGGTAAACTAATCTGGTTTACTTCAGCTTGCAGAGAAAGACTAGGGAAAAGTAAATTCACAATACAGGCTTAAGCCCTGTTCCGCAATAGCAACAGAATTCAGTTACTGAAAAGACATTGATTTGTAGCCCCATTGTGTTTGAAATCAGAACACTGTCTAAATAAGTGGATGCAGAGGTATTTTTCTCCATCAAGAGCAGCTTTAGTCAGACATAGCGGATGGAGTCAGAGTACAGGAATGCAGAAGACCACAGTTTGTTGATATAAACTTGATTAACAGCCTTTGTGACCTCTGTCATTCAGAAATTACAAGTCTAACTCAGCCATACTGTTGGAACCTTAATATGTAGAAATGTGAAAACAACTGCAGGGCTCACAGTGATTTACCAAAAAACAGCATGACGAGGAAAAGACACTGATATAGCCCCACTTCAAACTGAAACAGATGTGAAGAAACCCATGAAAGGCAAAAGCGAAGATGAGGTAGATGCAGAAAAAGAACTTTTGGGGAGTATCAACCTTCTGGGGGAGAATCACAGGACTAAGTAGCATGGAGAGTTAACTGTTGCTTAAGGAACATAGCCGTATGTATTTTAAACACACTTACAAAGCCAAAGACAAAACTAAGGACTGTTTAAAAGAGGAAGAAATTAAAAAAAAATATCAGAATATAATCTTCTAAAAAAACCTTTTCAGTGAGGTGGTCCTAGTGTGAGACTGGTTCACATTTCCCATCTCAATTTTAGTAATATTGCCTCTGTTTGCCAGTGAGTTTGAGTGAAAAGGCTGCTGCCTCTTAAAATTTACAGAGTAAACGCACATTTAATTCCACAAAACTTACACTGACTTGGCATCAGTAAAGGTGGGTTCACACAGTCACCTGGATGGCTTGGCATGGACTTCGCCCACCTGCCAGCTGGTATGAGACTTCCCAGTCTTCTTGGTGTGGACATTCTTTATAAGCAGCTTCAATCAAGTTGGACAACATTCCAACCTTCCCCTTCCTCTTCTGGCAGAAGATAAAGCACATTTACCAGCTCTTCTCAGAAGTGTTGATTCTTTGCCAAAGCTTTAGCAATATTGAGAGCAAAAGCAATATTGCTTTCTATTAGAGGCTGCAAAAAGCCTTCTTCACTTTAAAGCTTTTCTAGCACAAGGGTAATGAGAACGGTTGCATTCTCATCGAACTCTCCAGATAAAAAGTGCAAAACACTCTGAAATGAAAATATTACAGGAGAAAACTCCACTTCATTGGATCACTGCATATGAAGACAGATGTTTCATTGAGTCATCTTTCAGAAGACTTATTTAACTCCCTCTTTGTTTGCAGTAACTAGTGTCAAGCACTTCCGTGAACAGTAATAATAATAATAATAAAAAATCATCAGTCAACATGTATGGTAACTAAACAGAACAATCTGTAAAGATTTATCTTCTTGAGATGTTGGTATGTCAAAACAAGAAGACTGTAGGAAATGTCTTACGAAGAAATCATGATATTGAGGATAAATGAAATTAAAATGACAAATTTAAAAGAATGAAGGTTCAACCAATACGGTTAGGATTTTTAAAGAGATATATCTATACTGCCTGTAAAGAAAATTCACAGGAAAACTAGCATCTAGGAGTAAGATTTTCCAAAAGCAAGTAAAGGTTTCAAAAGAAAACTGAAATAGAGTGCCAGAATCTGGTTTTTAAAAAAAGAAGAGAGAAATTCAACATCAGTAAGTGATCTAATACTGAAAAACAGATCAGAAATGTTAGCATTAAATGAGAAGCGTGGCCTAACCAGTAGAGCATCACACAGCTAGCATTGGGATCAGCTTTGCAGGCAGTAGCTCAGATAGGAAGCTGAATTCCTAAATCTCCCACATCCTTCCTTTATGGGTGAGAGAATCCATCACTGGCTATAGGGTCAGTTGACCGAAAACCACTCTTGTGTTCACTAGATACAGACCTGACAGAACTGCACCTCACTGTATCAAAGTGGTAAATAGAGTAGGACTCCCTACCATTAAGCTAAAGAGTCATCCTGATACTAGTCCTGAGGCAACACAGCAGACTATCCCTACGCTTGACTTCAAATCTGAGTCCTTGTCCCAAACTAATAAAGACCAAAATCAAACTATGTCAAAGTAATTTTAGTGCAACTGTGCTAATAGTTATTTAGAGGGGGATGAACAGCTAAAACCTCAGAATTGAGCCCAACAAGAGAATGAAAATAAATAAACCTCAAATAATATTAAGAGGGTTTACTATAATTAGCTACCTGAAAATTCAGTTTTCTATTGTAATTAACATCAGAAATAAGAGGCAATTCAATTTGATTAGTACAGCTCTATAACTACACAAGAATGATAGCATGTAAAAAGTAAATTGAAGAAAAAGAAACAAAAAGTCAATTTATCCTTCAAATACCCAACAGCTCCTGTCAGTGTAATTATTGCTAAACTCGTCGTATTCATTGCAAACTCAAGTTATCATCTGACATCCGAGCACCATTTTACGTAATTTCTTTAACCATTGCGACTATCAGCACATGACAATGACCCTTTCACATTCCCAGACTGATGTAGTCTTCAAATTGCTATTCACTCCCAAGATGTGTATCAAAAATAACTTTAATAAAAACCCACAAAACCAAAACAACATAAAAAAAAAAACCCAAACCCAAAAATCTTTCCATCTTTCCATGTTCATATACCTTTGATTTCTCTGTAGCTACCGTTTGCAGAGCAAAATAGTCAGATAAAATGAAATCTTGCTTATGGCAGTGACCGGACGAGCTAATGATGACTTAAAAGCCAGCCATAAAAATGTCATAGCTGGTAGCAGAGTATACAGTGGTTATCTGGAAATGATGTCTACTAGTGAACAGTTCTTGTTGTGAGGGATAAAAACTCTTGCCATATTCTCTCAGGCATGAAGACAGCCTGGTATTCAGACCCAGCCTACATTGGTCCTTAATCACACAGGAGTCTTTTCACCATTCTGAGCTTCAGTTTCTGGTATTTATAACGTCGTTTAATCCCCGTGCAGCACAGAATTTGAGTTGTTAAAATAAGTAACTAAATGTAAAACCTCTAGAAATTGTTTAATGTAAGTAGACATACCACAGTATTGCAGTGAGCAGTAGTTATAAAAGATACTAGTAGAAATCCAACAAGTTAGTCATGTTCCAGAACCAAGTACTCAGAACCTACATTATTAATCCCAGTCCCCGATATTTCACTAATGAAAATCTTGTACTTATACGATTAAGCATTTCAAACTACAGCAAACAAGCTAGAAAACTAGGAGGAACGAGGGCTGATACAGTGAGAACGGACAGTAACACAAACAGAAAAATGAATGGTCTCAGACCCTGGTCACTGTCACTGCTGTAACCCTGAGGCTATGTGTGAGCACTCATTCCCCGCTGCTAACTGGCTGTGCATTACAAACATTAATTACTTTCAGAAATCACCTCATAGAAGAAAGAGGTCTTAACACTGAGACCACTTTTTGCCACTTAAAACCAGGATTTTTTGTCAAATCTCTCATAACAGAAATTCAAGTTGCATGCTGGTAAGGATTTTTTTAAAAGATAGTTCTAGTAGTGCCTACAAAAAGAGCCAACTTCTTAAATAGTATTTACAAAAAAGCCTGAATAATCTATATCAGAGAAAGAGCAAAGGGGTGTTAGGTTTACACCTTAGGTTCACAGTCTAATAATTTTCCTGGTATCTTGGCTTGATCTGATTATATTTTATTTTATTTTTTTTGCACAATAAGAAAAAGCTTTTCAAAGTGTTACACATGACAATAAAAATATGCAACTATTCAGCCATTCCCAAGGAGACTTTCTAACTACAGGTTTTAGGTGAGCACAACGATCAAGCTACTATTTGGTGCATCATATTAAAGGAACTTCCATTCACCTCCTGCATATCTTCCCCCCTCCTCTGCATCCACCGAGATGCCAATTAAATCAGAAAGGGTGACTTCTTGGCCTGTGGCAGCCTATCCACAACACCTAACGTTGAATGCATGAAGGAACGTCAGAAAGCTGATGCATTGTCTTTATGACAACTACAATGCTGTATGACTTTTGAACACCACAGATCCTTCTGCAGATTACACTCATGAGAAGCTATTTTCAGATCTTTAAAGGTGAAAATACATGCTCTAAAACACACATTCAGAACTCAACTTGAAAGTCTGTCTACGAAAATGAGTAATCGCTAGATACATCACACCAACACAGGAGTACTAAGTGCATAAACAAGGACCCTAACAAACATAATGTGTGAATACTCAACTTCAAAACTGCTGAAGCAGCTACTGCACAAAGTATGGAATAAAAGTACCATCTATCAGTATAACTTTACTGCAGTAATGTCCTGATGCTAATGTGTTTTCACATTAATCAGGAGCCCACTAAAGACACATTTGTTGCAGTAGAAGTATTACATTGAAGGGTATTCTTTTCAATCTCATCTAATTTGGAAGCGTAAGTATATGGAATGTAGAGGAATCATATGTTCAAAAGAGAAACAAATGAATCTGAGCACCTCATTGCTGTTTTTTTATTTGACATATGCCTTTTCACACAAGGTTTTTCCTAGTTGTAGCTTTCTCTATCTCCATATCCTAATGACACAACTAAAATCAATCATAAGGCTCTCTGCTGCCATAAACAGAGACATGAATATGCCACAGCTTGAATTGCTGTTATAATACGCTTAGAGTAAATTATCTACTCAGGGATGACAGAAATCCTGCCAATTATACAAAATGATTTTGACCTCTTAGTTGTCATCAGACTATTATTAGAATCATTGACACCCTGGATTTCAGTATCTGAGATTCAGGAAGTTTAAGCATGCCTTCTGCACCTAGAATAGCTTGGTATACAAGTCTTCATAAATCCAAGTTGGTTCAAAAAATAAAGACCATACTGCAAACTGTGTGAACTTGGTAAAGGATACTTAACTTCCAACCATTAGCATTTTTATCATCTATAGTGTACCACTAAACTGTTAGCACTGTCAGGATCGGCTGTGCTTCTAGGTAGCATTTCCCTCTCAAAATACAACTTTTTCAATTTCTGAACATCCTCTTTGTGTTACTATTAAACCATTTTGCAATAGCAATATTTCTGAACAAAGCACTCTTATCACAGTGTAACCGACATTGGTGAGGGTTAGATGACCTTGGTGGTGCTGCAACATTTGTAATTCTCCAGCACAATCAATTCTCTCATGATAATGTCTTTTGTCAGAGAATATTGTAATGCAATGAGGACTTGGTTTTTTTCCTGTGAAAGAAAAGATCTGCTTTGACTGGTATACAGAAACATTCATACATGGGTCACTGACTGACAAGGGAATTGCAAATTAGTCAGAAATAAAAAATAATAGTAGACATTTATATAACACTACCTCAAACGTAATGACCTCCAGCCTCATTATAATAAGTATTATTTGTCAGAAAGATATTCCAGTGACCGTATCCTCCAACAGTTTTTATTTTTAAATGGTTCATGAAGACAATAGTAAATTTCAAATGTATGTATAAGCTAAGAGGTAGCCTAGCATATTACAGCAACTATACTAACCACTATCTGTAAATAAAAGTAAAGATAATGAGGGGAAAAAAAAGACATAAATTAACAGCATAAAATAAATTGAAAGTTTTGACCAGAAAACTCTTTTTTTTCCAAGTTTCACACATCATTAGGAAGAAGTGCTCCATGCACAAAATATGTATTACCTCATGTTTTCAAGCTTATCCTCAGTCACACACAGTCACAGCAATGGAACAACAAGCAAGCAGGGAATCAAAAACCACAGCGATGAAAAAAACACCAACACCACACACCCCCCACCCCAAACTTGGGATGTCTTGACAAATACATCTAGAGAACAGATGTCAAAATACTATACATTCAAAGAAGGCTGCAGCTACTGGTGTGCAAACATTTTATGCATTAAACTGTTATTCCATAGAATTTGGAAAAAATCCAGAAGTTAAAGTAATCAAGCTCTTACAAGGACCAGGTGAAGCACTCCTGCAAGTGTAAGCTATTTGCTTTGCTTTTACTGACAGGAGTGCCTACAAGCTTAAACTCCTCAAGACTTTTGGCAACCATGGAGAAGTTTAGAATCGTGGACTATGTTGGAAGCGACCTTCATAAGTCACCTGGTCCAAACCTGTGCTCATGGCAGGGGTGACTGTGTCATATTGGGAAGTTAGAGGGCTGCATTTTGAAATACACCGAACTGCAGTGTTCATCCCTACAAATGGCCATTTCAGCCACCAGAGTAGCAAGCAATGACATTAACAATGGAAATTCAAAGAAGAAATATTTCAACATAACCTAACATTTGACAAAGTTTAATCTAAAAATCTTCAAAGCAATAACATCTCTCACAAGGAGGGCATGAAACCTATCAACACTTAAGACATCCACATAGACACATCATAATAAACTTCACTGAAAAACGGTGATAAAAATGACTGATGACTCTACTGTGTAAACTAGAATTTGAGGAAAAAACAGCTTCATTTATTTATACAACTTCAGATTTAATGGTGCACTTTTTTTAAAAAAGCTATTTAAAATTTGTATTTATTTTCACAGAAATTATATTAACCCACTACTTATCTGAACAATAATCAATACACCTATTAAGTACATGGGTTCAAATTTTGTCTGCATCAAAACACAATAAAGTTAGCCATAAAAATTCATCAATATCAGGATGAAGACTTAAGATATTTTACCATCTTATTTCTGATCCTATTTCAAGGAGTAAATGCTAGATTTCTTTAAGAATAAGGTGATCCCAGGTAAAGTCAATCACCCTATTTTATGTGTGAAAGCTTTAAATCACAGATATTCAGACAGACAATTTGAAGTTTAGTATCTTGCTAATACTAACATCTGAAATAGAAGATTTTGTTTTCCAAAAACAAAAGCAAAATAAAAACAAAACAGATAAGTACAACTCCAATATTTGCTCTGAAATCTGATCGTCCAGAAAACACTATGTGACTAATAATTAAATATTGATTTGACTAATATGAATTAACTTCAATTTAACAAGAAAGACAAAACATTTTTAAGACTGTTGAGTGTTGCTATAGTTAGAAGACTAACATTTGACAATAATGACTAATGAGCAATGTATTTGCAGGATATTTTATATTTAACTGGCACTGCTTTTGGACAGTTAGTTCCTAAACCTTTAACATATATCACTGAAAATGATCTAGGGCCTTACACATAACGTGCTACAGTCAACAGCATAAATGCACAAATTATATAAGGAATAGTTCTAGGGTCATCTTCTATTTTCTGAAGACATATTTTAGTTGAGGTTAAAAAAAAATACTCTCTTCTATAACCTGTCAGCTATTTAGGCACTAGAAAACAAAAAGTGTATGCATGTATATATACTCAGACACATGTCTATGCACATGCAGAAAATAACTTTGTAAACAGTGCAAAGAGCAAATGACTCAAAATAATTTTGAAGTTGCTTTATTCTTTCCTTCTTTCTTCAAACACTGTATGAATAAACCTAATAAAGCCCTGTAGCTTAGATTTATTGGCTTGCTGTAAATAAATTTGAAATCTTTCACACTGTAATAAAAAAAGATGAGGGATTGTCATAAAGTCCTCATGTGAGATTTCATTCTAAGTAAAAGTCAAACACATGGGTTTATCAAATTAAATGGAAAACCTTGGAGAAGGCGGCAATGCATTCCAGAAGTCCGGCTTTTCTCCTAAGGATGCTGCCGAATGGTACAGACATACTACGTCTCCTGAAGCCCTGTATAACAGCATAAACTCAGATGAGAAAAGACAGGTATTGCCTGTCATCTCTCCAACCCTATACTATTGAGATCTTTGTAACCAAACTATCTGTGTAAAAGAAAAAATAGGTAGCAGCCAATTCCTAAAGCATAGCACGGGTAAAATAGCTAGCAACTAAACCTCAAATAGACTTCAAAATACTGCTGGGCTGTTCTAGATCTGTTCTTTCACCCCAACAGAAAGGGAACAACGGATACTTCCCTCCGGACTCCCTCCAGAGACCATGAAACAAGGGTGACTGGAACTGGAGGCTACATTACTTCAATCAACCCAGCAGAATGTGTTTATTTACAACTATAACTTTGAATGCTTAATTTCTACCATAATATGAGAGACAGATTTAACAAGTAATGCTTCTAGTTCCTTGATTGTATGTTATGTTTGGAACTAAAATCATACAATTTAAACTTGTTAGTCTTAATCTTAGATCCTACTTATTCCACAAAAAAATCTTCCCCCCCCCCCCCCCCATATAAATAAAGGGGGGGGGGGGGGGGGAGAACATCCTGCTATTGTCACAGTGGAGACAGAGACCTGATGACATTCAAGATTTACTTGACTAAGTCAATAAGACTAAATCAATTTTCCCTCATTATAATATGAAAATCAAGAAGAATTTAACTCAGTGATTGACTTTGTCATACATTTAGAGAAGCTGGAATCCACTCTGTTTGAAGACTTGTAACTCAGAGAAGTAACAACTTTTATCTTGAACTCTCAAAATATACCAAATTTCAGTATTTTCTAAAGTTAGTTTCTTGACTAAGTATTGCAAAAGCCTCTTCCTTGTTCTGCCACAAGCATTTACTTGTGTAGTGTCACAAACGTGTGTTGTGTAGTTAACAGGCTCCTGCTCCTCTTTCGTCCCCACTCTCTGCTCTGATCAAGGTCTAGATTCTTATTTTTTGTTCCTTGGTTTCTTGACATTTCTTTTAAAGCACCTGATTGCCAGGCTCCCAAACCTGACAAAACACTTATTTCTGTACAATTTATAACAAAATAACGCTCTTAAGTAGGAAGGATGCCACTCATATCTTCTTAAATACAGAGTTCAGTACACCACCAAAAACTTGCACTAGACATTATCAGAGTATTCTGCATCCATGTCAGGAGTTTTCACACGTATGCAAGTACCCTATTGCTAGAGCAACTCACTCACCCCTGTGTTTACATTTTGGATTATTTTACTCTCCTAGCACAAGGACAAAACACACAAAAATTAAGTTACTTTTAAAAATAAAAACCGATATGGTTTGATGCTTTTATAACAAATTACTGGCCCTCCGTCATTTACCCTAAGACCACAAACTAGCTGTGTCAGGAGAAATATTTCACCCTATTTCTTCTGAATTCTCTAACACCACATTCATAACTGAACAGTTATTCCAGTTTCTGAAACTTGTATTTTCCATGCATACTTTTAGATTCATCATATACTATCATCTTAGAGAAGATGAACATCTGTAATATCTTGTATTCCTGGCACCTTTTACTCAAAAAGCACTACCAAGAGTAAGACTCACCCACCATCTCATCCCAAACCAGTGGTATAGTGAACACTGCAAATATAAATACAACATGTAGTACCTAAACTATGCAGTTTTAAATCACCACGTAGGATTTTACCTGTATGACTTAGTGGCAGTCACATACTTAAAAACACAGTACGGTCTGACAAAAAATGGTAAGCAAGTTTATATAACAGATCAATAAACAACAAGCGTACATTTAAATACTATGGACTCTCCAGCTCAGTCAGCAAGGGAGCAAAAGTGACACTGATCGAAGAATTCTCAAGTGACCCATTAATGATATAATAAAAAGCAGCATCAAATTCAAATAGAGAAAAACCATACAATTCATTCAAGGAATGTAAAAATAAAAATGCCTTTGTTGTGCAAGTAGCAAAATGGGTTTCACTTGGGTGTCCTCCAACCCATGCAAAAAAAAAAAAAACCCAAAACCAAAAAACCCCAAAAAAACCCAAACTGCATCAAAATCAGCTGGTCAGACATATGAAAAAGATTAAGAAAATCTGGTAAAGACTTAAAAATGAACACCTAATACAGAAATACTCACAATTAAAAAATAACAAAACCCCCACCTTAAGTATCAGAGTAAAGAGCTTACACCACAGTAAAACAAACAAACAAACAAAAAGACAGCAAACATCTAGGCAAAGACAGATGCCCTCTTTTAATACACAAAGGTAATGATTAATGCAGCACACATTTAGACAAATTATATTGAATATTACTTTTATTGATGCATAATTTGTTTATAATATGCCACTTCATAATCAGAAGAGTGCTGCTGCTTTAGTGACTGAAATTTCTACAAATACAATTCTACTAGAAATGGGCTGCAAAAAATTTGGTTTACCTTTAAACTTACTTTTTATATCATTAATATACAGTTAATGCACCTCACCACTATGTCAGTCATGCATCAGCCTTGCTGTGAACCTATGCAAAAACCTGTTTTATTTTAATCCAGATATGAATGAGCTTGGTCATTTGCACTGTAGAAATCAAAAGACGATCCCACTTTCTTCTTTAACAGCCCCTATAGAGGAATAACATGCCTTAAGCTCCTGTGTTGGGTGAGCTATTCAGGCTTAGAAAAAACTTCTGAATATATTTATAGTAAAACAATTTAACCCAATTCTAATTATTACCTTCTCAAAAAGCTAATATTGAATGAATCTTGTATTCCACCATCCAAATCAGGCAATCCACTTTTGAGTCTCTCCCTAGCTTCCCAAACTTCATCGTTATCCTTGAAATGGAGTTTTTCATTGTCACATATGTTCTGCACATGGACTGTACTAGACTTGCTACTTGATCAACTTTCTTTCCATGCTTACGAATTTCTAAGATGTTTCATTTTCTTTCCCTATTTTGCCTTAAAAGAACTGCTCTATGTTTCTAGAAATATCTCTGCCCCCCTTCATCAATTAATTTCTCCTTTCGCACTCGCCCCCTCGGGTCAATCTCAGATCTCTTAGAAAAGTATTTCCTCTTGCCATTAGTACCTCTATCATGCACCTCTTATTTTGCCTATAAGCTGTTTGTGATGGGATGAAACAAATTCTGCCATCGCTTCAGTATCTTTCAAAACCACAGCATTAATACACTTATAAAAGAAATTTAATGGTTCTGTGTAAATGTGCTTTAATTAAATTGTCACTCTGCACTGAAGTGCAGGATGAAATATAACATTTACATGAATCACTTAGGTTAGAAGCATCAATAATTTAACAACATTGATAAACTGTAACTATATATACTTTTTCAGTGAATACTATAATGCAGAAAAGTATCTGAACGCATTATGGTTTTATCCTAAATAGTACAAAGAATCAACAAATACCTTCCTTGACCTAGCATGAATTTTAAGTAAACATGCAAACTGTGCTGAAATTGCTTTATTGGTTCAATTGCGGTATAGCACAAAAATATCAGGTTCCTACCCCATGGGATTATAAATGACTAAGTCTCATATTATGGGAGTATTTCATGACAAATGCACACTAATAAGAAATCCTGTTTCTGTGTACCAGTAAAAAGAAAAAAGGGGGGGGGGGGGGGGGGGGGGAAGGACAAAGAAGGAACATACAGAAGGGAAAGGTCTGGGAAAAGGAAGAAACAGGATTAAAAAAATGTTACTGGTTCCAAAAAAATACAAGGTTACACTAAGATTTAACTTCTCCAGGTCCCTTGGATAAATACCAAACTCTGTTCAGAGTTAAATGTTTGTTTCAAAAAACTTAATTTTTAGCACTACGTATTGATCCTTTTATTACACATACATAACTATGTTGCTAAACATCAACGTTAAATACTTTAAACTTTTGTAATGAGAAAAATACACCAAATATATCTAATGATAGCAGAAAGACATTAATCCATTTCTTAAACATGGAATGGTTAAAGACATTTGCTGAGTTCGCAGTAACTTCGGAGAATGAAAATTGTGGAAAAAACATACAAAGATAGCCATTGTGATAGCTATAACTCATATTTACAGTGGTGGGGTTTGGGTTTTTTTCTTTTCTAGAAGTATGCTCTGATTTCTAAGAGCTGGCACAAGTTTGGATTTTGAGTACTTACAGCTAGGTAATTTAACATTTGCGGTCCTCAGAGTACTCTAAAGCAAAATACAAGTGCATTATGAATTAATATATCTATTTTGTTGATGCTATTAAAATATTTACATTAATTTTGTTAGGCAAAATTATGGAAGCAAGGAACAGGCACACAATTGCATGGTTAGAATGTCACCGTCTTGTATGAACAGGGAGGGATATCACCATTAAGATCAAACCTAATCCAAAAGTGTCGAAAAAGAGGACTCTTCTCAGCTGAAATTATCCCAGCCTTTATTTCCCAAGAAGCTAGAGAGTATAGACCGCCCAGCGTACACCCCCATAGAGTCATTCACTCGTACTCTTTGGTTTACACTGGAAGAGAGAAAATTCCTTACTCCTCTTTCCACTGTCTTTCTCTCCAAAGAAGGACAGAAGGATTTGATAGCTGAACACTACATCGGACACCTGATGAGTCTCTTCCAGCTGTCCTTGCCAGAACTCCAAGATAGCTATATTTAAATACCAGTTCGAAGCTGGCAGACTTCTGCTATTACTTCTTTAACTATCACTGAGCAAGATAACAGAGATTAGGGGGAAAAAACCAATAAACTATTCTTTAATTGAAGTAGAACAAATAAATCTTCTTTCACAAGTAAAACTCAAAGCGAGAACCCCTCTACACAAAAAATAAACAAAACCCCCAAAATCATTTTATACCCACAAAATAAAGAGATTCATGGTGGATCCTAGAAATTGTTTTGATAGTTGACTCCTAGGTAAACAAAAAAGGAAACGACCGCACCACTACATACAGCATAAGGCGCAATTAAGGATTTATTGGCTTTTAATTGTTATTAATCATGCCACTTTCTTGGTCATAAATCACCAGCTACACACAATATGCTGTGCTTAATAGGTTTACACAAAACCATGTGAATTTACACATATATGCATGTATCTGTACACGCTTATTCATGAAAATAACTATTTTTCCCCTTACTATTCTTAATTAAAACTGAAAGAAAAACCACTATTAAAAGGTAATTTCCAATTTTATTTTAAAAATGTGGAAGCTATTCTTATAATTGCATAATTAGATGAAGAAATTAATATTTTCAGAACTAGATGGTTATTTTACCCCCACCCCTTCACTGTTTGTTTGCTGGGTTTTTTTAATGGAAAGACAGTCCTGATAATTATGAAACTGAGATTCATGGAATCACAGAATAGTCAGGGTGGGAAAGGACCTCTGGAGATCACCTAGTCCAACCCCTGCCAAAGCAGGGGCACCTAGAGCAGGTTGCACAGGATCGCATCCTGATGAGTTTTGAATGTCTCCAGAGAAGGAGACCCCACAGCCTCTCTGCGCAGCCTGTGCCAGGATTTGCCACCCTCAGGGTAAAAAAGTTTTTCCTCATGTTCAGATGGAGATCCAAGTGTTGCACTTTGTGCCCATTGCCCCTTGCCCTGTTCCTGGGCACCATTGAAAAGAGCCTGGCCCATCCTCTTTACACCCAGAAACACTCGCTTGACATTCCTGGACCAAAACCCTAACTTGATCCTCAGGGCAGCTACAGCTTGGGAAACTGCTGAAGTTTCCTCAGACAACTCCAAAATGCCTCGGCAGTGTCCCGGAATGCTGCATTCTCCTTGACCTCTTGCACAGACTGCTGAAACCAGTGCCAATTACTGACAGTTTTGTTGGTTTATTCTGCAGCGTAGACACCTGTAGACCATGAAATGGAGCAAGATTGCAATTGCCTTCACACAGGTCATCATGTAGCCATCAGCTGGTAACAACTGTCACTCATTACCCACTGAAAATTTTACCAGAATGACAGCACAGACATGAAAGTCACTGTTTTCCCTCCTTGTGAATCTCAAGTATCTATTCCTTCTTCAGAAGGCTGTTACCCAAACCCATTTTAAAAGACCATAAAATACACGCCTATACCATATTAAACAAATAAAAACACAAAGCAATTTCTCTATGACAATGAATGTTCACAACCCATTCGTTCCACTATAGCAAATGAAAAGATTATGTACATGTGCTGGGCAGGAAAAAATGGGTGGGAAGAGAAGGGAGAGTGTGATTTTTGTAGTGTTCTGGCAGCTTCATCAGTTTGGATGCAGGTGGAGGAATGACAGGCAAAAGCTCTAAGCCAGATGTCCCTCACAACTACATCCTGCTATCAGAATGTTTCTAGTTATTTTTAAAGGGCTGTATCTCAGCTATCTCTGCTGATACAAGGTCCAGAAAGGCCTAAGTAGAGCAGATTTTTAAGGTGATCAGTCTTTACGCAAACAGATACAAAAAGAACAGTTAAAGTCCTATGAAGAAAGTATTCTGCTAGTCTAATGTCCAAATAACAAGTATATGAACGATGCTGACAAGACATTCCCCCAAAAAGAGAAGTTCAACGCACACCAAGACATGGTGGCAAGAAGCACTTGTGATCTCCAAGTCACAAGTAGCACAACACTTGGCAGCACAATCCACAGAACAGAGCTGAACTTCAGTAATTTCCTCTTAACATCTCATCATTTATCAGGAAATTATCATCCCTGTTGTTTCCTACTAGCTAACTGGCAGCTGTCTGCAAACACTGAACTCACACAATCAGGGTTTGTTTTTTTTTTGATCTAGTGCCCCAGGAAAATCTGACAGGTAAGGACAGAGTCAGAGCAATTCAGCCTGCTGAAAGCGTTGTTTCCCATGCCGTGTCCCTGGCTTCCTCGGCAAGAGTGAAACATCAGGGCCAAGGATCAGATGTTCCAATAAAGGTAACAGTAGTCTAATAAAACTCTAATATATATAATAAAAAAATCTAATGAATTAAGATAGTCTAGTAGAAGAAGATAGTCTAATAATAATTAAAAAAAAAGATCTCGTACTTAAAAAAAATCATAATAAGCCAAGCAATCACAAAATAAAAAACAGATGAGATTGTTAGTGGAATTCACCTGCTAAGACAACAAATGTATTTTTCACCCAATCCCAGCTTTACAAACATATAAAAATTCAAAAATCGCAAAGAATGAAACAATTGTCAGAGAGATCTTCCCTCAAACCAAGGAAGACATGTTTTCACAGCGAGGAGCAGTGTTGGTATCAAGTATTAACCCCCTTTACAATAAATTTTAACAATAAATTCTGTAATTTCTAATAGCCCTTTGCTGACCTCTAAAAAACCCCTGACCACCACCTCAGCCAAAAATGAACTAGTACTCCCCTCCTCTGGGCAAAACCAAGCCAACTGGGCAATTTGTTAAGCCTGTCTTCCCCTTTCTGTAAGTTGTTTTGTTTTTTAATTCTTACCTATGCAAAGGATATTTCATGTAGTTTCCCAGTTCAGGTTTACTTTAAGACTGTGATACTTGTCCTGCTCACTACAAGTAACAGATACGTTGTATTCAGAGTCTACCACAACACATTAGAGCCGCTAACAAGACTTATTAAAATGATGAAAAAGCTATTACTACTACAAGAACAAGGTTAGTCTTACTTCTCCCCACTCTCCACCCTGTCCGGTAATTAGGTAATTTACAAGGAATCAAGGGAAAACTCTTTTGGAAAGGAGGTTCAATATTTGTTATGAATAGCTGCTCACATTTAAATACTTGAAAGTCACGATTTTTTATGGATTTTGCATAACCTTTGTCATTTTACTTCTTCACAATATGAAATCATTTCTTTATGCGGATGCCTTATCTGAACAATGTTACAGGGCTGCAAATTTGTGATTGCTCTTGAAAATAAGACAAACTTGTTATTTAACAAATCTAACCATTTAACAATACCACAAAAATGGATTAATGTACTGTTTTCATTTCACTTGTGTTCATTTATTTAATAAGAGCTTTTAATTTTAATATTCTCCAGGTTAATCTAGTGTTTAAAATTAACAAAATAAAATAGGGAGTAAGAATAAAGAATAAAAAGCTCTTTCTCCTAATGTTAGCAACTAAAGTAATTCTTGAATGGCTATTTAAAATGATGAGTTACCTCAGCTGTTGTTTGCACACTGAGAAATTCCAGTAAGTAGATTCTTTTATTTCAAGTTAATCGGAATCTGGCCTAATATATGAGCTACCATTACTATATTGCCACTTGTTTAACATTCATATCACATCTTCAATAAGTATTTTGTCTCATAGCCATAATTCATTACAATGCTAAAAAGGCTTCTGCTTCTCAGGGCTTGTTTTACACTTTCAGTAATTTCTTCTGAAGTAGATGTTAGATATGGTAAATAATTAGATTTAAACCTACTAATTTCTTTAATTCCACACACATTCATAAACATATACATAGATATGCTGGCATACAACAAAATGCTAATTAATTGAACTATGTATTATTTTTTTATATATAGATACACACACATAATGGTTATATCTATGCAATGATTTTAGAGATTGAAAAATTTAAACAAGCATGTAAGGATATACATAAATGCTATTCAAACAAATGAAACGTAATAGTAAGTTTGTACTTGGTGTGAATTGCAACCAGTCAGGTTAGGCACTGTGGTACAAAGCACTGTATTACCTTGCACTAAATTCCAGTATAGCTCCTGAGAACATACCAGTTGTGCATTCAGTATCTTTTTAACTATCATTCTAATAACTCTATTTCTTTGAAACCCTAAAGATACAGAAAGAAACAACTTTAAAAGAAAAAAAAAAAAATCTGGCTCTATTTAGATATAAATAACAAACTTCAATTGTTGTCTCCAGTTCTGAGCCAATGAAAAGAACATTGGGAAACAGTTTTTTACCATAATAAAGTACAACTCGCTTAGTAAAAATGACAGATTTAAATAGAAATTTTCTTCCTTCTTCCATTTGCATTTACAGGCTATATTATAAATACTGGTTGTTTGCTTTAGCCTGAATCTTATCAGAAACACAATTTTCAATTAAAATTAAGAGAGGGGACCCTAGAAGTCAAAACATGAAAACAAATGCTGCAAAGCTGAAGAACAAATATTAACAGTTATACAGAAAAGACCAGCATACAAATGAGACAAAGAGCCCAAATCTTTCTGATTTAAAGCCAGGATTAAAACCAACTGTACCTAAAATTAGGCAAATGGATACTCACTATTTCATCTTCAGATGAGCAGCAATAGTTTGAATAATGCTGTCAAATCAGATTGACCCAAATAATGTATGTCTTTCCATTAAGTAGTTGGCTAAAGCAGAGAAGACAGTCATGAAACTTCCTCTAACCGTAAACTTCTCCAGCGTACTCCAATGTCAGACTGAATCAAACAGCATATAAGTAGATCTACCAGAGTACATACTAACAAACTGAATTATGGAAAATTTTGATATCTTCTATATATTTTTTTAAAACTTTTTGACTATAAGAACAATGAGAGAAAAGGAAAAGAAAGATATTTTTTTAAAAAAAGGCTAAAATGGTTCCACTACAAGAAACTGTCAAGAATAAATTAGGAAATGTGATTTACTTCATGCATATTTCACTCTCACAGTAATATGACAGATGAAAATTTACCACGTGTGGATTTTTTTTCTTTTATGGTTTACAACCTTCTCAGTTTAAATCCAGTTTATGGTGTAAAACTACCTGCAACCTTGTCTCCTTTCTTCTGCCCTCCCCAGAGTAAGAAAAAAATGTAAAAATAAAAAAAATTAAAAAATAAAGGAAATTAAGCAGAGTTTTATGGGGGTTTTCTGTTGTTGCAGGTTTTGAGGTTTTGTTTTTCAGAATACTGAGATAGCTTTCTCTTTTATTTACACATCAACTCACATGTTCATTCTTCTACAGCAAAAATGTTCAAAACTGATGAATATCTGAAAACTGCAACTCAGAAATTCTAATTCTTTCTCAGCTACAGCAATCACCACTGCTTTTATTATAATGAACATTCCTGACCCCAGGCTAATAAAACCACTGTCAATTAATAGAAACTTAATATTTTGGAATTAATGGAAGCAGATGGAAAAATGCTCAACATCTGCATTATCAGTTTTACTTCAGTTTTTGGTGCAGGAACAGCAAATTCTGGTATATGTAACAGCACGAGCTCTTTCGATTGCTTTCTTAGACGTCATCTGCTTTTAATTGTTATGACAAGTGTCTGTGGTCCTACATTCTTGGACAAAGTCTTGCAAAATCCAATCTTCTGGACAGCTCTAAATTATAAATAATTAATACCACAGCATCATGAAAATTAAACATAAAATTCCCAGCAGGTAACCATAATGACACTACTTTAAAATTACAGTACGTTAAAACTTCAGAAGGTTGCATGATAAAATTCCTAAATGATTAATTTTATATACTAATCATTGCAGCGATGATTGCAGAGGCAAGGTACTAACAGGTACAGAATACGTAAATCTCTTCTGATTGATATAGCCAGGTGTGAAGAAAATTTAAGTGAATCCTGATTTATCCCAAAGAAAGAACAGTATGAACTACCACAACTGAAATGTAACCTCATTTTACTGCCTTTGTTTCCTTGCGGTAAGGTCAAACAAGAAATGTGGAGCCATATGGTTTTTTACAGGACCATTCATTCCACTGCAAAATACACATTTTACTTTTTATCAGAGCTACTGCCTGCAGTTTAGTCCTTTTTATATCACCACTGTAGTTATCAACTACAGATAATTTCCATGTTAAATATTTTTGTAATTTCTCTGCACCAAAGGATAAGCTTCATCCAACTACATTTTCCAAAGCGGATCTCCGTATCTGTTAAACTTTCTCTTTAGTATGTGTAAATTCTTATCTAACCCTAAAGCACGAAGGCAATCAATGCTGAAAAATGACTACAAATGGTTTCTTTATTCCACTCCTCACTGAATAGAAAGTTTCTATTATCTCCCTCAACATCTTCACTCTATCAATTTGACAGGGGCACGCAGTTCTACACTCCACTGCCTTCACTCTAGAACCGTATACAGCTTTTCTTTTTCTAATATAAAAGAAAAACGATAAATGATCAAGTCTAGTGAAAATGTCCTGTCTTCCTCATGTCATCTTCCTTTTCCTTTAATTGTTCTATACTTTATTAGAGTAAATATCCAGTGTCAGTCAAAACAATTATGCATAAAATACAAAAGCTTATTTAGGCAAGCAGAAAAAGAAATCATAATACCACAATAAATACTAATCTAGTTCAGTCAGTATGTACAGTACCTGTGACAAAATTTACACTACAACATCCTAGTGGTTTTTTTGACTGGATCATTGTACCTGCAAAATATTTGTCTTACAGAGAAGCATCACTTAAGATGCACTACTCAAAGGTAACTGGAACAAAATGGCAAACAAAAATGTTCATTCAACTAAATGTGATTCAATGCAGCTTCAGACAGTAAGACAACACACTGCTAATTGTAAAAGCAAAGCATACAAAACATCCAGGCCAGCACTCAATCTGACAACAGTATCAATAAAAAAAAAAAAAAAAATAAAAAAAAAAAAAAAGGTGAATTCCCTGCCTTCACCCAGGCGGTTCTGGCAGACCTGACCCTCCCCTGCAGTATGCTGTTTGGTCCTTCCTAAGACGATCTCCAATTTACCTAAAAGGGATCCTGTTTCTGCAGGGACCTGATACCACCAATGATGGTCTTTTTTCAGTCTTGTTTTCTTCTTACTGTCCCATTGCATCTCTGGCTTTCAGGCTTTAATGGAGACAAAGTTCACTGCAGAGTGATGACAAGCTGTGGTACTGTCCAGTTACATGTCCTGTCAATCTTTTTAAACCCACCACCATTTATATGTTTGCTCATTATGAGTTCCTTGAGCACTTAAGTTTCCCAAATCAAAGTTTGCACAACCTAAAAAATAATGCTTCTTTGCATTTTTTTTATTCATAATTGCTTATAAACTTGATTTGTACATCTTGATATTAAGAAATCTGGTTCTGGGGGAGCATAGGATGTGGCTCTAACCTCCCTTCAGCTCTCACTGGGCAGCAGAAAACGAAGGATGAAGCTGAGGGCTTCTCCAAACACTATGCTGACAAGTACACCTGGGAATATTTCCGACCACTCACCTCTCCACCACCACATCCCCTGCTCCTGTTCACCTCCTCTCCTTTCCCCTTTCCCACCTCAGGAGTTGCCAGTCCTATAAACACACAACAGCTTTAGTGTGACATGGCACCGTGGTAAAGACACTGCAACAACAGCCAGAGGCCAGCAGTGATGTGACACCGCGGTGTCCACCTCCAGCCTCTCGCTCCCCACCTCATTTTTGCAAATGAGAAGCTGCTGCAGTAATTTTTCCACAGTCCAACCTGGAGTAAAGGAACAAGGCCTAAGAGACTAGATGCTGCCAGACAGTAGCAATTTAGGCCCAGGATTAGCACTGCAGTTATCTCAACACTGCAATGACAATCAAAATTATTAGGTGATAATAAAACATACTTTCAGAATTACAGTACTACTGTGTTATTGCGACGTTGCCCAGAGCTTTCTTAAATGGTCAGTAAAACAGACCTCTTAGTATTAAATTATCCCACTTAAATGTGAAATAAATTTCTATCAACTTCTGCTATTTCATTATAAAAGCTAAATAAATGTAGCACAAGTCTCTTTCCCTTGCTCTGTGTTCTATCAAGCCCATTCTACAACTACTAGTTTTCAGACAGACGATACCATTTAGAAACTCAAATTTTCTACTAATCTGCAGATATTTTCTACAGAAATCGAACTGAAAGCTTGCCTGGTCATGTTGATAAACTAAGAGAACTTAGGCTTTCGGTATCATAAATCGTTTTTTTAATGAATAGAAGATTATTTTGGAACATTGATTATATAAATTTAAATAGTTAATGTGCTAATCAGCCAACAGATTCTGCAGAGCAACCACTTTCTCTTGTAGCTTCAGTTTGCCACTTTGTTTAACCCTAACTCAGCCTCCATAACGAGAAGTGAGAGCACAAAGAATCTCCAAAAATCACTATCCTGCGGCCCTATTTTATCTATGCTGCACACTCACTTTATCTACTTACTAGTACTGCCTAATACTCTAGGTATTCAACTCATATTAGTTACTTAAAGCACTCACAGAATAACTGCACTGGAAAACTCTGAAGAGATGCAAGAATAAACACAAGAAAATGAGACACATACTCAGTGTCAGGTATGTAGAATAAGGTATTTCTCATAATTTTATAAAAACCAGATGAAGTTTAAGTTCATTTTTGCTATCTTCTCAGTTTTAAATAAAAGCGTTCAGTACTTCTATGTATGTCTTATATTTGTCACATCAAACAGGACTTGCTTGGTAGAGTTACTTTATGAAAAACTAACAAGATCTAAATTTATTTTAATTAACTATATATAAACAGCTTCAAAATAAAGGTTGGACTCAAAGTAATTTTTTTTAGTAATAAAAGAGGTTTTACAATAAACATTTGTTTCTCCATTAGAATTCATTTAACAGGGACAGTACTCCTAGGGGTGGCTTTGTTTAATTATTCTGTTTTGTTTTCATCTTCGCCCTTTTTTTTGAAACACCGTCATCAAACACAGGTTATGATGAAAAGTTGTTTCAGTGCCCCAGTGTGCAGATCACATTCTCTTATTGAGCTCCCTGCCCTTTCCTACCTGTCCTTCCTCCCTCCCATCTTCAAATAAGTACAGCTTGATCTTTTCCTTGATCTTTCTGTAAAAAGCAATCTATAATATTGACCTCTAAGAAGCCGCAAGCAATTAGATTTCCCAAGGAGCTTGCAGAATGAAGCCAATATTAGATGATTCAGGAATTTCAAGTGTTCCAGGGACCATTCCACGTAAAACTTCTTCACATGGTACAGGTGCAGAAATGCATCAGCTAAGCAGGAGTCAGTCAGTGGTGCCAATCTCCGAGATACCTTCCCCTGCAACTCAGACCACTGCTCTCTGCGTTGCAACCTGTCAACCCATCCTGAAGGAACTCTTCATTCCTGCACTACCCCTCAGCCAAAATTACTACTGCTTATAAAAGCTTTGCATGTCTCTAATACCAGCCATCTCCTACAGACATACGGTGATTAAACTCTTCCATATTGATGAAAACACGGACTGCTAAAAAAGACCACCCACAGAGGTCTGAAAAGAAACAGAGAGAGCAGATAAAAAGTCCAGCATATTATCTGTGTAGAAAGATCACTTTCATTAATCAATAAAACCATTAATTATTCCTTAGAAAGAATGCTCTCAGCCACTTCATTAAGTTTACTTATACTTTTACAACCTCTTTGTTATGAAAAATTATTTACAATATAGTATGCCTTAGGAGCTTAAAACTACCATTCAGTAGCCATCAGAGATAAATACTTCTTGAAAAGTTTTTCACTAGAAAATTCATTTCCCTGCATACCCAGGTTTGCTATTCTTTAATAAATTACTCCAGAAGAATAATATTCATTTGGTTTGCTCTCCTATCTTGGGAGGGCAAAAATTAGTCTTGGGGTCTGACCGGTTTTCAGATGAATCCTTTTGTTGTGTCTCTGACATTTTATGAGGCACTTTTTCCAAATGATTTCACCTCCCAAATACTATAACAAAGCCTATTCAGGAAACAGAGTCAGCACACATAAGGCTGTCCTAATATCCCCTTTCTTTTGATAGACTGAACCATGAGCCACCGAGGTATAATGACCTTGATACTAAAGGACTCCCCAGGCATCTAGAATCTATAAATCAGAGGGATCTCCTGTCTTCGAAGTTAACTTTCTTTCAGACGATTAAGGAAAAAGTGGCAAAAAAATATTTTCAGCCATCAGCACACAAGTCCTCTTCGTGGGCACTCCAAATAATGCAACATCTTTTAGAATGTAATAGCACCGATTCATTCGCAACTAAATGTATTCTGAAGTTACCAAGAGATCTCTGTGATGTATTCCTATATAAAGTTTTAATTACAGGCGGAGTTGTCAAACTGAGTGCTTGTTTGTGTCTACATGTTGAAGGAAGAGGTCTGCAAGCAACTGCAGCAGTCACTGTTTGCTAAGCAAGCTCCCTGGGTGTAGTGCGTGGACATGATTTACAGAAGGAAGCCAGTTTGTAATTTTATTTTCAGCTTTTTAAGAAACTGAGAAGTCCATTCATGCAGTGCTCAGCAATTCTTTAATGCAATGGAGTGGAAGTACAACTGCTGAATTTTGCAATGTTTACATTACAAAAAAAAAAAATTAGATTTTTTTAATTATTTTTCAATATTTTCAATACAGCATTTGTGAAATAATCCAAGTTGCCTCTTTCTCCTTTATATATAAATAAATAAAAATACCCAACAGAACCCCAAATAAACAAACAAAAATAACCCACCCACCAAACAATAAAAGAGTTCTTTTGGTAGCTGCTAGTGTAAGTTTAGAACACCAAATTAGAAGTGAAAACGACAAGACGAAAAAAGCATTCCCCAAAAAATACGCTTAATATAAATCATTGTATGTTCCTACCATGTAGAAGTGTTCGAAAGGCATAAAACCACACCTGCAGGTCTTTCATCAGTGATGGAAAGGCTAAATTTGACAATTACATGTATTAAGAATATCAGTGTCCTTCACATTTCCAAATCTAGTGGAATTGCTAAGTAAAAAGGTACCAGAAAGTTATCTGTGATTTTCCAGTGAGAGTTGGTAGTTATTCTATTCAGAACAGAATACAGGAGCATGAAAATGTATAGGAAAAATGTATAAAAAAATTAATGATACTTGATTATACAAAGAATATTCAATGTCTTGCATCTAGTCAACTTTTATTATAAAAATATGCCAATAGAAAAATTACAAACAGCTGAAAAGTCTCTTGACACTACCAATTGGTCTATGTTGGTTTAGGGAATTTTTACTGAATGTCTAATCCAAAACAGATTACTGCAGCATAAGAGAATAACCTGCTTTAAGAGTTCACTGTGGCATGGAAAGCATCAGCCTTCTTTGATTATTTTTTTTATTATTATTATCTTAATTAAAAAAAAAAAAGTAAGGCAAGAAAAAGGTATCATTTCTCTCTGGGATGTCACATGAAATGAATGCATAGCAAGATCTTGTCTCGTCAAAGCTGGTAGAGAACATCACTTAAAGCCAGATATTTAGCACAGCTACTGTTAGCCTGCCCGCACTATTCAGTTTGGTATTACACAACATTCCCAACAATAATCAGAAACAGTAATGACAGACTGAATTATTCTATAGAAATAATTGAGTTTAAGAAGATAAAATAGTGATGGTACCTAAAACCAGCATACCAGCAGAAATTTGTGATCCAGGTGGGCAAAAAGTGTGCCCTAAATAGTGAATCAAGGGATGAAACAGTAGGCTGTTTTGCACACTGAATTTGGAATTTTATACTGGATGTAAACACAACAAAACTACTCAACACTGGCAAAGATAAAAAAAAGAACTAAAATTAGGAAGAAATACAACCCTTCTTGCCAATTAGGCCACCTTCTGGGATTTGAAGAACAATTGTTTTTTCTTTGGAACTTCTGTCCTAGTCCAGATCAAAGAAACCACAGAGAGGGATGCAGAGGTTTTCAAAGCAGTTGAAGCTTCTATCAATTTCTGCTGCTTTCTGAAAATGATCCGAGTTTGACACCAGCATTTTTGCTTTCTCTTGTATTATTATCCTTGATTTATCTCTTTTCTTCTAACACCCCCCCCCCATCTTTTCATTCCTTGACTACCTTGCTGAACAAGATTCTGATTTAGCTCGTCAAGACTTTCTGTTGCAACACTGTCGTGAGTCAATGAGCAAAAAAGCCTGGTAAAATCAACGACTACAGGCAGAGAGATGAATTCTGGCACAGCTAGCTGGAATGATTGAAAACTTATGGTACCAGATGCTCATTACTGACTCCGGTCATTTCAGCACAAAGTTATTTGGATTTGCTAGGAGCCATACTGTGATTTGAAGAACAACATTCAGACAACCTATTAATTCAGCTGCAAAGGTGGTAATCACTAGTAAGGTAGCAACTATTTTAAACAAACATTTACTGCTAGAGAAATAATTACTTTGTACCTTAAAACGGTTTGATCTTGGCAAGTGTATGCCTTGGCTTTTAGTGTGTAGGAAAATCCATGTGCTAAACTTTTGCTACTCTAGAACATCACCTGCAAACAGGTCAATGCATAAGTAACAGGTATATCTAAATTTATTTTTCTACTTCTCATGAATTTGCCTTATAGAAACAAAATTATTCCTCAGGAGCAGTAGTAATAAGAGGGTTTAAGTTACTTCGTCTAGGGGTTTTTTTCCACACAAAACACCTTCAAGCAAGACTTTTCTTGTAATTTAGAACAATCATAACCAGAAAATTATCACCTCTACATCTAAAAGTAAAGGAGAAACTTTTCAAATTACATTGTACTTGACTTGTCGAGTGTCCTAATATTGTTGTTGCATCTTAATTTTTAAATTAAAAAGAGTATAGTGACTGTTGCCATTGGACCAAGAGAGTTAAGATCACTTTTAACGTGATTATTTAGCATTAATATGGTTAGTACTGTAGCACTACTTAATCCATTAAATAAGTGCAATATTATACAGCTTTATTCTGTACTGTGAATTACTTCTGCCCTCAAAGACTGAGAGAATAGCTTACTATAGGATCAAAGTGTCAATTACTTTTTCCTACTGTCCAGTGAAGCTACAAAGCAGTCAAGAAAATAAATCTAACATGTATAGAAAGGGAGAAAGGAAAATTAAGATTTGAAGTGAGAACAATGAGGAATGAGTTGTAGAAAAAGAGTTGTTACAAAGCCTACAAGATGATGAAGTGGAAAGAAGCAAACCAGAAAGCTAGAAAAGAACATGTCAGAATTTGTAGACAGAAAAGACAGCAAAAGCAGAAAATATGTTCAGTCAAATATAATTATCTCATTACAGGTTCCTATTGATAGATTATGCGTCCTGGGTTAAGAAACTACAGCATGTGATAAGAAAGTATAATTGCATTATATAAATTTATAATACTGCATCAAGTGCAATCATATCCTTTTAAGGACAAAAAAAACCCAACACGCCTAACAAAGAGCAGTGAGATAGTCTATAACTAGCATAATTTATCTTACAAGGAAGGGTAACACTAATTCACTTTGAAATGTACCCCCTCCAATCAAGCAGAGTTGTAAGTACACAAAGTATAATCATACAAAGCGAACTAGATCTAGAGCCACTCACTTTGCTTTTTGCACCTGTCTTCCATAAAAACCTCAGAAGTTCCTGATGCTGGATCCAGTTCAGTAAATACACCTGACTGTATGTCAGAGCTTTTATTCAGCCAGACTGAGTTCAAAACAATTTGCCTGGATATATTCATAATCAGAGGGCAAAGTTTTTATTAATAAACCATACACAATATTATCAAAAATGGCACTGGTTTTCATTCTGTTTAACAGATCATACTACAGAGACCACACTCATGTCTAAAACCTGTTATTACTCCCCTGAAATAGCAGTAAGTGAAACTATCCCACTCACCCAGTTTGTTTAGTAGGGGAAAAAACCCACACACACAACAGTCAGTGAAACCACCTGACAAAAAAAAAAAAAACCAAACTAAAATCCAAACTAAAAACCCACCACACAACAACACAAAACCATAGCAAACCTGTATCAGAGAAAAACTCTGAACCTTAATCAGGTTTCTTACACATAAATAAGTGTAGGCCTCCCATTTCTTAATATGAAATAATTTCTTAATATTGGATAGTGATTTTCACTGTTTCTCCTTTCCTGGAAGCTATATAGACCTAAACAGCAACTTACATTAACACAAATATGTCATTGATTTGACAATAAATTAAAGATCATCTCATTAACTATGGTTTTACAGACATGCTCATGAGACAGACTTTAACTAGGTAATCAGGATAAAACACTAACTATCTAACTGTCTGTTAGAAGAGATGATGTAGAAGTCAGGGACTTGTATGATACTGACCCAACAAAATTAAGTTGCTTATGGTCTTTGACTCTTAGCTAAAGGCTGCAAGCCTGCAAAAATAAATCCAATGTAGGTAACTACAACTGTTTTGGAAAAGTCAAACATTTTTTAGTATAAAAATATTTTAAAGAACTGTTCTAATATTAATAAGCTAAGTGATACACAATACTGAACGTACTATACTTATAGTATAGTAGGATAGGAAGATGAATCTCCATATAAAATTTTATTAGTTGTCGAAACATAGGAGTGGAATCAATCATGAATTTTCCAGAAAAATCCACAAAACTCAGAAAAAAAAAAGCACCACTTATCAAAGTGTAGTAATTTTTACTGATGTTAACATTATTTTGGAAAACTTAACAGTTTGGGAAATATTTCTTCAATCCAAGCAGGATTTGGCCAATCTCTGGCCAAAAGCACTGAGAAACACTACACCACAGACATTAACAGCACATCACTTACGATCCTCATCTTGCATTTAGAACCCCCATGTTTTGGCTCCTCTTCTCTTTGACACAGAAGCAGCACTTGAATCTCAGGTCCCCATAGACACACAAGTTGCCCGCTACTACTGGCTGATTCATGGAAAGCCTCTGCTTCCCGTTGAAGCAACTGGCACTCCCTAAAACAGCGTTTGTCTCAATGTTTCCACACACAGTACAAATAAGGAAGCTACTAAATTATTTATCTGATCCATCTTTCAGATGTGGCCTCACACATTTTCAACTATTGATACTAAAAAAATAAAAATAAAAAGACTGACACAGAAATTCCTATACAGAAATAGCCAGAGTAAGTCCCTCATTCATTACAGAAGACAGTAATTTTGTGCTTCCTTCCTTAAAAAAAACCCAACCAAACAAAAATATCCTCCACCAATTAAACAACTCATTTAAAGTAAGGCATGGCAGGCAGTTGAGAAGGAAGAAATTGAGCTTCCCTAGATGAAAGCTATAACATAGCAGACCAGAAAGAGCCTGGAGTGAAGAACGTGGGGAGAAGCAATAGCTCACTCACAAAAGTCACCATCATTGAATGGGCACCTAACTACCGCAGTCCTGTAAATCAGGCAATTTTGTTTTGTACTTATCGCCACTGAAAAATTGTACAAGCATCACAGAAAAGAGCATCCAGGTAGCCAGAGACACCATCCAAACAGGCAACTTCATAAATTAGTAGGTTTTATTCTCTCATGATTCCTGCATAGTACAAGCTGGACTAGAGTTTATCTGCAAAAATTACAACTGACTTCAATTCAAGATACTCTGTGGCAGCTCCATTGCCCAACTGCCTCTCCTGAGCTAACCTAGGTACAAGGTTATATTTTGAAAGATGACTGTCTTCTGAAGTCAAAGACCCAAAGATTTTTTACTTATTTTATTCCTTTAACATCAAATCAAGAGTCTTTTATCAACACACTGGTTTACCTCCCACTGAATACCATCTCTATGAGCTTAATGTCCCCTCCCTGCCTTCTCCTTATTATCACCTTACTCCTGCACAGCACTAATTTGCAAGCTGAATGAAGGATAATATATTTTATTTATATTGGAAGTCACGTAGCATATTTTCTGTGCTATAAGTAAAAACAAAAACATAACAAGATGTTCAATTAAATTGCAGATCATAGACAAAGTACATCGTGCCCCTAGCAACAGCTTCCATTCACTGCACAGAAATATGCTGTAGACATGAAAAATCTTTGTGAAGTTTCCCTTAGTAATTACTCTGCTTAACGCAGGCTGTCATTACAGGGTAGCTTTGATATGGAAAAATATTTAGTATTGCATACCTATGCGCAAAGCTGCTAGCAATAAACATGAACTCTTTCAACAGAGCTATCCATAAACCACACACCATATATTTCCCTCTTTAAACTTGAACTCCGAATGCTCTTTGCCCCTGCCCGGCCAAGTTGGCCAACATGCTGCAGCTCATCCCATGCCACTGGCCAGAATCAAACTTCCAGGGTAGTGGAGGCCAAAGAGCTCCAGTGCAAGCCAGTTTGCATTCCCAGCCCCCCAGGTTTGAGAAGCTGCCTCCCTCCCCGTTTCACATGGCACAGCTCGCCACTTGGCTTAAGCTTCTCCCTTCACCCCTCCCCTGCACTTCGACCCTCTGCCCTGCCCAGCCCCGGTGCCCGCTCCTGTTCACAGCCCGTCCACTGATGCTCGTCCAGCCTTGCTCTCTCCCGTTCCTAATGCTGCCGTTACAGACCTCCCAGCTTTCCAGGCTTTTCCAGGCTGACAGCTGATGGCATGTGCATTTCTATTCGCCATTATCTCCACTTCAGAGCTGCAGCTTGACTAAATGATTCTACCTAATATTTTGTTCCCACTGATCTGCCTTAGCTGTTCTGCTCTCTGTTTTCCATTCCCCCCAGGGCTGCCCTCAAGTCACCTACTTAATAGCAGATAAAATGCACAGGAAACCCCACACAGAACTATTTTCATATACACATGCATAGGTAGTATGCCTTATTTAAACGCAGTCTCTGTGCCACTTAACTTGCCACTGTAAAGGTTCACTTGTTACCTTTCAGTGGAACGCTACAAAACCATGTGAAATTTGAGGTGTGTTAACCCACACTGTGAATTACCATTCATACAAGAATTTATCTAGCATATATAGAAAATTTCTACCATGTACAGAAAATTTATAAAAAAAAAACCACCAATAATTCAAAGAAGAAACCCACACTTGATACACAAACTAGCCATTGATAGAAACAACATTTGTGATTTTAAATATATTACACAGACTTCCTTTTGAGTATGTAGGTATTACCAAAAAAACATTTAAAGAAAACTACACAAGAAACACGTTTTGTTTAGGGATACTAAAGATATTGCCATAACTGCTGCCAAGAACTGTCCCCTACAAAGTGTATAAATAGACAAGCTTCAAATTGATCTTAGTTTCACAAGATTTGCAGATATTATTGAATAAATAATTTGATTTGTAATTGCTGAGATCTCAAAAATGCTCCACAAGTAGTACTTCCATATACAAGAAACTTAAACCTATCAAGTCTGAAGTGTTAGACTTCCTGTTTTATTGCTTCACTTTGAAGTACATTGCAGGCATTCTAAAGGATTTATTTGCCCTAGGAATAAAAGGGTAAAAACAGCCTTTTTTTTCTTTTTTCTTTTATCTTTTTAAATGATAAATGCATGTTTGTCGGGAGGGGTGTGTGTGGGGAACCCAACACAGACACACACACACACACACAAAAAAAAAAAAAAAAAACCCACAAAAAACAAACCACCACACAGACCCAAAAAAAGTTCCAAGAGGCAAAGAATAAATAATGTATTATCAAATCACTAGACTGTTTATTTCTTTAGGTTTTTCTGCCTGCAACTAGAATAAATGAAGGCAAAGTCATAGCGCTCCAAAGCCTACTAAATTTAAATTTCATCTCAAACTGGGGCAAATAATGAAGTATTCATTACCTACAGATAAGGGAAAACCCTTTACCAAGCTATATTTTAAACACACCTTTTTCATTAGACATGATCCTGACTGCTCGAATTCTTGAGGCACTTCAGAAATTATGTAGTTTGGCCGCACCTTGATTTTATAGCTGCAAGAGAGACAGCATGAATGCAATGCCTTTGGATGCTGATAACAAGTACAGTGCCTGCTTTTGTGTCAGCCAAATCTGAAACCTGTTCCTTAAAAGATTTGGGAAGATGCTCCAGTTATTCTTTAGATCCAGGCAGTTTATGGTTCAATTAACACCAAGAGACAATCTCAAAGGGCTGGGGCAGGAGGGAGAAGAGGAACAGTAGGATGGAAGGATGGACGTGCTCTGATTTCTTCTTAAAACTGATTAGATCTTCAGTTCTTTAACAATAAACTAATTAAGAGTTCATATCAAGTTTTATGTGAACCAAAAAAATACCAGCATGGCTACAAAAATGGAAATTACAATTATATATTTTTTTAAACAGTGCTATAAAAAGTCTCCAATATTTACAAAAACAAGTGTTTTCCATAACTGCTGTAATTAGTAACACAAACCCACTCAAAGAAAGATATGAAGAATCATGTTAGCAGGTAAACAAAGCTGATATAATTAATCAAGGTGTCATTCCTGTAGAAAGTTTTTAAGGTACTATAATTTTAAACTATAGCTCATCTTACGTACTGAATTCTGTATTTAGAAAACACACTGCATTCCACAAGATATTTAGTAGAGCTACTTAATTGGGTAGCCATGAAAATGACATCGGTATTTTGAAACTTAATTGTTCCCAATACTGTTTTTCTTAACATATCTACATTCAAATGTCACTTCCTTTTGCTCTACTTTTGAGTTTTATACAATGCAATTCAGATTATTTCTATAGAACATGCAAGAAGAGTAAAATCTATTCTACATTTAAGAGATATAAACCACTAATATGTTGGGACTCTTCATATACTGCCAGAGACTTCTCCAGCAGCTAATTAATGCTGCCATAAAAATGCCACATGTTTTGAAATACTGGTTTTATGTTAGAAAGTACTGATAGAGGAAGGAACTGGTTTTGTAGTCCATATTATCTTTCTTTTTCCTGGAATACCTTTTCCACATCTAAATTTCTAGACAGAATCCAACCTAGTATTTAATTATATGACCTCAATATTTCATCTTGTGAACCTGCTTTTAAGCTTATTTATATATAAAGCTATATGCAGCTGTGAATAGTTCACAACAACAGAACTGATACAGAGAACAAACAATAAAGTTCAGTTAACTTCTTTTGTTAGATTTACATGTCCAGGTAGTTGGAAATGAATATGAAATACCTCTGAAGCCTACAAACTACATTCACATTTTAATTACTTGGTTCAATCAGTAGTCTATACATTGTAGCTATTACTGCAAAGTAATAGGGCTTTGACAAACAATGGTAGAGCACCAAAATAAGGAAGCCGTAACAAAATGACCGCGAGGCATCCTCAGCCTCATTCAGTACATTTTTAATATAAATGTTCTGCCTTGAGGCTATGAATGCATGATTATTAAATCTTCCTTACTCATGTACTCTTCTTTGCACATGATGCGCATCATATTCAGCATTATTTATATGAATCTTTTTTAAGTTTTCAATGTTTAAAAAAAACACCTCAAAACTCTAAATTCCTAGAAGTATGCTATTTTCACATTGTATGAATATTACTGTACAAGTGTTATTGAATAAACCCATGCTTCTTACTTTTACCATATAAAGCACAAAAGCATTACTGGTAGAGCATATACCAGGCTTCCAAGAGAATCTAAGGAAACAATGTCTAAAGCGTATTTTAAACCCTTCCTTCCAAAAATACATAAACCAACCGGACATTTGACAAACAAAGCATCCATGTTCACACCACACTGTTACTTTCACAAGGAAGAATCACCAAGCTGACACTGCAGGGGTTAAACACTAATCTCACAAACTAAGTACTTTAACTTATACTTAAACATAGGAAAAACGGAAATGACAACTAAGGAACAGGAAGTATTCTACTACAAACAGATTTTCCTAACAACTTCTGCAAAACCAACATATCCTCAAAAGCATAATATTTATTAACAAAACAAAATTTGAAATACGTTTACTCATAGATGTACACACAAGAACAAAACTTTTCTAAATCTGTGAATTAATTTCCTAATTTGTACAACTGTGACTTTTAGTCTACTTTCATGTACTTGTTCCTTTAGAAAAAAAACATTTTCACATCTACCAACTTCTCACAAGTTTACAACTCTGCCCTAAATATATAATTTCAATTACAATGGGACTGAACAGTCAGAAAATTCTCTGAAATTAACACCTACCATCCAAGTTTCTCCATATAAAATACCTTTTCAAATCTGTTACAGGTTTTTACGTAGTCTTAATATAGTAGCCAATTATGACACTGATTAAATCACCACAGCAGAAGTTATTATCAATTATTCATTTTTGTTTATGCTCTCATTTAAAATAAAATAAAATTAAAAAAACCTAAATAATATGCAATATTTTTCTTACTTACCCACAGCATACTATACAAAAGCATTAAGCATACTTGACAACCAGGAATTCTCTTAACCTTCAGTTACTCACCTAGGAAAAAGAAGAAAATTCATAAGAACTCTTTCAAGGGGAAGAGGATGACAGTATTAAATTGCAATGTATGCAATAACTTCTATATTTATGAATTTTTTTAAAGAGAATTTTTTATCTTCAAATCCAAGTTAAAGGAAGGAGCTGAAAATATTTGTATAGCAAGACGAATCACAAAACAGCAGTTAAATGGAAGTTGCATTTGTGTAAAACCCAACCAGTTCATTCATCTGTAGCACTGATACAATACTGTTCTGCTACCACAAGAGGAGTCTCAAAATCTTCTAAAACCAAAATGGATGAAGATTGTGTGTTCAGAATACACTGCCTAAAGCAACATTTTAACAGAACATAGTTACAAAACTAATTAACTTTTGTGACTACCAAAATCACTTTCAAGGTTTCCTGTGAAGCCTGGTGGGAGATCCAAAGTTTTGCCTGATAAAACTAGACAACTTTTCTGAACTGATGTATTTATGTATTTTTACCTTCTCTCTTTAACAGAAAAGTGAACATACTATGCTTTAGGTGGTGCCAAATAAGTACCAACAGTGGTATGTTCTTCTAGAGGTTTAATGACTCCGGCATTTATTATTGAGCACTGTGAAAGGAAAGCAATGATGGATATCAGAATAAAAAGTTTATTCATCACTGCATATGCGTAAGCCATATTTGTTAAAAAAAAACAAAACAAAGTCTCAGATCTCAATTGCTTAAAATAAATAGGAAAAAAACCCAAGCAATAAAAGCAAAAGCAGCAGCATCTTATTTACCAAGGAAGTGAGTATTTTCCTGTATTACATTCAACAAAAACTGCATTAGCTTCAGGGAAGTCTATGCCTTTCCAGATTTGGCAGATTTTGCCAATGAATTAAAATACAAAGGATTTAATGAAATAGAACTTGCTAGAAGCCGAGCATAAATGGAAAAAAAACTACTTGCTAGTCTTCCAAATGAGTGAAGAAAGCTTCCAAGCAACATGGGGTTTCCATCGTAGCTTCAAAAAGGTGAAAGTGTCCATGTAAATAATGGGTTTGACATGTGATTTACTTCATCTTTTAATGTTGCTATAGAAAGTACTTTGAATTTCCCAGGTTCCTGAACGCTGCTAATAGCCATTATCATCTGTCAAGCTTTCTATGTATCTTTCATTACCCAGTCAATATGTACAGTCAAAACCATAAGCAATCTAAAATACAGTTCTTCAGAAATACAATTAACAAAACCCCAAAGCATCCCAGCTATCGTCTCAAGGGTGATACTACTGATGCACTGCTACATCTGAGTGCATGGAAGGCCACTGATGCATCTCGTAAAGCTCACTTCAGTACCCTGAGGGCTAAATCCAGACTGCTTAACTAACAGGGAGGTGCAAAGCCATCCAGATACCTAGGCACTTTGCATAATCCACAAGAACTGCAGTCACTTTAGTGGTGTGCCCAGAACTATTAAAAGCACTTCTGTTAAACCCCTGCCATTCTCTATTGTACAAATATAAAAACTCATGTTCTCTTACAGAGGTCCTTCAGCAAATACATTAAAACATTACAAAGTCTAGGAGGTTAGACCAGCTTATTGTGGATAATCTAATAATTTTTTTGTATCATAATACCTCTTAAATGTAATTTTATGCTCTTATATGTATCCAAGGTTTAGATGACGCAGTTTATTGTTTTTTTTTGCTAGAGTGAAATTGCTTATTTGAACAGGCTTTACACTTTTCGAAGAGAGTACATGACAGTGTTTTAACAACCTGAATAGTACATAACATTTTTTTTCAAAAAAGAATGTCAAGTATTTCTGCAGGATAATAGCCAATCTTTACTCTTATGAGGCTCAAGCTGGTATGTCCCATGTCCTAGGACTTAAGCACATGACTGCAAGTCTAGACTGAGATCAAGTCCTCCCTGTCTCACCATTTAAGAAAAGACTGCAGAAGAAACGTACAGCTGAAGGTCTGAAAGTCAAGTAAAAACAAAAAAACAACCAACCAAACAAAAAAACCCCACAAAAACCACAAACAAACAAACCAACCAACCCAAAAACTTATGGAAAGACAGACCTGAACATCTCACTTTAACAGGAAATCCATATGATGAAACCACATGCATACTGAGAAAGGATTAATTCATGCCAGTGGCTGGAGGCTGTGGAACTTTCCCCATGTATCTGACTACCAACTCTGCACGAATACGCCACCTATTTAATTTTTATAACTTGTTTAATATTATGTGTAAGAAGTCTGTTGATTGTGGTCGGTACCAGAATAATTGTGATCTCCGCCAGTTTCTAGTCCAAAGCTGTAATACTTTGAAACTAAGCTAGCAAGGATAAGACTTATCTAACTTTAGAAAAGGTAAAACTCGTAACAGCAGTATAAAATACTCTCTACTGAGACAAAGCTCTTTCTAAAGCAAACAATTGAAAATCAATACCTACAGCATTTAAAATATTTATTTACCATTATTGTGTAGTTTAATGAAAAACATCAAATTTCTACTATGAAACCAAACCATGAAGTGTATCTCTCTACATCCAGTTTCCGTAAGGGCAAATGACAAATGCAGACACCAGCAAAGGGAAAGCTTGTGATGTTCTAATATATACTATATTGCTTTTGTTGCTGCAATATTATTAAAGAGAGCTACTTTTTGTTACTGTTTTAAATAAGAATCAGTCTTAAAAACAGCTACTATACATAAGTATAATTTAGAGACCCACAAACCTGCAACTTCTTTCAGGAAGTACTTCAAATTAAAGCAGCATTGCAGTGAAAAATCTACACAACTGCATGTTCCAACGTTATGCTTTTGTGATTTCCCAGTGTCAGACTGCTAATGTGACAGCAAATTGTAGTCATTAGTCAAAAATAGTGAGTAGAATGGTTTACATACTTAAAGTGACCTTGAGACTGTCTTGAAAATTATTGATAGCCCAAACAATTGCTCTTTCAGGACTGTTCCTGACTAAATGAAACCTTACTTCAATTGAAAAACTGAACTAAAGGGCATAAGCAAATTTTTAATTCTTCATCAGGTTGCTACTTTCAAACGTATATGGGACTATATAGGAAATGTGAACATAACTAAGTGTAGCCAGTTAAAAACATACCTAATACTTAAAGACTATCAATCAAATTTCTGTGCTGCTGGCATACTGGCACAATAATTGCATTGGTATAGTACTGCATAGCCACAAATTAGCATTCCTGAGAAATAAGGAATTGTCTGCACCATTATTAATTGGAGTGCTCTATAAAAGCCTTGTAATTCCAAAGGCCCTGATCAGTTAACCCAGTACTGTGGGACTTTCATTTCTGATCAGGGCCTTTGGAATTACAAGGCTTTTATACAGTAATCCAATTAATAAAAACGGAAGCCCCACAGCATTGGGTAAACTTCAGTCATAGTAACCTAAGTTTTTATGTTGGTTGCGTGCCTTCATGTGATTTTTTTTTTTTTTCCTTTTTGGCAGGGGGCAAAAAACACCAATATTACTTTTTCCCTTCTTTGGCAAACTTAAAAATAGACAAATTTGCCAACAATAAAGTCTTTTTTTTGATAACACAAAAATGTGTTCATGACTTCTCTGAAAACTATCCAAAGAGCAGCAACAGTTACCACTAAAGCAAAGACTACTATTATGCATAAAGTTGTTCCATTTAAAAGCAGCAAACATACTGCTCTACCTTAATGCAGTACTACTAACATACGGGAAAGGCAAAAACGCTGAAAATGTACTCTATGTGTTCTAATGTTTCCTCTTTTCCTGCCCCTGTTCTTTTTACCTCAATCTGTTTTCCAGCTTTCCCATTCCCCCTCATATTCTCATCTCACTGTACACACCCCCTAGGTCCTGTTTCAGATACTCACCACCCTACTTTTTGAGTTATCCTCAGAGATTTCACACTGCTCTGGTATTTCCAGACTCCTCCTCTTGCTAACAATGAATTTTTGATTGCTTTGTACTTTTTTGGCTAACTAGCACTTGTCTGTGCATGTCTCATGTAAATTAAGTAAATGCTACGATTAGATTGTCTAATTTCACTAAAGGAAGATGTATGCACACTAAATGGCATGCTCCACTTGGGAATACATACCTAGGAAGTAAATAGCTTCATTCACAATTACAGTGGCATTCAACTGGATTTCTACAGTTAATCTTATTATTGCCGTCATGACAAATCCCACTTTCAAAGATACGCAATTAGCCTTCAAATGAAAGGACACATGAAGTAGCTTAAGCCAAATGACTATTTTCTTCAAAGAAAGTGAAAACTTGTTTTACAAAGGTCTCTTAGTAATTACTGAGCATTTCAAAGGAATAGAGGAGAGGTGTACACTTAAATCTAACACCTTTGATTTTTACACGACTACTTTTAACTAAAAGGAAATACATACACAGTATTAAAGACTAACATCTCAGGTTTTAATAGGGAAAAAAAAAAAATCACAATCTTAAAGGTTGGGATTTTCAGATTTTGTTGCTTCTAACCACCTTCTAGCTACAGTCTTACAATAATGCTCAATATCCAGGCTGGATAGGAGAAGGAATCTTATTATCAGTAAAACTACAGTAGAAAAGTGTAAGCTATGCAGCAAAACCAATACATAAACACGTCAATGCAAGGCATGTAGCTCTCCCTCTCTGCTGTAACTTAGGTCAAAACTAGACAGGTTTTTTGGTTTGGTTTTTTAAAGGTACCAATCTGTAAGCCTGAACACATAAAGCAAAGTGGCAGTTAAAGTAGTCATGAAAGCACTGGGGAACTTTTTGTAAACATCTGTTCAGCACAAAAGACAGAAAAATTACCTACTCAACAGATGAGGCAATCTATGTGGAAGTTTAGAGAGAAAATATTGTGTTCTATGAGGGCTTCAGTTGTAGAAAAACTAGAAATAAGGTTGGGGTGTACACCCAAAGCCAGAATTCAGCTGTCTACATATGAAAAGTCACATGACAATTACATATTAATAGCAGAGGTTAATTCCTGAAAACTTTCCAGTCAATTAAATATTAAAGAAATCATTTAACTACTTGAAGCGAGTTCTTCATAGGACTGCAAAGAAATTGTTAAGAGGTTTATTTCTTTTCTACTTTGTACCAGCTCTTCAAACTTCCAGTGCAATTAACCTTAATGAGAACTTTAACGATTTAAATAGAAACGAACATAATTTTGGTTATCCCAGATAACATATATCCTTCACAAAACACTGAAGAACCGTGATGATATTCTTCACACAACTTCCCACATCCCAATGCTCTTCTGAAATGAATGGTATCTCTTAGCATCTCATCTTGGGTCAGGCATAAAGTAACTTCATTTCATTTGCTTGTAATGCTAATTTTTACATTAACAAGTAGCAAGCATGCATGTTTTCTCATCAACTATTCAGTATTTTCTGTCAAACCTTAAACATTGGATATTTTTTTCCTGAGTAAACAACAGGTATTTGCCATTATAGATGTATTAACTCTTTCACTCATGGAAGAAACCTAGTAAAACACCAGTAAAGATATGTAAGGGAAGAACTGTCATATCTGATCTGATACTCAAAATTCATGAAATATAGCATCAGTTGAGATGATGGACCACTACTATGAAAACAGGAAACCACGTCAAGCAGGCCTGAGGTATGTATGTGTAAGATCAGGTACCAAAAGCCAGAGACTGTTGTGGGTCATGACAAGCTACCTTCACTCTGGTGACTATCTTAGAAAACAAGAAGCTAGTCACTCAGTAATGACATAGCAATAAATGTAAACTCATTATTTAGGTAAACACATTTTCTGGACAATTCAATTGTTTTTTACAAGGTGATAGGACAAATCAACACAACTATAGAAATTCTGTAACTTTAAAACAACTGAAATTTGGAAGTTTCGTATTTGAGCTACATGTAACTCACTTTCTAAACATAAAAAACCTCCCTCCAGCAATTACATAAAAGCAATCAGAATAATTTAGAAATATATTTTTGTGAATAGTTAGACCCTTATATTTTGCATAATCTTCTTCAGAGATACAAGGCCATTTTTATGCTTTTTCAAACACAATGTGCTTCTTTCATCTATGCACAATATGAATATGAGTACATTAGAAAGTAATTGCAATTATCAAAAGATCAGATGTATGATAAAATTAAAGTATTGGATCAAAGCTTTCACATTTTTGTAAAATACATTTGGAAACATACTGTACGATTTAAGAGTATAAAACAGCTCACGTATATTCAGACACAGCCAGATGAACACGCACATAACACTACACAGGCGCTCTTCAAAATATACTAGACCTGATACTTGGGAGTTTGTATTGGTATTCTAAGATCTTCATAGTCCTGAACAAACTTTCTCAGTCTAGTGACAATCATGGTAACATGAGCATCACATCAAAATGCATAGAGATTTGTGGGTTTCTGCTTTTTCAAAGTTGACAGCATTTAAATTCACAAAGATTAAAAAGGAACCCAGGTTTTCTCCCAAAGTTTAGTGTTTACCATATGAAATTCCAGATCAAGAAATGAAAATAAAACTCCCTACAATTTATGGATGTCAGTTCCTTAAGTATCATCTTAATGGGTCTGTTTTTTGACACATCTATAACTACAACAACATACCTCTTTAGCAGATCATGTGCTAACTGGAGGCCTGACACATGACAACTAAATAAGCTTATCTGAGCCAAGCCTTGCCTAGCCATTAACAAAACCCACAACCAATAAATACCTTGCAAATAGTATACCAGACCTTTATACTTACTGTCAGTCAAAACAAACTACTATCTTAAAATAATGAGATCCTGACATACCACATCATACTGTGATAATGAATTGATCTCTCTTCACTTAAAAGCTATTTTTTTGAAGTTTGTAAGTATTTATAAGGATTCCTTATTTATTTATAGCATAAGCCTAACACGTTATCTCTATCTTCTCAGTGCCAAAAGCCTAAAAGAAAGACATACTTCAATAAAAAATTCAGAAGAGGACTCTTTTACTATCATCTTCTGGAACAAGAGATAGAAAACATTTAGTAGTATGATAATCTTCCAGATACTAATAATCACAGATTGGTCTGGGTCAGAAGGGACCTCTGGAGATCATCTCATCCAACCCCCAGCCAAAGCAGGGGCACCTAGAACAGGCTGCACAGCATCGTATCCAGGCGGGTTTTGAATTTCTCCGTCTCCAGAAAAGGAGACCCCACAGCCTCCCTGGGCAGCCTGTGCCAGGGCTCCATCACCCTCAAAGAATTTTTTCCTTTTATACAGGTGGAACTTCCTGTGCTGGGGTTGGTGCCCCTTTCCCCATGTCCTGTTGCTGGGCACGACTGAAAAGAGCCTGGCCCCAGCCTCCTGACACTCGCCCCTGAGATGTTTGTGGCCATTGGTAAGATCCCCCTCAGCCTTCTCTGCCCCGGGCTGAACAGCCCCAGCTCCCCCAGCCTTTCCTCATAAGGGAGACGGGCCAGTCCCCTCATCACCTCGGTAGCCCCCGCTGGCCCCTCTCCAGCAGCTCCCCGTCTCTCTCGACCTGGGGAGCCCAGAACCAGACACCGCACTCAACCCCCAGCCCGTGCTGGTGCCTGGGGCTGCTCCTCCCCAGGGGCAGGACCCTGCGCTGGCCTGGGCTGAACTCCATGAGGTTCCTCTCCGCCCGACGCCCCGGCCTGCCCAGGTCTCCCTGAATGGCAGCGCAGCCTCCGGGGTATCAGCCGCTCCTCCCAGCCTGTCCCACCAGCAAAGGTGCTGAGGGTGCCCTCTGCCCCTCCACCCAGGTCGCTGGTGAGTAAGTGGAACAGGACTGGAGCCAGCACTGGCCCTGGGGAACCCCGCGAGCTACAGGCCTCCAGCTGGGCTCTGCGCCGCCGGTCACAGCCCCCTCAGCTCTGCCGTTCAGCCCGTTCTCAGCCCACCTCACTGTCCCCTCAGCCCACCCGCACTGCCTGGGCTGGCCTCTGGGGATGTCATGGGAGACGCTGTGAAGGGCCTTGCTGAGGCCAAGGCAGACAGCACCCACCGCTCGCCCCTCATCTACCCAGCCAGTCACTCCATCACACAAGGCTATCGGGTTGGTCAGGCAGGGTTTTCCCCTTGGTGAACCCATGCTTACCGCTCCTGATCACCTTCCTTTCTTCCACGTGCTTTGAGATGACCTCCAGGATGAGCTGTTCCATCACCTTTCCAGGGACGGACGTGAGGCTGACTGGCCTGCAGTTTCCTGGGTAGTCCTCCTCACCATTTTGAGGACAGGAGGAAAGCCACTGACTCTCCTGTCCTCCCTGACCTTTCAAAGATGATGAAAGGTGGCTTGGCAATAACATCTGTCAGCTCCCTCAGCACTTGGGGGTGCATCCTATCAGGGTCCAAGGGTTTGTGGCTGTCAGTTTTGCCTAAACGATCTCTAACCGGATCCTCCTCAACGAGGGGAAAGTCTTCCTTTCTCCAGGCTTCCTCTCTTGCCTCCAGAGTCTGGGATTCCTGAGGGCTGGCCTTGGCAGTAAAGACTGAAGCAGAGAAGGCACTCAGTAACTGCATCCTCTTTATTTTTCATCACCAGGGCACCCACCTCATTCAGCAGCGCTCCCACATTTTCCCTAATCATCCTTTTCCTACTGACGTACTTGAAGAAGCCCTTCTTGTTGTCCTTAATGCCCCTCAGCTTCTCATTTGCTGGACTTGTGTTGACCCCAGTAAAAACTGGCACACCTTGTAGACCATTCTATGCTGGGCCACCATTACTGCATATCATTAGGAGCAGAATCAGTTACAGTCACCACTGCTGCTCCAACACCAGTCTTTCCTGGCTCCAGGACAGCATGGACACTGGACCTGCAGAGCAGCATAACTTCATTTACCGTAAGACTTCTGAGGCTTCTCCTGACTTAGCTGTTGAACAGTGACCAACTTATCCTACTTATACAGGCCAACAAGGGAAAAACAAAGGGGGGTTTACATATTTAACGGGTTCTATACATATTTAGTGTTGACACATTCCTGTAAAAAAAAAAAAACAGGTTTCTATTTTTACCTATTGATATGCACAGTACTTCAAGCTACAGTGAGATGAGTGAGATCGATGAGATGCAATGAAGGGAAACAAAATAATTTAAAAAATATGGTTTACAAGCCAAAAGGGGCATTTCTTCATTCAGCTTTAGAACTAAACCACAAGAAAAATATCCACAGCATATGCAATAGTTGCCTAATTCATCCATATATTAATTTCAAAAAGGCAGCCTTTTAAAATCTTTCCTATTGCTTCTGTATTACACAATTTTAGAATATATCTTGAATTACATTGGGAAAAAATGAAAAGTGGAATTTGCTTCTCAACATACTAAACAGCTTTCCTTTCATGCAATGATATCCACTGATGCCTAGGAATGTTATTTTTAAGTAACACATGACATGCTTGTTGTTACAACTGCTCCTAACACCTGCTGAAATTTGCAGCTGAGGCCGTCTAACAATTTAAAAATAACTGAATCACTGCTTATTTTTAATTTCAAGTAATATAATCACCTATATTTAGTATTACAGATATTTAGACAAGCTGCCTGTCTCTGTTCCCAAACCCCTCTTTCTGTCATCTCAAACTTGACATTTTTCAATTCAAAATATGCAAATTTTTTACCTTGAATTACTTGTCATTAAAACTGTCAAAAACAATAATTATTTATGTATACCTGTTTATTATTAATCTTTCAAAGTCTTCACAGACATCACACTGTTACTGTTTGCTCCTGTCATTCTGCTGGCAACCCTGGTTTTCACTGCTGTTGGTTTGATGTCTTTTTACATACATCAGAACCATTTCCCTTGCTGACCACACATGCTAGCTGGTTTTCTAGTTATGAAATGTTTGAAAAACAAGGTCCACACCTATTAAAACATTTTAATGCAAGGCCACAATAATTATGAAAAACAAGTTATATTAATGTTCTGTATAGATAGGTAGCTTTGACAGAGGAAAGTTTTGATTTTTTTTTCCCCCAGTAATAGGGAACTTGTCCATAACTCAAATTTTGAGGTCCCCACTTTCAAATGGTTTCACATCTGAACATTTCAGCTATATAGAAAGTCTAGAAATATATAACTAAACTGGTCCACCTGAGAATCAAATAAGATTAAAAATAATAAAAACCGCAAGAAAACCAATCTAAAACCACCACTGACAACAATAAAAAAACCACAAACCCAACCAAAACAAAAAAACAAACCCCAAACCCTCTTGCCTTTCTATTCGGTTAATTTTTTACTGTCTGTACATTTGGCAAGCCACCTAGTAAAAAAAAGGCAGCTTTGTCTCCATGCCTTTCACTTCACCTTCCACTCCTTGTTATCCAAATAAAAGCACTGCTGTACCTTTCTGTTGTCCAACTTACTGACCTATCCAATGAACCCTCTGTATCTTCTTTCCCTTCTACACCACCCCTCCACGCTCCTGTTAAAATTTGGTTCCCAATCACAAGCCAGAATTTATATATATATATGTTATTTAAATGTTGCTCAACTGAAGATCTTAATGGGTGAAATGTAAATTTAAGTCAAACTGAATCCTCAGTAAGAACCACCACAGGTTGTACATTATGGTTGTCAGCAATAACTCTTGTATCTCCTGCAAGTTTAAAAAAAAAAAAAATTATAATGTATAAATTGCACTAGTGCAGACATATGCAAACTCATCAGGAACAGCAGAAAGATCTGCAAATAAAATCTCTCTTGATTCAAAAGACATGAATACTCCATTAAAAAGCATCAGCTGAAATACAAAACTCCATTAAAAAACACAAGCATAAAATAAGAATGTCCAGAAAAACAAACTAAAGCTACCACAGGAAGAAAAATGAAAAATCTACTCACAAAAGTGATTCTGTGTCACACTTGCTCCCCTTCACTGCCTATTGCAGGTGAAACTTCACCACTGAAACCCAGGAAATTTGGATTATTTTTATTTTGCTTCCTTTTCATCCTTTCCATGCAGATTTAAGTGGCATCTAAAATTTAGTATTTTCTTCTGTAACTTTCATTGTTTCAACCTTGTTTGACAGTACCACCATAATTACCTGTACTATGTCTTCTAGTTCCCGTAAGAACTATCCCTTTTCCTTCTTCCATGGCAGTTGCTGCCAGTATTTGGACCAAACAAACCTCTATTTTATTCACTTGTTTCTTCTCATGACAATCTGCTTCTCACAAAACTCAACCCAACCGACATGGTTTGTTTTATTTAATTTCTGCCACAGCACTTCCCCTTCAAAAATGGAACAATTTCCTTCAATTGCATCCATATGGCACAGTGTCTTTTCCAGATTTTTAATAAACTCTTAAGAGCCATTATTGTAGAGAAACCAGTTGATTAATAACAGCACAGTTTCAAGAGTCACGTGAGATCTTTTGCACACAGATTGCATTACCAAAGACTTGGCAGCCTCAGATGAAAGCCAATGAAAAGTATGAACCTGCTACTCTTGTTTCCTGCTTCTTTCCCAGATGCCTTTATCCATGGCTTGTTTATTCTTCTGATAACCTCCTTTGGGCACGAGAAGGTGTTGCAGGGTTGGGGCTGGTAGATTTTAGGCTAGAGACTTTTAGGTCAATTCAATGTTTTTCTGTTCTGCCCCCCTTTTCAGCAGCACACACACACACAGGGTAAGGGCGGGGGAAGGAGTCAAAGCTTTATCCTCATGACAAGTCTGACAAACGCTGTTCAAAAACCAGACCGCAAGATCCATGTGTCCAGATGGAAAGTCTTCTGTACTAAATCTGATCAGAGAAGGCTTATAAAAGCTTATATATTACAGATAAAATGTGACTTGACATAACCTTCAAGTTGCTGCCATGCCAAGGCAATCAAATAAGGGCTGAAGTCAGTTTTGCAGACTCAGTTTTGGAAGAGAAAAAACTCACTGTGAAAGGTATCAAAAAAGAACAAAACAGTAAGCAGATTTTCTAAGCCTAAGATCCTGGGGCATTTTCACATCAAACTGATTTAGTGGATGGCTAAAATATCCATGTGGAAAGGCTACTTGGCAGGACGGCTGCCTCACTAAATAGCAAAATACAGTCCACAAAATACAAAATGAGTTTTCAACAATTACTCTGGACAGAGTGCTGAGGCTTGAAGTACATTCAGTCAGTAGCTGAACTCACAACAGCCAAGCTACATGACCCTACAAGCATAAGAATAGCACAGCTGATCTCATATTCTTACGCTGCTGTTGGGTATTCAGATCTTTAAATTATGTGCCCATTAACTAACATACTCCCCAGTGAACTACTACTTCATTACATTTCCCAGTGAAGTAAATGTTTATTAGCTTTCTCTTCTATTTTAATGTTATTGCATAAGGTATGATGATTTGATAAATAGTCTTAAAAATTTCAGGCACATTGGGATTTCATTACAGTTAAAAATCTGTCCAAGATATTTCAAGAGGTCTATAAAGGCAGATGAAGTCTATTCAAGCAGTTTTGACGGTATTCTTGTTTAGAGGGTTTTTTTTGGTTGGATTTTGGGGGTGTTTTTTTTTATTACGGAACCTACAAAGGGACTAGAATTTGACCAGAACCATAGAAAGTGCCTAGACATTCTTTACTGAATTACCCCAAAACATCAAAACTCAGAGAAGTCAGGTTTTATTAGAATATCAACTAGGACTGTCAAGTTTTTACACAGAGAATATGCCACCAACTGCAGTATCAGTTTTAGTTGATTCAGAGACTTCCTGGGCTGTAACAAAACCTACCCCAGGGCCTTCCCGTCTCTGAGAAGCTTTTTCTTCCCACCCTTCAAAGGTCCGGCTACTTTTTTACCCTGTTTGCACTGACAGTCTGCAAGTGTCTGCAAGCACACTGCACACCAGATCCTTTCTGCTACTCTTCCCTCTTTCCCCTCTGGCCACCCACCCCGCATTTAGGAAGCGCCTCTTCATCTCCATGTTTGCTTGCTCTTCACAGGAAGGAAGCAACTCTTCCAGGCATTTTTACCTATTTTCTCCACTCTTAAAACAATATAAATTGCAATGTGAGAACAAATAAATGAAACTCATTCTCTGCCTTATAGGGCCAGTTCAGACTGGAAACTTGGTCCAATCTGAAACATGAACAGGACCTCCACGAACAATTATCACAAGACTTTCCTAGGTGGGGAAAAGAACAGAAATGTGAATCTAGGCCTTTGGGGTGAGTTTCTTAAAAAAAAAAAAAAAAAGAAAAAGAAAAAAAAAAAAAAGAAATGTTGAACACATTGGAACAGGCATCTCATTCCCCCAGTCACTATCAGTGGAAAGCTTCTAGAAGTCCTGGGTTTTATGAATACCTAGCCAACAAGGACAATATTGTGTATTCATAAAAGGAGGTTTCCCTTTTTTGTTCTATTTTAGTCTAAGTAAGGGCTAGAGACAAGGATATGTAAAGCACATGCCTGAAAGATCACACTAAGGACCTAACAAAGCACAGACCTGGAGTCATCACAAAAAGCACTCCGGACCCAAAAGGAACAAGCTGATGTGCAGCTGGCCAGCACATAACCCCTGTGGTGCTCTGACAAGAAACAAGTAGACACAGAGAAAGTCTAGACCTTTACAGCTCCTGTAATTTTGAAGTCCAAGTGAATAGCTCAAGCATATATATTCTATTAGTTTTTATATGTATTGCCTTACATGTGTGTTCTTCATTTAAATTATTATACTTTGATGCGACTGATCATCCAAAAATCAACATCTTTATCAAGGCAGAAGAATAACTTCAGCATCAGCAGCTAAATCAGGCCATCAGAACAACCATATCAGAAATTGGCCCAGGGTCCCACCTACGCATGAGAGAACAACATGATTCCATAAAGCAAGACCTCAACAATTAAGATCCACAAAGCATGACTTTCATAAACCAGAGCCAGTGGTGAAGTGCATTTCATCTCTGTGGCAGTTACAGGACACTGTTAGGAATACAATTAGGGTAACCATTTAAAAACAATCACTATCCAATTAGATTATTCAAATACCAATTGCAAGCCATTAATTACACAAAAGTCACATGCTGAGGAACAATCTAAGACATACAAAGAGATATCATATATAGATCTGCATCTTTCAATACAGTCTCCACACAAAAGTATACTACATACAAAGTATACTTTATTTTAGTACTATTTTTTCTATTAGCACACGTGATGACATCCACAATTCCCCTGTTTATGATCGCCTATGATATGAGGACCACTTTTGCATCTTCAGATGTCAGGATGTTACTTTTTGTATTAAAGAAAACCAGGTTAGCTAATTTTTAATTTGAGGCTTATAACGGTTACCTGTATTTCCCCAAAAATTATTTAGTGTTGCCCTCCTGAAAAAACTATCTTAAGAACTAAGAATCTGTCATTTCAAAAAACAGAGTCATCTTTAAAATTATTTTAAGACTGACAAGATATGTATGTATATATATAAAAAAATACATACAAAAATAATATAAAATCAAAAAAGGCAAGCTTCTACTCTTAAAAAGTCTATGCAGATTCCAAGGATACAGAGAATTTTTGTTGTTGTGTAATTGGAAAAGAAAGTAACCTTCTCAACACAGGAGAGATATCACTAAATCAGGGTGGAATCATGCTAGTGGAACAGCATGAAGTACTGCTGGAGTGAAAGTAATACTTGGTCTGTGCTAAATTTCATTGAAAATTCCAACAAATTTGAAAATCCGAATTGAAAATTCCCTGACACAGTACACACACACAAGATGTAAAGAATCAAGTGAAGTGTTCGGAGTTTCCAGAAAAGTAGCATTGGTGCCAACTTGCCATAATTCCAAACAACTCAACTATGAAGTGCAGCAATAATTTAACCACTACCTTTCCCATTCTCATTTCCTTCCATTACTTGAAAAGAGAAGTCTTAGAAGCAGTTGACACAGGGGAAGGGTCAGCTTTAGACTGAATTGATCTGAATCACTGAATACCAACAAATTAATTGAAGTGGACCTACAGGAATTCATTGCCTTTAATGGTCAAGCTATTTTAGGTTAAGTACAAAAACACAGATATAAAAAGTAATTTTCCCCCCCTGTTTTTAATTTTTTTTCTCCTTCATAGCTCTCTAAGCACTTAAGATATCCTGTAACTTCTAAAGCTAATATTCAAGCACCTTGTTTTCCTTCTATGACTGATGAAATCTGTGCATTAAGTATTTTGCACAGAGAATAGCTACCTAAATTAAAATACATACACATTCTGTTTCTTTTTATTCAATAGTAGTAGAGAAAAAAAAAACCAAAAGAAACCAAATTAAAGATATTCAGAAATTTACTTTCCTATTGATCTGGCGAATTCTATATTTCTACTTCTATCTTCCTATATATGTTTTCCTATTTTTCTTTAAATTGGACTTACGGTGGAACAGGTTTGTTCTACTCCTTCACAGAAGGGGTTTTGTGTGTTTAGATTCACACTTCTAAAAGCTCTGTACTGAGATGTTGCTACTATTTACAGAAAGGTAAAATTGCAGAGATAAGATGGCCTTAACAAGTTTCCTCTACAGTTTCAAATTTAAAGTAATTTTCCTCGTCCAAAAAGGTAAGCAGAGCTTTTATTTTCTTCAAAATATTCCAGATTTAGATCTCTAGTTTTGTCTACAGCTCCATATATTACTGAAATTACTTTTATTTACCATGTTAAAGACAGTGTGTAGGAATTATGACAGACCTCAGCTAATGTTGCACGCATTGTCTGTGGAACTGTGCTTTTTTATAGAAAATACTAACCACACTTAAAAGTTAAACTCTATGAATATCATTATCACAAAGACTTTAGCTATTTTGTATGCAGTCATTTAATATATTTCCGCTTTAGTAACTACAACACGTAAGAACAAGCTTCAGTAAACACATTTGTTTGCTTTCAAATTAGAAGTTTAACTACATTAACATACTGATTTGACAAAGATAATTCAAAGGATTATCGTGCCTAAAACTAAATTCATACTCGTTTAGAGTCCTGAAACATAAAAAAAAGTGAAGAATCTGTGAAGAATCATTTCATTTACAATGTATTATTGTTTTACACAGAAAGGAAGAAACATGCTACTGATGTATTGTAAACTTTAGATTCTTATGGGATACTTAATCCAAAAGTATATGCTGGCGTTACTAACAGCATAAAAGTAAAAAGATATAATAAGAAATTTTAACAAGCAAATTAACATCTGAAAGATTCCAATTTATATCTGACAATAGATTTCACTTCAAATCATGACATGCCATAAACCACTTTCTTTACGACAGTTAAGGAAAAAGCTTAACTGGACTTCTGTAACTTTTCCATTGTTTTTCTCCTAATTTAGATAAATAGTGCTATCTTAAGGACGATATTTTTAATAATTCTGTAATGAGTATGAAAAAAAGATCAAGAAAAAAGAGAATATGAATAAAATTCATATTAGTAAACAACCTCCTGAAATACTTTCAAATAATGGTTTTCCCTTGTATGGAGGATTGGGTGTGGGGTTTTTTGTTGTTGTTTTGCTGTGTTTTTTCTTGGTTGGTTGGTTTGGTTGTGTTGTTTTGGTGTTTTTTAAGAACTTAAAAATTACCTTATTTCAACTTTCTTATTGCTACTTCTTCTCTATTTAAACTGCTGAAAAAGAATCCCACTTTCTTTTTATAATAAACTACTGGGGGGGGGGGGGGGGGAAGTTGTTCGTGCTTTTTTGATTTACTAATAAAATAATTTAGATCCCTGTCAGGAGCGACAAATGCAATTTACACGGATCTTATCTAAAGAGACTGAAGAGATTTATCAACATATACAGCAGTAATTGGCATAGACATCACTTCATAAACAAATGCAAACTATACTTCTCCCAACAAATAAAAAGGTTTTTACTGTAGCTTATGCAGTTTGAATTCAAATACTCTTAAAACTTCTTATTAAGAGAAGAATTCTTCAAAGAAAATATAAACTAGTCAGATTTGTATTTGTTGACATTTCAAAAAACAACACTGATATACTGCAAAATAATTCAAATCCTTAAAAGGATTCTGTAGGATTTTCTCACATTTTTACCAACTATTCAAATTTATATTCTTCTGTCTGATAAACTAATGAGAAATCTGTGTCAGTCCAAAGAACTGAAGCTGAAAACTTCTAGTAAATTATTCATTTATACCAAGATCCATCATTAAAATATAAATTCCAAGGTTATTTCTCCCAATATCATTGTAAATGGTGATGACTGTAGTCAACACTCTTCCATTACATTAAAATCTAAACCATAAATTTTGAATTCAGTTTTATGGGAATGTTTCCTTGCTTACTTTTCTTTCCAGTTTATTTTAAAAGCAGTAGTGCTGATAGATTTTTGGAAGCACTTGACTTGTGATGTGTAATTTGATGGCTGGACTGAAATGGTTAGAGACACAAAATCCATTAATAGGATGGGTCAAATCATATTATGCCATTTGGTACTGAAGGTCAACAATAGCTCTACTACTACAAAATCATATAGTATGTAAAGGAGAATTCTTCCCATGTGCAGATTTTTTCAGTATCTGTTGTTAATACAGAATTATTTGTTCATTGTCACTGAAACACAATGCACTGGAAGTGATAATAGATTGTTTCCACTAACTAATCTTTTATCATATAACTTATCTTTTAATTGTAGTTTTACTTGAATTACTGTATAGATCTATAAAAGTTCTGCACTTGGATTCTTTTTGTCCCACCACTACGGCTTTCAAAGAGATCCACAAGACCTTGTAAGCGAAGGAAAATTCCTCCCCAATTTCTTTTTTTGGAAGATTTTGTAAACTCTTAACCTCTCTATAGAATACTAATTATACCCTCTGATTCTCCAAATTCCCAAAGTGTTATTTTAGTATATTCTTTATTACGTGTACCTGATATGCTAGAAGATTAACAGTGAACTCCAAGGAATCAAACAGGAAGCACACAGATATACACCACTACAAAGATGGCAGTCTAGCCGCACTGGGTTACAACGGCTGCTTTTGGACTAACTGTAGTAGTTCAATTAATATAATGGTAACATTACTAATAAAGCAAACCCATATATGTTTTGTCCCATATTTGCCTTAAGTGATAATTTTCCTTTTCCTTTGTAAAAGTTAAAAGCTAACCAGCTTCTGAGATGGGAAAAAGTATTTTAACAAAGGAATTATAAAAGATATTTTAAAAACTGTATCACAGTTCCTACCGGTAATGTTTACAGTAATAATGTTAAATAAATGTCAAAAGTTCCACAGTGTTTACTTTTAAAAATATGCTATTTTGTCTCCTTCCATGAAATAAAAAGAAATTCAATATAAAAATTCTCCTACATTATGGAAAACGTTTTTATTACATGATACTAACTACATTCCACGATTCTGGTAAAGTTTTGACTTAAATGAAGATTACAGTTTGGCTCCCAGAATCCCAACAACAGTGAAGCCATGAGTAAATGAGAATAACAGAAACTTCCCTAAAACAATAGCTCTGCAAATACTGGAAACATGGTTCTAGTGGATGTAGATACTTTCTTATCTGAGACAATAATTTGTTAGAAAAAGAATGACAGCGTACCACTAGTGAGACACAAGTCTGCGGGGCTGGATGGGATCCACCCAAGGGTACCAAGGGAGCTGGCAGAAGTAGTCACTATGACACTCTCCATCATTTATCAGCAGCCCTGGCTAAATGGGAGGTCCCAGCAGACTGGAGGTCAGCCAGCGTGACGCCCATCTACAAGGAACACCAGAAGGAGGATAAGGGGAACTACAGGTCTGTCAGCCTGACCTCGGTGCCAGGGAAGGTTATGGAGCAGATGATCCCGAGTACCATCACACAGCATGCGCAAGACAACCAGGGGATCAAGACCAGCCAGCATGGGGTTGTGAAAGGCAAATCCTGCTTGACAAACATGATCTCTTTCTACAACAAGATGACCCACCCAGGAGATGAGGAAAAGGCTGTGGATGTCGTCTACCTGGACCTTATTAAAGCCTTTGACACAGTCTAACACAGAATTCTCCTGGAGAAACTCATGGCTTTGATGGGCATACTCTACACTGGTTAAAAAAAATGTTTGGGCGGCCAGGCCCAAAGAACGGTGGTGAATGGACTTAAATCCAGTTGGTCTCTTCTCCCAGATAACAAGCAACAGGACAGGAGGAAACAGCCTCAAGTTGTGCCCGGTGAGGTTTAGACTGGATATTGGGAAAAATTTCTTCACTGAAAGGGTGGTCAAGTATTCAAACAGGCTGCCCAGGGAAGTGGCTGAATCAGCATCCCTGGAGATATGTAAAATACATGCAGATGTGTCACATAGACACATGGTTTAGTGGTGGAATTGGCCATGCTACATTAACAGTTGGACCCTATGCTCTTAAAATCTCTTTTCAAACCTGACTGATTCTATGATTACTTGTCTGGGTAAGGATGATTACTTGTCTGAGAGGAAGACTACAGAAGAGTGTCTTGTGAGCGTCAAAATATAGTCCAAGTTAGAGATTACTAAAGAATGGAAAGAAACATTATTCTTCCTCTTCCCCACACTCCCAAATGTCTCAGTTATGCATCTTTCTTATTAAACCCTGCACCGTTCCCCAAAGCCTCCTCCTACACAAGTGTCTATCCCTTGAAGCGTCTTCCTCACCTACTTCCCTTAGATCCTCAGATCTTCTAAACCTCTCTTCATACATCTCTCCAAATTGCCAAGCAACCCTCACACTCATATCACTGATGAATTCTATGAAACTCCACCCCTCTCTCTAAACAAAAAAAGACGCAGCACCCAGAACACCTAAACTGAAGGTCACTTCACCTCTTCAGTTGGTCTAGCAATAAAGTGAGACTTATTTTGAGACAGCATCCACAGCTGACCTGGGACACCATGTACAAAGACAGTTGATCTTCAGAGATGAGAACAGAAATACCCATGAGGAAAAGAGGTCAACTCCCTAGGTAAGAAATGCAGAACTTGGTAGCTCAGAAGTCTCCACTACCAAATGTATTTGCTGAGGGAGATGAGTTATATGAGGAACTGTTTCCACAACTACCCTGCCATGTTCTGCATTATGAACAGTGATGGCAAAGACTGCGAGAAGCCAAAAAAAGCCCGCTAAACCCTGCCTCCAGGATTCCTTTTTTATTCCATTCTTTAAATTAATTTTTCATAATGCATTAAATGTGTAGTTTTACCAAACCTGTTTATTCAGGTCCACTTGATTAACAGTCAAAGAGATACTGAGCTGTGCAGAATAGATAATTTTCAAAGTTTGGTTTCTGGGTTTTGTGGTTTGGTTTCTTTTGTGGATTTGGGGGTAGTGGTGTGGTTGTTCAGGTTTTATTCGTTTGTTTTAAGAAGGTGGTATAATCTGAATTATCTTAATTATCCAGGGCAAACTAAGGAATATGATATTTAATTATTAGGTTGTTTACTAGCAATTTAAATATACTGTTCCATTGGCATCTGTATATACCCATTAATCTCGGACATAAAACCAAGTTAATTATGATTTCAAAATACACTAATTGAAAATTTCGCATTAATTTACTGTTTAGCATTTTGGGGTTTTATTTTATTGAGAATTATAAAGAACTATATGTATACGCATATATAATGAAAACTACCTCAAGTTTACAGCTTTTTTGTGAACAATTTGGAATGTTCAACAGATAGATATTTTTGGAGTAGTGCTTCTTTTGAAAGCACACAGTGACATGATATTGACTGAATACTACAATTATGAACAAAATCCTATATACTGAACAAACGTTTTACAGTTTCCTATGTGAGTGACACTGCTATTTATGTACAATGGTCATTTTAATGAGTGATTCTGTCTTGGAAAATAAAAATGCGTTCATGGTTCAATAAATGAATCTGTTGATTAACCAGACCTGACAGATTTAAACCTCTAATGTTTTAATCCTCTGTCACTACCACTGATGCAATTTAAGCTAAATATTTAAATTTGAAAAAATAATTTTTGTTTACATCACCTGGATTATGGATTGATTACCTTTTGCAAATTGCATCACATAAAAGATTTACATAACACATTTAAAACCACGTATTCCAACTACTACTTTATATAATTCAACTGAATTTTATATTTTTATACAGAGGCACATTATACATTCTAATTATCAGCTAAAAAAAGACTAATCTATAAAAAGACTAATCTATCTTCAGAAATGTATAAACATTAAAAATACCTACATAGTCTTGTCAGTGATATGTGAGAATTTGCATGCATACCGAAACCACGTGCACATAAAATCCTTCATGCTGATAAATCTTTTTAAAAAAAATTCCCTACTTTCCAATTTTCAACTTAAAAGTCAGGAAAGAACAAGAAAATATTTGTCTGTAGTCTACCACATCGCATCTGCTATTAGTAGCAAGTATCCAAGCAATAGCATTTTTTATATTTTGGAAATACTAACTGAAGCTAAGCATTATAAATATAGATTTATTGTCCTATTAAAATATAGGCACTATCATAAGGACCGCAGATGAAACCTTCAGCCCAGTGAAACTGGGGAGAGCATTTACCACTTGAAAAAGACCTTGAAAATCAGTTAAATATTTAAATCCTTTAGTTTATTTCTTTCTCCATTCTAAAAAAAAGCTTAGCTATAAGGTTTATTTTACTCTTGTGAATTCTAATAAATTGCACAAGTTTCTTTCTATGATAAAGCAAGCTCATTTTTAAGTTTGTGTAGTAAAAAAGGGATGATATTTATTTATAGAGAGAAAATAGGATTTGGTACAGCTGCAAAATTCAAAAAGCCATACTGTTTCTAATTTCTTACATTATAGCATCCCAAGCTAACACCACATATGCTACCAACATTAAAATAAGCACCCCACCTACTTCTTTTTATTACTGTACTTCTAGCTAAAAAGCCTCAGAACGTTCCAGTATTTCATTAACCTCTCTCCTCATGTAACAGGGCAAATGTTATTTTGAGTTTCATATTCATATTTTAGGCTTCATAAAGATATTCAGATTAGGAAAATAAACAACAGCATAAAGAACATATAGACTGGCAGTCTTGCTCAGATTAAATTAATAATGCTGTTTACATTAGTGTCCATCAAATATTTTTTTTAACGCAGAAGCATTAAAAAAAGACATAAAGCTACCTGTATTTCAACTGGTGTTGATTAGAGTACTAACAGACTGATTTTTTTAATTGACAAAATCTGTATATTGATAGAAATCTTACTTTTGAATGAAGATCCTGAACTTTAAGATAAGGATCTCTGTTCTTCTGACTTTGCAATTATAATGTAGCTACATTTCACATCCTAGCAGACTTCTGGTCTGCTATCATGTCACATTTTCTAGGAGCTTGCATATTTTTTTTTCCAAAAAGGAGAGAGATTATTTATTCTAAGACAATGTTCCATTACATTTGAACATAATTATCTAGATCTGAACTAGAGCTTGTCTATCTAAAACCCAAATAACTTACACACATTAACAATTCTATTTAAATGTCAAATATTCTGATATTTTCCAATTGCCTCAGTATTTATAGCAAAATTCACACCAGATCTGGATCTAAAAAAACCCAACACAAACCAACCCAAAGTTTTCCTGTCTGACAGCAACCATTTATTCTGTCAGCTTTCAAAAACAAATGAGTCATGTTACCAAATATAAAACTCTGAGTGTTTCTTTTCAAACACACTGAGGTACCTTTCAGTTATCTTTACGTTACATCCTAAAATGAGCATGGAATAAGAAAATATTACTGAATTAATAAAGTAATAATAAAAATTGACTGTTCCTATACAAATGATTTCAAAAAACGTAAGAAAATACTAGAAAGTGAAACATCTGTTTCCTGATTTACAGATTTTTTTTGTTAATTCTTAACTATCCAGCAGATGCTCCACTTATTGACTTTTTTTTCATTCAAGATAAGCACAATATTTCCTCAATAGAAAAAAGGGTCTACGGGGGGGGGGGGGGGGGGGAGGGGGGCGATGGCACTACGTACTCTTAAGTGCTGCTCTATCTCAGAAAACGCTTCATATTATTAATTTACCTTTTGACTACAAAATAAGTAATAAGAAAGTAATCTACAATTTATTGATTACTAGCTAGTAATGGAAATGGGGTGTGGCTTGGTTTTTTTTATTATTTACAAGGATGCTCTAACCACTAATTTCCTGAATTTAGGAAGCACAAACTTTCATCGGATTTTTCTCCTTTCCTCTTTCCAACATGACACCCCTTCCCAAAGCAGCTCAAAGTTATCTTTTCTTGACTTCTTCATGCTTTTTAACATTTGTATTTGTTCTCAGTAAAAAAGCATATCAAGAAGGATTTTTGAGTTCCTTGAAAAGAAGCCATTCACTCAGCTATGAAACCATAAGAGTTCTGTTCAAGTAGGATAAGAACAGAGAAAGTTTTAGTACAAATTGAACAGCTATGCTACTACAGTCTTGGGAGAAGCCCGAAGACCCAACTTTTGACTTGGGAATTTAACAAGTTTTCCTTGGCTTTCTTGATTCTCCTACATATGAAATACAAGCACCACAGTTCTACAAAGACTGCAAATATATAATAATGGACAGATTTTTCTCTTGAATCGCTTCCAATCTATACTAAGTGGTCAAAGTATGGGTGAAGTGGGAATTTAGAGAAACAGTTATTCTTCTTAAATAGCTCATTTTCCTCTACAACACATGGCCAACTGAAAACCAATTTCCATGTTCTCAATCATGCCTCCACTGATGGCCAAAAACAAATAAACTGAATTTTTTTATGGCAGGGGGCTCTGTATTATCCCCACTTGCAATAACCTGCCATTTAAGCACTTTGAGTTACACATATGTAATTGGTATGAAAGGTCACTCAGATGTGTCTGCTAATTTTGTGTAATATCTTTCTGAGCTCCTGCTTTGGCAGCTGTAATATCGTGAATCCATGTAGTTCACAGTAATTATTTGATCTGTGAATTCAATTTCTTTTAATTTTAAGCTAGTTCCCTGAGACTTTCATATTATTACAACCAAGTTACTGTTTTGTGAAAAATACCTCTTTGCTCCTGTCTTCCATGTTCTCCACAGTTGCATAGTACCGTGGCATACCCTTCTCAGTTGTCTCTCTGTCACATCATAGCACACTACAGTATATTTAATTTCACCTCAAATGGAAACCTTTCCAAAATTATCGTCTTCATTTTCCTGCCATGCAACTTCCTTCTTTGTAACTTACAACTTTTCAAGATAGCGTGGCTTCCCAATTTCAACCTACATACTGATCTTTACTCTCTTGCTCTTGATTCCATTTAGTTTCTTAAAGTCAATAATCATGACTAAACACAAGGTTGACTTTTTCAGACAACTACCTATAACATCACCAGGAGGATTGTTTTTGTTCCCTCCCCCAGTACTACCAGTGGCTGAATTAGAGATCCTCATTACTACACGGGTGGACTACCAAGCTTATGTTTGACATCAATATTAATTTTTAAACTTGAATCTCAGGAAATCCTTAAGTAGAGGCCACATTCAGTTAACTAGACAGCACAGTTCATAGGTACAATGGTCAGCCTCTCACCATCTAAAAATCATACTTACATGAGACCTATTTGGTAGTTATTCTGAGTTACTGTATAATAAAGCAATTCCTAGAAAACCCCTGTCCAACATCGCAGGGTGTAGTGGGCTGGCCCTGGCTGGACACCAGGTGCCCACCAGAGCTGCTCTGTGACTCCCCTCCTCAGCTGGGCAGGGGGAGAAAAACGTGAAGACAGACTCATGGGTCAAGGGTGAAGAGAGATCACTCAGCACTTACAGCCATGGGCAACACAGACTCGACTGGGGAAAAGCAGTTTAATTCATTAACAATCAAATCGGAGTAGGGTAGGCTTTGTTTCTCATTACATCTTAAAAACGCCTTCCCCCCTCCCGGGCTCAGCTCCACTCCCGGTGTCTCTACCTCCTGCCCCCCCAGCAGCGCCGGGCCGGGCCGGGGCCGGGGTCAGTCCCTCACAGCTGCCCCTGCCGCCCCTGCCCCCCATGGGGAGGCTCCTCGCCCCCTGCCCCTGCCCCAGCCCGGGGCCCTGCCAGGGCGCAGCCCCCCAGGCCCAGCCGGCCCCAGGGGGGTCCCCGCGGGGTCCCCAGCCCGGGCTCCTCTCCCCGCGGGGCCACGGGCCCTGCCAGGAGCTGCCCCAGCGCCGCTGCCCGCGGGTCACAGCCCCCTGCGGGCACCCCCTGCCCCGGGGGGGTCCTGCCCGGGCTGCGGGGGGGAGCTGCTCCCCCGGGGGCTCCATGGGCTGGGGGCACGGCCCGCCTGGCCGGGGGCTTCTCCAGGGGCTGCCGGGGGGTCTCTGCTGCGGCGCCTGGAGCCCCCCGGCCTCCTCCTGCCCCGGCCTGGGGGGCTGCGGGGCTGGGGCGTTCATGTACTCCCAACTCCTCTCTCTCGCTGCTGTTGCTGCTAGCAGCAACTTTTCCCACCTTCTTAAATTCATTATATCCCGAGGGTGCGACACCATCACTGATGGGCTCAGCCATGGCCAGCAGCGTGGGCTCTCTTGCAGTCAGCTGGCATTGGCTCTAGCAGACATGGGAGAAGCTTCTAGCAGCTTTTCACAGAAGCCACCCACTACTGAAACCTCACCACACAAACCCAATATACAGGGCAGGGGAGGGAAGAAGTATCACACTTAGCTACTAGCAGTCTCTGTTGGACCTTTATAAAGCATGGCCTGAAGCTAAAGCAGCATGAAGATTGAACCACTTTCCCAAACGCGCAGGGTGAATTTGAATTATATTTATTTGTATGCATCATCTTCATATTTATTAAAGCTCTGCTTACATGCAATTGCACTGTACATTTTTAGCAGCTGAATTAGCAACTGGGTGCTCTAAAAATAGGCTTAAAGGGCTGCACGACTCAAAAAATAATGTATAAGGCAGGCGTACATTGTTTCTGCATTAGTAATAAAATTTTAAGATTCACCGAAGTGTGATAATCTTGTATGTTTCATAGTAATTTAAATTCAATGCTAAACTAAAATATAAAATACCAATGTTTCCATTTTTGTAAGTTCTCAGTGTCATGTCCATTTTTTTCATGATCCAGCCTTAAGGCTTTACTGTATACCCAAGGTCTCAACACTAGCAGTACTTACTTTATCTTGGAATGAAAGAGTTTTTTCCCCCTAGGCCTCAAAACTGTGACATTTGGAAAGAAACTCTCCGGTTAAAAAGATCAGAGCAGTTCTGCCTGTAATTGACCGCTTCCCTTGAAGATTACAATTCAAACACGCTTTGAAAAGAGATGCCCCTGAATTTGACACAGTAAGAGATACAGAAAAATCCCTTTCCAGGACCACAGAGTCCCGTTCATGGATCCCTGGCATGTACAGGTTACGTCCCACCCACACTGCCTAAATTCCACCCTGCTCAGTAACACAGTCAAAAACACATTTTCTATTTGAGTTAACTATCAGGGGACTATTTAACCGAGGAATGGACATAAGGAATCTTAGTTTTCTGTGTAGCCCTATGTTGTATGAAACCATCCCTGAAACCCAGGCTTAAATAAATTACTTTGTATTTTCAAGTTGCCTTCACAACTAATGATCCCTCTGGGAAATCTAAAGAAAGAGAATTAAAAGTACTTTTGAATGCCTCTTATGAAACCAATTCCTAGGAAATTAAAAGTCTCAAAACAAGAAAAATTTAATCTGAAACACATAAAGAAAACATTAATTATGAAGCAGCAAGGAAAATCATTCAAAATCAAAGATGATAAAAAACCACAGAAAGTCAATGTTCACATTAGTGTTGTAATGATACTGTTACAGAATGATTTAAAAAAAAAAAAAAAAAACAACCAAAAAAACCCACAGAAAATTAGTCCCCAAAAGTTGTTTCAAAGTGAACAAAGTGTTACACTAACATACAATAAATTTTGACAGTACCTGACACGGAGCAGCCAAAAGACCACATTTGACTTAAATAACAAACCCATGTCACACAAGAAAAGCTGAAGATTAAATAAATATTATGGCTCCGTTTCTGTAATGACATCCATGCCAGCAGATGCCCACTACAATTCTACTGATGTCAATTCTGCTACCCAATGGCTCATGACTGATAGAACGACAGAGACCAAATTTGGCATCCTCAATCCCTATCGCTCCTGTTACCTGAGCACAGAAGAAGATTATTCTAATACGATTTTAACTAGGTATGGCCATAACTATTTCAATACCTAGTGACACATTTCATTTGCAATACTAAGAGATTAATACGCCTCCTACGTGTCTGAAGTTCAGGCTTGGACACATTTTTAAGTGGAGCTTAAACGTTATCTGAATTAACAACCCAGTACAATTTCAGTATTGTAACTGCTGTCCTGGAAATATGGGATGTATCATGAAATTATTTTATTAGCTATGTAACTTCCTCTGATTTTGGAATATACACAGATTCAATATTGCACATTTTCTTCTGAGACAGTTGAGCTTTCATAGAAGCACAGTAATGAGGATTTCTCTATCTTACAAAAAGAACCTTTTCTCTTTATCACTTACACTTAGAAATCATGGGATATGGAAAAGCCATTAACTCAAAATGTGGAGAACATGAATACATCACAACTCCGTCCAGAGTTCAAATACATTGTTCACACCCAAGTTAAAAAAAAAAACAAAACAACAAAACACCTGCACACCAAAACCCCACTACACATCACAATTTCAATTTCTTGAAATTTTGGGGAAAACAAGCATTACATTTTATATATATTTTATTAAAAGTACAGCAAAGTATAAGTTAAGAAAGCTACAACACTAAAAATTATTATTAAAGAGACTGACAAAAAAAACCACTATGTACAACAGTTTATTGTTATGTTCCCATTATATTTGATGTACTGCACGCAGCAACAAGTACAAGTGCACTTAACTACTGTTCCTGTCTGGTGTGGATCTGGCTGTGTTCCTATTGTATATGTGAAAGTTTTTAAAAGATACTGAAAGGAAATAAAGTCAAATAAGATGTACTGTATTCTATGAACAAACCAGATACACAGGTTCTCAAACAAAGCCTATTTTGTGTCAGGAATCCTTTTATAAGTACAATTCTGTTAATAAATTCACACCATATTATCTGCAAATGGTTCAATTAAGTCATTGTCTTGAACACCACACACAGACAGACAGAATTGCACAGGTGCATTTTAGCTTACGTAAGGTACCAAATGGAAACAGCAATCATTAAAAAACCTACTGCTAATCCATCCCAGCAAGAATTCTGTCTTTTTCTGCAACTCCTCTGTTCCACTTTGATGGAAGGACTAACAACAGGTCAAAACTAATCCTCCAAAATTAGTACTAATTTTGCAGTCCTCTACAATCTGACAGTCAAGGAAACACAAAAAGGGGCTACTGTCCTTTATAATAACTATAAAAAGTGTGACTTCAGTAAAAACAGACTAGCCAAATAGTGTTTGAACAAAGTGTCATTGTACTGTAAGGAGACTCTAGTTTGGGGTTATGAAGAGCAGTCCTCCGCACTGGTTACTTTACTACACTAGTACTGCAGCTGTAACACAAGGTCATAAGGTCCCAAAATTTTTCAAGGATCTTTCCAGAAAGCCCCACATTATAAGGAGGAGGGAGGAAGTAATATCACCTCCCAACACAGGAACTTTAACAATGCCTACTACAAAATCCATAAGACCTGGTGTCACCCAACCCTATTATACAGGGTAGATAGGAGAGGGGGTTTAGAAGATCTCCTACCCAATGTGCAGCTGGTTTGGCTTGTTTTTAAAGGCCTCTGTCCCAAATGTTAGGATTTTTCTTTAAAACCCTGAGAAGGTTTAATATTCAAAATGAAAGAACATGTAGCCTCATTCTGAAAATCCTCCTGCATGTTATTATAGTCACACGAACTAGGGCCCATCGTCAACATTTTCCTAAGGATTCATAATTATTTAAGTAATGCTCTACTGGATCAGGCTTTACCTAACCCAGTACTGTCAGCAGAGTGGGACACTGAAGTTCATGTGCTTTCCCAAGATCTCTTTCCAGAGGTTGTTTCTCTGATCTTCAGCTGCTCAATTAAGGATACTAGATGATGTACTAGAAGGTACGTCCCTGCTTAATCCTTTTTGTATCCTTTTATATCCATTACTCACAAATTCATCTAATCCTTTTTTGAACATGCTGGCACCATCTCCCACAAACATCCTGTGGCAGCAACTTACAGAAGCTCACTACCCAGTGTAAAGAAATATTTTTCTTTCATACGTTTTATACAGCTCTGCTCGTTCCATCAGATGTCCCTAGCATTGGCATTGTTTGCCAATCAGTTCTGCAATTGCCTGACCACTTACATGAATTTGTAAGCTTCAATCATATCCCCTCACTCTCTCCTCTTCAGACTGAAATTCTGAGAGTTCCTCTGATCTCTCTTCATGGCCAGCTGCTCCACACCCCTAATAATATTGCAGTCTTCTCTCTCCGTCTTCTCCAATTTCTTGAAATTAAAATGACAGAACTGCACACTGTGCTCAAGATGATGTTGCAGTAATTTAATACAACCATAAAACAATGCCCTGTATATTCTTTAAAAACACGCCATCACCACTTTCAAAAATTTAACTTGACTACTGTTGTCACTGATTGTCATTGATAATTGGGGACAAGAGAATCAGAGTTCATATGAACCATATGATAGAAGATAAGGTTACTTTAGCCATATATATTTATTGCTGCCAAGTCTTAGTAGGTTGTATTGTTTGGGAGGAGGCAGAGTTATTTTAAAAAATTCATTAAAAAATCTAAAATAGAAATGGAACATAACTTCTCTACAGCATGTAAACTTGAGAAAATCCTATCACTCCAAATTATTTCAGTTCTACCCATGAGGCTCAAACCAAGATGTCACATGTTTTGTTAAAATTACAGAACATCTCCTGCACACTAAAATACTAAGAAATAACTTTTTTAGAATTTGTCATTTTCTGACATACAAAGATGATGCAGGTTTGTATTCACTGACATCTTTTTTCCATTTACTACAAGATCTGAAAAGATAAATCTCATGCTTTATGAAGTACGCAGTGTTTGAAGTAGTATATACAACTACTTTATAAATGAAGACTTACAGTAAAGTTCTAAAGGAAATGGCTTTCTTCATTTATTATAAGCCCTAAAAAGATAATTAAATAGCTTGTATTGAGATGCAGTCAACATTACCAAGCCACAACATGTAATAAAGCAGATAAGTCATTACACTGGTTGTGATTCAACACAATCTCTACTTATCAGACAAGCACCTACAGTAACATAACGGTTGGTTGGCTTAGTGTTTAGTCTTACTTCGTGGGTTTTTTTCCCCAATCACAACGTTGTACACAAATTGTTAAAGGCTCACAGAAATTCAGTCACATTGAAGATAATTCAGCTAAGACAATGAAACTGCAAGCAAAAAAAGCCTGATTGACCAACCAAACAAACAAAAAAAAAACACAACCAAAAAAACCCACAACAAAACTATCTAGAACTACTTCATCAAGGCTTTCTCTTACTTTGAAGAGGAAAAACATAATGAGGTAAGATTAGGGTATTTATTAATATGAAAAACAAATCATGAAAGTATAACAAGAAATAATTGTTCTCAATAGTGATATTGGATGTATCTATGCAAAAGTTTCTCTACAAGTTTCTTCCTGGAATGGTAGGTGGATGGTAGATAGTTTGTACAATTAAGTATTGTAATCCCATTTAAATAGTTGGAATTACTCACTGCTGTACACTGCAGAAATTATAATTTTTTTTTCACATTCTTATAGCTACCATAAAAAAAAAAGTTTCATTTCTGTGTTTGTCACAGTTGTAAAAGTACTCCTGGGCACCTATTTCACTGTATTCTTTAATTCTCCACAGACCTACATGGTCCATCACTACATCACTAGATTTTTCTTACATTTAGGCATCACAGTTCAAATACTGTATTTTGTCATCAACATCACTGGCAGGAAAGGGGGGTGGGGGTGGTGGTGATAAAAATAGAATATTCCTTACTTGCTTAAATGTGCCACTGAGCTATTTGGACTAATTCCTGAACACGTAGGGTGGTTGTGTTTTTTAAACACCACAACTGCATATAAATGTTTGGGTTCGTTCAGAAGAATTTGGAACACAGAGGGAATGTCAACATAACAGCTCATAGAATATTTTTCATGTGCAGGTTCTATATACATTTTAAGTATTACGCTCTTTCAGGTGATAAAAGACAGCAATCACCCTTTGACAGATGAAAAGCCGATAAAGATCAAGTGCCTTGCTCCAAGTGAAAGACAGAAAATTACTCTCATTCACAACATATGAAATCAGAGTGGTCTTACTAGATTAAAGCAAGTAATTTTAATGTATCTGGGCTAGCTATTAACTTCATTTATTTTAATTGTTGCCACTGAATTCACATACAAAATAGAACTGTACTGACTATAAAAGAGACTCAGTGAAAACTTTTACACAAACAGTTATTAAAGTAAAAATCCAAGATGAGTACTTGACCTTTCACTTCCAAGAATTTGGTAGTGTTTTCAAAAAGAGATACTAAAACAGTAGGTTATCCATACATAACTTCTAGTGACTTTCAATACAGAATGGGTACCCACTAGCATCTGTGGTAATGTGGCCCATGTTTATCAAAACTAGAAACTCCTGATTGTCACAGTTACAATATTAGAGCAAAACAGATTCATTCACCAGTACAAAAATGCAATTATAAGGCTCTTCATAATTTATTTTTTTTACAAGTACCATAAGTTCACCATGATTGATGAGAAAACTTTGTTTCCAGACCACATTTTGAAGAAATCAGAGAAAACAGGTTAGACCTAAACACTTGCCTGCAAAATTCATCAATACCCGAGATTTTTATTCTCTTGAAGCCTGAAGTTTAACGTATAACCTTAGTATATGTATAATCTCAGTAGACTAATTAGACTGCAATCAGTAAGTCCTTGTATCAGTATAATTATTGGATTGTGATGGAGAAGAACTGGTATTGTATGGAACAGATTTATGATCCAATTTGAAAGGAACATCTAGAATTAAAAAAAAAAACAAAAACCAACAAACAACTGATTAAATCTCATTGAAACCTAGCAGGTTTTGCCAAGAAAGCATTGCAAAAGGACTAAGATGACCAGGTCATGAAGTATTTAGAAAACAACATCTCTGCGGTCACAAAAGCAGCCCTCCAACTCAAATAAGAAGAAACTACACATGTGCAAATGAAGGAGGGACTAATGTAAATGAATTCTGCGAAATAATCAAACATGTATGGGATTTCAGAGAAATGTAATGCATATGTATGATTATATAATATATAAGGGACATGTACTCAAGGACAAGGTAAGCACATTAAAAGGAGATAACCCCCGCGCTCCCAGCACTGTAATAAAGAATGCCTGCTTTCTAAACCTCAAAACGAGACTTAGAAGTTTCATTTGATGATCTTTCGGTAACACTCTCCCAACATTAAAAATAAAAACCAAGGAATGCCACTCCACATCACTGCTGGCAATCAGTACACTTAAGCACAACTGAGAACACATCCTTGAACACTGCTATGAAGTTCACAGTTCTTCAATGAATTTGTAACTCATTTATATTAATATAAACATGTAGTTGAACTCTGAGCAAATTGAATAGACTGGTTTCTTTTAAGCTGTCTGCTACCTGCATGCTCTCTGCACCTCTCTTCCTGCCACAAATTCATAACTAGAACTACCTGAATAGTCCCAAAGCCTTTATAACCTGTCCACTTTCACAGAGATTTTACATCTTCTACAGAGCTATTCCACATATGACCCATGTGTAAAGCAGAAAAGATCAAGCTGAACAATCAAGCTGAATGAATTCAGCCTTCTCTGAATACACATCCTGTATTTCCACACAAAAAAGCCAAAAGTAGCTTCTCATATGAACTCTTCCACCATAACACACCTTCATTTCCCCTAACTTCCACATCCTTCTCCTCTCTGTTCTACTGCATGTAATCATACCCTGAGCTGCAGCAAAAGATGCCTGCCACAGTTAATTCAAAAATATATATGTGCTGATAGTTGAATCATGTATGTGATTAGTCAGCAGGCCAAATGCAACAGATAACTGTAACTTCTGTGGTGACACTAATGGGACTTCTTCCTTTCCTTCAAATTGATGGCAATTTGCAAGCTGGTCAAAAAATTGAGCAAAGTCAGGAGAGTGACTGACTCAAATGGCTGAATCGTATAAACGTCACTTCCAGAATCATTGGCAGATGAGACTAAGGGGAAAAAAATACGACACAAGTAAAACAAGTCTTAAAAGATTTATTGAAAGTTACAAAATATTTCACCTGGAAAACTACAGTCTGAGATTTACACCTTAAGGAAGCCTGAACATTACAAAAAAAAAAAAAAAAAACAACCACAAAACAACACACTAAAAATGTCTGTCTCATGGACAGCCAAAGTGTTATTCATCCATTTAAGCACTACTGCCTGTTTATTCAATCAATCTTTATGAGCTGCAACCCAACCATAGATACAAAAGATTCTCGGAATCATATATAGAATTATTACATTATGCTGTAATGCAGAAGTATGCAAGTACATACAAGTAAAATAAAACAAACCAACCAACCAAAAAAAAAAAAAATACACCAAACCCTAAACCCCACAACAGCAACTAAGCCAAGTCCAAAAATCCTACCTCCTCCATGTTTTGAGAAAACCTAATTCATAGCTACTTCTTATTAAAGCAGATGCTATTAGAACTCGTTTTAAAAAAATGATTAATTAAAAGCCTGTCATCTTATAAAAAGTTCCATTTCTAAAAGCCAGGACTCTATGCCCAGCAAAAACTCACAGATATAATTCAACACTAGATCAGCTTCTCATATGTAGTGTACAGCATTATGACCAACGGGTAGTTGAATTGATTTTCAATTCCAAGTGAAAAATCAAGTTAACCTCAACCTCCCGCAGACAAGTACATTCTAGTAGAGTATGAAAAAATATCTAAAAGTTTCTGTGGCTAACACAAAACCAAGTTGCTAATGTTAAAAAAAACAAACAAACACAAAAACCCCAACAACAAAACCCCACACCACTTAAGTCCACTCTTCCCTCCAAAGAGCCTCCAAAAATCACCTTTTCCAGGATGAGAGACAGAGTCCTTTCCTACCCCATGAGGATTTGGCTACAATATATTTGCCACCTTCAGACCGTAGCATTGTGATCTAGAGAAAGTGGAAACAGTGTGGTCACTTCTGACTTCTCGCAGCACAACGGCCTCCCTCCTTGATGAGTTACCTCAACAGAACAGCAACATGCTGGACTGACTGTCACAGAGTCATGTCATCATTATCATCGTCATCAAGGCCACAAAACAGGTCATACTCCAACTACAATTTGATTTCCCTTCTTGATCTTTCACTAGGACTCAGCAAGCATAAAAATTAGAAGGATGAAAGCCAAAACACACAAGATATTGAGCAGCACATGACACACTAACGTGATCATGGTAATAAAGTGTGCCTGCAGACCAAACACTATAAATGAAACATGATAAATGAAAAATAGTTACTTAAAAAATACAATGACAAAATTGTCCTTTTGATACAACTTATCCAAGGGAGTAAAAGATTTATAGTACATATTTTTTTCCTCATATATCCACTCATCTCTTAGGAAGACCAGCACAGACAGTGAATGGAAACTTCATTTACAGGTCCAATTTACTTAAGCAGCATGAAGATCACACTGGAAAACGGTAGGTATTTCTATGCAAAAGTAGATACACAGAATAAGTGCTCATCAATTTTATAATGGCTAGACAGAGTATGAAAATGCTTTGAAGGCCAGGCTATTCAAAATATTAATGTTCAGAAAATCCAAAAGTATTACTGGGCTTTCCAATACATTATTACTATTCCTGTTATTTACCTAAGGGTTTTACTTCTCTTGAGAAAATAAAAAAGTCAGACTGTGGCTGATCCACTTAACATTTCCCATGCTGGAAGGTTAAACCTCTGCTCATAGTCAATATTTCCACATTGGGGGGGGGGGTGGGGGGGTGGGGTGTGGAAATCAGCTAGGAAGACAACTCGGATTTATCAGTAAAATATCTCTGCAGAACTAGCTGAGTGTTTCAGAAAATGAATTTCTAAACCTAGAAGAATAAAGTCGTTGAAAAGATAGAGATTCATATGCCCTATTTTTCAGTGAAGCTACAACCAAGAAGCCTAACTTTAAAAGATAAAATAACTGCTATTAAAAAGCTTCTTAATTTTCCTGATACAATCTAAGTAAACTCAGGAATAGACACTGTCTCTTCTTATAAATTAAACAACTGATTGAAAATGTTCCTTATTATTTGATAGCAATCCAGCGTTAAGAGACTGTCCATGAATGAACGAGAGCTATACAAATGAATACTGCACTGAGTGTAAGTATTTAAAAGTAGTGTTCAGGGAAGCATTTAGTAACTACTGACTGAACAACACCTGCTCTGGTTCAGAGAGAGAAAACTGGTAAATTACTGAGAAAACATAGTAAAGCACAACTTTTTTTAATTTATTTATATACATACACACGTATGTATAGAAGACATATAGATATCTTAAAATATGTGTTCTTTTCCTGAAACAAGCACCATCTCGAGTAAAATCAGAGACAGTTTGTTGAAAAAGAACATCCACATTGTAATGTTGTCTAGCATCCTTCTTCTTAACATAGAAAATACTTCCCAGTACAAGACAGTATTTTTGACCTGAAATAGATATCTTTGAGATCAGTAGAAATACTGCACTGCTGTATTCTTGGTAAGAGTTTGGGGCTTTTTTTTTTTTTTTTTTTTTTTTTTTTAATTGGGCCAATGTATAAATTTGTTAATTACTTAAAATGAGTGGAAGTGAACGAAGAACTTAGATTGAACTTCAAAGAATATAAATACATTAGGATTAATTACCTAAATACTTCCCCCACGCCACACAAAATCAGATAGTACAAAGCCTAGAAATCCAGTCACAAGCTGAGAAACATACCAACCTACATTTAACACACACACACATATTCCCCCAAACAAACAAACAAACCTCCCAAACAAAACAAAACCAACCAAGCCAGAAAGCCACCAAAACCCTAATATGATTCAATTCCATATCAAATACTTTATGTTATTTTATGGCATGTTTGAATTTTGCCATATTTTACTGTGTTTTGATGCTTATTTAGGAGAGTTAACTACTTCATAAGTTTATAGTAATTACCCAGAACAACTTACACGTTCTCTCAAATTAGGGGGGGAAAAAGCCTCTATCTTAACCTATTTTCTCCTCTTTAGGTAAGACTAAGAGGCATATTGCTATACCAGTACTTCTTTATCAACATTCTCTGAAGGTATTATTTGTTGGGGTTTTTTACCCAAGAATACATAGAAAAGATACACTGAGACCAGTACTTGTGGGCACTTCCATCTTCATGCTTTTCTATTTGATTCCTCTTACATTGGCTATCTGAAATCACCACACACATTACTGATTACATATGAGTAGACGCCTTCTCCTTAAATTACAAGTTGCAATGACAGTCAACTTATAACCTAAAACTCAAGCACAAATGTTAATGAAACCTCACAGGAACAGACAGATAAACACAGCATTCAATTCAGAGTGTTACCCGATGGTTTATTTCACTTCAATGTAGTCTATTCATAATCTTGTTAAACAGTATCAACAGAAATGTCTATAAGAAAACAAGATCTATTCGAAAACTGTACTTAAAAAAATTTTTGACCTTCTATGAAAAAATCTGAAACAGTTTTCTTCACTGCTGACTAAGCATATCCTCTAGTACAAACAATTTTAGTTTGAAATAAGAGGCAGGACTTTTCTTGGTCTGGCCTGGATTTTGTAAGAGTCTACAGCAAGTATGCAAAAATTGCTTCTCCTATTTGCATATACACCTATTTCATTAGGTGTATAATCAGCGCAGTATAGTTTTTGTGCATTCCTCTGGGATTATACAAATTTGGAAAATCTGTTTTACTGCTTTTGTTGACAGTACAACTCTATGCAAAAGCAAGTACACAAACATAGAACTGATTGTTACTGTGTAATTTCTCCAGTTGGCTTTGCAGGAGATCTCCTTATATTAATCCCTTAAAAGCTGCTTAGAAAAAATAAACACCCCTCACCTCAAGTTGTTTTAGACAAATAAAAATACAAAGAATAACTCTGTGGACTTCTACACGAGCAGCCTGATTGTCAATAATTGATTCTTTTAGTGTTATAAGAACATTCTGGTTAAACATTGTAAGTCCGGTCCTTAAAAATGTGGAGCCGATTTCTACTGTGAGGCACACAAGAACCACGCACCTTTTGAAATCAGTACTGTGCTGCTCTGCAGCAACACAGAAATGCAGCAGAAACAGGATGCCATCTCAGCCTATCACTTTTACCACAACCTTCTAGCTAACCTTGTCAAATAATAGTTTCATCTTCCGCATTTTCATCTTCATGTGATATAGCCTGCAGGACTAAAAAATATTTTACAAAATGCATAAAATTTTTCATCAAGAATATTTTTATCAAAATTCTGTTTGTTCAGAAAAGTTTTAAAACATTTTCTATCTTGCTAAGTTTCAAAATGCTTCAACTAGGATTTTTCCATCTTGCTACAACTTTACTTTTCTATTCAATTTTTGCTATGTTTCAATCCATAACATTAGATTTTTCAAATCAAATAGGAACGATCCAACATGATTTAGGCAACAAGCCTTCAATAGCATCCTCATATTTTAATTTCAGATGTATTTCTATGGTAAGCGAAGCTTTTGTCCTAAATTGGAATGAAAATTAAATAACAAGATTTCCTATGGAATAGTAATAGTTTTCCAATTTGTTGTGCCAGAAAGAAACCAGGAAAAACAGTGAGTTCCTTTCACACCTTCCTAAATCTGCCTCACATTCATTCACTCCCGTCATCTGCGTGCCATTTTTTACTACATTCTCTAGGTTCTTTGAACCTCCCAGGAGCATCCAGATTTTAAAATCTGTTTTTTTGATCTGTGGCAACCTTTTTACATCTCTGTGGTTAAATACTCCATTATTATTTTTTGTTTTCTCCTTATTGATCGGGTACACAAGGAAAGAACTTTGCCATTGTACAAAGTTACATGAACTGAGTTTGGCTATAGCTGAAAGATTTCATGCTGAAGAACCCAAGAGAGTGAAATATCATCTGTTCCTTTATCTAAAAAACCCCAAACCATCACATGATATTATATAGATCACATTAAAGCTACGGCATGGAATTGGCACTGATGCTTACCAAATACATTTTAGTTACAGGTATAATTAGCAGAGAGAAACAAGTAATTGCCCTGCTTGTCCTCCAGAATACAAGATTAATTTACATTAAAAGGGTGCTAAACTCGCATACACACCACATGAACAACAAGCTACTTAGACGATAGATACTGAGGATTTTTCTCAGTTCCAGGACGAAATTGTTGTCCAGTTGTTACAGCTACATACAATAGCAGCTCTATTCAAAGTATGTGAAGGAGTAAATGTGGGCTCTAGGGAGTACAGTTAAATTCCTTAGCATGAAAACAGTAGCAGTGTTGACGTGCAGGGTAGCTGCTGAAGGTTAACAGAGCGCCACACCATCAATGTGCAGTACAGCCATAATTTACAGAAAAACCCTGCATGGTAAAGTTGAATCTTGGCTTTTTTCCCAGTTCCACCTGAAACGACCTTGTGCAAATCATCAGACAACCTAGGTGAATGATACATCCCAAGGCAGGAATCCCTGGTTTATAATAGGGATTGTTAACAGCAGTCTGTGGAAGATCCGGGACTACTAGGCATAACCTTTAGATACAAAGTTCACTGAATTTTCCAAAAGGCTAAATTGGACACTAGGAAGGGGGTTGGGTGTTCCCAAAAGCACGTGAATATGAGAATGTTTTTATGTCTTTGTGATAATTATTTTGAGAATGCTTATATGACTCTGGAGTCCAGACCTGTAGTACATGCTGAAGACAGCAACACTAGAACCACAGTAGACGTCAGTTCAGAAGGTGACCTAGCCAAAGCATTCACATGTAAGACTTAATCTTATATATAATCAGCAGTGTGCTTGTCTTCAATCACACTTACAATCCTTAATTCACTTTATGTACACTTATATTTAGCATAAGGCATGGCTGTAATTAGAAGTCCAGAAAGGACCATCAGATCTCTCAACTCCTGCGGACCACCACAGGGCATCGTTTCATATAAAGAGTGTTTATCAAGGCCAAAATGACAGAATGAACAGAAAATTACAGCACTTGGCAAATCACACCTCCATCACAGCCAGATCATGAGCAGAGCAAGGTACCATCACATACCTACCCCCTCTGTCTGAGAACCCAGTGACCACACAGCAGCCCGTATCTTCCCCCGTCCTCATTCTGTTTCCTTTCTTTTCTCCCACCCTTACTCCCAGGTTAAATTCACTTTTAACTGGCCAACAGCATTGCTTTTGCTGGTGCTGCATAACCTCCTACCCACCATTTTCATTTTCTTCCTGTGCAATGAACAGAGAACTTGACACTTAACACAGAAGTAGTTGACACTGCTTGAATTCACCCTGGGACTCCAGGCAAAACCATTGCCTTCCCAAGCCCAAACCGTTCACAGACCAGCGCAAGCTGCTCGTGAAACATGAGCGTGCTATGTGTTTGTAAGCTATTACTGAGTTTCACTCCCTCCTACCTCAGGATTCCTCTCATGTAAAAGTAGAAGCCTTGTGCATTGCAGCCGTGTTGCCAACTGCCATCAGAGCCACCGGTGGCCAGAAGGGCACGAGAGGACAGGTCACTCCAGCCAGCACACAGGCTCAGACATCTTGTACAACACTCCTGCTCAGGAAGCAGAAATAAAAGTCCACCTGTCACCCTAGTTCCTACAATCACAGTCTTGCCCCTATGTGCAGCTGCTTACAGACCCCACTTCACTGTCCCATCCCCCTTTTGAGGACATACGAGTTTAGTAACTTACCACCTGGCATTCAGACACGGAGCTTCGCTGAGGCTAAAGACTGTCATACTAACTCGATGTATGGTCTCCGGACCTCCTGCTTCCCGCTGCAGAGCCAGCCAGCAGCAAGGCAGGCGGTGGGCTGGTGAACACGTGGGGTCCAGCCTCACTCTACCCCTGCATCTCAGCACCCTGACCCTGCTCCAGGGCTGCGCTCTAAAGCCCTGGCTCTGTAAGTTACTGCATCTTGCAGGCTTGAGCTTTAAAAAACAAGCCTACTGCTGACACTTTACCAGAGAGAAAGCTGATTTACCTTCTTTCCACCTGAACATATCAGCTGTTCTTAATCCAACCAAAACAAGAGCCCAACAACACTACCTGCTATCAGCTCCATCTCAGCATATATTGTCTCTTTCCATCCTTTCTTTCCCTCTTTAAGGCACTGACAGCACGTAAATGCACAAGTGTGTTTCATTTTCTGCATGGAGCATTTCTCCCCTATTTCTTAGCTCGTCTCTAGGAATAAATAGGTATTTATACACATTAAACAAAGAAAAGCATATTGTAGCTAAAAGAGAAGCTTGTTGTTAGTACATACTTAGTTTGACACCAAGTCACTTAATCTCTCTCATCACATAATCCTGACCTGGAAAATATGAGTAACAGTGGGGAATGTTTTGACTACTGTTTATAAACAATTTGAGACTCTCAGGCTTGAAGAAAAATGAAACATGGCATTATTAATAAAAGAAAGAAATGTTGAAAGATGAGCATCATACTCAAAATTAAAACAGATCTGATATGAGAGAATAATAATGCTTGACTAATCTTGATTTTTCTGGACTGCAAGAAACACATTAAAAAAGGGCAAAGAGTAAGAGAAACAGCTGCGACACAACATTCCTTGTACACATACTTGTGTTTTTAGTCAATAATGTATTGGGGGGGGGGCACGTGGCAGCAATCTATTTGAGAACACTGCTTTTCAGACAGAAGAATTAAGTAATAAAGATTACAAGAAATTAAGGGAATTTACCTTGTCTTAGTGTTTGTTGCCCCAAATCCAAAAACCCTTTATCACTCCAAACTCTTCCAAAGGACGACTGTAAAAAAGCTGGTTTTGAAAAGGTTGGCTCAGGTTGTCAAACCGGATCTACCTACTGGCTGGAGCTCAAGGCAAGCTTAACTCTGGTTTATTATGAACGGAACACTTCATGCTGGCTCAATGAAATATTGCATAGGTAGGTAGGTAAATTACATTCACATTTGTACAACAGACACATCTTTACAAATATTACATTTTCTCTTTAAAACCATTTGATAATCTTTCAACAATGGAAGGGGCAACCTGTTTTTTCCCTAGAACTCTATTCCACTTGTAAGACACCATGGGATGAGATGGGGAAAAAAAAAAAAAATGAAATCAAGAGGCATATTTCCTTCCAGTCTATGAATATTTTACAACTCAGCTAAGAAACAACCTCTTCTTCTTTTATTATAAATTTAAACCCAGGGTTCATTAATCTGATATCATGAATTCGGTATATAAGTTCCATAAAATGCATGTTGAATGAGGGAACTATGCTGCTCATGTTTTCCAGTCCATTAGAACTAGCTTATCTTTTCAACTTCCTATTCGGAGAAAGGAAAACCTTCAAACCATTTATTAGGTCATTATCAAAACAATGCACAGCACAGGAAAGGTACAGGGATATGATCTCACAGTAAATGCACAGAACCAAGACTTGACACCAGCTCTGCTAAAGAACTGCTACGATCTCAGGCTTCCCTCATGTATTTTTACTTTAGCATCTAACCCCATAAAAAGAAAGGAACAACTTGCTAATATAACTACCTTGCACATGAACCAATTAATGCTCACCAGTTCTTCCCATGAACATAAAATAACAGAATTTAAGTAAGTAAATTTAAAATGTATTACCATGTTTGCATATATTCTCATTTCTTCACATGTTTATTCATACATTTGCTACAGTGCTTCTGGGGTCTTTTACAGCTTTTCCAAATCTGAGTACTAAAAGTCTAGAGTCCTCTTCAAGTATGAAATTGTCATAAACTGATAATACTTAAAAATTAAAAGCAATATACTAGTACCTTTTTATTTTAACAAAGCAATAGTTTTAAGTAATTAGTAATTTTAATCAGTATCTATAATACTCAAGTTAAAGAATTCACTAAATTACTCCATTATTCAAACAGACAAAAAATCAGAGAAAGTTATACTAAGTTCCTAAAAAATGTCAAGGCTACTAGTTTTTAAAAAATGAAAGGCTGGGACAGGGTTGGAGGAGGGACAGTCTAAGGAAATTACTTAAAAACTGTCTGGCCTACTTTTCATCAAGATACAAGACACAAAGTGTTGTTATTTCTTCTTGTTCATTGTAATTTCTAGTAGCTTTCTCACAGTGGCCGCAACAGACAATCTAGAGCTAACAGACTGCATACACAGGGTTGGAAAAATGCAACTGTAATATTTACTACATTTTATAGCAAAAAAAAAAAAAAGTGGGGGGAAAAAAAAAAAAGAATAAAACTACAAAAGCACCACTGAAAAAAAACCCAATGCTAAATTATTCTAAATGATTAATCTAAAATATTTCCTTAAGACTTGCCTTCCTTTAGAACAGATTTCATATTTCTTACTGCAGAGCTGTTGTTTTGCTACTCACTGAATCGAAGTTCCACACACAACATTTATGTGCCCTTTCAATTCCTTAAGTGCTTTGCATCAACTGTAGAAAGAAAAGTTACATTTGCAGATCTGGCTTGAAAACAAAACACCACCACCACAAAAATACTGGGGGGTGTGGGGTGAAATCAGGACATCTATTAGTTTTCTACCCGTTTTCATGAAACAGGAAAAAAAAGAGGTTTATTTGATTTTTTCAGTGTTCTAGTATCCAAATTTATGCAGTAAAAACCTCCAAATCTCATTAGCATAGAAAATTTCATGATGCAAATGACCAATTCTGTATTCACACTAAGTACCAGGTATATCTTAGTAGCTGCTATTATATATTTCATAGACGAATAATATTAAAATTTTTCTTCACCAGTCACTGAACTGAGGTAGGAATATTATTATATATTTTCACATTTGTGGGCATTTTACAATGTTAAGTACTCTCTGAATGAAGCAATATACACCCGTTTATTCATATTGACATTATGGTCAACTATTACCAACAGAAGTAGCAGATGATGTCTTCTTCCCATCAGTTTTTATTACACATTCTCATGGGATTATAAAATCCAATATTCACAAAAGTTTCTAAGCTGAAGACAAGGAATTTCCATTTTCCAGCCATAATCTCCATTTAAAGTTGTTCTTCACTACAGTTTTGCGCACCTCACTGTCAGCTACCTAAGAGGGTTCTTTTTCAGACATAATTAGATGGCCAGAAAACATATTCTGCCGGTTTCATACTGCATACATTGCAAGTAAATGAAAATCCTCTCTCCACCACCCCTGTGTCGTCATCATTTTTTTAAGTATCAACTTTAGACACTCCCTACATCTCACAGCAAACACAAACGTATCTTTACAACTTTCCTTGACTATCACATCCTTCCATAAGCAATACAACATCACAACACCCTTTTATCCTGCTTTCAGAGTACGTAACAATGTGATGCTTCTCAGATATATATTAATATGTTTAAGTAGTGTGTTATAATAAACTTCTTAGAATATGTTCACAATGAAAAGTAGTTTTATTTATACTTTGTTTTCCCTATATCTATTGAAGCAAATAACAGATTAAAAAGAGAATATAGCATACACAAAAACACTGGAACATGTAACTAACCATGCAAAAGCATGCACTGCTCAGGTTCATTCCACTTGTATGTATCAGAAAGACTACCTGCTGGGGAAATAATTACCCTTGCACTAAATTTCTCCTCATGAACTTCAGCTCATTACAGAAACCAGAACAAGTTTCTAAGCATACCTTCAAAAAAAAAAAAAAAACCCCAAACAAAAAACACCCACACACACAAATCCCCAAACCAAAGCAAAAGCAGAAACAAGGAAATCCAAACTAAAACCCGAACTAAATCAACCTCCCCCACCTTTTTCTTTTGCTTTTCCTGCACCTCCTGTCCAAACAAAGCCCTTTTCATAACCATACCTTGGATTTTAGTACAATGTGGAACATGTTTTGTAGAAGATTTTTTTGAGCTATCTAGAACAAGAAATTCCTAGGCTGTGATCTTACTGGCAATTCTAGCTTGATACATCATGAGCAACGGTCCAACTAACAACTGAAAACCTGAAATGTTTCTGCTAGTACTGAAACCCAGTGCATATGGCTAAGCAGGAAAACAGAGTTGAGATATTCAGCTTGGTTGTAGAAATTACTTCCCCATAACATTTATCTTTTATCTACACTGTCTGGAGACTACCTTACCAAGAAAGTATCATTAATAGTTACCACATCCAGGGGCAAAGGATTACAGAAGGATTCAAATTCTCTCTATGAAAAAAATGGTCATAGTTGCAGGAATCTGAAATTTTTAGATTACCTTAGACCAAGAAGAAATTTAAAGATTTCGCCTGGGCATAAAATTAATATATTCAAATGTAATGCCATTGAACAAAGCTTTAAGATTATTTTTCTGGGTTTTGGTTGTAACAATTAGTTTCCAAAATCCACAAAAATAAATTAACACTAATTAAAAACAGCTTGATAGATGATCCTAGAGACAGCCTAAGTTCTTCTTTGTCTAGTTAGAATTACTTATCTGTAACTAAATAACACCAGCCTGAGGTCTGTATGGCGTCACCTAGAAAGTCTATTGTTTTTCTACAGAAGACTGTTCTGCAAAACACAGAGAACATTTGTGGGAGGTTGATAACCAGGGAAGCTGCATACACTTGACTCATTTAATACTTCAGATGAGGCATAGCAGTAGATACAAGTGATTTAACAGAGCTTCAGGAAAGCAGCTTTACCCTAGGAAGATGGTAGTGAGGCAGTGCATCATTTTGTTGACCATTTCTAGCCCACCAGCTTTTAAGATACTTCTCCAAGACAAAAAGCAGACAGGCATTTAATTTTTATGCTTGGCTTGCTCCCAGTGCTCTAGGGAAATCTCATCGTAAACTCTATTGAGCTTTGTATTCACTTTTTTTTTTCCTCTCAAAGCACTTCATTTTACTTTCATTTTTAAAAACATTTCTTTCAGAAGAGCTGTCTGCTGAAACAGCACCTGTTTTGAAGCACAACAGCAGCTGACAACCCTACCAAAATATGGCCTGCATGGTTGGTACTTGCTTTGCCTTTCGCCACAACAAGCCTTGCAACTTTCTTAAAAGCCAGGCCACACCATGTTGTTTCCAATGGCATTAATGGACACAAAAATTCTGAGTAAGAGGTAAGATTATAAGAGTTATTCTGGAGCTAAAACCAGTAATTTAGGAAGGAGGCTGTGCATCAGACAAACACCCTTAATTTGAACAAGTTTTCCCTACAATATTTGAACTCCTTCATGTAAAACCAACCAGAAATTCAGGACAGACTACAGAAGCTACAGCAAGCATTTGGAGTAAGGAAATGAGATACCTAGGCTCAAAGCCTCCATTCCAAATACCCTGTAACACACATAACATAAAAATACATGAGTAATACTTGCAAAAGTACCAAAATGCCTAAGTCACTTCTGAACTTGAAATATTCTTTCTTAAGGGCATATTCACAGACACATGCTGCATCTCGTTATCACGCAAACCCCACCCAGGTTTCACAAGACAATCCTGGTCTGGAAATCACCTGACAGAAAGACCATGCCCCAGCTAATCACCTGCCTTTCCAGAACAGTAAATACAGCCCAATGTCATGCTGACCTGACGTGCACAGCTTTTCACTGGACTTATGCTCCATGTGCACAGTTGTAGTCTACAAGCAGTGATCTAGATTCATCCATGTTAATCTAAAAACAAGTCTGCATGAAACCCAACTAAACGGTTTGCAAAATAAACCTAGAATGGGAGTTACACAAAGGCAGCACTACCCAGCAGTTTAATGTTCTAACAGTCTCTTTTAAAGATCAAAAGACAGGTCAAAAGAAAAAAATACAGTAGCTGACTTCGCAAAAATGTCACAACTTTGCAGATGAACATGCTTTGTTGGCTAATAATACACACTGTAACACTTCAGGGAGAATTGCTACCTATGCAAAATCCTTGAAACTCAAGATTAGCCCAGGAGAAACCCAAACAATGCCAACAACAGCACGTGCACGAATCCGAAGGTCACATCGCATTGTTGACTAGGAAAAAGACGTATGCGAAAAGGGAGTCGGCAGAAAACAAGGAGTGCTGAATCTGTGTGTGCCAGAGACCTCTCAAGGAAATGAAACAGAAGAAATCAAATAAAAGAAATGCAGCTACAGCACGCGAGTCACCATGTTCCAGGGACCCTGCCAAAAAACATTAATATCTCACTGAAAACTCCAAATTCTAACTAATCATATTAACATAGTCATTAGATGCTGTCAATGGATAATTAAATGTATTTGCAGTTTTTGCAGCCTTTAGCACAAAGAATGGGCATTCATCCAGGTAACCAAATGATCACAGGGGAATGCATCAGCTTTTTCATAGAAATATCTTTCAGTGAAATTGTTTAATGTACCAACTACAGCAGTGCTTCTTTTTTGCCACTTGTGTACTTTGCCACAAGTACTTGAATCTTTTGCTATCTTCTACAACAATAAAAAGTTGTTTGCAGACATAACTTTTTTTAAAAAAGAAACCATCTAAAGGGGGGGGGACACACCCCACAAACCAGTGAATGCATTATTTCCCATGTTCACAGAATGATAGGGCAGTCCTTTAAACAAGTTTATCACACAACGCATAGTTGTCACAATTATTTCCTACAAATTCTTTATTTATAACCATGGTATTTCAACTATGAAGAGTATTAAAATGTTGTTGCTCCTTCTCTTTCTAATATACCACACGTTGCCTTTTCCTGCAAGAATACTAGAACTCTTTTTGATGTGCACTACAGAACATGGTCTCGTACGATGCTGTCGTCATGACGCAACTAAAATTTGATTAGCAAAATAATAGACCTTTCACTTAGATACACCAAGCTCAGCACAATTAGCAAGTTCTTCAAATCAACAACTTTAAAAACAGAATTTAAAAATGCATAGCTGGTTTAACAGGTATTGGACCCCATAAAAGGGTTCACAAAGAAGGAGGAGCAAGGCTATTAGCTTTCAGTCAAACCCACTCAAGTAATGAATCTCGAGAGGAAATCACCAAGATGTGTACGGGCACTACTGCCAATACAGAACAATCAGGCAGATTAAAGCTCTCATGAGGACAAGAATCTGCAAGAACACCACAAACGTACCTGAAGGGGCCAGGGAGCAACCTACTGCATCTTGGTATATTAGCTATACAATTTAAAAGCTAGCCCTGAAAGTACACATAGACTGTGTAACACAGTTACTTCAGGCATCACTAACATCCCAATCCAGAAGTTTGGGAGAAAGGCGAGGTATCACCCCCTCAAGGTACACTATAATAAAGTGGTAAAATATCCCTATTTCACGTGCCCTCTTACTTCACATATTAATGTAAAAGCTCTGGTGGGACTTCAGCTGTATTTTAACATGTATCTTTCTGTTCTTTAAAAATCTTTTGTTGCTGACTAACAGTAGCTGCTTTTACTGCGGCAATCAGAAGATAATCTTACTACAATGTTACGACTAGCATTTTGGCATAATCTAGAGCTCAATGGCTTGCGTAATTGCTCTAAGTTCTCAGAGAATTATACGTTTGAGGTACAGTGTATCAGTGTTTCTGTTTCACTGATCTGACCAAACAAAATTAGTCTGAAGCAATTAAGACCGTATAATAAACTTAAAACATTTTACATAGAGAGAAAGTCATCTACACACCAAGCCCTATGGAAATGTTTATATAGCTAATGGTACCTACAGTAGAAAGAGAAATGATAGGGAACTTGCAATGCAGAAGTTTTACCAAACTTGAGAGAAATGCTCTGATGCTCTGAAACAAGCCCTACCAGCATCCTTGCTCAAAAACTTTTCCTTTTTTGTCTTTGGCTGCAGAATGCCCCAGCTCATATTTTTATTCTGTCACATAAAAAGGGTAATACTCATTTCAACATGTGACAAGAAACAGTAAGCACTGGCAGGTTGTATACTGTTTTCAGTAACTTCACAATAGCAAGGGAATTATAAAAATAGACATTCTTTGACTATACCACGCTATTTTTCATCCTCAGAATAGTATCTTTAACGTAATATTCCTTTATCCCCAAAAATGGGGGAAAATGAAACTCCTGAGAAAGAAACAAGACTGCAAGAAATCTAAGAAAGTGCAATTATGTCTATCTCAATCAAAAGGGACTACCTGAACAACACCCACCCCTAATAACTAAATCAGCTTTATTCAAACAGAAGACATTATTAAAAGAGTAGTTCACTTGCAGTTTGTAGTGGAACTTAATGTGCACACTATATAAATACATATAATCAAAATTACTATCAAGTTCTATATTTCTGTCCTAAAGTAAATTTTGCCTGTAGTACTCTTGGACTTGTTTGCTTTCTGTTTTCAACTAAAACCACAGAAAACAAAATTTGTAATTCTTACTTCCTATCAGCTATAGCCTACCATTTGCTGTTTCATTTTTAAGTACTTTATATGGGTTTTTGTTACCCAGAAAACCTGTAATTAAGGATTTTTAGATTTCAGGAAAAAGACAGCTTGAAGAAAAAGTGACCATAAGCTGTATTAACACTCTGTAAGCAGTTCTAAGTGAAAAACAGTTAGTTAGGGACATTACATTTGCCACTTTTAGCCAACACAATAACATACCACAATTTAATAAATATACTGTAGATCAAGTGACAGAGGAAAATAACCAAGCCTGAGGCTTTTTTAGGCATTTCAGCAAGTTTTGCACAGTCCCTTCTGTTTTTAAAAGTAATCCATAATTCATGGCTCAAAGTCTTCATTCTCAAGCTATTAGACCGTAACAGTGTTAATTAAAGAAAAACAGAGTATTTCAGTTGGAAGGGACCTCACCTAGTCCAACTGCCTGACCATTTCAGGATGACCAAACATTAGAACATGTTAAGGACATTGTCCAAATGCCTCGAACCCTGACAGGCTTGGGGCATTGACCACCTCTGTAGGAAGCCTGTTCCAGCGTTTGGCCAACTGACGTCCAATTAAAGCAGTCAGATTCATACTGCAAGCCTGGAATACTTTAGCTTCTTTCCCTATAGAGAAAATGGTTAACTTATTATTTATCTAGTTATCCATTTCTCTAATTATGTCTACAGATAGAAGGATAAAATTTAAAGATAATAATAAGAAGTAGTAGGAAAATAATCACACATGTATGTAGGATCCTTTATCCAGTTCTCAAAAAAATTGAAATAAAGGACTCAGGATGAGTTTAGCAAATTAAATGAACTAAACCACAAAACCATATACATATGTACAATATACGTACCAGATGGACATTTATATCCTTTTTCTTCTTGAAAACTTGAAGTAATTTCCATTAGCTTTACTTCCACGGCATCACAGGTTATTTTGAAACTATTCTATTTTTATTGGAAGGCACTGCACTTGGGCCCCATTTCCACTGACCTTGTTTTGCCGAGTCAGACGTTGAAATTCATGTGCTACCAACAAGGAGCCCTCTGAACTTCATAATTTGAGGTCAGAATGATCAGCTCAGTCTAGAACAGTGCAAATAAAGTTTCTGTTCGGTAATATGGAGAGGTGAGATGCAGAGCTTAAAGCTCTAAATAGTAAAGTTAAACAGCACAGGAAACTGAGAAACTAAGTTAGATTTCTTGCTGGCTATTTCAGACCAGGTGAAACCAAAGATAAGTATACAGTGTGGAAGCAACTGGAAATCCTAATATTTTTTGGGCTGCATATCCTTGTTCTTGGTACTGACTCTCTTTCCACAGCCAAGGGACACGATGCTGTGTTTGCTCCAACATCAAAATAGGACCTTGGACCCTCCTTCCTCCTGCTGTCCTAGACCAGAGCAGCATGACAGCAGCCCTGTTCTCTCAGAACATGTGCATAGGGCATGGCCTGCAGAAAAACCCCAGGGCGAGAACTGGCTGAGGCACTGTACCAGAGCACTGCAACCTCAAGTTTAGATATGGATACCAAGAACTTCTAATGTAATCTATTTTGTATTATTTTGGACCAACTTCATTCTACCTTAGGAAATGGACTTTAACCGGTACAAACACTGCTACGCACTCATCCTTCAGAGCAACCCAAGTTTAAAAGAATAAAATAAATATTTAGGAAACGGTAACAACACAGTAGTTTTACATATGTGAAACCATAACTCAAGGTTGTAAAATAGGCTTTTTTAAAATGACAACTTTTTTATTAAAAAAAATATATTTAAAATAAAGATCCTTCATGCTACAACAGATTTTAGATACGTCTATTTTGTTACTTTTTTCAATGCTATGAATCTCAATCAGTCTTTTGTTTTCCTTTTACAGTTACCTTACGTTGGATAAAAAAGTGTGCACACCCCATGTCAATTCCATTCAAAGCTCTGTATTTGAAACTGGCATCTGAAGGTTTACAAAAAACTCACCCTAGCACTTCTATTACTAGATATTAGAAAATATATGTTAATACAATATAAAATATGAAAAATACACGCAGTTCATATATCCATATATGTTCAGTTTCTGCATCAGTTCTCTGGTAGCTGAACTTCAACTGATGCTTTTTTCCACACAGTTAGGGCATTCTTCTAATCGCTTGCCTTCTAATATATTCTCTGGCATCTAATGAGATGCACAATTAGGGCATTTGCTCCATCTAGATTGTCTGATTTGTACCAAGGTGTGAACTCACGCTGAAGCCATTCATTCAGCAGGGACACTGACTAAGCATCCCCTATATCCCTGAGACTTCTATCCCCTTATCCAATTTAGTTCTACTTGAAAAAACATTTCTTAGCACCTAGTTTATCAACAGGAAAACAGTGACAACTTACAAGGGGGTGTGTGGGGGGGTGGGTTTGGAAAAAGTCAGACCTTTGACACCTGTTGATGGATAAAGGGAACAACTCATAAAGGACAAGGCTAAGTAACCTTACAAAAACAAACCTTATGAAATCAAAGGATGTACTTAATTGAGTTTTAACTACCTGGCATATGATAGTCTTAATACAGAAAAATTCAGTATTATATTTGAAATATCCACTTTCCACAAACTGATGTATAATGTATATAGTATGTAATGGTATTTGGTTTTAGAGTCAGAACTGAAGTCTTTCAGCTGCCCGTGACATTGACTACATTTTTTTCCAAGTTTTTTCAGCCTTGCTTCACCCACATAGTTTGATGGCTTAAAGATACTAGTACTGAAAATAAGAGACTACTACTTCTTAATGCCACCCTGTGGTGACTTCCTCTGGAACACCTGCTACTACATGGCTGCTGTCGCTTACATGTAGATATGCCAAAAAGACATTACAGCATAGCAAGTTTTATCTAACACAGTTGAAAATTAATGATTTCTCTTTCAAAATTGCTCCATTTTTTTTTTTTCTTCACCTATATTGGCTCACTTCACTTGTGGGAAAAGAAATACTCAAACATTCCAATTTCACTGCCAGAAAGATGTGTTTTTCTTGGTAGATACCAGTTCATCTTTTCTGGTAACTTGATCTACCCTTAAATATTTTCTTACATGTCACTTTCCTCATACTCTTGCAATCAATTAAAACAAACAAAAAACCCCACAAAAAACCCAACAAACAAAACCCAAACCAAAACATAATGATATTACTTTAAAACCTATTCCTTAACATTTAAACCTGCCATTCTATTTCTCATGTCCCCTTCAATACTTGCAATTGAAACTTCCACAGAATCCTTTGTTTTGCTTAAAATGCCCTCAAATGCTTGTTACACAGCTGGACCTTCCTTACCTAATACTCCTCATATTTTGGAGGCCCCTTAAACATCTACTAATAATGTTACTTCTTCCTAGACAACATAGTTTTTATACTATTACTTCTTATTTCTTCATGCTCTCCAACTGTCTTTCAGCTATGAAGCGCCTTCATCAGCCTTGCCATTAGATAACACAAGCTTTCACAATCCTTAACTGCAAAATCTAAGATTCCTACTTGGCAAGGGCCCTTTCTTTCCTTTATAAAACTTTTTATTTTTTTCCACACCTGAAATCACTTCTTTAGTATGTTGTTAGATTTTCAGTCTAGTTCTTTGTCCCTATTGTACCAGAATTCCTCTCATTTTATCTACTCATAATTTTAAAAACCTGTCTTTAGCATTAGATTCCTCCTGCCTTCCTGTAGACAAAGGACTTAAAAAAAAAAAAATAATTCACCTGTCAAGGCTTACATAGCTATAAAATTTGAGGGCTTTACAGTTTCTGCAGGTGCTTTAGTGTCTTTGACTTTGAACAGAAATGATTTGTCAATGATACTCAAGCAGACTAATTTTGCAACTGAGCTTAGTATTTAGTTTCCTTTGTAAAGGAAAACTAACATTAATTCCCAAATATCATGAATAAATTTCAATAACCAGAAATCCTACGTTAAGGTGTTTTATTCAGTGAACTGCTGAAGAACGGAAACAGTAAAAAACCAAAAGAGAATACTACCCCAAAACCCTAGTTTCTTCATTATAAGCTAAACTATGAATCACGTAAGCATTAGATAAGGGACTATTAAATAACAAATTTTTCAATTATTGATACTATGGTTGTAAAAAAACCAGAGATCAGATTCAAGTGGATGTTAATGGTCTACGTACTAAGTTCTAAATAGAAATTGACCCCCTATCAGATATTTTCAGTAATTTATGGAAATACTCAAAGAATTTTAAGAGGGAAAGATGTTAAATGCTCCACCAGAGTACCAAGAGATGGCAAGAATTTGACCATAATTCGAATAAAAATGCAGAAAAGCACATACGAAACATTACATTGGATAGATGTTAGATGAGTGGGGAAAAAGGAAATTTCACACAAGTCACACTTTCATGTTTGCAGTGACTCAGATGCATACCACAGCATGAAGAAAAACCCCAATCAAACAAAAAAATAGCCAAACAGAAACGTCAGAGTAATCCTCCACATTTCATTACTCCTGACACAATATTAATTGATTGCGTTTTTCTTCAGGTTTATTGCTCTTAAGTGTCAAAGCAACTTTTGAATATTGCTAAAAGTTTCAAATAAAGAGCACCATGTTTTGCCACTGATTTTTTAGATGCATATACACTAATTTTGAACTTTATATGATGGTGTACAGGTAGATGAGAAGCTTACTGCTAGCATAAATGTAAAGTTATAGATGGAAAGTAAGAGGCATAAAAGCTCATACACCACTTTGAAATGAAGATGACCAAGACAGGGTTGTATACATATTTTTATAAGTCACACAGGGACTTAACTATCCTAGTAGAAGACTTTGCATTTTGTGTTGCTTTACAGGCACATCATTACAGAATTCTACAATAGCGTGGGTTATCGGGTATTTTCAATATATGGGGATACTGTTACTATGTCAGGTGGACTAGGCCATGTCCACCATATCTTACCAAAGCAAAACCTAGTCAAATAGCTGACAGTGTGCAGAAATCTGTGAAATATTAGGACTGGTTTGAATGAAACAAGTCACTGTCTCCGTTTATACGGAGACAGACCAAAGGCTGCTAGTTTTATGTCTGTATAAAAAAAAAAGCAGCAAGTCTTGAGCGGCACAAGTTAGGTACAATATTACAATGTGATTTTCATACAGGAAATCTTTTAAGAGGCTGTCTGAACAGCAGCCAAAGAAAGCTCTCACCCTAACCTGAGATGCCATACATAATGTCCTGTATCATGAAAACAAAACACATGGTTTCCCTTCAGATTACTACTTATATACTCTCACTACCTTGGTCAAGTCAACACGTGGACACATTTCATACAGTGACGACAGTGTTTTGCTCAAAAGGAGCTTTAACCTACATAACCAACAAGTTCAAGGATGTTTTCATTCAGACCCAGAAACTTAAAATGAAGATACCACTCGACAGCCAAGGATTATGTGCAGTTGTACTCAATCTTAGTTTCTGCATTCATGGCTGAGTTACTGTTGTTTGTCTACTACAGTCAGATTCTTCCAGGACTATGGAGAACTAGATCAAGTATTCATTCAGCAACTGACTAAATCAACTACACCAGCTTCAGAAGAATACAATCTGAATCCTGTAAAAGGAGTAGTGGCAAAAGGATGCTCCATACTGTTGAAAAGGTCTTTATACTTGTAAGCCAGCTACAGAACTGGGAAACCATCAAAGTAGCAAGGGTCTAACATCCTTTCTTCTTTTTTTGCAATGCTTCTTTTATATAAAGGATAATGAAGTACTAATTCATCATGATAAATAAATTGAAAAGCAACCTGATCTAACTGAAGACATCCCTGCTCATTGCAGGGGGATTAGACTGCTGATGTCTAAAGGTCCTTTCCAAACCAAAGCATTCTGTAATTCTAAGATAAAATAATGAGTATCAAAACAAAAAAGGAGAAAAATTCTACTGTGTCTATGATCAACTAGCTACTGAATAACATCATTTAAAATTGAGTGTAGAATAAAGGTTATGGCTGGAAACAATGACACTCTTGAGGTTACAGTTAGAGAAGAAAATTGTAGAACTAGGAGAAAAACTAAAAGGAAATATACTTTCACATATCTGATATTTTAAATTCTATTTAAATCACAAAGTCTTACATTAAAACAAAACACACACCTACACAAAGAGACCTAGAAGAGCTAACATCTTAAAACCAAGCATCCCTCCCACAAAGAAATAACACTAAAATAATGGGAAACAGCGCAATTGAAGAGGGCCAATGAAGAAAGACCAATGTTTTTAATAGGGCTTAAAGGAGAAAAAAAAAAAACAAACCAACAACCAACCACGCACCAAAAAACCAAGACCACTTGGCTTTAAATTTCTGCTCTTTTATATTCGCCATAATTACTGAAATTACTAAATGATGACTAAGGTAGTGCTTCATCATTGCAACAAAAACAGTCGCAGGAAGAGTTATCTAAATGTCACAGTCAAAATAATTTCAAGTGTAAAAATTAATCAGCAAGCCATTGCAAGTATCCATTCATCAGCAAGAAAGAATTTAACCACAGTAAACCTGGCATTCCATATTTATTTAGAGACTGAGTTTTCCCAATTTGAAACCCTTAGTCCATTTGATTTTCTCCTTCATAAGAAAGATTTTGTTTTTAGAAGTGATCTGTAACACATTGTTTTCACGATACCTTAATGAAAGTTACTCAATTATTAGTAGCAACTAACCTCTTATTTCTAATTTACTGATTTTTTTCTCCAAAAATATCATTAACAGCTAATGGTGTTAATAAAAACCAGTATGATAAAAAAATGCAGATTGATATAACAGGCTTTGTATCCATGTGACACGCTGCTATAGGTTATTTTTCTTGTAACAGAAAAATGAGCTGGAAAAATTACTTATCACAAAACAGTGCACTTCAAAACACATTCACATTTGCACACATTACAGTTGTATGAAAACCCTACTGCTTAAGACCCAAGAATTTGTCTTACACTGAACTCTTCTTTTCCCTTCACTTTAATACTGCCCAAGAATTTAAGCTAGAATGTTCTATTAAAGTTAGTAAGAAATATATATATATATACACACACACAGAGGATCTTGGAAAAGTTCTGGGAGAAAAATGAAAGTAGGAAAAAAAATGAAATTGAGTTGACAAACTCTAGTAACAGATAGCATAAACTAAAATACTCATTTAACTCAAAAGAATGAGGAGTGATCTGGCAACACTAAGCAAGGACTAAAGGTAGCCAGAAGCAGTGAAGTGGGCAGGGTAAGTATGAGATGCACCATAGACCTAGAAATGCCATTTAGCCCCCAAAATTAAGTCCAATTAAGGGCAGCTGAGAACCTCTTTGAGGGCTGTAGCAGCTCCAGAGATTATGATGCAGATGAAAAGTGGAAAGGGAAGTCTACACTGAATACTAGCTGCCACTAGACAGATCCTCTTTAAGGATCTGGTGTAATCTCAGTGTTTGACTTCACTGATTTGTGTATGAAATAATAACAGATTATTATAAAAGGAGAAAGGAATCATTCTTGGTGCTGCAAGGGGCTGAAAAATGACCCATATTTACTTGATAGAATTTTCAGAGGATTCATCAGTTTCTTATTAAAACCGTGGGTCTTAAAGATGTAGAAAACAGCCTCTAACTAGCAAGAATCCTCCCATCACTACAAACAGCAAATAAAGAAAGAGGTTACTAGTATTTGACCCTCAGATAACAAGCTTTAACGGAATCACGACACACCAGAAAAAATAAATATATATATATACATACACAAAATAATTGCTAACAACCATAGGAGAAACAAAACTCAAGAAAAACTGAACTACAAATACATCTATACCGGAGAATCATTCTGCCTCACAAAGGTAACTAAGGTCTGATGACACATGACCAAAAAGGGTCCAGTTGATATGTACAGCCATTCTGCCACAGGCCTTCAGTCCCTTAAAGTTTACTTCTCCAAAAAACTGTTTACCCTCCTCCCCTCATCTTGGTAAACTTGACAGCTTCTCAGTGACTTTTCGTCAACAATTCGTAGAATCACTTAGGTTGGGAAAGACCTTTTAACCTAGCACTAGCAAGTCCACCACTAAACTGTGCCCCTAATTATCATTTTCAGTTCCTACACATACTGTCTATGAAAGCAAAGATCCCCTAAAAGCATCTTGGGAAGTAATAAGCCGTACATTTAAATACCAGAATTAACACGAGCCATGTTTTGCACTTCCCCTTTACCTGCTCTCTTAGACAGAAGTGAGATGACCGCAAAATACCTTAGTTTCAAGCACTGTTTAGATGTTATACATACTTGTAAGCGCCAAAAGATAATCAGGTATTTTATTTCTCCCAATAATTTTGAAGAACAAAAGGTATTTTGATGGCTTACATCTTCACATGTCCCTGTTTAGTCTCCTGGTATCTCTCTAAATTGAATTAAAAAGTTATGAATAGCTCCAAATTCTATCGTTCTGCCTTAAGTCTCTTTGGATTAAGTTCATCAGATCTAACAGCCTTTAGCAAACTTGGCAGTTGAAGGCTTAGATACTGCTTACTCTTAGTACTGGGTTGATATTTTTGAACGCTTGTCAACTATCCTTTACTAAAAAGCTTCTATCTCTCCTCGATTTTATAGATTAGGCTGGTTGACCGCATCACTCAATTACTCTATTAAAACGTTTACTCAAAGCTGCCTCCAACTATAGACAACAGATGAACTGATGTTCTTCCCCTCTTAGGCTCATGATTAAACACAAAGCTAGCACTAAAATTTCAAAATAGATCAGACATATTTATCAAAGGATCACCAGGTTGCTGTGGCATGCATCTGCAGGTACTTCAGCTTTAAGGATATGAAAAACTTTTCCATTTTAGAGCAAGTAATAGATCAATATGCATGTGAGAAAAAATATCCACAAACCAAAAAACAACATGCAGTTAAAAATGTTCGTATAATCAGAATCTAAATTCAGTTTGCCTTTTATAGTTTTGTACAGCAACTGTATAAATGCCAGATTTGCATGCAACTACTACTGTTGCTGTATAAAAAGCAGCGAGTCACTTATGTTTTGAATATACGTATTTTCAAATTTATCTGCATACACAATGATAGTTTTATTTGTCAAATTTTAGGAGAATAACCATACATCTAATATCTCCATGATGCTTCCTTTGTTGTTGACATTCTACTGTCTCCACACATATACCACACAAAGAAATTACTAAAAAAACCATGATCTACTTTCTGGTACAGAAGACAACTTAAAATGGTGAGGATCATCTTTGATACAGACACTCTTTTTTGGCAACAGTAATACTGGATGATTTTTCCCCCCCCAAGTAATATTATCCAGACTATGCTCATTTGCCAGAAAACTATAAAGTGTTAACAAGTTCTCCATTGAAATAAAAATTAACTTTGTCAACTCTGTTATTGGTAAAATATTATTCCAGTTTAATAGATCTTTGTTAACATGGTAAGAGGTAGGTAGAACTGTATTAGAGTAATATAGCAGGATCTCTTTCAAGGGTTTTTTGTTTAACAGCTATTCTTGAGCTAGAAAGGAAAAATAGCTGAGTATATATCCATTTTCAATGAAAGCAAAGTTATCTGATAATAAATGACCCATTAGTTTGCTCATAATTCTGTCAGAGTTATTACAGTCTTTATGTTCTGAATGACTGTAATTTACTATAATTGGTTTGCAGGACAAGAGATAAATTTGACTTGCTCAATTGCAGATTCACTAAAATAATTTTGAACATTAAAATGATTTTAGAACATAACAGTCATGACAAAAATCTAACAAAAACAAAGAGTGTTAATAGATGAAATGTTACAGTTTGATTTTTAAAAGCAGATTGATTACTGGAAATTACCAGTCTGCCTCAAAGTTTAGTCCTAATGTTGTATAGATTTTGTCTTGTACATAAATCTTACCATAACCAATCTCCACACTGATGTTCGAAAGGAAAAGGTGGCTGAGAAAAGGTATACATCAGCGTTCTGAACATGCTGCATGGATATGAGGCCCTGCTGAACATTTAACCTTCTTCTGAAATACTTAAACACTAAAATACTAATACAAGAAATTGAGAAATTTCAAGTCTGCATAGAAACTTCTGAAAGCTATTTCTGTCTTGTTCGGCTACAACATTTATCCAAGTTTCTTACAGTTCAGAATTCTTTCAAACATTGAAATTGGAACAGAGTTATTTTTATTGTTTGTTTGTCCTAATGCAAAATATGCAACTGAAAGCAATAAATCTGTGCCACAGTCATTGGTAAAGAAGTGTTCCAAAAATCTTTGCCTTAAATTTAATCCTGCCACTTGAAGAAAAAAAAAAAAAAACAAACTAGTAACTACACTGATCTTTTAAAGTGCAAAATGTGATAACATCTTTGATGTCTTGACCTCCCTTCTGTTTGCTTGCTACTCAAAAAGATAAAGCAGCATAGTCTCAATGTTTATCTTTCTTTCAGAATCACAAAGCACTTCAGCTCCAATTTTTGTGCTCTAATTGCTCATAAGATAGCACAAATCAAACTGCTATCATGCATTTAAGTACAGTAGCCTTTCGTTCAGGTGGAATACCGACAGTTCTGGATGTGACTGGTTATTTTATGTTTTCTTCTGTGTAGCACTCTCAATGTATCCTGTTTTAGAAAAGAAGGCAAATTTACAAAGTGGCAAGCTCCATCTTGCACAGGCGGTACAGCAAAAAGGTTTCAGGTCAAAAATAATGGCATTTCTATGGATAGTTAGTCTGTTATCGTGATCAAGTCAAAACCTAAAGATCAAGTCTTATCACTGCATTAGGATTTGGTTTACAGTGGACAAAGTTTAGATTTGAATCCACAATATCATCTTCAATGGGATGTCTGGAAGGAAAAGGAAAGGCAAATTTATTTTTGTCATGGTTAATTTCAGCTGAAGCTAAAAGGTCTTTGTAAGACTTAAATTTCTTTTTCCCCTATTCAAACATCTAAAGCTGAACCAGCCAAAGATGCATCTTAAACAAGAGTTTGTTCTTCCAGAAGCTGAGTGCTTTCAAAATAACAAGAACAAGGTACCAAATTATTTCTGCAGAATTAACCAAATAGACCATGACCCTTTAGCTTGGAAAAGACATGACGGGTTGAGGGAGGCCATCACATCATTTTAAGTTTAACAAAGAACAAATAATAAACTTGCTTTCTCCCCATAAAGAGCTAGGGTGCATAAAATCAATACATCTTCAAATAAGAAGTCCTTTGACAGCTATAAGATGCAAAGCATTCTTTCTCTGGGAGAGCTCTACAGAAAAATTAAAATAAAAATCAGAGCCTAAATCCATGTCACTGAAGAAAGCGACACACATCCCCTTCTACCTCCCCAGGAACTGCATCAGAGACTGCTGCGTTAACAAGGATGCAGGTGTTCAAAAAATCCAGATGGAAATGCTTGTGCGGGCACAGGGCTGCTGATGCCCAGTGCCACCAACTTCACAGGCACCACAGGTAATCCGCATGTATGCGATGTTGTTAATTCCATCCAGAGCTTCCAGTTACCTGAACCTAACTGGGCTAACCGTACCAAAAAAAAAAAAAAAAAAAAAAAAGGGTAAATCACAAGAAATCCTTGAGAAGTTATTCCTATACAGCCAAATTTTTCATCAAAGGCACAGAAAGTCTGAGGACAGCCACATTTGCTGTGCATGTATTTGACAGAGCATGTAAATAAACTATTGTGGGGGCCGGGGGGATGGGGAAACCCTAAGCAAAACAAAAGCTTCTTCTCTACAATCCACTCAATTTAGCTAAACACCCATTACTCCATTTTCCCCAAACTTTTAATGAAGATCAGGTTCACACTAACTCTGTTAAAATTTGTTCATCATTACATAGCAGTATTAACACTTTGAAATAATGCAAGTGATTCAAAAGGTAATTTGAAAGGACAGAATTCATAAATGATAAAAAAAAAAATCTTAAAAAAGGTGAAAGGTTAGCTTTGATTTTCACCCTTCAAAATATCAGGTTAAGCGCTCTCTAGCTAATTGGAAGAAAACTGAATAGGAACTGGTTAACAACTCAGCTAAAAGGTCACCCTCAAGAATTCTAAAACCCTTACTAATTGAGCAATTACAGTTAGTGTAAAGATTTTAAAATTACATTCCTTTTTATTGCTTTTGTTATTAATCTGCTACTGCCCACCTGATAATAAAATCTTTTAGAAAAACTAAGATTTTTTTGGAAGGGAAATTCTAGGAAAACATGAGTGCAGTAAAGAGGAAAGAATTGAAGACAGTGATTGAAAACATGAGGCTGATTATTCTGATCATGTTCCAGCTCTGTTAAAAAGAGCTGAGAATATGATATAATGAAAATAATTTAAATGACAATTTGCAAGCAAAAAATCCCCAGTTTCTTTCTCCTGGGAGGGAGGAGGGGGGATTCCATTTACCTTTCCTGTTAATTATGTCAAAAGGGAAAAAGAATACAGTATCATCAAAAGGATGCACAATACTCTGCTAGCGTTCTTTTTAAAATAAAATCATATAACCGAGTCTGATTACCCATAGTCAAAATATCACTTTTTAAGCTCATATTTACAGAAAAAGCTCTTTAAAAGCTCACATTTACATTTGTTACATGTGACAGTGAAAAGAGGACACTATCATACTGGAAAAAACTTTAAAGTTCATACCATAAAAAATATGCACTAGTATTTTTGAATTCTCATCCTTACATATGTGTTCTAATGTGTCATTTATTGAAAAATAGCTGGATCTTTCTCCCAATTGGGCACTTATGTGTTTTTCCACCTCATTCATCAGTGTAGCAACACAGCAATCTGGAAACATTGATTTGTTTTTATAAAAAAAATCCATTAGGTAAAGGTATATGTTGTTATATCTTTCTTTAAAGATGAGGAATATAAAACATCACAGTTAATATTAAATATCCTCATCTGCTTTCCGTGGCCCATTAAGATTTCTATAACCTCATAACCACCAAGTATTCCCCCACACATACACTCCAGATAAGTTATTTTCCTGTTCATAGCAAACCGCTCTGGATTATTCACCTTCCCCAAATTATGAATTCTCAGCATATTTGCTGTTAAACTTGAGTGAAAAAGTGCTAGCATTTCTAACCATGTTTGGTGATTAAAAAACTTGCTAGACAAAATGTTTTTGTGAAAGTCAGTTTAAAGAAACCTAACAACCTGGTTAGTGACATGATACCTTTCCACACACTGATTTTTAAAAATAAACACATATATAAAAAGGAAAAAAAACAAACACAACCAATGACTGGTTTAAATACAATGCCACTTCACAAGCATGAGGTTTACTGTCCAACTCTTATTTTTCATTCCTTCTCACACTGGGTATCAGTCAAGTCACAGCTAGACTCAATTCAGGCAATATCAGATATGGACGATGAGGAAGGAGATTCCACCCTCATTTACTGTGGGCGTTATTTTATGTCAGGGAAACAAATGCCCTGTTGCTGGAAAGCCCCAGCATGACTGGATCCATGTTAAGGAACCTGGGCTCCAAATCTTCAGTGTTTTGGCTTCAGAGTTAGAGCCAAGGGATGGCGCTAGCTAGCTTTTTGGGTTCCTAAATGCAAAATTTGCCAGAAAAGCACAACTACTATAAAATGCCAAAAGGATTTTAAGGTATCTACTTTAATTACATAAATACAACTGCTTATATAATACAAATGCTGAGCAGTTTACACCTAAACCTGCTAACACTGACAAGACTAATCATTCTACCATATGCCTTTGTTTCATGCCATTCTCTGGTACTCATTTATTTCATCACATGAAACATTACACAGCCACAAAAAAGCCTCTATTATTAAATGAATTATCTAATGAAAAGGGCCTTAACCAGATGGTGATAAAAGTCTAAGATTTGGTTTCCATTTCCTTCCACTGGCTTTATATACAAAAGAAGCTCAAGAAGAGGGAAACAGACCAGCCTTAAACGATGTTGGATACAGTACTCCTCTGGGATTCCCTCTAAATTGATGGGAGGAGAAAGAAAAAAAGTAGCAATACAATTCTGGTTTTGAAATCCCTTAAGCCTTCTTCCTTTTTGAAATAGGATTTTTATTCTTCAGTGTCACACAAGTTTAAGACTGTGATCCGTGGCACAACACAGCAATGTCTGTAGCTATGAGTTCTAAGAATTTTTCTTCCCTCATATTTCCAGCAAACTAACTTCAGCCATCTTTCCTCCTCATTGTGCTGGTGTCTGAAAATCTACTCCAAGACATACAACAAAAGCGAGTAGGTATTGTAGTAGTTTTTACAAACAATGCTTTGGAGACATATACAAAAAGCTGGATTAAAGAACTTCAAAGTTAGAAGTTTCAAAGTTAGAAGTCATGAGAACAGTAATCTTTGGTCCTCTAGAATGCCTTACATTGGAAGGCCATCATTGCTCTTCTCCTTCATTTATCTGTCGCAGTCACTACGTGACTTTCAATTTCTGCACCAAGTCACAGCAGAAACCCTAGAGACAACAGCTTCATTAACTGTACAACTCTCATTCTCCAAATACCATCCACCCTATGCATTAAATTGAGTAAGAATCCAGCAAAAGACAGTGTGTGAACATGTAATTAAAGACAATTATAATACATACTCACAGGGAGAATGGGGGGCAAATTAAAATTGAAGAAGTAGCATGGATTCTGGCATTCCTAACTGATATAAGATTATAACCTACAACAGCTGTGTGAACCAGCAAGAGAGAAATGGAGCACACATTTTCTGTTAGTGGATTTCATGGCTACTTGCCAACATCTAATGAAGTCTGAGACTCGGGAATTCTGGATTGCCTTCCAGATTCTTCAAGCAGTTCAAGACCTCTTTTGCACCTGCCTCTCCTAATAAAGCTTATCACTCCCAATTAATCTTCTTGGTTTAATTCCTAGTGGTGGTTTGTTCCTTTCTATATTATATTCCCTATTTCCCACTTCAGCTGAGAATAGCAGCCCCATTCTTCACCCATATCCAGCCAACTTGTCCTGCTAAGCTACCCTAGTATCACCTAACTCAAATTCAAATATTAAAGCATGTGTTACACAGCCCCACTTCAGTCCAATTGCTTCCTCTGTTGAACATACAGCTCAAATATAGCTGGATTTCTTTACAGCCAACCAATATGGCATCTTGCATGAATCCTAATACTGTTTAAACATTCAGATCAAGTAAAGAGCCAGACCTAAAACCAAGAGGGTGCAGGAAAATAAAACACAATCTCCTCTCACGTTTATCTTTCACCATTTGTATCACACCTTACAAAACCAAAAAACAGGAGAGAAAGCCTTTTTTTTTTTTTTTTTTTTTAAATGTACCTGAAAGCACAATCTAAAAAAACGCCAGAATCTCAGTCCTGAGACTACGGTAAGTGTCCTTATTGACACACATGATTATAGGACTTCCACTACATTTAGCAGCAGCTGCTCCTTTCTGCATAAGATACTTCATTTACCTGTGTTAGTAAAGTTCATAAAACACAGACCAAGTTCCTACTATGATGCCTACTAAATGGGGGGAGAGGATCATACCTGAACAATGAATGCAGAGAAAGGAACAGCATGTCAGCCAGATGTTTCAGTGAAACTTCACAGAAGCTGAAGGAAAATGTAATGACTTGAAACGAGTCAAGACTTTTTTTCTAGGAGAAACTGGCAAAGGCTAGTACTTATCTGCAATTGATAGTAGTACCCTGAAGCAGCTTGCTTATGTTAATGGAGAGCTGCTCATACATCTGAAGAACAGTAAGGAAGAAAGTTTAGAAGTGCTAACAGGCAGCAGAAGTTGGCTTAGTGTAAAGGAGCAAGAGAAACTTTGACACTGAACAGGACAGCAAAAGGCTGGACAAGTTTATAGGTAGCAGTAAACCTAAATACACAAAACAGACCTAGAAAAGGGGGACAAACAAATTAACATGCTTTAACTGATGATATTAAGTGACTTTAAATAGTAAGTACAATGAGCAACTGAAGAATTGCAGATACTCTTAATGAGACTTTGTGACTTGCAATAAAACAGTATATGCAATTCAGTACAAGTCACGTGACACACATGGCAAAAATCCTAACCTCATTCTTACATTTATGAAGGCTAAGTTGACTATCACAATTCAGGAGTGAGCTCTGTTATAACACTAGATAAGGCTATAAAAATCAAGCTGTTACTCGGGGTGGAGGGGTTGGGGGGTGGGTTGTCCAAACCTAATGGAAATCTAGTATTAATCAGGGAAACAACAGAACAAAACAGAGGACATCAGACCACACCATAAATTCACTTTGTCTGCACCTTGAATACTGTGTTAGGTTCTGGTTGCCTCACCTAAAAGGATACAGGGGGAAAAACAGATGGGGGGGGGAAGGGGAATTCAAAGTGCAACAGCAATGACAAACTCATGCATCAGCCTACTCATGCATTTCAAAGCCATGACTACAAAGTCTACATAGTCATTCAGTGGTACAGAAAGAGCAGTTAAGTACCACTGTATGCTCTGATATGTGAGCTAGTAGTTATCAAAATGAATTAGTAGAAGACAGATTTAAACCAAAAGGAAGTGGTTTGCTTGCACTAGGCAATAAACCTCCTATACTCCTTGCCAAAAGCTAAGTGAAAGCTAAAAACGACACTGGAGACTGGACGTGTTCATACAATAACAATCCAATGAGGGTAAGTAATTATGTAAAACGTCACATCTGGCTCCAGAAGTTCACGAAATGAAGATATACAGAGATATCAGGGGTAGCACCGTAAATACTTGTGCTACTCTGTTTACTGCTTGGAGACAGGAGAATGGTATACGGTCCTCTAGCATGACTCAGTCCAGTCACGTGTTCTTACAAACGTGGCCTACAAAGTCTTCTATAGCTTTGTTGTTACGAATCCAAAGCTGGATCAAAAGTTGCATTATCAGCATCAACTCGTCTAAACTGAAATGTTGACTGAATTGTAACTTCAAACCCTAACTCCCCTAGAGTAGCTGGAAAACAAGCAAACAACAAAAAAAACCAAAAAAAACCCAACCCCCAACAATTTTGAACTTTTCTATTTAGCCAGTGTTTACAAATTATCAAGCATTAGCATTTTTGTGCACCAAATGGCTGCTTTGTTAAAGTCCTTGTTGACAAACAGAAAACTTCTCCTAATCAGAAAAAAAAAAAAAAAAAAGGATCTTTCAGTTCAAAAAGTTTTGTCTGACATACCCAAAAGGCAAAATATATTTCTATTTGAACAATAAGAAAAAGTGGTTTGGCAGTTTGCTTGCTTTCTCTTTTAGAACCTTTCTTTTTGAAAGGAGTACAGGACTACTCCAAAACACGTTGTTTGTTGAAAGGAAAACCCAATAAGCCCCAATTTCATTAAGTTTTCTACTTTTTTATACCCATCTGTATGGCCTGTGTGAAGTTATCACAGACAGAACCAAGGACATTAATCACACACAGGCAAGTGGAACCTTATGTCATATTATTTAATGTCAACTGACAACGTGCAAAAGTTCAGTTTCCTTACACAGTGAAGTGTAGGTCCAAAGACTTGTCATTCTGACTACTTCAGAAACACTGTGTAGGTTCTCTGGAAAAAATGGAAGGTGTAAGATCTGTATAACAAGATAAGATCTCTTAAGTCAAAATTTCATTTAACAATTCCTACTTTCCCATCTTCTAAATAAAGGCACCTTAGCTTAGAATCAGGAGAAAAAAGTAACACCAAATTTATTGCTTTGATGAATGCTGCACTATACAATCTACTTTTGACACATTCAAATGTCTTTATCATTATACTTACATACAGAAGACACTAAATACTTCCCTGTCAAGCAGTAATTCCTAAGTGGAAAATTCTTCTTCAATCTGTTGAAGTTATCTTTAAGAACATAATTCACAGAAAGATCTGTATTGGTAGATAGAAAATGTGGCAAATTAAAAAAATAAAAATCAAAGCTTCCTCCAGCCTCTGTGTTAACTATTCACTTTTCCTATATGCATACCTCCATCCTAATTGATTGAAATTGGCTGCAAACATAGACATTAGCAATATCATTGGATTCTTCTTCTCTGGGTCTGACAAAGTTCTGGAATGAGCTGCTGAAGGAGGACTGCAGGATGAACTGCATCTCTGCCCTCCATTTCCAGTCGTGTTGCCAGGTTACACAAAAATATAGGAAAAAAGAAGCTATCCTCTGTTAAAGGTTCCCACTATTACTCAGTATAACAGAAGAAGAAACTTACAGACACCTCAAAAACAAGTGGGAGAGCAGGCAATAATCAATTCTGTCAGTATTCACTATAGTCGCATGACATACTACTGATCTAATTTTTACTGCTGCACAGATGTACAGATTACACAGAGGACGTTATCTGTCCACTGATGAGTAAACAAAGTTTCTCTGTATTTCTCAACTATCCTGACTATTTCCAGTTGCTTTCTAACTATACTGCTACAGTGTAATAACTAACAAAACCTCTGAGTCCCTGAGCTTGAAGAAGTACAGCCAGTACCTAGAGCTGAAATACTGTTTGTTAGCTATCCTTCAGAATTCAGTACCCACACTGACTGCTGCTGTCAAATCCTAAGATTCAGAGCGGTTATAACACCAGCTGAACTGCTCTGCTTTGGTAGACACCTTTCATTATACATTCTTTCACAGGTGTAGATCTCAGCAAGTACTTCCTGTCCCACTGCTTCATGAAAATAACCTCTCATTCAGCCTAATACTGTCGTTAACAATATTCTTTTTGCAGGGAAGTTCATACCAAAGTCTTATTTCGAAAGCTTTTTATAGCTCTAAACTCCTGGCACTTCCTCTACTGTTCCACATCATTTCAGTTTGCATCACTGATCTTTTTGCATGTAAGAATTTGTTTCCAACAGCTGAAGTAGCAGCTTGGGCATTTGTACATTTTTCTCCTGAAACAGCCAACAATTCACCACATCTTGAACTCTATGTTCTTCCCAAACTCACACTCATGCTCCTATCTTGCTTGATCCTTTCACACCATTTTATTCTTCTTTCAAAATATTTTTGATAGATTACATAAATTTGTAACTTTCCTACTTTTCTTACTTATGCCCCTCCCCCTTCCTAATACTTATATTTAGTGCAGCACTAGTATTGAAACTGTATTTGTTCTTATTTTTAAACCATTGACCAAAAATATATTACTGTATTCTACATAAACGCTACATAATCACGATTAGTCGTATTCATGACAAATGTTCATACTATAAAATGCAGGTATGAGTCAAAGTCAAACTGTCCAGATACTGTTGCCTTAAAAAAAAACCTTAACAGAACCCCCAGCAAAGACCAAATGGGAATCAAACAAGTGTTCCTCTTCCTTTGTATTAGTGTAACAACATACACAAGAACTAGCAAGATGTATTATTTTTGAAAAGTTCCTTTATGTCTTCAAAAGCTAGAGGGAAATTCCGGTCCACCTGGGTCACCACTGACAGCAAGCACACGACTATACGCCTTTGAAAAGTCTGCCACAGTATTGGTACATCATTCTCCTATATTTGGAGGCACAGCAACATTCAGATCCACATTTAAGTTACTTAAGTCTTTCTTGAGATGTCTGTGCAGTATTCAGGAGACTGCAATAAATCCATCTTTAAATCATGTATCAATCAGTTTTCTGGCATGTATATTAATATTGTTACCTGTCAGGACAGAGAACTGTTTAAAGTTTTGGAACAGATGTCATGATTGGGAAAGCCTGTTTGAAGCTCTAATTTTTCTGTTGAAGACTTGACTTTATTCTTTTCTCTTACAAAATATGCTTTGCTAGAATAAAAGTATAATCTACTGTAAAATAAGCTATCTGAAAGTATACGTATCTTGAAATTGTATAGCAAATACAGTTGCAAGCATCTCAGTAACCCAGCTATTTCTGAATAATGCTGTACAACAGCTGTACACAGCTAAAACAACTCAAGAAGTCAATGACGCACAAAGAGGGCAGACATCCCTTTGCAGAGTCATAATGAAACCCACAACGTGACAACCTATTACAAAAAGCAGAGTCACTTGGTTAGTTGGAATAAAATTGTAAGGTCTATATAAAACCCCTCCCTCAGTCCCTGTGTCCTTGAAGGCAGATTCCCAATTCCAGCACGTCAGTTTGGGCAGTTCTCATCTGAGTCGCAGCTCCTGAAACCCTCTGGTGCAGCCGGCCCCTCAAGCTCAGAAGCAGCTCCCTCTTCGGGAGCTCTGCCTCCCCTCATCATCTGTGGCAAGCATAACACTGCACCATCAGTAACTTCCACAGCCATCAGCAGATTCATTACATGAAATCTGATTATTTTTTGCGTAACTGTCACAAGCTTAGGGCACAAACCCCAAAATATTTTAAATCTGTGTACCAAAACTCGTTTAAGAAAGAAACACGAGTACACATTCTTTGCTACAGGTTTCAAATATATGTTCTTTGGGTGGTTTAAACAGAACAAGAAATTCTTTGTCCTTTCTTACATCAAGATGTCTGTACGATTTACAGAACAGTACTTCTCCATCATACCACAATTTGGGGGAAGTTTAAGAGTTTATCAGAGGAATATCACTTTTACACAAGTGTACACGTATCAGTTTCGGTGAGCATAAACTTCTTTGTGGTAACATTTGCTGATGTGTTTCCCAAGCAAGCTAAACTGAAACACTGAGGTTTAAATCTCTTAAAATCATCCAAACTCAAAGATGGGCTCCTGTGAAGTAACACCTGCTTTAATAAAAATAATAAAATCACACAAGAAAATTAAGCTGAATTAGGTTTTGTGAGTGAAGAGTGTCTGAACCTCACTAGCCACCTAGTTTGTGTCTGAGCTTTTTACCTGCATCATTCTCCTACATCAAATATGGGTTTCCGCTGCACTCAGCTTCAGCTCTCAAATCGCTGCTATACGCAATAGCACAAGCTATCCTTTGTTACATTCATAAATTTACAATAGACCCTAAAATCACTCAGTCCCCTCTGCCTCACCCCACAAACACAGCATAAGAACACAAAAAAATCTCAAGATAAATGTCATTAAGAGAGCTGCAAGCTGAAGATGGCCATTCATTTACCACATGAAAACCAAATTCAGTGTTGCTTTTCTGATATGTGTAAGCTACTGGTTACATCGATACAGGTAAAGACTTAAAAGTTATTTTTACTGAGGCTTTTCCTGTATTAATTAGGTAGCTTGGAGTATTCCACTGTAAAAAAAAAACTAACATGACTAAAAATAAATTCTTGGCCCTGTATACTACGGTGGGCTCCCTTTTGCCCGTAACAAGAGGGAGTGAGCCAGAAGCAGGAAAATAAACCCTTTTCAATCTCAACATGATGCAGGTACGTTCAAAACCTTCATTTAGGATTCAACTTTCGGGGGAAAACAGTGCATATACATGCCAGCTACACAAAGGTGATAGTTAAGGATATCTGCTGTTCATTGCAAAGCTTGAAACAGGACACTCATGGAAAGGCTCTCACCCCAGCCTTCCTGCCGAAGACTGGAGTTAGAAATGTAGTTATGTAGCAAAAGTAAATTCCAGCCTACAAAGACAGGTGTACCTTATCATAATGTCAGTTCTTGATATGAAGTTTAGACAGAGATAACATTTTATAGATTTATAAACTATATCAGATTGTCAATCCTGTGTTCTCTAAACTAGAAAGTTGCAATCGTATAATAATTGCCTTTTTTTACCTTAAGCCTTAAGTCTATTTCAGGGTTGAAATAATTATTTTTTAAAAATATCCATTTGACTAAGTACTAGGACAATAACTGAAGAAAGCAAATTGGATTATCAGATACAATATGGCATCTAAGTTAGACCTGCATTCTTGCAACACAACCACATTTTTTAACTACTTTACATAAGAGCAGTATCAAAGAGTAAAAAAAAAGAAAAAAGGAAAACCCACCACCTCAAGTCAATTACAAAAGAAACTGTCATCTCATTGTTCATACTCTCTTGTAATGGTGTCTTTTAGACCTTTTTTTAAAAATACCCCAAAATTAAAAGCTCCTTCTGCTTAAAAACATTGTAGCCACTAAAAGGCACAAGAAATTAGATTGTCTTAACACTTGAATTTTATCACGTTTCAGATTGAACCATAAAAGACATTCACTGGTAAATTTAACATTCTCTTTCTTCAGAAGGCAAAATATTGTTCAAAAACTGTAAAATGATAAATGGGGCTAACCACGTTAAGCCAAATGTGTTTAACAACCCTTTGTATACATGACGTAGTAACATCTTAATGTGTATTTGATAGGAAATAAGTCAATATTCTGCACCATCTCAGTGTTCCACTTACTGCTCATTCCAACAAAACTTCAGCAAGAACCTCTCTCTGGTAAGTAAAAAAAAAAAAAATAGATCTAATGTTAAATAGATCTACACACTATTTACTATTTATACTTTTGGAATCCTTTAAATACTGTTAGCAAAACTGCAGATCAGCACTGAACACACAGCTCTTAGAGGGTTAACACTTCATAGCTCTAATAAGAATCACTAAAGTCATCAAGAGAAAAGAAAATCATGTTACTTCATTTTTCTTTAAAACAAATTTCTTAAGGAGCTACCTAGGGACCATAAACAGCATCATGAGTTGTGAAAGCCTGTAACCTGAATACATTCTTACTGCAGCTGATGCTCCACACTATTTAACATAAAACATGAGACACATTTGGGAGTACTTCCAAACAGCATGGTTACTTCTCAAACAGAAGCCTACCTGCTTTCATGGAGTTCAAAATTAACAAAGTTCCATCAGTTCAGTAACGATTCCAGATAACCCAGCAGAGTCTCAGCCCCAGATTTATTTATCAATCTATTCAATCTCAGATTTAGAAAAACCTGAGAAAGTCCAACAAGTACATCTCCTCAGTAATGCAAGCTAGTAGAAATAAATTCACTCCACACTTCAGTATGAAGGTCTGTCAGACTTAACCATCAAGACAAATGTCTCCATCATTACCCAGAACCAAGCCCAAAATACACAAAACACCCTTCAAAGCTCCTATGCAAATGTGGTAATAAACCACGGCAAACTTTTGCCACAAAACTACTTTTCTAGATCAAAATTTAATCAGAGTCAAGAGCAATGCTGCTAAGATTCCTGTTTATAGAAGTAGACAAACTCATAATGACTATCAGTCCCATATTAGCTTCCACTATAAATACATTTTTGAAGACCATTTCTTCAGGAACGATAATCTGTATCTTGCTGCACATTTATGCAAGGAACACCCCAAAACCTGAAAAATCCTCTAAAGTCTGCATTGCTCTCCAAGAGGAAGGCTTACAGAAGTGTGACAAATACATTCCTATTAACTACAGTCCTTATACTTAAACAAAAGATCAAACATACCTTTTAAGACAATTCAGTAATATTCTAGAAAAAAGTTATTTGAAAAAATTAAAAAAAATTCTATTTGTCTAAAGAACTCCTCTGACATGGACAGAGTTACACATTTACACAAGCACAAGGTTTGTTCCATTACCCAGAAAAATTGTTGCTGGCACAAAGGAAACCAAGTTTAGTATCAGTGAAATCAATGAACGAAGTGTAAGACATATGCATCTGGCTTTGCTCAAGGCTGGAAATAAGAATACATGGAAACCTTTTAGAAGTGCAGTTTACCAAAAGTCTGAACATTTTTGGTTTGCTTTGTTGTTGTTGTTTCCCCCGCCACCAGTAGTTACTCATAAGTTAACCTGTATTTTCTGTATCACTTAGTCATTTTTACAAAAGCTGATAAAAGTTGTATGCACGGTTAAAATATTTTCTGTACATTCCTTTTCCCCTAAGGTATTAACAATTCTGAGAACACAGTTCACATTAAATTGTAAAATATTAACTTGTATTACTTCCAGTTAAGTAGCTTTTAGACTCAGCCAAAAATAAATGCTTCTTTCTCAACTCCCTGTGAAAGTTATACAACTACTAGTTTACATTAACTGCATCAGCATAGTTGTGTAAGTTACCGGACAAAAATAGCAATGTGTCAAGTATCTGGAAATATATTAGCTCCATTATATCAAATGCTCTAGCCAAATTCATTTTCAAACACCCTGAAAATTACAACAAAAAGTAATACATTTAACATTCCCTAATGACTCAGTAAGCCTTAGAAAGTCAGCGTGCATGTCATCTCTCCAGAACTATTCACAAACAAGAGAGACCTTTCACACTAAGGAGCTTGTTTCAAATCCCAGCACTGACAATCTGCCAGAATTGAAAACAGCAGGACAAATAATAATTGGGTATCTGTTTGCATATTAATGACCAATATTCTATCTGCAAAAATGAAACCATGTTATTTCAATCCCAATGGTAGATAAAGATATACTATGTTTAAAGTCTGACAATTTTAGCAGCTGCAGAACACCGCAAACACTGCAGACACTATGGAGCATGCCAAAAGAGCGTTCTGACTGGCACTGCTGAAGATTATTTCGGAACCTCATAAAACATTCCTAGATAATGACATATATTTTCTTTCTGCAAATTCAAACTGCTGGTTCTCACCAATACACAGCTTTACCAGTGCCAAGTTACAGAACTCCTATGCGTGATCGCAGGAAACCTCTGCTTTCACCGTTCTAGTCAGAAGGAGTAAATAAAGAAAAGCAAACAGACACACAAACACACACACACACGTGTTCACCTTCCACAAACTAGGCCTTTAAGATTTGCATTTCCTCAGAGGGTGTCCCACATTTGCATAACATGCCAACATTTCAATAAAAAGAGTATTCTATGGAGCACAGACTATAGTTTTCTCTTAAGAGCCAGAAACTTAATCAGTAAGCACTAAAAACAAATAAGCATTGATTTTAAAAGAATCTAAACTTCATCTGTAAACAGGTATTCTTTCGTTAAAACTAGATGTACTAACACTATCAGATGCAGGCACATAGCACGGACTGTTACAGACTGTGGGGAGAGATGCCCCGTCTACAGCAAGTTTCACTCATGTTCCCAGAGATGAAAGAGGTATGTCTCCCAAGGAATCTCCTAATTAATACCAGACTAAAACCCAAAGTATATTAACCATCAGCAAAGCCTGCCCACACAGTACCTGCCGGCTCTTTGACCACAAGTAAACACGGCAAGAAAAAAATACAATGAAGTTACAGGCCTTCACATGGTATCCAAAGCACCTAATCCCCTTAATTTCTCTTCTATGGCACTGAGACTGTGAACGCTTTACTTAACACTACTAAATGGTATTTTTCCTTATTGTTTCTTTTTGCTACATGAATTGTTTCAGAGGAACCAGTGAATGGATATAACTAACAGCGTTTTCTCAGGATTTGTTTGAAACATTGGCAAATTCCTCTTTCATGGCTTTTTCTTCCCCCCCCCGCCCGACTAATAACCAAGAGAGCAAATAAACAAAATTGTTTCCTTTCTGACTAAAGAAACTACCTTTCTCATTAGGTTGCAACAGGTGCTCTTTCCAACCTGGAGTAACATTAAGTTTGAAAAAGGCATTTCACCTTTTCTCTATTATCTGTTGCTTCTACCATAAATGTATCTTGTTCTCCAACTATTTTAGCTTTGCTGACGTAAGGAAGTTCATTGCCACCTCTAACCCCCCATTTTTTGTAATGCAAAGTGGGTAAAGAACGCACAATATGGTCTACAGTGTTATTAGGCACACCAGAAAAGCCTGCATTTCACTAGACATGGTAAAAATTAATCTGTCAATAAGGGAAGTTGTTGAGGGTACAGAAACTAAAGCCTAGTTACTTCAGAACTCCTATCTATGCATAGCCAAAACATGCATCAAATTGTTTAGGCACAACCAATATACTATGCATAACTGACAGAATAATATTAATGAAAGTTAAAAAGTGCAAGTGCTGTAGGATCAATCTTTAAAAGAACATTACTTAGGTTAAGATCTACTGCATTCAGTTGTATTTTTCACATATTAACATAAGTAACAACTATAAAATAAGTATTTGAACGTATTTTCAGTGAAATAAAAGGATCCGACTATGATAAACTGGAATCGAATTATCTTCCTGTCCCTTGCAGCTTTCCCTTCCCTCACTACAAGGTAAGCTATCAGAAACCATGGTCACTAAAAATAGCAAAAACATATCAGGACTGATGCAGATGAGTAATAAAGTCCATTGATTCCTTTCACATGCTTATTAGCATTCCAAACAGAGCATAGGAATCCTCAGCATGAGCTGTTCTGTTTTTAAAATCCTTTAAAAGAAAGCAGTCAACATTTCAAGTCCTTCCAAATGCTCAGTTTAAAACCAAGTACGTCAAATATCTTAACAAATCTTTCAGCTCTGTACGAAAGTTCTTCTCAATGGTACATACAGTAAGCAGAACAAAGACAACAGTTAGGGGTGCAAAGGTTTTTTTGTTTGTTTCCTTCAAAGCAGTAATTATTTTCTGGTTTTGGTTTTGTTTTTTTTTTTCTTCTCTGCAAATCAAGCCTAAGATCTAAAAACTAAAGATTCAAAAGACTCATAATTTTCAATCAGGCCTTCTTACAAACATCTGCTTAGAAAAAAAAAAGGTTTCATTTATTTGACACCATTGAAGTTTTCAAAAGAAAATAGCAACATTTGCTTTGCAAGGTCAGTGGACTAAAGAGTTTGCTAACATCATTCTGAGTTTTGGAGAGCCAAAAAAAGAAATTTAGAAAACTGGCATAACTATGTGATCAGGGTCAGATTAAGACTCTTTGACCACTGAAATAAAATGCCTCATTCAACATAGTAAGGCAGGACATCAGTGTAGTTCCTTAAAACTAGGACATCTGAAAAGAATGCGTATTTTCAGTTCCATTATATCTGGGGAAAAACAAAGCAAATTCACCTTACAGCAAAAATGTATTTACAATCTATAGGAGCTTTGACTATTCTTTAAAAGCTATTTCTTTTCCAAAAGGCAAACTGATATAAGACAGAAATGGGTATTAATTGTGATATTTACATGATGATGCAGGTGATGCTCTTTAAGTGGATTTAGACAACTAACTCATTTCATGTTGGCCATTGGACAGATGGTCACAACTTTCAATCACATCCAGCCTCATGGCAGTTCAAACTCGTGACCAAGGAGTAAAAGGCTTTGTATACCATTAATAATCTCCATACCATCTGTTCTCTGTAAATATACTCTAGGAAAATTCCCAACATATTTTTTATGATAATTTTTATTTCAAATCTTCCCAGAAGCTTACTATTTACCCCATCAAGTTCTCCTCATTTGCCAAACATTGGTTTTCCTAATTTGCATTACTTCAGAACCCACACAAGTCATTTCTATATAACAATCTTTACCTGGCATAGCATCCTAGAACTAAATTGCCTTTTGCATGCCTTAGTTAAGAAGTATGTACTGCTCAAGAGTTTCTTCAGAATTTTTTTTTTTTTTTAACAAAAAGGCGCAGCAAAATATATATCTTACATTAGTGATGGAAGAAATATTTTGTCTTCACTTACCATAGTAATGGAATTCAAAAGATAAATATTTTTAATTAGAAAATTTTGCTGACCTCACAGGTAGGCTACACTTGAACGCACAAATTCCGAAAATGCTTTAGCAGTAAAGTAATAGAAATTAAACAACTGTGCTGAGCATTCTCAATAGCACACATGGATTTCAGCTTCCCAGTCATGATGCGCTGAGCTTGGCCAGCCACCAGCCACCACCCAGCTGCTCGCTCACTCCTCCTCACCAGTGAAAATCAAATGGAAAAGCTTGTGGGTCAAGATAAAGACAGGGAGATCCCTTACCAACACAGGCAAAATAGATTTTACCTGAGGAAATTTAATTTATTGCCAATTAAAATGGAATCGCATAGTGAGAAACAAAGACCTTCCCCCCACCACCGCACACCTTCCCTACTTTTTTCCTGGCTCCTTCCTCCCTGAGCGGCGTAGCCAGCAGTTGACGGTCAGTGTTCACCTCTTCTCTGCTGCTCCTTCCTCCTCACACTTTTCCCCTGCTCCAGTGTGGGCCCTTCCCAAGGGCTGCAGTCCTTTGGGGTAAATCTGTTCCAGCGTGGGCTCTCCAGGGACTGCAGGGTGGGTATTTGCTCTGGCACAGTCCTCTCCACACGCTGCCGGGGAACACCTGCTCTCACCACTGCAGGACAACCCCTGCTTGCCACCTTGATGACCTCCTCCATCCCCTCGGGCTGGCCGGGCTGTCCCTGACCCGTTTCCCCTCCCTCACGCAGGTTTCCCCACGGCCATGGCGGCTGCGGGGCCCAGCCGTGCCCTGCGCTGGGGCCGTTGGAGCCGGCTGGAACCGGCTGTGCCCGGCACGGGGCAGCCCCGGCCGCTCCCCACAGGGGCTGCCCCCGGCCCCTGACAGACCCTCCGCACCCACGCCCCGGACAGCAGTTAAAATTCACATGTCTGATGTCACCAGACTTCATTCTTTTTCCCCTTTGTCTATCAACAAGAATAAGGTTATACTGGAAGCACAATGTTAGTTGTTTCTTTTTCCTTCTTTTTATTTCTCCGCAAACCTCCACGGTAGTTACCAATCAGTAGCTTGTTGCACGATGAGGAAAAAAAAAATTTTGTGGCGATGCCACCGCTAAATCTGAAGCGGACAGATGAAGCGTGAGGTGCAAAACACCGTCCTACTGACAGGCCAGCTCCCCAGCTGACTCTAGGGCATAAGCAGGCAAAGCGATTGCGGGGTGGCTCTGACGTGCACAGGCTTGTTTGAACTAAATAGTCCAGTCACTGAGGTTTTAACTCCACGTAGCCTTTTTCCTTCTCCTGCTGGCAGTGATCTCAAGTCCCAATTAAACAGGCTGTCAGATCCATGGGCCATACTCCATGGATGCTGGCAGCAAAAGCTGAGGTAGAGCTTTTAGGAACATGCACTCAAGTACCACTCCTAGGTCTGGACAAGCATTCAAATCAGGCCGGATTCTCATTCCATGGTTGCCTTTTGCTCTTTTCGTTTCCTGTCATTCCTTGGGAAGTTAATTATCAACATGCCAGAATTGCTGAGAAACAACAAGCCACTTCAAGAACTGGCAGGGGAGAAAAAATAAAAACCAAAAAAAACCACAACCCAAAAAAAAACAACCAAAAAAAACCCCCAACTCCAAAACACCACAAAAACCCTCAAAACGATGCATCCAATACATAAAGGGTGAAAGTCTCGGCACCAGGAAATAACTGAGAGAAAGAACAAAGATTTCCTTGGGTTTTTATCAAAGAAAACAAATTACCTCTACTATGTCCAAAAGGAACTGTCCAGTAACAATCAACAGCATATGTAAAATGTATCTCTGAGGACTGAAATATACTTTCTTTGCCCCATGCCATCTGACTGAAAAGGCAAGGAAGCTACAGAGCAAGACCTTAAAACCACAGTGAATACCCTTGCTCCACAACGAACCTCGCCAATTCTATGTCAGAGTAAAACCCCTGCCATCCTTTGCCTTACCAACTTCTCAGACACCACTTTCATTCAGAGAGCCTGCACAGAACAATGAAGCCAATGCAATCTTGCTTGTATGGGAGAGTGCAGAAAAAAGGCATTGTCTAAAAAAGCAGTAATGGTAAAGCAGTATGAAGTAAAAGAACAACCCACCCCCAAACAGCACACCACATCACACACTGAATTTATTTAGTTCACCATAAAGAGAACTAGCTAAAAGAGTTTTCATTGAGTTTCAGAGTAAAACAACATGAAATATATCTGTATCACACAACGTCTTGCATATAAGGTCTCAGTTTTGCTTTTCAGAAAAGCTAATATATGAGATAGATAAGCCTCAACAATTTGTATGTAAAATCCAGACTTAATAATTTGTCACCATTTTTACTGCTTTTTTAGAATGGGCAATACAGCTTCTTGCAAAAACCTGTATTTAAATCACTTCCCATAATGTTTTAGGAACACCAGATGCCTTCCAACATGCTGAAAAATACAGAAAAAGACATGGTCATAATACAGAGCAGGGGCTAAAGTGCTGCTGCACAGCCAGATGACCCATTATACAGCTGTCTCACTAGGCAGAAGGAATGGACAAGAGAACCAACACTGCATCCACTTCCATATTGTCACCTGACCTTCCAAGCAGCAGCTATGGAAACAGTGAGCCTACTTGTGACCTTCCTTTATGTTACAGCTACAAGTATTCACACCTAGAGTTCCAACATAATGATTCCATTTTCTCCTAAGTAGCACGCACAGCATAGTCTCGCTGTAGATACACCTCTGGTTCAGAGTCTGTAACAACCTTCTACACAAAAATGGCTTTAGGTTTCTTTTTTCTGCATTCCCACCCACCCCAATTTCATTTTGTTTTTAAAGACTTTTCCCGCATTGTTATAGTCGCAGCAGATCTTTCTTGTTCTCGCCCTCATGGAACTCTCCTACACAGAGCCACAGAAGTTACGAACAGGCTAAGAAAAACAATACATCTTATTTCACTAAGTTTATTCAGACCTAGCAGCTCTACCAACACAATCCATTCCAGCAGTTTTATCAACCTACCATCGTTTGGAAAACAGCTGACCACAACTGAGCAAATGGCCACCTGTACTAGGGTTGCATGGCAAGGTTTGGGTAGCGGAGCTTACAGGGGTGGCTTCTGGAAGAAACTGCTAGCAGCTGCCCCCCGATCCAACAGAGCCAAATCCAGCTGGCTCCAAGACAGACCCACTAGTGGCCATGGCTGAGCCCAGAGATGGTGTAGCCCCTCACCCCAAAAAACCAGCGAGAGCAGCCAGAGAAGCCTGAGAGCATGCGAGAGCCCCAGCCCCGCAGCCCCCCAGGCCGGGGCAGGAGGAGGCCGGGGGGCTCCAGGCGCCGCAGCAGAGACCCCCCGGCAGCCCCTGGAGAAGCCCCCGGCCAGGCGGGCCGTGCCCCCAGCCCATGGAGCCCCCGGGGGAGCAGCTCCCCCCCGCAGCCCGGGCAGGACCCCCCCGGGGCAGGGGGTGCCCGCAGGGGGCTGTGACCCGCGGGCAGCGGCGCTGGGGCAGCTCCTGGCAGGGCCCGTGGCCCCGCGGGGAGAGGAGCCCGGGCTGGGGACCCCGCGGGGACCCCCCTGGGGCCGGCTGGGCCTGGGGGGCTGCGCCCTGGCAGGGCCCCGGGCTGGGGCAGGGGCAGGGGGCGAGGAGCCTCCCCATGGGGGGCAGGGGCGGCAGGGACAGCTGTGAGGGACTGACCCCGGCCCCGGCCCGGCCCGGCGCTGCTGGGGGGGCAGGAGGTAGAGACACCGGGAGTGGAGCTGAGCCCGGGAGGGGGGAAGGCGTTTTTAAGATGTAATGAGAAACAAAGCCTACCCTACTCCGATTTGATTGTTAATGAATTAAACTGCTTTTCCCCAGTCGAGTCTGTGTTGCCCATGGCTGTAAGTGCTGAGTGATCTCTCTTCACCCTTGACCCATGAGTCTGTCTTCACGTTTTTCTCCCCCTGCCCAGCTGAGGAGGGGAGTCACAGAGCAGCTCTGGTGGGCACCTGGTGTCCAGCCAGGGCCAGCCCACTACACCCTGCGATGTTGGACAGGGGTTTTCTAGGAATTGCTTTATTATACAATAACTTAGAATAACTACCAAATAGGTCTCATGTAAGTATGATTTTTAGATGGTGAGAGGGGACTGACCCCAGCCCCAGCACTGCTTGGGAAGGGGAGGTAGAGGAAATCAGGAGTGAAGTTGAGTCTGGGAAGAAGGGAGGGGTGCAGGGAAAGTATTTTAAAATTCAGTTTTTATTTCTCAGTATCCCTCTCTGATTTGATTGGCAATAAATTGAACTCATTTCCCCAAGTCAAGTCTGTAATCCCCATGTGGACAACTGCTGAGTGATCTCCCTGTCCTTATCTCCACCCACAAGCCTCTATTTTTTTTCCTCCTCCCTCCAGATGAGGTGGGAAGCCATAGGGCAGCTTTGATGGGCACCTGGTACCCAGCAGGGCCAACCCACCACACACGATGTTAGCATATGTGGTACATATTAGGTACATACCTAAAATTTGGAGAACAGAGTTTCACAAGCATGTCCACAAAGTAGGCAACACAGAACAACTTAACCAAAACTCTTATCTCCTGCTTAGTGCTTCCAAAACTGTTCAGTGGGGAGGGTTTTTTTTTGGGGGGTGAGGGAAGCCACAGGTCAAACAATACAGCACAAGGGCTACAGTTTATAATCATCTTCTTATATTCCTTCAGGACACCAACTACAAGTCCATTTGAAAGCAACCACCAGAAATCTCAGTTCCCATCTTCAAAAAGAATTTTCTGTCTCCAAATGTTTTGCAAACCACAAGTCCTATTTAAATTTCCAATCGAGATTGCAGCTGTGCTTAGTATTTTGCACACAAGTACAAATCTTCACATTAACTGCACTGGGGAAGGTTCCAGTTAGGAATACAAATGGTCAAAAAGCCAGAAACATGGGGAGCACTAGACTAGATCAACATTAAAGACGGATAGCTAGGAGCACAAGAACACCTCTGTGCCATACAAACAGTTGGCAGAACAAACAATACTGTAAGCCGGATTGTCAACAGTTTACTACAACCAGATTAGCGGCAAAACATAATACTCTCTGCCTGGGACAATATTACTTCCAGGACGATGGGTACATATGCGCATGGAAAAGTATCTTCACCAGCAAATCTTTAAGGGCAAATAAGACTCAAGGCTAAACAGGGAAATAAAAAGGTAGGGAGGCTGATGGCTTCAAGCACAGATAGCTAGAAAAAAAAAATACAATGGCAGGAGACTATCTGATAGACTTCTTAAAGTTGTAACACTTTCAGCAAAAGAAGAAGCAATAAACACAAATTCAATATTAAGGATGCCTGAACATAAACCTCATTTTCAATGCTGCCTGTATTAGCTGTCCTAGGCTTCTAAGCTATACATTTATTACAATTTCAAGTTAACTCTACTAGCAAGCTGCACTTTTGTTTTCCAAGTGGCTCTGAGAACATGAACCAGCAGCTACTGCTGTTCTCTTCAGTCTGATATGTAAGCTTACGTTTTCCAAGGACTCCATGATAGAAGTATCATATTAACAAAAAAAAAAAAGAGAGATAAAAGAAATCCCTGCAAAACAACAAACCCATAAAAAAAACCCCACACCTACAAAAGCAACAAAATCACCCCCATCCCCTAAGTTTACATATATTATCTATCTATTAGTATAATCTGAAAATGTTCAGACGTTCCAATTCCTTCCATTACTCAGTAAGATACAATACAAAATCCTAGCTGCTATCCTGTTTTAACACTGCTTTCAAGTAACTGAACAATTTTTTGGTTTGTATAAAGACTGCAAATTCCAGCTCCCCACTCCTGCTCTCAGTCCAAAACCAGCAAGTACTAACAACACTCCTGGACTGAAGAGTAAAAGGCAAAGTTTCTCTCGGGACAGCAATTTACAAGTGCAGAAGGAACACAGAGATTGAGTTAAGGAGGTAACACCCCATTATCAATGCACAGTGCAGCGTACGCAGCCCTGCTTCAGGGGAGATCATCACATCCTTGCATCTCCCTTGGCTCATTCTTCAGGCTAGGACTGCACCTGCTGCTGTGGTGTCATCATTGATGCATACTGACAAATCAGATGCCAAAAAAAGTAAATGCTCTGAAGAGATTTATAATCTGAACAAACTGATAGACCTGGACAGGAAATAACACCCTGATGTTCTATGGAAAAGATGCAAATTAACTACTAGTTACTAACATCTAGTCTTGGATGGCGCCTTAGTCTTAAGTCCCGTGGTCTTAAGGACTGGAATTACATAGCCTAACCCAAGTCACTGAATTTAAAATATGATTACTGACTAACATATAATGGATTTGTGACATCAGGGAGACCAAACTAGGTGATGAAGTGATTCCAGTCTGAATCTCTGTGCAGCTACACAGCTGGTTACCTAAATGGCATGATGGCTAAGGGAACATGGAACAGGCCAGTTCCACAGAGCAGTAGGCAAAACAGCTTGTAGCACGTCAAATGCCATGGTAGCAATACTCACTGGAATAAAAGGAAACTAAAGTTTTTCAGCAATTAAGCTTTTGTGATTCTCATTTGGTAAATGATAAAGCACATTGTAGTGGAAAACTAACTAATTGTGACTTCCTCCTGCTGCTTATTTGCCAGATCTTCTCCTGGAAACATCCCTTGCTCCTCCCTCTCTATCCACTAACTGTGGGAAGAGACAGAAGCAGCCTTTCCTCTTATACAGGTCGGATGGGCAATGTCTACACGCAGAGTCTGCCAAGATTCTCCTTATCTAGATAAGTACTACCACCAAGTGACTAAGGCTGTTGGCTTCTTTGGTGGGGTATTTTTTGTTAGAGACAAGGCTGCATAAAATCTGTTCAGTCACAGGGTGAGGGTGTAGAAAACAGAAGAGATGGTCATAATGTCCACTCAAAATCCATGGTTCTTTCAAGCATAGTTACCATGCTTGAAAGCAAGTTTTTCAAACAGAATTACAAGTAACATTTAAGTCTGATAATCTTTTTAATATTACATTAACATGTAATCTCAGGTTTTATTTTCTATACTCTACTTCCCAAGTCTTAACTAAAATGATACCTGTATTTCCATTTAAATTGGTCTATGCTTAATTCTGACCCGTCTGAGAAAGATTTTCCCAGACTTAGACAGTAGAAGTTGAAATACTGTCAGCAAGACCAAAGGCAAATAAACTACATTTAGAAGCACCTAAGTTTTCATTTTACATGACACAATGAATTTTAAGGCTTTAAAACATGATAAGATTATTTTTTTTAGAATAGCTACCTTAACACTGTTTCTTATTCTAAAAAGGGTACCCTTATTAATACTAAGGAACAACACACAAAATCTACCCTGTATTAGCAACAAAAATTATTTTACAACTCAAGGGACGCTATGAACTAAGCCATTATAAACTACACATAACATCGACTCCCAATTCTCTTCAGACTGTATAAAACTCATGATACCTACTGGACAGAAACCAGACACATCCCATTTCTCATCTTTATCTATGGCCTGGAAGAGGTTAGGAAGTGCATTCTCATCCGGTCTCATGGCAACACCAAGCTGAGGTGGTACCACTGGTGGGCTCAAGGACATGGCTGCCATTCAGAGAGACCTATAGATGCTAGAGGAACCGGTCAACAGGGACCTCAGGGAGTTCAGTAAGGGCAATTACCAAATCCTGCCCCTGGAACAGACTAACCCCCAGCATCCGTACAGGCTGGGGAGCAGCTCTACTGGAAAAGCCCTGGAGCTGTGGGAAAAGCTGAGCCAGCAGCCTGCCTTGGCAGCACAGATGGCCAGGAGTATCCTTGTCTGGATCAAGGTGGTAGATCAAGGGAAGCCACTACCCCCTTCAGCAGTTATTTAAAAATAACACAGAAAACTGTGTTTTGGTATAGGGGGACCAAAAACTACAAGATGTCAAGCAACTGGAGCAAGTTCAAAAGAGCATTTGACCAGTGAGGGAAGGCTGACAGACCAGGATTTGCTCTGCCTTGGGAACAGACAGCTTGGTGGGCAGGGTGGGGAGACCCAGCAGCCTCCCAATGCCTACAAGAGGTCATCAAGGAGATGGAGCCAGGGTCCTCAGTAACGGTGGCAGGACAAGAGACAAGGGGTATAAGATGAAACAACAGCTGTTCAGACTGGCGACAAGAAGAATCTTCCTCTCCGTGAGGGCAAGCTGGTAGCGGTGCAGTCTGCACAGCCTTTCTGTTCAATCTCAGCCCTTGGAAGACACTGCTAGATGAATTCCTGAGCAACCTGGTCTGACCTTTCAGCTGATCCTGCTTTGAGAGCAGTAGGATGGATTGGAAACCTCCCAAGGTCTTTGCCAACTGGAATTATCCTATCTCTACCCTGTGCTGGATTTTTAGAAATGGCAGGTATAAAAATCTTTTTCTCAACTGAACATCATCTATCCATTAACTTGCAGTTCAGTGTCATGCAATACCTGTCAAGGAAGACATTTTAAGTATGAGTAAATAATTTCCTATGTAGGTCTACTAAATAAATTGAAATAACTAACTGAAGGAGGTGACATTATCCGAGTTAGTCTCAATGAAGTGATAAAAATTACAGTATTTCTTCAAAATGGATCATGAACAAGATTTACTTGTCATCCTTTTATATTTTCTAAATTTTGATTATTTGATTTTTTTTAATCTAAGTATCTGCAAATAAATACAGCCAGCCCAACTTAAACTTCAGATTTCCCAAACCTTAAAAATCAATTAAAGTATTTTTTGTAATTAAATAGATTACAGTAGAAACATCTGCTTCAACTGGATGTTTTCCAAAATATTTACAATTCAAATTTGGCTGCATTGTTTAACAAAAAAAAAAAAAAGCTGAAATAAAATAGAAAAAAACACCAAACCAGTAATCAGAGGAGAACATGACCAAGTCTCTACTTACACCTGAACAAATAAAAAAACAATTTAATTGTAAGAAGTATTTGCTGTTGAAATAGCATCTTCAGCTGATGTCTGAAGTTCAAAACCTGTCAGCTGTCCTTTCCAGAGAAAAATTAAATATTTCTTCAAAATCTCCAAGAGCAGAAAGAAATAAAGGTGAAATGTTAGTCATTATTCCTGCTTCAAAAGTACTGAGATGGCAGATAACCCTCTTGCAGATAGATTCCTCTATCCCCAATACTTTGTAATTTCACACCAACTTAAACATTGGAAGATCTAAAGGAAGCAACCTCATCTCTCTGTATTCCCATTTTTTTTTTCTGCTGCTGTGCCACCTACACTCTTAATACTGGTATCTGGACTGTGAGAAGGATCCAAACACAAAATAACCGAGCAGAATTACTAGTTTTGATCTACAAGTTCCTAAACCACATGTCACCACATACACACTTTTTCTGGTCTCATTGTCAGAGCAGTAACCAAAAATTGTTTAGAAAAAAATTCATGCACTTCAATTAAAAAAATGAGTGTGTTTTTTTGAGTAAGTAAAAAAAAAGGCAGCTTTATAGTTAATAGTTTGCAAGATTTCATGTTATATTTGAAGTCAATATATATTTGGATGGCATTTGGCTTTCCAGTGAATATAAGAAAACAAGAAACAAACAAGTTTTTACACATTCAAAACTTAAAGCATATGTACAAAGTAGTCAGTTTTCTCACCCAACATTTGATGCTAAAATATTTCAGTCATCATGCTTATACAATCTAACAGATCTAAACCAAGTATTTTGAAATCGAAGACAATACTGAAAGAAGTGGCAATGACAGGTTTAAAGACCTCCAGAGAAATATTCAAGCCTAAGGGAAAAACTGTACAGGTAACCATGCAGTTAAACTCAACACAGAGACAAAATCTTCAAAGACAGTAACTTATACCACAACACTACACTGACAGCCAAGAAACAACGGCTAACATATATGAAATAATTTCATATAAGATGACTATTTTTTTTTTTATCAAAGCAAAGGCTGCCAGATTCTAAACTTAAGTATAAAAATCCCCTGAACACCGTACAAAATTCAAATACTCATCCAAATGAGGCGCTGGAACAACAAGAGACATATACAAGTCATAACTACGTGGTTACAGCATTAGTACATTTGAAGGTTGGAGAAAACCTTGATCTGTAGGTCTCACCACAGAGGTGAAGCTGTATTACTTCATGCCTCCATGCGTATTCTGATTTGTACAAGGTTTTACTACACAAGTACTGAAATACTAAAATTCCCTCTTTAATGGGTGGGTATGAGAAACACAGGAAAGTCATAAATGAATACATACATATGCAACTATATAAACAACATATATAGCTTCACTGAGCACTGACTGTACATAGGTTTTACTCATTAGCTGTAATAATGTCTAGTGTTGCTTTAAACCTAAAAAGTCTGTAAAGCAAAAAGTATTTAGCAATAAAATACAGTATTTTCACAATCCCTATCTCAATTATTAAAAAAAAAAAAAAAAGATTGCCTCGAGAGAGGATTTCTCTGCAGGTATGAGGAGGAAGAGGGTAGGTTATAGTAAAAAGGAGTTTTTAATACAATAAAAAGAGGGGGGTTGTGTCTTAGTGCATAATGTAAGAAGCCATTCTTTCATTTTCTACTGTAGCTTTCTAAATCTCCCATTGGCCTTTTCTCAGAACCTCAAAGTCTGGTCTAGTGAACGACTGGTAGCAACAGTAGTTTAACTTCAGTTCCTGCTGGCAACAGAATCCTGAATAATTGGTACAGATTAACTTCGAGCAGCAGAGACAGCAGCAATGCAAAGAGGAGCTCTGACAACTATCTGTAGAAGCAAAACACGCCTGCTGCTCTGAGTAACCCAGCCTAAAGCTGCACAGAGACACAGCTAGAAAGGGATTGGAACTTGGCATTCAAAAGCAGAACTAGTTCTGTGATAGACTTTTTTTTTTTTTCATGTAGAATCAGGCCTTCCTTAGCGTTGCTCTAAGTTTTAATGCTATTGCATATCTGCTTTAAAACTTTTTTCAGAATATATGCTTATATCAGTTTATGATTTATTAATTTCCTCTATTTCAGGCAAAACTGTGTCTCTTTCAGAAATTCTGTCATTTAAGTGAACTTTATTTTTATAGTTAATTTTTACGGCACTTTTGTGACACACTTCCAAAATTTGTCATTTTCAAAAAGATCAACGAGTTAAACTCAAAACTCAAGTTCTGATGGCATCTACCTTAAAAAAATGGTACTGCTCTGGGGTTGTACTAACCTAGATTGATTTACTACCTTTAAGAACAACATAAGGAGCTTGCTCAGTTTAAGAAAAAAGATTAAGTTATTTTTAGCTGACAATCCCACAAACTTAAACCTGGATATTCAGTTAGTAGTAGTACATATTCACGGTAAAAAGTTCTTACAGAGAAATTACTTTCCTGCTGCTGCCTGTGAAACCTCACTCTACAGTGAGCTTCTTCAAGCACAACTTCATAGGTAACAGACATAAAATAGACACAGCTTTTAGTCTGCAGAGAAAGCAGTATCACAGAAGCATCCAGGAAAGAATCCTGATAGCAAGATGGAGTAGCAGATTCTTCCTGAAATGAAATAGACCTAGATAGGCCTTTAATTCTACATTAATTCAATTACCAATATGATTGTGCACCTAAGCTGCTTAAAGCAGCACACTTGCATGTTTTAAGCAGCAACTGTTTTTGCACCTCTACACTCTCCCTAGGGTTTTCCAAGCACACACCAAAGTTATTTTTACTAACTGTGCACTGTCAACTTTTACAACAAATTTAGAAGAGTCAAGCCTATAATTTTCTAGGTAAACGTGAGCAAACTATGCTCTGACAGTGTGAGCTCTGCCCCTGAAGACAGGGGCAATGTTGAATCCAAAGCTGTAATTCTTGATCAAAGACACAATGCATCAGCTTAAACACACATTGCTTACAGCTGACTAAGAACACAGAACACCTGTCTCATGTCTGCCCATAATATATCATGTAATTATAATATACAACACAGTTATGTACCGAACTAAATAATTCAATTTGTATAGGGTTGCTTAAGAAAAATTACTAAACAGAAACTATCCATAAAAATACTAGTGCTGAGTTTTAAGCTACTGAAACCCTTGCCATTGTCTTTATAAAGAGAAAAACAGTCCTTACATTGCACTGCCAGAATGGGCCTAGGTAAGGCTGGAGGTGTTGTGTGGGCTGTACCACTGCCTCTGCTCACCTGGTCTCAGCCACTGACATTGTTGAACCTGTTACTCTCACTGCTCTGCTAACAAGACTCCATAAATCAACCACACATTCCTGCTTCTGCCTTTCCCACATCAGGTGGGCATGTCTCACCTACATCTAGAGCCTTTTCTGTAACTACTAATCTCTTCAGAGGTATGACGCAAAGCGTAAAAAGCTAAACCAAAAAGAAAAAAAAAAAACATCAATTTAAATCTAGACTGTAATTGTCTTCACCAAATTATCAAAGAGCCTTTTTGTTTATGTAACAACCAGAAGCTGCAAAGTTAAGACAATGAAAGAAAAACAAGAGACCACAATTAATAAACTCATTGAAAGCACTCCTTTTATACATTTTCAGTTAATTTCTGAAAAGAATAAGCTAATTTGTATAAATGCCGAAACTAACGTAAGATCCGCGTACAAGTCTTCCATAGTGAGAACTAAAAGCATACTAAGCTTCAGTATCTGCATTTACAGATGAGAAACTGAGGAAGGGAGACTAATCAGATCACAGGACACAGAACACTACGCCGCTAATGCTTATTTGCAGTACATACCACATCATTATCTCAAAAAAAAAAAAAACCCAAAAAAACAAGGGGGGGGACACCAAACAACACCTGCTATTCATTGTATCTTCCTTGACAACTAGAAGAAACAATCCTTAACACTGGCTCAGTTACTTTATATCTTAACCCTTATATCTATAAAATAGGCTAACCTTGCTGTCAGGGGGCAGCAGGAGGAGCGCTACACTGCACACAGGGAGCCACAGACAAACCCAGCATAAGCGGTGCCTCCTCAGCAGAGAGCAGGCCTGGAAGGTCCATGCAGGTCAAGCAGAACCACAAGGTGACAGTAACAAGTTCCACCAACAGGTCCCAGTGAGAAGACGACAAAGAAACAAAGCCAAGTTCAGTCCGGGAAATCCCACTGATAATTCAGGACCAGCCAGGAGCAAGGCTGAAGGCAGTCGCACCCAGAGCAGGATCAGGTGCCAGACCTGAGCTTAAATAGAGCTCCAGGGCTCATGGTCAGAGGGTTTGGGCTGAGGTCCCAGGTGATGCTGGGCAAGGCACTTAAGGCCTATTAGTACCCTCAGGGCCTTGACACTCAGCACACTCAACACAAACTAGAAGTGGGTTTTCATAAAAGTTGCTGCAATAGGTACTCTTCTGTCCCATGGGGTTTAACTCATTTTGGACTAAAGTGCCATTTAAATACCTGAATAAGCTTTAAGCAGCTGAACCACAAAGCTTAGCACTGAAAAACTGTTTTACATAGAGCTTTCATAGTCTTGCATTAACAGTATTCCTGGGGTTTTTTTTATGGCTGCTGTTCTCATTTTCAAGGAGCACTGCACAAAAACAAGGATAATTGTTCAAAAAAAGCTGAAAGGAAGCTCAAAAGAGTTCATCTTTGCAGACAGTATAGAGACAAAAAAAACCCTGAACAATATGAAACATCCAAAACAAATAAATATAATTTACCAAAGATGATTAGGAAACGCACAAAAAAAATGTTTGGCAGCAGGGTAAACTACAATAGCAGAAACAAGCTGTTCTCCAAAACAGCACATATGAGAAGAAAGAAGCACAGTAAAATTTGGAGGGTTAAAGGTTAGAACTCAGCAAGCTAGACTAAAGAACATTTGTGGAATAACTTATAAAAATTAATAGTAAATCCTTTTCCAAGCACGATGGGAGCAGGAAACATGCCAGAAAGTATGCAGCACCTTCTGAGGATGATTTATTAAGAGCATGTCCAAAAGAGAAGTCACTGGCTGTCATTAGGAAAGACCTGCTACTTCACCAGGGCCTCGGAGGGCTGGGCTCCAGTCTTCCCAGAGAAGGCTGGGAAACCAACACACCAAGTGAACGTAACAAATAAGCAGGACCAGATGGTTTCCACCCAAAAGCTCTAAATGAACACAAGGATAAAACAGCTGAAAAACTAAACTATAGTATGACATTAAAGGACAAAATATGCCTACATCCAATTTGAAACGTTTTTTAGAATATTCCGTGGAAACTTACAGCTCTGTATACTTGTTGCATTTATTAAACAAATTAGTAGAAACTGTAACTAAGGTTAGCAGGCTTCGGGATTAAACTTTTGACATTTTGCTTCAGAACACAGATGGGTTTTGTGAAGAGGACTGATACCTCACAAAGCTACTGGAGTCTTGTTAAGATGTCAGAAAGCCATGGACCAGGTCTACTTTGAAATGCAAAAGCTCTTCAACAATGACCCTTCCGAAGATGCTTAAGGAAACAAAGCTGCCACAAGGCGTAACGTCCAGCATGAGCAAAGACCTATGGCATGGGGCAGCAGCACATGGTCACAGTTCACAGCAGAGAGACGTCACAGATGGAACTCTGCAAGGGTGGGTACTGTTCAATTAAGTGCTCCAAGTATCAACTAAATGGTTCATTATTAATTTATCTCAAAGAGGAGATGAATGGGAAAGTAACAGAGTTTGTTGATAGTACTTAGCTATTGGAGAAAGACAAGGTGACTGAGTAAGACCAAACACCTAATTAAAAAGGAAACATCAACTGTAACGTAGAAATTATCTCAATACTAGTTTATTGGAGACTGGGATAATATTCCAGGGAAGTTTCACCACAGATCTTCACTTTGCTCTTCCTTTGGCATCTTTTTTTGACTACTGTTGTGGGCACAACCAGTCTTACATTCTGTGGAAAAAACACCTACAGATTATGACTAGGAATTCACATCAGCTGGAGCAGCATTATTTCCAAAGTGACTAATGATTCAGCTCAGCTAGAAACATGAATGCCATTTTAGCAAAAGATATATTTAAAAAAAAAATAATAAAAAAAAAAGAGACTCACATTGGGTGAGGTGGGCACCTAATTGCATTGAGACTGTGCTTTTGCAACACATGCAGAACTTTACATTACTCGCATCATTTGGCTATTTATCCAATTCATTCAGACTCAGTTTAAACTGTATATACTAGAAGAGAGGTCACACTAAAATAATAGGAGACAGCTGTTATAGCCAGTATATTTACAAAACTGTTTCTGCTATATGATTTTGTGACAGGTTCTACGCTGTGAAGATGACTGCTTCAGTATTATTTGAATTGCCTGCAATAACAACCACGTTCTGATCTCTGCATAGTCGGCACATCATGAACTTTCCCTGTTAAAGCAGGCGGTTTTCCTCCATTGGTCACTCAGATTAGGTGATTGCAGCACACATTTCACTGTGTTATACCTTAAGCCTGTTGGAACGGCCTAAAGCTACTGTATTAGCAACTGTAAGAATCATATTTAGCAAAGAACGTATGAATGTTCTGATCAGCACCAGGAATTGATACTGGATCCTCAAGGCTGCCTTGACCATATTTCTCAGTATTAAAAAAAAAAGACAAACCTTTAAGGCAGTTGGGATCTGCTCCTCCAACACAATATATATTCCTTGCCTTGCAGAATTTCACAGCCGGCATATTAAACTTGCATTTAAAATTACCTTCCTACCTAGGAAGTGGAAACAACAGTTATTTAATAAATTTATTTTTTTTTTAATGGTTCCATTGTTAAGGGAACTGCAGGTCCATATGTCTGCCTCTCACATTGGGCAAAATAGCAGGGACCATAACAGGGAGTAGTTAGTAAAATGTGTGGATAAATACAATTTATATTGGGAGAGTCAACATGGCTTTTTTTGAAGAGATACCTGGAAACATATAGCAGTTCTGTGAGAAACAACAAGTACATGGTTAGTGATGTTCCATCTAAGGAATTTACAAAGATTTCCAAAAGGCTTTCAAACAAAGCCAGAATAATTCACTATGGTTTCTGTGTTTGTTTTATTTTAGAAGGAAATCAGGCAACCACCTGAGATAACAAGAAAGGCATAATCCATAGATTGTAAATCCTTCCAATTCATTTCCAAACATGTAAAAAAGGTCAATCAGGAGCAGTCAACATGGATTTACAAAAAGCAAATCGTGCTCGACCAACCTAATTTCCCCCTGTGACAAAATGACTGTCTATGCAGATAAGGAAAGCATGGGGAATGCGATACACATTGACTTCTGGAAAGCTTTTGATCATCTCACACAGCATTCAGATTTGAAAGCAGAGGAAGCCTTCCAGTTGACAAGTAAAAAGAAAACCTCCTGAATTAAGTGACTCACAAGAGATTCCTCTTGCATTATGAATAAAGCACAGAGACATGGAAAGTATTCCGTACTGTTCGAACAATGCATTTATTACATTAGATATAATATACAAGCATTGTGAACTTTAAATATATACTATAAAGCAGCACAGCCGCTCAGTGGCAAAAAGCATACACATGGCAGAAAGAAAAGCAAATAAATAGATATTAACTTGGGCATTATAAGGCAGCTCCAGAACAGCAATCTAGTTCAGGAATTAGATGAACAGTCATTATTATCTCTCTCTCTCCTGTGTAAAATCCTTCTTTTCACTTATTAGCTGGATCTGCTTAGGAAAGCTACATGAAATGGAGGCAGTTCAGTGAACCCCAGTTTGGTGGGGGTTTTAATTTGTTTGAAGTGTTTCCCAGTTCTCTGGAGCTAGGCAAGAAAATGGCTAGTTGGTTCCATCTGACAATTTATGTGAACCAACGAAGCACCAGTAAGAATTGTCCCTAGCAAGCCAACTACATCAAATAGTAAGCGAACGGATTACCATCTTTAAAAAAAGGTTTAAAACAAAGGCTTATTTATTGAAATGAAGTGTTTTGATAGATCTGAAAGATGTTTTCTTTTGAGAATTGGTCTTGTGCAATTTTTATTTTACTCTGGAATGGAAAAAAATAAAATCAACACTTTTCCATAGGACAAAAAAAATAATAAAAAAAAATAATCAGAGAATCATAGAATGGTTTGGGCTGGAAGGGACCTTAAAGATCAGGACCTGCCATGAGCAGGGACACCTTCCACTAGACCAGGTTGCTCAAAGCTCCATCCAGCTTGACCTTGAACACTTCAGGGATGGGGTGTCCATGACTTCTCTGGGCAACCTGTGCCAGTGCCTCACCACCCTCGCAGTGCAGACCTTCTTCCTAATGTCTAATGTGAATCTACTTTCTTTTAGTTTAGAGCCATTACCCTCGCCCTGTCACCACCTGCTCTTGTAAAAGATCCCTCTCCAGCTTTATTTACACCCCCCTTAGGTACTGGAAGGCTGCTATAAGATCTCCTCAGAGCTTTCTATCCCCCAGGCTGAACAACCCCAACTCTCTCCGCCTGTCTTCACAGGAGAGGTGCTCCAGCCCTCTGATCATCTTTGCGGCCCTCCTCTGGACTCACTGCAACAGGTCCATGTCTTTCTTATGTTGGGGGCTCCAAAGCTGAACACAGTACTCCAGGTGGTTTGGCTAGGTCTCTAATCAGATTACCCAGCAATCTTCCATCTCCCACTTCACCACTGCCAAAAGGAAGTTAGCCAGGAATATACCAGTGTTCCCAGAGAAGAAGTAACCTGCACCACTTGCCCGGCAGTCCCTCTGGAGCTCCATTTCAAGGACTTTCATTGATCCCAACTGTTTAAACAAACTGGTGTAATGGTGTCTGATAGCCAATTCCCCCATGTCATCCTTCTCATAGTTGTTGTACTTTGGGTTTGTGTAAGTTAATTGTTTGCACACAATATTGGCCTTTTCTAGTATTAAGCACAGTTCCTACTTTCATAGCTAAATAGAGTTATTCTAGGCTGTGCCAAGAAGCTACAGTATGCTATTCAGTGAAATTAGAACAAACAAGAAAATTTGTCATCACATAAAATGCAGCACTAATTCATTTTTCATGACTGGAAAAATGTAATTATAGAGCATTTCTAATATAAAAGACTTTGCTGCATAAACTGAACACACATTTTGCAAGTTCCAACTAATTAAAAGAATACTTTAAAAAGTGAATGGTTTTAGAATATTGTGTGAATTAAGGATGTGAGAAAAGTGACAGAATATTCATTCATACTTATTTTTAATCTACTGAGATACAAAGGTATTTTTAATGTGGTTTCCAAATATATCAAGATCAAATGGAATTACATAAGTGACAACACAAATATAATACTAAAGCCATTTCAGTAAATTACTGAAAGTCACCAGTATGAGTACCTAACAAGGCTAGAGTTAAGATTCAGTTAATTTATCTTAATTGAAACATAAATATTTAATGTCAAGTAAATACTCTTTACTGAAAACGTAAGAAACAATAATGAAAACATCTTTGGAATCAGCCCTCCGAATTTAGTTCACTGACTGCTTCTTTTATCTAAATGCCTTGGCTAGAGAGGTTTGATTTTATTTTTTTTTGTAATCAGCCATCTAGAAGACTCAATATGGTAAGAAGAACCCAAAGATGGGAATTTCTTCCTCTCAAGTAAAGTTCATATGAACTCTTCTTTCTCCATCACTTAAGCAATTTCAGTTCAACATCTTTCCACTGTGCCCACAACCAGGGTGGACAGGTAACCTGTAAAGAAGGCAGGTATGGAACCAGAAAGAATTTCACAGAAAAAAGTCTCACTTGAAACTTTTGTTATTTTTAGGCTGCTAGTACCTATTAAAAAATACCTCTACAAGCAAATTTATCAAAACTATTATATTCAAAGGAGTTACTCATGCAGCAACATAAGCCTGGAACATTCACTTTGGTGGTCAGAAGAAAAGGACTGTACTCTTAGGGCAGACTATATAGAGAATTAATTTGTTTTTCAGAACACATCCCAGCTGTGAACTGGATTTTCAAATGCCATTAGAACTGCCAATATTATCATTCCTAATTTCTCTTGTTGTTTCTCTTATTGTACTAGTATTACATGAGGCTTGCATTGAACTGAGCCAAATCTTTATTCTAGCAGCGATGAGTAATCATACCACTTTACTTGGCAGGTATTAGCTTTTCCAAAAAAAACCAAAACAAAACAAAAAACCCACCAAAAAAAAAACCAACCTAAATCTGGAGACCACATAATTTTGAGAAATCTATGAAGGCAGGCCAAAAAAAACTTCAGAAATTATGAAGAACTTCTTAATGTCAAACAAAAGAAAATGTTAAAATTTGCAGAAGCCATCTTTAATAGTCAGATAAGCTATGTTACTTCAGAGCAATGATACTCAGCATTTACACTGCAGTTATCTAAGAGTGGAGTCCAAGTCCACACTGAGGCTTCCGTTTGCATACAATATTCACAGAAAAGAATAATTTAAGAGCAGAGAATGCAATTTGAAGATTCATGCAAGTTGGACAACTGAAAACTTAACTTCCTTCTTGGAGTTTTAAGCATCTAACTTATAGAACCTAACACTGTTCAGACAAACAGGTCTGAAATTTGCCATCACTGGAAACAGAACCGTAAAATGAGGAACTTTCTCGTTTTTCAGAAAACACAAGGAAAGCAGAAGGGAACAGGGTGTTTCTGATCCACCACCATTTAAGTAAGATGCACAGAATCCTAAAAGCACAGCGGTTTGAGTAATGAAAAAATGGTAAAGTACAGACTCACTACCCAGACAGAAGTTTTAATCCACTCTGTCTCACCAAAAGAATATTAAGCTTTTTTAGCAAGTGAATTTTGTTTTACTTCACATTCTTCCTATTAGAATTGTAATACTGCATAGCAAGCACTTTATAACTTACGGACTAGAGGGAATTCATAAAGCAGTATTCTCCAAGCCCTCTGGTTAGAGGGCTTATCTAATACGGGTGACATCTATTATCAACCAGTCCCTGAAGGCAGGTGGGAGTCTGCTCACTGATTTGGCATGAAAGAGATGCTGAGATATTCAAGTGGTGGTCCTTTTCTATGTATGATGAGAGATCTCCCAGAAGTTTATGATTTTCTTCATATCTAGACTGCTAGACAAATAAAGATCACCCTTCAGATACCGTACCTCCTACACCTGTGTCATCTGGGGAATCTGGGCATTAGTTTCCTGACCAGAAAGAGAAGACAGCAGGCTAAACCAAAAGTATACTCAATTTCCTGATGGTTTTTGTCTGTCAAGAAAGATATTTAGCCAACCCAGTCAAGAAATTCTGTATCATCATGTAGTGAGACATCAAAAGATGTTGGCTATAATCCCCCTCTTTACATGAACTTTTTGGAAAAATAGCAGTAAATAGGGTTTACAATAGGGACTTGGCATTCATACACTTTACAAAGAAAAAGACCAATTATGACAGTGCACTATTGGTCTCCAAGGGCAAAATGCAACTCTAACACAGAAAATATAGCAGAAAATGCACATTCCTTTTTTGCCTTATGAAGATCCCCAACGTTACACTTTTAGAACTCAGTTGCTCTCTGTGAAACTAGATAATCCACTACTGCAATCCAGTTTTTTTCTCCCTCATGCTGACTCAGCAATAAACCCAAAATATTGGAGGAGGGGAAAAGAACAAAATCTAGGGATACTTAAAGGCCACATTATTTTACAATCTACCAAGCTAAAGTACAAGGGAACTGTCCAGCTGGGTTTTTCTCCAACTACCACCGTTATCTGATCAGAGGCTTCTCACTTCATTCAGCTTCTAAAATACAGATTATTAGAAAAAGTGAAAAAGTGTATGGCCATTAACATTACTAAATAAGATGCCTTAACACTCAATGAAACAAAACTTTGGATTTGTTTTTGGGGTTTTTTTGTTTGTTTGTTTGTTTTTTTAAATGGAGATTAGGAATACAAACCATATGGTTACACAAAACTCCACTTCTTACATGTCTCCAAGAACAAGAAATATCTTTGTGATCCATGACAGAACATACACTTTTTGTAGCTACAGCATATGTTAGTTTCTTCCAGACAGTAATTTTAAAAATTTAATATAGATTATATTCCACTTCAGAAAGACAGATTAGTATCTCATTTTATACAGCTGTAATATGCTTCATTTTCAATATTGATTCTTAAATAGAACTAGTTATTTTCTAATGGAATTCTGGAAAATGCTAAATACCACCAAAATGTCTCAGAGATGATTAACCTTTTACAAAATCAGAAACTTCAGGGCACACAGGGAGGTTATCTTCCCCTGTCTGCAACTTAAGGACAGACTGCCATCATGTCAGCAATTCTGCAATGACTTGGGTGAATGGGCAGGGAACAGCCTTCCTGTGCCCAGATTTCCATTTCTCCTCTCTCTGGAACAGAGACTCTGAATGCACTTTGGAGCCCAGGCTCCAAGGAGAAAATCTGAGCGTGCCTCTGCCCGAGAGCACATGAAAGCTCTGAGCTGGAGCCTGGTCTACGAAGGCTTCCAGCTCCTGGCTGAAGAACTGGCAACTTTCTAGAGTGCACATAACTATCAGCAAACTGCCTTAAAAAATCTACAAGCTCTTGAGGGTATCACCTTTGTCATACCTGCCGCACAACTGCTGTTCATCAAAATACTGACCGCTATCACCAATGTGGAACAGGCAACAGCATGAAGTTCCTTCAGTAGCTACCCTGAAACTAGCACCCAAGGCCTCTGATGAGAAACACATTTTAATATCAATAATTCTTTTCACAGAAGAAAAATCCCGAGATCTTTGCCTTTTCTCCCCACCTCACAAGCTGAAGACAGGAAACTTGTTCACCCCTTCTCTGATGCACTCTCTGTACTAATTGTTAGACACCTTTTTGGACCAGGACACAGAAGCCTTTCTGGCCTGGGTGGAAACACGGACAGCATGTTATCCATAAAACCTGCCTGCATCCTAAATGACTCTCTGCCATGCTCTATCCAAAAGAGATTAATGAGACAGATTTCCTCTCTGTCTGCTGCTCTGTGTGTTTGTGTTCCATGCTGAAACCATGCAGAGCTTTAGGGCAGAATTAATAAAAATTGATTAAAATGAACTAGATCTCTATTTTTCTTCATTTCTGCCTGGAAAATATGTTGATATATTACATTACATTTCATTAGTAAAATGAACAATTTAGAATGTATTAAATATCCTGATTGCTATTATTTTCTTTCCGAATTCTTGTATTCTTAATCTAAGATGCAAATCAACACCCCCCAGCCCCCACCCCCCCGAGTTCTAAAAACAACTACACATTTTCTTAATACTCTTAGTACAGGGAAAAAACACCCAACAGGATAAGGGACTGGTAAGGAGTCTTCCATTGGGAAGACTCAAAAGATTTAACTTTCTTATTAAATGGCGTAAGCATTCAATCCATCAACTGAAGATGAAGCAATGAGTAAACACTACATAAAGATAAAAATCCAGAATGTTGGGAAAGTGGGGAGCAAGGCAAGGAAAACTATAGACATAGTCTAAGTTTGCAGAGCACAGAACTGCAGAGTTCAAGCTGAAGCGATGGCTTATCCTTTCCGCAGATTTGTGAGATCAGATTTAAATCTGCTTTACTGTTTTCCCCAAGGACTCCCAACACCCAGCAGCAGCCAGAAGGTGCAGCTGGGATTCTCTGTACATCTCCTGACCATAGAGATTCTCCAGAACTCCAGTCTTCTCAGGCCTTCTGACTTTGCAGCCTCTAAGACAGCTACACCACAGGAACAGGTATTTGCAACCATTCTTTTTCTAACAAGGTACTTTTTTCCCCAAAGTAATTTTAGATTTTATTTAGCAAAGATTATCAAGTGTCACACACATTCTCCCTATTTCCAGAAACACCTTTGTCAAGTTTGTCTTTTACAAACACATTCCTTATAGACCAAGATTGAAATTCAACAAATCAAGCTATAGTCTTAAAGCTGATCCATGTTATCAAGCACTTCAGTAACCAAGTATTACGCATGGGCTTGACTAATTTTATTTACTGTGATGTTTAGGTTTGTACTGTCAAAAAAAACCCATTTTGAATTATTCTCAGTAAAACAATACATATATACTATACTTCTTATTTTCAATAAACATCAGCACTAGTTTCATATTTAACATACCCGTATTACTTTACATGGAAAAACATCTGTCCTTTAATTCCCCAGCACACTTTCAAATAATTCCAGCTGTACGGCACTCCAATATCCTATTTTCTCCAAGCTTGATGTTAATCTCAAATCCAGGATGATGTTTGTTTGCTGTTTCAGGGCCCCCAGATGTAAACAAACTCCTTCCACAAAGGTATTCTTTTTCTATTTTACTTTAACAGTAGACACATCCAAATATTATAAGCATTCAAAATCTAAAACTAAAATAAATAAAAAAAACACAACCCAAAAATCCCACCAACAAAATTTAGCCCAACAACAGACCTATTCAGATATCCAATATACAAAACCTATTTGCTACAACATCAGACATATGCAGAAATAATAGCGTTATTTCCATTTACTTTCCAAAATGAACAGCTTTGGAGATGAAAACACACACTTGTCAGGATGATCTCCCCAGTGTGAATGCCAATTTTTGTGGAACATAACTCTGTATGCACTAAAGATTATAAAACAGTTTTTCAGGGTCAAGAAATATTTCAGGGCAAAAAGCTTCATTTACCTCATCTGAATAAACAATGTAGAACAGAAATCCATTAACACAGCAAGAAGATCCACATTACATCTGTTTTTAGTAGACTTTACTAATCTAGACTCCATTTCTGTAACGATATTTTCCATTTTATTGAAGAAATTAGACAACACCATGTTTAGATTTGTATTGCAACAGACAAGGTAAAAAAAAAAAAAAGTTGGTCAAACTGCAGAAGTAATACCGATGAAGTAAGAAAAACTACCAAGGAATTAAGTTGCTAGGATACTGAGTACTAATGTGAAATCAGATACAGCAATTAAAGTAAAACTATACTTTCAGGATGTAAGAACAAAACCATTTATTAGTCGGAGCTAAGTAATTAAATGGAATATTGAAAACAGAAGTAAATGAAAGAAAGCAGTTCAAAATACTACAGAGTCAATTTGGTATCACAAGCTTGAAAGGTCAATTGATCCACCATTACTAAGACACTATCAATCTGGCAGCAGCAAGTACAGATTAGAGCCTACATTTTCACTTATACCATCAAAACAGTGTTCTGTTTTGGGAAGCTGTAGTTTAAAAATTTTCTCAATGTTATTAAGAAGCTAGTAGTAGCACAGAATACTAAAAGCCAAGTGCCTAAAATACAAAAAAAATCCCACAAACAACAAAACCTGCTTGGCATCTACCTGCAAAATTACTGCAGGACTCCTTCAGTAGAGCTGCATGACGGTAATAATAAAATATTCCACCAGAAGACTTCTGTAATAGAGAGAATTAAATTTAGCCCCTGCTTCTTCATAGTTTTAAACCCCTTTTATTTTCTAAGCTAAACTCAGCTTAGATCTCTGAAACAATACTCAAATCTCCCTCCATCTTACTAGCATATATGAGTTCTCCAACTCCCCTGCTTTAACAGTAACACACTAACATTCATTCAGCAATTAATCTGGATACAGCTGTACGAGGTATAGAATGACTATGAGAACTCTGAGCACATTACCAAAGTATCAATACATGTACTACTATTTTACATAATACTTTTTATTTCCAGTCTTAATGAATCATTCTCAAAGTACACCTTAAGGCACGATTTCTGTTTTGTCTGGAAATAAAATGACTATTTTCAAAACGAGGAAGTCCTCAAAAGCAAAGTTTCTTTGTTTCACATTAGTTTTCCACTTTTCTTTTTCTCCGCTTGGATCTTGGTCTATACACTGGAAGTGAGAGATCTAACTGTTTGGGAAGTGGATTACAGAAACTGGTTTGTATATAAAAACTCAAGTAAGCCTCTGCACAGTGTCCCTTCTAGTCAGCTTTTATCTGCTTGAACAGCTCTGTGGAAAGAAATTCCTCAAAAGGGTGAAACTAAGTTACAAAAAACAAACAATATCAATGAAAGCAAGGGAAATATTGAAATATAGAATTTGCTTCAATGTCTAGATGAAACAAGCACAACAGCTTATAACAATGATTTTTCTAGACTAGTAGCATCAAGTTTGCCTCTGTACAAGTAAGCCAACTATTCTTGCCACATTTTCATTGAATCAAGATTTACAAATTCAGCCATGAAAATAAGAAATCAGTGCATCACCTCATATGCAACAAGAAATCCTTGATACATTTTTTTGAGGCACCTGTGATTTCCTTAGGTTACAGAAACGTTGATTTCTGCATCCCAGGCATCCTAGGTATGCATGTTCAACATTTTTATTAGCTTAGCTGAACTTACTTATCTGTATTTTCTGTCGTATTCTACCAACTGATAGCAAGTTTAAGCACATTTTAAGGGTGGGGAGACTCAGAAAATCTTGAAAGCTTCAACTGAAAACCCTAAATGCAAAAGCTGCATGTCCAAAAAGATCTTCTACAACCACAGCGGACCAATAACAAAGTTAGCATGTTCATTGTCAATATACTGAATATATAGGTAATACGTTGAAGAACTATTATAAGCAGTAACTTCAGAATAAACTTCCTACCTTGACTCTTTAATTTTTTTGAAAAACTTACTGACATACAGACACACCTTCTCACTCCACTTTCACTATCATTTGTACATTAACATCAAAAATGAAATTCCAGCTAAGAAATCTGGTTTCTCTCTTGCCTTACTTCATAAACACTGCACTTCAACATGACTGCATAAATTCAAAGTATATTCTGATACTCAAAATCTTCTATAGAATAAGTTCAATAACAAAAAATTACCTTTCCTTCTGTTAAAATGATCCTTTATGAAATCTATGGTCCATTGAAACAGTAAACTACCCACGCATAATAAAAGCTTATGAACTTGAAAAAAAAATAAAGGGCTTACTTTAAAGTAAGATGTGATGATAGAAATCACTTTCTATCAAAACTCATGATACATTAAAGCACTTAAAACACCTACATTATCACACCCCTCTTCAACCAAGTACGTGAAACTGTTAAGCCTTCCAAGGAAACCAAAAACCTTCAGGACCTCAGCCACTGCATATAAAACTCAGTCATTGGTCTGCATTTTCTACAGTTGTTTCACTTATGCAAAACCAAAACACATTCCTCAATTTACACAAACATACACCATAGACAAAACCATTAAGCCCATTGCCCTACAGACTAGAAAGTTAAAATATTCTGCTTGGAAAACTCAAGACATTTTCATAATGACAACCACAGATGAAAAGAGAAGACAAGGAAGGCGTCTGTCACGGTGAGGGGCAGCATACAGGTTACAGAGTGGGCAAATCCTGACTACTGTTTGACTACAAACATCTAGAGTTAAACTTTATTATCAAGTGCCAGCCCACAAAGACTAGAAAAAGGTATTCATACAACTCAGACTCTGGTGGTAGTTTATTCAAAACTGTTATTGTACACATGCTGATTCTAAGATTTTTCAGATACGTACAGTTTATCTTTTTACTTAGCTACAGATTTCATGACAGATACACAATACTTCCATAAAACAGACACAACCAGAAAACCAAGATCAATTCTTTTTTTGGAAAAGCAACATATAAATAATTGTATGTATATAAAAATATAATTTTTTTCTTTCACAAATCCCATTTTAAGGATTTTTTTCTGAAAAGAGAAGGCCAGCCTGAAAGTATAGAAAAGTTGTTACATTACTATTTTAAATGTAAACCAAGAAGCTACATCACTATCAGCAAACTAGGTAAACCTGATAATATATTTATTTTTAATGTAACTATTCACATGTTTAAAATCTTCCTTTCATCCAGACCTCCCATGTTCTAAACACAGATTGAGAACTGACAGGAACAACTGGGACCTTAAAGCTCCAATTTTTATGCTACTGAATTTGGGGAACTAAACCATTTTGTTACATACCACTGCCCAAAATTTAACCAGCACAGCACTCCCAAAGGCATGCCTTGCCAATAGTAGGGGCAAGCGATGGCTGCAGTCCGCACGCTTTACCTGCCCCTCTGTTGCAACCTCCCTTGAGGGACTGATGAAATCCAGTGGTCCTGGATAGCCAGGGGTAAGTGAAACACAGGGACCTCAGCAGCCTGGGGAGCTGGCCCTAGCCAGAGCGGGTAAGGCTGAGGATTCTGCAGACACATGACACATGCCACCTATTTTAATCCAGAAAAAAAAAAAAAAAAAGCCCCAAGTAAGTCCTCAAAAGAAAAGGTGGGGTTTTTTGGTTTGGTTTGGTTTTGTGTGTTTGAGAACCTTTTGTGAAATACAGTTTCAGGTAAACATGAGCGTCTGAGTAGGAACCTGGCTTTACAAGGGGATGCCCGCAGAAGGATCAGACAACAGCCAGATGTTTTAAGCGTTCACTGGAAACATCCCACTGTTCTGTGCAAATACTAAGGCAACTCAGAAAGTACTTTCTGTGTGCACACATCTAGAAAAACAAAGAGAAACATACAGATGAGAGTGTGTTGTGTCAGAATATTTTTCAATTTTACACCGTCCTTGAAACTGTATGCTAACTGCCCCTTTACAGTAAAACTATTAACATGATTCCCATGGGTTGAAAATGATAACATGAAAAGAATAAATAAAAACCCTATGACCAACACTAAGTCATCCAGATGCTCCGAAGTAGTAGTCGCATTGGAAAAAATGTCCTGACTTCAAATGTTAACATGTTTTACTGCATCAGTGAACTGACACCTATGAACAGAGTCTAAATAAAGTGGTCTACTTAGCACCAGAACAGACTAAGCATTTTAATTAATTAGCTTTGAAGCTCCTAAAAGCCACAGGCAATCTTACTGTCCCCCACCACATTACACAGCAAGCATACGCTGTATACAGTTGGGGGCAGGGGGGAATAATTTTTCTACTTCTAAACAGAGAAAGCTGACAAAACATACCAAATGCAAGTACAGGCAGGGCCAAACAAGTCACCAAAACAGCTCAGTCTTACATTGCAATTTTAAGTACTACAACAGAGTGGCTATAACACACCTGGAATTCCTACTCTCTTAACTTATAAGATGTTCCCTATGCATGATAATTTTATTAGTAGAGATCAGCAACAGCTCTGTGTTTCTATCACTTTTGTCTGTACCTTTTCATATGTAACCACAATATTCTCCCTGTATGATTGCATTTACCTTTAAGAATATGCAGCACCTTCTTGCATAAAACCACTCTGCTGTGGCACTTTTAATGTGCAAAGAAATATTGTTCTCAAAAAGCAACCTGAGAGTTTTCAAGCCAAGTAAACACTCTTCATCAAATTCAATGCTAACAGTAAAATTGGACTAATTCGTAAATTCTCCAGGCCCTGAAGTGCCATCCAGTAGCAGGCTAGCACGTGGCCTTGACAGCAGACAAAGCAGAAGGAGCATTGACACCTGTGGTGTCAAAACACCTTCTGCAAGACCCAGCACGAGGAAGAACAGGTGTTCTGGGGTTTGGAGTTCCAGTGAGCTGTAGCTAAATTTAAGCACAATAATCCATGCAATTCATTACATCAGTGAGCAACAGCAAAAATTGTTCAACTTTATAAAAGTTATGGACCTGCTGAATCCTAATGCCCTGAAACTGAGTAAAATATTTCCATTTATTTCTATACAGGATCTTTAAGATAGTAATTATCTGCACGTATGCATGCAAGTGGCTGACTCGGAGATTTTGACAACAGAACTTGCAAGTTACTTTTCACTGTTTAAGGTCCAGTACTCTGAAAGAACAAGCTCTCAGTAGAATCTGTTACCCTTTCTTCTTCTCAATCACAACTCACTAATTCCCTGCTCCCCAATATCCACTGTATTACAAACTACAACACTGTACACATCTACTCTTTGCACCCAACATCCTCCCTACCCAATAACACTCTGCTTGGAACTACCACTGAACCTGACAGGCAGCTCTTAGAGCCTAAGAGAACCTGCTAGCTTGTTGATGTTCATAGATGGGCCATAAATGTTGAGCTTGCTAAAAAAAGATATAAAACTGGCAATATAAGCCAGGAGGAAGGTGCATTTGCAAAAGGATCCAGTAAACTGCCTGCTATACCCTCCCAAATACCCCACTGTGGATGAGGGAAAAAACAGCCATTTTGGATGATCTGGCCAACGGGGGCAAAAAAGGTTTGCTTTGACATGTAGAAAAGTATGCCCATGTCTCCTACTGTTATATTTTTCACTTAAAAAGGAAGAGGGAGCAGGAAGCGTTAGCCTTTGGTTTTGGGGTGGGCTTTTTAAAAAACTTCTAGATTTGACAAATAACTTCAGGTCAACTCTAAGGATGGATAACAAAATTGAGTATCCTTAGTTCATGCAAAAGCCAGACATGAAGCCAAAAAAGAGAGCTAAACAGAAGGTTTTCCTGATCTTTACTGGATGACTACTACAAAATCAGTGTTTACCACACTGTTTAGAACTACTTAAGGTCTCAGAATATTTATACTTATATATATATATAAAACAATATTCATATTGTTTTCTTAAATGTTAAAGCCTTTCAAAATAATATCTGTATTTGATAAGTGTTGGTTCTTTTTTTAGTCACACATATTTGGCTCATTGTCTTAACCAGTTAAAGTATTTGTAACAATTACCAAAATTTAAGCATCATACTATCAAAGCTGAGTGCTAATACACCAAACCAGTCTAAATTCAACTATACTTCTAGTATGCTGCTTTTTTTTTTTTTTTTTTAGTATGTGTGGTACAGTCAAAGCAACACAAATTGAAATAAGGAAGTATAGACAAACATACTAAACTCTTTCAGCATTTATAATTACAAAATATTTTAGAAGTTAATGTGTATGTAGAACTAATTTGATGACATTATTAAACCTGCAAATGTTGGCAGCTGTAGAATTGTTTTATGTAGCGTAAGAGACAACATAAGATGTCTTAAAATTGGAGCAAGATAATCTCAGTGTCCCAGAACACCATTCAAGTGCAAAGGCATACACAGGTCAATAGCACTCCAGCTGTGTCCTGAACTCCAAGCTCATGGATTAAACTTCCAGCAGTGCCAGGGTCATCTCATTATGTTGCTACATCACTAGAAGGGACAAAGAATACATCATTTTATTGTATGTGTTCTTGCTTGAACCATTTTAATGTCGATGATTATAACAGTATAAAATACACAAACAAAATAGGATAAGTAGTTTTAAGCACGTTGTCTGATTGGCTTGTTCCACCTTCTCTGGCGAGGCCCATAGCTACTGCTTTACGCTCCTCATCCCTATTTCACAGACCCTCGTCTCTTCACCACACACTGCTGCAGCCTCTCTTCCCTCCTGCTCTGCTCCAGTCTCACTGCCATATCCTCTCCCTCACAGCTTCTGTTCCCCTCTCCCGCAGGCACCACAGTGTTTCCTCACCAGCCTGTCTTCCCTATGGATCTCCTGCAAACCTTCACCACTCCCCAGAGGCTGTTGTGCCACCTCCTCCCTACCTCCTGCTGCGGCTCTATCCCTATGGGCAACTGGAGAACCAAAGATACTCAGAGATGTCAGGAGCCGCTCCCCATTTCCCAGAGCTGCCAGGCACACAAAGGATGCCACAATAAAAGCCCTCACTGAGGCACGCAGCCAAATGCAGAAGCTGAGCAACACTGCACGCTCTACCTATCACCCCTACTGGAAGACACAGCAGCTGAAGATGCTGACTAACGCTGCCATCCAAGCGACGTGTAATTTTCAGAGTATTTAGAGCATATCTAACAGCATTAAGTTGCAGAAAAAAATGCATCCTGGCAAAGTCAGAAATGATGAAAGATTTGGTCATTTTCCCAAGCAAAAATGTTTAGAAACAGTGTAGGAGGGTAGTGATCTTTCTGGCAACTGACACTGCTAAAATAAACAATGATTCAGTTTTTTAATTTGTCATACCCAGTCTAATAATTTAAATAAGCTAAATAACTTTTACATATGCGACTGGATTAAGTAAGATTTTAACAGATGTCCTTTGTGGTAAACACAGCAAGAAACCACAATTTTGAACTTTATTTTAGTTATTACCTTCCAGTCTGCTCCAACAATAAAGTGAACTAATCTTTTAAAAATGGGCTGGTGGAAACAGATCAGTTACCTGATCCTATTGTTTTTATTTCCTTCAGTAACTATGATGGAAAGAAATCTTCTCTAACCATTGTCTTACCGCTTACTGAAAGAACATAATTTTAAATTGACTCGTAGATAAATGTGAATCTGCCCGAATACCATATAATGAGCAGATTTCATAAAGCAGCCATCCTGGTGACTGACTTGCCTTAAGCACTCTGTAGTTTCTGATGAAACTGTTCAAAAGATTTGCTCTAATCCGGTCTGCAAAGGGAGCACTTTGGAAGTTTGACTAAGCAAAGGAGAAACTGAAGATGGTTCCTGAACACCTTCTAGATTACATGCTCGTAAAATATTCTAGGAGAGTTTACACATACACACATACAGAGTATTAGCACATGTAATGCCCATGTACTTACACAATATATCTAAACTGTAGAAAGAATGTGAGTACTTGGAATGATTTAAGTCCACTACCTACTTTCTAAAAGTTATTCTTAAAGTACATTAAACTTTACAGTTCCAAACTTTTTAGGGGGAAAAGCATAAGTAAAAAACCCTTCAGCCTCAGTCACATTACATGAAACTGCCATGAGTAAAAAGATGCTGAGACATATTTTTCTTCTTACTAAGAAAAAAATAAAGATCAAGCATAATTGAATACACCTGACATTCCTAATTTTTAAAAAATTATACATATACACATGCACAATAATGCAATTTCTGTCATGAGAAGCTTTTATGAATTTAGAACATTTGTTTAGAAAACCAACTATAGATGGTCAATAATCTCTTTCAAAGCTATACGCACTAATAGTCAGTGAAGTCTTGATAAATGAATATAATATTAATATACTTTTTCCCAAGTGGAAAACTTTAGTTTAGTAAAATTATTAACATTTGATTAAGCAATAATTTCTTTATACTACTGTGAAGTAACTTTACATGCTATTCCAAAGTCATAAAAAATCCCTGCAAGTCTGAAAACCCCGTACTTAAAAATATTAGTCAAAGACAGTAATACATGTTTATAAGCAGCTGAATAGTAAAAATAAAATGCCATTTGTTTTTTCTTTTTAGTGATTTTAACATAGAAGAATTTTGGAAGTCCTGTAGGACATCATCCTTTTTAAGTACAATCTACTGACACCTTGGCGGTTTTGGTCTGTGGGCAGACACTAAGAAATTAATCCATTTCCAGAGTTTTCATTTCCACATATCCATTCAAGAACATAGAGTACCAGTATCGGGAATAAAGGACTGTGATTGAGATGGGATTTGTGATCTCTTGCCACAAAGTATCAACTAGTCATTACATTATCGTACCTACTGTTCTGTTAAGTAACTAAATCACAGAGTGCAGAATATAACCTCGGACTGAACAACTTGAAAGCATTTCAGATTAAACCAGAGGAAAACAAAATCAAGCCTGAAATAAAGCATTTTCACTTCAGAAGGACAAAATTAAGAATTAAAGCATCTGCACCAAGCCTACTGAAATGTGGAGATACTTATATTCAGCACTTTCACGTAAATCTGTCTGGAAGGAACACCTTGAAATGAAAAAAACCCAAAACCTATTGGAGAAGCTTCTGTCTTTACTGAATAAATAGCTACATGAAGAGACTACTCTGATCAATTTTCACCCAATCCTGCTGAAAACAAGGACACCTACCTACCAAAAAAAACCCAACACACCACAAAAAAACCCAAAAAAACTTATAAAACCCAAACAAGGTAAGACTAAATTCATGAAAAAGAACTATCAACAAGTAAAGTCTTGCAAAGAATATATAAAGAAGATTGAAGGAGAAATATTTCCATCTGTATAGTATTCTTTTTTTATGCAATGTGAATGGAATTTTGATTAGAAAGTAAAGCAGATTTCCATTTCAAAGCTGTAGAATATTTTGATAATTGCCATACTGAATACATTTTAAAAACTTTTTTTTTTCCTAAAAATACAAGGTAGGAACCAAATATTCTGATTGTCCCGAGACAGCAAATATTGCATATATCATATGGAAAATAAATTCTACCAGCTTCTGCTTATTTTTGGAGAGCCTCAGATTTATCTTTGGACAAATTTCATGTAACATTTTCATAAGCAACACTTACTACATAGGTAAGAATGTGCTAATTAAATTTACTGTTGATAAACTTAACTATTCAGTATAGGGAGAAAGCACAGCTTCACATCTAGAAAGAAAATCACCACTTTCAGCACTGGAGCAGTCTGAAATTAAAAACTGTAGCTGTTCATTCCTTTTGCATGCTATAACTAGTTTCCTGTTTTAAACTGACAGCTTAAAACTTGGAAGCAAAGCAAAAAAAAATTAAAAATCACAAGTGTGACCTCTAAACGTGACAGTGCCTGTAAATGACAAATGTAGTAATCCAGCAGCAGCGGACATTAAAAATAAGGAAGGATTAGTAACAAAAAAATCCTAATATTATCTATAAATTAATTCTTAGTTCATAAAAGGGACTATATTATGTGGCAGCTTAGAATAGCAGATTAGTGCTGATATATATTCTGAAAACTATTAGTATAGGCTCTGTTCATAAAGGGATATTCTACCTCTGGACTGAGGCTAGTCAAGCACACAGCATTTGGAATAGAAGTACGAGATACTTGTCACTATGTAAGAATTGACCTGAGGAAGTCACTCAAGTTGTTCTTCTGAAATCGGATGCAAGAAAAACCAATGACAGAAACAAGTAAATCATAATTATTAAAGAAATCACACACAGGAAAAAAAAAAGTGAGGAAATAAGATAGCATAAACTTTAACAATTTGAAAGAAAAAAATAATCAATTGGTAACCATATATTGATATTTAATGTTTTGCTCTAAAGAATATTTTGTTCTTTTATTACAGAAGGTATATGGAGCAGAAGCTGGTGCAAAACATGTAATTTCTTAATTCTAATGAAGAACTCTGTTATTTCTTAATTCTAATCAAGAAGTTTATGACTAAACTGTGTATTGAGGCTGAACTAGCTACACATAGATGGAAAAGAAACACAAAGATCCCTGCTGGAATCACTTATGCTAGTTTCCTATACCTTACAGCAGGCAGTCCCCTCTTCACGCCTCAGATCACAAGGTTCATTTACCTCCCTTCTGCCATATTACTGTACGTTACTTCTCTTCCTCTCCTTTCCACCCACCACTTCAGAATTCTTTGCATTTTCTTATTTCTTAACTCACTGTAACATCTTACCATCTGTATACAGCTACCCAGGAATGGGAACAAGCGGAGCATCAAGCAATGCTCATCTCTTTTACACCTTTGTCTATGATCGGGCCAAGAAACAAGAAGTGCAAAGAAGATATTTACATTTGCAGTACCCAATGCATATGCTATGCGTCCAATATTTCTTTTCTACTGTACTTCACTTGGGATTTTTCCAAGCTCAAACTTTATTTCCCTAGTCAATAAAATTGTGCCTGCCTCGACCTACATCATTTCCTGAAGGTTTTGAATTTTATGATGCTAATTGCACTGGCATAAGCAAAGATGCCACTCCACCAAACTACGAAACACTTACCACTCCTTTTTTTCCCCTGCCTCCTATTTTTTGGATAACTGCCCTCCTCAAATTTTCAGTTATATGCCACTGTTTGAAGTGATCAGCAGAGGGACAGACCTGCTTATTAAGTTTAGTCGTATTTTCTTGTTTGTCTGCCTGCTACCTCAGTATTTCTCCCACATCTCTCCTCAGCTGACAGAGCAGTACCATCAGAAACATCGACATGTTTTGCGTAGTTGAACATTGTTAGGAAGGTGAAAAAATTTGCAGTGAATGATCTTCTGCCATATTCTAAAGTTCCTAAAGTTCGAATCTGTGCAAGCACAGCCAGCAGCTTAGTTTCACATTAAGTGCTACCTCTCCAGATTTACCATTTCCTGGCTAAAAAGGCACACTGAAGACTTTGGTAAGCAGATCAACAGATCAAAAAACAAGCAAAGAAACCACCTCTCAAAGAGCCCACACACAACCCACAACCATTCCTTACACCTTACCTAACGCTACCCAGGAAGGTGGGGATATTTTTGCAGCTACGTTGACTAGTGCTGTCACAGGATGGGCTTTGGCTAGGTGGCCTCTGAGAAACTGCACCACACACACACAAAGCCGTTCTTCCAAAAAGCAAAAGCCATCAAGCATTATCTTGCCACAAAGCAAAAAGTCTCATGAGACAAGGCACTGTTCAAGCCAACTGAAGCAACATGATAAGGTGCAGGAAGTATTAATGTTCAACCTCAGAATTAGAGTAGCTGAACCAAAGTTACAGGAGTACAACTTTACCATTAACAGTTTTGTGATAGGGCATTGCTGGACCTCAGATGACAGACACACTTATAACTAGGACTGCGTACGAAAACTCCATTGCCAAATTTTCAACATATATGAAAACAGAAAATACGAACAAAAGAAGTTCTTCTCCCATAGGAAGATCTTCCAAGTGCTTCTAAGATATCATTATGAATTTAAGCCAGCTTCCATTTCAGTTGCTCTTCCACACACACACGTGGACTTTAAGTAACTGATCCAGCACATGCGGCTGCTTATTTTTGAAGTAAAGAAAATGCAGCTATGAAAACTTCCTGCTTTCCTTTTTAAGCATTTTTAGCAAAACACTATGAAAGAAAGTCCAAACTTAAAGCATCTTCTTTACAGACTTACTGTTCATGGTGAACAGTGGTTAAAGAAAGAAGAATAATGTGAGGTTTTTGTTTAGAAGAGACTAAGCAAAACTTGTTTTATGACGTTGCTTCTCATTGCAACGAACTCTTTAGAACTTTTTCCATGCATAAATTAAGAACATTTGAGCACAATTACATATATATTACAGATAACATGACAACGTCAGAGGAAAATGACTTCAAGCTTCTGAAAAAAGGAAATGTGAAACAAGTTCAGGAGACATTTGTTATCAGCATTCCTCCCATGAATCCAGCCTCCAAGAATTCTGTCAAGCTGTATCAAACCGGTTTTCCACTCCTTTTTTGCATTGCTTGCTTCTAGATTTTTCAGTTAACTATCAGTAATGAAGCACATTTCTTAACGGGTGCTTAAATGGGTATCTGTCATTTCTTAGAGAATCCTAGCTCTTTCCGAATTCTTTGAATCCTGTTTAAGAAGAATCTGATCTAGCAGGTTTCAGGGTCAAATCATGGTGAGCCAATGTCAGAACAGGGCATTCTTATTTTCATTTATAGGAGGAAAAAATGCCCTTCTCTCATAGGAATGAGAGAAGCGGTGTTCAAATGGGATACTTATGTCAAGCTCAACTAATAACAGTTTGTTGCTAACTGCTGAGACCAGTACTGTCTAGGACAAAGAAAATGATCCAGGTTTGGATTTAACTTGAAGCCTCTTCCTCAGGACTACACTGACTTCTTCTAGCCTTGCCAATCTTATCCTTTTCTCCAGATGCTTACTCCATGCCTATGAGCATACTCAGGTCTGTAGATTAGCAAGATTAGTCTTTAAAATATCAGTATTTAGCAAGGCACAATCAGAAGATCTGGCTTGGCAGTTCTCCTCGTTTGAGTCTAAGGAAGCTGATAAGAATGGCATGTCTGCCACTGCAAATTTAGTGGATGTACTTCAAATACATAATAAAATTCATACCATCATATTTTATTAGATGTATTACCTTTTCACCTTGCTAGCAAATAGCCTCATCTTTTACAGGAGAACTACTGCTTAACAAAGAAATGTCAGAGAAAGAAAGAAAACAATTATTAAACCAGACTCAGTGCAACACTAGAAGTATTCCAAGTGACCTCCTAGTGCTGTAAATTTTAGGTTGTTTGTGTGAGAAGAGGAGGCTGCATTAACAGTTATGTTTGTTTCCATTTCAAACTACTTTCTTTAGGGTTAATAATCTCAAATGCCTGCAAAACAAGTGAAATGTTTGTTTTATTAAACACTTGTTTCCATTTGTTCAGCTTACCTCGGCGTCTAAGAAATTCACAGCTTTAACATAACATATAAACTCCTGCAGCTACAAACAACAAATAATTTAACAGAAATTGACTAAAATGGTTGCATTTAAAGAATGGCAAGCAGACATCCACCTATTTCACGGAAATTAATTATGCCTCTTCAGTGAAAAGCATCTGTTTCACGCAAGTCGGACAAAGGCTGGAACGTAGTACAGCCTTTCACATCCAGCATTAGCCAGATGACCTACAATGACCTGGAACAACACCCTGACTGACTCTCTTCAACTAGCTGGTAACAGGTCTTCCATAATTCAGCTGTATTGACATCAACACTTCAAAACAAATAGTACATCTTTTTGAAGTGACTTCTTTACAGAGCACAAAAATAAACAGTTTCAGAAGTTTCCACTTTTCACTTCCAGACTGTAAGAGTCGGTCTAAAGAGAACAATATTGTCTCAACATTGCCAACAGAGACCTGGAGATGGAATGTGGTCCTCATGGACGCCAAGACACAGAGACCCTGGGAAAGAGAACTGCACGGTATGAGGAGTACTATGCCGCTCCCTGCAACCTGGGACTGAATAAGGCCGCATAACAGCTGTCCAGAAGATGGATCACAACTATGGTCATAACAACGAACTGGAAAACAATACAAGAACACACCTCCTGATCTGAAGCTACCCGCCACTGCAGCAAGATAACCTGGCTCGAGAGGGCGGAGACTGGCGGAAGTCCATGGACCAGAGGAGGAGCATGGTGTGTTGCTTGGCATAAAAAGATGCCTTCTTAGCAACTGAACTTTGGAGATCTTCCCCGCCAAGGATCATGACGATAGGAAGGACCGGCGGGACGCTGCCTGGACCTGGGACGATAGGGACGCCTTGGACCCGTGGTGGTAGCTATAATCCTCTTTCTTTTTACTTTACCTTTTATTCACTTTCTGTCTTTCTACCTATTGCACGCCACTTTACGGGCAAACAATAAAATTGTGCTGTTTGATTGAAGCATAACCCCTTGGCGTGGTCGCCTCGATTTTTGTGCTTCGAGATCATAGTTAACCAGCCACCGTGAGTCCACTGAGTGGACTGTGACACAGACCACTTCACATACTGCACTTAAGTTCTTTTTAGCTTTGCCCACTCTTTCTCATCAGAGGAGCACTCCTGCATGGACAATTAATCTACCAACTTTGAAAGCAGTGCAAATGAAATGATTAAATGATATGATGTTTGTTAAAACATGCATATTCAATAAATGCAGACTACACACCATATACTTTTACTTCGATAACAGAAAATCAACCCAACTCATTTCACATAGATTTCTACTGACCACAGTGGGTACTGTACTTTTGTAAATTCACCTGCATCTCACTCAAAACTCTTAATTTCAACATGTATTTTTTAGCATTCTGTTACATTACTTTATATCATGACTAATATCATATATAGAAACCAAGACTAATTTCTAGATCAGCATTAGTACAGTGACAGTATGATTTGAAATGAAAAAAATTCACTGAGAAGAAAGGGACACATACTAACAAAAAGTTAAATTTGTTTGCAACCATCAAGAGTAAAAAAAAAAGCGTATTGAAGATGAACTACGTGAGGCTGATTAACTTTGCCATAGCCCCACAATGTTTCTAGTTCCCAGACTTCTTTGGAGATCTCTACTTTCAGCCTCATAACATAGATATGCTATAAGCTGATGAACTTGTAACTGCTCAGATATACTTAATGTAAAATAAGACAGATTCAACACAAGACTTGGTGCAGAATAAAAAAAACCTCTGCTTTACTTCATACTTCGTCTCATGGTATTTTTTGATGAGTCACCATTTAGGCAACATTTTAGATGGCTAAAAGCTTTATATTGTGTAACTTCAGTGAACGTATTTCAGTACTTCCACAGTCTCAGATTATTTGGGGGGCGGGGGGGAAGAAGTTTTGATTTGCCAGCGTCCTCAGAAAATGTAACAGCATGCACAGGTGCAAAGTGCAAAATAGTAGTACTTATTTAACATAAAGATTCTGGGATGCAGGTGCTGACAAACGAGCATAAATAAAATGGTCCTGTTACACGCATGAGGTTTCTATACAGCAATTATTCAAGATACACAATTTATGCACTTGGCAAGCTGATAAAAATACCAACACTGTCGCATGACTGACTTTTTACATACTGTGACTGCATCTTTGACTTTTCAGAAACAGGTATACAGCATGCACATACCTACAATTCAAACTGAAATTGCAAAAAATTACAGACAACATACAAGTAATTGTTACACTAACAAAATCCTGGTTTTACCTGAGCATTGATAACAATGCTTGTGTGTCTCACAACAAAAATGAACAACTGCAAATAATAGCTCCACCACAGATGAAGAGATACAATCATCTTTTATTAAGTTTAGATAACTATTTTCATGGCAGAAGAGTTGGACTTCAGAATTTTATTAAGTGTTGCCAGTGAAGTTTTATACACACAAAAAATTCAGAAAAGGATGGGGAGGGTGGGGGGAGGCACTGGTAAAATATTATTTACCTGTCTGTCTGATCATTTATTTTCAGTTTTGCCATAGACAGAGATACACAAACACAAATCTGGGTCTATCCTATAACTTCCATTTAAATCCCCTATGTTTGCAATGTTATGCACAGATAGAGGTTTTCAAGAGGAATTAATCATGCCAAACACTATGAAACAAGTCTACAAAAAAATATTTTTATCATGAGCCTGTATAGCCTTAGAGCTCAAATGTAATTAGAGTCAATGACCCACCATTTAAAAAGTTAAACCTAAAGGTTCCAAGATCCCATTATCAAGGAAAAAAAAAGGGAAAGTACTCTGTTTGCTCTAAATATGAAATATTTCTTTTAAATTACATATTTGGAAGAAAGATTTCAGGGTTTTTTTCCCTTTAACAGCAAGTTTAAGTTCTCTATATACATCTGACTTAGTTTTAATCTGAACTCTGAAGCATGAGTTGTCTGAAGAATCAAACCAAAGTCATACTCTATACTGAAGTTATACTAAATATTTTTTTTTTAACATTATTTGACAGTAAACAGTTACTGTAACTGTGGCAACCGAAGAACTAAGTCTCATAGTTTAACCCAGCAGGTTGCTAAACGCCGTACAACCGCTCGCTTACTCCCCCACCATCCCAGTGGGATGTAGAAGTAGTACAATTTGTGGGTTGAGATAAAGACAATTTAGTAGGACAGAAAGGGAAGGGAAAATAATAATAATAATAATAATAATAATAATAAATAGAATATACAAAACAAGTGATGTACAATGCAATTGCTCACTACCCACCGACCGATGCCCACCCAGTTCCTGAGCAGCAGTCCCCAGCCAGCTTTCCCCCTCATTTATTGTCCTATGGTATGGAATATCCCTTTGGCCAGCTTGGGTCAGCTGTCTGGGCTCTGTCTCCTCCAGCTCCTTGTGCCGGTGGGGTGGTGCAAGAAGCAAAAAAGGTCTTTATTTGGTGTAAACACTACTTTGCAACAACTAAAACATCAGTGTGTTATCAACATTAAATCTAAATCCAAAACACTGCACTGTATCAGCTACTAGGAAGAAAATTAACTCCACCCCAGCTGAAATCAGGATACTATAAAAACAAAGTGAAACTCTGCAAAAATCAAAATTAAGTATCTAAGAACTTGAAGTGTGGTGCACCCATAGCAAAAGCACAGATACTGCTTCAAAAACCAAGGTAATTCTCCTTTTCACAACCTGTATCCCTTCCATAAGTGCAATGGAAGTTAAGTTGTTCTTGGTTGTTCTTTTCACTAAATCAGACAACGTTTAGTGTTTTCTCCATTATCCCTACCCAAATCCAAACAAGCCAAAAAAACGCCACCAAACAAAAAAAACACAACGCACCAATAAAAAAAGCCACATAAAACTTTACTTTTTTTTATGTCTGAGAAGAAAACCCTGGGTTGAACTTTCATGTAAGAGTGGCTTTCATATGTTTGGCCTGAGACAGATGATAATTTCATATTGATTCAGACTACTTGATCTTCAACTCATTCAATACACTGAAAATAAAATCTTATGATAAACCTAGACAATGCAGGAAAAAGAGATAAAATAAAAGATTAAAAGGAACTAAAAGCTGAAGTGGAATACAGAGCATAAGGGACCTTGGAAATCAAAGAACGTTTAAGAAAAATATTCTCACAAATAAAAAAGCAAAATATTTTAAAGATTCTTTGCATTGTGTTCTCTTTTTGAATTAGAAAAGTAACCTTATATATGGTGTTATCTTGCACTTCATGTATAAATTATTCATTGCAATGTAAGCCAAGGGAAAAAACCCTACAGTACTAACCTGAGTAATTTCAAATAGAAAAGTTACCTAAAACTCAGTACCTAGTTCAGATCTCTCCCCTTACTGGTAATCTGGTAATACCCAGGAAACAAGGGGGGGAAAAAAGTCCAAACAACAAACCATAAGCAAAACAACCTAAACCAGAGTTATTTTAATGTACTCAGAAGACAAATAAGAGTTTTACTGATGCTTTCAGAATCTTTGAGTTTCCCAGAATCTACACAGAACAGATGATAAAAATTCAGATTTATTTCTTATTTGCTATGTTTAGAAATAAAAATAAACCTCTCTTCCTCAGATCCTAGTACCAACTAACATCCATTATCTAAAAATTATTTTGGAAACGTTTTAGAAATCGTAAGACTCAGCGCAACTGGCTTAAATTACATTCTAAAATAGCAACCGTAACTTAGGAAAAACTCTCAGTAAAACACCCGTAGCTCTGACTAACACCTCACTCCTTCACATGTTTCATACTTAGGTGTTTAGAAAGGAGTGGACCAGTGCAGCAAGACTTCGAAGTGGTCTTCCATTTACTGATAGGCAGCCCAGACCCATCTAGAATACATTGAACTGTTGGTTTTATTTCTTTTCATTTTTTTCTGATTCAAAGCAAATAACTACTTTAAATCAAAATCTCTCTTTCCAGTCAAATGCTTCTTTAGGAAGACTCTTGCACAGAGGACCTGTTTCAGTGGTCTAGCACTTTCCTGAAAAAGAAGAAAATACTGAAAAAATGTAGTACTTCAAATATTCACAAATATGTGCTAATCCACAAGCCAAACTTTCAATTTCTAATATGCTTTCAAAAAATCTTCTGCTTGTAACCAATTAGTTAGCAACACAATCTCTTCATGCACCCCTTTTAAAAGAAGTAAATAGTCCGCTAACCCGTGCAAATTGAACCGCTGTCCCCGATACATAATTCTGGAACAAGCAAATGCTAAGCACTGAATTAACTATGGCAGCGAGGTTTTATTACTAGTTTTAATGGTGCACGCCAAAACGTTTGTACCAAGTCTATTAACACACACTATTCAAATGTGGCTTCTGCTTTAGTACAAATAATACTTGATTGTCTGGAATGAAAAGAGATTCTTAAAGTTATTTCTTTTTGAATTACAGTTGTTTTGGGTTTCCTTGCAGTTTCCAAAAATAAACCAAAACAACTTTTGGTACTTTTTAAACACTGGAATAACAATAACTACAGCTGTGACACTGAAATCTTACAAAAATCAACATAACCCTGCTTTTAACCCTGGTGGATATTAATTTGCAATCTTACGAGTATTATTTGTGTATTTTACAAAACCTCTAACCTTAAAAAGTACACGACAAACTTTCTGCTTCAGTTTCCTCTCTACATTGCAGCACTTTAGAAAGAACAGGGGAGAGAAACATCAAGGAAAAGTGTTTTCTCACTCTGCCATTTCTGATTATTAACAGCTACAGCTTCTTCTTTGAATAAGCAATTACCTACTTAGAGCAAACACATTCGTAAGTTTGCCTTAGCTAGAGCACATTTTCATCACTTTTTCAGGACAGAAGTACATTTTGCCCTTATTTCTTTATCTCCCATCTGTTTTTTCGACATTCCTGTTTAAGCAGTGATCAATGAGAGGTATTCTCTACCAAAGTGCTACATACAGAAGTTGGATTCTAATTAGACATTATTCTGCTGCAACATTGAACACTGATATGACAAATCTATCTAGATCCCAGGCAGTTCATTATAGTCCAGCTTCACTATTTTCCATTACAGCATTAATGGCATTGAGACAAGACAGTAATTAAACTTTGTATTTTTTTTTTTAATGGAAGAAAATTTGATAAATCTGTTTCCTTGTTTAATTAATTGTGGTTTACATACTGCTACTACACAGTTACAACAGATTTCTTCAAGTTACGACGGATTATCTCTGTGCTGTTAGCAAATTGGTTTCAAAATGTTTAAGAAACTAACAATGGAAAGGGAATTAAAGGTTCATGCATCTAATCATGCTAAACTGATCTAACCAAATAATCCTGAATACACAGCCAAGAAAAAGAGTCAAAAAAATTATTAGGATTCACTCTGAAGTCATTCAAACTGAGAATAAAAGGAAGTATAACACCATGCTGGATAAAACTAAACCATTTGTTGGATGCAAAAGCTATTCTACATAAAAATATAAAGTGTTGTATTGTGCACTTATTAGCTCTCAGACTTGCATTCTCAATGAGATCAGAAACAATAACTTCTTCAAACATTTAAGAGAGTTAAATTCATTCTTGAAAAGTAGTACCCTGGTGTTCTCAGTCCATACTTAAGAATTCAGCAAAGCTACAAAGATGAAAGAACAGCACCACCTAGTTCTCTATTTAAAAGTTTCCAAATATTATCATCCATTGATTTATTTTTGTAATCTATATTCACATATGTATGTGTATTCTGCAATGAAATCTGCCACATTTCCATAGGAAATAATACTAACAAGTTTGTCAGGTATTACAAGCATCTGATGTAGATACTTTACAAGTGTATTCAGGGTGGCAGGGGGAAGCTTGCATATGCAAGAATGCTAGGGATCTGCAACAATACAAACCCTGTTCTGAAGCACCACAAACACTGAATGGATTGCTCATCTGTCCCTATTATTTGTGGGACCATTTCTCCAATTTAACCAAAATACTGGTTTTGTATTGATTTCCCTGTACAGCAGTCTGACACTTTATAGTACATGCGTTCTAGATGCAAAAATACATTCATGGTACAAACATCACAAAAGCCTCAGCATGTTTGAAAATCTAATTATAGGTCATGCAAGTTGTTTCATATTTACTTTTCTACTCTGCAAATAGCAGAAACCTTTCAGAAATGGGGCAGATGTTTTAGCTGTTAGTCTGACTGGAAGTTTTCATGTTGATTTCCCTGCTAGAGAACACAATGTGTCTTTGAACAATCCAGAAGTTTACCACGACACAACAGCAGCAGCTAAGCAGCTACCTACTCCTACTGTGCCGACACCTTAACCAAGTTTTACTAGCACAGCTGTCTGTGCTTCACTTTGATAACCACATAGCTACACATGCAGAATAGTCAGTCCACTTTTGTAGACATACTAAATTTTTTCAAGATCATCATCCACAAGGGCCACTTAGGTGTTGGCGTGGCATAGCTCACTTGTTGCAAAGCTGACACAATAATATAAATAGATTATATAGAATCAAAATTTGAGACCTTTATCCTCACAGTCTTAAGGGTGGCGATCCCTTCATGCATTCACAGTAGGGCTATTGCTGTTTCCCCACATTAAGTCTTGAAGCAGCAAGCACAAGAAACAAACTTGTTTTCCTCCCAAGCATCCTAGGCAGACAAGGCCTGTGGGGAGACAAAGCCACATTTATCTGTGACCAGCTAGTCATCTATGTTGACATTTCTTTCTGAAGATATCTCCTTCCTGGAAGAAGTTTAAATGACAAGAGTTTTTAATGACCAATTAAAAGACATAAGCCTATGATATTAACAGATCATTAAACTGAATGTTTTGGGGTTTTTTCACTTGAAATGATAAAGACTACTGGATTCTGGTTTCCTGTTGAGACTCACAGCATATTTTAGTTTAGAACAGGCATAATCTAATGAACATTAAATGCATCTGCACTTTAGATGTCACAGTAAAAGAAGAATGTTCATGTTGAACATGTTCAAATGCCTTCTATTCAGATTTCCTGATACTCCATTTTGCATCAGATTAGAAAAAAAAAATCTTGGTTTTGTAGAACGTAAGTATCACCTGCTTTGCTAACCGACAAAAGCAAATCTATACAAAGTCTGATACATTTCATTTCCTCAAAATCCAAAGATGGTTTGGGAAATTCCACAATCGTTACTTTAAATGGCACATACCATCTAGTGATCCTTATTCAAAATATGTAAAAGCTTAGTCACTTAAAACAATCTTATATGCTAAGCTATTTTGACATTACATTAATCTCGCATGTTAAACGTATGTGACTATCCCATAAATAAAGTCTGTAAGCCATTGAGGTTTTTATCTACCATAAATAAAAACAAATGGCCCATATATTTTTATTGATTATGTGCCTTCCAACAACCTCCTAAATTCACCATTCAGAACACAGCAAAGCAATAATGATTTATATCAGTTTGCAAAACAAAGATGACTTAGGAAGCAGAAAACATTTTATTTTTAGTCTGAACCAATTCTACAACTCAAACTTATTCTGTGGGGAAAATACTGAAATTAGGTGAGCTCTGGACCATTCTTCAAGAAGTGAATGAGACTCAGTCTAAGAATGGCAGTACATTGCATTTCACATACCAAAAAGCAGCATTAGCCACCAGTTTGTAACCCAATGTTTGTAACTTAAATTTAGTGAGGAGAGAGATGCCAAGTACTTGACAAAAAAATTCCAAATAATCCAAGGAGTATGTTCTGAAGAAGCTGGGCAAATAGTCAAGGTGCTAGCCCATACTTAACTTATACACTATTCAGGTCCACATACACATCATACTGATCATAAGCAGCAGTCAAAATACAGCCTGCCACCGTAACGTGCTAGATTCAGGACTCCAGCCTTTAGAGAAAACACAGCCTATAAAGCTGATTCACTGCTAAGTTGGTTTTACACCAAAAGATGAGACACACTCTCTTTTAGTATGTAACAGCCTAGTTAATTGTCAGATGATATCCAGGTGTTGCTAATTTTGCTACAATTGGTTTTAATTTAAAATTGAAGGGATTCCCTTTTTACTGTACAAATACCATTCTTCATTAACCAAAATTATCATTGAACAAGATGGTTATATAGCTTCCTCCTCCGTATTAGTCCAAATCTCACCTATTTCTCATAGTATTACAATGCCACACTATACAAGCCTGGAGACATCAGTAAAGTTTTTAGAAAGCTGCAAGTGCAAGGGAAAAGCTAAAAAAATGGTAAAGTTAAGAGGAAACTGCAGTGTCATGCTTACTCTAACGAACAAGATATTTCATGTTACTGAAACTCATGAAAAATTGCAATATTAGTTTAACATTTCCTCCAAAGATACAGAAAAGACTTTCTCTTATTTTCACTACTATTATTCTAGATGTTAACAAAAGAATTCATGTCAAAGAAATACTACAGTAAATTCCACTATGTTAAACCATTTTATGACCTGTCACAGATTTCAGATACTGTTAATTATTGGTTAGTAATCAGTTTAGTAAGTAGTATATCTTGTCAATGCATTTATTTACCTATTTGCAAACAGCTGCAGTTTGACATTTTTGTATATTTGATGAGATTAAAAAAAAAAAAAAAAAATTCAGTTGATGGCCTGGAGTGTCAACAAGTGTTTTCAGATCTCAAAGTTTTACTTTCTCTTTATAAGCTGTACAAATCACTGTTCTTCAATTTACATCCACCAATTTTGTCACAATGATGCACCAACTAGCAAATCAAGATTTAAACTTCATGTATAAAAAAACCCACAAACATATTAACACTCAAGGAAGAAGAAAAAAAGCCTCTGAAAGGGATAAATATAAAATGAGCTTGACACTGGAACATATTTTGTACAATCTTTTAATTAAAAGAAAATTGATTGTTTCTGCTTCAACTAGTATGGCTTTTCCCCTCGTTAGGGACCAACCAGAACAGCCTTCCTGCCTTATAGCATAGCAGGAATAAAAGCAGGTCAAGTTACACTGTTAATCCAGCAGATGTAGGTCAGTTTGGGATAAATATCAGAACAAATGGAAAATACCGAAGTGCCTACTACAAGTGCCACTGTGAAGTAACTTGGCCTTATTCTCTTCAGAGCTGTCAGTCAGTCGCAGTTGTGGAGTTTCCACTGCTGAACTTTAAAAAGCCAGAGTTTTAAGGCTTAGATGGGTCAGTACAGCTGGCCTATTCTGCCCAAAGAAGTGGTAATAATGCAATGCATTATATATTGACAATATCTGGATACGCGTAACTGTATTCCCCTGCGTGGTCACAAATTATTTTTGTATTTAATAGCATACTCTGATTACTTAAGCTAAGATTTGGCAATTCAATTGCTAGGATTAGATTCATTGTTTGATATATACCACAGTATGAAAGAAGGTTATAATATAACCAAAATATTTTAACCTCTAACGTAAGGAAACAGTCTCCCTTGCACCATCCTTCCTATCCAACAAAGCAAAAGACAGGTAGTCAACAAACCGATTACAGAAAGATGATGACAGAGAGAATATTAAAGCTATGCAGACAACCGCTATACTGCATATACAACGACATGCACTGTTTTACAAATAACCTAAACCTTGCCCAATTTCATTCACAGAACAAATAATAAGCTGGAGAGTTCAATAACATATCTCTATGTGAACAAAGCTTACACAGAGAAACCTTCAGCTCTGAAGGAGCTTTAGGGATTCAAACTGACAAACAGACTATACACTAATTATTTTTCTGAAACCGAAGAGCAGCTGCCTATAGACAGTTAATAATCTTTAACAGCTATGTAAAGAAAAACAGAAGAATCCTAAATTGAGCATTATAAAATAGAAAAAAGTTACATTTATGAATTTAATAGTAATTTATATTAAAATGTATTTGCTGCTTTTTAAAATGTGAAAGCTATAAAAACATTCATACTCTCCAAAAGCCATATGAATAACCTAGAAAACAGTAAACACAACTCAGCTCATGGTTAGGAATGAATGGTCTTTCCCTCCAACATCCCAAACTTGTCAGACAGCAAAACCACTCCTGAATAAGGCTTACACAGATCCCAGTATCTCCATTTTGCAGATAAAAGGATGGGAAGGGTTGCAAGTATGATTTCATTTTTCACATTTACAAATGTTACGGAAAGGAGACAGAACGATAGGCAGACAGACATTGTTAAAGGAAGAAACAGTGAGTCTTCCAGGCCATCTACAACAAAATTACCTACCCACATTTTTCAGTAAATCCTTTTTGCCAAGTTCCCGATGTTAGAAAGTCCTACACACAAAACATCAGTATTAAGAGAGCACACTGGAACATGCAATAAACAGCCTCCAGTGTTAGCACTCTGTCTTGTCACTGGAATAAATGTTCTCTGCTTCTTCCTCTCCCCCCTTAAAATGCTATTATAATAGTGCCCTATGTATTGCCATTTAAAGCACACATCCTGAACTTATTGTGCATTAACATAAGAGAAAATGTAAAAAAATTGGATTTTTTCTTTAATCTACATTTATAAAATGAAGGGAAAAGTTCATGAAATAGGTCCACAGAAAAAACAAAATTAAAAAAAAACCAACAAACCACAAGCAAAACTCACAACATTGAAAACCATTGCAAAGACACCCACATTCATTTTTTAAATTACTCTATTTTCAAAATATTTTCACCATGTAGAAAGGTAAGTTGTTCAAGGGCAGATTTCTGAGAGAAATCATGATTTTACAATTTACTCCTTGCCACTGGTATTTGTTATTTGCCTTTCTTCCTTTCAAACACGCCTCAAAAACTCCTCGGGAAGAAGGGATATGTTCATTAAGAACATCCTTAATATTGATGCAATCCCAGAGGAGACACATCTAAGCTATGTCTAATAGTTTTACCATTCTACATGTTTTGGAATGTGCATTTTGAGAAGCAGGGCAGTGGCATTCTTTCCAGTGAAAACCTTCCATTGTTTTGAGAGTGCCTAGCAGAATTAGTCTGCCATTAGGTTCATGTTTTAAAACAGAACTGAAGTATTCCTTCTTTCTCTTGGAGAAGGCATTAAGAGGACAATGACAGCATCTTCTATTTTTACTTCTAAAATGTTAGACAAAGAGGGAATAATAGTTCTAACACAAGTCAACCACACTCTGGTTATATTGCTGTTCTCTTGGCAACATCCAAATGTCATTGTCCTTACCAAACATACAGTTGTTATCTGTTACTTAATCATCATTTGTGATGCAGAATCATAGAATGGTTTGGGTTGGAAGAGACCCTAAAGATCATCTAGTTCCGGCCCCGCTGCCACAGGCAGGGCCATCAGGCTGCTCAAAGTTCCATCCAATCTGGCATAAGTTAAAAAAGAAAAACCCACTCAAAATCCAATCTTTACACAGAACAATATTAAAAGACTAATTTTTTGGTGGGAACAATAAGGGTAATCACATTCAACACATTTTGTCAATAGTACGATCAGGCCAGAGTGATGGGAAAGCTCATTGGGTTTTTTTGTAGAATCCTTGGTTCCCACCAACAAAAAACTATAGCTTAAAAACATTTAAAGTACATTAAAATGAAATTGCAACCCGCAATTAAGTAAATTTAAAAGCAGGGGGAAATCTGCTGTTTCACTCCTCTAAAATAAACAAATAACTAACAATAGACAAGAAAAATATATTTGTTTCAATGGAGGTGCTTCCCTCGCTCAACATTTCTGTCGAGTTACTTCTTCAGTGAGAAACTTCAAAACTGTTTACTGTTGACGATAGAAGCTTCATAAATATTTTGAGTAAGAATGATAAACATTATGAAGATGAATGGTGAGTGTTTCCTATTGATGTATCCTCAGGGAAGTTGTGTAACATTGTCAAAGGGAATCTGGATTGTTTCTTTACTTCACGTTCTGAAACTGAACATGAACTGCTGTGACTATCAATAAATTAAGAAATCAAGGAAAAAAAAATCAGAAAATATGAACTATCCTGAGAACTAAACACCTTGTAAGTCTACCAAGCCTTGGTTAGATGACAGAAGTTGTATGAAGACAGCCACTATCAAGTAAATGATGTATTTTATGTTTCAACCTACGTATAAAACATTCCAAATAAAGATTATATCAAAATTATTATCCTCTGTTCTGTCATTGTCTATACCCTCACAGAACTTAAGAGAATTACATGGTCTTGACCTGCTATACACCATACCAGTGTAACAACACTTGGCTGTCCAGACAATCCCTACACATATAGCATTGGGTTGCCAAGATTTCGCTAACATAAATTGTACTGAAAATTCAAAACAGAATCTAGATACACAAGATATTGAGTAATGCATGACAACCTTGTCTTAAATGAGCTTAGATGATCTGAGCAATAGCCATTTGCATATTTTTTTTTAATTCTGTTTATAATAGAGCTGGGTTTATAAAAAAAAGTCTCACCTGTAAGCAATTATCTGTCTTCACTGATTTGTTGCATCAGTGATCACAGTTTCAGACAAATTAAAGTGTCCCTACGTTATTTTCATTAGACAGGTTGCAAGCATTTGAAGTGTCTGAAGAAACCATGTTGAGAAGATTTGCCTGGTGTTGGCAGAGAACTGAAAGTAGATCATTTGCTACCACATACAGCACTATCCAGTGCCTTCTCAGAAGCAGAGCACAGTAAGGCATTAGATGCCATTTGCATTATCACACAGCAGGGGGCTACAGCAGCTACAATTCCAGGATAATCTTAACCCTTATCTATATACTATGAATCCAACAAAACTATTTTTAATATTACAGTTTTTCACTGGATAACTCTTAACAATAAAGAACTTTTCAGGTTGCATAAAAACAGCTCAGATGATGTACTTGAGTTATTCTAAATATAAACTGCCCTCCCACCGCTAAATTTTGTCTAAGGGAGACTAAATTCCTGAATTGGAAAAAAAACAAAGTGAACCAAAAACGTGAGGCTGACTGTAAACATACGTAACAGTTTAACCCCCTTGGACATTGTTTAAGTACTCCAGAATCATTACAGTGCACAAGCCAGAGATCCTACTATTTTCACAGCAAACGCTGGAGAAGGCAGAGAAGACTAATATCATACCCGAACTCGGCTGACAAACCGCTTCTCAGCTCAACATGTTATTACTCCCTCTTCCACCTCCATCGCTCCCCTTTCACAGCAAGCAGTTGACACTGGGCTCTTTTACTTCTTGTCTGCCTCTCTTCTGAAGGGGCTGCTTGCTGTTAATGTTATTCCACACGCAAGCTGAGAAGCATTATTCTATGTCCTCTTCCTTCAGCTGATGCTTCATCAATACTCAGGACGGATTCCTTAAGCGAGACTTCACAGATCATGCCAGAAAGGCACACTTCCATACAGGACACACGTCAACTTGACTCTGTCACCTTGTCTTTAAACTTAACTAACTTCAGTTTCACTAACAGGAACCATCCGTAGTTACAATCCAGAAGTTCTTTGACTCCTCAGAACAAAGATCTTATTTATGTACACAGCTGACGAAAAACCCACATATCCCATTGCCCACAAACTGAAAATCAGAGAAACCTAACAAATCCATTGAGCCACTTCACAGCACAGATTGGGGAAGCAAAGCAAGCCAACAGGAAAAACTACTTTCAAATGCAGGTATATAGCTGCCAACAAGAAATGTGTCTAATATGGTAACTGCGTCTGCCAGTTGTGCCAAAATAAATGACAGAAACTGAGAAAACAACATTTATGAAGTAGCACTGTAAGGTGGACCAAATGAATTTGATATTCTGTCACATACAGTCACTAATTCAGCACAGTCTTCCCCTAGAAAATATTTACTCTTCTTCTTCTCCATCCGCCCTTACCTTAGGAGAAAAAGGCAGTGGAAATTATTTCCTCTCACTCCTGTCTGAGGGTTACAGGTTCTTTATGTCCCACTCCTTGGTTATATTTTTTTAATCAAATAGTGCCCAGCAAAGGTGCCTCCTGAAACAGCACGCTCCTGAAGTGTGGCATACAGAGTACCTAAGCGTTTTTGATTGTAGTTTTAATCAGGAGGTGAAGAAATAATTGTGTGAAAAACTGAGAAGAGGGAAATGTTTTATACACCTGGAGGGCAAGCTGGATAACATGTTAAGCATCGCTTCTCCCCATCCACAAGGACAGGCCCAATCTGGTTATTTTCACACAGTTACAGTCAGATTTGTATTACACCCCTTTTCTTGCAACATGGTTGGTTTTTGTTTGTTGGTTTTGGGTTTTTTTTTTTTTACCTGACGCAGTTGACAAGAGTTACATTTTGCCTGGCACGCTCCCTCAACTGCCGTGAAAGACATCCCTGTTTTTAATCACTGGTTTACTCTCCAAACTGCGATGCACTGAATGCAGCTGATTGCATCTCAGCAAAGATCCAATCCTCCTCCTCTAGCAGCAGCCCCGATTTTACTGGTGACAGAGTCAGTCCAGAAGATTCCCCCCACCACCACCCCCCACCCCCGCTCCTTTGCAGGGCAATGAATTGACAATTCACAGGGCAATGTAAAAGGCAGCGAGGAGCCAACCCCCAGGTGCAGCCCGCCACACATGCCCCAATAAATAATCCTGTATAGCACCAACACAGCAGCCCCTTGTGCGGTGACGTACAGGGCAACTCATAAACATTGGTAAAGAATACAAATAACCTGCCCGATTAAACTGTTCCCGGCAGTTGCCAGGCGCGCTCCCCCCGCCCCCGCCGCTCCCGCCTCAGGACCGGTGAGTTCCCGGGGAGGTAGAGCGGGGGCACCCGGGGGTGTCGGGCCGATGGCGGGACACACACACACACACACGGGACGAGGCTCGTGTGTTTCGGAAACCCGAGCGGCTGCCTCCGCTCCCGCTGCGGGCTGCCGGCCGCGGCTCCCTCCGGAGATCGCCCGACACATGACGCAGCCGAGGGAAACGCGAAATGTATTAAAGTTGATGCGAAATGGCACGACGGAGGCGAGAGAAGGGGGGAAAAAACGGCGGGGAGGGGGGGGTGGGGTGTGAGAAATAGATCTTACAAGGTCACTTAGTTTAATCGTCTCTTCGCTTCTCCCCCCCGCACGGCCATACCCCGCACACCGAGCGCCGGGAGAGGCGCCCCGCCGCCCCCCTCAGCCGCCCCGAGGAGAGGCCGCTCCCCCCCGCCCGCCTTCCCCGACCCTCGCGCCCGACCGTTACCTCCCCCGCGCCCCGCCCCGCCCGGGCCCCACAGGGCGGGAAGGGGGGGGCGGGAAGGGGGGGGCTGCGCCGCCATCCCGCCGCCGCTGAGGGGGCAAACTCTCGGCGGCAGCGCAGCGCCGCGGGCTCGGCTCGCCGTCCCCCCGGCAGCGAGAGCTCGGGGGGAAGCGCTCCGGCGGGCAGACGCGCCGGTCGCCGGCAGCCCAGCAGCGTGCGGCGGGCTTCCCGCCGCGGCGGCCGCTACGGTACGGACTTGGACGGATAAACGTTAATTAGGGGGAGCGGCGGCGGCGGTGCGGCGGGCGAGAGGGCGGCGGTGGGGAGGAGGGAGAGAGGAATACATCCAGTCTGGGAACTAGCTGCAGGATGAGCCGCCTGGAGCAGGATGGTGAAGGCATCCGCTCCTGAGCCCCCGGCTCATCCGATTACCCTACGTATATATTTTATACCTCACATACAGACACGCATTCGCGGCGGCGGCGAGGCACGGACCCCCCCGCCGGGGAGGCACGGCTGGAGCCCGCACGTTTTCCCCGGGATGTTGTTGCAGCGCTCACGCTGCTGCTGCGGCGGCACCCGCACTTTCCGGGGCACGTTTGCGGCGGGCGAGCGGGGAGGTGACGGGGAGTTGAAAGGGTGGCTGCAGGGGCTGGCGAGCGACTGGCGGCGGCGGGGACGGGAGGGTGGCGAGGGCCGGGGGTGGGGGGAGAAGCGCGGAGGGCGGACGAGGGCGGGAAGAGGCTGACGGGGGAAGGGCAGCAAGGGTTAACAGCCGTGCGGTGCTTTAGCGCTGGATAGCGCTACCCGAGCGGGAGGCTGGGGGCGCCCGGGGAGGAGAGGGCGGCGGGGAGGAGGGAGCCGGCAGAGAGGCGAGGGAGGGAGCGGGTCAGGAGCGGGCGGCGGGGATGGGGGGCGGAGGGGGCTGGGATGCCCCCGGCCGCGGCGGTGCTCCCCCCCCGGCGTCCCTGCCTCCCTCCCCGCGCGTGGGGCAGGGGTGGGGAGGAGGCGGTACCTTGTACGAGGATCCCGCAGAGGCTGTAGAAGCGCAGGAGTGCGCCGGGCTTCAGCCGCATCCTGGGGGCTCCCCTCGGGCTGGGTGGGCGCCAGGCACGCAGATCCGCAGCCTCCCGCCGCTCCGCTCTCCGGGCGCTTCCTTCCCCCCGCAGGAGCCGCCGCCGCCGCCGCCGCCTCCGCCGCAGTGTCTCCCTCGCTGTATCCAGTGGGGTGAGGAGGAGGAGGAGGAGGACCAGGGTCGCGGGGGTGGATTGAGGAGGGAGGAGGAGGAGGACGACGAGGAGGGGGGAGCGGCTCACTCCGCTGGCTCCGGCGCTGCTGGGCAGGTTCAGGTTCCCCCCGCGGAGCGGTGCCGGGTGCCCCCGCTGGCTCTCCTCGCCCCTGCCGGCGTGTCCGTCCGTTCGCCCGCCCACTCGCCTCTCCGGTCCCGTCCCGTCCCGTCCCGCTGGCAAGGGGGAAGGGGGGGGGGGGAGGGAGCGGGGGGCTGCGCTGGCGCCGCGGCGCGCGGGGAGGCTGCTCCGCTCCCAGCCGCTTGCCGGCTCGAGACACAAGGGCAATCTCCGCTTGCGAGGCTCCCCCAGCCTCGCCCCGCCCACGCCGCCCGCCCCGCCCCTTTCTGCCGGGATCCACGCCCCTCGCCCCGCCCCTGCCGCCACACCCCGGCCCTCCCTGTGCCGCGTGGGCACGCCCCTGCCACCGCCTTGGCCACACCCCCACCGGCTCGGCACCGCCTATCGGCTCCCGCACCGCCCCCTCAGGTGGGTGTGTGACTGGCACCAGCGGCTGTCCAATAGAAACTCCCCAGGTGCGGCCGGACCGCCAATGATGCGGCGGCAGAGGAGGCGCGAGACGCCAGGTTACAAAACAAACGGGCGTTTCTCCGAGTCTTCCGCCGCGAGCGAGGTGCCAGACCCTACCTCCCGCGCCGCTGAGTGGCAGCCGGCTTGGGCCAATCGCGAGGAGACTCGGCTCCGCGGCGCCGCTCCAGCCAATGGGCGGTGAGCGACTTGGGAGGGGCGGGGGCGGGCGGCGGGGCGCTGTCCAGAGCCGGTTCTGAATTGGCGGCCGGCGGCGAGGCGCGGGGCCGGGCGGCCGCGGCAGCGGGCACCTGAGGAGAGGCGGCGGCGCTCCGGGGCAGAGGGGCGCCAGCTGGCGGGGCGGGGGGCGGCCCTCCCGGCTGCCGCACCGGCGGCACGGGGCGGCGGGGAGCCCGGCCGCCGGTAGGCCGGTCGCGCCCCGCCCCGGGGGAGCAGCGGCAAGGTGTCCCTCGCCTCAGCGCCCCGGGCGCCGGCGCGGCCGTTGACGCCTGACAGCGCTGCGCGGGCGGGGCGGGAGAGCCCCGGCGCTGGGCGGCGCGGCGCTGGGCGGCCTCTCTGCGCAGCCATGCGCGGAGCCGCGCCGATCAGCCGCCTCCCGCGGCCGGCCGGGCGGCGGGGCGGGATGGAGGGAGCGCGGGCTGGCGGGACCGGCTTTAGCCGCCGCCCGGTGCCTCCCGTCCCGGCGGCACAGGCAGGAGCGGGGCCCGGAGCCCGCGGGCGGGCGGGGCCGCGCGGTGAGGCGAGGCGCACCGAACCGACGGCGCGGCCGCGGAACGGGGACGGCAGCGCGAATCCAGCGTCCCCGCCGCTGCCTCGGAGGCGCCAGTGACGTGCAGGGGCGGAGGGGGGGCCGGGGCCGGCGCCCGGGGTGCAATCCGCCCCCGGCCCGGCCCTGCGCTGCGCCGCGGGGAGGAGCGGGGGGGAAGCGCCTGCCAGCTGCGGGCAGAGACCGGGGCTGCGGGAAGGGCCCAGCCGCTTTGCTTCGGTCCTCGCCACGGAGGCGTAAAGCCCCTTCTCCCCTGCTTGCCCTCCCGTCTCCCTGAGAGCTGCAGATGTGGGTCTCCGGTATCCTCACAATTCAACATGTAGAGATGCCTTCGCCACAGCAGCAGTAAGACCAGCTCCTGTTGTGAGGAACACAGATAATGGCAATAAAGAACTTTCTGGGTTTTTTGCAGTATTGCCTGGACTCTGAATGGCTTGAGAAAGTTTGGAGGTTTTTAATTTGAAGGTTTTCTTTGGGAGTGTAAGTAACTCTTGGCTAGCAGTCCTAAATTGCTTGTGGCCTAACAGATAAGACATTGAATGTAAGAAAACCAAGATGGCAGGCTACTTCTTCGTGTTTCCATACTTGGTGTTTAGCACAGTATCGTCCACCTTTTGCCAAAACCTCTTAATGACAGCAGTGTACCATATGTTTAATTTGCTGAATCTGCCTATAAAAATCTATGGAGGGAATTGTGTTGCCTTATGTCAGAGAGCAGGATTCCTCTGCACCCAAATGCTTATAATCAGGTGTTCTTTCACTTCTGGTTCCAACCTTTTTCTATTAAGGTTTCCCCTCCAACACAATGCAGTGTATTTTGCACAGTACCTCTCTGAATTTCCACCTTGATGTCCCATTCTTTAACACCAAAGAGCTTTACTGAGTTAAACGACGAAATAGCCTTACCTATATGAGAGGGAAGCTCTTCAAAAGCTCATTTCTTTGAAGAGTGTGTTGTGTCAGATCATTAAGGCAGCGCTAACAGTTGTCAACTTCACCTTAAAGAGCTTGCACTAGAGTGGGAGCTGGGAAGTTATGTATTCTGTAGTCATATCTTCCACTTTGTTCATTAGCAAGTGATGATTATGTCTAGCAACAATTGAGACTGCATCAGGATTTATATTGAGTTCACCCTGTCTCCAAAAGATGTCCACAGTACAGAATCAAATTGCAGAAATACATTTTAAAGTTTTGTCATGTGTATGATTTCGAATCAGATGAACACCACGTACATCTCCATGCCTTTAGTAGGTTACTTGAACATGATCAAGGATGTTGCAGTGGAATGTCACCTAGGACAGAAAAGCATTTGAAGTCTGTCTCTGGTGGATGAGTACACAATTGCTTTACTTTTTTTTTTTTTTTCTTAATTGCTACTGAAAAAATACACAGTAGCCAAAGTTTTTACAATTGTTCTTAGGGTTAAGTGCACATAAAGCAGCAATGAATGGGGATTGATTCTCAAAATATTTTAGAGAGTACAAAAAAGAACTCGTCATCATTTTTAGGGCAGCATTAAGAATGTCAACAAATATAAATCAAATTATTTTTGATTGGGGAATGGAATAAAAAAATCTGATAAAATAAGTAATTTAAACCCTTCACTATAGCAGGACTATAATCCATCCTGAAGTGCTTTTGCATTAACTATGATAACTGGCAGTTCTGTACTTTTTTCAAAACATGCTTTTGATGGTAGTCTTGTTCCAGGAAGCATTACAGGAAAGCTACAAGTGCCTTCCCAGCTTAGCGACTGGAAACTGTGAAAAGAGGTCCCCTGGCAGGTGTAGGAATGAAGCACCCATTCTGTACATCATTCTGTACATCATGGGAGTTCCATGTCTTTGCCATGTTAGTACATTTGGAAGAGCTAGTCTGCATGTTTAGAACTAACACCAGCTGACATTTTCTTCCCAGAAACCCATAACGTGGACATTTCATCACACCTCATGTCAGAAGCATAACCAGAAATGCTGGTTCTTACCATTCTCTTCTGGCTCAATCAGTTCTGAAAGGAGCTAGCAACGTGTTGATAGGAAACTGGTTCACAGTGGTGGTGGTGGTGAGGGGGGTGGGGGTAGGGGGTGGCTAGCACTATTCCTCTTCCTTACACAGCAGAAGCCTTTACTGAACATTAGAATATTAAACCTGGGTTTCAAACCCCACCAACAAACCACTGCAATGGAGAGGAGTTCTTTATGCATAAAGAGATCTTTATGCTGTGTATGCTGACGTGACTTTTCTGTCTGTTTTTCAAAACAAGAAAAGAATCATCCCAAGCAGAAGGCCCTGGTTTATTTGACCAACTATGTATCTGAAAAATGTATGATTAAAATCATTAGAACTGCCAGATGTGATGTCATACTTCTTCTGATTAATTCAGCTATGTTAATTTGACAGCTTATGTAAATGTTGTATCACGTCTTATGACATCCAGCAGCAGCTTGCATCTAAACCTAACATAAATGGGACAGGACTTTGTAATTGGTCTGTGGAGCTGGAGCTCATGCACAGAATGGCCAGAAGCCTCATTACTTCCAGTCAAAAAGGGCAACAGGGACTCCTCGGGAAATACACTTCAGAACAGAGTAAAAAGTAATACCCTAAAACATCAACAGGAGATAATGCTGAAAACCAGATGCAGGCGGTAAACATTTTATCAGAACCAGAAGTAAGTTCTTCTGCATTATCCTGATATCCATCAAAGTGATACTTGCAAATACTCCTAATGCTAAACAAAACAAAATAATTTAATCTCCAAGCATGATTCAGAAAGATTCCACTAGTTTTCCCTCTGGCTGAATTGGTAAATAGCAAGTTGTCTGGCTTCCCCTACACTTTCAGCATAGGTCTCATATTGCATTCTCTTATCTCACAATTTTTTTCTTGTTTGTGTTCACTCAAAAACTGCCAAACCTTTCCTCTAGCAGAGCAGCCAGCTTTCTTAGTAGTTGCCTCTCAGTTATTTCCTACTTGTTCTTTTCTAGACGGCATAGATTTCACAGGTGTTGGTGAATAGTCAATGAAACTGCGTGCAGCCCCAATAGACAGATCACTAACCACTTCATCTCCTGGTTCCACTACATGCTCTATTAATTTGCTTGCGTACCTTTTTCCTCCAGATCAACAAGACTTTGAGCATCTCCCTGAAAAGCTCCTCTAGAAGGAGCTGTCTGTGTCGTATAGGGTCAGTCTACCTCTGGAGTTTGCCTTGAAGGACAAGCAAAATCTGAAGGGATAATCATGACCGTAGTGTTGCTTCTCGATAGCATCAGTGGTCAGTCATTAGGGAGGGAATATGATACCTGAGGAAGGCTTATTTATTTGACAAAACATTGTGGTTCTGTTGAATCCAGCAAACAGTGAGAGATGTAGAGAGAATTTAAGGAGGGAGAACCTTCCAGTATTACAAGCTGTGAAACATAGCTCTAGAAACACTTGTTCTGTGTTATGTTCTATGATATATATTTTTAAGTAAATTTTGTATAATCTAGAGGGTAGTGAAGAAGTAGTCAAAATATGATTGCAGAGTTCCAACAACAACAAGAAAGACCCACGGGAAATAAGGTATGGAGAAGGCAAGCTGGCAGTGACAGAAGTTAGAGACAGATTCTATCTCGAGCTGCAATACTGCTAAACACGATCACATTTAAAATAGTAATTTGGAAAGTGGGACTTACTTACATAGCTCAATACAACCCCCCCCCCTGCAGCTGCCACCTAGCCTTGAAGAAAAATCTGGTTGGGTAACAGCCATCACTGCAGTAGCATGCCCTTAATTCTTATATTTGCCCCCTCCTACCTGAAAGTGGCAGCACGGCTCCCCTAGGGTAGCGGGTCCCTCTCCAGAAGGCAACATGCACCATCACAGAAAGTGCAGTTAACCGGCCCAGCGCACCATTATGGGCCTATGTGGAAACCAGAGGATCAGATGTACCTTGACTGAAGTCTGTGTGTTGGCTTTTTACATTACCCCTTTACCATACTTCATCGGCTGGAACAGGAGAGTTGAGGTTTTGTTTGGTTTGGGTGAGAAATTCTGTGTGGTGGAGGTGAGTTGCTGATGGTTTAAATTATAGGGGTTCAGTTGAAGCCGATTCCTAAAAAAGAAATAAATATTGGGTAACGTTTACTGACTAGATGCCAGCAAAAATGCATTGGTTTGAACAAATACTGTAACTACTAATTTAGTTAAATCTATCCAACTGTGACAATATATTGGCATGAATAAAAATATATAGACATGAAACACATTGCATTTTTTTTGTTTGAAAAAAATTGGCTTCAGTAAAGAGCAATTGAAGTTTGAAAATATGCTCCCAAGAAGAAATGTGTTCATTTCCATAAAACATATTGGTGTGTAAATATACAGTATGTATCAGTTCCAGCGCAATATTATGAATTCAGTGAAATTTTGTTCTGTGTTAGTAAGATGAACCAAGTAAAAGGAACTGCATGTGGCAATTACTACATATAAAATATGTGTGGGATGAAGTCCCATTTATAAAGCAATTATAAATGTGAGATATTTCGCTGGCTTTTGGAAGAGAAAAATGTCTATAAAAAACCACTGTCAATGCAATGCCAATGCAAAGGGAACCAAGGTCAAACCAAACCGGTATCTCTCTTACTGAAAACTACCTAATGTATGTACACTTCGAGTTCGTGAAAATAGTTGCAGAAGAGAATTACCAATGATGAGTGGAAGCAGAATTATTTTATTCGTTACCAGACCTCTCAACCATATAATTTGTGGAATGAGGACACAGAAAAAATAGTGCTCATAATGTGATTCTCTATAGATTCTAGTTAGGTTCTCCTCTTCCTAAGTGTTTGATAATTAGCAAAAGTGTGTGCTTTCCTACATCTTCTAACCATCGACTAAGAAGCAACTACCTGAGGACATTTTAAAGTTATTTACCACAAACCACAAAATTATAGAGTTATATAACTTTACCATCTCTTGCACCTTTATTTACTTACAATTTATGTACATGTAATGTACATTACGGTTTGTTATATACATATTACTGCATAGAATTAATTAGAGACTAATTGTGTTTAAAATATGCTTGGACAAATATGTCTACGTATAGTTTAGGATGCATCCTAGCTAACATATTTGATATATATATATTTGTCCAATTCTCTAGTATTTTTTATTTCTTGTGCTTTGTAATATTTAATTGCTTAGTGTTTTATTACTTATTCACCAATTATATGATGTGTTAAAAAAACTCTCTCTTGCACCCAGATGAGGTAACACAGAAATGCTCAAAAACTCACGTTTTGAACTGAGTTTTTTGAAGAAGTTGTTCATTCTGTAGAACATAATGTCAACCATTTTACTTTCTTAAGAGCATCTTTACTGACACCAGTACATTTACAATTATTTTCTCACATGGTCTAGTAATTTAAAAGGAGGCTCTAAACATTTATGTTCAACATTCGGGTTTTTTCAGACTAAGGTTTTCACATTAGCACATCCTTAATTGAAAATGTTTTCAAATGCAAGTCAAATTATTTTAGCTGATCCAAAGCAAGACTCAACGATTTGAGCAAATGCATTGTTTTGCCCATACTTAAGACGCCAGAGATACTTGTTCTAGCACATCCATGCTTTACGAAAAGGTTTTAAGACTTGATAGGGCCTTTCTGCCAAGAGCATTTCTTTTGCTGTCTGTGAATATCAGCCCAATGCATAGGCCCCAGGGAAATAAAAAAAATGCATGACTGACTTAATGGATCATGGCATTTAATATTTCTATACATTCTGTCTCTACTCAACATTCTCCTAAGGAGTTAGATGATCTAGTGATGAAATACAGCTGTCCAGCCAGACTCAGTTACTCTTGCCCATTCTGGCAATGAGAATGAGAGTGCAATTTTGTCACATGGTGTAATGTTAGATACCATGATTAAGAGCAGAAAAAGTAGACTCTGCTTAGCTTGTGTCTAAACAGGTCTGATGCCACAATTGTCCTTACTGAAGATGTAATTGATTGTGTCATGGCATGCACACCAAAATTCTCTTTAACAAGAAAACATGGAATACAATAAATTGTGTACTCCAGTTTTTGCCCTGACATTTAGTCAGGATGCTGAGAGCATTAATGAGCCTTAATGGTCCTGACCAGCCTCACCTGGGGTCTCCACCCACACCCATGGGCCCAGAAGCTCTATTTAAATTGAGCTGTGGTAGAAGAGTGTAGCTCTTGGTTAGTGAGGTATGTGTTTGTGTAGTTATGGAATGCTTTGAATCTGATTTGAATCGATGGCTTGGTCTTAGCATGCCTAATCTTATGGACTTACCTAGCGATCACTGACCCTGACCTGCAGGTTGACTTTATGGTGTAATCTTTGACCTGTCTCATTACTTTGATAATGCCTTATGATCTAGAGTCTTGGTTTGGTTTTGTTATGGCATCTGGGTCTGCCCTTGCTTGAGTGCTATTGGATTGGGCTGTGGTTGGTGAGGCTTCTGTCCTGATGGGCTGGGCATCCCTGTGTTCCTGACTCCCTTTTTCTTAGGGAGCAGCCCCGTTCTGGTTTAGAGCCTAGCAGATGTGGTCTGAGAGAACACAGTACCTAAGAAGGGGGGGAAACAGATTCAGGTCCTTGGTTTCAGAGATTTGTGTTGTCTTTTAATCTACTGACACTAGGCAGACTCAAAATTATGTTACCTGGCCTAAAATAAAAGGAGGGAAAATATATTCAAACAAATGTTTTTGGGAAACTCATTCTAGAAGAAACACAGGTGTGATGGAAAGTCGGGGTAACAATCTGACTAATGCTTAATGGACATAAATGTCTGGGGTAGCACTGCGGTTGAAATCTGGGGGAAGAAAAGTTGTTGGTGTGGAAAAGCAAAGCAATGGAAATGTGTTGTGACCCCAGGAGGAAAGGAGTGTCTGATCATCCAGGCAAGGAGTTCAGGAGCAGGAAAAGATCATCTGGGAAATTAGAAGTTTAAGACTAAGCTGAAAATGAAGTAGAGCTTCAAAGAGGAGCCGAGATTCCTTGAGCACAGAAACTGGACCAAGGAGCCACAAGGTGGGGAGCATGAGACAAGACTAGAAAAGAGGTAACAAAGGGAATCTGTGTGGTGATGACGAAGAAAAGAAAGTCTGGTAATCAAAAATGACAAGAGCAGGAAAAAAGTCATAAAGCGTGGAAAAAGAAAGTCAAGGCTTAAGTAGTACAACTGTTGCAGCATGAGCTGAAAAACTGGAGGAATGGAAAGAAAGATAAAAGTAGCTACTGGTGGATGGGCCAGGACTATTACAGTAACAAAACATCAGGTTTTAAGACAAAAATAAGAAATGTCTGTACCCAAATTGTTTTACAGGAACTGAGACTCAATGTATCTCAATTTCATAATGCATCTTCTTTTAGCAAATGTCTGAGATTCATGATAAAGTATGTATGAGGTTACTCTCTCCTCTAGGGAATAGTAATTTGTTATACTACTCCTTAACTGATGAGCTCAAATGAAAATGTGTAAGGTGGATTTAAAGACTGTAAGCCTTCTGGTGGGTATCTGTATGGGTGTTGATGTGATGACATTCTTTTTCCTTCATTCCCTTTCATAAATCTTGGGGAAATACATGCATGTGCTGTATGTAAGGATCTTACAGTTACGAGGTGTTCATAATGAAGGAAAGGAACTTGTTGGTTATACAATCTTTATGTAACTTTTCTCTTTTTATATGGTGAACTACAGCTATGTGATAGCCCGCCCTTCTGTCGTTTTCCACACCTTGTCCACCTGTTGTCTTGTTCCACCCCTCCTCCACATAACAGACTCTTGGTCTCATTCAGCCCAAGGAGTATCTCTAGGGATGATTCATGGGTTTTAGGAAGAAGGACGACTTTAACAGACAGAATCTCTGATTCATTAGCTAAAAAAAAAAAAAAGGAAAATACATAATCAATATGGCAGAGGTCTGAAAGAAGAGGCAAAGACAGTCTTAGAGTAACTGAGTGATGCCTTTGAGAATTGGATTATGTTTCGCTATGCCATAGACTTGCTCTGTGATGTCAGGTAAGTCACTTATACCGAATATTTTTATAGTGGTAATAAATTGATACTGATGCTCATTTTCTCAGTTTCCAACTTCATACCAAAGAGTCATATCTGCAGAAATATGAAGTACTGCAGACATCCTAGAACCAGGGTGAACTGGACTAGGAACATGCAGAGCTGTGTAATAAAAATTGGCTTCTTGGAATTGGTGGTTACCTTTGATGTTAATTATAATTAAATACTTAATTATAATATATTTGCAGAATGAGGACAAATTAATGTTGCATAGACAATTCTGAATGCTGGCATTTCTTAACTCTTTGATTTTTCAATTTTAGTGATGTTAATATAGCTTCTTATATCTATTTGGTAATTTATTAGAATTCAGTTATTTGCTTTTATTTCTCTTTATATTAGCTTATTAGCTTTGATTTAGATGCTCTCTTGAAATATTTGCCTTGCTTTTTAACATCTATTGTATCTCAGAAGTGTAATCATCACAAACAAAGTCAGTGAAAGTTTCAGGACGTTTTTCTCCTGAGGAGTGTGAATCTCTTGTGTTAAGCCAATAAATCACAAATGAACACAGGCGTTATGATTACTAAGGTAAAGAATTACTTACATTGCTACTTGTTACTGGCCCAAAATATGGAAGAAAAATAGTGGAAGTATATTTGGAAAGAAACAAGACTGAAGGAATTATGCAAAATACAATAAGTCTCTGTTGAACTGTGCTTGTTTCAGACTAGGTGAGAGGTGTTTGTTACTGTACTTGTGACACTGTTTTGCAAGTAAAACTTCTAATTACTTTTAAGCAGAATATTGTGATCATATTGCAATATATGTGTATCACAGAAATCTATGAAATACAAATGTTCATAAGTTTGCTAAATTTATCTTTATGAAGTCTACCAGGGATCAAATTCTGGTTCTAGACCTGCAGTATAACAAGCCCTGTTAATATGTTATTTAATGAAAAGGCATAGAAGTGAACATAGCATATTTTTTAATGCTTCTCTTCTACATAACGATGCAGTAGCGTTTCATGATATCACTTGTCATTGTCATACATGAAAATCAAGTCAGACAGTTTGCTGCTAAGTGGAAAATATAATTAAGAATAAAAGAAAATATATGTTGCAGTATCTGTAGCCATTTGGAAGTGCATTATTTGTTTTTTCTGCTGAAAAATTATAATGCAGGAGATTTAATGAGTTAGCATCCATAATTCAAGTTCTTATTACAGTGAGATACAAGAGTTATAAAGGGAAATATTTGTGACAGAGTACAAGAAACTATAAAAACGATTTCAAGATGCTTGTACCTGTTAAAGCAAATCTAAGTTCTCTGATAATCACAAAATTGGTTTGTGGCAAGTACATTTGGTTGCCATCAATACTTCAGTTGTTAGATAATGGTACTAGCAGCACTTTAAAATAGTGACATAAAAAGCAAGATTTTTGCTTCTTATGAGTCTAAGTTATTTTCTGAGTTTTTTATTAATATCAGGACTGTGTTGTAGCCTATTGTCAGTAATTTTTTAAGTGACAGACGATAAGAGTAAAATGAGTTAGAGTGAAAATCAGCCCTTGCTAGAGGCTGTATATGGAAATAGTGTTAAATAGGGACACATACAAAATGTGATTTTTAAAACTGTTTTTCTGGGTTTCAGTTGTCTGCAATGTTTCATTTACAACAGAGATTCTTCTCTTCCTGAATTAATTGCATTAAGCTATGTCTCATTTTTTAAGATCAGAATGATTTTTATAGTACCAAACTATGGAAAATCACTAAATACAACTATACTGCATATGTACCCTTAGTTTTTCCTGTGAAAGTATAAAGACTGCAATTAACAAATTTTATCTGAGCAGCAGGCTATCCACTGGAGACTGGTTTCTTGCCTACAGCAGAACTCAATTTGATTTCCTTCTGTATTTATAGCTTTTGCATTTTACAGAGGGTGAAACAGGTTAATTAAATAATTACAATATATCACTTTAACAGTATACAATAACTATTCATTATATAAGAGGTAGGTTGAAGAGGAAAAATAAGAAACATTATTTATGTTCAGGTCATGCATTCTGTGTTGGCATCTGCTACATGAGGAAAATGAAAGGTAAGAATGGATACTTTTCTAATATTCATACTCCAAAGTATGTTTTGATATATGAACATGCTACAGCATATCAAAAATAATTATCATTATAGCATTCTGAAATACATGCCTATCTTTCCTTAAAAAAGAGATCTTGATTTTTATTTCAGATATTTAAAGAAGATTAAACTTTTGGAGTAGGGATTCTTTGTTTTTCTTAATTGTTTCCCGTACAACATTTCCGAAAGCAATGACCGATTGTAAATGTGCACCAAGCTTGCTAAGTGATACAGCAGAATCTGGGAAGATGCAATTCATTCTTTTTGTGCGTCCTATATACAAATGTACTCTGAGGTTGTTGGCTGCGTGCATATATGAGACAATTTGAAGTTTGCAGTGGCTGGAGTACGTGGTGTTACTGTCTGTTAATCATATAAAAGATTATGTACTTTCCTTATGTCTGGTCCAGGTGTAGTTGAGTGTACTCCAGTATTTCTAATGTTGTGGAATCAACTTCAAAAGTGATTTTCCTTTAGGAATAACCCTAATTTGTAATTGTGATGTCATTTGTGTGTGTACATTTGCAGAAGGAAGTGGATGGGGTATTACTCATGGAAAGTATTGGTACAAAGACAGAATTCCAGAGGGATTTTGTTACCAAAAATTTTTACGCAACTAGTTTGGATGCCAAGTGAATCATGCAGATGACTATTGCTGAGCATTTCAGACTTTTTGGTGTACAGTAGTTGTAGTTGGCAATTTGAACAGTGGACCTTTCCTCCACACCCAACAAGAGGTCAGTGAGTACAGCCGTTGTCTTCAATGTCCTTTACAGCTGACTATCGTAGTATAGTAGTAGATCAAGACCAAAATCTCAGTTTTATGACGACCCTGAAGTCACTGTAAGTGAAGGCACTAGGACAGTCTGGAACAACTGCTGAGCAACTATATTTTACTGTAGGTGCTAGCTCTAGTTTTCTTTCCAAACTTAAGCATGTTCCTGAATTTTCTGGCCTTCACTGCAGTGTATTTCCCAAAGTATAACATTTGATCTCAAGTTTTTAGGGAGGTTATCACATCCAGCAGTTTTACGTAGTTTAAGTACGCCATTTGTTAACCTTTTACACTAAGAACAGCACCAAAGCTAGAAAGGCAAATGACTTTCCAGGCTTTTTAACTTGATGTTATGAGAGCTATGCTCCCTGCAATGTTTTGGTCTGGGTTTCTTCAAGGATTTTAGGGAAATGTTTGCTATGTGGGGTTTTGCAGTTTATGCTGTTTAAGGAAAGGCTTTGACCTCTTTAACCTGTGGCTGCTGGACTGCACCACTCCTTTGAGAGGTTAGACAGTCTAATTTGATAAAAATATGCAAGATCCTTAGGACAATCATGTTGAATGGGTCCCTTATCAGAATACTGTCAAAACATTGCAAGTTTCAGTGAGTGTTTGACTAGTATTGTGCAACAATTGATTTACATCTAGCTAACACATTTCTCTGTACTATATAAACTAACATATAAAGTCAGCCTAGTTGAAATTCTGGTTGTTATCATTAGTCATTCACTGTCGATTACAGTCATGAGTAAGGCTGAAGATTTACAATTTTTGTTGCGTCATATGACATAGAAATCGGGTGTCTGATACTTTGAATTTTGCTAGTAAGTGTTTTGTTTGTCATGGTAGGCTGTATGTTTCACTTCCAAATATGACCATGAAATAGCTAATTCTCGGTATTCATTTTGTAGTGGTTTCATAGTCTCACAGTCTGTCTGTATGGATTGTTAGTATGGTGTAGCAAAGTTGGAATGTGTATTCTGTGCTTACAATCATTCACCACAAGGATGTTATAATTTTAAAACTAATTCTTTGAGATAAATTACCTGATTATATTACCTGAGGCCCATGCAAGTTCATGCTAGCTCATGGATGATGAAAAATGAGCATTAAAATAAAATTATTCCTTGAGTTTCTTGAAATTCAGATTTATTGATGTTTTGTGTCTTTAACAGTTTTTAGCATGTCATATGAGAGTGAGGTAATTCTTCCACAGGTTTTAAAGAAACAGAAAATATTGGCTTGGTTGATGACCCTCAGAACACCATTAATGTTGGGGTTTCCACCCTTTGAGTCATTGTAAATTTTTATTACCAAGCTGATGGTATCAACTGCATATTCATACTTTCAAGAGAAGATGAGGATGATGTCATACTCCTTTTCATTAAGACATGTCTTGCTGGCAGTACTTCTGTACTGTAAGGGAAACGAATAGCTAATTAAATGAACTACCTGCATAAATACTAAGAAAGTGCAGGATGTTTTCAAGTTTCAGAACATACGGTTTACATTAAAAATCTACATAGATTTGCAATGTAAAAAACACTTTCATAGAATGATGCTCAGCTGGACTTTAACAAATCATACCGATAATATGATATATCAACTTAGCTAACTAAGTTCATGAATTTAAGAGCCTTTTGATCAAAACCATTGATACCATTCCTGTGCTTAAAACTACGCAGGCACTTAGCTACTTAATCTAAATCCTGACTGTATGGAAACTTTAAGGTATGTTTACATTGGTGTGCTTGATTTTTGATCCTGTGTGCTGTTAGTGAGCCTCCAGATTGTCCACACTTACTATGCTTTGCATAGCATCATGGAGCACTCTTGGAAGTGTACAAGCTGGATTTTTTTCTACATGAAACTAAATCTTAATGCAAGCTTAAGCATGCAGTTTAAACGCTTCACCAGCTCATGGGTGTTTAATATACAAAACCAGATTACAGTTAGACTAAGGAACCCCTCCCCACCCATATGTTTATATTTTCAGAATTAACAGTTTTGTTCTGTGGAGCTATTCTTACTGTGTCTTGTTATTTGCCAACATATAAGTATCCTTACCTACAGGGGTTCCTTCAAATGAATTCAATTGTATCAGTTTCATGATTGAAGCATAATGGGGTTTTGGTGCTTTGTAGAAGTACAGGAAGCAACAACAACAAAAAAAGCATTAGATTTGCAAAGATTTTTGTGGACCTAGAATGAAATTTTCCTCCTTCACTGACAACTGAACTTTTCCTTCAGAAGGTTACTTATACTAAATGAAATTTCTTTCAAAAACTTGTGGTTTTTTATAGTTTTGGAATAGTTACAGAATTTTTCACAGATGATCAGACTTTGTAATTAGTTAAATTCCCCCTTATTTTCAGCACAGGAAAATCAAGAACTATCAAATCCTCAATTTTCCACATAGCAGTTTAAACTCATTTCAGTCTCAGTAGGAAAACAAGCATTTTGCTACTTCTCCCAGTGAAAGTAGCCCAAGCTTTTCACCTTTTCTCACTGTGCTGCTTGGGTCATTACTACCTGGAAAGACCTCCACTGTTGCCATGACGAAGCTGGGACTTGGGACCCTGTTTGGAGAAAACTATCACTTGACTGGAAGCAGAGCATCTTGGAAAGTAGATCGAAGCTCTGCAAACTGGCCAGGAGTGTTATGGCTAGTAAGAAGGAACACTAGTAACAACATAAGATAATTGTAGTAAATAAAATTTAAAGGAAACAAATAATAGACATATGAACATAATAGCTTAACGGGGGGGGGGAGGGATTTGAGGCCACCAATAATAATTTTTATAATAAGTCTTAAATGTTTATAAGAAAAGCACATGTTCTTTGATGCTGTCTTTCTCCTTAGCATCTTCCTGAAGACAATGGTATGACTTTGGTTGAATGTCGTGGGATGGAAGTTTTGATATTATGGCACTGAGCAGTTTAAACAAAATATTTTTCTTTAGTTTACCTTTGAATAAAGAAAAGCACTTTTTCAGTTATAGTGGGAATTTTGTGTTCCTTTGGTTTGGAATATCATTTATTTCCTGAAAACAGTATCAGATATCAGAGCAGTACTGGATCTGTCGCTCAGGTGGTGATTCTCTCTCTCATTTTATGCGTGCCTAGTCTCTCTCATTGCTGCAGAAATTATGGCAATCCTCACATCAGAGTTTAATACTGCCACTCCACTGACCTAGGATATTGGCAAGGACTTCTTCGGGTACATGGTCTCTTCCTGTTTCTAAATTCAGTTCTCTTTCTCGTATATATACTCAAGCTATCCCCACCCACTTAACTTGTAGCAGACCAGGTAACAAGACCAGAAGTTATTTGTGCTGTCGTCACATTTCAGGAAGAAGCTTCTATGATAATCCTAACAAGGAAAGATAAATGTATGTGTATAAGAAGCAAAATTATTAGAAGGTAATGGGGATATTGGTAATGACACAGTTCCACTTATAGCCAGGCTTTATTCAAAATACAATCCTTACCTGCCTAAAACCTCATTCACAAAAATAGACAGGCTCAGTAGTCCAGCTTATATAAGGATACGTATGATACAGCTTTTTTCCCCCAAATCTGGTGGGTCTTTTCTGTCAAATCCAAACAAGCTTAATTAAATTAACGGTATAAAAAAAAAAATCTACTTGGGTTGTAATTTTTACGTTAAGATAGTGATGCTTTTTACTGCAGAAAGTACAGATTTTTCTTGAAGAAAATCTAGCCTTTAAATGTATATACAGATATCTGTTTCTACTTTTCATATTTCTAAAAGCATAACTTTTGATATAAAAATGCTGACTTAGTGGTATGAAGTAAATTCTGTCTTGAATATATTGATGTGAGTCTACCATGTAACTTCTTCCGATACCATTTAAGATTGATAAACTTTCTTTTATATAAAAGTAATAACTTTTATTAGGAGATATTATAAATTGTGAATTTAGTATCAAATAATATTAATGAACATTTAGTGAATAGGAAACTATAAGTAGTCCACAACTGAGCAATTGAGTTGTCCTGTACTTCACTGGTGTTACTCTCAGTTTATGTAAGTGTATGCATGAGAAGAATTAGCCTAGAGTACACAACATTTTTTTGTGAAGAATATAATTGATACAGAAAAAATATTTATTTTCAATTGTTCAGTATTTGCTTTCTTAGGTATAAGGCATCTATTACCATTCATTATTTCAACATTGGACTGATCAATTCAGTCATTTGACTATTGTATTGATGGACTAGATATTTCTCTACATTGTTTTGAGAAGCACTTCCCTTTCTAAGTGATGTCTGTGTGACCTTTTGTTACGAAAGAGTGTTGTTAAAACATGTCCTGAATATGGCAGTTGTATAATACAACTGACATTTAGTATCTGTGCCACTTGAGAAAGGCTTAGCAATATATAGTCAGTGATGCACAGATGCATCATCTACCTTCCACATGACTTCATTGAAGTTCATGCTTAAACAATCAGAAATTTCTCTGAAATTGCTAAGCTTTCTTCTTTTGGTATGAATTTGTACATGATCAAGCTGTCATTTGGATTTACCAACTTCTCTCCCATCTGGTGATAGTTTTGAGTTTTTAATTACTCTTTCCTATGATACTGCTCTTTTATATTTGTTGAGAATTTCTCTGCTTTCTATTTGAGGAGCTCAGCATGCGGAGAGGATGTGTTGTGTTCAAATTCTGATACTGCAAACGCTGCATAGGCAGACCTCTAGTAGTCTAAAAATTCCATTTCAGGAAACTAATCTCTAGCATTCAATGATAAAAGTTGCTGTTGATTTTGATATAGAACCTATTATCCAAAAATTAAAATAATAAACTGTTTCAAATTATGCACTTAAAGAGGTATGCGGTGTTTGCAGCTTCAGGAGTCCTAGGAGTATGAAGTGGGCTTCTCACAATAAGCATTGCCTAAAAATCAGAGCCAGTGTCAAGCTGTGGCACATGTCAGAAAGAGGAATATCAAAAGAAAAAAACATCTGTGTTGCTACTACACTAGCTGATACTTGAAATTCAAGAAAGTTTTCGGGAATGCAGCTTAGCAACCTAAAATGTAAACTAACAGGAAAGGCCCATTTTATATTTCCTGACCAAAAAGGATGTGAAATCACAATCCACAGCTGGTTTTGCCAATCTGAAATTAACGGGAATTGTAGTCTGCCAGTAGTGATAGGTACAGCAGGAAGAATAATCATTAGCAGTCACAGAACTAATTGCTGTTAGGAAAGACTCAAAACTTCAAGTTATAATTGATATATGCACATGAAGGAAAAAAGAGAGAAAAGGTAAAATGGTACTTAATGTCAGTTAACGTACCAGACCTCTGCATGAAGATTACATAGTCAAGGATATTGTTGTGTAGCAATGTGAATAGCTTCGTATATGTAGGGGAATTTTATGGAAGATCAGAAAATTCATGGAAATCCAGTATTCCCATGCCATTTAGGTCCCTCAAGATAACTAGCTCAACTAATTTCACTGTTTCTCTCCTTGCTTTTTAATTTTTTGTTGTTTTTTTTCCTAAGACAGACGTAAATTCTCTTACCTATTAGAATGGAAAAAAAACTTTTGATTCTCTGCATTCCAGTGGTTTCTTTCACAAGTTCTTAGTTCTAGTGAAAGGGACAAGTGTTATACAAGGTATCTGGATACAGTTTTGCTATAATAATACTGCAGAGGGTTTTCTTCTATGTGATGCATCCATTTATGCAGTCCATAATTAAGTATGTTTTTACTTATTGAATGCTATTCTGAAAGGTTTAAAACTTTATACACTGCTTCCTGAGAACTTCTGCTTGTTCAGTGTTGTAGAACAGTATTCCTGTGGAGAGTGTATAATAGCTTGTCTCTTTCTTCCCCCCCTCCCTCTTTCTTCTTTTTGGCCCTGGGCTTGTTGTCTTACACTTCTCTACACTAAATTGCATAAGTCATTACTGCTAGTTTTTCCAGCACTTTCTGAATGATACTGTCTTTTTTCATGTTGATTGACCTTTCTTCAGTCTGTGTATTGGCATCATCACGTTCTAGCAACTTACCTCTCATATCAATTGAACAAAATAGGCTGTAAGGCTCTTGTGACACTCCTTTAGTAACCTCTTTCCAACTCCAACTGTTTTCCCAATATATATTAATTTAGCTGCTGTGTATCATTAACTATAAGATCTCTTGAAGCTAACAAAGTCAAAAGGCATGTTTTATATTGAAGAAAAGTATGCTCAAACTGCTGAAATCTTTCACTTTTTCTTTGCATGTCCATATGTACTATAGCCAGTGTCTCTCATCCACAGATAAGTTTCTTTTTCAGTATAGCTGCTTGTTTATATTCCATGCTTATTAATCTTACAATTAAACTTAACATCATAACAGTAAAACTAGAATCATAATAGTTCTCTTCCTAATGATTTAAAGCCTTGGAGAAATGCCGAGGATGCTTTACTGATGTCTTTGTGAAAGTCTATTGTCCTGGTGTTCTTTTCATATCTCCTCAGCATGGTGCAAGAAGTCCTGGATAGTACAGCTTTCAAAGTTACTAAATGAGTAAAAGATGTAGCATATGTTCAAACGTACATGTTTTAATGGTCCCATTAACTCCTGTGGCCTTTACATGAATTGGTCCACTGAAGTGGAGATATGCCCCTTTGCTGTTCCATGTGAGTGGATGCTCTGGTCCGTGTGGGATAATATGATGGATTAGGAGCCATGCAAGTTTATTTTTTAGCTGGAACTTGCTGAAATACCTGCTTTATTATTCAGCCTCTGAATATCAGAAAACAATATATGAGACTATAATATTTGCTGTTCAGTGTACAGAAACAATAGGTTTACAACTTCTGTCTACTTGTATTAAAACTTGCTATCTCTTCACAGAAAAGGAAAATGCTACAGGCCTGTGCTAGCTGTAGACTGTTTTATATATTGATGTGTTAAGCTCTTTACAGCCAATAACCCAATACGTAGGCTGTCCTATTTCAATGGAGGCTTTAGCTGGCTCCTGTGTGCCATCAGTGTTTGGACTGCTAGTACAGGGAATCTGACATAAATATTTACGGTAAGATCATAGTCTTAACTCCTTCAAACCGAGTTCTGTCATGCAGTGGATAGAAAAATTGGATACAATATTAAATTCTGGTTTAATGAATTCTTTTCCTACTTCCCCAACTAGTCATATGGAATAGTCAAGAGAAATGGAGGGAGGAATTTTAACATTTAGAACCATATCAAATCACAAAAATAAGATTGCTTCATCATTCAATCACTTTGCTTAAATTTGGGAATATAAATTGAAATGGGAAGATTAGGTGCTTCAACTTTTTGCAGACTAAATTTTGCACATGCATTACAGCAGCTCTTTAATTTCATACTACTTGTACTTTCATATGGGTTGTCTTAAACAGTATTTTTCATTCTGTAGGAAAAAAAAAACCAGCAGAAAAAGCTGATGAAAAGTAGGTATATAGGTTTATGTAGTATATTTTGTTTTCCACAGAAGTAAAGATGATTTGTAGTGCTGAATACCAAATTAGAACAATTTGTAAGGAATCTTTCTCATTTTCATTACATGACAGGAGATCACTTAAAGTGGGAAAACCAAATAATTCCAGTGTACGGATGTCCAGGGAGCAAGAAAACAAAGCCAGTCTAGGATTTGTTTTTTTCAAGACTGCACAGTCTATACCAGTTTACATCTGAAGACCATTCAGAAACTTGGTTTATAACAGAATATGGTTACATACATTCTGCATTTACTGATACGGAATTCCATTTCCCATTTTACTGTAGTGTTTTGTATGAGACTCTTCTGTAACTGTCAGGAATCTCTTCTAGCGCTGATTCTCCTTCTGATTAATTTTGCATCACCAAGGGCTTTGTCACATCATGATTCACCCATCCAGTCCTCTGTAAGCAAATCCGAATTGTGTTTTGTTTCAGTTGGTTCTGGAGTATCCCACTTTTCAATGCTTCTTTGTTTCTAATACAATATTATTTTTTCCTGGGTAGGTATTTTTTTCTGCCCTCCGCTTTTGTTTGTCTGATTTTTCATAGTATATTTGTATGTATTTCATATTGTAAACAGTATTTTTTTATTAAAAAAAAAAATTCCTAGGGCTATCTTTGATGCTATGCTTAATATTATGAAAGGTCTTCTGAGATATTGCAGGTTATATCAGTTAAATGACATACTCGTTTATCTCATGACACTTATTGATTTTACTACAGGCTACCCAGGGAAGTGGTTATAGCGCTAAGCCTGCCAGAGTTCAAGGAGCATCTGGATGATACTTCGTCGTATGTTTTGTTTTAGGTAGTTCTGCGAGGAGCAGGGACTTGAACTGGATGATCCTTATGGGTCCCTTCCAACTTGAGATGTTCTATTTTTCTCTGTTTCATTTGACAAAAGTTTCATATGTCAGGCAGCAAGAAGGTTTAATTTGGACCTCAGCAACACTATTCGGAAACTGAATATTTCAATTACCAGTATTTTGAAGGGGGACCTGTATGATCAAGATCAACATTTTTTTAAATGGGGAACTTCATATCAAGGTTTAATAAACTATTGTGGTTCTATACCTTGTTGTCCCTAGAAAAGCTTTCCCAGCGTGTTTCGGTAATGTAAGAAAAGAATTATCTGTGACTTATTTTCTTTGCTTCTCTAATAGTAGTTTTAAGTACATAATATACATTATGTAACCTCATATGATTACTACTGGAAAAACAAAATATACTCTGTGTTTTGAAAGTATAAGATGATATGACCTTAAAGAATGCTTTTATTTACATTAAGATATTGCAAATCACCTTGTGTTGAGAATAAATTCTTGCTAGAATGTCTTTCCACTCTTACTTATTTTTCTCTTCAGCTGTTTTGCATATTTATTAGCTTCTTATCAGAGATGCTTTGAATATAATTTTAAAATACAAAATAAATATTTTCCTGCTTTTTCTATCATGATAGATGTAAAGGAGCACATTTTCTGCATGGTGTACAGGGATTTAGGCATGCAATTTCCATTAATAATGAACCATGCAGAAAATTTACCCCTGAGAGGTACATGTATAGGCATCACAAACATTAATCATTCAAGTTGTCCAGCATTCCTGAACTACTTTCTTATCCAAAAGTTGTAAGATAGGTAAGATTCGAATTACCAATTGAAACAGTTGGAATTCATCTGATTAGTCTTACATAAAGATTTGTCTAACATAAAGAAATGTCATTGCACAAAGTCAGGAATGGCTATCTTCTCTGCCATGGAAATTAGTGGACGGAGGGACCCTACCACACCCCTTACACATGCAGCTTGTTCAGTACTAGTGTTTACTTTTAAAATTTCATACATATGCTTTTCAAGCAAGTATTAAGCCTATCATTTCTGCTGTCAGAAAACAGGTCTGGTGTTTTATCAGAGAGCCTATAAAACTTGGATCTGTCGCTTATTCTAGCAAATTCCTGAGAGAAGTAGTTTATGTATATAATATGTCACCAATTTCTATAACTAGGTATGAGTACAAAGGTGCTTGTTTCCTGTCCTTAGCTAACAAGCAATCCCTCTGCAGTTAGGCAACAATCCTGTAAATATTCATATATACACTTAACACTGTAAGAAGTGTTACTAACTTCAATAGGATGCACAGCAATAAAGTTGGGATTCCATATTAAAACTTGAAGGATTAGGGACTTTGGGTTTTAGTGGACGGGCAAGTTCTGTGTGAAAATCTGGTGGCCTTGCTGGAAAAAGCTATTTTCTTTTGGTGACTCACATTTGTAGGTGTCCCTTTACTGGGCTCAAATAGAAAGAAAATATAACCAGCTTTTTTTTTAAGTGAAAGTGTCTCAAAACAGTTTGAAGGCCTCATTCAAAAAAGAAATACGTATAATTTTTTTAAAATGTCTGGAAACTGTTTGAAGCAAAGCTCGTACCTACAGTTTCTGAAGAAGTAGCTAGGGCAACCTGAAATTAGTTTATGAAGCCATGTTCTTATTCCATATTAGTCTTGTTGACTTTCCATAGGTAAGAGGAAGAAGAATACAAATATCCTTTTCTTTGAATCTGTATTAAAAAGTGGGCTTTCATTGCATTTTATGTGGCCTTGAAGTAAACTTCAGTTTGGCAGTCATGAAAATGAAGACTTGAAAAAGCTCGCCATCAGTGTAAATAGATCTTCTTTAATTATAATAAGTGTGGAGTTTTATACTTTACAACCTGCCCTGGTGATGTAAATTTGATAACTTAGGAACTTTGGATTCTGTATTATACCTCATAGTTCGATTAGTTGGTATCTTGACAGAGAATGAGATTTCGGGTTCTTTGGAATGTTTCCCACAACTGGTAGAATTCAAGCAGAAACATGGGTATTTAAGAGTGGATTTTTTTTGCATCTATAACTTATTTGGTAAAAAAAAAACCACCTTCAAACTTTCATAGGTGAGAGGGTGCAACAATTTCCATGTGCCCTTCACTTTTAGGGGTATCCCTCAATTTAAAGCTACCACTTCTCTGCGCATCTTTTGTTCTCTAGCTTTTAGACTTTTATTTCAGAATAGAAAGAAGAAAAAATTATAAACACTATGCTGATTTTGAGTGCACCCCCTTCCTCTTACAATGTTGTTGCTTTCCCTCCAGCTTGGGTTGGTTTTGTTGGCCTAGCTGGACTGGGTTAGCAGAGAGGCACACAGTTGCTTGAAGAAGGTAACATCAGGCTTTCTGGGGAAGAACTCCCTCATGAAAAAAATCTTGATGAGTGGAATTGGTATCAAACAATTCAGAGTTGACCTTAACCAGTACTTCTTTTCTGGCTAATCACTTCCTTCATATCAGAAGAACAAGCATATATATAGAATAAGTAATGCCATGTAAGTTCTGAAATTCTGAGCTGGCCATCACTGCAGAGTCAAAGAATAACAGTGACCTCCTGGTAGCATCATTCTCAATTGCTCTGAGACATTTTTAGGAAAGATGACAAAATAGTATTGTTTCTCTGATAGCAAACTAGTGTGAATCCTATTTCAGTGAGTTACAGAATACTACACATGCTCCAGTGAGTCTCAGTGAACAGAAGGGAGAACTAAAAAAGACAGACGAATAACATTTAGCAGTTTAACTGCCTATAATCTTACCACAGTTTTAACAGATGGCTTTCATAGTGTTATTGTGCATTGCTGAAAAGCTGGCATATAACCTCAGCACAGTTAAATTCCGGTATTGCATTAAATACATGGTGTATTCACTATGTGGGAGCGTGTATATAAACATATTACCTGCCTGGAAGATACATCATATGAAAAGTTAGCATTGGCAATACTTCTGATAACATCATAACTGTCTCGATCTTAAATACTAGTGTATCTTGTTAAGACACTAGCAAGGTTCCTGCCATCCGTTCATACGACTGTTTTTGATTTCTTAACCATGCACCAGCCTTCATGCCCCGTGCCATTATATACCAAGAGATTTGTTTCAGAGAAAAATATCAAAAATTCTTGAAGAAACCCATCTTCCTACTAGTCATAATGCAGTTTGTATTTGTGCCTCCTGTAAAATGTGTAGTTCAAAATATAAATGCTTAAATAAGGGCCTATTGTCAACAGCATGTGTTTTGTGGTGTCTCAGTGGAGGAGAGTCCTGTACAACAGTTAGGGACTAGCAGGGGCAGTTATGGATGTGGTAGTGTAATCACAGAGGTTACAGGTTTTTAAAGCTTCCTAATAACTTGTGCTATGGTTTCAAAAAAGGGAACTAGAGCCAGTGGGTAAAGGCTGATCAAAAGGCAATAGCTACCTACCTGTCCTGTAAGCAGAAAGGAAGAGTATCCCTTCTGGAATACCGTATCTAGGACTGAGCAAATGAGACTGAGGAACGTTGCGGAGGACATTGACAACAGAAAACCCTATGTGATGGATATGGAGTTCAGAAAGACACACTGTATTCTTGTTACATTTTTTTTTTTAGTTAGTAATAAATATGCATTTTTCTACTTTTTAATTATATGTATATGTGTTTGACTCAGACAACGTAATTAGCTACACAGTTCTCCATGTATTTGTGTATGGATAAACTTAGGAAATGCATAGGGGACTTCCAGCCCCTCTCTGGTGGATATAAAAGCGGGAATCAAACTTCCAAAACCATGGCAGAAGAATCAAGAATAAGCCTGAAGGATTCCCTTTAATAAATTGTAGTGGAAATGTCCCCTAGACTTTTGAGGTCCAGGTTCTTCTTTCTTCCAGCTCTACAGCAAGCCAGTTCTGGCAACCCCTCCTACAAAGCTGGCAGCCATGTTAAGAGGCACAGTCACAGAATGTTACCTCTTCTGTAAACAGTTTTCTGTCAAACCAAAGCCACCCTTACATTATGCAGAGAAATCACAACTCTGCTTTCTTTTAAGGGTGTAACTGAGGTTGTCTTGGGAAGACAATAATGGTTTTCCATTGTTTCCTTTAAAACTGAAACTAGATTTCCAGCATTATATTGCGATTCAAAAATTGGAGACTGAACTGAAGAGATAAAAAATGTCATGGTCAGGGAAAGCTGGCAGAAAAATTAAAGTCAAAGAGGGATTATGTGGGAGTTCAAACACTGCAGAAACACCAAGAGAAAAACTGAAGGAGATCATGAGTACTGTTGCTGCTCACATTGCCTTCCATTCATCTGTTTTCCTTTCATATTTTCTTTTCAGAATTTCCCGCTTAGTTTCTGAAGCGCAGAAAACTGTGACCACTTTCCTAAATCCCATCTTAATGTTAATCCAGTGAATTTAGTTGGAAGTAGCACCCAATGAGCTGAAAAACAAATACAGCCCCAAAGCCAGTGCTAATGCCAGTGGGGCTGTATATGCAGAGAATTAATTGCATGAAGCTCAGCAAAAGATCAAGACTAAAATCATTAGGTTGGCTTGAAGAATCTGGAAACTGATTCTGCAGTGACCCTATTTGTATGAAGCCTACCTACCCTGTGAAATTACATATAGGCAGGTGTGGTGGGCTGACGCTGGCTGGACAGCAGGTGCCCACCAGAGCTGCTCTGTCACTGCCCTCCTCAGCTGGGCAGGGGGGAGGGATGTAAGGAAAGGCCTCTGGGGCAAGATAAGGGCAGGCGGAGCACTGGGCAGTTACCGTCATGGGCAACACAGGCCTGACTTGGGAAAATTAGTTTAATTTATTGCCAATCAAATCAGAGTAGGATAATGAGAAATAACACCAAAACTTAAACCCCCTCCCCCCGCCCGTCCCTTCTCCCCGGCTCAGCTCCACTCCCGGTGTCTCTACCTCCGGCCCCCCCAGCAGCGCCGGGCCGGGCCGGGGCCGGGGTCAGTCCCTCACAGCTGTCCCTGCCGCCCCTGCCCCCCATGGGGAGGCTCCTCGCCCCCTGCCCCTGCCCCAGCCCGGGGCCCTGCCAGGGCGCAGCCCCCCAGGCCCAGCCGGCCCCAGGGGGGTCCCCGCGGGGTCCCCAGCCCGGGCTCCTCTCCCCGCGGGGCCACGGGCCCTGCCAGGAGCTGCCCCAGCGCCGCTGCCCGCGGGTCACAGCCCCCTGCGGGCACCCCCTGCCCCGGGGGGGTCCTGCCCGGGCTGCGGGGGGGAGCTGCTCCCCCGGGGGCTCCATGGGCTGGGGGCACGGCCCGCCTGGCCGGGGGCTTCTCCAGGGGCTGCCGGGGGGTCTCTGCTGCGGCGCCTGGAGCCCCCCGGCCTCCTCCTGCCCCGGCCTGGGGGGCTGCGGGGCTGGGGCTCTCGCACGCTCTCAGGCCTCTCTGGCTGCTCTCGCTCTGGGTTTTGGGGTCCCCCCCCCCTTAAACCCCCCCCGAGGCGCTGCCCCCGCGGCTGCCGGGCTCGGCCTCGGCCAGCGGCGGGTCCGTCCCAGAGCCGCTGCCACGGGCCCTGTGGGACATGGGGGCAGCTGCTGGCAGCTTCTCACAGGGGCCGCCCCTGCAGCCCCGCACCAACACCTTGCCACCCAGACCCAGTACAGCAGGGAGTAAAGTTACCTGAAAACTAGACAATTTTCAGTTTTCTGGGCTACTCGAATTAAAAATATCATCTTTGTGAGAGAATTTGTAAGATCAGTGAAATCACCACAAAAGAAAGACCAGAAGATCCAACATCATTGGGGTTTTATGTGTTAAAATTCTTAAAATGTAAAGCTCACAACAGGTGAAAGCCTAAATCTAAAATAGTAAGGATTTTATATTTTTATTAGTTTTAAATTTTTATGTAGCTAGAAATGCCACTAAATAAAAAAAACCTTTAACTCACTGCATTGTATTTTGATCATGCAAAGGTGCTGTCTCTGTCAGAAAGGCTGGCAAGGATTCATAGGAGGAAAGAATTTAGGAATAAAGAGGAATAACATATTCATCTATAGTTAAAAATCATGTTTGATTTTTTTTTTTTGATAATTCAATTATCTCAAACATGAATTCTCACCTTTTGCCAGCTCAATATGTGGAAAAAAAAAAAAAAAGAAGCATAGCTCCAAATAGAGGATAATGAAAAGAAAGCATTCATTGTTCCAAACTGACTAGAAAACAGCAAAAATAAATCAGATAAGTCAAGCATTGTGGTAACTGTTTTACAGTATTGTGCTTCTTTACACCTGTTATTAATAGAATGACAATTCCTATTTATGGTGGGATAGCCAGGTAATTTGAATTAAAAATGAAGGATGCTTTTGCTAAAGGTCTTTGGTATATATGGCTGAGAAGTTGTTACTAATATAAGGAATAACTTATTTCTGGACTCAGAAAGCTAGTTGCTCATTCTCTGTTTTTCCTTCCTTCCACCCTTCCACCTTTCCTTCCTTCCACCCTTCCTTCCTTCCACCCTTCCTTCTTTCCACCCTTCCTTCCTTCCTTCCTTCCACGTTTTTCCTTTCATTTAGAGTTATTAAAAACTAGTAAATGAATCTTAACATCCACCCAGGTCTTTAGCTGCCATGGTCGCCGAAATCCCAAAACACACCGACATCCTGATCGTAGCAGAAGTGTCACAGTGGGGGACCTTTGCTCAAAGGTTTGAAATTGCTAACATACATTTTGGTGAACAAATATACCTGTGGTGACATTTGTAAGTAGAATCTATTCAACATGAAAAATATCCAACTAAGTTAATAGTATGGCTGACAGAACTTGAATAGTAGTTTTAAGCCTATGTATCTTTGATTTCATTAGGTTTAAATTTTGAAGGATTTGCCATTCTGCAACATATTATTTGAAGTTATAATTTTAGGTATGTCGTGGTTTAACCCCGGCTGGCAACCCAGCCCCATGCAGCTGCTTGCTCACTCTTCCTCACCCAGAGAGATGGGGAGGGGAATCGGAAAGGGATGTAAAACTCAAGGGTTGAGATAAGAACAATTTAATAGGTAAAGCAAAAGCCGCACACACAAACAAAGGAAAACAAGGGACTCATTCCCCACTTCCCACGGGCAGGCAGGTGTCCAGCCACCCCCAGGAGAGCAGGGATCCAGCACGTGTCATGGTTACTCGGGAAGACAAACGCCATAATGTCGGATGTCCCCCCATTCCTCCTTCTTGTCCCAGCTTATATACTCAGCATGACACCCCATGGTATGGAATATCCCTTTGGCCAGTTGGTGTCAGCCATCCTGGCTGTGTCCCCCCCAAGTTCCCCGTGCCCCCCCAGCCCTCTCCCTGGCAGGGCCCGAGAACCTGAGAAGTCCTTGACTCAGTATGAACATCACCCAGCACCAACCAACCCCACCCGTGTGCCATCAGCATTGCTCTCACACCACACCCAAAACACAGCCCTGCTCCGGCTACTGAGAACATTAACTCTGTACCAGCTGAAACCAGGACAAGGTATGAGATTAAGTGTTTATTTTTCTGTTGCATGTGTACCAGTTGTGCTTGCTCTAGGCACGCTATACAGTCTATTGGTAAGAGTCGTATGCATTCATAGAGTATTAACTTTGACTTTCAACACAATATACAGATAAAATAATCCTTCGCTCAGCTGCATGATCATCATATTCCAGAGAACCTGCTATATAGGCAAGAATAAAATACTAAGTATGATTTGTACTAGACCTACTATTAATCCATTTATTTTCTTTCACAGTCTTGAAAAATAGCCATGCCTCTGCAAACACTTGTCTTTCTTTTAACATTTTGTTTCTTTTGTATTTAGACTGTGTGTTGACTCTGCTGTTCAGTCTGGATAACAGCTGTTCTTGCTGGATTGGTTGTTTTGGTGTCATCCGTCTCTGTGCAAGAATTTGTTTGCTATCTGTTTTCCTCTGGAGGCAGGGTTTTACTCATGATACTCCAAGAAGTTGGTTTTTTTTTGTGGATACTTCCTCCTATCTGGAATTTTCATACAAGTGTGATTGTTCTGTCTCTACTAGTTCTACATGTGAAAAGGAAATAATGGAGAAGGTTAAATTGTCTTGATAAGTTTCTCTTTCATTGCAATTCATCACAAAGTACTAAGGCATGCCAACAACAAAGATTAGCAGTATCAAGACTTTATGACCAGGTATGGATTTGTATCCTTAGAATAAATTCAAACTTTGAGTGACTGACTGCAATACTGAAATTAAGAAGCACTCAAAGATGAGTAGATATAGTCTGTACACAGACTATTGCACAGTTTAACAAAAGTGCAGATTAAGATTTGACTGACAATTAAATCGGCTTTACTCTCTGTTCCAGCAGACAAGTGATAACTTAAACTTTCAAAAACTGAAACAGAAACTGGAGGTGTGAGCTACTGATTTAAGAAGTCATAATTACTGTATTAGGATACAAAAGGTTATAAGAGGTGGATAAAGTTACAAACTTTATTCAGAAATACATGGGCTATTCAGAAAGAAATACCATAAACTGAAAAGGAGATTTACTCACTCATTAGTGATTTGATCGTAAAAAAACCCTGAAAAGACCCCAAATATGTATTTTTAACTGAACTATAATCTCCATTTCAATATATAGCAAAAAAGTAAGAAACTAATCAGTAGCAGAGACAAATTCCCAAATATATTAAAAGAAATTACTTAAAATATTAATAGTTAAATGGAAAGAAAATATAACAATCCCTGAATTACTTCTGGGACTTACCACAGTAATATAGGACTCTAGATTGCTTCAAGAGATTATCTTATTCTTGTGTCTGATTATGTCTATTCAGTGACAAAAAAATAAGTGTATCAATCCTTGCCCTGTGTGGGGATTTTTCCAAGTTATGAACCTCTTCCGGTATTTCAAAATTTATTGTTAGAATATATTCCTCCTGATGTCCAATGTATGTCTTTGCTCTAAATGAAAATGATTTCTTGTTGATCTTCCCCAGTTTCCTGGAAAATGATAGATTATGAACATGAGTATGGTGCCATTCCAGTATTGGAAGGCAAGTCCTCCTCGAAATACTTTTTTCTGGACTGAACAACCACTATTTTTTCCTTCTTTATTCATAACCATGTATTTTTAAGCCAATCCTCAGTGACAGATCTGCTCAGTAGTGAAAGCATATGCTAATCTCTATAGCCTCTGAAATTATTTAAATCTATTGCATAACAGCTAATATTTCTTTTTGTAGTTACTAATACTGTGATATATGTTGGAAATTATTGTTTAATTGAATGGGATTTTACAAGCTAGAAAATCTTCTTTAAGGCTGACATATTCATCTATTTTCTTAAATCTGGGAAGAATAGAGGTTAGATTTAAAATATAGTAGAGATGAAAACTCTGAAAAGTAATTATATAACATCTGAATTCCAATTTTGTAATTTTCTGGACTTTTACAATATTTTAAGCTTCTAGAAATTAGAAAACAGAATTGTAATAGTCTTTTAAGCAGGAGGATCCTATTAAAAGTAACTAATTCTGGGATTTCTTTTATTTACCCCAAAGTACACCAGGTATTTTGAAGTCAATCACATAGCAGTGCATAGGTGAAAGTATTAATTCTGCATTCGGTGCTTACTTTTTGTACAACATGCAGGATAACAGTAACAATAAGTAAGGAGGGCGTGCATGGAGAGAGAATAAGGTTTACCAAAACACAGGATACAAAACATGCTTAAGTTCCAGGCATTTTCATTAATTGAATATTGATGCTATGGCAAATGTCAAGTCTTACAGTACAAATTCATGTCACTAGACATTTTTTGTCTCTCCCAAAGTGTTTGACAAACTGTGGGTATACTGGAAAATCTATTGGTTATTTTTCCTTTGATCTTGCTTCATGTCTTCTACCTTTTTCCTAAAATGTTTTTGAAGTGTGTGGTTCCCACTTGCTTTTTTGTGAGTGCAGATTCAGCTATATATTGCAAATCAACATTTTTTAGGCGGTGCTATGAATTTTTTGTTATATTGCTGACTTGTGAATTTATACTTTGGAATTTTGTCAGTTATGACATCCACACTGTGTAGTCCTTCCAGCACTTTGTGTGCTTTTTCTTTTGAAAAAAAAAAAAAAAAAAAGAAAATCCCTTTCTTCTGCAGATGAGGTTCAAAGGGCATTTACAAGAATCAGCAACTGCCAAATGACACGCTGCAGGTTGGCAGGCCGCTTCTCTAATCTGGCTTCATTTGCCAATGCATCACTTGTTCACCTTACACAGTGAATATAGTAACTTGAATGTCATATCACCCAGCCTTCAGAGGTGGCTGTAGTATTCCTACAATTAGTACATTATTAAGACATTTGGACATATAAAAATTCACTTTCTTTCCTGTGTTTTTCTTTGCTTTAGCTGTCACTGAGATGCTTGATTTGGACCCATTCAGCTTTCTGCTTTTCTGATTTGTACTTTGCATAGGAAATGTTGCTTCTTTGGTCCTTTTGGTCAGCAGGAGGTGGTGGAATGTAAGCTGGCTGCTGTTTATTCCACAGTGATCCCTAAGGTGCTCCGTGCCTTCATCACATTTGCAAATTTGTTTGGTATAGCACCTTAATAATTCTGTGCTTTCCTCAGAATAATTAAAATTGTGGTCAACTTCCATACCTTTTCGATACTCAGTGTTTTCCCTGCAGTGGCGGTGTTTGTGTTATGCATTTCTCCCCTGCATCCTGTGGCTGCTGTGCGTGCACAGCCGGCCTCGCCTGACCCCAGCCTACTGTGTCAGAGTTCTTGCCAAGCTCCATCTGTATAGCCTCAAAGGAAAGCTGCTGAATTGTGCACCTGTGCCTATTTTGAATATCTGAAGCTGTTTTCCTGCTCTGGCATATATGGCATAAACCAAATCCTTTCCCCGCCCCCTGCCCCTTTCTGGTTTGTTAGTTGTTTGGGTTTTTTTAATAATATAAATAATTCTGGAAATTGATCACTTTGTGCCTTTTTTGAGAAATGAGTCATACTCACCATACTGTACTGTATCATCAAATATACTGTTGAGAGCTATTTTGGTGATACGTTGGGTGATTTGTCCTGACAGAGCTGGTCAGTGAGCCAGCCAGGGGAGATGTCCTGCTGGGCCTGCTGTTTACAAACAGGGAAGGACTTGTGGGTTTGTGGTGGGCCAGTTGGCCCACCTACAAGAAGGGCAGGAAGAAGTATCTGGAAAACTACAGGCCTGTCAGCCTGACCTCGGTGCCAGGGAAGGTTATGGAGCAGATGATCCTAAGCGCCATCAAGCAGCACATGCAGGACGACCAGGGGATCAGGCCCAGCCAGCATGGGGTTATGAAGGGCAGGTCCTGCTTGATGAACCTGATCTCCTTCTACAACAAGATGGCCCACCTAGTGGATAAGGGAAAGGCTGTGGATGCTGTCTGCCTGGACCTTAGTAAAGCTTTTGACACAGTGTCCCACAGTATTTCCCTGGAGAAACTGGATGCTCATGGCTTGGACAGCTGTGCTCTATGCTGGGTAAAAATCTGGCTGGGTGGCCAAGCCCAAAGAGTGGTGGTGAATGGAGTCACATCCAGCTGGTGGCCGGTCACAAGTGGTGTCCCCAGGGCTCGGTGCTGGGGCCAGTTCTGTATATCAATGATCTGGACAAGGAGGGGATCAAGTGCACCCTCAGTCAGTCTGCAGATGACACCAAGCTGGGGGGGAGTGCTGATCTCCTTGATGGCAGGAGGCTCTGCAGGGGGATCTGGACAGGCTGGACCGATGGGCCAAGGCCAATTGGATGAGGTTGAACAAGGCTCAGTGCCGGGTCCCGCACTTGGGTCACAACCACCCCACCAGCGCTGCAGGCTGGGGCAGAGCGGCTGGGAAGCTGCCTGGTGGGAAAGGGCCTGGGGGTGCTGGCTGGCGGCCGGCTGGGCAGGAGCCAGCATGTGCCCAGGTGGCCCAGGCGGCCGACAGCATCCTGGCTGGTATCAGAAACAGTGTGGCCAGCAGGACCAGGGCAGGGACCGTCCCCCTGTGCTGGGCACTGGTGAGGCCGCACCTGGGATCCTGCGTTCAGCTTTGGGCCCCTCACTGCAGGAGGCACGTTGAGGCGCTGGAGCGTGTCCAGAGACGGGCAACGGAGCTGGGGAGGGGTCTGGAGCACAAGGCTGATGAGGAGCGGCTGAGGGAGCTGGGGGTGCTCAGCCTGGAGAGGAGCAGGCTCAGGGGGGACCTTATCGCTCTCTGCAGCTGCCTGACAGGGGCTGTAGGCAGGGGGGGTCGGTCTCTTCTCCCAGGTAACAAGTCACAGAACAAGAGGAAACAGCCTCAGGTTATGCCGGGGCGGTTTAAGTTGGATGTTGGAGAAATTTCTTCACTGAAAAGGTGGTCAAGCATTGGAAGAGGCTGCACAGGGAGGTGGTGAAATCTCTGTCCCTGCAGGTGTCTAAAAAATGCATAGAGGCGGTGCTTAGGGACATGGTTTAGTGGTGGACTTGGCAGTGCTGGGTTAAGGGCTGGACTTGATAATCTCAAAGGCTTTTTCCATCCTAAATGATTCTATGATTCTGTGTACTTTGAGGTTCAGATTTTACCTGTGCTAAGATTTGGTTGATTTAAGCGTCACCCCTCTCCTGCTCTTACCCACCTGCTGGTATAATTTTGTGCAATCTCAGCCCTGCCTGTCTTTCTGTCAGTGCCTCTGACATGTCCTTTCTACTCCACAGGTCTCCATAAGGATGTCAGTCTTCATAGTTTCCTGTGTATTGGGACTGAATTATATTTCTTGCCAAATAGTGTCTCCCTATGTTCTGTTGTTTCTGGAATGTTTGCTTGTATACTTTCTTATTTTCAGGTAGGAACTTGTTTTCTTTCAAATCTATAGAGATCCATTGATTAATCACTTGTTAATTATCTTTGATTAATCAATGATAATTAAGCAGGTCATAACATGCCTTTAAATATTAATCATTTGCATACATGAATATTTAGTCTTTTATTAATATCTAGAGTAGAGTAATTATCTGTGGTCTTTACTGTTAACTCATATAACTTGAACACTGTTTTTCTCTTAAACATTAATAATTTGAAATAATTTACTGTATCTTTTTAATTCATTGTGTCAATTTCTTTTTGAGCTGCAGCACTGATACTTCTACAGTGAAACCGTTTTCCTTTGTTTTCTTTTCTATTTTTCTTTTTTTTTCTTCCCTGTGCTGCTTAACAGCCTGGGACTGACTTTGCTACCCACAGCTCAACCCCAGCTGTCCAGTTTTCCAAGGCACTCCCCTTTTCCCCTTTTCAACTTTTAGGGAAAGCATGCTGAGAGAGAGATGTCTGGCTTTAGACACAATATAGTGTTAACATTTAGGCTATGAACTTTCACACAAGATACACCTTCCTTCTGTTTGCTGCCTTAGGGAGCACTTTTGCTATTGAGAATGTGTTGATTTTAATTCGCTCTTTCTTTACTAATTTATGTTCATACTTCGCATTAATAACAGTCCATACAGCACTATTTCTTTCTCTCTTCACTCCTATAGTTTTCTTTTCAGACCTTTTACCTACAGTGTATGCGTTGTTTTTTTCTTTTGAATCTTTTGACCTTCATATTATAATACTGGGCCTTGGTGTTTCAGAATCACTTCTTATATTTAAAATGGTAGCCTGGATACTATTGTACACCTTCTTGGAACTGCTGAAGCACACAGCTAGGTCTAGTGAGGATACACTGACATTTCTGCTTTAGGGAAAACATTTATTCTTCCAACACTTTGTCAAAATCTCTAGCTATCATGCTATAGATAGAACAATTTAATTTCTTCCTATGGCTTTTTTGTTTCTTGCTGCTCCTTGAAGCTTGTTCCCCTGTTGATGGAACTTCTGCAGCACCTTTTTTCTTTAACAGGTAACTTTCTTCTTTGCCCTTTCTGCTGGTATCAGAACCGGTTCCAAGATCCTCGCTTTGATCCTTTCCTTACTGAGACTCTAGGAGAAGTCAGTGCACAGGATTTGCAATGAATCCCTTCATATTTTTATTTTTGTCTGCTATGCTTGTGTGATTTATGTACAATGCTGTTCTCTTCCTACTCCTGCTGTCATCATCTGCCTTAATAACATGGTTATGACAATGGATGCTATTATTAGTCTCATATGCTTGCATAGTATGGAACTATCATCTCTGTAGAGGAAAGGGAACTGAATGAGTCAAACATATGGGTTACAGAGGAAAAGGTCTATGAGTCGCAATATTTTATTCTTCTGTCTTTAACTTCTTAGCACCCATGTACACAGTGTAAACTCTTACAGAATTTCTGTACTGCTCTACCTATTGATTTCTGTGATACGAAACTATTCCTTGAATTTGCATTATTATTGCATAAAAGATTCTTTCTGTTAAAAATCACACTCTAAATCTTAATCCATGTCAGTTACTGTTACCTAAGATAATGGCCCTAAATAATGAATCAGTTCTGCTGCGGCTGGCTTCTTATGTGGTTTCTAATTTTGACTGCTAAATTCCTTTAGAGTGAATTTCCTCGGATAAAGAACACATTTTAATTCTGACACTATATCAATATAATATATATATATTTCAAAAGTCATATATATATATATAATTTATATTGGGGGGTGTATGTGTATGTGTGTAGGAAAGTTCTCTTCCTGGGACTCAAAATTAGGAACATAGCATTTTATTACCATTAGCATAATTCCTGTCATAGTAGCTTTTCTCTTATGCCTGTTTGATTCTGCTTTAGTAAGATCCTATATCAAAATAAAGTAAGTGACAATGTCCATTAAGAAATATATTACCAGGAGTTTCTTTACCACTTTTTGGAGTTCTCTCTGATCTGATGCTAATGAAAATTTGTCCCGGTTGTCAATGTTAAGCCAGATACCTGAAAAGGCAATGAAACAAAAGTGAAAAAACTCAAACATTTTGCATGGCATTTGAGAAAAGAGAACATCTAGCAGATTAAATAGAGAATCAGAGATTTGCTTTTAAGACATTTCCAAGAGTCAGCATATTTAGATTGGAAAGAACACACAATCAATTTTATTTAGTTTGAAGATGTAATGGTTTGCTGCAAGTTTGGAAGACAGCGATAGGTGTGATACTGGTTCCCAAATGAGGAAACACACTTCATCTGTGAAGCACACTGGCATAACTGTGCGAGGTGATAGCCAGCAAACTGGGATACGGGAGCAGGACAAGCAGCTGGGAGGACACATGGTCATGACAGCAATCCAGAAAGAATGGAGGAGCTGAAGCTGGGGGCGTGGGGGTGGTGAAAACCACCGCAGTGAAAGCAAACAGTGGAAAAAAAAGTGGAGAACTACTGCTGGAAGAGAACAGCTCTGCTTCTTTGGGGAATATGCTCGAGGCAGAGAAAAGAACTATGGTGTAACATGTTACACAGTCCACATTTCTTGTGTTCTAGTAATGGGAGTAGCCATTCTTCCAGTAGATTTGTGCATATATTTTTTTTCTTTTCCATTTTTTGTTCATTCCCTTGATTAGACTGATTATTTATGTAATACAAAGGCAATTATGATCCATTCAGTTAGAACTGATTTACAGGTGATCTAAAATGACTACTCATAAGGCCTTATATTATTATTATTAGGAATATTTTTAATAATGAGCAAATTTCTCCATGTCTTAAGTCCAGCCTCCTCTCTTTTTCTGTGGTTTGTGTAATCTTGTGTTCAGTGGTTTTATTATCTTCTGGTACTCCTTTCATCTTTTACATACACTTGTTAAACTTTGTCTTAATGGGGGATACAAACTTTTTGATTCTTTATATGTACACTGTCAAAAGGATTTCTAAGAATAGCATAATATTTAAAATATGAACTTCCACTGCAGGGTTTGCCTGGTAACAACATCGACAGGTCTGCTTCAATTAAGAACCCTAATTTTCTTAGGGGTAGAACTGTAGGATCGTAGGGTGATTAAGCTTGGAAAGGGCCTCAGGAGGTCTCAAGTTCAATCCCCTGCTAAGAGGGCAGTTAGCTACAAGGTCAGACCAGGTTCCCCAGTGCTTTATCCAGTCATGTCTCAGAGCTCCAAGGATGGAGACTGCACAGCCCCTCCGAGCAACCTGCCCTACTGCCTGACTGGCCTCACGGGGTAAAAGCTTTTCCTTACATCCAGTCCAAACCTCTCGTATTTCATTTTATGTCTGTTGCTTTTTGTGCTTTCACTGTGCACCACAGAAGGGCCTGGATCCATCTTCTTGGTAGCTACTCCTAGGCGCTGGCAGGCTGCTGGTAGGCCAGCCTGAGTCTGTCTCCAGACAAGGTGAGGTAGCAAACCAGTTCCAGGATCCATCTAGCAGCAGGAGGTAGGAGTTGGAAGGGTTATCCAGGAGACAAACTTTCTACAATGTGGAAGTTCAGCCAGAAAATGGGACCAGAGGCAAAGGTGGAGGCAAAGATACATATGATGTAGCTCAGGCAAAGACTAAATGTCTAGATTTGAGCTGAAATGCAGCTTCCTGGGGCAGTGGGCAAAGGAGTGCGGTGGATAGAGACCCCAGGTGAAGCTGGTCAAGGCTGTTAAGGTTTATTAGTGCAACGGAGGCTCACAAATGTTCCCACATTTTCCTTGTTCAACATTCTACTATGAAAGTAGCAGCAGAAGATCTTGTAGCGCTTAATGTTCCTTGATAACTCTCAGCTGAGCTTTGGATTTCCTAACACCATCATTGGTAGTCTGTCCCTGTTTCTACGTATAACATAGTGACTTTTTTCATTGCAGCTCTGCCTTGATTTTTGTGCTTAGCTAAGATGGGTCTTCAGATATCCCTACTTGTTTTCTTAAGTGTTGGGATGGGCCATTCTTGTATTTGGAGGATGTTGTCTTTAAAGACCCACTAGTTTTTACGAGCTCCTCTGTTCTTCAGAGCTGTCTTCCATAGGATGCCACCTACTAGTTTTCTGAATAAGGTGGTAACAGCTGCAACTGTGTGGTTTCCTTGTTCTGCACTTTGTTTTCTACGTGATTTCGTATTTGGTTTTTTTTGTATTTGTTTGTTGTTTATAATTTTGTGTGTGTGTGTGTGCGTCTCTTAATTCTGAGTAAAAATGCATTAATTTTTTACCACAAAAGAAGAAATAAGGCTGAATTGATGGGTGGGAAGCACCATTAGTTAAGTACTTTCACCAGCAAACCACAGCTGTCTACGGTGCCTACATCTTACCAGCTTATTTTTAAGCCTTCTGAATTTGTTAATATGAAGTCCCATGTGTTACATATTTGTCTTATTTCCCTCTCAGTGCTTTCACACTGCAGTGAAAGCAAGTCCCTACTTTTCTCCAGGAACAACACACACTCCTCCATCCCACTTGTCTATGTATACTTTCTGGCATCAGAAATCTGCAGCTTAGAACCCACTTTTGTAATAATAAAACGATGTAACAGGACTAGAGAGTAAATATCATTTTCAGTCCAACGTCATTACCTTTTCCTGAAATCAACTTTGCCAATGTAACTAATGACTTGGCAAAATAAGGGAATTCCATGAGCCTGCACTTCATTATTATGTATTGAACAGATGTAAAAAGTTCATGGTGACTTAGTTTGCTATGGTTTATTTCTAAGTAGGTAGTTTTTTCTAAAACTCTGTAGCTGAACCTGAGAAACAACAGATTGTTCCTGGCCCTGCTGAATACCCACAGGAATGAAGAAGGCGAAAAGGGATCTGTTGCCACCTGTGTGCATGACACCACTTCAGGCAGTTCTTTATTTTTGTTCCCCTTTGATGTTATGGTTGGTTTGACACATAGGGAAGAGCTTGCTAAAATACCAGGGTGTGATAGTGTAAGCACACCATCTAAAGAGCACTGGGAACTCCTACAGAAATCAGGAAGGCTCAGTGTGTTTTCCCACAAGAAAATATCATTCCATACCCCCTCCAGTGCAGGCCAATGTCACAATCTGGCCCTTCTACTTTTAATTCTGAAGAAGTTACTTTCTGTCCCTCCTGAGATTTATGCCTTGCATACGTGTGCTCTGTGCACTGCTGGACTCAGATTTAGACTCTGTGGGTGATCTTCTGCCACCACAGGCCATTGTACATTTTGTAAAACACAGTGGAACTGATAAAAGGGAAAAAGGGCATCCAGGTGAATTGCCAGAAGCAGCCCTCAGGTTTCATGAGCCTCCTGAAAATAGGATAGGGATAAGAATATGCTTTCATCCCCTGATGCTAGTGTATCATAATGTGACTACCTGAGACTCCTAAGGTTCTACATTTTCAACATCAGTATCCTTTGCTTAAAGTTAGCTCTTAATTAGGCGAATATTGGGAAAGTCTATTAAATAAGAAACACCATCCTTGCCAAAATCCACAACTACATCCTTCCTTACCTAAACAGTGAACTGTTTGAACACAAATGGCTTTCATGTGGTATAAAAGACTCTGTAGTAGGGGAACATCTAAATACTTAGATAAATTTGTGTATATATAAAAATGTTTATTCACTATGTCGCTAAATAGATTTTTCAAGGCAAGAAAACTAGATAAAGTTCTATCCTAGATAGAATGCACAATGGAGAAAAGTTTGTTTCAAACTTAGCTCTGTAATTACACTGGCAAAAAAGCAAACTACTATTCAAAAACCAGACATTACAATAAATACAACAGGGAGAAAGTGCTATGTCATCTGGAGAATATTTTGAATGTTGATTCCTCAGGAAGATTTTTACGTGATACTTGTAAAATACTGTCAGATATAAAATTTTCTTAAAACTTTGCTTATCTTATTGAAAGATTATTTATCTGTTGTCCATTTACTCTTAAGTAATACTTTACTGGGATGGCTTCAATTCCATTTCTGCAAGTTGTTATGTAGATGGGAAATACCTGCTCAGGTAAGAAGTGCTTTCTGATTTAAATGGAAATAGCTTGCTTGAGTAAATGACTGCATGGTTAGACCAATTGTTCCTCCATTTTCTTAGACTTTTATTCTGTCTGCGAATCATCAAATGTGCGTCTGTTCACTTCTAGATTACTATGGAAAGAAAAAAAGTTTCATTTTCAAACCTGCTGACACAGATTTTGTCGGATAGGCCATTACCTGGTTCAGTGGGATTTCCAAATTTAAGAAAATTCAGTATCAAGACAAGTGCTGAGGATTGAGGTCTTTACTGAAAGAAAAAGAAAAACTTGTAACTCTAATAAAAGCTTAATTGGTGTGTGAATGGCTTGCTTTACTTAACCTGTGCACCTTGAATTTAAAATACTTTCTGGTTTCCTTCCTGTCCCCTTCTTAGTCTTTCTGGATTGTCTTAGGTGGTCAGACCTTGCTAGGGCTGCGTAAGTAGTGATGACAGCAGAAAACGCTTCAAAGATAACCCTGAAACACTTAAGAATATGTTGTTGATGTGAGCAGGAATAAAGGTGGCCTGCTTAGAAGGGGAACATTACTGGGAAAAAGAAAACACCTGCTGAAAAGTACTGTCAGAGGTAGGTGCACCAGCTTGGAAGTTGAAGCCCAGGAACTAGCCCTGTGAACCAGAAACATCCTTGAAAAGTGCAGCTGGCATCTTTGAAGTGCAGCTAGGGGACCTAGAAGCCAGAGACACCCTGATATACGTCCAACAGGTGCAAAAACAAGGAATGGAAACAGCAACTTATCTGAGAAGCTGGAAAAATAGAATTGCTCTGACAGAACAGAAAACATCATCACCTGTCGGCTGTTATGGGTGAAAAATCAAAATTCACAGCATCTATTGGCTGTTTAAATTAGTATGTCCTACACCCTCTTATCTTATAACAAGGATTTAATTTTTATTCCAAACTCTCTCCTGGGAACATCCCATGCTGCATGTACTTCTCCTTTTTCCTAAACAGGCTGAATCCTTTGCAGGGCCTCTCTATGACGGCTTGGACTCGGGTCTCCAAGGATGCCTGGCTGAATCCAAGCTCTGTGACGTGGATCACCTCTGAAGAGAGGCTTTGTCTGCTATCTTACCAGTCCTCGTTTGGACCCCCTTTTGGGATCAGTTCATTTTATTGTCCCGCCTCTGGGACATTTGGGTTCCCCTCTGAGGTCACTTTGTCCTCCCCTTTGGGATGGTTTGGTCCCTTCTGAAATCTAATTCACTTGATATCAATTTATCCTATATAGGTAATATTTATCTTGTATCTGTTATAGATATTTCTATATATCTTTATATGAATCTCCATATAAGTAACCTGTTATATCTGCTGTTACGTTGTTGATAAGTTGCTTCCCTAATGACAAGTTTATAGCAAACTGTAATGGTATACGCTTGATTACTGATATTATTGATCTTATACCTTGACATTATATTATTGGTGATAGTAATTTGTGTGTGTGTGTGTGAGAGAGAGATTATGTTTGCTTTACTAGTGGTGATTTTGTGTTATACTTGCTACTGGTGATTTGTGTGGTATTTGAGATAATCTGTAACAAAGTAGAGAAATGTAGAGGATAAAGTTTATGCACCCTTGTGTGTTATGGAAAATAATCAACTCACGGTGGTGATCTCTTCGACAGTTCTGTATACTGTTATGCATGATTGCTTGTTTATATGAATTTCATATGCAGATTGGACCTCATGATTTTTTTAAAACCAGACATATTGATCTATTTTAATGAATAACTTTTGTGAAAAATTCTTAAAAACCCAATTCCTTTATTTTCTCCATTAACAAGGTATTTCTTTTTGGTGCTTTTTAAATTATCTTAAAGAAAGTACAGTGGGGTTATTAACAGCATTGTGTACATTAAAGATAGGAAGGGCATTTCTAGATATAATTTTGTAGTGCTGGGAATGAAAAGCCAGCAGTGAAGCATCTAAGCAACACTGAGAGTTTTCAGAACTTGTGTTGCAAGGCTCTTGGGCAATTACATTTCCTTTTCCATTACACTTGAACTCTGTCACTTTTCACCGTAATATTTTCACATTAATGATTTCTTTGACTTATGAGAGGAAACCAGCACTAACTGTAAACCATATTTTGTGACTGTAATTTTCCTTTCTTTGAATTGTTCTAATCTCCACTTTGCTGTGAAGAACAATGAAATTGCCTGCAAGTCTCCATCAATATCCACGTTAATATTAATACTTATTTTTCAGCCTGGAACTGTAAGACTCACTGTGACTGTGACTTGCTTACTCCACTTAACTCTGATCTGCTCCACTTTGTCTTTTATATCTTTTTCTGGCTGCTGTGGACACACCTTCAGCTATGACCTTCTGTAATACTTTTCAATATTTTATTTTAGACAAATAACTGGGGAGCTACAAGCAATGACAACTATGACTCTTTGATTTGATGTAGAGAGTGTACATTACTAGATACTTCAAGACCATTTTCAAATAAGGATGAAATTTAGTACAAAGATATGTCTTTCCAGCCTAGGTATGCTATGTGGTAAACTAAAGCCTCTTACAAAGCAGGTTTTCTGGAAAAGTGATGTAAGACTTCGACAGGGCCAAACAGCTCAGTGTCTACTCCTCAGTTCTCTTATGTGTCTTAGAAAATTCTCCTCTTTATTAAGGCCTTTGTGGGGAAAAAAGGCTAGAAATTCAATCAGAAAGGTTCTCAAGAGGTATGTTTTTAGAAGGTCCTTTAAAAAATAATTCCTGCTGGGTAGGAGAAAAATAGTTAATGTTCCAAGAGCTCTTATCCTGCTGTCATTTAGTGCCTTGAGAGTGTTATTATACTTCCACATGCTCTTTATCCCTGTATCTTCACTGATTTGGATTTACAAGGCTGAAATGGAAAGCATTTACAAACGTAATCTCATGTCAGCTGAAAAGTCTGAAGAGAAGATTTGATCATACCACAATGAGACAGTCTAGCAAATAAAAGGGAGAATGACTAAGCAAAAAGCCTCTTCCATTGTCATTCTTTTATTTTGAAATATTTTTACCTATTAACATTAATGAGCTATGTGAAAAGCAACACTTCAGATGTCACGTCATACCTAAGAAATCAGATTTTAATTTATAACATAGAAAAATCAGAAATTTTAACTGATTCTTGCTGATTTTTTTTAAAAAAATCAGGGCCGAAGTTGAGCTTCTGCAGATAAACTTGGTTTATTGTCATTGACTATGGTAATAAAAATTGGCTATGAACTATGGTAATAATAATACAAATGGACAGTTACTTACAATTCTCTATATATTTGATTTTTTTTTTTTCCTGAAAGTAGATGCTATATTTTGTGAACATAGGTATTTCTCTCTACAAGACCCGAGCTGACTGTTCTGTTGAAAGACACTGGACTAACAGCTGTGGAAAGCATAATTCTCCATTTAATTAGTATACAGAACTCAAGTAATGACATTTTTGGTTTTTTGTACACTGTTCTCACCAGTGAGTCTCAGCTGTGCTCTGGAGTAACCATCTATATCTGAAGAATTATGGTTCATCTATGTATAACCATGAAGTTTTAATCAACTTGCACTCCACTAGTGAAGCCAAAGTAATAAAAGCCTCTAAAGATAAACTGTTTTGCAGTCTTCTGCTTTATCAATGAAAAGACAAGTTGGTCACAGGTTTTGAATTTTATAAATTATTTTAGAGAGACAAAGACTTAATATGGGCCACAAAACAAGTGTTAGAAGATTGTCCTGGCTAAAGTTGTTGTCGTTTAATTTTTGTTTAGTTTATTTTAAATGTAATTATAGCAAAAATCATCAGGATCTATCATTAAGAAAAATATCTTCTGAGAAAGAAAGATGGGTTGACCACCAAAGACTATTCCTTATGATTCAGATGGTTTGGATGCATGTGATACACTGTGTAGTTATTGATGTACATTTATTTCTCCAAAGCATAAGTTCTGATGTATTTTGTTACCATTTTGTTAACCAAATTCTTTCTCATTTTAAATGTAATATGCATAGTAGTCTTTCCACTTCCATGGATATGGATTCTATCTTTATTTAATCCACAAAGCTTTTACAAATAAATCTTAACTTCTAAATTAAGAAAGGGGTGGTTTAACATTCCTTGTTTGTATGCAGGCAGAAATACCTTACCTGTGATTTTTTTATAATGTTGTTTATAAGCTCTGGAGATACTAATGCTAATTTCATCTTTGTTATTCTCCTGGATAATCTGTTAGGTGGCTTTGTGCATTTCTGTCATACAATGTTCAGAGGGTTGTTTCCCTTAGTGAAGCCCGTTGTTTAGTCTTGCTATCACTAAAGCTTGTTATCATTTATCCTGCTCATTCAGCTGCAAGGTTCAATCCTTGTCCATCTAGTTTCCTTAATGCCCCATGTCTTTACTTGCCTGAAACATTTACAACATAACTTCCTATTTTTATTTAGTAGCATAATCTGGTTTTAGCTTAGAAAGATAATAGCTGACCATGTGTGTATGAACATTTATGGCTTACTTTGTGTTATGGTATAGTGTTTAGTATTTAGGGGACTGAAAAATAGAGGAAGTACAAGAGTAAAGCAAAAAGGGAAAAGAGTGGAACAGAATGTAACAGGACAAAAATTACAGCTATTTCAAGCCAAGATTTCTAATAAATTTCCTTTTCTAGGAAGTGAAATAGTCAGGAGTCTTAGGTTTTGATTTGGCTTGGTCATTTGCACAAAGGGATATGGAAGAATAAGAAACTTCTTTACCTGACTGTGCATGGACTACCTCAACACAGCCTCGTCATGCAGGTGTAAGTTCACGTCATACAGTCATTCTTTCTCCCATCTATAAGAGGATAGACAAGCCAACTTTCTTTACTCACTGCATTATATTGATCAGAACAGCTGAGTTGACAAGGAAGGGAGAGGTCAAGAAGCATTGGGGTATTCGATGTGTGAATTGGAAGCAATCTTCTCATACAGGTATAAAATGATAGCTTGTGATTAGTCTTTCCAGAGTCGTCTGAGTCCTCTGGGCCATGAGTTGCTGACAGCCGATTCCAGAAATAATATTCTATTCCACACTTTCTCAGGATAAGGGGTTAGTTCATGCTACCAGTTATTCAAGTAGGCAAAATAGATATTGCATCCATGAAATGATCCCTATGTCTAAGAAAGAAATGTAACTGAGCAAAGAGGCAGTTATGTCACCACTACGCCTGTTCAATAACACTGGTCTATAAAAACTGTTTCTGGAAAGTACTGCATAGCAGAAATAGGAAAGGTTCAATTAGGTGCTCAACTTACAATATCAATTTTCCAAAACCAGAAAGCTGATCTGAGTTTGCAGTCATGCACATAACTGCATCTGTGCATACAAATCTGGTATTTGTATATGAAATCATTCCATATGTGCATACCTTTTTGGAAGGCACGAGTCAGTCTCCAATTTCTTGAATGTATTCCTTAAAACCATTTCCCAATATACAGCTTCCTCAGAAAGAATGACAATTTCTAATATTTTTTCAAGCTAAGCATTTGCTTAACAACCTTTGCTAAAACGGATTTTAAAAATTGTGTGGTGAGTCTGTCACTGTGACTACATTCTGACTTAACTCTGAAATAAGACTAGAACGTACTGGGTTGAGAAAATGAGCTTTGTAAGCTGGCAACACAGAAAGGAAAATAATTTATACTGGCATTTCTAAGATGGAAATTATAGTTTTTTCACTCTGTTTATCACAAATATGTTTTTAACAGTAGGCCTTGATTCATAACAGTCTTTCAGATATCTTTGCTGTCAGGTTGTTTCATAATGGCCAGATTACTTTCTGACATATTACACCCTTAATTTCAATGGCAGTCACTGCTGACTGTGTGTCCTTTTCTTTCCATAAAAGTATGTCTGTAAAGCAATGAGTGTTATGCTTGATGAAAGAGGCAGGAGCTTTGCTATGCTATCATCATGATTACTGAGATGACCAGAAATGGCTACAACTAGGGATTAAAAAGTTGTCCTAGTTTAGTCCTTGGAGTTCTTAGGTTGAATTTAACATAAGACCTGAAGTAGCTGTTAGATAGGAACTCTTCGTTGTTAGCATCATTAAGAGATTGGGCTATGGCTTTTGAGCTCACCATTGTCCTGTGTAGAGACTTTTGGGCCCCTTTGTCTCTGTCATGCTTCCTATCTGAAAAACCCAGTGCTGAAAACCAGAGGAAGATGGTATTGCTATTTGTATCTTTTATCTTATGGTACAGCTTTTTTGTCTGTTAGTAGTTCATGTTATTTTTATGTAATACTATATTGATGAAAAATAAATAAATGACAGGATTTTGGAAAAATAGCTATATGAATTCCAATTGTTGTACCTTCTACCTATTCAGAATTCCTCTTTTACTTATATCCAAGCTGTTCTAGTTAAAAAAGAAAAATCAGTAAGATCTAATACTCTGAACTTCTTTGTTGCCTTTTATATGCTAACATACACATATCATAGTGGCCCTTTTATTGTTCATTTGGTAAAGGACATATATGAGAATTGCTGTATAAATGTGACTTGTCATTTAACTGTTGAACTAAGATGTCATCAACTAATACAGAAGTTGCATGATATGAAAGAAGCAAAATAGAGTACCAGGCAGGACATGATACATGGGATGTGGATGTGTCCTTTACATGACAAGAGAGATTTACTTTCAGTAAACATGTTAAGAAAACACATTTCTGGTAAAACTTACTGTTTTGTGCTATTGTCAACCTTTCTAGTTCCCCAAACATGATAAATGTTTGGGTTTTCTCCACACAACGCTCTACTGGCTATGCTCCTGTTAGTGCAGCTTAGGGTGCTGTAGGCCTTTTGCTGCCAGGGCATGCTGCTGGCTCATGTTGAGCTTGCTGCCTACCGAGACCCTAAAGTCTTTTTTTTTTTATCCTTTATGACCTTTGTATGTGCTGTGATTTGGAGTAAATTCTGTCCAGAAGAGTTAAAGGAGCATAAGGCTGCACTGTGAAAAGGAATCAGTAGAAAAGTAACACTGAGCTCAGTATTCCTGTACATCCCATGAGCTTCCTTCCTGATATTGATTTTTCTGTAGTCATTTCATTATCTGACAGAGAAGACAAAAGAAAGCTTTTATTATCCTAGAGAATTATGATTTTCCTACCTGTTAGGCTGAATGAAGAGTTGGGCCACATTCACGTAATTTCTGTGAGTTTTGCACGTGTTAGGAAATCTTTTGTGCTGTCTCCTGGGATAAGAATGGGAGAGATCACTTAAGAGCAAAATGCCTAAAATAATCTGTATTGGCAGAAAGAAGGGGAGTTATAAGCAGAAGAGAAAGCCTGGCCACTCTATACTCTATTCTTATGGCTGTTTGTAGCTACAAAGAGTATCTAATAAATTAGCAGTGCTCTGCGATAAAGGTCTTTAAAAAAACCAAACCAAAAAAGCATCCCCCAAAATAACCAAAACAGTATGTGCCCCACATACCTATAAAATAAAACAAGTAAGCAATTCTTAATGCTAACACCAATTAATTTGTTGGAAAACACATAGTTCTTTGTGTAATTTGCCTTTTTTTCCCTTTATTTTTCCTATGACTTTCATGTTGTTATGTAATAAATGCCCAAGTCTGGTTTAGAAATCAGTTGCTTCCTTTCCTCAAATCTCTCAGAAGCTTGACAGCACATATCTATTCCACATCACAGTACTGGAAAAAAAAAAATGACAACCAACATCCTTCCCACAAGAGACAAATTGTAAATAGAATTGGAGCTTACTCTGAAACTGCTTGGAAGAGCAAAACTGGCAGTGAAGTGAGCATGAATTTGCACTGCTTTGACCTTGAGGCAGCACTCCTGAGAGGCATAAAGAGTGAAATGTAGATGGCCAGAAAAAAAGTCAGTGTAAGAGCTGATGTGGTATTGAAGAAATTATGACATTATATTTTTCTATGAGACATTTCAAACCCTTTCTTTAATAACACATGAAGAAACATTGTGTAGAAATACCACTGTAAGGTTTCAATTGAATAATGCCAGTTTTTTAAAAAATAATTTCATTTTATATTTAATTTCTAATTTATTTTGCTGTTTCTCTATTCTTAATATTTTGATACAAATTACGTGTTGCCCCCATTAAGTATTTGATTGTTTTCTTAAAAAAACACTTTATGATTTCCATATAAAGAACCAAAATTTGTATTAAGTGGCTTGTCATCATCCAGACAGGTAATTCAACATGAAAGAAGCAATGCTACATACGCCTTCTTGTTTTTCACCGTTTCAGAACATTAAGATGCACAGAGCAACTCAAGATACATGCTCATGCAAAATTACTTCTGTTAAAATGACCACTACTGTCCTCAGTGAATCAAAATTCATAATTCTTCTCTGTGGGTGCTCACTTGTTTACTCTTCCCTTAAAGAGAAAGCTAGCTGCTGATGAACTACATAGTGGATAGAAAGACTGAAATACCATTTTTTTTCTGAAAGTGTGTACTTGACATAGAAGGATATGCATGAAGGACCAAAAGGGAAGATCTATATCTGTCCATCCATCCATCCATATGCTACTCCCCCTTCTGTCCTTTTCCTGATATGCTCTAAGATTCCAATCTTCGTTTTTAAGTTTGGTACTTCTGTCTGAAGGATATAATAAGATTTTTTTAACACATCCTGTAAATTAGACGGCAGTTTCTCAGTTGTAGTCCATGAAAACTATTATTGCAGATTGATTGTTAACTTTTTGCTAGCAGGCAGTTTTATCTCACAGTAGGATCTTCTCCACCCTTTGCAGACTTGAGGTTAAAAATAAACTGTAGTTTGCACAGTTGTTCTTATATTTTCTATTAGCATGTGACTGATATTTGGACAGAAAACACATTTCACTCCCCCTCTCATTGTTTTCAAAAATTTCATTTTTGGTACTGAATGTTTCGGAAGAGTAAATACTAATAGTTTGTTTCTTCTTCTACAGTATTCACGTCTTTCAGCACATTTTTATCAGCTCTTTTGGAGATACCAAGAAAACAATGTTGCATGCCTGCCCACTGCTCTTTACTTTGCTATACTCATTTATTTGAAAATAAAAGTTAACCTACTTGTGCTGACAGGTTTTGCTGGTCATTTGTTTAACAGAGCCTTGGGCTGTTCAACCACTTACTATTCTAGCTGAAGGCAGCTTGTGGCATTTTCATCTGACAGGCAATAATCACCATCACCTTATCCTGTGCTACTTGATATCCAGGCCCAAAGTGTTGAATTTTTTTGTTAATATGGAAACCACCCAATGTTTTTAGGTTATAAGAAAGGTAAATACAAATAAAACAGTAGTCCAACTACCACACTAAATTTTTTTTACAAATATTTCAAAATAGCATTCACATTTCTGTGAAATAGGTATGAAATAGAAAAATATTCCTGGAAGGTGTTTCAAGTAAAATCTCCAGACCCATGCTGTCTAGAGAGGATTCTGACAGATAGAAGCACAAAACCTGAAATGATTAGGCCTTAGTCCCACACTGATAGTGAAGGCAACTGAATTTCAGAAGTTGGCAAGAATGTATTAAATACAGCTAAGAAAGAAATACATACTAAATCTTACGGGTTTATGCCTTTCTTTATGTTATATTGAACTCTGTGTGAAGAGGTGATGTTTGCTTTGAAGAATATTTCTCTGAGACACCTTAATTTGCTACAGGCTTCCAGAGGAAAGGTATAGTGAACAAAAAGGATAACTTTACTTACAGTGATCTACTGAATGCTGCAACGAGGCTGCTTACAGTACTGGAAAGGCACATTTGTATCTTTATATTTGAGTACCTTTTCACTTCATTATAATCTGTTGTGTAGACATATGTCTTTTTCAGATGTTTGGGACCATATGTTCCTTATTTCAGGAGAATGTAGGCAGTCAAGTGTGATACAGAAAATTGCAACACTCGTGTAATCATGGCACATTCAATGTGTATTGTTCTCTCTACACGCATCAGGTCTGTGAAACAGCACGGAACATACTGTGTCTTCAGCTATTCTTGAATAGTTTGGAATAAATTTGTGACTTGGAAAGTCCTTTCTGGACAGTTAGCATTTATACCATTGGTAGGTAAACTATTTTCTTGGATATTTTATTGTTATTTTCACAGATTACGCTGTTGACAAATCCAGCACTAAGGAAAGGTACAATCAAGGAGGTATCAATAAAAGCTTGCTCCAGCAATCAGCATAGTCAAGCAGCAGTTGGCAAGTGTTAAGAAGCAGTGAATTTTGCTCTGAAACAACACCCGTCTCTTAATACGTCGCTATAATTATGCCTGCTATTGCAGGTATTTATTTAACTGGTGTTAAGAACAGCGTCTATAACTGAAATTGGACTCTTAGTACTGAAACTGAAACAAAGAAACTTATAAACACAATAAACATAAAGACAGGAAGACCATCCTGTACCCATGTTGGGATTGGGTTGGACAGTAAGCTATATTTACTCAGCTGAGTAGACAATATTTTGCATCATACAGTGAGAGCATGAAACTAACACAATTTTACTGGAGATCCTGCAAGGCTGCATTTGATCTTAAATCCTGTAGGTACATAATATTAGCATAGCAACAAACTGTCATGTAGCCTAAGCCTGAATAACAAAAGCTATGATGTTCTTACTGTGTGTACTAACGCCATTTGTTTATAACAGAGCTACAGCAACACATTTTAGAGTTCGATCACAGTCTCTTGTTTACCCCCCTTAAATACTGGTTTTATCCCATATTTGGTACAGTTCTGGTCAGTACAGAATGGTGAAAGTTGTTTCTGGTGAGAAGACTGGCATATTGCAGATGTACAAAGAGTAGTGAACTGTGAGAACAGCCAAGAGTGCCTAATTGCCATTATCACTGATTTACCAACAGTGTTTTTGCTAATATTATGTCCCTAAATTAATTTGTCTGAAAGTAGCCCTCCTTTATACAGCTCTATGAAATCACACTGGAGCATTTGCTTTTCTCCAGAGATGCTTCTGCATTTGAATTAATACAATTAAAGAAATTCATGTTTCCTAATTCCCTTTTGGACCCAAAGTCTTTGGAAAGTTTCAACCCCAAAGCTTCAAAATCCTAACTTCATATGGAGCTTATACTAACATAGCTCTTTTAAATTCTTCTGGAAATCTTTGACTTGATGAATATTTTCCATGTAGCTGTTTTTCACTTGGTGCCTTTGGGATCCAAATTTAAAATAAAAAAAAATATTTTTTTTCTCACAACAAAGAAAATGATACACTAAAAGTCCAATGATGCTTCATATTTAATTGTGATGTATTAAGGGAGAAACAATTTTGAACTCTCTCTCTGGAAAATAGGAAAAAAAAAAGAGGTCTAAACTTGCTTTTTCCCATGGAAAATTTGAGTTTTGATAAAAATAAGTTTTTTCTGTGAGAATTTAATTTTGAGAAAATGACAGCAGTTTCCCCAATATCATAACTTTTTACCAGGATCCTGCTACTAACAGGAATTAATAAAGTCATCTTTGTCTTCTCTTTAAAATTGTTATTTATTTGAATTCTAAGCACATGCCATAAGAGAAAAAACACAACTAGCTATCATGAAAATGCTCATATTTGTGTAGAGGCAAAACATAAGTCATCACCCAGGTAAAAATGTTGCATTTTTAATCTTAAGCATAGAAACTGTGCTCTTATCCAGTCTGGAGATTGCAGTAGTGGTCAGGGTTGTTGGAGCTGAACATTGTGTTTGCATGACTAACTTAATGCTGCCTGTTCTCGTAGTATAATGTTGAAACTAATTACGGGAGTAATACCATTTGTACGTAATCTGATCTTTCATAATCATCAAAGTAAATGTCCAGCTATTGCTAATTCTGAGAGCCACCTATCTACAGCTTTTTAATTTTTTTTTCCCCCAGGGGTCTGTTTTCTACTACATGCATCTAGATGTTTTAGATATTTTCAACACAGTCAGGCTTTCAGGATGCCCAGAAACAGTGTGGTAAGACATGGCTGTCATCTACAAGCATTTACTGAGCATCCCAGTTCCTTTTGCCATGAATGGCTAGAGCAACACCCGTAATAAAATATAGTGGCTTCTGTCCTTAGGCTCAGTTTTGATGACAAAACTTGGATCTTAGATAAACTTTCTGCCAGAAACATCCTCTGTGGAATTTTCAAAGTGTGTTTCTTATTGAAGAATTATGTTTTGAGATATAATTGAAGATGCAGGAATCATTTTCTTCCTGTTGGGAAGGATGCACAGTGCTCTTTCATTGTTTCCTAGACCTTTCTCATATACCATCTTCTGTTAGTTTCATTTTCAGGAGTATTTCTGTCATCCTCTGTGACGGTTGCTTTACATCAGGAAGAATCTGTCTTCACATTTTATTTTCTAATTAAAATTAATATACCAAATTCAGACCTGCTGTGAGTAAGTATTGTGTGCTAATTTCACTGGACACATTAGGTCTGGTGATGCACCAGAGTTGTTTTGATTTGACAGAAGGTTAACACAAAACAATTCAAAACTGTTTGTATTGCTGCTGGTGGTAAATATGCTGTGTCAAACGTAGAAATCCTCTCCTCTGTTTAGTGAGAAATTAAGGGTTAAAGAAGCCTGAATTATTATTATATGTATAATTTTTATTACAGAACATATGCATCTCATATCTAACAGCTAGCTTCTTAGTTGGATACTTTTTGTAAAAGCAGCTGAAAATAATTCTTAGTGTAACTGATAAAGGCAACTGATCAGGCAACTTAAGCACTTCATTCTTCCTCTCTAGTGGCCAAAATCCACCCGAAGTAGTAATCCCTTCTTTATAAGAAGAGATATCAAATCCCTTTCAACTGTTCTCTGTTGAGAAAAAGCTGCAGGCAGCTTCCTGCATCCCATAGATGATACAAGATCTCAAATTCTAGTTTCTGAAGGCTTTTGGAGGCAATGCATTACTTGGATTATTCTGGTTTGGATTCTTTTCTCCTCTGTCTCATTCCTTTTCCTGGACAAATTGTCCCCCAATGATTTGTGCATATTTTCTATCATCTAATTAGAACAGATTTCCTCAAACATTTTCTCTCTTCCTTCTGTAAAATGTCAGTACCGTGTATGGAACATGGGTTCAGCATAGAAGCTCTGGATTCTCAAATGGCATATATTTCTGCTGCTCAAAGGCTCTCACACATAGCATACCCTGAAAATACTTTATAAGCAACTTAGAATAACAAAGCTTTTGTGTCCTTCTGCTCTCATTAATTTTTAACAAAAGTGGAGGAAAACTTAACTGCTCTTTAATGTCAGGCAGGCAAACAGCACTGACACTGTGCAGCCCAGGAAAATGCAACATGGCTCTTCAAGAGACCTGTATTTTGACTAGTAACTCCAGTGCTCAGAAATCAGAGCAGAGATTCTGGGCACAAATATTTAATATTAAACTTAGGTTTATGGCCAAGTCCTTTATACGCCTGTGATAAAGAGGAGAAAGATGACACATCACAAACATGCATAGATGTGATGCATACAAAGCAGATGATAGTGAAACGTTGGAGTAAAATCATCTGTGCTTGCTATGATACTAGAAAATAAAAGCTAACTAATGAACATCTGAAGAATTAAGGTATATATTTGTGTGTGTGTTTGTGTGTGTTAAAATATAGCACTCTGAATCACTGCATCAGTTCCTAAGATTATGTGGCAGTTAAGATTTTCTAACCTTGAAAGAAAATACATGTGTGTAGATAAAAGTAAAATCAATAAACCCATAAGTCAGAATAAAAAAGTTATCTTTTTTTCCCCACAGTTCCTTTTTACCTGCCTTAAAAGTCCAATAATATTAAAAAAAAAAAAAGGTATGTTACTGTTTTCTAAGTAGTTCCCAAATATAAAAATCCTGTCTTTTTTCCTACCAATGAGTCATTACAGCTGCAGCAACTAAAATGGCTCAGGGAATTTAAGTTTTCCTGACTTTTGCCATACATACAAGAAATTTGATTCTTATGCTGACTTTTTTGTAATTATTCTGATAATGTAACAGCTCACGGAGTTACCTTCATGCATTTCAAGAGTCTTTTCATTTTTCAGAAAAAGGTAAAGAAAGCTAGGTTCGATAATTCAGCCTTGTGGTGGATACCTGCTAGGCGCTGAATGCTTTCTGGAAAATTAGAGAAATGAGCAGGGATACTGTGCTGAAACTAGACAAGAACTTATAGCTGGCGGGGAGTCAGTCTTAATTTATGAAAAAGAAAAAAAAGAAAAAAAATTCCCACATTTTAAATGAGATTAACTGTTATACTAGGGCACTTACAAAATCAGAATGTTCCTAATAAGCTGAGTTCTGGTCATCAGTGATCTCTGGCAGGGACCTCAATCTTCAGTTCCTTTTTTACTGATAATGGATAAAGAACACCCTTTTGTAGCTGATTTCATCTGTCTGTTCAATCTTCTTCTTCTCCTTTGAAGTCAGAATTATCTAATTTCTCAGTTAAATCAAATGTCAGTTTCTGTTTTTATAATAAAAGAATTGTATAAGACACATTGGACATTCAGTACTTCAGTAGAGTGTTTATCTTTTAGTTTCATTGATTTTGTAGACAGTTTTCTCTTCCCTTCAATGTCCCGTTTTCCTTTGAGAAGCCTATTGTGTGGTGGTGGTGGTTTCTTTGACAATGCCAAAACAGTCTCTCAGCAAGCTTTAAGATGTTCACTTTATTATAACAGGGAACTGTCTCTCTGTCATGCACGTGATTTTGGACTGTTTTGTCTTCGGGGGATAATGCTGCTTGGGGAATGGGGGTCAGATCAAATGTATCACATCAAACCTGCAGGCTCCAGAGAGAGTGCCTTGGCTTTGTCTGGCTTTCAGATGAAATGGCCTGTTAATTGAATGCAAAACTGGAATGCCAAAAAAAATTGCTTATTCAAGGAGCTATACGTTATGAAGCTGAATTTCTGCACTGAAGATGCAGTATCAACAGAAATCTCACTACATAAACCCCCAAACTGCACTTCACCGTGCCGTATATTACACAATGAATACTCTCTCATTCTTTGGAACTGTCATTGTTTAGGTGCTTATGTAGGGTATTCTGTGATTCAGGAATCACTGGATGGATCATTAGCTTCACAAAAGCCTTATTCATGCCACCCGAAGTATAGGAATTCTTAATCCATAAACAAAACTACAATCCTTGGTTTCACAGTATCCTGTACTAACAACTGAGCGTACCCGGGTAAAGTTGTGCTAATGAGAAATAGAATGTTCAGTATTACTGAATTGGGTTGGAAAGGCTATTTCACTCACTCTAAGAAAACTGAACTTCTCCCTCATTTCAGGTATAAACTAGTACAGTATGCCAAGAACTTTGCTCAGGCTCGTGACTCAGAGTAGGGTGCTCAGGGGTATCTTTGGGATCTAGATGAGTTTGGACAGACTGCCCCAAGGATCCTCCCAGCTTTGAAGAATGTGGTGGGTTGGCCCTGGCTGGACACCAAGTGCCCACCAAAGCAGCTCTATGACTCCCCTCTTAAACCAAGCAGGGAGAGAAAATACAACAAAAGGTTCGTGGGTCCAGCTAAGGACAGGGAGGTCGCTCAGCAGTTACTGTCATGGGCAAGATAGACTCCACTTGGGGGAATTAGTTTAATTTATTGCCAATCAAATCAGAGTAGGATATTGAGAAGTAAAATAAAACCTTATAAAATCCCCTCACCCCTCCCTTCTCCCCAGGCTCAACTTTACTCCTGATTTTCTCTGTCTCCCCCCCAGCAGCGCCGGGCCGGGCCGGGGCTGGGGTCAGTCCCTCACAGCTGTCCCTGCCGCCCCTGCCCCCCATGGGGAGGCTCCTCGCCCCCTGCCCCTGCCCCAGCCCGGGGCCCTGCCAGGGCGCAGCCCCCCAGGCCCAGCCGGCCCCAGGGGGGTCCCCGCGGGGTCCCCAGCCCGGGCTCCTCTCCCCGCGGGGCCACGGGCCCTGCCAGGAGCTGCCCCAGCGCCGCTGCCCGCGGGTCACAGCCCCCTGCGGGCACCCCCTGCCCCGGGGGGGTCCTGCCCGGGCTGCGGGGGGGAGCTGCTCCCCCGGGGGCTCCATGGGCTGGGGGCACGGCCCGCCTGGCCGGGGGCTTCTCCAGGGGCTGCCGGGGGGTCTCTGCTGCGGCGCCTGGAGCCCCCCGGCCTCCTCCTGCCCCGGCCTGGGGGGCTGCGGGGCTGGGGCTCTCGCACGCTCTCAGGCCTCTCTGGCTGCTCTCGCTCTGGGTTTTGGGGTCCCCCCCCCTTAAACCCCCCCCGAGGCGCTGCCCCCGCGGCTGCCGGGCTCGGCCTCGGCCAGCGGCGGGTCCGTCCCAGAGCCGCTGCCACGGGCCCTGTGGGACATGGGGGCAGCTGCTGGCAGCTTCTCACAGGGGCCGCCCCTGCAGCCCCGCACCAGCACCTTGCCACCCAACCAAATACAAGGAAAATTTTAAAGAAGAAATTTGAAGATGTTTATGTCTTTTAAATGAAGTAACATAAAGACAGTAAATGAAAAAACATACTGAAATGCAAACATGGCACAGAAGTATATTAATATAGCACAATATAGACTTACATTGAAACTGATCAGAAAAAAAATGAACTCCCGTACTGAAGTGTTTTTAGTTTTTAAATCAGAAGAAACAATAGGAAATCACCAACCTGATGCTGGATAAAAATAACTTCTAGATGTTAAAGCTTCAGGCTGGAGGTTACGTTTTGGTTCAGTCCAACTGCAAATGTTGTTGTACAAGTGTCATGAAGGATCTATCAGTCCCTTGACATTTATCTTACATCTCGATTTTAAGTTAGTGACATTACTAAAGACTTGTATTGAAATCCAACAAGTTAGTGATACTGAATAATCTGAGAGTGGGTCTACAGTTGAATATTAGCATGCTATCAAGGTAGATGGACAGAACTCAGGTATCTCAGAACCTTTAAGTAAATCTCACAACCCAGAAGCACCCGATGTAAGCAGGTATCAGGTGAGCGATGTATTGTTACTTAAGGAGTGATATACCTAATGATACATTCAGCAGCACAAAATGTGCTGATAATCTTCTAGGTAACTACATTTATTTCAAATAATTTAAATGAGATAGAGAAAAATAACTTTTGAAAGTGTTAATCTTAATTTATACTGTTAGTTATATTTCAGCAGATCAACCAGTAAACTGCACAGGTTTACTTTAGAGATCAAATACAATTTAATTTTTACTTCGGTTCATTCGATTTTTGGGGTTTGTGTCTACACATAAGACCACATAGCAGGCCAAAGAGATACTGAACCTTTATTTTGTAAGGGATTTTGCGTGCTATGGTGTGGAGGGAGAGCAGTATCAATTTTAACTTATTTTTTAGGAAGATTAGGAAAAAGCACAAGTGAATAGTCAGAGGGCTGGAGCACCTCTTCTATGAAGACAGGCTGAAAAAGTTGGGGTTGAGGTTGTTCAGCCTGGAGAAGAAGAGGCTCGGGGGAGACCTTACTGCAGCCTTTTGATATTAAAAGGGGCATCATAAGAACAATGGAGGGAGATATTTCACCAGGGTCTGTAGTGAAAGGACAGGGGGCAACAGTTTTAAACTGGAAAAGAGTAGCTTTAGACTGGACATAAGGAAGAAAATTTTTGATGATGAGGGTGGTGAGGCAATGAACATGTTGTCCAGAGAGGCTGTGGATGCCCCATCACTGGGTGTGTTCAAGGTCACGTTGGACCGGGGCTTGGGAAACCTGATCTAGTGGAAAGTGTCCCTGCCCATGGCATGGGAGATGGACTAGATGGTCTTTAAAGGTCCCTTCCAACCTAAACAGTTCTATGGTTCTATGATAAATGCTGCCTGTATAACCTCACATACTAGATACTACGTTGAGAGATGACTGATACATAGAGACAATTTCTGTCTCTTTCTTAATGTCTAAAAATATGCTTCATGAAAGATGCAAGTGGTGAAAGTGATGTGATATCTTTTTAAAAGATGTAACCCGCCCCTAATTTATAGCTTCAATTAAAAGCCTTTCAGAGAAGACATCTTGATCTAAAATACTTTTAAAATTAATAATGAAATATACTGAGGTATCATCTTCATTGACAAGCAAAACAGTACTTTGCCATAAAAACCCTACAACTTGTTCATGACACTTCTAGGACAACGGCTCCTGCTCCTAAATTTTCCATACTCTGAGAACCCTTGTATATTTTCAGACTGAGAGAGTGTAAGAAAATGGCCTTGCAAAAAGTACAGGATACATCTCGAGAGGATGGTGCTGCTTTGGGTGCATGTCCTTAGAACTGTGGCCTGTAGCATAACATACAAATATCAATTACATTGTTACTTTAACAAGGGATAATCATGCAGAGGTCTTTTTATACGGAAAGTCTCTCTGCTTGCAATCAGCTTGGAGAAAGATACTTTTCCCAGAAAAACTTATCTAACACCTGTTGAACAAAACTGAAAAATTACTATTGATCCAAATGAGAATAAGATCTGACCCATACTGGGAAAAATGGCATGTATATTTATATAATAGTTAATGCAGGAAAGCAATTAGTTCCTTGCTTGATAATCTGGTATAAATGTAGCAATTAATCACCAACAATTAGTGAGGTAATTTTTTTCTAGAATTCTATACTATCTTACGTTTTATAGAGACTTCTTAGTTTGTCTAAATGTATCATACATATCATTCTTTTTTTTTTCTTGGAATGAAATAATTCTACACAGTGTTATTTCTCCTTTATGTACTTTAAGGATTTACAGAACCACAGTAAGCATTAAAAAATAAGGAATTACAAGCCTCATTAAAAAAAATAATTATACAGTACTTGGAATAAAGGGATAATGCACTATATACATAAAGACACCATCTTAACCAAATATAAGGCAAAGGTGACCAAAGGAAGTTACTGTTACCACATGTAATGCCTGAGTAGTAATGAACAGTCCAAAGCCAGCTGTATCTCTGTACTTCCCTGATAAAAATGAGCTTCAAATGCAATAAACATTACGGTACTGATCAAAAATTAACTTGCTGAAGAAGCATGCAATTATTGTAGAAGTAATCGCTTTTAAAGAACACAGTCTTCCTGTGTCTAGCTTTCCAATAAGAAAAAAAAATAATTACTACAAGAAGTACTAAACTGTAAAAAATATTGTAAGATATAAATCATCATTGAATGCATATGAACTTTTATTTTGCAAGGTGCTTCCTAAATCTGAACATAATTTATGCAGTATGCTAGCCCTGGGGAAAAAAAAAAAAGAGAAAGTGTGTATAACAGAAGCTGGATGCCTTCAAATCTGAGAGGTTTCTTGTTCTGGTAGACTTCAGTGGACATATGGGAATAGGGCCTCCTGTCTCCTGTATGCGCTGAACAGATAGAGAACAGATTGTGCTGATAGTAGCGATATCTGCTTCGTAATCTCACATATGAGCTGTGACCAGTCAATCACCAGCACCATTTCCAACAACCAACCAAGAAAAAGGTGGTCTGGGAAGGCCCATATTACTGCATTATCATCGCCTGCTTGAGTGACTTTTAAATCACTGCAGTGATTCCAGCTGACTGCCACACAGGTCACTCGATTTGTTCAAAACTCATCACAACAGCTGTATAGCAGCTACAGTTTTACAGGAGTAAGTAAAGAATAACAATAAGCAGGGAAAATTACAAGGAACTGCGTGCTCAAAACCATACCATGTTTTGTCTAAAGCTGAAACTGTTTCCTGACACCAGTAATGAGGAAAATGGCGAGTTTTATGTGATTATTTATGCAAATACTAACTTTTGTCTAGGGGACAAGAAAACTGATTTGATGTCAATGATGACACAAGTAACTTCAGCTGAAAGAGAAGCAGAGTGCTTTGCAGGAATGAAGTCCTTGGCTGGACTCTATTACCAGCAAGCTGACTTACAGGAAGCTTTGACATACAGTATAATCAGATTAACCCAGAAGAAAGATTAGTCATGAAATGCTAATGCTGAGAAATTGCAGATATGTGCTGGTGAAAGCCTGGTATGCTTGCTCTTTGCTGATCTTCTTGCTCAATATGGTACATGACAATGAAGATCAAGAACAGAGACAAAACCACACAAATCACAGATTGTGGAAGTATAAAAAGGTATTGTACCTTTCAGCATCTCCTGGTTGTCAACACATCCATCTTCTGAGGTGTGTGAGATCTTGAGATATCTATTTTCACCTTAAGTAAGCTGCCAAGTGTATGCGAAATGAACAGTGCAGTCATGTCCATCTGGATGGCAAGGCACCCAGCTGAGAAGGCATCTCTTTAAAAGAAACAAACAAACAGGAACTATGGCAAGTGATTATCCCATCTTTTTTTGCAAGTTTTCAACTAGTTGTGCACTGGAATTAAATCTGCTTAGTGTTTTAGGTAGGTGCTGTGTATACTGATGAAAGTGAACTTGTTGCAAATACCTAGAAAGTTCTTGTTTTAAGTGGTAGGTTGCATTCATTGCTTATGATACAGACAAAGCAGGAGCTCTGCTGTGGTGTCTTTCAGCAAACCGGTACCAGAGGTGATGTCTGTACCAGTAGGTAACATGACAGTTTGCTACTCCTGAGGCAGCTTGCATCCCTATAGCTCTTTTCCCTCCTAAATAGGGTTGTCTTATCTATACTGCCTATCAAGACCCTCAATACACACCTAAAGCTTAGCTGCCTATGCTTAAATTCAGTGCCAGAATGCAGCTGTAGGACCTTGGTTCAGTGCTGTGTGAAAGAACTGTGCTCCCCCTTCCCTTGGGGGCTGTGTTGAAGTTCAGGCTCTCAGCCTTGGTATCTGCCTGAGCCCTGCCTGCGCCCGGCCATGCACCCAGGAGAGCCAGCCCTGACCTCTGCCTCTGCCCCACTGGTCCCATTTGACCTGGGACCTTCCTCATGACCACTGAGCTGTTGGTTGACCCTGGGTGCAGGCACCAGACCTGCTCTGCTCCGCTCCTCTCCCTTGGGTGTTACTGGATTGCACCCCTGCTGCTCACATTGCCCCCTGTTCTGTGATGTCTTGCTGTCATGCTAGCCTCCTGGCTCGCCTACCTCTGTGGGGCAGCTGGTATGGCACATACAGTGGAATTATAGCCCTTATTCACACATTCAAAACCCATGGCTTTCTTAATTTTACATTGCAAGTTACACAAAATATTTAACTAGAATTTATTTGCCATAATATCTCATAAAAATAATGCCAACAGGTAATTTTCTTAGCAATATGCAATTAAAATAAATATCAGATTTCAGTATAGATTTTTTGGTTTTCCTGTTTGAAAATAATCTGAAAAATGTCCTCTTTTTATTCTGCATATGGAAGTTAGGTTGAATACAAGCTTGAACTTTTTCCTTCCTAACTATGTAAAATATAACTCACAATTTGTTCACAGAGTGTCTTCTAGCTGACATCAATGCTGTTGTTTCAAGATATAGAAATCAAAGATAGGGAGGCTTTATATATACTTTTAAAACTTTTCTATTTTCAACTAATAGTTTATGTTACAAGGAGATAAACAGTTCCTTCCAAGGTCTGTGTGGTATCTAGAAGAGTTCAGTTACACCCCAGGTTTTCTAATATTTTTAAAATTTATCGTCAGACATGTTTCAACTGAAGACCTGGAAGGGTTTCTTTATTGCTTTAGACTATTTAAGATTTTAGCAACTAATTGGAAGAAACTGTCATTATTCATAACATTTGTGGATGTCACAAGGGTTAGATAACCAGCATGCAGTAAAAAGAGCAAGTGTTTTATTGTTAGTAAAATGGCTGCAAATAAACAATATGCTTTTTAGTATGACCAAGTGTAAAACTACATCTTTAAGAATAAAAAATGCAGCCATACTTTGAGGATGGAAATTCTGCAAAAGATTTGGATAAATAATTGGTTGAACTCAATTTCCCAGTGCAACGCTTTTATTTAGATGCATTCTGAGAGACCAAGTTGCATTAACGCCATTTTGAATATTTTTATATATTTTTGGCAATGAAGTAATTGCTTCAGGAATACTGTGTTAATTTCTCATTGATTCCAGTTAAAAAATATAATAAATCAGTAGCCTGGAGAAATTTCAAAGAAGAACTAAAACAATGATTAAAGAAATGGAATATATATCTTACAAAGAAAGAACCAAGGAATGTAATTTATATATTTAATGAAACAGAAGTTAAATGGCAATTTTATGAAACTATTTATTAATTGAAGGTGCAGAACATTTTAGATTCGTAGGACACTGGCAGAATGTGTCCCACGGGAACTGAGATGTCTGCTTTATGTATAATATATCAATATATAATATAATGTGCCTTCTTTGTTCTTTTCTAGGCTTTAAGAAAAGCTGTTGGCATAAGTACATACGATTATACAAGCAAATTAAAAAGTGCCAGAGAACCTTCTTGACTGCTGGAATCTCAGCTGACTCTGCTATTTGTAACATACCCTTACCATGTTTTTTTACAAATTTTTCAGAAATTGAATACAATATGGGAATTCTTGCTGCTATCATTTTTGGTTGTGCAAAGCGAGTACTTCTGTTCCCCTAATATGCATCTGATACTGTTAGGATGCCGCTGTTAATATTGGTAAATATAGTCATACCATCATTTTGTCTAAATAATCAAATAAGATGAACACTGCATTCCTAACTTGTCTATGATGCACACTGATCATCATCACAATTAACATCATATCTCAGGTCTGGATTAATTAAACATGCACTTACCCTTAGGAACACTGACTCCTTTTGACTCTAGCATATTTTGCATGATACAATGACAGAATTGCAGCTGCCAGGAAAATGCCATAAGAAAAATTATGTTAATGTTTGGTACAGTCTACTAAATTATTACAACCTTTTTATACAATGTAACTTTTGACTTATAAAAGCAATGGTTTAAAGGTATTAAACTGAGAGCAACAGTGTTTAGATAGGAACTTCTGTTTATCTAGACTTAATGAAAAGTGCTGGGATACTCTTCCCTTGATTTGTGGTCACTAAGACAAGAGTGGTAAGGTAACAATTGTTTGACTGTATAAGACCAAAATCTTCAGCTACAATGCTTAAACAGACCAAGTTTAAATTGCAATATTGAACTTGTGTAAAAGTTGTGGAATCTGGTAAAAGCACAGAAGCACACTGATGCTAACTGCTCCTGAGCTGCTCTCTGCATGCCGGGCAGACCAAGCTGACACCATGCTGGGTTGCTAGGAAAAAAATGAGAGTCTTGAAGAACAATTGTAAGAGGCTATTTCAGAAGTAGCAAGATTTCTCTAGAATTAGATTGAGTTGATATACTTATTTATTCTATTTGAACAGAAAAAAGAGATGGTATCTGGTCATTACTTTGCCAAACTTGATATATCTGGGCTTTCATCTCTTATGGGATTATTACGATGGCTAATATTAATATATAATAAATTATGTATAGTTACACCACACAAGTGGGTATGCTAATCAAAATGCATGTTGGTATTTCACCAACACTTTTAAGTATCATGCTTTTGAAATTGTGAGATTTGAAATAAAATGTTTCAACTCTTGTTGAAACATCAAAATTTGCTGTTTTCCCAGGAGTTCCTGTTTGGTTTTAATAAACATTTAAGAGCAACTTCTATTTCTAATAGAAAGCTTTACACAAAAAAACGCTTAATTACTTATTTTAAATACTTGGATTAGTTTTCCCATTTATAGCTCAGTACTCATTCTGGCATCCTTTGATATTGTTACTGTGCACTTTTGACCAATGATATGCCATCCAATCTGTTTAAAATGTTGAAGCAAGGGGCAAACACAAAGTGCCAATATTGCCAAAATGTATCATAACATACTTGTTCACAGCATTATTGTTAATAGTGCAAAGAGATTAATTTTTCTCTCAACAAAAGTAATAAAGTAGGTTAAAAAAAAAGGTAATAGGGGTCTTCCTCAGGGGATAACTCATGCCTGTGATGATGCAGAAGGAAGCTCCCTTCTTTCATCATGCTCTGGGGGAGCAAGCCGATTTTCTAAGGCTGTACTCTTGCACGATGAAGCGGTATGTACACTCAGAGGATCTGTCCTATTGTTAGGGTGGTAAAATACCATGATGAACTCAAGACTGGCACTCTAGAACTCTCTGTGCAAAGTGCCCCAGGAAGGACAGACCAGGAGGAGGTGGCCGCCATTAGGAGAACACAGGGCGCGCAGTGGCCCGGCCCTCCCTCCCTGGCCAGCCCTGTGCTGCGACCCAGGCTGGGCCGGACCAGGGCTGGTGACTGGCGTCAGGCACTGCCTGGCCATCCCCAGGCACCGATGGGTTAAATGTCAACAAATACCAAATTCAAAGTTAATTTTTGTTTCGTTCACACAAAAATTCTTACTGTTCTGGCAAATAAATGATGCCCAATACTGCGGTAGTTACTGCTGTGGCATCTGGGTTTTTGTTGGGAAGATACCTATTTAGGAAGATACGTCCTTGAGACTTTTATGTGCCTTGCATTTAACTTATGTCTCTTGAGATCAAATGGCAGAGGGAGGGCCTGTACCCTGCCACAGCAGCACCTCCGCACCCGCCACCCATGCTTGTGCTGGGGGGGCTGGGCCAGGGCCAAGATTCCCACCCCACCAGTGGCAAAAAATGCTCTTTCTGCTTTTCCAGATTGCTCCCAGAGGATCTGGCAGGGGAGGAGGTGCCTGGGCTTGAATCACTGAAATCTTTGAGCAGTGAAGCTGAGTGAAGGCCTTAGGCCCAGACCGCCACGTCCTTCATCCTCTTTGGAAACTGGTGTGTGCATAAGCATAAGGGCGACTAAGGTACTGCAAGCGACCTGCCAAGGAACCGAAGGAAAGTACAAGGTGCCTATTACACAAGCTCTGAAATAAACTCATGGATTTATGTTTTCCTTGCTTTGTTCCTATCATTTCATCCATCAGCATGCGAATTACATCAATTCAGGCTCCTGAGGCCTCATTCTCATTTATAAGAAGGGCACTTGACATCACTTTGGTAATATAAAGAGGCATTAAACCAGGAGTAATTTATGTTTACATTATTTTTATGGCTCTGTTGCTATTAGAATGGTGTAAAGTGGCATTAAGAGAAACCACTATCAGGCTCTTTAGGGTCTTCCAGACTCCCAGGGATTACAATTCAGAGCCTAAATGACAGAGGGACCACATCTAAGGCATCTGTGGCATAAAGGTACATATTAGGAAGACCAGGAAAAAGTACTAGTTTAAATTTACTAAACTCACTCATAAACACCTGGGACATAAAATCTGCTGGAGTAATGTCATTAAATTATCTGGAAGCTGTTAACCTCTTTTACAAGTCCAATGCGGGGAAAAAAAACCATTGCTTACACCAGAAGGCTGTTCATCAGCCTACATGAAGTAAATAAAGTTGGGATAGACACATTTCCTACTGGAAGTATATCTATTTCATTGTAACACCACAGAAACCCCAGAAAACTTGTCAAGGATTTGCAATAGACACAAAAATTAACAAATTTGAGGACTGAACACTCTTCCAGCTGATCTGGGATATACAGATGGAATAACACTGGAAATGCCTGTCCTCTTATGTATATCTTCTGAATGTTTGTATAATTCCAGTATATTCATGAATGCCATATATGTTTAAATAAATAACAAATTCATAACAGTAGCCTAACTGTTCACTTTTGTTTTCTTACAAGCAATATCTCAGTATTAAGAATTAATTTTCACATCTCAACCACTACTAAAATCTGTGAACTCTTCAGTTATTTCTGTATTGGCGGAAATTTTTTTCAGAAAATAAAGAACAACAATTCTTATGAACATCAACCACTTTTACGTCTAACTTGCAGCGTTCTGTGACATGAAAAAGCATTACTAAAACAGAATTAAGAAAAAGCAAGAGAAAATCAACTTGGTCCTGCAGCTCATTCATATCCTCTCATTCAGAATCTCTGCTATTTGTTTTCTTGCAGCATGTTTACATTTATTAAGGCCAAATTTTTCATTGCTTGCAGATACTCCTTCTCTAATCTGTTTAGGTCACTTTGCAATTTACTGTGTCTTCATGTGTGTTTTCTCTCCCTACAGGTTCAATGTCACCCATGTGATTAAGAAAGAAAGAAATGTCAGGGGTGGGCTGTGTGTGGGGGGAGGTAAACCAAGCAGGATGCACAGAAGATCTCAGTGTTCAGAGTCTGGTTGTATAAAAATCACCAAACCAACACACACAAAACACCCTTCTGAAAACCTAAAAATATCTGGATTTTGATATAGCAACATGAACAGTCACTGAGCACTAATAAATCTCTCTTTCATCAAAAGGCATCCTCATCTTCTGACTATATTGGTCCATGGATCATACCTATAATTCATGGACAATAATTAAAATATATAAAAAAACCCCCACCAGTCTGTATGCAATAATTAAAACTTAACACAGTCCAAGACAGGCAGACTTTCTATAGGGGAAAATGTTGAAACCAAATCATACAATTATCAGTTGCTCATTCACATTTCATAGACATCAGAAACACACCTACGCACCTACGAAACAGCAACTGAACAAGTTATGACATTTTTTGAATGTTTCTAATGACGTATGTACAGTTTTCAGTCATGTAGAGGTTTATAAAATCCTGCATTCAAATAACTTTTACTAACCTTTTCTATAATAAATCAAGACTGCTGGGAGAATATGAAAAGCACAAGCCAGCCTCTGCTGGTCTAGCACTGTGAAAACCTTGACTCCTCACGGCTGCCTTCCAGGCAAGATAGCCTGAGTGGTTTCTGTGTGTTTAGGTGTTTTACAACATGGATTAAATTCTGCAGCCTGATGAGTTCTGTCCGTGGGACTATTGTTAGTGGCTCACCTGTAGGAGCCTAAGAGAACTATTCTTTCTTCAGAAAGAAGATACTGATGCTGCGGTCCAAAATGCAATTAGGATTTGGACTTTCTTAGGTTCTTTAATGCTGGTGAAAGGAACAAACTCCCTTGAGACTTGGGCAGTGGGTAATCCTCCAGTCCTTGAACCTCTAGCCGCCAGGATTATGAGCAATAAGTAGGCACACAGAGCATGCTGCTATACTTCAAGGGGAAACAACTTCATGATGAATTCTTTCATTTTAAACTATTTTAAGAACTGTTGTCCAGTTCCTGTAAAAGTTTCTCACTTTTCTACTCATCAGAAACTCTTGATGTGAGGAAACAGTTACAGCAAAACCTATTCCAGCTCAGCTGAACAATTAATAAACTTGCTGTACTTTGTTTTGTTTTGTTTTGGGTTTTTTTATTTGTTTTATTTTGTTTTCAGTCACTGTTCTCCAATGGATTCTTGGACTACTCCACTATTCTCAGATGTAAAATTTAGGACAATAAAGAACTGGAAGTAAAACTTGTGCTTGTGCCTCTTGGGAGCAAGTAGCCAGAGACTGTTGTGTCCATCAAATCTCTACTCACATCATAGACAGTTCACTGATCTTAAAGTAACAGAAATTGCATTAACTTCGTTGATATCAGTGTTTCTTCCAGCTTCACAGTCCAAGGCCAACAGCAAGTGATCACTTAAGCATCTCTCCTACATAGTGGTTCTTACAGTATGTAATTGCAACTTCAGCACAAAGATCTTTCATTTGAGACTGCAGAAGCTGGTAAATTCATAACACAATGCCTGTTATTATTGGTTCAGGCTGATAAATGTATGTTTATTTTGATCCAGTTTCAGGCCTGATACTTGCATCAAATTCAAAACGTTCAGATTCACCACTGCAAATAAAGCTTCTGAAATTAAGTCCTACTGAAGTAAAAGGGCCTAACACACACCAGTTTGGAAAAATTCAGTAACATAAATGTGAGAAAGATACACATTTTTTTAAGAGCTATAATTTAGAATAATGTGGAACTTGTATGTTTTAGGTAGATATGAAAGTATTTTCTGGCAAAGGATGGAAGTACTTGCTTCATGTTTTCCTAAATACTTTTAGGAAACCACTTTTTTAGCAAAACATAACTATACTTTTATCTGGAATTTCATAATTATCATATAAATCTACCTATCTACAACTGAATGCATATTATTGAATAAGCTTAGAAAAAATGGTAAGAAAGTAAACTTGCATGCTTAGCAGTTGTGATGGTGTATTTTACATATATTGTTCAGCTGCTTGTCGTAACAGCTATCAGTACTGGGCAACTAGGAGCTAGACTGGCCTAGTGTATTTTTTTCCAAAGTAGCATTTTCTCTTACAATTTTTATTAAAGGAATAAAATTTCACATACACTTGTACCAAAATAATAGTTCACTTACCCAAAGAAGCTGATATTCTCCTTTTTTCCTTCCTTATACTGGATCCAGCATGCTTGGCCCAGCCCCTTCCCTCAGCTGATTTGACTTACTAAATGAGTAGAAAACCACTTTCCCCTCCCCCCCACCCTCTCATGCTTGCTTTATGCCATTTATAGTGACTTGAATGGGCCAATGGAGCAATCTGGCAAACTTCAGGTCAGTGCAAGGTAAACCATGAGAAGGTGCGTGTCTAGAAACAAAGAAAGGATCTCAACTTTTCTGCAGTTTAGAGACATGGTGTTTTGTTGTGTTGGATGAAATGTACCAAGGCTCTGACACCAGGCATTAGTACCGGTGTCAGAAAAGCAGATTGTGAGCTTAGCTGTTAATCTGAATAACTAAGGAGAAAACAGTAGAGGCTGAATTGAAACTTTTTTCCTTTTAAATTAAAAATTTGGGGGTTGTTTGAACTGATTTTTGTATCTAACTAAGAATGAAATACTTTATTATATTTTGGTATTATTTAATATACTTCAATCTATTTTTAAAGTTCAAGGTCAAATATAAACCAAATTTTCAAAGTGAAAGTGGAAAGCTACTACGCAAAAGGTAAAAGGAAATATTCCAAAATTACTGAAATTACTGAAAGGTCACACACACCCCTCCCCCCCCCCCCCCCCCCCTTTCTTTTTCTGCAAAAAATCTGAACACAGAATTGCAAATAGTTTGGCTCCATGATGCTTTTTGTTTTCTATGGATTCATTTATTGATGTAAATATATGTGCCCACCTTGTGTCATTATAGTTACAATTGTACTATGCACCAGGTAGCTGCATTTATTTCTGTGACACCTTTTATAAATGTGTAGGTTTGTTTGTCTTAAAGCCATTTGTTTTTTTTCTTCACTTGCAGAACAGAAGACATCAGCTCTGTATTTAAGAAAAAAAGAACCTTAAGCCATCCCAATCATCTTGCCAGTATCAGATTGTTGTGAGATAGTTTCTTTGAAGCATGGTTCTTTGGCTTTGCAGTAGGAACCCAAAATTTGGCAGCATAATAGTCACTGTGTTGAAGAGACTTTTGCTATCTCTAAGAAAATTCATCTTGATTTGGCTAGGGCATAAACCTCTGAAAATCATCATTTACATATGCTCAGTAGAGCATAGTCAGGGGCCTGATAAAATCTTTTTGAGTGCTATCACCAGTGAAGCTGCGCCAGTACCAAAGGCTTTGGTACACGCTGGATTCAGAGAAAAAGCTGCCAATCTCTGCTAGGCTTCCTATGCAGTCTGTGCACAGCTAAATACTCAGAAAGGGCATACATTCCTCCAGCCGTTACCCAAATATCCTCTTGGTTAAGAAAATAGTCTGTGCTAGTCTCATACTCACAATTCAGAAATTAGGTAGATACAGCCTCCTGCCACCCTATTTTACTGATAACTAAAGTGAAAACTTGATGAAGTTATCCATGACAAAGCCAGGAAAAGAAGATTTCTGGTATGGCAGGACACCTCCAAATAATTCTACTGCCTTTCAGCGTAAAAATGCTAAATCTCTGTCCTTGTCTGTGTTGAATATAACTCCTGAATGTGACTCGCTTACCTATAGTGTTACGTATTTGCAATGCAGGGCAAATGAAGGCTGCATCACCATATTTAATTCTATTATTTGTTAGACCATCTGTCTTAGACTCTTGTGTTCTGTTATTTAAATAATTTGTAAAATAGCCTTTTTTTATCTGCAATTTTTGTGAAGGTGGTCAGGTAACACATGTCCATTTCTAATAATAATGCAAATTACTGCCCGGCAGTGTTAATCATCTAGAATACATTCCATTCAGAGAGGAATATCAATTTTATATGCTTCTCTGTTAAGGGTAACAGAGTTGGGTAGACCTATATTTCATTGGCTTTTTCCTGAAAATATAACAATGGTATTAAAACAAACAAACAAAACCAGACCAAAATACACATTAGGCCTAAACTTTCTAGCACTTTCATTTCCTATAAACAGCCCATTTTTCCCCCCAACTAAACAGTTCTGTTTAAAATAACATCTAGTTCTCTAGACACATTTCAGTCATTCTGAAGTTTCTTAGTCAGAGACTTTCCAAGTTTATGAGTGGTGGCATTTAAGACAAACTTTTTATTCTGGATAATCGGCCTTTTTGCAGGAATTCAAACACCTGGCTCTCTTCTCTCTCCAGGCTATGATTTGCCCTTCTGTCCTGTGCAAATTTATTCTCCTTGTAACATTTGAATTAGTTTCAATGTCTTATTTGTGGGGATGGATCCTCGTGTGGTGAAAAGAAACCTCATTTGATGGACTGCTGGGAGCAACTTCAGTTTTCATCAGAATGAAAAAGTTCTTTTTCCATTCTCTTGCTTATCTCATATTCATGGAGAAACTGAGAATATGTTTTGTATACTGGCTGCTTATCTGAAGCCAAATCAATGTCTTGAAACTTTGACTAATTCATTTACAGTGTGATCCTCATTTAAAGCCTACTAATCTATTGGAGCATTGATGATGACCGTGGTGTTGCAGATAGATACTGTGGGTCTGAGCAAGTCAGCTTGTCATTGTCTGGGACTGATTTGAAAGGGGCTACCACGTATCTGCTTGTGAGGGGGAAAGGCTCAGTCAGAAGGGGAAAAGACAGGGGCGCTTTGAAAGGCAGGAGGAGGTTCTGCTGGCAGTACTTAAGGTGAATAATATAATGTACTCTAAAGACTGAATGTCAAAAAGCAAAGTTACCCTTCATTCACGCTCAATTTAAAATATTCCTGTTAAATAATTGTTTTAATCAAAGGCATGTCAAGAACCACGTTCTTTCTCTGACAGTGACTGCAAAAGAAAGCCTCCAGGAAGAAGGCCAAGAATAGGTGAATGTTCTTCATTGTAGTTTATATGGATGCTTACTCCTGGGATTTGTGGATTCATTACTGTATCTAGAATACAGCAATATTCCCCATGTTTCCTATTCTCGTAACTTGATAGTACATCTGGGACTTCACCATTATTTCCAAGACGTGCCTTTTCAACATTTATTTGTTTGCATTAAAATTTATTTTGCAAGGAAATGCTCCTGAACTGCTCTTGAGGATTCTGCATTTTCAAACTTCATATGATAGTGTTAGAAACTATATGTAGCTTAGGACAGAGGCTTGTTTTTTCTCTTACTTCTCCTACATCTACCCCCCCAATCCCTCCCAAAAGCAACAGTCAAAATGTCAATAAATTCCTTCTAAGTTTTATTTAAATAATAAACTGATTCATAGCTTTTATGTGACTATGAACTACTTTCAAATTAGCATGGCAACACCACTAAATGAAAGCAATCAAATTCTGTTATCTCTTGCTGAAATCTTACATGTCCTTCTTAAAGACATTTAGAATTGCTGGTAGGAAAATAGATAAATACCTTGAAAAAAGAAAAAAAAAAAGTTCTTGCTTTCTGTACAGGCATTCTTGTACCTGCTATATTAAAAAAAAAAATGTCTACAAGGCTTACAATGAGCATACAGTAAATAACTGGTTCTTTTTTCTCTTTTCTTTATTGGAGCCTATTGTTTGACTCAAAGTCCACTTAAGGCAGAAAATACCATTATCACACTGTGCAACAAGACACCTTAGTGCTATAATTGAGATTAGCTTTCAATCACTACAATTTGTGAATCAGTAATTTTAAGAGGCTTCACCAGTTTTTCCATGAGGAAGCAATCTACCCCCTGCTCACAAAGCAATGTTTTCTTTGGGAACATGGAAGACAGTGCAGCAGTTCTTTAAGAAGATTTAACCATTGAGACAGAGCACATCAGGCCAAATATATTTATGAATTAATTTACACCTGAGATTAATTTGATCATAATTTTTGAGGCTCCATAAATAATGCCTTTCTCTGGACTTCAGAATGCAAGATAAAATATGTATCTAAATAGACTTTATACTTAGATAAAAGAACATTTTAAATAATGTGATACTTCTTGGTAGTATAGGATCAGGGAATCAGGTGTAAATTGCTATGTATCCTATTAGCCTAGTCCAATTTAAACAAGGTAATAGTGCAACCTATATATTTCAGGACTGACTTCAAAGCAGGTAAAGCCACAGCAGAATTTGAAGACACAGATTTAAAATGGGGAGTTAAAAAAGCCAGATGTATAATCAATTTATCTATCTAAAATATTTAGGCAGAGTTTAATTTCAGCCCTAGAACTGATTCAGTCTATTCCGTGATGAGCTAGATAGTTAAATCTGCTCCTGAAAAGAGATGTTTGCCTCCTTGTGTCCTGCAAGAGGTCTCAACTAATGGACATACTCAGAATATAAATACCACATGTGTGCAAAAGATTAGTCTCGCTGGAAGATGTAGTGTCCAAACTCACGTTTTTCCCTCCCAGGCAGTGGTCTAATTATCAATTTATATATTGTTCTCTGTGTGCATAGGAAAGAGGAAGAGGATGCTTTCCATTCTCACCTGCTAAGTTGGTTTGGTTAGCAGAAAGCCGGGAAAAATTTACTAGATCAGAAGATACAGAATAAAAAGTTATAATGACATTTTGTCGTGTTAAGTGCTGAAGGGTGAAGATCTGGACTAAAATTAATTCTGTTATTTTACAGTCTCTTCCATATCTTGAACGTTTGTCAGTATAAAATGGGCAGGGAATGCTACCACATCTTCCTCCCATGTAATGCTGTACGAAGAAGTAAATCCTTAATTTTTATAGAAATTTCTTATAAACCCATATTGCAGCAATTGAATTATAGACCTGAAGTGGAGGTCGGCTTCTCCTTGCAGCCTGGAATTAGATGCCTGAATCTCAGATGGGGTTGGTGAGGAGAAGAGATGGTAGCATAAAACCTCATTTTTATTTTCCCTTTTGTTTATTCTAGACCATACTATGTTAACATTCAAGTTATTGCTATTCTCATTCTGAATCATTTAACCCTTTCCATCTATTGTGTAAAAGATTTTGATGCCTGATGGGAAGCAATGTGTTCATTTGCCTTCCAGGCCCATGTAAACACTGACACTGGAGTGCTCAGGGTTTAACCTTTGGGTATGTGTACGGAGAGCAGTGCAATGCTGTGCAGGCATGCTGGCAGGGCTCCTGCCAGCTGAAAGGCCATATTGGTACTCCAGATTTAATTTGTCAGAAGTCTGGTAGCCCTAGAAACCCTGCAAGCCACTGATGGAGGCACCATTCCCTGCACTGGAAGGGAGTTTTCAGAACTAACATTGCACAATCTCCAAAACCTTGAGTGTATTTTTAGCTGTCCACAGAAATGAAGCTTTCTGCTTCTATTTCAGTGTAGGAAAACAGAACAAAAATAATTTGAAGGGAAACTTTTTTTTTTTTTTTAAATTTATGTCTCAAATCAATTAAAACCTTTTCCTAATAACTGCTTAGATTTGAAGAACTTAAAAATTCCAAATAAATGAGCTCACATAATTTTAACTTAAAGAATCACCTGTGGAATAATCTGAATCACTAGCTTCTTAAACTACTTTTGAAAAACTAGAAAAATTCTTAAGTACTGTTACAGCACTTAAAGAGAATGTAGGAAGCCAAGAAAGATTAGCCTGACACATAAAATAATGGAAAGGTAATTTATGGGGTCTGTAAACAAAATAAGTAGTGGCTAGATTGTAATGTTAGCCAGAATGGTTTGATATGTTTTCCACCAAGATTAAAAGTCTGACTGATAAAAGCAAATCTGTTGATCTAGTATATTTGATTTTCTCCAGACATTCGATTTGATACTGCGTGACATTAAGGTTCAGAAGTTTACATATGTATATAAGGAACTGATTAGACAGATTAAAGACTTGACATATCTTGAGAGGTAGCTATTGAGAAGGATTGGATGATATCCAGTACGGTTCATAGAGCTCGGAGCTTGTTTGCTGTGTTATATTTCTATCAGTGATCCAGATGATGCTCTACAACCCTGCTGGTGAAGCTTAGAGATAATAAAGATCCCTGCGATAAGATATAGCACAAAGCCAAGGAAATCTGAACCACTTGGATAGAGGATCAGTTCCAAGAAAAAGGTCTTTAATTTAGCCAAATGCAAGGTAATGCATCTGGAAAAGGTATTCTGTCTTGGGAACTCCCTTAATTCACTGATGGATATACGAGTAAATCTGGATAATCACCTCAATATGAGCTCCCAAGTCTTACTAGTACACAGTTGAGCACCTGAATGACATTGCTGTTGAGGACAACTCACAATTGCTTGATACCTAGAGAGTGAAAAGGTATGTTTTTCTAAGAGCTATTACATAATTCACCTTTTGGAAGAAATTGTGTTTCCCATACAGTTATCGATTTTGAGCCTTATTTCCACTTTGGGGTGGGGGGATAGTGTTCTCAAAATAATTTACCTGAACTGAGGGTTTGCCTGGAGCCTAGTCACAAATTTAGATTTTCTTGTGTTTACTTGTGTTTGAAAAAACTTGTGTTTAACTGGATAAGACTCATCAAAGCACCAGTCAAATTAGTATCATTATAACAAAATAAAAAAATCATGTCACTCTTTCTGATCAAAATAAGGTGTGGACCACACCATTATCTAAGAGTAAGAGCTAACATTTTAAGCAGGATGGATGGTACCTTATACTGTAATTACTGTGTTTGAGGAGAGAAAATTTGGGATGGTGCAAGAAGATGAAGTAATGGAGAATGAGTTGTAATAAGGACTTTGGTTTGGGGTTTGTTGTTGTTTTGTTTCTTTTCCTAATAAACATGGAATTTGTTTTTTTTGAGGGAGGATCTCAGACTCCAGTCCGATTCACACTTTTAGGATTATTATCACATGTGGTCTCTGTGTCTAAAACCATGGAAAGAAAAATAATAAATTGAAGGCCGTATGTTACAAGCTTTGGCAATGTTCAAAGATATTGCCAGGACTTCAGTTTTACATATACTTTTTCTTGTGCATACACTTTTACACATTCAATTTTTAAGTTTCAGAATTTGACAAAATTTGTACTGATCTCCAAGGAAATGGCAAAATTCATCCCTCTGACTCCTGTTGTCAAATCTTTGTTCCATTGCATGTTATTTGAGGATTTCTTGAATTTGAGGTGCTTTGGGAGGGGCCAGGGAGGAGAAAGATGAGGAGAGTTTTTATTTTGTAAAGTTATGACCAATCATAGATTCCAGCAGGTTTAAAGTTCTGCACCCTTCTACCTATAAGTGGCAAATGTGAGGCAATTTTAATATAAAGTTTGGTTATAATTATTTTCTCAGAATGTGTAAATAAAGGACAATTAGTGAAACTTGATCTCTTGCAGTCTTCAAATGGTTACAGTTACATCAATGTGATTGTATTAAACAGACTATCATAATAGACACAATACAGGCATAGATTCTATGATATTTTAACAAGGAATTTATGACAGAAACAAATTTTTTGCATTATCAAGTCTAAGTCCCTAGATAATATGTGCAGCCATAATATGCAAATTATTTCAGACTTGTTACTTAAAACCCCCACAATTAAATTCCTGTATTTGCAGGAAAAAAACACACACATCACAAATAAACAAATATCCCTTTATTGTAACATTTGTTTAGCAGTGATCCATGTTTTATCTGCATAGCTACAAAATGTTTACACTGGGGCTTCCAGTTCATAAATCCTTAGTTTTATGCAAGCTTAATGACAGCCAGTCTTGCCAAAGTTTGCATTTATTATCCATTTTGAAAAATTGGTCATGACAAATGCTAGTTTGTTCTGAGACACCAAGTTTCCCTTCCTTCATTGTCTATTCTCCTGATTGTAGAAATGGTAGACTTCAATATCGAATAAAGCTTTAATAATTCAATGTTGATTAATTAAGGGTGTTTTTTTGACACCCCATGCTCTTACTGAGAGAGACCTTGTGCCTGAGAGGTCCTATGATTTCAAGGTGTTACTCCCAGAAAAAAAATGCTAATCAATAAGATAAAGGGTATCAGACCTAAATAATTAACGGTGTTAAGTAGGAAAAATAGCTGTATGATGCCCTTGGTATTTTTCTCTCTTTAAACAATGGTAAAGACACAGGAGAACATGCAAGGCATGCAAATCTTGAGTGTTTTTTTAAACATTTTAAATTTTTAAAAATTCCCTTCTGTAGCTTTTCAGGTCATCTCCTGAAGTTTAGTGTACTTAACTTATTTAAGAGGTTGTTTTCTTCTTATTTGTACCCTTCTTTCTACTCATTCTTTTTGGTACAGCTCATGTTTTATGCAGAGTTTCTTTCATATACTTAAACAGGCCTTCTGGTACGTGTAGGAGATTTCACATTAGGACTTTACATCTCTGTTTAACAAAGCAGAAGCACCTGTACTTGTACATATTTGGCTGGTGTCAACAAGCTCCATGGTTAGTTGGAAATTAGGGATTAATTTGGCCAGTGTTTAAGAGTGTCATTACATAAAAGTAATTTCTGTATTTGTGATCCTCCAGATTTTGTGCCCGTGTAATTATATTTCTTGGTTGTTTTTTGGTGGTTTTTTTTTTTTTAACTTCCTTCTTTACCTGCCTTTACTCTTTGATCTGGCTCACTTTTTTCATCATAATGCTCTTCAAACATTCCTCTGTAATGTGTCTGTACGCTTAACTACAATCAATCTTCCATTAGTCATTCATCAGGCTGAGTATCCCTGATGCTATAGGCTGACAAACAAATCCCCTTTTCCTCTGAATATACAACACTTGAAGGAAACAAAACAGTAATGGTGAGAACACTAATTCCTACTGATTTAAAAGACCTCTAATTCCCATTAATTTGTTTGGGACAAATGATTACTTCATCGCATAGCTTACAAGGACTGATCTATCAGGTAGTGTTGACTGGAGTAGTTGGGTACCTAACTAGATGGTTTACAGAAATTACTCTTTAACAAGATTATTGTTACGAAACAAATTTAGATTAGGATTTGTGTGTGTGTGATCAGTGTCTTACGTGTCTGTTTTGGAAGCTTAGCATGGTCTAGACAGATCAACTTGCTAAGATATCCCCCTTGACTGAAAGAAAAGATGTCTTCTTATTACTTTCAGTATGGAGTGGATTTAGTGTAATTTACCCACTTTTAGCAACAATAATTTGTAGGTGCCGTACCTCAAAAACCAACTCAAATGTAGACTAAATCCTGTCCCATCTACCTGTCTTACTGCTCATATTTAGAGTGGGAAGAGGAGGGAGGAGAAACATGGCATTTCTGTGGGAAAATAAATATACTTGGAAAAAGGTCCCGTTGAATAAAGAAAATGAGGAAAGAAAAGCAGCTGTTCCAACACTGGTGAGTGTTTACATTCTGAAAAGAAAAGCCCTGACAGACAAGGCAGAGTAAGATTTTAGCTGATTGCCTTTAATATGTATCCTTGATGCGGACAATGAGCTGATCACATGATTCTATGATTTATTATGTAAATGCTCTTGCAATGAAAAGAAGATGGGAAACATGGGGAAGTACTAAGGTAGGACTTCTCCAAAAACAGACCTTACTTGTTTAAACAATATTTCTGCTTCTGCACTGTGCAGAGCACAACGGTTAGATATCACAGGGTATCTATAAGTACTTAATGTTGATAGGGATAATATTCAAATGGCAATATATATCAAATTATTGAGGAGCTACTTTAATGAAGGATGAACAATCTGAGAAAGACAGTGGTAACTACATTCACATATAATGCTATAATAGGTTACTGCAGAAATTCTCATATGCTGTCTCTCAGCTCTATTACAATGCTCATTAGAGCTGTTGTACTGTGTATTTCACTTTTTAATAGGTCTTCCCTTTGGTTGTGAGAAAACATAATTATATGACTCCAAAGCAGGATCTTCCTTGCCATGTCACCCTCCTCTCTGCTGTAATTACATCCCCTTGCTAGCCCTTGGTGGCAGATTGTTTAGGCGGGAGCTAGCCTGGCAGAGGTGGCAGCTTGGTCTTTCCATAGGCTGTTCATCAAAAAGGGAAGAAGAACCATTGATCTTTTCATATCAGATTCCTTAGATGAGTTCTCTTTTAGCAAAGTTGGTAAATTCATGCCCACTTGTGTGGACCTTTGCCAAAACAGGCTTACACTGTTATAAAATTGGCAAATTCCCCCTTCCTTAAACACACTTGACATTCTTCAAACTGTTATACCACAAACCGGTGGTGAGAGAGAATGCAGTTCTGCTGAGATACCAAATATGCACATACAGAAATGTATAAGGAATCTGAATTTCAAATGGAGAAAGTGAAAGTAGAATTTCTGATACTGGAAGGAAATAATATTGTCTTAATTAATTTACTATCAGTTGTGTCCTGATGTTCTAGTCATTCTGATCCTCTCTTCTGTCCTATAACTCTGTTAACAGTTTTTGCAGACATTATCTATGCAATTGATGTCTATAACTTTATTAAAACATTCTGCAAAACCAGGCATGCTGGTAAGTATTTTCTTGATTTCACTCCAAAACATTGGACCATCCTAAGTTCAGAAGGTAGTGCAGAATGACTTTTGGGTAGAAAACATATATTCAAAATACAATTTTTCTGTAGAGAAATTTAAACAGAATCTTGGGTTCAAAATCTTTGCTTTGATAGCATGTTGACAGAATTTCTTGCTTCTCCTTGTAGAAATTGTCATGTGGAACTTTAAGTTATTCAGAAAACTATATTCCAGAGCATAAGGCAGACTAGATTTCCCTCACCCACCTTTAAAATAAAGATGAGATTAATCTCAATGTGGTGCTCAGGTCTTTCTTTTACTCTTTTCAGAGGCAGAGCTATGTCAGATGATCTAGCTCTTACTCTAAAGGCCTGGCTTGTTTTGTGTGTGACACACTACTTGTTGATTTCTCAAGAGTCAAGATATTTTGGAACCTGCAGTTCCTGACTAATCAGTAGACTCAAAGCAAGACTGCCTGGAAGAGGAAGCACATTGACATAATAAAGTATGAAGGAAAGCTTGGGAAAATGCCAAATAATTCAGAAGGAAAAGTAAGACAGTGGCTGCACTGAAGTAATTCCTGCTTTCTGAGATGGAAGGGCAAAAACATATGTATCTTTAAGTGCCTTCCCAGCTCAGCAATGATACCAGGAAAGAACAGTGGGGTATCTCTAAAAATTGAAAGTCGAGGCTTTCCTTTCACCGAAGTGTGAGGCTGGGATCCATAAACAAACAAAAAACATCTCAGGAAGGGGTATCTTCTTGTTTTGGTTGGTGGGCTAATCTAAGCAATTAGAAAGGGGAATTTAAACATATGCAGTACTGAGAGTGGAAAGAAAAGCACTGATCAGCAAGAAACTAAAGTAACATATATATTTAATTTTGGATAGCCAAACCCCTCACAATCTCTTAAGGCATCTGATTATGATGATAATACGAGAGCACAAGCTTATATTTTTAAATTGTATTGCATCTGTTCTTACTGGACGCAGAAGAATAAGACTCCCTTTGGAGCCATCTCTGCAGTGCTGTGGTTTCATTGTTTTTATGGTTCAACACTTGCATCATTATAGGAACATCATACTAATAATCAAATGGGGTATTTTTACTTCTTCTCCTCCCTCCTGACCAAGGACCCATATACACACGCCTATGTTAAGGTGCTAAAGAACGGTTTTCGATGTTTATCATACCCTTATTTCACTGACTCAGACAAGTGTGTATATTTTTCATCTGTCAGTTTGCTACCATAAGTCAGGGCTATAGTGACATCGGGATGTTAAAAAATCATTTGGCTTTCACATTCTACAATTTAAAGCTGTAGATGAATAAAGTAAATCATGTATACCTCCTTTAAAATACTCATAATAATCTGTTCTTAAAATCAAAACCAAACCCATACTGTACCAGAGGTGCATGGGCTTCTAATATTTTGCCTGCATCAGCAAATTTAGACATATATTTTGTAACTTGTATCCTCTAAAAGTATCCTTTCACACTTTGCAGCATACATTTATCTGTCTGTCTGAAACAGGGAAAGAAAGAAAAAAATGCATGTGATGCTTTAAGTTCGGTAATTAGTTGACCTTGTATCCTAACTTGTGTTACTGAATCTTTTTACTACTTTTTATGTTTCAAGACTGTGCAACAAACTTAATTTTTCATTGCCTACTTTTGCCTAGTTAATGATAGAATTTTCTTTTTCTCATTATAAGTACTTTGTTTTTATTATTTACTTCTTTACAAATAGCTTCTTCTGTTGTTTGGGTGTACTGCATTGTTTCCCCATTATTTTCAGAAGTCTCTGTGACTTCTAAATTTGGAGGAACCTATTCCATGGCTCTGAAAAAGCATCTGTTATATATAATTTGTTTACTGGATACGCCAGGTGGGATATCTACCAGATTCTGGAAGATAATCCAGCAGAATAGCATTTCTGTATTCAGGGATTTTGGCCCATTAATATTGCTATGGTTTCCAAGATGTGGTAGAAATTTTCAAAACCTGAGGTGTGTGCATAGTCTATTATCTGCATGGTAACCATGACATGAGTTTGTTCACAATAGAAATCACAAATAATTAAATAAGCTATGCAGTTCTTAAATTGACAATTAAATAGCTGAGTGAGTGTAAATGAATCAGGTATTCAGTTTTTGTTTCTGGACTCTCTTCATCTTTCTGTGGGTTGCATTCACACATTGCATGAATCTGAGGCTTCTGGAAACAGGGGAGTTGGACTGTAAGAAGGAAGAAGTTGGAAGAGTAGCATAAGAGGGAGATCTTTGTCTTGTGAGTCATCTTCCCTAACACTGAAAAGCATCGGAGTCGAGAGTGATACAATATTACAATTTGGTGAATTACATGAAATCTGTGACAACTGCTGGACAGGCGAATTGGCAACACTGTGCCATATGAACTCTGTTAATAATTTAATGGCTGGATTTTCTGCAAAAAATTTTTATAAAGCTTACTCCATTCCACTGGGAGATCATTAAATTGGGTATTTTGCATTGATGAAGGCTAAAATAGAGCTCTAAAGAATTTGTCCTCTGGCAGAGTAGAAATGGACAGGATCTAACCCCATCAAATTAACGAGGACTGAAAGTCAAGGCTATTTATGACCAGGAGGTGTCAGACTAGTAGATAAAAGTCTCCACTTCCAAAGCACTACCGCATTATTTCTATTTAGTGTCACAAAGATACCAGATTTTAGCTTGGATCCTAGAGAAAAAAAGGACCCTGAGCTGTTCTTGTGTCCTTTGACAACGCATTATGAAGTTCACGGTGCAGTTGCATGTCATATAACTCCTCTGTAGCTGAAAGGGGGGTTTACATTTTAAGTTTGTTGAGCTTCACTAACGCCAAAGTACACTTTAAAATATGCTATAACTTGGCAGAAATCCAGTGAGCTGGAATTTAAAAGGGCTTTTAGTAACACGTGACAAGGTGGTAATGAAAGACGAGTTGTTAAATCAGAGTCATCAGGGCTCCTATCTTCCTTAGAAGTTTAGCTTCTCCTGTATCCCCCCTCCAATTTTATGAGCTCTTCTTTTAGTGATCTCCAGTTCCTCAGAGATGTTAGAAGTCACTATAGTGCAGTTTTTGTGTGATTATATAAAACTGCTCACACCAGAGTCCTTATTCTTTTCATTCACCAGGACACTAGAACGTAAACAGTTCCCTGACAGGCGAACCAATCTTCTCCATTTCTTTAAACTGTAATCATTCCTTCCTGCCTTCCTTATTTATCCTCACACTCCTTCTGTTCCGTAGTGCTTCTGTCTTTCCCATGTTTCAGCTTCTTTTTAAAATGTCTTGTTACAAAGCATATGCAGTCAGTGGTTTATGGTCTAATATGAAGTAGTAGCTTATTGAATATTTCCATGCTAGACTTCAGCCCCCACGCCTTGATCTGTCCTCACCCCATCTCTTACTTGCAAGAAGTGACATTTTTGTTGAACCTTAATCTTTGACAACAAATAGTTCCTCTTTATGTAGCTTGCATTTCAATTAATAATATTGTTACACCGTTACTTTAGGTTGTGACCAATGAATTTCAAACAAAAAACTCCAAGTAGTCTGTATAATATAAAATAACAAATTAGCTAGATTTTCTAAGGATGAAATTGCAAATCCATGAAAATGCTGGTGTTGATGAAGGTGAAGCTTTGGGAATACGATATGTGTAGACAAAGTTTGTACATTTTATCCTGTTTGTGAAGCATACCACTACTGCATATGCGGGAAAATGCACCCCCAGGTAGGGATATTCAGTGCATAATTTATTTCTGTTTTTTTAAAGTACTCCTGTTTTACTTTTTTTTTTTCACATGGGCCTTCATGCTACTTCTCAGTTACAGTATGAATACTAATTACATTTATATTTCACTGACAAGAATTAAAGGTAAAAATGTGTAAACCTTTACAAATATAGAAAACCTGTTGCATGTTATATGAAAAGGTAACTAAGGTGAAAGGAGAATCACTGATTCCATTATACTGCCCTAGAAATATAACAAAAATTGAAGATGCTTTTTGTTGTTTGATTGTTTGTTTGTTTTTTTAAGAGGTTGCCACTGAATTCTAGAGATATGTGGTATCTGAATATCAAATATGTCTACTTAGCTACTTCTAGATGAAGAGATGAAGGGTTAATTGAAAAATCTACATATTCTGGTCACCATTAGGTATTTCCTCAACTTTTGCACTGTTAAGATGTTAAAAAGAAATTAAATCCTGTATTCTAATATTTCAAGACACATATTTTCAATAAATATCAATACAAAAATCTGCATATTGTTGGTTAAGTGGGGTTCGATTCATTCTTTCCTTTTACTGATTTGTGAAAAGCCTAGGCACTGTGAAAGTAGATACTGAATTTCTGGAAATAAGGAACAGGGCGTCAGTCTGTAGCAGTCCTTCGCCAGGTGGTAGAGCAGCTTGTTGCAGCAGTTAAAAGTCAGAGCCATATGGCTCTGATCCACTGCAACTGCTACAATGGAAAGAAAAGTTTAAAAAACAGAAAAAAAGATGAATGAATGAGTGAAGAAGTAGTCAGTTACTTTGATGAATGTGACAAGGTCTGCTCTGAAAAACGAAATAGTCTCAATCTGTAGAGTTTGATAAGCATCTACTTTGAAAAGAATAAACAAACAGTGTCTTTCAGCTCCAGAAAGACATTTAGGCAGATGGACCCTTATGCCTCTGTGACTTCTCAACAAAATTGATGGATATATAAGCATAGAGGTTCACATAGCCTGATATTCCAGTCTATCATAGGGAATAACCCAGTATGGAAGGGGCCCGGTGTGGAGGCTATGGTCAGTTTCTGTCCTTGGCAGAAGTAATGATGAATAGGAGAACTGAACCAGCTAATCAACTTGTACATGCTGGCTGGATTCAATGGAAGTCAAAAGAATTATACTGATTACACCAAATTAAGCTGTAGTCCAAATTCAGTGTTGGTGTTTGAATTTCATAGATGGATACAGTTTTAGTACCTTCCCTCTTCCCACCAATCCCAAAGCATTTACAGTTAATAATTTAATAGAGTATCTCTGTGCCACCTTGCACCTTTGTAACAGTTTTCTGAAAGTCTTGGCAAATACCTTAAAAGTATTCTTCTTGGATTTATACTATGAAAGATATAGTCTCCTTGAAAAAGATGGAAAGGAAGACTAAAACATTTTATAAAGAAAACAACAAAATTTGACAAAAAATGCTGCCTGACAAGATGGTAAATTTGCCCCTGTTTTGAGATGAACATAACTAGACCCCCTTGATCCTCAAGGAAGACTGAGACACTTTAAAATCTGTAACCCAGGTGCTATTAGAATAAAGCAGTAGGATGCTTATCCTTTCGATCTCAAACTGTGTAGTTCGGCGTAAAATGGGCTCATCTACACTTCCATTCCTACCCACTGTGTCTGCTTGCAGGTTCTGGCCTTAGTCCTTCAGAATTTCTACTTTCTTCATTGTAGCAAATGAATCTGGCAAATGTAGCAAATATGCCCAGCCTTCCTGAGTGTTCTTGCAGGTCCCTTCTGCGTCCCTGCTGCTGCTGTTGGGCTCCTTGCTACAGCCTCCGCATCGGGTGCTGTGTTTCTCCTCTGACTCTTGAGTCCTGCACACAGTAACCTCCAAAAATTTTGCTCAGAGCAAGCTCAATTGTTTGCCAAGGATCCCCTAAAGGGTTTCACCCCATCAGTTACTTCTTCAAAAGACGTAACAGATAAATAAGAACACACTGAGAAGACCAATATAGTCCATTTCCACAGCAGCTACTCTTCTACAGAGCAGAGTTATATCTGCTAAACCTCTGCTGTATTTCTTCTCAGAAAAGTTTATTTCTGATTATGTAAGAATTTTACCCTGGAAAGACCTGTGTGCTTAACTTTAGATATTGAACAGTGTTATTTTCTCCAAACCCTAGTTTCAAAAAACCTCAGTCTCACCTAAACTTGCATTTTCAAATGAAGTTGAGTATATATATTAAGGTTGAGTGCTGGTAAGATTAAAAATAATAATAATTAAAAAAAAAGCAAACAAACACAGATTATTATTTTGTAAGTCATGTTAAATTTCTATGTTTTTAAAATTATGAGTTACCCAACCTAATATCACATTATATATATTGGATAGAAAACAGGAACAGAAAGTGTTATATCTGTGCTTTGTGCTAGGATTGCATTTTATGAGCGCAGCTTTAAGTTGGTACCTTCTTATGTTCAGAACTGAGATGCAGTAGTTACAAAGAATTTTAGAAACTTTTAGGGAGAGAGTAAATTTTTTCAGCCTGTGTGACTTATGCCCCTCCTTGCCCAACTAGTTACATAGAGACAATGAAGCATGACTCAGAAATTTTAGATTCCTTAAAAAATCCCAATGTAAAACTACACTTTTCTCCCACTAATTATATTAATCAGATTTTAATACTTAATAAAAAATATTGTATTATTTATGTTAAATAATAGTACTGATACTCAGAGCGAAGAGGTAATAAGTATCCATGTAGTTCTAAGTCTTTTGCACTTGTCTTATTCCTGCATTACTAATCCACGAAGATAAGAGAGAGGGAGGGTCAGAAGGTTTGAGAAAATTTACTTTTTATGACAGTTGAGCACCTTTGTTAGAAAAGTTTGGTATGATTGCATGCAACAAATGTTGCAATGTAGCAATGTTCACACTTGCGATTGTCTTAACTATCGTCCAGTGAGGATCCCTCTACGTAGGTCTGATTCAGTTTTGCTTTGCCCAGCCTGGTTTTTCTTGTGGTTCTACTATGAATTCCACTTTCAGATTAGGATAGTATTAGGATACGCTTTCTGTGATAGATGATACTTTAAATTGGTGACTTGGAAGCTGAATCCAGCTGAAACTGGGTTTCCATTAATGTCACCCTAGAGAACTTTGTGAACCAAAACTATTTTGTTCTAACAGTGCTTACCCTACCCTCATGTACTTTCTTACCTCTTTTTGACAACAAAACCAAAATATGCATAAATTTGAAAAAACACAAGAAGGTAGCATGTTTCTGAAGACTTAGGAGTGAGATTTGAGTCATACATGTATTCATTTTTCTTTTAGAACTGAATGTGCAAGTTATGTACACCAAATCTGGGTGCCATGAAAGACCTTAGAAAGGAATTTGGTGTCCCCCTCAGGTTTCCCCAGTCTATTAGAGAAGGACTTGGGTATTTGAAAAATGAGACTGAATTAGTGTCTGAATTCTAGACCGTAACTTTTTTGGTTTTTTTCCCCCCTTTTCATTTACCTCCTGCCATGTCTTCTATTACAAAGGTGATACACCAAAGAAATGTGATGGTTTGTGCCAGACTGATTAATTCTCATAAGTGAGTGCAGAATGCTTTAAAATATTAGTTTGAGAAAGCATTCAGATTGTTTGCTTTTCCAAACTGACTTTCACTTATGCAGTGAAATATGCTTATGCATGTTAGATTAATAAAAGACTAAGATACCTCTCAAATAATGAAAAGAAGTGACACAAGAGAGAAAATGTACCTATTTGAGATATTGAAAGTACGCTTATTAGTTTGGATCTGTAGTTGCAACTAAGGAGCTAGACAATTCATGCACAATACTTCACGGTTACAAGTCTTTTTACTACCAGTAGAGCAGTCATAGGCAACATAGCATGTTTGCTGGTATCCTGATGTCTTTCTCTGGCAATGATCAGACATGAGGCTATGGAATATCAATCTTTTTTAAAATAACTTCCTAACCTTGAAGATAAAAATCATACTCCATTTTCTTCATTTTTATGACTTTGTCCATGGCTCATTTAACCCTGCAGTACTCTTTCCAATGCTTTTGGGGAGGGCTGGAATAAGATAGTCCTGGTTATAGATATTGTTGCCTGGTGAACATAATTTGGTTACCTTTAGGCTAACGTTCTAGGCAGTTATCCTAAACTGACATACTTAGAAACATATTTGATGACTATGCAGCACTGACCGTTTGTAATATTGCAAAAATATTAAAAGGGAAGAGTTTATGGCTATGTTTGAAGCAGCTGACAAATCTTTTAAGTGAAAATATACAGCACTGCTGTCTTACAAATTAAAAGGAAGAGGGATTTTATGTGTTATAGAAATACATTTTGCAAAGACCTAGCAACATCATCATGCATTCAAAGTTCCTAGCTAACAAAAGTATTGGATTATATTGGATTTTATTATAGTCCCACAGTCATACCAAATTGACAATTCTACATCCAAGAAATCCAGCAACTCTTGAAGAATTCTCCCTCTTCATAGAAAAAAACTCAGTAAGAAGAAGGGTATAAAATGAAATATTTAACATGTAGAAAAGATCACAATTCCCATATGTGCTATTCCTCCTCTGTCATGACCCACAAGTGGCATTTTAAAGTTTTAATCCAGATCTTTGAATATGACTAAATAAAAAAAATAATCCAGAGTTACACAAATTGTGATTTTTTTACAACATCATCATCTTGGTAATATTGCCAAATCAGTGTTGTGTTAATTTGACAATTGTAGCTCTTAAATTTGTTTTATGCTTTGGTTCGAAGCTTGTAATGCACTAAGTAGGCTAAGATCCCAGTCATTTTAATTAGAGAAAATGCAAATTGCATCTCTCCTATCCAAGTGTAAAAAAGCTGATTCAACAGGTTCCTAACTGTTGTTTTAGTATTTCCATAATGTGACTGCAAGAAAAAAGTGCTTTTTTCTTTATCACAAAAATACCTCAATCAGATTTGTCAATAATGCATCATGTAGCTATTGGGCCAACATGAGTAAATTTTGATTATTAGGTACAAAGGTGTTTGAAAGGAAAAGTGATAATATGCTGATGATATAGTCACTATATTGACACTTTTGGAAATCTGAGACAGAGGAGTAGTTTTGTTCAAATAAGAGCTTAATTAAAATATAAAGGCTTGCTCTTTTGAGAAATGAGACACTGGAAAGCGCTTAGTGAAACAGGTTCTTTATGGTGTAAAAGTTGGGGAAAATCTATGCTTCTGGTCTTTCTAATGCTTATCTAGGATCATGGATCAACAAATATGCACTGAATACTCCAGGTACTATCAGCTGTTAAAATTAAGCAAGGTGCCCAAAGAGAGAAAATAATTGCTTTTTTAAATTTTTTTTTTTTCCCCCAAATGTTACTTGCTGCCAATTTTAGGCTTGCATGTCCAGCATTAACATATAATAATGCTAATGGTACACATATTTCTAATTAACTGTACCAAAAACTTTCCCGGTTTTGTCTTCTGTTCTTATAGGAGCTGAGCATCTGATTCTCCATACAAAGATTAAATGACAATGTATACTTTGAAAGAGCTTTAATGTACTGTACCATAGTAACATCTATCTTGATATTATGGTTATCATGCAACTCTTAATCCTTTCAGTGCAGTGCAACCATTCAATAGCAAAAAGCAAGGGAAGCAGGATGTGTTATCCTGCTGCTATTGTTAGAGAAATAACATTAACTGATAAACAGATGAGGATTTTTGGGATAACTAAATTATGCCTAGTATTTTAATATGCAACGTAGGATAAACAGATGTAATGTGAAGGGCACCACAATGACATTAATGTGCTATCCAAAATATAATTTGAGAGTAATTTCATCCATGTAATGTTTTGTTTAAAATGTTTTATGGAATATAAGAGAAGGAATATTTACTTCTTTCTAAGATTTATATAAGCCTTTTCTCTTTTTCCTGAGGTCAGCTGCCTGACTAAATAAATGTACTTTTATAAAGCAAGGTGGCAGCAAGAATCTTCTGACAGAAAAAAATGGTCTAGTATGCTCATTTTTCATGAGTACAGCAAAAAGATGAGATGCTAGCCATGACCACATTCTGCCTCAGTTCCTTCTTTCTACATATTGTACCCACCTTTACCCAATAGTACTTATGGTCTGATTTTGTATTAAAATTCTCAAATTCTGTGAAACTCATCAGTGTTTTGTAATGAAGCATTTTAGCTCAGGTGCTGAAGAAAACCTCATGGTTAATATAGCTTTCAATAACTCTTTCATCATGCATAAGATTTAAATCGTATGTGCTTGGGGATGTATTTATAGAAGGTAGATTGGATCATCTTTTATGTCCATCTAATGTTGTTCGGTGCATATTCACTTTCTAAATAAAGTAATTTTTATCTCTGCTGGTCTTGTTGGAAAGAGAAGTCTCTGATGGAGTCATTTACTTTAGTAAGAACATAGATTTTCTTTTAACTGTGGTTGCCAGCCTATAGGAATTACTTTCCTTGATATATATGCCTTTTTAAAAAATAGCATAGAAGCAAAAAGCATCTAGGAAACATCTTGAGAATAAGACCTCTCTACCTGTGACTGCTAGAGGGGAACTAAGCAATCTTCAAAGTTTTTAAAATAAGAATCAATAGAAAACCTGTCAGCCACTGGCAACTTATTTACAGGAAAAAATGGATGTCTTTCAAAATTTCTTTAGTCTTTATACAGGTGACTTCTTGCTTTAATCTCTTTTAGGACGCTAAAACTTTTTCAATAATTTTTAGCTTTTGTTAATAAATATCTTCCGTGAAGGTACAAGTTTTTACACACATCAAGGATTTTCTGAAAATCCAATTTTCTGATGATATTTTAAATGATTCAAATTCTTTCCTGTGTTTTTGGCTTTTTCATGTGAAGCTAATAGTGTATTATCCACTTTGTCTGTTCTGTAACTGACCTGTTTGCACTATTTCACTCTTACCTAAGACTAATGCATCTGGGATCCCATCTTGAGAACTAGAGGACTAATAGCTCTCAGATAATTTTGAAAATCTACTTTTAAATTCTAAGGCATTGTCTAGACTGGGATTATTGTTTTAAATGTGTTTGTTGGCTACTTCTGATGCGTTCTTCCATATCAGATAAGGGAGGTGTGTGTGTTTGCTAACATTCTGCATTTTTTTTTAAGAGTTGTGGATTTGATCCTCCTTTTGTTTGTGTGCAACTATTTGTATGAAAAGCAATATATGCCATTTCTATTCATTCATATGTATCACCTATTTCCCACAAGTAAGTAAGGTAGCTGCGAGGGGATGCATAATTAAATCCCTTGTGTGTATGTATGTGTGTGTATGCGCAGAATATAATTAATTGATCTCTGCAAACAAGACCAATAGAATATCTATTTTGATGGAAATTTATCACTTCAATCTTGTTGTAACAGAAAGTAAACCATGATTAGAAGAGGGAAAGTTTTTAGAATGTTTGGAAATAGTATATAAGTAGAAATCACAATATTACATAAGTAGAAATTATAATATTGCCAGAATCATTTTGATGCAGCACAATATGGAATTAACTAAGAATCCTACTATTAGTAATACTGAAAATGTGTATTTCAAGGATAAAAAAATGATTTTGATATTATGATAGGAATATGCCATATGTTCAAAATTCTGACTGGGGACTTGAATTCCATAAAGTATTATCCAACTCCAGTTCAACTTGAGAAAGGAAGAAAGGAAGACAGAAAGAGAATTGATAAATTTCTGGACATGAGTCTGTGCATCTTAACACATACTTACAAAACTAGATACCATTTTAAAAGCATTTTATGTTATGCTTTTAAAAATAAACCTAAAAAAATGTTTGAACTATCTGTTTATTTGGAATACATATATTTACCATTATGACAGAAGATATGAACACTAAAATATGTGACGCTAGCAACTGAGACGTATCTGTGAGGAGGGAAGTTGGATGGGAAGAGAAGTGAGAAGGGCTACTGAAAAGTAAAATGCCTCTTCTGTACCTCCTATACATGGCAGAGACGACTGGGAGCTGTGTTACACAACAACTTCTTGTCTGGGAATGGCTGGTGGGCATGCAGGGAGCTGGCTGTTACACCTTCGTATCTATTGCATTCTCATATTTTTCATAACTACTGTTATTGACACTCCTAGGCTATTAATATCCTTAGTGGATAATGTTTGCAATCTGACAATGCTGATTTGACAGAACAGAGCTATATGCTGTCCTGGTTATACTGCCCCAAAATGCACAGTCCAAGGCAGTGAGCCATCCAGTGCATGCCAGTCCTGCCAGCTTTGTGCCACTAGAGGAAATATCAAACTAGTAGTACAAAAGGTCTGGCATGAGGCAGGGAATTTCTCCCTAGGGGACTTCAGAGTCCATTCATTATTACCTGTAATTTTAACAAAAAAACTTTTCTACAGATCTTGTAGAACTGACTGAATACACTATTTTGTTTATCCTGCCTAAGGAATATACCTACTACTGATGTGCAAAGGTGGAAAGCAGACTAATATCACCAAAAAAAAATTAATTTGAAAGTGAATTTGAAATTTGAAAATAGAAAAGCTTTCACTGCACTTGCTTTTGTTTATTTGTTTTGTAGTCAAAGAGAAGTTGCCAGGGAACACACTCTGCCAGGACCCTATATGAATCCACTCTGACTTCTTTGGGGAGCAAACACAAAACCTTCTTCTAAAAGGCCTTGCTACTGCAAGCACTGTCACCCGTGTCAACCTGCAAATGTCAAGCCACCTTCCTCCCCTTTCTCCACCGAGTAAATTAACTAAATTAAAAAAAAGTCTCAATCAAAAGCTTGCTTGAAGTAGAGCTCTTATGTTTAAATCTGGAAAAGCTAGATTGTGAAATCCAGTGTGTTTCAGCTGTTCCTTTTACATGAAAGGTGGTTGGCTACTGCTGGGGTAGCGGCACTGGGAATTTTTGTTTGATATTGATGTTTTTATGTGCTATTCTTTTCTAGTGACTAAATTTGTATGTGCAGAAACTATTAGAATATGAATTCTGAAATTACCCACAGCAGTTACTTGCAAAAAGCAAATTTTCAAAAGTCTCATATAGGCATCAGATATCTGTGCTTTCTGCTGATATAATCGTAATTAATTTGTGTAAGTGCTGGATGATAACATAATGAAGACATTGACATTGGGGACAGTACTCCAGTGGCCAAATTACTTTCAGAATTTTGTCTTGTATAAATTGCTTGAGTTCTAGTCCTTGGAGGTAGGATGTTCTTAAAGAAAAAGCACGTATTTTTGCATGTGTCTAGCAATACTAACTCCACTACAGTGTCAGAATTGCTTTTCAGTGCTCTATAAACAGGCAGAAGTGACAAAGGAAGAAGTAAAGTTAGGTCATCCAGGAAATGGGCTAATTCAATATTGCTTTTTATCAGTTTATTTTGACAGAGATCCTTTAAAAAGTATTTGAACACCTCTCTGCTGGGTATCTGTCAGAAAAGAAAGGAAGTTATTATAAAACAAATCCCTCAAGCTGAGATTAATCCTTCCTGCATTTTTGATACAGCTGTAATCCTATAATTCTGCACAAACTGGTATTATGATAGTAATAATGCAAAATACTCAAAATATACCACATTTGATTTCTTGGAATTTGATAAAGAATGATGTTTTCAGATGAGTGATTCTATCATATGGAACATCTAAGTGTATTTCAGATGGGTGATTCTATCATATGGAACATCTAAGTGTGTGGCAAGATTAATGCATGAAGCAATGACAAGTACTACCCAACTGACATTGGCTTCCCCATCACAGAATGTACTCATCATTTTTAGCATGTACCCAAGGCCAAAGACAATGAGTAGACTGCACTCCATGCAGTGGCCACTGGTGGTCTTCAGTGGGTATCGAGCCAAATGGTTTCAGTAGCTATAGTTACATTCCTGTTGTGCAGGTCATAGTACGTGAGACTTGGGTGCTCCAAGATTCAATTTGAGAGCTGCTTCATTGAGGTTTATTTAGTAATAAATATTCTCTTCTTTGAATGAGTTTACTGTCTCTTCCAGAAGATCTTGGAGTGGCAAACTAACCCAAATTATTTTAATCAAGAAATCTCCCTACCCTGCCTATGGAACTCTTTAATAAGGAACAGAAAGCTGAGAATTGGAGGTAAGATTTGTGTACCAGATGAGACGAATCTGATGGGATTCAGAAAGATTTCATCAGCAAACTCTTCAAGCATGTCTCTGCTGCAGTGATAGCTGCTTATAGAATAATAATCAATGAAGTTTTAAGTGTTGCTAACATGGAGCTTTATGCCATCACAGCTAATTCTCTGAGTACCTGGGGTTATCTGAGGAGTTTTGGAGCAGACTAGGAATAGCTAGTGCTCTGCAGATATACCCTGAAATTGGAAGCTGTGACTGGCCACCTGTGTGACACACTAGGTTCATACCATTTCCTCTACTCTCTTTCCCTGCTCTTCCTATCCTCTCACAGCCAGGTACCTATTGGAAAGAAATCTGGGATGCAAGCACAGATCATCCAGACCAACGTGGCAAGACGGTAACACTCAGCCCACATCTCACCAAATCTGTACTTTAGGAGTAGTTGATAGACTGTATGGAAGATGCTATGGCTTTAATCAAGCCTGTGTTTAGCTTTGATGGAATGCTAAGAAAGCATATCTCTTGGTCAGGATTGGCATTTCCTGCTTGAATATTTCGTGTACCTAAAACTGGCATAAAGCAGAAAAAACCCTGAAGAAAAAGGGCAAGCATTGTAGCAATGACCATAAACAGGTGTTTGCTTTCTTGCTTTGTTTGTTTAAACACATTGTATCTCCTCACTGATGCCACAATTAATTTTCATTTCTTTCTTTAAATATGCCTTTCATTTTCATATATATTTATTTTTTTCATTTAATATTCAAACTCTCTTAGTATCTGCATAGTCTGAAATGCCTGTCTTTGTGCAAGTATGTAGCTGAAAACCGGAGTGTTGCCGCATTTTTATATCTAATTGAAAATAAATACATAAAGCTGCCAGTTGTGCTATGTCTTTTGCCTGATGAAAGGTCATTCGTAATCTTTTTTTATAGTTAATGGAATGCACCACTGTGATTATACTGAAATCTGAATGCCTTCAGAAAGTTTGAAAACAATTGTATGTGAGATAACAGAAAAATAATTTCCTTTGGAGAATGACCTTTCAAAAGTGACTAGTCCACATCTTTTCAGTGATGCCAACATGTCAGCTTCACATTGTGTACAAACCTCCCCGTCTTTGCCATATGCAAATATCCTCACTAAAATGTTAAAATAACACTACATATTGTAATATTTATTTTTTCACAAATGTTCATCAGATAATAGCTTTTAAGGGTCTTTGAATATAGAACACTGTATGCGCTGTCAGCTTAGCCAGTTGATTTTGTTTACAAAATGTCAGCATTTCCTTTTTTCTGAAAAGGACAGATGATAGTGTCTTCTGAAAAAGGGAACCTCAGGCCAACTCTCAACTTACAATTCACAGTACCATCAATAGCAAAAGCTAATTCTTACATACTTGTGAAAAGAAAAAAGGTAGAAGAATGTCAAGATAAATGAGATAATCTTATACTAAATCTATTAGCATTTTCTAATAAAAGATTGTGGTGTATTTATCAGTGCAATTTCTTCAGAAATCCTCAAATTCAATTATGAACAAATTATAAATCAGAATAAAACTGAGGATATGCAACCTTAAGGCCTTTCCTTTAGACGAATGATTTATGATCACTAAAGCTTACAGTTAGCAAGCATAAAATACAAAAGAGAAGTACTTAAGAAAGTATTCATAAATCCTCTTAAAGACTAATCAGCACAGAGTCCTCCTTCCCATTTTATACTTTTTACCATATACTAAATAAATGTTATTTTCAGAACACATCCTGTCTCTCAGAAATTTTTGTATATGACAAAATGATAATAGGAAAAAATGGCATAGATTCCTATTCAGAAAAGCATTTCTGTGCCTATTCAGCAAAACAGTTAAAACCACACGCTGCTGCTGGACCTTTTACATGGGATTTATGTCATTGGAATGTATGAATGACCAAGCTGACGGTAGAGGAATTGCATGGCTAGGTCCAATAAACCTATGCAATGTTCTGGTTATCTTTACATCTTTCTAGCTTTTATTTGCAGTTTTACTCTAGAGAGTACTTTTTGTCCATCATAGACTCATGGATAGAAATCTCTGTGTTTAGTGATTGTGTGCCTATAAAATGTCATCTAGATAGAGGTAACACGGTTGCAAAGGAAGAAAAATGCATATTGAGCGATTGAAACACAAACATTGACAAGCTCTATGTACTAAAATTACTTCATGAATTAAAAAACACATAAATGCACACACTGCATGAAAATCACACTGTCCTGTAAATAAAGCTTTGTATTTTGCCTGTTGCAATATACCAGGCATTAGGTGATCATGGTATTGCATAGCACTGACCTAGACTGAACATGCCTTCTGGAACCATATTGTTTTGTCGTTCCACACACAACTTTTTTTATGCAGAGAAACCAGTTTATATTAGTCAAATATTAATCAATTTCTATGTGCCAGGTGATCTGTAAGACTGTTTTTGGTTTTAATTATAACATATAATTATCTAGAACCTTTTAAACTGATGTACTGTGACAATCTAGAAACAGTCTTTCATCTCAGCAGCATCTCTTTGGTATCTGAAATCCTTTCTAAGGTTTTGAAATAGAAGCTAAAGTATTCTGTATTGCACTTCACATCCTTATTATGTTACTTTATAATAATATTATGATATGAAAATCATAAAATCATAGAATGGTTTGGGTTGGAAGGGACCTTAAAGATCATCTAGTTCCAACCGCCTGCCATGGGCAAACACACCTTCCACTAAACCAGGTTGCTCAAAGCTACATGCATCCTGGCCTTGAACACTGCCAGGGATGGGGTATCCACAACCTCTCTGGGTAACCTGTGCCAGTGTCTCACCACCCTTACAGTAAAGAATTTCTTCCTAATATCTAATCTAAATCTACCCTCTTTTAGTTTAAAACCATTACCCAGCTGAAGAATCCAGCTGCATGCTTTCTTTTTTGAGAAGATTATCTATTTATTTGGGTTCTTTTTGTATACTAACTCTTTTTGTCAACTGTTCCTTCTAGCAGCAGTTCTTCTTTGTTAGTAACACGGAAGTATGAGTCACATTTTAGGAACTCCTGCATTATTTTAATGCATTTAATTATATTGTATGTGTGTCTACCCATTCATATTTTATTTCAATAACTTTCAAGCTCTTTATCCAAGCCCAAAAGAATAGTTGTCATAATATTTGACTTCCTGTGATTCTAGCCTCAACATCTCCAGGGACAAAAATACATCCTAATAATATATTATAATTGGTCCCTTTGCACAATTAATAAGTCAAGTCTTATCAATCAGTGACTCTGTTTGTGTAACAAGTGCTGCAGATACTACGCAGAGAAAAACCTTTACTGTGAGAGAAACTAAAGACAAGTAAGAAGAATGGCTAATGACTTGAGATTTTTCCTCATGACTTTTGAGGAAAGATCCCATTCACAGAACTGTATTTGACTACAGGGAACTGATCAGGTGAGCTATCAGCTGCTGTACAAAAAGCAAACAATTATTAGGGCTGATAAGGAGTAAAACAGTAGGTTTGGAAGCCTATGCTGCCCAGCTGTTTTGCATGGTAAGTAGTCAGTGAAAGTAGCAGTCATTAATATATTGGGAAACCTCTCGCTACCGCAGATCCAGGGTGACTGTTTCCAAACTAAAAGCACAGCAGTGGCTCCAGTGTTTCTTAAAATACATTGTGAGGAAGGTCACTGCAATGGCATGTAATACACAGTGATCTTGAGGTACGTGAGATGGTCCGGGCTTACATTAAATAGCAGGCATGTGAAGGAGAGGTGGGTGGCTTTATTATTCCCCTTGCCACCCGCAATGCAGCACTAGAAGAACTGAGGGAGGTTTGGAATGATTGTATAAAGTATTTGAGCAGAATCTTCCACGATGATTGAAGAAATGGTAGCAATGCAACTGCCTCTTTTATTTCTGCTCTTGAGGTTTCATCTGAAGATGATGCATTTTTGAAACCAGTCACTTCTGAAGGTTTTCCAGCTCTGAACAGATTTTGTGTTATGCCAGTCAGCAGTCAGGCTGGAACTGGATTTCTAAGGGTTAAATAGTTGAGGATAGCTTTTGGGGTGGTGGGAGGAACACAAGAGCAGCAAAAAGCATTATGCCAAAACCAAAAAATCACATATCCAATTTTTCTGTTTTGTTTTCTGTCCTTTGTAGCACCGAGGACATTAAGCAGGACAGACACTTAAGAGTTCTTACCCTGCTGTTTTGTTCTGGAATTCATGACCTTTCTTTGGAGCATCCTAGTAATTATCACAGCAACTGCTTGTTCATATGTCAGATCAGTAAATGAACAAAACATCATTTTCAGTAGACTTAACTTAGTGAAAGAAGCAGATCTTCTAAATGGTGGTACATAAAATTAAGTTTTAAAAAAGGGTTAACGAATCCTTCACTTAGAAGAACATACTGATTTGTATGTCTTTTAAATTACTGATCTCCTGTTGGGTTATGGAAGAAAGACAAGTATGACAATATCAAATAAAATGTGATTTCTGAACAGATATCACACTTTGATCTAGATTTGCAGTATCATTATTTTGAACGTTTGGGGGTTTTTTTGGTATCTGAGATGCTTGTGTAACACCACAGCACAGAAACAATCTTGGAATTAATAAATTACATGGTGTTTCCTTCCTGATGAGATAGCATGAACATTATCATGTAAGTATAGAGAACAAGTTAGACAAACAACATGCAAAAATATTAATTTGTTTTAAGTGATGTAGAAACATGCAGAACTTGAATGTCATGACTCCCAGTCCAATACAATAGAAATTTAACATCTGAATATTTATTACTCAGTTCTCAAGATTTCGAGGAACTTGGCTAAATATCTGGAACAACTTGTTTCAAACTTAGATTACTGACATAACAAAGCAACTGCATATCAACAATATATTCTCACCTTGTTTTTAAGAGACAAACAAAGTAGAGGCGATTTTAATCCCATAATATACACTATATCATTAAGCAGGACTGATCATCCAATTAATAAGGATACAGATTTTTCCAGTGCATTAGAGAGTTAATTTGATCCCACAAATAGATAAGCTACATACTTACAAGAGCTAATAATGCGTTTCCTAAAATATTTATGGAGTTAAATTATTCCATAAATTGTACTGTAGTTCACTGAGAGTGTTTCATTTTAATATTAATATGGACAAACTACGCCAGAGATGCTAAAAATGTGGAACTTCAAACACATTTCTTGATCATTTTGATTTATATAAGTGCTTTTTGGTTTAGGGCATGTTCAGTGAAAGATAAAAGGAAAAACTTCTTGATACATCTTAAGGTGATAGGTGAACAAAGTGAAGACCTATATAGAAATAGGTCACACACTGTCACTTGCATGTAATAAATATTTTAATTTAGGTTGCTGCAAAATGCTGTTTGTAGTAACTTTGCAGAGAAGTAGTTCAGTGTAAAATAGCTTCAGAACAGGAAAACTGAAGTGATATATTTTCTGGCACAGTTTTCCTTCAAAGAAGTGTTTATCACTTTAAATAAAAATGAATTCATTTCTTACAAATCATATAGTGGATGTGAAATGATTCCTCTAATATGTGATCATCCCACACACACTTTAGTTTGTCATTCTTCTCTTTCTTTTTGCAGGTGTTGTTAAAAAAATTCAAAAGCCTCCACTTGCCAAGATGCATGTGTACTTCGCTATTTACAGCTTTAAACAGGAAAATAAGCCTTCTTAGAATTCTGAAAATGTTGAATTTGTTTTTCCCAGCTGGAGAGTGGGGTTTGCTTCTTTTTTACAAATATGTCTATGTCAGAATGTTCTTCAGCTTTATGTCAGGAAACTGTGCTGCATCTTGTGGAGTTCAATGGAAGGAAAGAGGACTGACTTTGCCTTTGGCAACTGCTGCATCCACCTGATGACTGAAATAGACGTGGCGATTTTCAGATATGATTATTCCTGCGGAGTGAAAAGGTTGATTAAGCAATGAATCTTGAGATTCCTCCATGCTTTTTTCTTGTGTATCCCCAACAGTTGCACATGAAAGGTAACCTTCCCTCTGCAGTATTTTTGCACTATACTCCTGGGGTTGCTATTTAGATTCATATGAGTTCAAGACCATCATGCATAGAGAAAATGATAATTTGTTCTATAATTTGAGTATTTGGACTGTTGTTTTCCTTTTTAGAATGTCATGTGTGTCTCCCAATAAAAATGAGATTCAGAAAACCAGGATATGTTAAAGAAGCTGACTGTTTTTCAAAGTGTCCACCTTTATGCCTATAGCTTTCCTATCAGTATGCAAATATCTTAATAAGGAGTCATGATGAAAGCCAAAAAAATACATAGTTACAATTACTTTTCCCATCATCAGTTACTGGCCTTCTTTATCCCACTGTATGCCCACACATATTTACATTACTTTATTTTGCATTTTTTAAAAAGATTACTTTGCATCAGCTTGGGTCTATGAGATAGACTTTGCTCTTGAGAGATGCATGATCTGATATAATCTAAAAAGGTACACCCTTATCTGTGCTGATATGAGATAAATAAATTCATATGGGAAGTTGTGAATTAATCTCTTCAGTTAATGCCATTTTGGTATAATCTTCTCTCTTTGCTTGTTGCAGCTTTTCTATACTATAAAATCATTTTAAAATTCTGAAGCTAAACTGTGAAATACGTCATGTATCTTTTAACGACTTTCAAAATAATGACGTATGGACTTAGTGGGCTCACCTTCCCTGTACCAATAGAATTTTAATAACACTGTGACTTCACTAATAACATTCAATAATATTTTATAAAATTGTTCTTCTTTTTACTTAACAAAAATCTAGATAATCTTAAAAACAATGTTGGCAATTTAACAAAAAGATATCTAGACATAATTACATACATGCATACATACAGATAGTATGTATCCTTTCTTCTTTTTTTTTTCATTCTTTCTACTAGAACATTTTTTCCTTTAATTTCTCCTGTGATTCCATCTGCACTGGGTCTCTGTATATAACTGTAAGAACTGAAACAACAGAAGTTGTACATTGTGATATTGCAAGAATTCAGTTGGACCTACTGTTTGTGGACCTAAGACAAAGTTTAATGTCTACAGAATGGGGGAGGCTCTTGCCATTGGAGAGCTACAGATGGAACAGGCAGCACGCTTTCTGCCATACTCATAACAATTAACTTTTCATACTTCTGAGATCATAAGCATGTCATGATCTGTCAGCAGTGCCATATTACTTCTATCCAACAGCAGTCTTCAGGTGTTCTTGAAATTTTGACAAAGAAACCTGACATCTGATGGTCTCTCTACACTATAATCAACTAACAAAAAGATATAGTCATCAGAATGAACATTAATTTATTTGAACCTCTCTCAAGCTTGTTAAATCCTAAGCACTAAGTTGTCAAATTGTTTAACACCTGATCTCTCTCCAGGTGGAATTATGTGAGACCCTGAGTCAGTCCCACAGCTGCCAAATGGGCAAGTTTCCTCCTACATGGCTGCAGAGGCAGCTCCTCCTCCATCTTTCACATGGTGTGGTTCTCCCCCTTTTTAGGCTCTACTCAGGATCATCACTGGAAAGATTGATTGCACTAACCCAGCAGAAAACCATCTGAAATTGTCGCATGGAGAGACCTGATGTATGTTACAGCTAAAGCAAGGTAAACAGAGACAGCATGTAGTAAGGAACAGTGACAAAGTGTTAGATTGGCTCAAGCTGTCTTGTGTAATTTTGTTTTTGAAAGTGAATTGACACAGCTTTTCTAGCTTGGGTATGAAAAGTAGTGTTAGTTCTGGTTGGTTTTTTGTTTGTTTGAGTTTTAGTTTGTTTTTCTTTTTAAACTGTATGTTAGTGCTAGTATTTCTTATCCATTCAGAAAGCATACTTTGGGTTTGAAACCATTCAGGGATCATGGAATTTGGTTGAAAAGAACTATGAAACTGTTAATGAGGTTTTTTACTGTGATTTTACAACTTCTGTGATCAAGTAACCTAAGTTGGCCAAAGCTTTGAGAAAAAATATGTTTAGCTCTGTTTCCATTCCACTATAAAATGAGTTATCCAAGATTAAAGAGTTGCTAAATATTTTTAACAGAAAATTAAGTAGACCATTTAACCTTTTTGAACAGGGAACACCTATCCATTAGTGAACACAAAACTGGAGTAATAAGGGATTATGTACAACTTTCCCCTGCCCAATGTATTCTTGTTTTCAGGAAATTGATGATTTCCAAACTCCAGCAAAATGTTTCCAGTTTCCTTTGATTCCTAAGAAGTTCTTCATGTCCTATTCAAGGCCCTGTTCATGCAAGCATCCTGATCTGATTCTGCTCTACAATTTGGTCGCTGAAATCTTCTCACCCTGAGTATCTCTCTCCAGATTGTCCTACTGTCAACTTAAAAATGTATAGTAATACATGAGGAGTAGCTGTGAGCAAAGTTTAACTGCAAATACAATATCCATCACATGCACATTGAAATAGCTTGAGCTGTATGCATAACTGTCAATTGTTCTGATGGTCGTCACTATGTGCACTTAAAACCTGTATGTATAAAAACTAATTTCCATGTCTGTTTTTCTGAAACAGGACAATTTATTTTTTTTTGGGGGGGTGGGGGAGGGGTTTGGGGGAAATAACTTCAAAATAAAGGGAAAAAAAATATTTTCCATAGGTAAGATTATTTTTTTTTCTACTTCCTTGTTTCCCTCTTTTATCCTAACATAACTATACTGTATTTTAAATAGCTTTGAAACTTCCTGTGGATAATTCTTTATGCCCTTTTTGACGGAATAAATAAAAATTTAACTGAAAAAATCATGCCATGTTTTACTAATGAATATAGCAAACACTTTCATGAAAAGGAACATACAGGTCTAGATTTATACTAAATATTGACCTAGCTGAATTTGTAATATAAGCCCATGTACGTTCATGAAGCAGCTAGGTCCAGAGACACACATGGGTATTACAGGAAGTACCTGTTTACCTCAGAACCAAAAGTTGCTGTACAACAATTAAAAAAACCCTGAACTAAATCAATATTATAATAAAAAATGGCAATTAAAAAAAAACCTGCAGTAAAATAAAATAGTAATTATAAAGTATTGACAGAAAAGGTGAGTACATACTTTTTTTAAAAAAAATGACAAAGGGAGATATTTATTTTATCAGCAGGAGAAAAAACTACTGACAAATAGAGCAAAAAAGAAATGGTCTATGTTCCTCCTCATTTTATCTGTGATAACAACAGTTACGTGGTCTGCTAGAAGAAAAGATCTCTAAGGTATTATTGCTAAGATGTTAGGGCTTGGTTATCTTATTTTATCTGTGATCATTGACTTTAATCAAGTTAGTTTCAGGAAAGAGTCCATAATTTCTGTGCTTCCTGCTGGTCTGCTGAACCTTTATCATCTTTTCTTATGTTAAAAATCAGCTGGAATCCCTTTCTGTGTCCATACTGCTTGATGCTGGGCAGGATTTTGAGAAAATAGGATAATGTTATTCACAGAGAATCTTTGAACTATTTTTTTGTAGGGAACAGACTATTGATTTTGTCAGCATCCATCATACTATGTGCAAAGACTCAGCATGGAACAACTCATTCTTCAAGAAACACAAGACATGATTGCCGTGAATCAATCTTATTAGCCCAAAAAGCACTATAGTACTTTCCTCAACAGATTTGATATAGAATTCACCGTAACTGATTTCTAACAATATAAATATATGTTATATGTTGCCACCTTTTTATTTTTCCTATTCCAGACAAAAACCTCTTTTAACATATTGAGCTTTGCAACCAAATACCTACATAAAAGGTTAATTGGAAAAAAAAAAACCAAACCCAACAAACCAAAATGTCTGTGCTCAGTTTCAAAACTCAAACTTACTGGAGCTTATAGAACATGGTTTTTAAATACTGTATTAGCATTGAAAGACCACCTGTATGGAGTTACCTTAAACTAGGACATCACATCTGCCCACAATTTCTTCCTATGTATTAAATTTAAAACGTATTTAAAGCTAAATGTTTAAGATTTAAAATATGAGTTTGTGGATACTAGTTATTTTTTTTGTTTGATGTGCTATAATGAATTGTTGCATTAAGTTGATGGAAACAAATGTTGCAGTATAATGGCTACTAGTCTTGCTTGTCATATAAAGCTATTATATATTAAAGTTACAGATCAAATTCTTCTTTTAGCTGAATTGTTGTAAGACCAGCATAGCTCGTTATTTACTCAGTCATAAGCAATGTCTTTCAGCAAATACACGCATTCCTTCTTTGGATAAGTTCCTAAATCTGATAGTCAAATTCAACCCTAATGCAAGCTGAATGTCCTCTAGATTACACCACAATGAATCCAATCATTTCAGCCCATTTTTGAAGATTGTCCTTGGGAACTCTTTCATAACGTACTGGCTATAGTAACTACGTTTGTTGACTTGTCTGTTAAATTGTACAGGCTAGATATGCCTTACTCCACTGTGATTCTGGAGGAAATTTATAGAAGACAATGGAGATACATGAGTTTAAATAGTTGTACAAAGAGAAACACATCCTGTGAGTTAGACAAGGATGAACCCACCTCATTTAAATTGCAGCTTAAGCCTGTGCCATTCCCTGAAGTTTCTGGAGGTGGAAGAATGGTGCAGTAACTCACTATCATCCTGTCAAGTACATCTGTATGGCTTTTATTAGGTCTGCAATTTAGGTTCAGTATAAAAAGGGCCACTATCCTGATTTATCAGTTTTATGACAGTGGTGTTCTTTCTGTGCTGAAGAAAACGGAAAAATAGTTTCCTTGGAGTCCAGCTTGCTGAACGAGGCAGATATGTATCTATTGGGATTTCAGTGTCAATTCTTTCCGGACATTAGACCTTACCACATCCTATGGAATAAATCTGAAATCTTTGCAAGATTCTAATTTTTAATTTGCACAATCTCATTTAGGTGCAGTTTCAGGCTAGTGACATGATAGAAGATGAATGTAATAACCCATTCCATAATTTCATTAGGCTTGAAAAAGCTCAGAGAGAAGGAAAGACTTTATTTGGAATATATAATCCTAAATGCATAACAGCATTTGTACATGAGCAGGAGGCCAATTCAGTGACTCCATAGGGCATCCTTCTTGAAGAGTGTCAGTCCTGCCTGGGAGGGTACTAGTGTGTGAATGGGAGAGATGGAAGAAGGCAGGGGAAATGTAATAGCATGCTGAACAGTGGAATATCTGACTTATTTGCCTTGACAGAAGGCTAGGAAACCATACTGCAGTAACATCTACTGCTTTGGAGACTCAACAATGATCAGAGTTTGATCTTCTGTGCCTGGGTGTACATTAGTGGGCTTCTATGAAAGACTGGGGACCCAGGGCTGTCAGGGCAATGCAGTGCTCCTTGACCCACAGCCCCAGCAAGGTGGGTGGGGCTGGGCCAGGGATGGTGATGGATTTTGCCACATCCCGGACGTTCCCAGGCACTTCTGAAGGCCTTGAGCCCGACCAGGAAAGTAGCCCCTGGGCTGGGACAGTGTCAGGTCAGTAAACAGCCAGACACAAGCCAGGGTTCGGTTAGCATGACCACAGTGACAAGGCAGAGCCAAGGCCAAGCCAGTCTGTAGGTCAGGAGCAGAGTCGGGATCAATGGGGAAGTAGTGGGGCACAGCAACCCTGCAACACAGCTGCTGCGTATCGCTGCCAATCTTGAGAGTCTCAGCTTAAAAGCAGCCCCCAGGGAAGGGCCGTGGACTTCCTTGCAGTTCAGTAGCTTCTCTTTCTTGGATGCAACTATGCTTTCCCTTCACCCTCCCCCAACTGGTTTTGAGTTGAGGTAACCAGAATGTGAGGAAAGGGGAGGCTACAGTAAAGGTCTTTAGACTGTGTATCTAGATACTATATCTGTGTACGATAAGATGGAAAAGATAACAGGCAAATGGTTGGAGTGAGTTTCCCTACTGTTTTGAGCAACAGCAGCTAGAGTTGTAGAGTCTTTTGTGGTTAAATGTTTGAAGGAATAACTCGGACTGCTACTGGAGATTCTCTCTGCTATGGACTCTTCATCTGGGAGAAAGATAAATCTGTGATAACAGAACTAAAAACTCATAAAACATGTATTCCTATTAACAGAAAAAAAAATGCTTGTGTTTTTTTGTGGGGTTTTTGTTTGGATTTTTTATTGTATTTTATTTTAAAAATCTTTGAATTCTGAGGAGTATAGGCTTAGGTTTAGAGTTTTCGTATTTTTCCCTTGTTAGAAGTAATGCATCTGTTTGAAGGAGTCAACTTCTTCATTTTACTCACCATAATTTTTAAGGTGTGATAACTTACTGTTTTTCCCTTTTTTCTTCCCCTTTATTGTGTGATACTGGAAATGGGGTTGGTATTTCTACTGGCAGTTCCTTCAGAACTGGCTGCAAGCTTCAACTCTGAGCTTGCCAAAGTGACCGTGGTAGCTGTAACAATAGATTTCTGCCTTGCAAATGAAACTGATTTCACAGCATTAAATCTATGAATACCTGTTGGGGGTCCTTTCTTTGGTACTAGTTGAGGGGTACAAAATATTCTTCCCCCTGCAGCATTTCAGAGTTCTTGAGCTCTAACTGATACTATTGCCTTAGTCTGAATCTCTTCCAAATGTGAAATTGACAATGTGGATTGTTAATTTACAGCACTTCAGCTGTGCCTAGTGATGACGGCTTCTGCCTAAATTGCTCTCCCCTACTAGTTTAATATTATTCTATGAGAGCCAGCCAGAGTTTTATGCCATATTCTGATGACCTTACTTGAGTAGTTTGGTGTCTTAAATATTTACCAAGCAACTACCTTAAGCCTTATTCTTCCATCTTACAGTTAATGAAAAGAACAAATGCCCTGAAGTTATGAACTTAGCATTGCAGAAGTATTTTGGCATTGGATCCCAGTGGAGCCTTTGGGTTGTGTATTAGAAAATCTAACAGTGCGTTTTACTTCAGTTGTTCTACGTGTATTTTTTCTCCTTTTTTTTTTTTTTTTGTCACCAAGTTCAGCCAGTTCCAATGAATCTACCATCCTACATAGAAAAAAAGCTCAGTTTGTTACTGACGACCTCTTTTTAAAAGCTGAGTACACAGACTTTAACACAATATGATAGTAATCATTTGCATATGATGATTGTACCAGTAGAAGTGGAATTGTGCTGTCCTTTTCTGCTCAAGGCACTAACAAAGCAGGCTCTGGGAAGTGGTACTAAACCCAAGTGCTGTACTTTTTAAAGCATCAGTTTTGTGTGACAGCATCTACTCTTACTTGTAGCAGCCTGGAAAAGTCTTTGTGATCCACAGCTTCTCTATTCCTTATCCTGTGAAAGGGCATAATAGGTGTGCAAAGTCTATCTATTCACTTGCACAGGTATTAATAACAGAACATTCTTTTTTTGTGAACACGGTTTACTTGCTCTTACTATTAAATAAAAATTTCAGATACTCTTTTAAAAAAAAAAAAACAACCAACCAAAGACGCCAAACAAGCTGAAGGTGAATAGTTAAGTCTCTGGGACTGTTACTGTTTGACAAATGATGGAGACAACCAGGTAATTTATTAAGGCTTTTGTATTTGTTATCAAATGCTAAAGCCTAGACTTTAATCTGTGGTGAAGTACAAGGATGGTAGGTTCTTGAAGACCCCCAGCTGTACATTGATAGCAAGGTAAAATAAGAACTAGCAGGTGAGCATGTCCCCCTTTCCTGTGAAGGAAGAGCTACTGCACTTTGTCACATGAGCCAAAAACCCCAAAATAGCAAAAAAAATCTGTAGCAAGAAAAAAATATCCCTGTTACCTTCTGGTGTAGTTTAAGCAGTCTGTGGTATTTCTAGCTTTGTGTGCTTCCCTGTCGTGGTGATCAAATGAGCTGTCATAGTGGAGCAAGTCTGAGTGAGAACACTATAATAAAAGAAATGTCCTTGGTTAGCAATGTCTATGTTCTGTTCACAACTGTTGAAGATTTGTGCTTTAATCCAGCTCAAAAGCTCCCAGCCTATCCTCACAGCTTAATTTCTGCTTGATCTTTTGGTTAAGTCATAATCCTATGTGTGGTGTTGCAGTTATGAAAATTATGTCACAAATCCAGCATAATGTTTTTGTTGTAGGACAAAGCAGTAAAAGGAAAGGAGCGGAGAGAGGGCCAAATATGGCTGATAGTAGAAATCTTTAAATGAAAAGCTATTTTGTCATTTTCTTTGAATTTATAAAAACTTCAGTATGCAGTGTGTGCACCCCAGGACTGAGACTCTAAAAAAAGCTTTAGTCTGCTATGGTCTATATTTTCTTTCCCCCTTGCTTTTTTTCTTTTTTCTCAGTATCAATCACATTTCCTTTTCTTTGGGAAGAGATTGTATTTGAGAGTAACAACTTCATAATTACAACAGTCGCTCTGGAAAAAAAATATATAGATGATAGTATTTTGGCTGGAGGACTGAACTGGCACTTGGAAACTCCGGATCAATGGATGATAACTTTCCAACCTTGTCTATTAATACATGAGATTATTTTGGAGTGGGAGCTGTATCTCCACATATTCATTTACAACATATAATAAAATAGCTGTCCATTGTCAGACATTGACAGTAAGTGCTACTGTAATACTACCTATAATAACTACGACACTGCTAATAAGAAGCAGGACTGAACAGTTCTGTGTGCTCAGATCTGCATAGTTAGTGAGAAAAGTAATAGTCTTCTATGATTAAAATGTTTCTTTTATTTACTACTTTCTTTATGGACACTTGTAAGATGTTTATAATCAGGTTGTCTTTTTAATATCTAAGTCCTATATACCTTATAAATGTCAACACAGCCTCAGAGAAGGACAGGGATTAATTTAAAAGGCCCAATTCTGCAGCTTTTTAGTACAAAGAATGTAGATATTAAATTAATTACATGGAAGTACTTTAAATCAAAGCAGAGTCTGGCCCACAGAGGTTCTGCACTAAGTTGCTCGTTAACAATATAGCAGACTGTCATCAGATGACAGTAGAATGACCACTAGCAGGTCTTTTAGCTATTCAGCTTTTAATTAAAAAAGAATAACCCAACTTTTAGTATTTAAACTTCCAAGGAATGATTCTTATTACCTGATGACTTAGATGCAGTACGGAACTGAGAGGATGAAATTTTTCCATAAAGAACGACCTCTCTTTTCCTTTGGCAATTGGGATAATCTCTAGCTGTAGTAAAGTGATTTCCAAATGGAGTGTGTCAATGTACTGTTTTGATGTAATGTAGGAAATATCTCTTATGATATACAGTTTTGACTTCAACTGCATATTATCATAATTTGAGACAGGCACATGTAGGTCTGTTGTAACTAAATGAAAATCTGAAGTCTCCCAGTAAGGAAATTTTGCTTCTAACATTTAAATATTTCTCCTTCAAAATGCTGCCCTCCAGATCTTGTATATTTAGGGATTTATATGGTGGCAGAAGCAATTTATTTTTTTATTTTTAATAAATGGCCCTTAAGGCACTTTGGACAGTTATAGTAGAATTAGCAGTTAGGTCACATTTAAAGTGCTCCCTCTGAGCAGCAATAACACAACCTTGTTATTTCATTATGAAATGGTATCTGAGCTTCATGTATGTCTTGTTAGGCTGCAGCACAAAAAATATAATACTATCAAGGGGTTGATCTTTGCTAATGTACTGTGACCCCTGTTATTTTCAAATTGGCTCTGATGTACTCCCTTAATGCAGCCATAGTAAAATAGTCCAAATAACTTTTTTTTTTTTTGTAAGGAAAACAAAGTTCTTTGATACATACAGATACTTGTGTGACAAATTCTGCAGTGTAAGTGTGTGGGTACTTGTGTGTATATATTTTGTTGGATGATCTCAGAGACCCATCAGAGTTCATTCAGTATTATATGTGTGGAACGTTTCATTCTTTTCAAAGTCTAAGTATAAGGTGGCCTACATTGCCCTTCATGCATTAATAACAGATCTCATTTGATCATATTATGTAATCGGTCAAAATAGCTATTTTTTCCTCTTTCTGGGCCTAAGGTGTTTGTAAACAAAAGTAGGCTTTCATCACTTTAGCCTATGCACAAGGGGTATGAACAAGATCAGGTGGTTCAAATTTTATTTTTCCCACTGTTCTCTGAAAAATGCATGATTTAAACCACTGGGTCTGGAGCATTGTGTGTCAATATTTTTTCTCACATATTTCCTTCTGTCTAGTGTATATCATGTAGTTTCAAGTGTTTTGAAAATATTCGGGGCATAGAGCGTCCTGTCTGGGTGTCTACCTGCTCTGTACTGTTTGCACTGAATGCTAAACTTTGTTCAAGGAAATCTGGAGAGGAAGAAGACCAAAGGAGTTTTCCTTTTCATGTGGAGCATGAGAATGGTTTGCCTCCTAGAATATTCTTTTCTGTTGTTTCCAGAGACCCAGACACTATAGGTTATTGCTTTCTTGATCATACAATGGTTTGGATTGTAAGGGACTTTTGAAGTTCTAGTACAACCCCCCCTGTCATGGGCAGGGACATCTTTTACTGGATCATGTTTCCCAAAGCCCCATCCAACGTGACCTTGAACACACCCAATGATGGGGCATCCACAGCTTCTCTGGGCTACCTGTTCAATGTCTCACCACACTTACAGTGAAAAAATTCTTCCCTATATTCAATCTAAACCTACTTTCTTTCTGTTTAGAACTGTTGCTCCTTGATTCCATGGCACAATTTAAAAAGGAAAAAATAAGAGGAGGAGCAAGATAAGAAACTTTAAACCTGTATAGAAATCTCTCACTGGAGGTCACCTGAGGTAAAAGCTTTGCATATTGAAAATATAGGCTGAAATGGAAAGGGAACTTGCAAAAACATTTAAAAAATACTCTTCCAATGTCACTATTGTTCATAGGAAGCTCAGATTAAAGGAAAATTGTTCACTGTTTCCTTATCAAGTGATGCTGGAAGAAAACAACTGGCTAAATTATACATTATTGTAAAGAAATACTCATGAAAGTTCCAACACCACTAGCCTGTAGCAGTTGAGGCTGCCACAATATAATGAAGTTCAGCATCCTGGGGGATAAACTGTGTGTTTGTGTATAAAAACAACCTAGCAATATGACACTGGATGCTCAAAAAGAAAAATGAGTAAATATATCTAAAGTGAGTAAATACATCTAACCTTAACTGATTATATCTGACCTAATGCACCTAACCTCCAGCAGATCCTTAATAAATAGGCTTCAAAGTAAAAAGTGTAAAACTGGAAATTCTTAGATTTGGGAAGGTTAAGCCTATCTTCTGTGAGAGAAGGTATATAGATTTGATCAAAAGTGGAGAAAATAAAAACCGTAACTGCAGTTAAATGGCAAGTTTCAAAAGATAATGTCCTTCAGGAACATTGTATAAAGAATGTTGTTTTGGGCAGAAATTGTAGTTCCATTATGAGAAAACTTGAGTAGGAAATAGTCAGATGTATAAAATAAACTTTGGCATGCTATGGCATACTGGATGAAGAAAAAGTCAAGAAAATTGAGATGGAATAGAAGAAAGTAAATGAAACTAAGGTTAACAACTACAAAAGACTTAGCTGGTGTGTTGAAATTGGTATAACCAACTGACTAGGACAAGTAAGATAAGACAACAGCATGAAAAATGGGAGATTACGTATATAAAAAAGGGGGAGTAGCTTGACAGAATTGTTAACTAAGGTATACATTATTGATGCAAACATCTTGTAAATACCGAGAGAGGAAAATGAGGCAAAGGGAAAAGAATGCTGGAGGCAAGTATAGCATACAGGAAGGACTTGAAAGGCGAAAAAGGAATATGAGGGCTGCTTTGACCATGTGTGTGTCTGACTCCTGCAGCCAGGGGGACTTGGGGTGTTTTTCCAGTATTGGCCATGGAACATGCGGAGGAAGTAAAGCAAACACTCTGTCTTCTGAACACATCTATCTCATCCTGAAAAATGTTAACTTCAAGTAAACTTTGTCATTCAATTTTTCAAACAAGAATAATGGAAGAGGTTGGATGTGGCAGGTGCAGATATTGTATCAGACTGACTAACTAATGTCCATACTTTTCTTTTACATCTGCAAACCAGTCACAAATTAATGATTTGAGAATAGCCGTTTGTGATTGGAGCATCAAGAACTAGGCATACTCTAATGCTCTTCATATTTTGAATGCCAACATGATCTTCTGCTTAAGTTCTGAACTCCCTTTAGTCAAATACATCCAGTATGTTACAGTTAAGGAAACAGATGCAAACTGTCTCCTGACTTCTATACTGCAAAGAAAGGTGACAATTGGTTTGTGTATATAGCCTAGTAAATATAGCTATTGCCAAGAGAAACAGGCTTAAGCATGTCAAAGGCTGACCAAAAAGAACTGGCCACCATGCACCCCTATCTCCTCCTGGCAAAGTGCTCTGGTAGTTACTGTCTTTTCCCAACAGCCCCCCTGGTCTCCCCAGTATTCTTGAGAAAGACCGAAGCTATCAAAACTGTTGATGTTAGTTAGAAGCTACAGGCACGTGACAAGGGCAAGTCTAAGACCAGAGAAGAGTAGATACTAGGAAGTTTTCATTCAGCAATTTTGCCTATCATCAATGATACTCGTGTGTATTAATAAGACTGTGAAGACTAATAAACCCTTAAAGCATTAACCGGACCACCAATAAATTCATTGCTCTCTATATGCACTGTGTTCCCTTTTAACAAGAAGCAAATTTTGAAAAAAACAGGAAAGGCCTCTTACCCTTTCCTAGTCAATGTTATTCTCAGCCCTTGATGAGGATATGGAAATTATCATCAATACTTTGTGTCTCACTCTACTGTATGGATATAATAGTTAAAGCTATATTGTTTATTGTTGGACAGACATATATTAATGCATACCAATATGATATCCATAGCAATAGAACATGACTTTAATTTAGGGATAGTCAAGGGTTCCCATTGAGTAGTGCCTATGATTTTGGTTCATCTTAAAACTAAAATTTGTGAAGGGGATTAGGCTTGCATGCTTCATCTCACAAGCACAAAAATATTATGTGATCTTGATCTCAACTACATACAGCTGAATTTTTGTTTGTATGTATACACATGTACTTGCAAACATAAATGAATGAATAAGCAGCACTTTCTGAAGAAGAAGAGATAAAGGTGCCTTTCTTTAAAGCAAAGCAAATGTAGTTTCTCTTTGTGGTTTAGATATAGATATACTCTTTAAAAAACTGTAGGTATAATCATGTGCTTGTCTTAAAAAAATTATTTGATTTTTCTAACAGTTTCAGAGCTAATTCTTTACATGAGATTATTCAGGGAAGATTGTCAAAGAGTAAGGACTGAATTAATGGTAATGATTAAAAATTAGGAATGAAAAACAGAAGCCAGACAACGTGAGTGTAAATCAAACCTCTCATTTTTCCAAAGGCTAACAGTTGTTATGATATTTTCTGTGTCCTATTTTCTACAGATAATTACATGGCATGTAAAAAAGGAAGAAAAGACCTCGGAGAAGCAAAATTTATAGTTGACACTAAATTATTGAGGCTAGTCAAGTATAATGAAGCCTGAAAACATTCTGAAGTAAATAAGGTCAGATGAACAGGCAGTAGGACAGGTAATGTAATTCGTTCCTAACAGATGTAAGGAAATGCTAAGTGGAAGGAGTGATTGGAGTTGTTCATACCTGTGGCATTAAAAAGTAATTGTACCCACTGAGGAAATAAATCCTACTGGCATTTAAGTTTAAACAACTGAATGAAAATAGAACTACAAAACCTAATTCCTTTCTTATCACGTATCTTTAGTCTGAAACATGTGGTATCAGCCACAGAGAGATACAGACGTGACCAGAAAATTGTGCCAGGGCACAGCAGGGCCGGGGCAGCCCAGTGAGGCTGGGGGTCCTGCCCTGTGCCCCCAGCCAGCCTTGGCCCACAGCCACGAGTGAGCCAGGCCAGGGACAGTGGCTGGTGTTGGACGCAGCTCGGCCACCCCCAGGTGCTGCTGCTGGCCCTGGGCCCAGCTGGGAAGGTAACCCCTGGGACAGGTCAGGGCTAGGCCAGGCTTGTCAGGGCCCAGGGCTGGACAGGGGGCAACAACCAGGGATGAAAGAAGCCCTGGCTTCTCACAATCTTTTCCACAAGACTCTCCCCGCAGCCCTTGCTGTGTGGTTTGCCCACTTGGCCTGCCAGGCCCTGAGCTGAGGCTGAGCCAACCCTCATTGCATCCCAGCTTGGGGCAGCAGGGAGGCCCTGGCCCAGAGTCTGGCAGCGCAGGGGTTCCAGGTGCCTTTACAGCCACGGGAGTTGGAGTAACAGAAAGAGGGGAAAATCTTTCTTGTTGATTTTGTTAGTCACCTTAGCTTGATTAAAGTACTTCTCTCTGCAATAGAAACACTGCCCTTCATCCTACATTTAGTTGTAAGCAGCTTTGGAGCTAAAATGAAACAATTTGAGTTGGACTCAAGTATTTTCAAATGTTGTGTTGACACTGCTCTGAAATGTCATGAGGAGGTTTTGTTCAGAGAAGTTCAGGAGTACACACCACCTTCATGCTCAAACCCCAGGTCCTCAAATGCCTAATTTAAATAAAACTTTTGCCTTTGATTGTTAAGGACCAAACCTTCATTTTTAAAAGGGGGTGAAAAGTTGGCAGTCTCTGCTTTAAATGAGAGATACTTTCCTACAACCCAATTATGTACATCTCTAATATATTCCTATTGCAATGATAACTTTTATTAATTTACAAAATCTTGATACAGATCTTCAACTATTTTGAATTAGCATATAAAAATTGAGGCAATTGCATTGGTGCTGATTTCCTGGGTATCTAGCTGGGATTTGGCTTCTTAACCATTGAGATCATAGCTGTTTTTCAAGCTCAATTAACTTAGTTAAAGTTCAGGGTTTCAGTGTTTAAGAGTTAGTGAAATTGTCCTGCTATGGATTCAGCCTACAGCTTTGACAGAAAATGTTTATTCTTATAACATTGCATGGAAAACGTGCAAATTAATGGCATCAAAGCCATAAAGAAATTCAATAAGAAAATAAAACCTTGAGTGCGTCACTTCAGGTTGGAATTTGTGGTCCAAAATAGACAAAGATGATACAAAATCAGATAACTAAGTCTGATGGTGATGTGTATTTATTTGTGATGCATCAAACAGATTTCAGTTTCTGGACAGATGATTCATGCCAGTGACTTGAAACTATCCCCTCCATTCTCATGGATATGCGCAAGTTGCTCTCTTCCTCAGTCCTTGCTGCTACAGCTATTTTTCTTTCATACAAACACAGCCACATTGATTCACTCATGGACTAGAATGTGCTCCATTTTAAAATGGCCAGGGTTTCAGTTGTGTTGCTGCATCTTCAGTATCAAACCTGGAAACATGGAGAACTGTGCAAACTATTTTGCATTTTCTAAAGATGAAAAAAATAAGGTAGCCATATAGTATTGGATAATAAATGTTTACTATCTTGGGCCAGACAACTAATTCCGTATTCAACAGAGCTAATATTTATTTATCTGAATGATATTTTCCTAATAAGAATAAGATTTAGACATGTTAATCTTTTAGAGGAAAGCACGGAAGCCTCAAAGACATTTTATGTTGAGGAATGACAGACTGTTATAAAGCCATTTTTTACCTTCTTGATCTCATGCTAGCAGGTAATTTAAATCAGGCGGATTTTTTTTTTTTTTTTGAGACCTGTTAATCTCTCCAAACAATGCTTTAAAATTTATTTCAGGAGAGTAGATTCTTTTTTTTTGTTTAATTCAACTTTCTGTTACAAGTTTTTTAAATATGGATTTTATGATCAATCCACGGTAAAAAATGTACAAATACAAAAGTGACCGAGAACTTAAAAATTACAGTGTGTTGGGTTTTTTCTTGTCCTACTCTACTTCTATAGGTATTTCATAATATGCAATAATCACAGCACATAATACACATGGATTTGTATTACACAGTAGAAGTAAATATACTTTTACTCTAGACATTGCATATGCCACTCTTCATCTAGAAATTTGTAGTATCATTGGATTTTATCAGTCCAGCTGCATTTTAGACCTTGAACAAAGTGGAAAATAGGACTAGTCCAATGATTACTTTGATTATTTCTAAACTTTTTTTACCTATATATATTTTCTTCATCTCGCCAGGTCAGGATAGAAATGTTAAATCAAGACAATAAGCTTTTTTTCCAACAGTTTGTGAAATTTTCCAGTAATTTAAAGCATATACAAAATCTTCATTTTATACAGCTCAATGAATTTCAGAGATTAAGTGGAATGTCTTTGTCTTTACAGATCTAATCACTGTACGTTACTTTTATAGTTGATGAGGAGAAGTATGTTCATTTAATATCTGATCTGTGTTAAACATCTAATTTAAAATACGATGAGCTGTGCCTTAGATGCCACTGGCTTAAGTGATCAGGTTCCAATGACTATAAAGGAAACCTAGAAAGACTAAATCAAATTCAGATGCCCATGCTAAATCAAATGATTCCACCTTTAGTGACAAAGTTTGTATCTCACTTGACTGCCTTACTGGGCAGAAACATATATTCTGTGTTAGTTGCATTTTCTATTGATAGTAATAGAAGTACAGTAATGTAAATAGTGACCAAAATGGCTCTTATGCTTTATGTTGCAGAAAAATACCCTGAAATAATGCATTAACTCAACCCTCTTCCACCTCAGGTGAGCTGGCAGATATTTTCTAATCTCAGTTTTGCTAAGATTACACTATAAATTACAAATAATAGGAAAATTACAACTGTTAGTAACTGTAGTCTATAGCAAATATCATAAAAATATGACCAAACTACAGAAAGTGAACATCATCTATTCTAAATTAAAATCTACAGAAGTTGCAACTCTAAACAGCATGTTTTTAATCTGACTTGTTAAAGCAGTGAATTGTATGTGAGCTGGTTACATCATGAGTGTGGTGCGAGCGTGAATCCCTGAGATGGTGATGCCCATATCATAGACCAGGGGTCCTCAAACTTTTTAAACAGGGGGCCGGCACACGGATGAAGTGGCAGGGAGTCATCTGCGGCTGCTTTGTTTCCCCCCACAACACCCGGTGGGGTGGGGGGGTGGGGGTGGGGGGGGTGCGGGGGTGTGTCTGTAAATACCAGGGGCCGGATTGAGGACCCTGAGGGGCCATATCCGGCCCGTGGGCCGTAGTTTGAGGACCCCTGTCATAGACACATAAATTTAGATTAAATCCACACCGAGTTTCACAAATTCTGGCAATTGTGAAACAATTTATTGTGTTCAAAGCTACTTATTTAGTGTATTCAAACTGAGAATCTGATTTATTGCACCTTCTTGCAGTAAAATTTGAGACATCAGAATTCATTGCATAACAGAATGAAAAAGGCAGCAGGAGGGGTGGAAAAAAATACCTGACTCTTGCAGCTCATATTGCACCAAAACTGGAGACAACTGGATGTTATTTTACATTTTTCTTTACCTGGTGGTCCACTGCATTGGACAAACTGCTTAGTCACAAATGGTTTAATAAAACATTTAAGCTGAAATGTGCTGGTATTCATTTGGATCCGATGAGATTAATGATGTGCTTAAAATTAAGTGCTTGGGTAGGGTGCTGCTATTAAAGTTGTCTTACTCTGCAAAGAGCAAAACAACTAAAAATAAGCATTCTTGCACATGCATGAAGGAAAAAGGAAAAAACAAAGCAGTATCGTTTGTGCACTGTGTTCAGACAATAAAGAATGAATATATATACATTTATTCTTTGGCTTGAGGTCCCAAACTTTGCTTGGGTGTTTTATCAAGCTTTGTTAGATCAAAATTCACATTCAGAGATCATGTGGATAGTTGTCTCAATACATACTGTCTAATCAAGTATATGGAAGAAATGTCGGGGTCAACCTCTGTTAAGACCAAACTCTGAACCTCCTCCTGTTCATATCACTGAGCACATATTAGCGGAAGTCATTCCCTTGATTTTTTTGGCACCATTTATACATTTTTCACTAGTGTCCAAGAGTTTGTCATTTGGTCTCAAGTTTTGAGTAACACATCTGTCCATGTAATATAACTCCGTATGTATCCTGTCTATCAACATATAATCTTGATATACTTTATCAATTTTTCTTTAAGATTTTTTTCCCTAGTAGTTTCTTCTTACCCACAGAAAACATTCAATAGTGAGTGTAAATGCACATTAAATATGTGTAAGTGTATCTATTTCTTTTGTGTGTTGGTTTTGGGTTTTTTTTGTAATCAAGTAAATTCAGTTATCTTAGCCCACTTACCATTTTAACAGTTTATAATCTAGCCTGAAGACAATTATTAAGTCAAAGATAAACATTTAAAGCTATTTTTTTATGTTAAGTTTTTCTTGCTGTATTTCTAGCTGACGACTGAAGTCAGATAAATGAGAGTAGCTGCCATTTGAATGATTTTGAGAAATTTGTAATGATTAATTTATTCAGTTTTGTTGTCAAAGTTTTCCAGCCAGAAGTGAGTATATATTTTAAGTAGGGTTAAAATGTGTTGCTATAATAGTGTTATAGTGACTGAGGACAGCAATTTGCAAAGAACAATAAATGCCAAAGATAGAAATCAAGTGCTTTGGCTATCAACAAAACAAAACACTAACCTAGAAAAGAGTTCATTTAGCACCATTCCAGCTGGCTAGAATTTTTCACAGGAGTGCATATTTTACAATCAGTATTACAAACATATGTATTTTTCTCTAACAAAGTTATGTCTCAGATTATTCCTAGACAATTTGCAGATCTAAATCTTGATCCTACGTATTTCTAGCATCAAGAATAATATTAGTAATAATGTAGTATATAAATATTTATATATATATATTTGGATAACAATCCAAATTGATAATGAATTGTTGAACGGAACCTGATCCTCTAGTGTTTTGTGCAATCATTCTGCAAAGTAGCAAATTTGTTAATATGCTAATTTTCTATCTTCATATTGGATACTCTGCCTTAAAGTGAAACCCAAATTTTTGTACAATAGGGATTCTGTATCAATGCTTCTAAAATAAAATGAAAAAGTTATTGAAGCGATCACAGCATTTTATGAACCACGATGTAACTCAATTATGGTAGCAAGTGAATATGAACATCTTTTTGTGTGGGGAAAGCACAGGTATATTAAAATTTTTAGGCACTGGATTTTAGAGATATTTAAGGGTTTTTTATCAATTATTATTTCAATTGATATTAAGATAAAAATATCTAAAAGTTATAGTAATTCACCCAAAGAAAGTCAGTATTCAATGAGAAATTACTTTCTCACTATTTTTAAAGAATGTTTTATATTTGAGTATATCTTTTTAATAAATAAATTGTATGAAGTTTGATTTTTTGTATAAATATATTGAAATGTTCATTAAATTCTTTGTTTTGACAGCTCCCCTCAGCAGTTGTGATCATTATTCCATGACATGTGACACTGTTGTATGTTGTCTGTAATTTAATAATTTGCATTTTTTTGTCCTTGTAGCAGTAACCTTTTCAGTATTCAATGGCAGAAATGACCCCCGGGAACTTTCTGATTAACATGCAAGAACAAAGTGTCGAGGAAAGCATGTGCTAAGAGCATTGCATTCTGTGATTCGCAGTTTAAAAATGTGTACTAACTTGAACATATCTGTGCATCACATAGGGAACTGCCATAACTCTGTAGGGAAGAAATGGAAGCTTAATGTCAAGTGAAAAAGTATGTTAAAACTTTCAATAAGAAAATTTAAAAACAATGATGAAAGAAGGAATATGCTCTGAATAAATCAGTCAAAATAGATTAATTTTTAATAGTACCACTTTCTTTATATCAACTGGGCATATATAGTGGAACAGGGTTGCAGAAAGGAGTGTCTTTATACCCTCAAATGGATTAATTTAATGGAAAGAATTCTGGTTTTAGATCCTTTCTGTTTTTGAGACATTTTGTTCTTTGTGCCAATTTCCCTCATTCTAATCAGCCAAATTCAGGCATCTGTCCTTCAGCACCTCCATGCAGGAATTGCTCTGAACTGCATTGTCTGTTTATACTGAGTTCAGCCACGTTTTGTTTTTTGTTCTCTGTTTTCATAGTATCATTCTCTCTACTTCTTTCTCTTTTGATACTAAACCCATTTTAAGGCAACCTCTGTCAGTGTCATCCAATTACACAAAACCAGGAAAATTCAGTTATTTTCTAGTCTAGACAATGAAGCTAGAATTCTGCTCTCTTTATATTCTTGTGACATTACCCTTTGCCATGACGATTCTTACTAATCAACAATGAAATTATGGACAGTGCAAGGGAGTCAGAAAACTGTTTCCTGATTTTTGATAATAGGAGTGAAATTTTGATTCCCTCCCCTACAGCACCACCACCACCACCTACCCCCAAGTAATCTGGCCGTCAAAAAGTCCAGCCGGATTTTAGGACAGAAGTAATGTTTTTATGCCTTTTGTGTGAATGGGATAATGAAGGGACAGCATTGGAAAATATGGAAAAAAGGTCACAGATGTCATGAGGAAGAGAAGAAAAGTAGCTGAGAGTTTTTAGGCTGCCACAAATTAGCAACGTGTTGCAGACACTCACTCTAGTAGTGCAGAAGTTAGAGCATTTAAGCACAACTTCCCCTCTCCCTGGGAAAATAAGCATATTTGTAATACAGCATTCTTTCCCCCTGGGCTGACTCCAAACACCTGTGTGTATTAACAAACAGCTTTGGCAACACTTTTGATAGGAATGAGCTGGTTGCGTATGCTGAATTAAAACAGCCAATAGAGACTGCAACTTGTGAAGAAGTTTTCAAAAGGCTGTAGAGAGGGATTATAAATTGCTTCTGATGTCACTTTCATTTAACCATCTTGAGGTCTGAATTTCATTATGAAAAGTGTCAAGTGCCATTGGCCTTTAGTGTCAAAACCATTTTAACCTTCAAAACTAAAAGCTTGGTCATGGTATATAGTTTATTTGATCCAGTTATTCTTAAAGAAAAGGAAAATATAATTTTATTACTAGTGTTTATTTTTTTCAGCAAATGTTTGCTGCATAAACATGTGCACTTACTCCCAGAATACATTTGGATGTAAATAATTATTTATAAGTGAGCTCACAAATCAGTGACATATAAAAGTCATAGTAGATTTGTATCAAGATATTAGTAGAGGTAAGTTAGTTACAAACTGCATGTTCTGGATGACACACCCGTATCTTTCAATGAAGTAGAAACCAGTGATTTCTTTTTATTCCCCCACTATTTACTGTTTTCAGTTCTAACTTGTACGAGAGAGGGTCCTGCAGTCCAGCAACTGCCTACCATGAGTCTACACTGGTCAGATTTTGCTGAGAATGAAAGTGTCCTAGGAACCCCTTATTTTAAACTGTGAATTGGTGGGACAAGTCATTTCAGCTTTCCAGTCTGTACTTTCCTATTTATTATAAAAAATGGAAAGGTAAATGAGACTTCTCAAAGAATGTGTTTATGAAGGTGGCAGTAGAAGTCCATAGTAATATGTAATATTCCAGTTTTAGTATCTTGTTTCTCTTTTATTATTTGTTTCTAACAACTAATCAGCACGAAGAGGGTTCTGGAATGAACTTCTAATGGAAAGTTAGGTGGAGGGCAAGTCTAATTATTTTGAATATGAAATTTAATTTGTGAGCAAATTACATGGTGGTAAACATAAACTGAGGTCCTATGTTTTGGGGGTAATAAGACGATTGACTCTACATAAGAAAATAAATGCATAAAAGGAAAGTCTGTTTTATATAGTTTACATTTTTCTCTCTATATAACATTTTCATATATATGCTTATAAGGATGGGATATTTTATTTATTCAGTCAGTAATATAATCTAGGAATATGTTCACTGCATCAAGTCTCTAAGGCGAAACATTTTTACAACTTTGCATCTTCATTTTTCTCTGAATTTTAAGGTTTATGTTCTTCCACTTTTGAAAATGTTTGGCAAATGCCAGGTCATTAAACTGAAGTTAACGTTTGTTGATGTCACATCTGCAAAAAGAGTCAGGCTCCTTCCAATCCAGGAAGAAACTGTTGTGTACTTAGCATTGTAGTTGTGTTCTAAAAATTGACTTATATCCTTTGAATTCAAAAGAAGCACTTAATAAGAGAGTGTAAGTAGTACATCTGCAAGCAAGATTTTCGATGTAGGTAAAAAATAAGAGTATGTTGCTGTTTTGTAATCCACGGGCCATAGAGTACTATATGTTATGTAGTTATATGTTATTTTGCTTAAAATATTTTAGCATAGTCTACATGGAAAGTTACTTTGGGATTAAATATTTGACTTTAAAAGATGAATTAAACATAAAGTAGAATGTTTGAGCTTTCTTAGGCAGTTACTCAGAAGAACCTTTCATCTGGCTGTATATGTTAGTGAAAACATATTTCAATGTGATTTAATTATTTGGAAAAGTCTCCCGATGCCAGCTGTGATTCTGGCTGAATGATGAAGCTTAGCATCACTGAAGCATTTAAATTTCTTCCTTTCATCTTCATTCCCTAAAACAGGAAGATGTCCAGTGCATGTCTCTGCTAGATGGGTTGACACTAGAAACTGAGCTTTAGTAAGTGAGGAAGCTCTGTTGGGCAATGGTTTAAATTCATACCCTCACTGAACAGAAATATAAACACATTTCCTTCCCTCTTGATTAACATTATCATTCCAATATAGAATTATTGTGCATTTAGTGTATCCACCTTAGACTGTCATTCTAGTGTAAATGAGTGTCTCCTCTGATGTCCGTGTCCTTGTATAGAGGATCACTGTAGAAAAAAAATTCAGTATGAGTACATTAGATGTCATATGATATTTTCAGTTTTCCTGGACCTGTTCAGAATTGTATCTCCTTTTCTTGTAATCTGCAAATGAGAAAATATCTAAAACTTCTCAAGTTTTAGTCAAAAAAATCTGTGCTTCAGTGTTTTGTGTGGACTGCTGCGTTGCTGTAAATTTTGTATTTTTTTCACAAAAGAAATCAGGGAGAAAGAAAAGCTCTTTAAAAAGAGTCTTCATATTCTAGTTTACATGGAATAATTTTCCTGCTTCAAGTTGGGATTGCTGACCAGTTCTAAGTAACATGAGAAAAGGTAGCTGGATGCAGTCTCTTCGTAATTAGCATTACTTGTCAAATAGACTTTCTTTGGAAGTGGTATTTTTTTTAAATGAGCAGATTTAACTTCATTTTTGAGATAGCTAAGTGGAATTTGTTAGTGAGATATTGCAATAAGGAAAAGGAAGAGGTTTAGTTTTTTAGTCCTTTTCAAGTGATAAAAGTCAGAGATCTGAATATGTCCTTCTACAGCATTTGGCAATATTCTGAAAATAAGTTTGCTGATGTCTACATTAAGTGTTCTTTCTGAATGTCTGCCTTTAAAAGTGTTTCTGTGAACTCTGGACACTTTAACCTTTATAATGCTCCTTCTTTCCTAAGTATTTTTACAATAGATAGCTATCTACTACTCTGGTGGTGTGTTGCTCTAAATTCAGAATTTTATTTTAATTTAAAAGCCCTAGAAAGCAGGCTGTCATTTTGTTCACTATCACACTGTCTACTTACATGCCCAGCTGGGCAAATAATGTATTTTATGCCACTTCTGCAATGACTGACCCCTCTTTGGATGAGTAGTTTTATAGAAATGATCTGTTTGATGAGCCTGAAAATATAATGGGCAAAATCAGAGTATGTTTTCAGAACCCATGGAATACAGAACAATCTCTTGGATCCCACCATAAAGATCATGCGAGATCAGATGTGTATAATCTTTTACAGAAACATAGATTCTGACCCACCTACTCTTCAAGTAAACCTCTTGAAACTGTTGGGATGCAGTGCCAAAAATAGAAGTGTTTGTAGCAGCTGTTGAATTGAGCGAGTTTGAGTGCCTGTTGGGAAAAGCATGCAACAGTTACAGGGACAAAAATCAGAACAGCTGAGACGAATAACTAGAACAGTCTAAGAGTCCTGGGGTGTATGAAGAGGCAAAATTGCTGGATACATTACAAAGGACAGTTTATGAGACACCAGTGAATAAAAATCTATCCTGCTAAAACTATTGGGACCAATTGCAGAGCAAAGTGCTGTTTAACATGCACCAGCTGCTACTGCTTCCCCTATCACGTGGCACGCGGCATTGTGGGACCATCAAATTTCCTCTCCGTGATGTATTCTTGTCAATATTTCCATTCTGATGAACTGTGTTGGGTTTTATCTCTTCACAACCTTTCTGAGACCCCTCCTTTGAGTTCTCTGTTTATGTCTTTTGCTCTAGCCCCTTCTTCCAGGAGTTAATTTTACAGTCATTATTCACTTTATCAGCTGCACTGGGTGATTTAGGGTGTATAATTAGTGTTAAGCGGTGAGCTAGGTCTTCAAAAAAGCCTAAGCATATTTATTTTGCAATACATTTTAATCAATTGGTTGCATTTTAGAGCTCTTACATGTAGAAAAATTTGTGCAGTGGATTCAGCATTAGAAAACCAGATGGCAAAGAAGAAAATTGAAATATAACAGATGGACAATGAATGATACACAAATTAAATAAGGTTTGAAGGATCTCGGGGTCTAAATGTAATTTTAAAGATGGGGATACCTTTTAAGTTCATCTTATACTTTTCATACCTTATTATCTCATTTATTTATTGTTATTTCATCTTTGATCTTTCAAATAAGATTTTCTTGGCTTGTAGTTTGGAATCTTTTTAAAAATTTTATTTTTAACTGAAACAGCATCACAAAATATAGATCTCTTGTTATGATGCAGTTTCATGAAGGACAGTCTAGAAGTTTATGTTCTTGTGCATAAGGATTTTCTGTTGTCTGTTTAAGTAGCAATATCAGGCATTATTCTGTTTTGACATTTATCAGTGAATACAATTCATTAGGAAGAAGTTCCTCTCACAGAAATTTGTTCATTTTAACTTTTGTGCCTGTAATTTCTGTGGAGAAAAATAAACTACTACCCAACTCTTCCTACACAGCTTACACTTATAGTACATTGACCTGAATAATGCATTGTATAGCAGATGATAGAGTTGTCATGAAGCTTTGTTTACATTAGATTCGAAACTATTCAACTGGAAAATCAGTTTAAAGAAAGAGTGAAGCTGATTTCTTTACATGGTTTGGTTGGCTTTTCCCTTTCTAGCAACAAGGTCCATATCACAACAAACATATTACCTTCTATTTCTGGAGAGGGAAATGGATTAGCCACCAAATGAAAATGGACAGCTTTGAATTCTTAAAAAAAACAAACCAAAACAACATAGAAACCCAACAATAGATCCCAGCTTGAATCTAAACTTTGAGACTGTTCACCAAAAAACTGAATTATAGAGAGATATATTCTGGAATGCATTTAAAATAAGAAAAAATATAAATTAAGAATAGACACACACACACACACCCATGTCTATGCTCACACTGGTGCTAATATTCAAACTGTCCAGAAGTGGTGGCAAAAACATTTCCCTCCTAAATCAGTATTTCTATGGCCTGTTCTTAAAAGTGACCAAAACTTCATTTTTTTGAGAAGTTTCTTAGAACCCTTTTAATTTCAGAATTTTCTCCTGCCTCTCCTGTCTTTGTGGCACCTCAGTAAAATTTTCTTAAAGGAATAATTATCCTTAAACAAGAGCTGGAGGAGCACTGCAAAATGATTATTCAGTACATTGAAGGAGCATGCAGCAAAGCATGATTTTATCATGAGTTTAAGGCACAAACACATTTATGATAGAATTAGGACTTGGGGAATGCTAAAATAAAACCCCAAGATGTGATTACTATGTGGCTAAGGATATCAATAACAAGTAAACAGGAAATGCACTATAAATAATAACTTTCTTCAAGCAGAAAATGCTGATAAGAAAGACTTTGTAGTGTAACTTCACTGTGAAATGGTTGAGAAAGCTTATTGAATCAAGTAGGAACATAGACTCTTCTTGATTTATGGTAGAGACAGCCTTTACATTCTGGGATTGGTATACAGCAATACATTTCAAATATGTCAAAAACTGGTGGAAGCACTAGAAAATTTCTTTCCAGGTGGCCTGAATTAACTCACCAAAAGAACCTCAAATCAAAAGCAACTCCAAGGACATCAGCTGTTACTTTATGGTCATAGCTTTTAGCATCCTCCCAAGGTAGCAAGTTGTATATGTAGATACAGCCTTAGTTGGTAGTTATGGTCCATAGTAGCTAATAAATATCCCTATATTTATATAAAGCCAAGAGTTCCAATGATTCTTATAATAAGGAGTTCCAAATTCTTCATGAACAGCAGTTTTTAAACTTTCAAACATAACTAGGTCACCTAACTATTAAAGTGGCAAGCTTTGAAAACTTTTTTTTTTTTTTTTTCCAAAGTATGGCAAGATTAAATCACCAAAGCTTTGGATTTGAAAGTTGTTCAAAGACATGACGACATTAGTGTCTGTGAACCTTATGAGACCATGAACAGCTACTACTTCATCATGAACATCAAGTAAGCAGCTAGCTTCGATTATTTTTGTTACTGAATTATTTAGTTCAGTGTTTAGAGTGTGGATTGGTTTTATTGTCCAACTGGATTACAGACTGCCTTTTCTAGATTAGTGTAGGCAGCTGGAATAATTAATTTGAAGCACTGGTGGTTTAATTTCATATAAAAAGATCCAGTTTCTCTCAAGATTCCAGAAGAATAAGTGCATGATGTATTTTTTCTTTATCCATACTTACTATGGGATATTTGTTAGAGTTCCAGTTCATGATATCAGTACCTAAAAAGGCAAAATAAATATTTCTAGAAGAGTTAGAATCAGAAAGGAAATTAGACTACACAATCATGCAAAAGTAAAATATGGGCTTAATGAAATGTGTTTAACTAGACACCAAGTTTTCCTACCTTTACCTAAAGAATTTTATTATAAGTAGTCTTGCTTGCATCTGTGGGGGCACATAAACACAGGTGGGTAAAAATCAAATTCTAAGAAAATACTCATGCTCTAGGATGGCTTAAAGTTTATAATAAGGAAAGGTATCAATAAATCTGTTAAATACTGCATGTGGTTTATCAAGCTCAAAGGTAAATGTCAAGCATTGATATCAATAGTTAAAGTAAAGATGAAAGTGACTTGCTTGTCTCTATGGTTCTTTCCAGATGTGGGGTAGTGCAGTTCTTCAGAGATGCTGTTTCAATCTTCTCTTTTCTTTTGAGTGAAAGGAGAACTGACAAAACAGGAGCATCTGCAGCAGGAACAGTAAGAGGTTTCTGTTTTTCACAGTTTTCCACCTGGGAGGAAAAGCAGCTGCAGAACTCAATGAGAAAAGACTTTGGAATAGGGGTTGCTGCTTGCCCTGGCTAGCAAGTAGCTGATATGGGGGCTGTAGGAGGAAGAGTTCAGAGCATCGAAAAGCACACTGACTTTCCCCATCTTCTCTCATCATGACCTGTGAAATGCTATCCCATCAAAACCTCAGTCAAGATAAAGAGGCTTACATTTTCGCTTTACAGAACTTGTCTAGGGGGGTGTGAAATATTGCTACAACCAATTTATGACAGTCTTATAAGTTTTTAAGAAGTATGCCAATATTCTACACAAAATAGTATCTATGTTGTCTTGTCAGAAAGTACTTCAAATAATGAGGACCGTTGCAGATGTGTGGTTTTTGGGAACTTCTCTTTAGAATTCCTAATTGTCAACTTGTTAATATATATTTTTAATGTATTATCAAATTTCAGCCTGTTTATAATTTGTCATTATGTTATAACCCATCCCACTGATGTTTATATATATATATGATTTGCAAAATTAATAGGTAGCTATTGCAGTCTTAGAGTTAAAATAATTGTTTGCAAAATCAGATACGTTGTTTAGATAGGTACATCACATGGAAATCTTAAATAATCTTTATTGTTGTAAGGCCAAAAAAATAACTTTACATTTCAACAATGTCTATCACAGTGATGAATATGCATAAGTATAGACAAGGCTAATTTTCCTGGAAAGGTGATACCATAATCACAACCCAAAGAGAAACTAGAAGTAGTAGGTTAGGTATATTTGTAACTGAATGGTCTGGACAAGTTTTGGTATTTAATTTTGAACTAATCCATTATATACTTCACTCTGTGCGTAGACATTCATACCTGAATCCAAGTCTTGAGAAAAGACAATTCCTTCTATTTTGTCTTATTTTATTGAAACAGAACAGAAATACATTTTTGCAGAATGTAAGATTAAATTACAGAACTCTTCACCCTAGAATGTCATGTATGTCAAAGTGCACTCTAAAATTGATGAAATTAAGTAACGGAATAAAATGCATTTCAAAAATTCAAACACATGGTGAAGACACTCTTTTAGCTCAGAAAAATCTCTGTGCCTCAGGTAGTTGGGGTGAGAGGCTGCCAATAAAGGAAATATCACTCTATTATGTTTTTATTCCCCATTCAAATACTCTTTGTTAGTCAAATCATCATTATTAGTAATTTTCAGATACAGTATCCTAGACTAAATGGACCTTTAATCTGATCAACTTCAGCCACAGAAGTCCTTTCTTGGTAGCTCTGTCTAGATGCCTCAACTCAGAATATGGAAAAGATTTACTTATTATCACCACATTAGCACAAGATACTCCACCTTCCTGGATATTTTGTTAAAGAAAGTCTACAGATGCTAAATGACATTTTCTATTTTCAGTTATAAAATAGCGGTTAGATTTGCTCTGGGCGGTAAAAGGGTTTCCTACTGCTTTTCATCTCCTGACACATTCAGCTGAAAGCTCATATTTGAAACACATCCCCGGTATGCTTTGTGTCATTATTAGCAAAGCTAAGACCATCAATGACTTTGTATGATGATGGTAATATGCTTCTATGTACTTTACCAGCTTACTCCAACAATGAATTTAAATCTGTATATTTCAGTCCCAAATACCATGCCATTCTTTGACCTCTAAGTAAGTTTTCATAATGTTATATTGGTCTTTAGACAGGAGCAAAAACTCAAGACCTTATCAAATAGGAGCAAATCCTACTTTAAGACCTTGGAACACTGACATTTTAATGATCATAGTGCCTATGGGGAATGAGATCATGTGTGAAGCCTGCTGGTAAGGATTAGCCCTAGCTAGTAAGGAGTAGCTTCCTAGTAAGCCTACTAGTCAGGCTAGTAAGCCTGACTACTTACCTGTTTAAAAGAATAATTAAAAAATCTTGACATATTTGTTTTACCTTAATTTTAAATAATAGTTGAACTGTAATCCTTCATACAATCTGAGGTTTGGGGATGCTTCGCATATAATAAAAGCCAGTAAAGCACATTTTTAAAATGGTAATTTGGAGAACTTCCTAGATAAAACTGCTATTCTTATTTATTCAGCTGCGGGGAGGCAATGACAGGTAGAATTTAAAAATTGCTCCATTTAGGTACAGTGGGTACGTTAACATTTTCTGTGCTATATCTGTGGTAGATCCTCCCACAATAAATATGTATATTGTGCATATATATGTATATTGCAGCTCATTAACTAGCCCAGAGACAAATACAGACTTGTGGAAAGAAGAGGTGCTTTTGTGCCATTTTAGGAAAAAGAAGGTATGTTTTCTGAAATACTGTCATTTATGATTTCTAGGAGATGGTATATATGAGCTATAAAGTCAAGATCTGCTAGCTAATTGTAAAAGCTTGGTTATTTGATGACACTGTCAAATACTATTAAAGTCATAGAGAAGACAGACATTAAAGATGGAGAAAAACTGATATTAAAGGGTACTCAGGCCATGGGGGTTTATACAAGAGGTATTTCCCTTGCTGTAGTGATAGATATGAAACAGCTTGTATTCACACTGCTCTAGATAAACAATCCTGTGACAGGCTGGCCTCACCTCTGCTGCTTAATGCTAGCTGGCTCAGCACCTACTCCACAAACTTTTGCAGCCACCTAGGGAAATTCCTGTGCAGGATGACATGCACACCATGATGGATATTCTTTTCTTCCTCTCACTATGTATTATCAGGATCTATAACAGAAGTCTGTACCCTTCCCAGCCTGTTTTGTTTAGACTCCTGTGTTTGCATGTTACTCGCTGCTGCTTCTTGTTCTTGTCTGCTGTTGCTCAAGTGGACAGGGTACAATCTTGACCACATAACTGGGTGTGCTGCTTCCTGCTTGGCTCTGGAGACCTTACAAAATGGGATAAAAATCTTGCTTGCAGGGTGCTGGAACATTTTGACAATAGCCCCTAGGGGAAATGAGATTGTGTGTGCACCTTTTAAATGCAGAGAATTGCATTTAAGGCTCTGTGCTGGGATCAGCATCACAAGCAAGATTGTGCATATCCTTCTCTTAAATGCCAATATCATCTGAAAAAAGGGTCACCACTGAACCTCTGAGACTTGTCAGCCACAGTTTTTACTGCTACCATGAAGCCATTCCTCCACAGGTCTGATCACAATAGGGGTCTGAAAGGCTCCACCAGACTGTTGGCCTGTGAGCAGTCTTCATCAGCAATTTCTCAAGATGCCTTTCAAAGCTTTTGAGAGCTGTGTCATCAATGGGATCCGTATTCCCATGTGGCATCCCCTATAAATAGATTAAATACCCTAGTTACAAGGTCTCTCGTATCTAGCAAGAGGTCAAACTTCCATGGAGGAGTCATGGATGGAAACACAGGCTGCCCTGGCTCCATGTTTGATGCTTGGGTTCTTCAAAATCTTATTTTTTACCATCCTGGCAAATTAAATTCTTTTCCTATGACTGTGTATCAACCATTCACAAACTCTCTGGGGAAAAAAAAAAAAAAAACCAACAAAACCAACCCACTAAACAACACAGAATGGGATAGCCACGAGGTGTAGCTGAACATTGATTAGATGCTTCTGAGGCTGGTGGGACAGAGGAGAGGTGTCAGAAAGTGATACCTTGGTAAGCCCATAGTGGATGTACCAGCAGGGGGGAAAATAGAGAGAGAATGAAGGACATGTGAGGCAGATGACAGGGTTGTGATTGCTTCTTTACCAGAACAGTGTTCTGTAATATCAGTAAGCACTGCCTCTGACAGCTGCAGTCCTTTCAAAATTCAGTGAAAGTGAGTATGTGCTTTTTTTTTTTTTTTTTCCATCTGAGGAGCAGAGTGCCACTGTGAAAATAGTTCTTGTTCTCTGACACATGCAGAGGAGATGCCTGGCAGCTTATGTTTGTGCATTGTTTCTCGATGTTTCTTCTTGATGGTCATAAATGTGTGTGGCTGTGATTTATCAGTCTCACTTTCTGTTCTTAGCCAGCAAAAACCCGAGTTGTGTTTTTGTCATGCAGACCTGTTCTCTGGATGAAGAGTCAGGTGAGCTGGTGATGGGAGGCTGCCAGGTACAGAAGCTGTCATTCCCCTGCGTAGCCTGTGCCCTCCTTGTTTTAGCCTGCTCCCTATCATACTTTGCCCCCAACTACAATCAGTATCCCCTGCACCTTTCCTCCTTCCTCTCTGTCCCCAGCCAGATGGAAGGAAAACTGAGCATTTGCCATGACTGCTTTCTTGTGACGGTCCCAGAGGTCCTGCTCTGGTCATGTATGCCAAGCTGCACTAGACCTCTAGCTGGCAATCATCATTAACAAGCTAATCTTCAGGGAGGTTTGACGTTTGAGTTGACATGGCTGGCAGTGTGTTCCTATCCTGCAGCATCAGCTGGTCCAGCCACTTCTTGTAAAACAGAGGCCTGAACCTGCCAAAGGTAAGGCTCTTGGGGCCTCTGCTTTTCCCACACAAATGGACTCCAGTGTCCAGGTCACTTCTGACTTCATTGATTCCCTCTGTGATGGTAAGACATCTTTGGCTCCCTTTTTCAGTGAATCAGATGACCTGAAATAATGACTGCTGGTTGCAGGAGGCTTGTGGTTTTATAGCACAGTACAGACAGCAAGGTGTGCTGCCCAGGGGGTGGTATGGGTGCCCATGATTGCACTAAATTGCAGTACTGCTTTTGGAGGATTGTCTCAACATGTAGGATTAATTTCCAGTAATGGTCCTATTCACACTGTTTGCATTTGGCCTTGAATGAGGTAACCTTGGTCTTGGTAAGGTTTCATCTCAGGAGTTAAAGGCTCTCTCCAAATAACAGCCCAGGAGCAAATTAGCATGCATGCAGTGTGGAATATCAGAGAGGTGGGACCAAAGACTAAAGTGAGACATTGGCCAAATTGACGATGTAGACATGGCTATAATTTAGAGACTTTAAAAAATAAATTGATATTATGTATCTTCTAGCAACAGCACTCATTGTTGCAATCTTGTGCCTTCTCACACAGTGCATCTCACATAACAATAATAGAGATAATTATGATAATTATAATAAAAATTAATAATACTTGCCCTTTTTTCCAGTGGATTGTAAAGTGCTATTCAACATTGACTAATTAAGTCTAACAATATGCTGCGAGGTGGGTAGCAGGTGTTTGTTCATCTCTCTGGATCATGTCACCCACCATAGTAATACAGCTGCATCTACTTAAGTCTCATTGACTTCTAAATTATCATCATGGTTTCCAGTAGATAATTTTCTGGCATTCTCCGCATAATGTGTCAAAAAGTGGAAGCCCTTTCTTACATGACTTCTGTTTTGAGCACACTCTCACATGGAGAGGATTCATGGCTAGACCTGTCGTGGCTACATCCAGCGTGTCAGGAATGGAAGGCTGTGAAGCCATGTCAACCCATCATGCTTGCTATGTAAAAAGGTGCAGAGAATTTTGGAAGGGAGGCATGAAAAGTCCCTGGGCTATCCAAGAAAGCCACCTTTTAGATGACTCATCTGCATAATGTTTAGTCATATGATCAATTATTTCCAGACTGACTCCCTAGAAAAAAAATGTAATCCAAGTTCTGATGACACTCATTAACACTGAAAAAAGCATAAGGAGTCACAGGAAAAAGTTTTTGTTTTTTTATCTCTTTCCCTTCTTCCCTTCTTTTCAACTGCCCCCTTAAACATATACGTGCACACATGGTGCATTTATTTTACTTTCAGATGTTAACTGAGAGATTATTCATAATGAGCAAACTAATCTGGGATGCAACCTGTTCCTCCTAATAATCATGGCATAATCTGGACTCTTTGCAGCAAAATAAAGGGTTTTGAGAAGGATATGAAATGACAGATGCTTGATTAAATTTTAAAGGGTAAAGTAGAGGATGTAGGGTAAATTTTCTGAACAGTGTACAGAAGACTCACCACAAATCCCATTATTAGTTTACAAGATACGTGGGTGTTAAGTAATAACAGGAATCCTACACAGACATTTCTAATATACTGCTGTACAAATTTATACCCATGCATTCAATGAGTTTAGACACTGAAAAAGAGATGCAGTCTTTCAGGCCTTATACATTATCAAAATCAATGTTATTTTTCATTTCCTTAAGTAGCACAGCATAATTTTTAAGAATGCCACCACACAAGGCCTGGTTCTAAATCTGGCCCTCAGGAAATTAATGATGACAGATAATACATCATGAACTTTGAATATGGACAGCATATCAGGCCCATATTACCCCAGATAAGCCAAGTATCTTTGCCCAGGAGAGCACTTGTGCATCTTTCAAGTCAGAAAGCACTGAAATCATGTAGTATGCAAATGGACGCTGCCCTGGACAGGGTGAATTTGAGCATGTGTGTCAGATGTCTTCTGAATTCAGTGTCTATACAGTCATATGAGAGATTTTTCTTCCTTGTAAACCTGCAAGTTGTAGGATGTAGGAAGAACAAAGCAGAAATCCTCCCATGTAGCCGATCAAAAGAACAAGGGCGCTACTATAAGATCCAGGTAACTTTGGATCACCATGTTTCCAGAGATTACAGAAGACCAGACAGATAGCTGGCATCTAAAATAGATAAAAATTATTGTATGGTAACAAACATAAAGATGTAAGGGAATATGAAGTAATTGAGAAGTTAAAACCAAATGTTTCTGGCTAGTATTAACAAAATTGTAAGGATTAGAGTTTAATAAATGTGATGTAGATGAACTCCACAGCTTTATAACAAAGTTTAAAAATCTTTACAGGCTGTATATCTTGTATATCTCTGTATAACAGGGTACCAATGAATCTAGACCTTGATAATTATTTAAAAATACAGTTTGCAAGTACCTTTACTGGATTCTAAACACATTATAAATTATTTAGCCTACTTAAAGCAAAATTAAGCTTAAAATAGGTTATAATTCTAAAGCTGTATATATTTTGTTGCTATATGTATTATACTGTTAAAGCACAGTGCCTAGTAGAATGACATAGTAAAGTTGAAATTCAGCCTGGTTTAGTAGCCTTCTAATTTTTATTGGAAGATAAAAGTGACGAGTGCTTTTCTGCTGATTGCAAAATAAACTGATGTATCTACAATTTCATAACTGTAATATTGTCTATTACTTTTTAGGATGTCCACAGTAAATAGCTTCTGAAAACTGTCTCCTTTCCTTCAGTGTGGACCTAGTGGGGTAGTCTGATAGTCCAGTCCTAGGAACTGTAAGCACAGAGAACTAGTATTTTAATTTGAAAAAAAAAGTAGCGTGACTTTTGTCGTGGGCATTAGGTGAGTTTCTGACTTCAGCCTAAATTAGTCTTGCTGACATTCACTTTGACTTTTGGCAGAACAGAAAGGTTAAGAGAGAAGGGACATGATGATAGATTTTGCTAGTCCTTGAATTAGAAGAGTTCAATTAAAACTCATTTACAAATGAGTTTTACATTTTACAAAACTCAACTACAAAAAATCCTGCTTATTTGTTTATACACATTGAAATAAAAAAAAAAATGTAGTAGCTTAGGACCTTTCTGATTTCTGACGTATCTGATTTGAGGTTCTTTACCTTTTAGAGGTTCTTTGCCTCCTTTAGCTTGTTGGTTGTGGAGCACTGGGAGGCATTTCCAAACATACTGTGTTTTTAAGTAAATATGACATGTCTAAGACTTTTCTTCGTTTATAACACTCTTGTATAATAAATGGCCTAGGCACTTATATGTTAAAGCATCCTCAATCTGAACAACTCTTAAAGCATTTGCTTAATGTTCTGCATAGAAGTGGGATTCAAGCATACGCTTATGTGCTTTCAGAATTCAGGCACGGTACCTAGCCTGGTATCTGAAAGAATAAAACTCCATGTGTCATTAACCTTCTTATCCTGCTCCCATAAAAAAGAGGATCTAACTGATCAATTTAAATTGTGGTGACTGGCAAAAGATATAGGATTAGAAATTAAGCCAATGGCAAGTTTAATGCTAGAAACTCATTGTAAATCATACAGGGTTATATCAGAGTTATGATATGTGTTGTCAGAGAAGATTGTAACAGTCAAACTTTCAATAGAGGACAGAAGTATACATTTTAGTTAGCTGTTATATCCCCTTTATTAAAAGAAGTCATATGAGCAATCTCCGATTCTTTAAAAAGTGTTAGAATGCAGAAAGAGAAATATTGATTTAGAAAGCAAAAGAAGTTTTCATGAGAACATCAGTTATTTTAGTCTGTGAAAAATATATAGCTTGCCTGAAACAACCACACAGAGCTGGATCAGACCTGTTTGAGCAAATTACTATAGAATATGATTTTAGATCTAATACAGAGCTAGGGAGATAGTAGTTTCAGTTTTAATTTCTTTTTTGTGTGTGCTAGTTTGTGGAACCACCTTGTCCAGATCAAATAAAGATGTATTTCAACTAGGAAAGATATATTTCAACTAGAAAATGTAACTCAACAGTTACATTTTTTATTTTAAGCGGAACAATGCAGGACATAATATAAAAAATGTCCAAAATGTGACACAATTTTACCAGGATTCATAAAGTGGTAAATTGTCTTTTACTAAATATATTGAAAGCAATTAAGTAAATACCTTTATAGTCCAATTAAAACATCTGTCCGTGAGAATATTTTTTCTTCTTACTTTCCTTTTTGAACTAATTTCAGGAGGAATTTAATTATTTTTTTAAATTTTATTTCCTAATTTCTTTTTAGAAATAATATAGACAATGTATACAGTGTACTAACTTACATGGCATTTTAAATGTTTGTTTATTTTATCCCTTATTCTGTTTCTTTGTTCTGCTATCTATATATTTATGAAATCATACTTTTCTCTGTCTTTGCCTAATGTAAAAGCCCTCTTCATCTCCGTCACACTTTCTACTTTTCCTCAAATCTTTTCCCTTTTTCCAGTGTATTTTGGTGGTCTTATTAGTTGCCACTGATAACAATCATGGCTATCATATGGGGGGGGGGGCGCGGGCTTTAATTATTTTGCAGCATTCACAACTGAAGCAGGCTTCTCAAAGGAGATACGTAAAATAAATGCCCAGTGTTACTTAAGCAAAGAATAAATGTAAGGGCAATAGTTACTAAACTGTTTGTAAAGTAGCACATAAGCATGTAATGTAACGATGCAAACAGGCATGCATCTAATCCTTTTGTGTCTATCTGTGAAAGTCCAGGAAGCTCAGAGTATCTTAACCTATTGCTTTCACCACCTTTTATACTCCTTGAGTGTACAAACCTTGCCCATAGCTGCTCTCTAGTTTCAGACTCGGCATAATCCTGATGTTTTAAATTGTCTCGCTTCTTTCAGTGACTTGGTGTACTCATTTTAATTTTGGAAACCTCTATTTGCTAAAGGAAATCTGACTACAAAATAAAATAATTTTAAAAAATCTCAAAAAAAACCCACATGAAAAATTCAAGTACTACCTCCAAGTTCTTTGTCTTCAAGGCTGCTGTTTCTTTGGAAACTGGACTTTTTCTTATCTTCCTCTGATGGGGAAAGCCATTAGCCAAAGAAAGAATTTTAATAAGATATAACTGGGTAACACTACTTTCTTGGTGTCAATGACAGTATTCCTTGATACAGCATTGTTTGGTTCTTTTGTTCTTTCTGGTTTGAATTCATAAAAATGAAGGCTATATAGATGTATTAGATGATTTAATGTGACATTCTGCAATGATAAAGCCATCTGGTTTTATCTAATTACCCCAATATTAGGTTCAATAACTTCTACACAGCAAGATCAGGTTTTCTAGGACTTTTTGACTTGATTGGAAATAATCAATGACAGAGAAAATCTATAATTTTGCATAGTACCTTATTCTGATACATAACTAATTCAACATCAATTGTATGTGCCTAAATCCTTATTTAAGTGCGCCTAAGCTTGTATCCAGCCACAGCTTCTTGGCATGACTCTCGATGAGTAAAAAGCTCATTATTTATCATTTTTCTTCAGCAAGTATTTATGACCAATCACCAGTCATTCAATGTTTTCTTTTACATAAACCTATGAGACTGAGCTTTCAAACATATGTAAGGCATCTTTTTCACTTGTCATTTGTGTAGCACACATTCCATGTTTTCAATGTGTATGTTGAAATCTGGGCAGGTGTAACGGCATAATCTTTCATTGTCACCTTCACCACCATTATTTCTGAAGATAAAAGTGCCACATTAGCTTTACTCACGATTCAACTTATTATGCATTAAAAGGTTGTGTTAGATATTTTTTCCTGCCAACCATTCTTTAGTTGTAATTTTTTAAGTTGTAAAATTCTGTTGAACTACTTATCCCTTTGAAAATATAATCCATTTTCAAAATATGTGGTTTACGGCATATAGCATCCTGCACTGTAAATATGGTCTGGTGTTTTGGGTTTTTTTTCTTAAGGTCTAGAAAAAAAATAGATTTTCTTGGCAGAGTTCATCATACAAAGCAATTCACAGTCAAAAATAATTGCTGCTAGGTAAAATGTATCTGCCATAAAATGCTATAATCTATATATTTTAGAAATTTATAATGTTCTTTCACACATTTCTTCTATGGATATTCTGGAAAATAATTTCTCCTAACAGTTATTATAAGAAGATACCTGAAGATTAACAACTTCTTTATTCCAGTTCTTTCTGAAGTTTAATTTTATTATCAGATATGTTTGTATCTTTAGACAATGTTACGATGTGGAAATGCATTTTGCATTTCAGTGGTTATATTAAAATTTGATCTAAGCACTACCACTGCTTACATTCACTTAATATAGTGAATGGCAGAGTGACTGCATGTGGGAAAAAACTATAGCAATACACCCAAGAAGAATCAGGGCATCTGGTCTGGAATCAACCACAGATGGGTATGTATGAACCTTGAGTGTTTTTTGTGCATTGCTGGAGGAGAAAAAAGTGTGTCATATCCAGACTTGTATTTCAGCCTTGTTATGACAGATAACAGCTCAACTACTCGAGAGGCAAATCTCTTTTGAGAAACATTCTTTATTCTGTGCTACATGGAACATAAAACTCAACAAACTTTGTACCAGTGTTTGAAAATACACTGAAAGTAACATCATGTTGCTTGGGGACTTTCAGAAAACAAGGGCTAAATGTGTCTTTAAAGCAAATTTGCTAGATGCTAGAGATCTGTCTTGCAGATCTAAATGAGCGCATGGAATTGGTGGTTATGGTTGGTCAAATAGGCACATTACAGCAAGAGCTGCTCCTTTTTTGTAAAGTGGTGGCAGAAGGCAGCCATTACAGAATTTTCTAATAGTCCTCACATATCAGTATCAAACATCTCCTATAGCCTGGACTTTGTGCTCAGATGCAGCAATTTTCTGTCTTTCTGTATGTCTAATTAGAGATACCAGTTCACATGTGCAATTCCTGGCATTTCCATACTTTTTGTTTCTAAGTGCATAGGTCCCTCTCCATCACCATATCTGTCATTTTTATGATGGTAACTACATCCTACAGCACAGCATATTTGTATGGAACTGGCAAACAAGACTTATACTGAAGAAGAGACCCTGAAGTCACTGCTGTATTGAATTATGACTTTTTGTTACATAGCAATCCATTTGTAATCTATTTTTGATGCAAAATTACAATCAGAGTTGAGATGATGATATATACAAGTTTTCTAGTTCATAGCTTCCACATTATATTTACTTTGCAATTCCAGGTAACCAAAATTTTGGTATTTTTCTTTTCTTTTCTTTCTTTTGAAATATACATATGTATAAAAAAATATATATTTTTTATATATAATGTGTCATTCAGCCACATTGCCTGGACAATATTTTGTTTGGAATGCAATGTAACACTTAGATAAAGACTTCTGATATAAATTAGAAAAAAAATCTTTAACATATTCTGCACTATTTCCTTTCAGTTTTTTGTTGTAATGCATATTAGTGCTATCTTAGTTTAGAAAGATATCCAAATATAGAAAATAAAATAAAGAAGAACCTAACAAAGCATATTTTAAAAAAATTTGGAAAAATATATTAGAAAGTCATAAGCTCAACAGTGTCTCCTAACTGCATTCTGATATCACCAAAGAAAGATGACCCTAAAGTTCTTTGGATGTAAATGGGGGACTCAACCATTTACATCATCCGCACAAGTGGGAGCTGCAGCAGTCAGTGCTCAGCCCAGTGAATGAAGAAAAATTCCATTTCAGAGGAAACTGAATAATCATTTAATCAGAAAAAGTCAACAGAAAAAAGAGCTTATAACTTTTCTAAGCCTTTAGTAGTTTTAACAAAAACATTTAGCTATTCCTTCCTGTCATTTAATTCCTCTTTTTTTTTTTCTTTTTGGATCATTTTTATTTAATTTCTCTGATATGGAATAGAACTGTAGGAGGAATTATGAGGCAAAAGAGTCTGCAATCAAATACAACAAATGAGGTCACAATGTTAATGAAATATTTAGTGCAATAGTTCTTAATATCCCTGAGAAAGCAATGTATGTCCCTTTTTCTTCCAAGGTAACATATCAAAGGAATGGACATGTCTAGTCCAATGCCTTCAGTCTAAACAATCCTTACACAGCTGTCATCCATAATAATTGCAGCGAGGCAGTACTGAAGCAACAGTCAATATCAAGAGTCAGATAATAGCAGAAAAAGTTGGGACTCAAATATGACAGTATGTTGCAGTAAATACTTAAGAACTGCTTGCATTTTTTAAAAAGAGCTTTATTTTTAAAAAGCTTTTCATGTGAGTGAAAAAATAATTTAACTTGGGCACATTTGAATGAGTTTGACGTTTTGTAAAGATGAGCTACAGACATGAATGCAAGATATGTTCTGTTCACATATATTTATGACTGAATTTAAATCTCCACTTCCTTGCATCCTGTATAGGTGCTTATTCCGTTTCGTACTGAATATAACAGTACAAGTATGATTAACTTTGGTAACATTTAACACCTGTTTTGCATAAAATAAAAGGTTTTCCAGATGGAAGTGATAGAAAATCAATCTGAAAGGCAAAATGATTCATTATTGGAATTAATTTATGGTGCTGTTTTATGTCATAGCTAAGCTGGTGGCTAACAGCTGTCAAGAGGAGTGATCCTGCTCCTCACTCCTCACCTCTGGCCGTGCAATTGCACCCCTCCCTGTGCTCCGAAAGCATCAGGCTTCAGAGCCTGCTGTCAAGATAGCGAACCAGGAGAAAATAATTCATGGGTGGTTTTTTTCAAAATATCTCGCTGTAAATTTTTGGATGACACATTTTCTTACAGTGGCATCTGTCTGCTAAATTGGCTAGCAAACTGTGTCCTTGGGCTCGATCAGTAATTGTCTTTCTGACCATATCAAAGTGAATAAGGTGTCTTTGGAACAGGTGAAGCAGCTAAACAAAATTATAAAAGCAAGCAAAATGTTTACTTTTATGTAAACATAAATGCAGACTGTGAAGTTCTTATTCAATACTATAAGTCCTTCTTTGTGCCCAGATGTGTATTTTACCACTACTGCAGGCCACGGAGCTCACACAGCTGTCTTGCCCATGCAAAAAAGCCATCCTTCCAAGGACACTTTTCTGAACTTTGTATCAGAATAAAAGACTTCACTCAGATCTAAAGAAAATGGCTATATAATGGATATTTCCAATTAATTGCCATGCTTGGTGGTTGGGTAACTTCAAGATGCTTATTCCAAAGTGAGGCACAGAATTACTTACTGGTAAAAGAAAATTGGTTGAAATTGATCAAGAACGTTTTTATAGGAATGAATCAGTATCCCTATCTAAAAGTGAGAAACTGCCCCCAACATACTACAATAGCATTGTTATATAAACAGAAAAGTTAAGTGGTATGTTCAAAAGTACTAATAATAATTCTTATGGATGGAAAACTCTGGCAAAATTCTTCACAAAAGGCTCTTATGGAAAAGGTTTCTTTTCCTTCAAAGGCCATTTTAAATGTTCTGTATTGTAAATATGTTACTTAGATATCAATAGGCATTAAATTATGTAGGTGTGAGACTGGGCCTGTACTTTTTACATGAGAGGCCATGTATGTTCAAGAGCTAAAAAGCTACTTTAATATGCAAATTGAGGTGGTAAAAAAATGTGTTGTGGTGTTTTTTTTTAATATGACACAAGGATGATGGAAGATGACCCAATATTTATAACTCAATGTCATTCAATATATTATACAAGATCTAGAATGTAATGAATAGAAAATATGATGAATTTTACATAAGTGAAACTGGAAGAAATTTTGAATAGTGTTAGAAGAATCACTGATAAACATAACTGAAACATTAACTGAAAAAACAGTCATTTTGTTTTTGATAAATGCATGAAAATACCCAACAGCACGAATAATTTGGTCTACTTGTACAAGTTTTTGTATTACAAAAGTAGCTTAGGGCCACTGAGGGTAAAAAAAAAAACCACCCAAGAAATAGATAAGGGAATTATTGCATTCAGTTCAGTAAAAAGCTCTCCTTGATGTATGGTGATGATATAACATAAATCAAAATAAATATACAAGAACATCTGAATGCTTTAAAAAGTAGCATAGAAAATAACAATTAATAAGATAATTCTATCATGCACTTGTGGCATGTAGACACAATGTTGTATTCATTTCCAGTTTCTCTACTTCAAAAATAAAGAAGGTTTAGGGATAGATTCCTAGATATCTGGTTACTCTTCTTTGTAAGCCAAAGGTGAAAAACTACTTCAAAGGGATGATGAAGACAAGAATTAGCATAAAAAATGAGTGACTGCAAAAAGACGACTTTTTTTCTAGATTCTATTATTGTTTCAACATGAAATTAAACCCAAGCAGTTCCACATTTGTTTCGTTAAAGGTATTGCTGATTTGTCCATTATGTACTATATTTTCTAGTAGCATTTTTGCTCCAGAATGTTTCCTAAAATGGTTTACTTCCCTGTGTGCTTTTTACCAACAGTTCTTCTATTAGTTGCTGGTTTTATTTTTTAATCTTTACTGTAAAACTAAGCTGATTTTATGTATTTACCTTAGGTTTTATTTTTTATTTACCTTAGTTGTATTTACTCTTAGCTACTTCAGTACAATTTTGCTTTGCTTTTGAACCGTCAAGTCTTTAGACAGTGCTTTGTGAAAATGTTTTACCATTTTCTGCTCACTTGTGATTTTTATTTGCTTGTTTTTAAATAATTGTTGTCAGTTGTGGTTTTAAGATCACACAAATACTTCAAGCAATGCTAAACTTCATTTTAATGTTAAAAGACTCAAATACGGTTTTGAAACTCATTTTTATTTTCATACGCGGTGAATTTCTCATGTTTGTGTTGAGTTAAAGATACAGTAGGATCAGATTTTAAGGTATTGATTGCCATCAGCAGTTGTCAAAGGTTTTTACTTGTCACACTATAGTTATAACAAATGGCTGTGCTCTGCTCTCTTTCATTTTCTTCATAATTCAGGCAAAATATTTGGGATATGGCATTTCAAGTATGGAGACCTTTTAAAAAATGTGAAAAACTAATTCCGATACATGCTTTTAAAAATCTCACCTACTATGCCAGATACATGTAAGTATTAAGGGAGGTTTTCCACAAGCAAAATTCTTGATCTGAAAATTGTAATTTAATTTTTTGGTTTTTTTATCAGTGATCTCGTTATTTTCTATAGAGTGGCAAAATAGACACATAGGCATTGGGAAATGGGTTGTACATATCTGAAGACAGAATGGAAATGGAAAACAGGGAACTCTTCCCAGCTGAGTAGTGAGCATGAGCCACCTTCTTGGAACACCCCACAAAATATTAAGCACTTTGGGTAGCTATTCTATGAACTTCATTTTCTTTGAAGGAAGGACTAATTATGATCTTGTATCAACTAACAGCAAAATGCCAAATTCTTGTCTTTCTAAATCCATGGGTATTTTGTCATTACTTTTTTTTTTAATTTCAAAGAAAGAAAAATCAAGGTTTGCAATAATCAGGTTGAGCTGGTATATAGTGCACTGGAGCAATTCTGATAAGAAACCAGTGATACTGCTGTGACAAGTAAATATAAGCAGCTGTGGTTATTACCAGAGCATTGCATCTGGGTTAGGTCTTGGCTTGGTTGTTTTGGAGCATCTCTTCTGATATTTGGCTCACACAGGATTTTTTTTTTTTTTTAATTTATGTTAAGAGCATTTTTTCTTATGTTTACCTTTTTTTTGGCCAGATTTTTTTTTTTTTTTTCTCTGTAGTTTGCTTCTGTAGGTAACTGTACAAGAATCCCATTTGGTTGGTCAGGGTAAATAAGTAAGTTCATGACTTCTAGCTATTGTCCTCTCATTTTTTACGTTAATGTCATGTTTATTGCTTTTTCTTTTAAGATCAGATGTAGATATAACTTCTGAAGATGGGATTCTTAGGTGGAGAATCGTAAAGAGAGTTGAACACTAATTTTCTGACATCCCTTACATATTTTGTAGGGGAGTTCTTTAGGTGACTTTGCAGAACAAGAAATATCAGTACATTTTGCTGGGAAAATTCTGATATTTCCTACCTCAGTTTTTTTGTAATATATATTTTAGAATATAGCACATACATTCCGACCTCTGTAGAAAATTTAAGATAAAGGAAACTTAGAAGTTGGAACAGATAGGAGAAAAAAGTTAACACAAATATCTTGGACAAGATCCATGTGATGGGATGGCCCAGACCCAATGCAATCCACATTTACAAAGTTAATTTTAGCAATATGTGAATCAGCAAACCTTGCTCTTTCATACTAATGAATGTGCTAAGAACTTCATTCTTTTCAGGGGACCAAGTCCTAGACCATTGTTCAACATTATCTATAGTGGAACATAATTAATAAAGTAAGTTAAAATAATATTCCAGCTATGCACTTGACTGAGATATTGAATGTAAACTGTAGTCAGAAATACTAATTCAATTAATCACCATGAAACACAACTTGTCCAGCAGAAGAGATTTTATGTATCCTCATCAGCAAAAGGTTAACAAAGTGAGAAGCTTTTATTAAAAAAAAACAAACAAAAAAACCCCCAAAAACATTCCTGTGCAAAACTGCCTCCTGTAGGATCCCCCGGTGTGAGCTGTTGCAATAGAACTCAATGTAATCCATTTTCTCAGGATGTAGATTTGACTCCTGTTATCTAGAAAGATCTCATAAAACTCTTCCTTATATGCTACCTACAGCAGCTGCTAACATGCTGGCCTTTTCCATTAGTGATACTACCTCCTGCAAGTTACGTGAAATGCACTGAACTTGTCTGAAAGATTCCTCTTCGAAATCTGAACAAAATATTGGAGTATTCGTGTGTTGTCCTGCTGCAGAAAAAAAATAAGAACACTGAAAAGTGTGAATAGATACATTGTCAAATCCACTACAGGCAGGTTTATTGTGGTTTTTTTTTTTTAAAAAGGATTTGCTCTGATATTACTAACATGCATGGTCCTAAAGGATCAGGAAATAGGGCAAACCTTAACGATTGCGGCCTTTAGTCACACAGAAGATGACTCATGGTATATTATTCACATGAGATTAATATTCCCTGTCTTAGGGAGCAATCTAATTGAAGACAAGCAAAATAGCTGTAATGACTTTCAATAAAAGAAGAAGAAAATGGGACAAATAGGTAACACAAGGAATATGGTTTCTTCACCTAACTGCATGTTTCTTTATCAATATGGATATATCATCTTTAAAGGCAATAATACATTGAGTCAAATATTTCCTTTGTAAGTAAATTAAATTTAAAGAATATTATTCTCTAAAATCAATGTAACTTATCTTCTTATGTCTTAGACAATTTAGTGCAAATTATTCATGGTCAAAAGGGCTTTTTTTAATGGTTAGAGAATCCTCTTCGGTTTATAATGAATAACCTAGAAAATGTATAGGTGGGCTAGTGAGCAATCCTATCAAGTCTGCTGTAACCAAATAAAGTATTTAGACCAGTTAATTAAACAAAGTCATTAAAGGTGTACACTTGCAACAAGCAATTATTGAATAGAAAATAGCTTTAAAATGTAATTAAGTTCAACTATTTATCTGTTTACTGAGATTAATTTATGTCTCCTTGCCAGCATAATGTAACTTAAAGGTTTGTACTTTGACACTGTATTTTAAGAAACAATTACTGTCTTAAATTTCTAATTATATGAGAATTTCAATTTTCCATTATAGTTATTATAAGAATAAATTAAATCCCATTTCTTTAGCTATGCTTTAATCATTTTTGTTTCAGAAGTGGATGCTGTAGATCAGATTATTTTGTTCCTGTTGGAAAGTGAAATCTGAAACTTGATTTTTCAGTATAAACCAAGTAAGTGCTGGATGTATAAGATACTAATGCTGAACATCAGAGGCATTTTAATTTTGAAAATACTGACCTCATGTAATGAATTATGCAAGTTATGTGCTTTTCTGCAGTATTTGTAATTCGCTGTTGTTTAACTTTGGTATGATTCTTAAAATTATTTGAAAGATTTGGGAAAGATGTGGGCGTTACTGCCATTGAGACCTTGAGGTTCTGTTATTGTGTATGGTGTTAGGGTTATTAGGTGCGAAGGATATTGGTTTTGCATAAAATGGCACTGTTTTATTCAGAAAAACCACCAATGCTCCTCTCCTCACCAAACTCAACAAGGCAGAACAAGAAAAAATAAATAAATGAAAATATAAACACTTGTTTAATACATACTTCCTGAGGGTTGCTAAGAAATTGAATCATATTAGTTATGAAATGAGCAAACTATAAACAAAACGAAACCAAAAAAAAAGGAAATGGGAAATGCAACAAGGCAAGTGAAAGTGTGGGGTATGATCAAGAGAATTTGTCAGCTGGGATGGAAGTACTTAGAAACCCTTTTTGTGCCACCTCAGTAGCACTGATAATGTGAATTGTTCTAATATCCAAACCAACTTTGCTTATTTGTAATATGTTGTAAACAATCAGTGCTCCAATAATAAATACCTGAGATTACCCCATCCCTCTTGCTCATTCACAACTTTGCAGCGAAGACTAGCGCAGAGCGATGTGCAGTGAAGCACCGCGGTGCCTTGCCCCTTAGATGTAAGCCTGCAGTGGCTGGAAGGGTGCAGACGTGCTGTGAGCTGTCCTCACAGATGTCCCGATTTGTCAGTGTTGCAGAGGATTTTTTGTGTTATTTTTTGGTTTTGGGTTTTTTTCACTCTATAATATTAGGGTCAAGTATGAGCAGCTGTAATGCTTTCATGGGCTTAGTACTGCCGTGATACGGTATTACAAGCACACTTAGCTCATGAATAGGCAAACCCACTAGTATTCCTTTTCCTATTGGGGATGGAACTGTAGAAATATCTTTAGTACTTCCAGTTTCATTTGTTACCTTGTAAAGCATGTTTACTGCGGCAACTCCTACATTTTTGTTGGAGTTCAAGAAAAGTTTTATGAATTAAAGAGATTACCTGTTCTAAAAATAATCTTGAACATAATTGATAAAACAAGTTATAAACTGTACTTCATTATTCAGGAAGCACTTTTTCTTCTTAATAATTTTTAGAGCATTATCTTCTGTCATTATCTGTCATTTTTTGGTATGATTCTTAAAATTATTTGAAAGATTTGGGAAAGATGTGGGCGTTACTGCCATTGAGACCTTGAGGTTCTGTTATTGTGTATGGTGTTAGGGTTATTAGGTGGGAAGGATATTGGTTTTGCATAAAATGGCACTGTTTTATTCAGAAAAACCAGATTTTTACAGATCGCATTGTAAAGCATTATCTTCTTTTAGAGCATTATCATACCAAAAAAAAATTCTTGAACATAATTGATAAAACAAGTTATAAACTGTACTTCATTATTCAGGAAGCACTTTTTCTTCTTAATAATTTTTAGAGCATTATCTTCTGTTCTTTTTCCTTTGGTACAGAACTACCTACACATTTCTAAATACCTAATTAACTTCATAATTAAGATAAATACTTTAAACTCAAATGGCTTCTTTAAACTCATAACCAGCTGTAAATGCGGCCAGTGTCCTACATATTTGAATATTAAATATTTTACTGTTTTCATAGCACTGATATTAAGATGTTATTACATACGAAATATTTCTAAGTGTACCATTTGAGAGGTTTATGCTGCCGTTGAACATTTAAGTATTTGTAATTTTTTCACCATTAAGAGAGAACCTGAATTTGTAATAATTAAAGTATCTTCAAAAGAGAAAGAAATCCCTTAATGTTAAATAAATGGATGCTCTACAGTGCCTTTAAAATAGATATTCTCTGTAATACAATGATTCATATGGTTCTAATATATTTTTTAAAAAACTTTAAATAAAGAGAAAAAAACCCTGTCTTTACAATAGTGTTCATGGCTTTTGGTAACATATTCTCCAAATATTATTTCTTTTCCTAAAATATCCATAGTGAGACCTGCTTAATTTTTCACAAGTAAGCTTACTTGGAATAGAACTACTAAATATAATTGAAAAAAATTGGGTTTTTTTTATAGCTTTGCAAAAGATAATCTCAGTGGTCTCCTCCCCTTTTGAGAAAAGGTTTTTAGGATTACATGCTATTCTTTAAAACATTTACCATTTTCATTTAAAGATTGCTTGTGTCAAATATTCATTAAAAAGTAACGTGATCAGTACTTATAAGTGTATTTCAAGACATGGCATCCAAAATGTTACGTGATGTTATGGCATGATAGAGGCTAGAAAGTGCTAGGAAGTGTCTTTTCTTTCCTTGGTAAACAAATTTACATCAAAGTAAATGCAGTTTAACGCCCAAAGGGATTTTATTTCCCTTTAAAATTATAGAAACCTCCCAGACTGAAAGTAAGTATGTCCCAAAGGTTACTGTAAGCAGCTTAATCATTCAAGTTAATGAAATAACCCCCCCAAAAGATAAGGTGTTTTTTCCTCGGTAGCCATCTTGGGTATAAAGTTGGTTGCAGTCACTTCTTAACACATGCTAAAAACACAAACAAATTTGTAATGAACTGATGTTAAAATACTGATTAAGGCTTATTCATGATAGTTATTAAAAATAATTTCTGGATAAACCTTGGACTATATAGTAAGATAAATTAATGTTTTAGATAATAATAATAATTGGTATATTGATCATAAATCTAAAGATATCAAGATTACATTTAATATTAAATGTTTTACCTGCTGGGTCATGTGTATTTAATGTGAACTGGTAATACATTTGCTATACTAGATCATGCTGCTGAAGAGGTTATAATCCTTATATTTTTGCTATCCAGTATATTTACATAATTTTATCACCCCAAGAATTTAATTTCTGTTTAATCAGGTATAATTTAAAAGCTGTGCTGTGTAGTTTCTCCAGTTAAGACTGCAATTTACCATTCTGGTTACCACATCAGCATGGCCTACATAGAAATGGTGGCATAACAGGCATAAAATCTTTGAAGCCAGGATGAAAGGGGGTGTGACAGTACATGACCACTCTTTCTCCATTTGGAGACACGCCAATTCACTGGACAGAGGAGCAAATTTCATGTGAGAGAGAGCACGTTGTAACCAGCTGCGGTGTGCATTTCTGTTTTACCCAAACGTAATAAGCATAACATTTGGCTATTTTTTTTATTAAAAACCAACTCTTTATGTCCCAGGATACTTAAAATAAAAATACAGTAGGCATTTAACAAAGCGATTTTGAAAATAATGCACAAAAATTCCAGTTTGGATCATAGAGTAAATGTAAATGGCTCTGAATTGAAACAATGCATATGGATGGCAAGGTCACTTCCAGGATCTGGAAAGGAGAAGTGGCTGAGTTCATAATGTGCCAACCTAAAGCCAATTCCATTTTCTGTACTTTTCTGCTTTATACAGATCTATTTTGTATGAGATCTGGAGTTGGCAGGAAATCATATTCCAATGAAAATGCATTTCAGTTAAGATTTTTCTAAGAGGTAGATTAATCTGAGGCTGCTAGACTATTTATTTTAGCATTGTAAGGCAAAACTTGATGCACAAAAATGGGGAAAATAAGTACTTTGCTAATGTATGTATTTTGTAGCCATCTCTTCCTACAGCTGTTAAAGCAGTTTCAATTACTGTATTAAAATACCTTGTTAACTAGCATTTTTATAATGATTCATTTAAGTAGTATAAGATTTTCTTAATGGCTAAGGTCTATCTGCTGAGCAGACAGACAGAACTCAGATCATCAATAATTTCTTGAGTCTCGAAAAAATGTATAGAAGACAAAAAAAATAGAAAAGATATCTGTCTTTACATATATAAAAAAGACAGAAGATATATCTATTATATACAATGTATAATATAGTATATAATATATAGTATGTAATTAATGTATATTATATATACCTATAATAAAGTATAATAATACACCTATATAATGGTTGTGTATTTCACAGAAATTCCTCAAAGAAGGATCTAGACAGTAAATCTACTATAAAATTGTTTTGAAGACACAGATGGTGATGCATGATTTTATTGTTGCATTTATTGATTTTATTGTGGTACAGTACAAATCTGCCAGCAATAAAATAGAATATGATGATACCAAAATGTATGAAGAGATATTTCACTTCATGCATAATGAAGGAAGTTGTTGAACCGATATGTTAGAAATGCATGATTTACAGAAAAATAATGACTTGTTATTTCTTACTTATTTGGCCTGTGTGGCTAAAGTTTAAGAAAAAAAAACAACCAAGCATTTAAAGTATCATCATTCAGGTAAGCTTTAGTGGTAGGCATTCCTATTCTTGTGTGAAATACTATTTGTGGATGAATAGAGAACCTCAGGATTTGGTTTCCTATATTTTAAATATTCCAACTCAAATGATAAACCAGAAATGTACAGTCACTGAGACACTTAAAACTATGAGTACATTGCATGTTTTTAATACCCGTTCCTCGAAGATCTCATCTAGCTAGGACACAATACCTGCCCCCGCCAACAATTTTGCCTGTTCTCTTGCATCACATCTTTTACCTTAGCTTATGCAGTAACATTTCATACAAATGTTTCTGACATTTTGTGCTGAAACATAAGAAAATTGATTAAGGTTTTCTAGCAATGCTACATTGTTTGGCAGCAGTGATGCCAAAACGGCACAGAGTAACTGCTCAGAGATGAATTTTATCTTTAAGCAGCAAAGGTATTTATTTTGTGCAACGTTGGGGAGCTAGCCGATTCCCGCCGGACAGACTATCTCCAAAGTTTTCAGTGAAAAGTTAGGTATTTTATACAGTTTTTGTGAGAGGTTACAACATCTTTACATACATATTCATTTGATTTTGACACCCAATCATTCAGTTCACAACAGGTGGGATCTAGGTGGAGAAGACCTTTCAATTTTCTTTGTTCAACGATTTCCTGACTTGATGGTCTCTTTATCTCCTTCAGCTGCCCACCTTATCTTTTCTAATTATTCAGAGTACATTCCTTTAAACATCATCAGTGGAACCTTTTCTAATTATTCAGAGTACATTCCTTTCTCAACAGAAACAGAGCATCACCCAGAGCATTGTACCAAACTCATCCTGACTAATCTTTTTTTTTTAGACCTTGTTCTGTTTCAGCAGTTCTGTTTTGTTTTGCTGACTGAGAAATGTGAATTCCCCATATTTTGTATGAGCAAACTCGGGGAAGGATTCATGCTGATGATCTGGTTGCTGCTAAATCACCAGCCCTCCTCTCCAGCTGATCAGCGAAGAAGTAGAATACGATACAGCTAGGGAATGATTTCTATTTGTCTTCTTCAATGGGATATCTACGGAAATGATCAGGCCAGGAGAAGATGCCTTTATTTTACTGTTTAGAAAACTCTGTGATGAATTGGTCAAGGGTCAAGGGGATAGTTTTTTACCTTTTTTTTTTATTTCATCCTTGAGTCTGGAATGATATTTCTAAAGTTAGTGTGTGCTAATGATGAATTCTTGGTGTAACTAGTGTCCACAATAAAAACAGAGTTTTGCCTATGAAATGCTCTCTCCTCCAGCACCAGTTTTTAGTCTAATAATCAAACCTCAATTTCTACCTTTTGATGTGATTTCTTAACCTCTGAGAAATGGATGAGTATCTGACGTGGAAGTCAGTTTTTACTAGATTTTGAATAATGGGTCATATATGATTTATTTAAAGAAGGTGTGCTCATGTTTATCTGAGGAGACACTTATTGATAACTTGAGGATGTACTAAATCCTTAAATGGGTGACATAGGGAGTGTGTTAATCGTCCAGGCACGAGATACATTAATATCATTAACTTGAAGATGCACTAAGTCCTTGAATGGGAATGTGCTAATTGTCCAGGTGCAAGATATGTTAATGAGTTCCCGGAAAGTTAATGAATAGACATGAGTGACTTGTATAAAGAGGGGGCTGAAAGGTTCCCTTGGTGTGCATGACTTTGGTGGAGCGATCCCCCATGCACCCAGCGCTGCCGAATAAAGATAACCTCCGCTTGCTTGAATATTGCTGACTGATTCTTCAACTCAATTTATATTTAAAAAGAGAAGGTAAAAATAAAGTAATGAGTCCAGAGGAAGAACTTTTTGTTGCAATTTCCCAAAACACGCAAGCAGTCTGTCCTTTCTATTTATGGGCCAGGTATATGTTGGGTGAAGAAAAGACTGCAAATAATTTTCTGTGTGTTGTATCATTTAAACACAGACTACTGAAATCCCTGGTATTTCAAAAAGATTTTTCCTTCAGGAAATGTTATTGCATGATGACAGCCATGGTACAAAGGTCACGCTGCACAGCTATGTTACCATGAAACAGGAAGCAAAGGGGAATAAATTTAGACAAAAAAAGTTTAAGTCTCCTTTATACCCTTCTCCATTCCTCCCTCGCTTCCCAGAGGGTGCAGCCACGCATTCTTGTGCACTCCCAGAGAAGACTGCGGTCCCCTGACTTGCTTCTGCCACCCTCAACATCTTCCATGTTGCCCCGGAGGAGTCAGCACAGAGCAGTGCTTTAAATGCACATCCCTTACACAGCTACACAGTTCTTTTTGTCTTCCAAGAAAGCTGTCATTTAGCTTCTGTCACACAGTGATTAGTTGTGTTAAATCCGTATTCTTAGTTTCTGCATTTAACTTATCAAGGCACTTTTGTGCATTTGGATTGATACACTCAGAAGTGGAAGTTAAGCGTGTTGGGCTTTAACCTGCAAGTCAGCGCAAGCTCCTACTCTTTCCTTTTTGCATGAGATGTAAAGATAGTATCTCAGAAATATCTGAGCCTAGGGAATCAAATGCCCAGCTGAGACAGACTGTCGTCTCACACTCAAGCATCACAAGAATCAACAACAGTGCATTTCCTGCATGCGATTCCCCAGAGGGATCGAATCCTGTAGTTGTACTCAGAGCATGTAAAACATACCACGACAAGGGCACAGCTCTCACAAAACAGCATGGCAGCTGTCATGTTGGTTGAGAAACATGGCTAGAAGAGTATGCGATACCTGTTTCCAGCTCTTTCCCTTCATCCCTAATACCAGTGGGATGCCTGGATGTTTTTCATTCTTTTTCTGTACATTTGCCCACTTCAATCTCTTACCATAGACTGTGCTAATCAGGTTACTGACAAGCCTTGCATCTGGGAATATGCTTTCACTACCCTTCCTTGAAACCGCTTCACTTTCCTGAAAATAATTTAAAGATTCAGAGATAATCCAACAGAGAAGAGGCAAGAAAGAGTGGCTAAGGAGTGCTGGGAAGGGAGTGGGGAGATAAGGGCTGTTCTTGGAGCAGGGACTGATTTTTGGGGCAGGCTGTGAGAGCAACTGCTGGCTTAAGCATTTTGGGTGAGGAAAGCTGGAAACCATTATCCTGCTGGAGCTCTGCTCTACACTGCTAAGCAATACAGAGACAAAAAAGCATGTTTTTTTTAGTTCCTGTGCAATTGTAAAATTGAAAGCATAAAGATCATTGGACATAATGCCTTTTTGTATACAGGCAGGAGTTCGTCAGTGAGCTTGATAACTGATATAACAGCTGCAAATTGCAATTATATGTATTAATCCTCCTGAGTCTTGTTATAAAACTGATGCCTAAGTCTAAGTCCTAAATGTGTGGATAAACATGCAACACCAAAGATTTTGCTACCAAATGGGTTTTTAAATACTGTACAGAAGGGTGCCAATAAAAGACATTGTAGTACGACACAATATTTATATTTCATTTCACATTGCACACATTACCTTACATTTCTAGGGATTTCCCTAACATATGAAACACATAATTTGCTACTATGCATCAAATATACTGAAGAATGAGTATTATGAATTTTATGTAAGCAAAAAGCACACAAATGACCAGTTTCAAAAGTCACATCTGCTTACAACCACACTTTTTTCTCAGTGGCCTTGGAAGTACTCTACATAGAGAGTTGCTGATTTTTTTTTCCAAAGTTTTGTGTTCTTTTTATAGGAAAATGCCATTTAATGAATGCTAAGCTTCTTTTGTGGAAAAATATCGGTACTGATGAAATGGGAGTTGTGAGCATTTCTCACTTTCAAGATGGTGTTTCTGCTTAGAATGGAAGAAAAGCAGAGACATTGTAGAACTGAACAAGTGTTTGGGATAGTGACTTAGTCCTTGAAAGTTCAGATGGATATTATATAGCCCAGGCTAAGAGGTTTTCTAGAACGCAATTACCCAGATTCTTTTTCTATGGCCTTTACAACTTTGTGAATAAATAAGGATTGATCTGGACTAATTTTGAAGCATGACTAGCATGCACTGTTGTAAGATTTTGCAGGAAACAAGAGACAAATTCTGCATTCTGATTCAAAATTGGAACTGATTCCCAATTTCATACGTTTCAGGTGGATACCACAGCATACATAAAGTTGCTGAGAACATTTGTTTTCCTCTCTTCTACTAGACCATTTTGGGTTGGAACCTTTAAGCCAAAGATATTTTTTTATTTATTTTGTAGCTTCAACACTAGTATTTTTATGAAGGTTAGGCATTGACTTTACTCCTAGTGAGTCAGGGAATGTAATGAAGAAAGGTCTTCCCCCACACCAATAAACATTTTATACTTCTTGGCAATTGTAGAGTGGGCAATAGACATCTCCATCCCCTCAAAATTCAAGAAAAAGTGTTATAAGTTTCAAAAATTTGTGTTACAGAAGTTTTGAGTAAGTTAACAGAATGGGAGGGGAGAACTATCGCTCTCCTGTCTCTCTGCATCTATTTTTTTTCTCTCTTTATATACACATATTTATTTAAGATACATTGTTTTCTGATGTTATGATTCTAGTGATACTTGCTATACTTCAATTAGGAAATGACAACGAGCGAATTAACTTTTTTAGCTCAGCATATGTGGGTACGTACAAACTCATGCATAAACATAAACCAAACTACCCTTGTGGAAAAAAGGCTAATACCTTTTTTTGGAGCATAAGTGAAAAATAGCACCCAATGGAAACTGCAGACTGCATGATCCTAATTGCTGAGAGAACGACTTATTTGTCCATGCCACCCAAGAAGGCAAAAAGCTGAGGAGTGGGTAGATATGCGAGTAACAAAAGATAACTTTACACTACACCAGTTCTGAGAGCTTAACGCGCTTGTATTAAAGCATCAGGGTGTGGAGGCGTATGCAGTGACAGGCAGAGAGCTGTGTCTGTTATGCAAGTGGAATGAAGCCAAGCACAGAAGCTAGGGAGAGGTGGGTTTTTTGCCATTGACTTCAAACTCTCAGTTTACATGCATTCTTATAAAAGCGAATTTTCAGTTCAACTAACAGCCACTGCTTACACAGTAACAGAAGTATACGCTAAACCAATGTAAATGATCTTAGTATTTAGTATTCGTCTTCTATCTGACCTTGTAAAGGGCACTCTTGTCCTGCTTACCTTCATCTTGACTTCTGCAGCAAGGATCACTTTCCTGCCTTGTCATTTTGATTGGATTAGTTGTTAGAACCTTCATACCTCTGTACTGGCTTCCCCTTTTTAACATGTCAAATACTGTGTTTTGATTCTACTTCCAAGACTTTTTAAGACTCTTTCTTCTCTTCCTATAACTTGTTTTCCAGTTCTGAGAAATCACTTTTGGCCCCCAACTGGTAAATTATACTAATTGTCATTGCTTCCATGTTAAGCCTCCAAATAAACACTTTCCTAGGATTTCTCATGTTGCCCCTCAAATGCATCAGGCTGTCTTCATAAATATCAGGACTCCACAAAAAGTCTCATTTTCCATGTTGCCTACAAAGAGCTCAATATTTGCTTGCTAAGACCATTGTGAGTACCCATTTAAATTTGTGATTCACTCAATTTCATTTTATTGATGAAAGGATTTACTGGAGACCTGGGTTGTGGTTGGCTTTGGCTTCAATTAGACATCACCTGCCTTCTCTGGCCTTTTTCACTACAGCCTTGACACACTGTTGTGTTTCTATGACTGTTTAGATTGTGTGAGAAGACCGCCTGCTCATTTTTGTTGATTCAATCAAAAATCAAACATCAGGTTGTTATACCCATCTTTGCAACATGCAAAAGTTGGTTTTTGCCAGTAGAAATTAAAAGTATTCACTACTTCAAGGTCAAATGTTACAAGAGAAATGTCAGACATTTGAAATGGTTTGAAAGAGCCACAATACATTGTTTCTGAAAGAAAAGAGCGCAAAGGAGAGAATAAGTCTTCCTGACTACTCAATGGAAGGAGAAGTAGGCCAAGTGGAATTAGGTGCAGTAGCAACATAGTTAAAATGACAAAAATCTTAAACAGTATATTGGTGATAAATAGATCAAAACCCAGGACAAAAACAGCAGCTGTTCTGAGAATGATGAGTTGGAATCTAAATGATATATGGAGGAGAAAGTAGTAGTACCCCCAACTGTAATGCCTACAGCAGAAGCTATTTCTAATTTCTTTACCTCTGCACCCCATTAGCACCAGCACCAGGAATTTACCATCATCCAATGAAGAAATTATTTCACTTATAGTCTTTTATGTTTGGGATTCCATTGGCAACTAACAAATCATCTCAAAGAGTCCATAATATAAAGAGTTTCTTCCTGTGTGGTTAAAAAGAGTCATCTTAGGTTATGTGAAAGTCTTTCAGTCATAAGACTAGTTGAGTTCATCGTGCTATTCTACAAGTACACTACAGGCAGACGAAGAAATCAAAAGTAAAAGGAAAATGAACTCTATATAGCAGGTGTATTAGGAGCATTATTAAAGAAAAAAAAAAGAGGTAGAAGAAAGGAAGTAATAAGTTTTTACTTCATTTTTTTTCTTTATTTTACTTTATTATTTTCCAGTTTCTTGTGGTGTGCATAACTACAGACCCATTTCAGCCTGCGGGGGGTGGGGGGGGGGGGGGTGGGGGGAGGGGAAGGAGGTGAAAGCCAAACAACTATCTAGGCAATTTTATTTTTCGCCTGGTCCCACAATGAAATGCAAAGGGACATTGAATAACTTGGCTGTTAAGAGAACTGCATGAATTTAGACAGAAAACATGACACTTAGAATATGTTTACAGTAAGGAAAGCCATTCAGTGAGATTGTCAATGGCAAATGAAAAAAAGAGAAGTCACTTAAATTTCTCCTTCTTCAAAGCTCCTTCCTTTACAGGCTTACGTCTCAAATCCCCTTCTAGAAGGCAATACTGAAATTCCTGCATTTACAGATACAGCTAGATTTGTTCCTTTGAGAGGAGGAAAAAATAGTTCATTCACTACTTAAGAGAAAGCAGTAGCCAAGTGATAAAGTATTTGGTAACTCAGTAGAGGACATAGTTTCCATCCTTCCTGTCTTTTAAATCTTTCACTTAAAACCAAACACCATAGGATTCAAAAGGTTGAACAAAGAGCACAAAAGAAGAAAGGCCCTTCATGTTGTTCAAAAGAATATTGTTTGAATGGAAAAGATCAGTTCCAGTGGCTTTATCAAGAACTGATTAGTCTGTTCACTCAGTACCTCTAAAATACATCCCAAATAGAAGTCTAAAGAGACACCTATAAGAGGCTAGACATTGACTTGATTGTTTAGTTTGGTCAAGGCTTTACAAAACTGTAGATCTCTGAGGAACTAAAAAAACAAGTTGAGGTGCCTAGCTGAATGTGCTTGTCTCAAAGCATAGGTAAAAACTATACAGAAATTTTCTTGACTTCAGTTTTTAACTGGGGTATCTAAATTCTGCCAGAAATTCTTACTTTCCATGTATAGGTAGTGAATTTTGCATTCTGAGAGGTGGAGATTCATTGTGTTCAAAATGTTTTCATCAACCAAAGTAAAAATTCGAATCTCTTTTAAAACTAAAGCTTTTTTATTACTATATGGCTTTAGTTGGTAGTGTTTATTTACTTCTTAAGAATGATATTAAAAAAGTAACTAAAGTCCACTACATGTGAAATCACCCTATAATAAGTTCATCCTCCTTCAGCTTGATTTGGTAAATAACACACTGAAAACCTCTTCTGTGCTAAGACACGTATTTCCGTTGAATATTAAAAATCCTAATCCCCTTATTAAATTTATGATATATTTTAGCAATCCCAGCTTAGTTTAACTGTTTAGGGATCCTAAAGATGAAAATTTTCTGTCTGTTTTTCATACCAGGGATAAAAATCTCATTTGAGTAACTCAACAAAGGTAAATTCATAGTAACTGCTTTAAACTTTTTAATATTTTAAAGTTTATTCATTATATTTATACTTGTACCTGGGAAAAGAGGAAAATAATGCAACTATAAGCTTGTTGTTTTTTTTTTTAAATAAATATATGATTGGCCTTTTAAGAAAAATCACATTACCCTATAAACATTACTTGTGTAATATTAAACCAAAAAAGCTACAAAAATTCTACTATGTGAAAACTTCCTGAGTCTTAAGACATCATGAGAGCCTATCCACCTGTTTTTTTCCACAAACCAATAGATTTTATAGATTATATAGGTGAGTTATGCATGTATCATATACATATGAAAAACATTTAAGTATATATCAGATATACTTTATATATAATGCATACAAAACATTTACATATATGCAAATATGTACTTTAACTTCATAAACAACTCTAGTCTCAGATGTATAAAATGAAAAAGAGAACTCATGATAGTCTTCTGTAACTATAAGAAGAGGAAGAAAAAAAAAAGGCAGTGAGTTAAGGAGGAAGCTGAGACATGACATTTTTTATCTTAGGAGCAGGAAGTTCCCTTTGTCCTGAGGTTAATTTTTCACACCTGTGTGCAATTCATTCAGGTTAATCCAAAGCATGTGATGCTTCAATTTGTAACAAACTCAGAGATGATAACTTGCAGCTGTTCTTTTAGATATGCAGTAACATAAAAGTAGAGGCCTTTGAAACATGAACTTGAATGTTTCTTGATTTTAAACTAGTAGGTGTTCAGAATTGTGGTATAATCATTAATTATATGACTATGCTTTGCTAGTACATGAATATGATGAAATAGATGGTCTTTTCCTTCTAATCAAAGGTAGAATTGTTCTATCTGTAGTACTTAAATAAGTTTTTTTCAGTGATTATTTCTGTGATTGTTTTAAGGTTTATGGAGAGAATTAGAAATAAGATTCTGCTTCCCCCACCCCCTCCCTTTTTCCAGTTCAAGTAATGAATGACACTTTCATTTTTTTCTAAATTTTTAATTTCCTCAAACCGATCTGTTTATTTCTGTTACTAAATATTCTCACTTCTCAAAGTTTTTATTACTTAAGAGCTTTTCAGTCTGACTGTCAGAAAACAGCTCACAGGGGTTTTTTTTACTTTTTTTTTTGATGTTTAGTGGTTTTCTATCCATAATGAACAAATGTGTTAAAACTCTCGTCAACTTTTCTGACAGATGTGAAAAATCTAATTCTTGGCGTGGATGTATTTTTTCCCCACTGAGGGGTTTTAATTTGCTCATTTATTCTCCTTCCCTAAGGGAGTAAACTGATATGAGAGAGAGGAGAAGAAAAGCTAGCACATTAAGAAATTTGTAAATACATACTATGTTTCACTTGAATGTTAAAAGAAAAAATGCTAATAGACTAATTCTGACATAGCCAATGTAAGTTAGGTGTTTATAAACTCTTTAATATTGGTATGGAGCAAAAATAGAGAAAAAGACCAAATATTTAACGTTGCTAAAAAGGAACAGGTTTAGCTGGTCTCAGTACAGACCCTGTGCTGAGAAATGTTGAATCTTGTAGAAGTCTTTACAACTATGCAAATTAAAAAGCAGTACTACAAAATTTCTGGCAATATTTTAAACTCACCTTAGAAGAATGTGTAACAGAGTGTCTAAAATCGCTGAGTTTCTGAGAAAGGGATTTTTTTCACAGTTTTTCAGGCTTAGGAAAAAAACAGTTGTCCGGAAAGACTTCTGAGAAGTCAGCAAGAGGATTTCAATGGACAGGACAAATCCATTTAATGAAGTGTTTGCTAGAATTCTTATAAAATATTGCAGGCCAAAATTAAGTTTTCCTACATGGCCAAAACTTGCTTTTCTGGTTCGTTTTAACTTTGGATACGTTTTTTTGGTGGTAACCTTCTTTTTCCAGGATGTCATTCATTCTGCAAAATCCTCCGTTCAGTTAGTGAGCTGGCTGGGCAGCCTTGACTAACTTTTACCTTTTGTTTTGTTCTCATGATTTAGCTTGTGGTTCCTATGCAGCAGACATTATGCAAACACTATTTTAGTTAAAATGGTCTATGTTTAGAAACAAAGCAAAGAAACTAAGAAGAAATTGAACTCTCTCCCAGCTGAAACCAGGATACAAAGCTTTTTAACTTGGGCAATAACAACTGTTTTGTTACTTGGTGTTTGGTTGTGTTTTGCCATAATCAGAAAGGACCAGCTTTGGAGAGACATAAAACTTCTTGCAGGATTTCAAAGCAAAGAATGGTTTTTCCTTTTCTGTGGTGGGCCTGACTAAAGTTAAGATGTTTCTTTCCTGCCTTCTGAGTGTCATTTGCACATCATAAAGAACAGGAAAAAGGGCACCTCCATGCTTTCATTGTGAAGTTGTAGAGGAATGAAGGCAGTGGGTTGATTGGCATGGACTATGTGCAGCTGTAGCTTGTTTCTGCTAAGTAGTTAAATAACACTGATCTTGGGATAGGTGTTGGATGTAGGAGGAGCTGTGTGGTCTGGGCTCTGGAGGAAGGAAAAGCAGCAGGGACAGCAGAATCTGACTAATGGTAAAAGCTTTGTTGCAGCTTACTAGTTTGTTTGTACTGCAACAATTGGTGTCCTCTGTGAGGCTGACTGAGTTGGACTCCTACTCCAACAACTGGCACCCAATGTAGCTGAGACAAGCGGGAGAACCTACGACCTATAACAGACACTGTGAGAGGTGAGCTGTTGACAACTAATCAATATGGATGTATTGCAATATTGTTGTCCATCTTAACTCAAACTGCAAAGTTATGTGTTTTGGCTTGTTAGAGCTGTAAGGGGGGAAAAAAGTCGTGATGCTATTTGCTGCTACTTGTCCCTTTTCTTCTCTATAGTCTTTTATTGGCTCCAGCTGTCTTCAGACTGTTCTTAGAAAGTTCATATTGATAACCTAAAAAACCTCTGTGAATGCTAAAAGCAAACTATTAGAAGTAGTACAGAGCAATGATGGCAGATTTGTTGGGGAGTTGCACCTAATGACTGCTATACACATCTTGGGAGTTTGACTTTAGACCAGCTCTAGTCAAGATTGTGAACTAAATTGGTTAGCATTTGGAGCATATTCGCTGTGTTCCTGAAGCATGCCTTCAGAGTTGTTTTTGTCTGAGAGGAATCCAGTTTGTTCACTCTTGGACCTCTCTACAGAGTGACACAAGGCAGAATATGTGGGTCATTGGGAGATATACTTCAGAAATGCTCTCTTCTTCTGGTAACATGTTTAAGTGGATGAACTCAATGCAAACCACAACCTTCCTTTCTGTTGCTTCAAGCTACAGAGTATCTCTACAGTATGGAAGCATTTTAAATTCCCATGGAATTTATGGGGAAAATGAGCAGACAGTGAATTACTTAACACAAGTGAAATAACTTGGTTACTTCCCTGAGAAACTGCTAAACGTTTCTAACTGCTTTTTCAAAAAAATCCATGCTCTGAAGGTGATGCTAGCTGAAGCAATGTCAGACCACGTGGCTGAGTTTGGTGGAATTAATGACATAGGAACTGGTGTTATACTGGAATGTTGAGCTGTCTTACAGACATTTGTCAGTATCTTTGCTGGTTAAAATACAGGGGGAAGGTGATATTAAAACTGGCATTCCTAAGGAGAAGCTTGAAAAAAATATTACATTAATGAACCAAATGGAATTTTGAGTTTACATATCAGCTCTCACAGCACATTCTGTATAACTCCATATTGTGACCTTTGATGTATTTACCTGATGCATGTAGATGGACCTTCAGTGGTGCTTGTACTGTAGTCACAGCTATAAATGTCAATATTCATAAGAAGGTAAATGCCATGACATGAATATTTTGGCCTTTGCTACCTCAGCAGTATCTTCGGTGAACTTGACTTCAAGTTCGTATTCATGGCATATATGCCTCCATGTTGCTTGTCTACTTAGTGGAAAATACCAGTGTTTTGGTGACAGGTGGTCTTTTACCAGTGTGCTTATGCGGAGTCCATACAATGCTGCCCATACTGAGTTTTCTTCAGGTATGATTAAGAGCAAAACATTAAGTAACAAGACCTATCAGAAACCATAAGCTTTACTGTTCATACTTCAAAATAAAGTACCTTTACTTCTAGGCAATGTCAGTGTACAATTTTTTCAACAGCACAAAGGACATTGTACATGTCCAGGGATGGCAATATTAGGAGAAAAAACTGAGCAGGTTTTGAACATATACAAATTCTTCAGGCCACCTGGACTGAGGTACAATAACAGGTTGGGGGGAGTGCTGCCACAATTGAGACTTTATTGTTCTGTAGATAACATGGATCTCATCCAGCAGACCAAGATCCTCCACATCTTACTACATGTATAAAACATTTAGGGAAAAGGTTCTAAAAAAAAAAAAAATTAAAAAATCTTGTGACTTACAATGATGTACCTCCTGGCAGTGTGAATTTCTTATACTGCAGTACAATAGAAAATGGGCTGGCCAGCTCTCAAGCGTGTGAGGCATTTAGCACTTCCACTGAAATACCCAGAGCTTGCATCTGTATGGGAGCAAGATCTCAAAAGTAAAAGTATTTGCTAATTAAGCCTGCATCCATTTTGAGACATTGATTAGTACAATTAATCTGCCTCTGCTTGGAGGCTATGGGGAATTGTTGTTTTGATGGTGAAAGGTCTAACAATAGAAAAATAAGTGCCACAGGCCTTGCATAATACATATCGGTGGGAAGTGAAATGTTTTAATAAACAGCAAAGTGTATTGTCTTTGAAATATATAAATCTATTCATTATTTATATGAATAAATAAATGCAAGTATACTTACTTATTTGCATTTCTGGAGTATCTTCCATGTGGGGATTTTGGTGTTTCACTATAGTTTAACAATAAAACATGAATGTGAGAAACAACGTATTATTTATGTGTATATCTGAGCAATGCCTAGAGATATCTTGCTATAAATCAAGACCTGCTACTACTCCTTCAAAAGAAGAAAATCAGTTCAGCTCTGTCAGCTGTAACACCATTTGCCTAAGTTATGGCAAAATTTGATGTAACTGCACACGTGCAGCAGTGAGTTTATATGTAGAGCACCTATCAGGGAAGAAAGCAGGGGAATTCTTGTGTCAGAAAAATGTTTTCTTTCTCTTCCTCTCCAAAAACACGATTGACCACAAACCATTTAATCTAATAAATAAAATGGGCCTTGATGTAAGGAACCTAACCCAAAGATTGCTTATGTCTGTGACATTTTACGTTATTCAAAATAGTTGAAGGACATCTTACTCATCAATACTATAGCGCAGGTTTTCCCTTCAAGCTATTGTTTTCAGTAAGCCCTGTCAATATGACACTAGAACCCTCTTTGAGCAAAGTGTTGTAATCCCTTCAGCTTGATTTCTTTCAGCAGGGTTTCCAAAGTTGGTGGGGTTTTTTGTACATTTAGGCAAAAATTAAATGCAGATCTACTCTTCAGAAGCATGACAAAGAAATGCAAATGTATTATGTTCTTATTAGTGTTGTCAGGAAAGGGTGACAGACACATGAAGGCCATCTCTGACACTCAAGTTTTGTGTTCGAGGTTATGGTTTCTGTAGTGTAACTCTGAAGCTAAACAATGGAGCAGACTGCATTCCGAACAGCATTCAGATTTTACGCTCCATTTATCAAAATATTTTTGCTTGTACAAAATTCACCTTTTGTATGAATTACTTTGTAAATCTAGTTCACTGTATCTCTTAGGCAACATATGGTTCTTTACTATAGAAAGTACTTGCCTTACAATTAGAGTTTTTAGAAGCTATTGTCATTGTTCCCTTTTTGCAAGAAGAAAAACATAAATCTTTTTTAATGTTACTGTGCATCCTGGCTATGTCCACAATATTACAGAACAGCAAGGATGTTTTGCTATGTACACACACATTCCCATTTCAAGTGTCATATGAAATGGTTGATTCCTTTAATCTGGTCAGAGACTCAACAGCATGACACGCTCATAGCTGTAGGCCTTAGTAGTTGGACTGTCCTGCTTAATGTAATGTAGAGTTTTTGATTTGCAACTCTTAGTCTCTGATTTACACTCATAACCCTGTAGAGACCTTGAAGAATGCAAATTTTGAAAAAACAGGGGTTGGCACAGATGCCTCATGATTTCTTCTTTGACTCTTAATGAAACTGGAGCTGAAAGGGTGGATGTCTTCCCTGAGGTGCAGTAGTGCCGCTGTCTTAATCACTCACGTGTACCTGGAGTCAACAGTGAACTAGTGCAAATGGAAGAGGTGAGAGGTTTTGAGTAAAGAGTGAATTCTGGAAGTAATTAGATGTTTAAAGAATGGTTTAAAAATAAAAGGTGCATATTGCAAGACACAAAACTTACCAGACTTCTTTGCTCTTGTCTACATTGGCTTAAGACTCAAACCAAGGAAGTGCTAGCACTTGCAGTATATACACTTTATTTAAATTGTATATTAAAAAAATAATAAAGGATGTGGCCTACAGTCATGTAAGCGTTACGTTTCATTTGTTAGCATAAGTTTGTTTGGTGTATTAACACTGTGGACTAACTGAGGAATTAGTGACCTATGGCCCACTTTCCCTTAAAATTGGAGCAATGTAGTTTTTATATGTCACCTATTGCAACTGTCATATGGAAGTCTAATAGACTGGTTTACAGAGGGTTTTAAACATGACAAATCTAATGACTTCAAGGAAGCTAAGAATTTTCACAACCTAAGAATCTTCACAGGCAGAAGCAAATATTGAGCTGTTAGCTAATTCTTAAATCAGTCCAGTGGATGTGGAGAGGCATGTGATGGGTTCTGTATAGTATCAATGGATTTCTGGAACTGATTTATGGCCTTTAAATGTTAGGGCTTCATTGGCTTTTGCTTTTCTTTCTTTCTTTTACTCTCTCTTTTCTTCTCCCTTTTATTTTGTCAACTATTTAATGTATCGGCATCATTCGCAAATATAGTGTGAAGAATGAAAGAGGAGTCCCCCCTGAACTTTTTTCAAGTGAAAGTTAGGTTTTTGATTTTCAGAAATAAACTTTGAGGAAAAAAAAATTATCTGCCAAAGTGTTTGGAAAATGATTGAACTTCTCTAAAAGTCTGAAAAAGATTTCACTTCAGACAGCGACACACATTCAACATAGAAGAGGCTATATTGCTAAAACCGCCTAGTGCCCTTTATTCTTATTTCCTTTTTAAATGCATCTACATATTAATTCTGAAATAAATGATGTTTCCAAAGAGTGAAACAATGTGAAGTTTATTTTTTTATTACTTATTTATTTTAAAAATAATTTTCATTAATTTTCCTTAAAGGAAAAAAAAGACTGGGAGGGGGATATTTATTTATTTTATCACCCAAGCCATGTTTTGTTGTCCTTCAGGGATAAAATTTTCAGAAATCAGATTTCAAAGAATCAGTTTAAGATAAGAAGATATTCAAGACAGTTATTCCGGTAGTAATATCAAATGATTTTATAAATGTCGTGATTTCAGTTTCACAGTTCCTATATTTATTGAAATCTTGGAACATTTATCACAGATTAAATGTTAAAAGCAGGTTTTGAAATGTTATAAACCCTAGAGGATCTTAGTAAATCTAACATAATATTTTCATTAACGCTTTCATTTTCTGTATTACACTAACGTCAACTTTTAGGAACTAGTTTGAGAGGATAATAGTCATATGCATAGCAAAGCTTACATGGAATGGGTGAGGAGTAATAGACTGAGAGAACAACATTTTCTCTGCTTAAAAATGCAAGGCACAAGACATGGCTGATACGCAGTACAGTAATAAAGATGAAATAAAGATAGTAACCGCTGGGCTGTAAGTTCTCTATAACTATGTTCACTGTTGTTTTGTTAAAGTATTTGTGAATCAAAGGAAACATACTTTAATTTGGGTTCGCTAACAAGTGGTGAAAGAATTCTCTCGGATAAGTTTTTCCCATTGGTATTTAACAGCTGAGAAATTAATTTTTTGTTGTTGTCTATAAGAAGATTACGTGTTCAATTTCTTGAATTTACAGAAGATATTGGCTAAAATGTTTCTGGTTGATTCATCCTAATCTATAGAATTTAACTGAAAAATATGAACTTTGGGTAAGGAAGTCTCTGGTTTAGAGCTAGAATAATTGCTAGTACCTGACAACATTAAACATGAAAACCAGTTGTAATTGTTAATGAAAGCATCATGTGGCATAAATCATTATATGTATTTCACAAAATCATGTTACAGACATTAATAGTTATTTTTTTTGTGTAAAAGAAAGATTTAGACTACTCTGCCTTCAAAATCTGTTTATGATAATAGTGATTACTTTTTTTTCCTCTTTTCAATAAGTAGTAGAGTCTGAAATGTGTGGAAAATTTAAGACAAAAGAACAAATACTGGCATCATGAACTAAATTATTTTCTAGCTAAAGCTTCCACCCAGGGATTTAACAATCTGAAGTTATGTATTTTAGCTTAGCACATACAATGGATTTATCCCAACTTTTGTGAATGCAGGGAAAGTCCCTGATTGCAGATGGCCCATTATAAAAACTAATACTCATTAAAATGTTGTAGAAGTTTGTTTGAACCATCTCTCAAGAAAGTTCTGGGTTGCCAGATGTAGATATGGTCCTAAACAAGTTATGAAGCTTTTTCGCAGGTCTGTGTCAGACTCATTCAACACAATCTTGAACAGATCAGTGGTCAAATAATATTGAGCCTGGGTTTGTTTCTGAGTTCATGATTTAGTTGTATGTTTTAGATTTGATATACACCATAGATGTCTCCTTAATTTTTTCTATTCTGTTAGTACACCTAACAATTTCTATTCAGTTTCTTCTGAGACAGAAGTATTTACAAATTGGAGGGGAGAAAGAAAATCACCACTATTTATGCATGTTGCTCATGCCCCCAGTTTCCAGATTTGGAGATGATAAGCATTAGTAAGAATATCACATATGTTTTGTACATGAAATTCAATCTGTCATGTCCCAGTCCTAATTTTCATAAACCTTCATATTTTACTGAGCTCTGTAAGTCCTTTACTTATTGAAAACTAAGTTAATAGTGAATGTACTCTTTTCTCATTAGTACTCTTTTCCCAGGTCTAAACTTTGACCTGGCATGTTTAATAGAGGCTGGTTGAGGGTTGGTGGTTTCCTGACAGTAGCTGATACTTGTTCTTCTCATTATTACTTGTGACATGCACTTGAGTACCCTGTCCCCTGGTAGATGGGCTGTATCAGTTTATAGGTTGTACCTGTTTTACCTGGCTATTTAAAAGAACGTTGTCATCAGCTTAACCTTTATGAGAAATATATTTTATTATTGCAGATCTGACTCATTCAAAGGGAAACAAAATAGTAAGAATCAATACCGGCACTATTAAAAAGTAATGAAGTTATCATTCCCAAACAGTTATCAGACAGCTTGTGCTGTCAATTCTATTGTCAATTTAATTTGCCAACAGTCTTCTGTGCCATTTGTTGGATACTGTTGGCTTTTTTAAGAGTGCTTGCTATATCATACTCTAGACCTGGCTGCAAACTTTGACTTTTGGAAGCCAAATGTGTAGTTGTGGGTTTTCTTCTGAAGTGATTTATTCCAAGTAATTAGTATGGTCTTTTTTCACATGACTGAGGTTGCAGTATGTTTATTATACCTTTTCTTTTCCTTCCCTTGTTCAGTTACCTTGCACATACATTCTTTTCAGATATCAGATAAAGGTCAAATTGTGTAACATTGCACAAAGGCTCAAGTGCAATCATGGATTAGAAACATACTGTAATGTCATTATTTAAATATTGGTTAGCTATACATTATACACAGAGGTGAAGTTGGCAGTTCTGTTCGTGTTGTATAGGCCAAATGATCCCTTTTGTTTCCTTATAGCTGAATTTAACAATTCTCTCATTTCTCTGATTTTTATAGACATCATTATAAACCTAGAAATATCAAACATGTCAGAGGGTTTTTTAAGTGTCGACATCATTTAAGAACTCAAATTCCATTCTGGACTTCCTGGAACATGTGCCAGCAAACACATACTATGCAGCAATTAGAAATGTGGAAGAGTTTTCTTGGTTTCTGAAGGGATTTAATAAATACCTGCCTACCAATTTTGCTGAATCAAGACCATTTGTTTTAGGTTCTTTTTATTATCTCTGAACTATAGGCCTCACCTGTTGTACTTACCCTCTCTTCACCTCAATGAATAATTTAAGTTCAAATATTTATCTTTAATTCAGGACTTTGTATTGGAGGGAAAAATATGCAACACAGAAGATTTAAAATGTTAGTATGAAAATATTCTCAGGAAATGAGAGGAGAAAAGATCATGCTATTTCTTATCACAACTTCTCTTCCTCATCCAGGACTTGCATATTCTCTTTATAGCTTCTTCCTGCAATTTGTTTACTCATTGTGAATAAAACCTCTTTAGATTCCTTTCAACAAAATAAGTACGTTCTGTTCACTTCTGTCTTTTCTATCGCCCCGTTCTGCACTATTCCGCTTTGTTCTTACCCCCTTCCTTCCTTCCTTCCTTCCTTCTCCCCTCAACATAGCATTCGTTGACCCCTATAATCCAAAGCCCCCCTGTCTGTTCTGCTGCCATTTTTTCTTCCTGACCAGTGGGATTTTCTCAGGAGGACTCGGCACCACAAAATTAGTCGATGTTATCTCAGGATATTGAAAGAAATTTTCTAGACAACAATAAAAGTTTCCCTTGTTTTGTATGAGAAAGTTATAAATACTTTCCAGGCACCTGAACACGGGATCTCTGTTTTTGTAAAAGTTTCTGAATTACCAGTTTCTGTAGTAAAAATTCTCACTTAGGTAAATACTGTATGTTTTGCAGGTAGTTGACAGCCTCAAGGTAACAATGGAAGTGAACAATTCCTGTTAAATGTGTATTTGGCAAACTTTTGCCTTCAGGCCTTTATTCCCCGCTTTTATATCCTACCAACACAAAACCTTTTGTCTCTCATAGAGCAAGCCCAGCTGCCCGTTTTTCATTATTACAGAAATCCTCAGCCCTCTGAAGGCAGTGGTTTTGCTTCATTCTCTGTTCATGACTATGACCTTCTCTAAGACTTTTTAATCTATTTCACTCCCTCACCACAGATATGGATGAAAATCTAGTCTGTTTCTATTAGCAGGATGAATGGAATTGTTCTTCAGTTGTACCCAAGCACTTCTATATTAGATCAAATTGCTTCATGGTTAACCAGAACGTCTTTCAATTTTTTCCCCTCCTTCTATCACAAGGATTACTGATAGCTCAAATACTGACAGAAGTTCTACTGAAGGTGCTAATTTTTTTTCTAAAGTTATTGCTTGTTGATACCTAGGTTAATGATTAATACATTGATTTTTTTTTTCTTAGCTGAAATTGTGGCATTTGATTTTAAAAATGACAGCATGGATTTAGATGGGAATTAATTGTAAGAGCTGTCTTCCAGAAGCTGAACTAAAAAAAAAAGTTTTCCTGTTTTGTGCTTCTTGTGTGCTACTTTTTCTAAAAAAGGATACCTTTAGAAGACTTCCTAATGGAAATGCAATGCCAATATTAAGTCTATATTACAAAGATTCTTTCATTCATAATTTTCAGGTTTTGTAATTTACAAGAGGTGGAGAATTAACAGGACTGGGAATGTGAAGTCAGGCAACTTTGTCAGCTTCCGTGGTATAGCCAGAACACTGTAAAAGTGAATGCTACATATAGGAAGCTTGTTTTTTAAGTAGTGTTTTAGTCATATGACTTCCAAGGTCAGAGTATGGCTATCATAGCAGATTTTAAGAAGGCAAGTTTGCTAATTTGGGGTGCATGACAAGAGCTAACAAAGAACTTCAGTACTCTACTATTTCAAGAGATTTCATGCAGAGAGCCGAACAAAAAATAATCTAACAGTGTGGCTACTATACTTTGCCATTCCACTCAATGGAAATAAGAGGGAGAAGAGCAGCATTAAATTGATTCCAGCTTTGAGGTATGGAATTAATAGAGAGTTCATACCTAGTCCTATGTAGTCAACTCTCTGCAGCAGCTAAAATGAGTATGTCAGAACAGGCTAGCAGCTGCTGTGGATGGATCATGATCCTTGTTGGACCTGTTCTTATAAGTGTGTTTTAAGGGCAGTGCATCTAAGCCCTAGACTTCTGTATTCATATAAATTGAAAAAATAGATGTTCTTATGTATATACAGTGCTGTTTTCGCTGTGTTAATTTAATACTGTCTCTGTTGTTTTTTTCCTTTATAGAGATTCCCTTAGGTTTCACTTTGCTAGAACTTTCACAGTTTATATATATGATTATACAGTCCAGGAGCTTGTGCCATTTCCTACAGGCTTGTAATTCTAGAGTATTGGCAGCACTTAGCCCTTCCTTCTCCGTAGCAAGTATTCAAAATAGAAATATTGTGAAGTTTTCTGAAGCTTCATACTGATAGAATAATAATCTTTTAATAATCTTTAAATATAATGAGGGTTCTCTTAGTGAAATTTGTCTGATAGTTTTGTGGAGAAAGACCGTATCTTTTGAACTTCATTGTTTTATATTTTTTTTTATTTCTATAATGAAAATTATATTTTCAGCTATGAGGAATTCTGAATATAACAACTGGTTGCAAGGACTCTTGCCCATGTTATTTTTACTAGTTGACAGATGCACTCCAACTTTCTGTTCCTAATGATTGAACAAGCCTCCCCCAACCTTAATACAAATGCTCAAGTGAGTCATCAATCGTTTGAACCATGTGCTTTGCTCCTGCGAAGTTTTCATTGCTTTATAAACTTTACCTATCTTCGGCATTTACTTCCTGTTTTAGACACTCATTTCCATGATTCTCTCTGAAGGCTTCTGCATCTACTTGAGGCAGAGAATTAAGCTTTTGCATGGCAGGAAATATAAAAGTAATCCAATTTGCCAGCAATTAACCTGGATTAATCTGTTATTATTTTCCCAGATATGAAAGTTCTTGTGTTCTGGTGTTGTGCTTTCTACAGGGAACAGTATCATTCAATGTGTTCCCCCAGAGCCAGCAACAGTGACTTCCCTCTTCATGCTGCCCTGTAACTGTAAAGCCATAATGTATTGGATAATGAATGGGAAGCTTATTTTTAGTAACATGTGCATCTTTATATCAAATTTATCCAAGTTGCATAGTAAGTGATTAGTCATATTATCAGGCTTTCTTCTCTTTATGTAATGGATTGATTTCTTTATTTCCAAGAAAATAAGCGTTCTGAATTCCAGGAGTCTCTTGAACTGCCAATTCTCCTTTTGCTGGAGCAGCGTGACAGTATTTCAGCATACACTTCATTAAAAACAGGTTCAGTCATGAAAAACATATGTAGTCATACTGTTACAGAATTTTTAGCCTGAAGTACAGGAAAAACAAGGGTATTTCTATACCTAGTGCCTATTCAGGATTGCTTGAAATGAAGGAATGTGGAGAATCAGAGTGTTTTCTGCACCAGCCACTTCTTTTTTTTTTTTTTGGAAATGAGCTCAAATCTCAAAATAAGGAGAAAAGTAATGCTTAAAATTAAAACAAAACCAAACCAAAACCAACAACAAAAAAAAGCCCCTAACTGAACAACCAACAAGTCAAAATCTGCTTGAAAGCAGAAAGTATTCTGATGATTTTGACAGTAAAAAGTGGACACTTTTTGAGATGTACAGTTTTATAAATTCTTGTCAAATTCATAGTTGTGGAAGACATGTCTGTTGCTATTTAGCTTTCTTCTAAGTGTTTCCTTGCTTCTACTACAAAATATGAATTTGTAAACAAATTATAAATCCAGTTAGAGAAGGAAGCAATGACATGACTACAAATTCTTTCATAAATAAATAGCTAGATAGGTAGACAAAGACAGAGATTAACAGAAAGAGTTTATTGGCTTTTTTAGAAGTAACTCGGTAGATATAAATTCGTATCTTTTTCATTTTTAAGTAAGAAAACCTGAGAAACAGTTGCATATATAAAATTACATTTGCTGCAGCATGGGGTAATAAAATATGCATCTATTTGTATTTTATATGGAAAAAATACACAGGTTTAGCATGTAGACAGCCTAAGATTTCTGATGCCTTCCTGTTTTCGTTCTACTTCTTGTGACTGGGTGATGCAAATCATATGGCAAAGAGCTGCGCTGCTATCACTTAGCATAACAGCGTTACTGGATTTTTCAAATTAATTTTGTGGGGCTCTGCAGAATGTTGTAGGTATCCACTGAATTCAAGTCATGGATATGTGACTGGTATTTGGGAAAGAGATTTGTCTTTCAAGATGAAGGAAATGGAATCCTCAAAATTAACAGTATTTTTGTTATCAACCTTGTAGGATTTGCCTTTCATGGAACGTGTGAAGTACCCCTTAGGATAATCACATAGAAATTTAAAAAAAAAAGTGTACTTGCAGTAAAATCATAGTATCATGATCTTTTTCATAGTATGCCTTTTGGGGAAGGACAGAAAAGGGAAGAAAGGGCAATTGGCCCACAGAGGAAAAAAGATCACTATTACAAAAAAAGCTGTCATATTTCTTGTTTTTGCTTGCTTTTTTTTTTTAATCTTAATGTACTAAAGTGCAGTAATAATGTTATTGAACAAAACCAAGGACACATTATCATCCACCTTTTACTTTCTATTTAACTGACTGCATATTCAAAGGGAAATAATAAGATCTGTTTACAAGTCACCTAGAAGATTTGCTCAAAGAAGTGCTAATCCTTCCTGTCTATTCCAGGTCAAGTAAATTTGCCCTACAGTTTTGTTAATGGGCAGCTTTAAAAACAAACAGAAAAACAAACAACTGCCCCCCATCCCCCCCCAAAACCCTGTTGATAGTCAATAAACCACACAGAAAAATACCAATTTTGGTGTTGCATGATATACAGTATATCCTGTATCAGAAGCCTTAGTTAGAATTAAAAGAAATTTATTAGCTAAAGAACACTAGATTTGCCTAGTTTGGAGAAAAGGAGGTTGAGGGGTGACCTCAGTGCCCTCTACAGCTTCCTGAGGAGGGGAAGTGGGGAGTGAGGTGCTGATCCCTTCTCCCCGGGATCCAGTGACAGGATGCATGGGGAAGATTCAAGGTTCCACCAGGGGAGGTTCAGACTGACATTAAGAAACATTTCTTTACTGAGAGGGTAACTGAACCCTGGAATAGGCTTCCTGGAGAGGTGAAGAGTGCCCTAAGCCTGTCTGTGATGATTTGGGCAATGCCCTTTATATTTACAAACGTGCTTTAACTTTTGGTCATCCCTGAACTGGTCAGGTAGTGGGACTAGATGGTCGTTGTTGGTCCCTTCCACCTAAATTAGTCTGCTCTGTTCTAGACTACTCTGTGTCACCAGTATTTGCCCCCTTTTATTTGATTATTTTGCATTTATATGCTTTTTAGTTCTGCATGTTGTTAAATTCACTCAAACCACATTTTTGCACATTTGCATCGTCCCCTCCCCACTTTATGGTATAGTTAAAGGATATTTTAGTTTACAAAGGGGGTTCACTATGTTATGTTTGTATATACTGACCATGGCAGTAACAGGTGGTTAAACCATTTTTTTTCACACCAGTTACTACCTGTACAAGTTGCCTTTGATAAATTTTCAGGGTGAAAGTTGTTCTTAACTTCTATGTGGAAAACTTCATAATACTGTGACAAATGAAGACTAAAGCAAATCAGTTTCCCAGAAGTACTGCTATGTGTGATTCCTTTAACCTATAACAATGAGCTGCTAAGAAATTAAAACCCTGAAGCTACAACTTTGACCTATAATCCAATGAGATACTGAGAAATTAAAAATTTGCAGCTACAACTGTGACCTATAATCCAATGACTTTACCACATAATATTTTTTTCTGATATGACAATTACACCAGTGAATCTGTTCCACTGAGAAGCTGAGTATTTCGAAACAAAGCAAAACTGCATCAAAAGCTTCTGTTATTTGTTGTATAAGAGCGATTTTCTGGTCACACTAAAATGTTGTCCCTGATGACATGGGTGAAGAAATGGTTGACTGCAAACAAATAATAAATCTTAGTTAAAAGGGTTGCAATTGTAATAAAAAAAGCTACAGAGGCTCTGCCAGTCTAATGCTAATGCTTACTGGAAGAAAAGTGGTTTATTGATTGGAAATTTGTTGTAGGATTATTATTGTAGGTTCACTTTTATTGCTTTCTTTGAACAGTTTTGTGCACCCATGTTCATTTCATCCTATAGCTCTCTCCAAGTAATTTAGAAAAAAAAGTTTGAAAAAATGGAAGGTGTTGTATTTCTGTACTCATTCTGGCGTCCAGAAAGTGCTATAAATACTATATAAAAAGTAATATGTGGAAACTAAAACTAAACTGGAATGCAGGGATAGTCTCAAGAAACGGGTAGATATCATTCTTCAAATTTCTGTGTAACAGCAGTCTATGATTGTACTTCCAGATACTTCAAAAGAGTGCATGAGAAGTAACAATATTCTGGCTAACATGCAACTCTTGGCTCCTTAATGAAAACAGAAAATGAAAATTGAAGATATGCATAAAACCAAGGATGCAGCAGCACAGTCCATACTTACAGTAAGAATCATTGACCTCACTGGCTTATCTGAAAGGTTCAGAAGCAGTTTTTCCAGAGAGTATGATGACGTAAAAAAATCAAGCTTACATTAATTAAAACTTGAGGAATGTTCCTAAAATTCATGAGGAAAAATGCAAATAAGAAACCTGAGGAAGTAAAGCCTATGTAAGAAGTAAAATGGCTACATCTGAGTTCATTTATTAATCAAGGGAGAGAAGTAGTTCTCCAAATCTGAAGGGTGGGAAGAACTGCGCAAACACACTCTTTCTGTTGAAAACCAGTAGTCTGGCTAAAAGCTTAAATTACATGTCTTATTTTGATGGTTAAACTTAGGGGAGATGAACATCATTGATTATTAGCTGTATTTTTGGTGTGTATCCGAAATTTGAAGCTATTCTAGGATGGGGTTTTATGGAAACTACCTTTGTGAGGATGTCTTTATTTTATCCTAGTGAGGAATAAGATTTTTTCATTAAACGCTGAAAATATTTGAAGAATAAATAAAATATTTTCAGCCCAATTAAATATAAATTTTAATATTAGAACTGTACACAAATGCTTTGAGTATATATCATGTATATCTGTAGAGAGTATATGCCATGTATATGTAAAATTATATATATTTTATCAGTTCTTATTTTATTTTGCCATAACAGATTGCAAGTGACAGTAATTTTCTGTTCATTCTCCTCATTTGGTCTGATTTCATTGTTCCCCATTTGGACTAATTCATTAGACTAATTGCATTTTGAGTTGGTGAGTCAAATACACTCACTACTTGTTCACAGCAGCGTAGCTAGTTGTCCTTACTGTAAGTGGCCCTTCTGGAAACCAGCATTTGAACAATTGCTGATAGTACTGAGAAAATAAATCTTGTAAAATGAAACTGAATGTGTTCTTATTGATTTTGTTACAGATGCCACTTATCCGTGTGATAGTCAAACTCCGCTTTGTTATGATCATGATCTGTTCAAAGCAATTCACACATCAGTACTTTAAAAGTGCAATTGTAATATAGCAGTACCTGAGGCACCACAGCTCCATACCTAGCAGTGAAACTGCTGCTGATCGTGCAAACTCTGGTTCGTGTCTAATAAAGTCCAGTTTTGTTTTACTTTAACACTCAAAGCGGAACCTTACTTCAATAATACAATAACCATTCATGCTTCCTCTCTGTGCATAACAATGAAAGGTTTCATTGACAAATAACCTAGCTATTCAGAAATTTATAACTATATTGTAGTAGATAGTCAGTAATCCTTTATCTTATAAAATAAATACAATTGTATAAATAGGAATGTGTGTGTACAAATATATGTACAATAATGCATGAAAGTGTATATGAGAATGTGATAGCCTCTAGCTGGATTTTTTGTTTTGTTTGGACTATTACATATATAAACAAAAGGTGGATACTTTTTTAAAAAAATCCTATTTAAAGGACTTCACACATTCATCTTCTCCGTGGAAGCAAACTAAATGTGACTAAATCTCTCAACAGCTTTGAAAATCTGAATCATGACTGATAAATTGTGTAACAGCTGATTCCTGAATCAGCAAAAATATTAAAGAAACTAAACTGTAGAGGGTCAATATATTTTAGTGGAGGTAAACACTACTACTGTATGAATCAAATCACCTAACTGAAAAATTCTAATGTATTTTACTTTTATGAAATTACATAAGTCTTGCAGGTTTAAATTATGAGGGCTAAACAAACAAACTTAATTTGAAAATGCAATCTGGCATTACAGCATTGCTTAACGGGGCTTTGACATACCTATGGGTTTACATTTTCACCCTGTGATTCTTTCTGAACTTCAGCAAGACAACTTTAGAAGTATTGACCATAAACCAGATTTGTTTGGCAGTACAAATAGTGCAAGCCTTCATAGGTTGATCTGCAGCTAGGTTCCTTCTGTGATAACTTCCTATCATTGAATTATTGTAACTCTGCAAATAAACTAGCACCTTACTTTGTAATAAAACATGCCTATTTGTGGTTACTTAACAGACAATGAACTGTTGTTTAATTAATTTCAGTTTTATTCCTTTCTTTTTACCTTAGTGTTGTCTCATCCCATCTGTCTCCTGTAGTAAATTGAACCAGTGAAAATGGTGAAACAGAAAGGGAAGTAATGGAAGGACTGTGAATATGCAACTAAAATTTGGGTTCTAAGTTTTATTTCAACTATTTCTAAAGCCATAACCAACAAAAGAAATAAAGCTTATATATGCTTTCAATAAAGTACCTTTACTGTGTGGATGAAAAATAATGTACTGCCAAAATACATTTAGATTGTAACTCAGATATAGGGACTAAACATTACACTAACAAAACAATATAAAACAACCAATATTTTTATGTAGTGGTACATAGAAATAGTAAATAATATTAATGTGTTAATGAAGGAAGATAATGGCTGTTTATTGTGCTTACAAGGAAAAATAAGTCTAGTTGCTTTATATAATTCAGGTTTTAACAATCTTTCGTCTTCTTGATCATAGAACCAGAGTATGCTGAACCGTGTTATATATAATTAATTCAGTAAATAAATCTATACGTAAATTTATTTTGATAGTGATGCCTAAATACAGGGATACAAGGCACATGAATAACTTTTCTCATTAAGTTTTACTTATTACTGGAAGACTTGTCTCCAAGATCTACCCCTTAGTAACTACTAAAGATACCATTCTCTCATAAGAGACTTACATGCCTTTGCTTAGAAGCTTATTAATCTTGAGTTCCAGTTTGTATAGCTTTCCTCTGCCTTATCTGGAGGGAGATGTACCTCTAGTTACTTAAACGCGTATTTGTTTCTGACGAATCTTTAGACCTGTAAACAAACAAACACAAAACTGAAGTAACAAGAAAACCCCAAACCGAAAATTGCATTTTAAGCTTCTTGCAATAGAGCATATTCTCTTTCAAATAATGTTTAATTTGAACCATGTTCGTGGTTCAGTAAGATATAGTACAGTTTCCAAATAACAAATCTTCCATGGTAAAGAAAACAGTACTTTATTAGGAAAAGGTAAAATACTCTAAAAAGCAAACTTCTAAACTAGTACTCCTGGTGATATCTGGTTGTTTCTCCTCCCAAGCTATGCATGATGTTCAGCAAATTCTTCCTATGCCATCCCACATTTTCATCGCCTCTAGAAAGGGAATTTTATTTCCCTCAGTGTTTTGAAATCAATGAGTGAAAAATGGTGCAGATTAATTAGATGTTTCAGAATAGGTTTAAGAAATCCGAAGCTAAACTTTTTTAAAGAATAGGTTATCTGCTATTTGATGTTTCCTCACAATCCTATTTTCCATACTTGTAATTTGCTTCTCTGCAAGGAGTTATTCCACTGTGATACAGCCTAGCAGAGATGTGGAAAAAAAACAACACATTTGTATAAGTATTTAATACTTTAATAATGATATTTAGTAAAAATAGTTGTTTCATTGTTTAATAATTTAACAACAATTAATAATAAAGTGATAATTATTTTAATAGTTATACTCTACATTTTAGAAATACAGGAGCACTTAATGCCATTGTTGTATAGATTGAACTTCTAGTTTCTTTTCTCAGTTACATTCTAAAGTTGTATAACAGTTATTAAAAAAACAGATGGAGCACTTTCTTAAATATAAACCCCTTTAAAAGTAGTTGTTCTTCTTCCTGGTTGCATAGGTCAAAGGTGCTGATCAATCAAAGGTCGTTGAAAAGGCAACCTTTATTTATCAGGTTGTTAATTGTGCTGTTTTATTCTACTGGTTTTAAACATAAGGACTCTCTGCAGAAAGTCTGACTTAGGCCAAAGTGGTAAACTTAGTTCATTGGCTAAAATTTTGCATAGAAGAAACAATTTTCCTGTTTTCCCAGATAGTCATGGACGTGATCTGTTCCAGTTCTTCAATGTTCTTAAAGAGATTCTATGAGGGGGTGACTAGTCTTAGTTTTCATTCTACTTGCATGAACATTGCTTACAGAAATGGAGTAAATCATGACTTGAAATGGTGTGGTGGAGAATGTGTTGAAGCCAGAATACGTTTTAACCCTTGAATGAGAGTTAGTAATGCTTAGTGGTGATTCAGCAAGGGTATTGATATCAAATTTAGCTTGCTAAACTCCTAGTTTTAGAGCAGGCCGTGTAAGAAGAATCTTATTACCTTTTGAAATATGAAGCAGCTATATCTTTTTATTGTGGTGTAATGCTTTTAATGAGATCAAATTATTTAATTTTGTGTATATGTCCTTATGAGAAATGAATCTAAGTTTGTGTTCAATATATCTGATTTACACAAATGTCTGCTAAGTTCTGCAAGACTCTAAGTTAGGTACATGCTTTTTGTTTCCTGTAGTACTTCAATTTTTGCTAGTCAGGCTCTGTTGATATAAAATTTGGGATGTTAAAGGATAATTAAATTTTGCAAAAATTGATACTAAATATAAGCCTGTGTTTGGGATTCAGAAGGTAATGATCAAGGTCAAAGGATGTTTTCATGGCCAAAAAACTTGATATATTTATTTTTCACTGACTTCTCCAGTTTTTGTAACCCTGTACTTGGATTTGTATTAGTTTTTACCTTTGTGCTGTTTCCAAGGAGGTTAGAAATGTTTTGTTTTCTTAACATTTATAAACACAAATTATTGGAGTGATTAGTTGGTGTCTTTGGGATATTCTTGCTACAGAAAGATTAAGCAACCCAGATGTGCTCCACATCTTTGTCTATTTGATCTGTGCCTGCTTCCCCCATAACCCAGTATTTTTTTCCAGGCAATCTCTTTTTCTTGGAGATCTGGTACATAGCCAAAAAAGGGACGAAGAGTGTTTAGATGTAGAATGGGACCTATTTGCCCCCAGTGCTGTGAAACAAGCTCTGCTGCAAGCATGCAGCACAAGCTGTACTACCTCAACATACTATTGTCTGTTTCTTTCCACCTGCTGTAAATAGCTTCATCACTTTCCTTCAGTCAGATTAGAAAGGTCTACTATTTAAAATCAAAACAGAAACAATGTCCACCAGCACTTTTATGTGTATAATATTCTTCATTTTTTTATAGTTGCTTCCATCTTAAAATTTTAGTGTGTCATAAACACTAGTTAAGTCTGGCAATATTGTTAAGTCATTATTAATATTATTATTTTTTTTCAAGGATAAGTGACACAAAATGACTGTCCCTAGAAATCTAGACAGCTATCAGGGACAAAGTTAAGAATTCTTACTCAGAAAATCCTGATGTGAGTGCAAGAAGAACTTGTGTTCTTCATAGACTAACTAGACATTACACGTGAATTATTTTGTGGGCAATCTCTCAATGACAGGAGAAGTCTGTCTCAATAACTGCCTTCCAGTCAAGCCTAAGCTAATGAACTAAGTTTCAAAATTTAACAGATTTTTTTTTTTTAATTTCTGCTTATTAATTATGTTACTGTTTAAAAACAAACAAACAATACCCTCCCAACCCCAAAACAATTTTACTATGGTAAATAAATATCACCTCTTTAGTGTACTATGTGAGCATATACTGCTGGTACTGGCATTAGATCAATTCAGAGTGTAGGTCAGATAAACAAAGAAAACGAATTAATGTTATTGAAAATATCTCACTTTGAGATTTATACATCTGAAGAATATTTCCATTCCTGAGTGCTACAGATGATTCTGGATTAATTATGTTTCATTAAGTCTTTTACTCCTTGTGCAGTCTTCAAATTTATCTGGTTTGAGAGTCACATAGTAGTAACCTGAGAGGAAGAATAAATCTGTAAGGAGAAATATGTTCAAAGAGGTTTGGAACTTACAGGAAAAAAGATATACTAATGAAAATGGCAGTTCCCAGGTGTAGATATCTTATTACAGAGTAACGTCTACCTGAAGACAAATGTATTTTCCATGTGATGGAACATCATAAATTGAACAAAAATTAAATGAGAAATCAAATTATGTCCATTCATTTAAATGAATCTTGGAAACTTTCTTTAGGATATTAGTGTCCAAGAATAATAAAGATCTTATGTTATATGCATAGTAGAGATGTGACAGTGTAAAATTCCTATTGACTTCTGTGATGTGTAATCATGTTATAATTTTATTCAAACATTTTAGAATATATGCTGGAATAAGATTGCCAAAGCAGTCTATATATGGCAGGAGGAGGTGGCCAGTTTGGCTTTGTGATGGACTGCTCAATCATTTGAGGGTACTGGAAATGGACATGTTGGCAAGTAAACTTTACAAGTACTTCTAGAGCCAGTTAAGTCTTTCAGGAAGAGAGTAAGAGTAGCTTATTATATATATATATATATTTAGAGAGAGACAGAGGTATGTATAGAAAGCTGATCATGGGGTTGTATACAATCCCAACCCTTATAAAACCATAGTAGCTACATCCACAAATGAATTAAAAAAAATAAATAAATGAGGATTCTAATGTATCTAAACAATGGAATTCGGTTTTGAAATTGCTTTTGAAGAAGAAAGAACATGGACTATTAAGAAATAAAGGAAAACTCACAAGAACTGTTGGTGAAACATTAATAAAGGAATCGTTGCAAAACCTGATTATATCTTAAATGAATCAATGGTCCCAAGTAAATGTGTACGTGTGCATTTATGAACATAAAGAGTATTGTCTAGAATTTATATTCATAGGGTGCTCTAAGAATGCACAACTAACAGAAAGCTTCACAATGATCATCTAGAAAAATCTTATTCTGCCTCAGAGATAACAAGTAAACTCTGCTAAGTAGCTAATATGGGATTAAAACAGGTAAACAAAACTAATTTCAAAAAAATTAAATGTCAGATAAGTTTAACTGCTATTTTAATTTTTAAAAATATAATTTGTAGGTTAATGCCATGAAATTTCTAGTGCATAGTAGTTATGTGCTTTGCAAATCTACATTTGAAAACACAACCCCTTTTGGTTGCATACTTGTATAATTAAAAAATGTAAACCAAATTCCAATATTGAGTATTGCTCAGTCTTACTGGATACAACTGTGATTGATGTTATTTATCTCAGACTTCATGTGAACAGGTGTGTGTATACACACAGACACAGAGGAAGAAATGAGAAATGCATTATGTGTGTGCTAACAAATTAAAACTAAAAAGAGTAGGAAATACGTGGTGACTGAGGATAAATGCTAAAACTTAGAAACCTTTTATCAATGTTTTTCCTCAACAAATGTCAACAGATATCTTCTAAATACCTCCACTGATAAAATCCTAAGCTTGCAGAACATGTTTTTGAGAATTATGAAAGATATTGGGGGTGGAGTGGGGGTGGGTTGTATTTGTCAGCATCTAAACCAGCCACTGAATACTTCAATGAAGAGTAAAGTACACAGAACAGTAAAACTGAATGCGTGAAAGGATTTTAAAAGAAATTGTGAAAACACGTGGGACAAAGACGACAAAAGTGCCTTATCCATTTCATCCACATGTAGGAACACGTCTTTATTAATTACATTGAGTACATGAAGGAAATATTTTGCTTATATTTTGCTGACTTCAGTTGGAAAGTTGACCTTTTGTGGGATCTGAAGCTCTAGAAGAAAACGTTATGAAACTTTTTGAAGAAGGAAAACTCTTTTGCTTTAGCTTAGTATCACCTTTCCCTGACTCTTGTTTGTTCTGAGCAAGTCACATCCTGGGGCAAAGCAGATCATGACTGAGCTGCAACCACTCCATCATTCTTTAATTCCCAACAGTTAAAATCCTCTGCAACCCTTAGGCAATTTTTTAACAAATTAATCCCTTGTTGGCCTCATGGTTTAATGGCTTGGGTTTTTGTAACAATATTCTCTATGCCAATGCTTCACAGTAGCCAGATTGTTTACTAAAAAGGTTAAAAACCAAGACAGAGAAAATTAATCCAAACCTCTAGTCTTTGTAATTACAAATATTTTCCTAAATATTAATGCTAAATGTTGACAGAGATTCAAAAAGAAACTGGGCAAATCGGGGGGAGAAAAATGAAATTTGCCAAGTACAAAGGGACCACCTCAGCATTAAGAACCCTAGTTCTTTAAATAATCCAAATGTATAAACTCTATGGTAGACTTAGATTTTTCAGGCAGTTTAAATCACCCTTTAAAAAAAAACAAAAACCAAACAACAAAAACCCAAAAAACAAAACCACCCCAAAACCCTGTAATTTGGCATGAAGACAAAGACATCTCCCATGTTAATATCTCTAAATGTGTTTGAATTGTCTGAGCTGATAATACCAGATAATACTGATGTGAGAAAAAAATGAGACTATACTAACATGTTAAGATGTTGAAAATCCTAGCAAGTTTTAGGAAAAAGTTCAGAGGTGGGTAAAGAGTTACTGCCTTTGTACAAGTCAACCCTGTTTTGGGGGCTGAAGACAGAGTGAATCATTCAAGACATTCTGAAAATTCACTGTGATGAATTTTCAAATCCAGTGTTGGATATTTGTATTTTCCAAGATGACTTCACAAAAGTGTGCTACTAGGACCACATTTAGTAAAGAATATCTGAGAGTTGGAGACTCTAAAGTTTGTATGACTCCAAGCAAGATTTTATTGGTTCCAAAAGTCAGCTGAGCAATCTGAAAAAGGAAATAAAATCTCTAAAAAGACATTTTGTACATAGGACTCTGCAAAGTGGCATTTACATATTGACTCAAATAATCCATTGGTTTTTATATCATCTGTTCCAGAGTGAACACCTGCAAATGACACTGTGTGGTTCTTGTTTTGCCCTCACAGTGAAGAGAAGCAGTTTTATGTTGCAAAGCATGTTGTACAACAGTATCAAAATCAATAATGTTCTACAAGTATATCTAGGTGCTTTTCTTTATAAGTTTTTGATCTAGAGTTCCCATCTGTATTTCATTGTACCCTACACTCAGCCACTAGACCATCAAATCACAGCTGAGGAGTGTCGAACATTGTTGAACCCCTGGAAAAAAAAAATATGAGTAGCTCAGTACAAGGTTGCTCAGCACAGGTGTTAGTTTAATTATGATATATTAGGAAAACTCTTTGTTCAATGGCCGTCAAGCTGCCTCGAGAGTAAATTCCAGAACAAGCAGAATGTTTAACAGAGATGGATATATGTGAGCAAGATTGCAGCAATCACTTTTTACAGGGAATATGGACATCTTACTTTCACAGGTCAAGGCACCACTCACTTGAAAGCGGTTCTTGCATGCAAAGTAATAGACACTATGGCATTTTTCTCCACCTCCTTCATTAGCAGGCGAGTCAGAAAAGAGCACTCAAGACAGACTTAGTATTTGAACAACTGCTATAAAAAGAACAGCAGAAAATGCTACAGTTGCTCCTGCAACAAAGAATGTCTTTGAAACTGTGTGTTCAGGTTCCATTACGTCTCTGCTAAGGACAGGGAAACAGGAGCCTGAAAAACACTTGAGTTAAATGATCCTGGGAACAGCAGAATGCTGGCCATTTATTTATATTAAAATGCAGTTGAATTGTGATTTTTATGGATTTCTGCGTATGTAGCCAGAGGCTGGCCCAAAGAGAACATTAACAGTCCTCTCCTCAATAAATACAAATGATGGAGTGTAGAATGAACATGCCAGTATAATTTCCACCCAATGTCATTCCTCCTTAGAAGTCGCTATAACTAGATGAAACAGTCTCCACATTATTTAGAAGACATTTTAAATCATTTAATCATAAACAAATGTCAGAGTATTTTTGTAATCAAAACTAGAGCCTGCAACCTGTGTACCTTAAGCATCTTTAAGGACATTACAGAAAATCTCAAATCATAGCATGTTTCCAAAGTAAGGGTGCCATGTATTTTTAGCCCCATTTCACAGATAAGAAGCAGAAGTACAACAACAAGAAATAAACTGCTCAAGACCATAAAAACTCTTTGGCTGAAACTTTAATCTAGGCAATCTTTCTGCTTCTGACACAGGAGAAAGGATGGAGTGGCACCTCTCTAGGTATTAATGCTTCCTTTCCGCGACCTGCATCTGAGCTAGAGGCTGTAATTGAGCATTGTAAGAGCAGCGTGTCAGGGCCTCTTGTCCATTGTGCAGGCTAGTCTGACTTCATGCCCATTTCAGGTCCAAAGCAATGTATGGTAACGAACTCTACACCATGAACTCCACAAGATATTCTTTGTCCTGAAAAAGTAGGTAGTTTTATTTTAATGCTTCTGTCTACTAACTTTAAGTTTCTTAATTCTGTCATGGAAAGCCATAAACATTCTTTGTTCTCCTTTCATGATTTTAAATACCTGAGACTTCTCTTTGCCAAGCCAATACTCTTCAGTATTGAAAGTAATCCATACATTTGTTTTTCTTTACCCCTGCCTTTTTAGCAGTCTTGTTTTTCAGTTGAGGAGGCTGGAATGAATTGATAATTCAGGATGTGATTGTGCTATGACTGCATGCGATGCCAAGATGATTTTTTTTCCACTGTCTGTTCTTTTTCTTAACTGTTTTTTTCTTATCATTCTACCTAGCCCTTGACTGTCACTGAGTATTGGACTAGGATTACGGACAATGATAATTACATGTGTCTTCTGAATGATCACAGCTTGTTTAGTGACCATCACTGCATATTTCTAATGATGAGCTTTTTTCCCCCATGTACATTACCTGACATTTATCACCAGTAATGTTCGTTTGCTCCTTGTCCCGTAGTTGATTGGTACGCTAAAATCCGCTGCAACTCTTCACAGTCAGTTTTCATCACTATTATTTTGAAGAATTTTGTATTGTCAGGACACTTAGTCACCTCATTATTCACTTCCTTTTCTAGATCGTTTATGTTGAACAGTAGATATCCCAGCAGAGCTCCCTGAGGGACTCCAGTGTTAAACCTTACTTTTGTTGAAGCCAATCACTTAATCCTACTATCTAGACTATTTATTAAATCATGAGATAGACCTCCCTTCTTGTCCCAGAGTCCAGATTTTATCCTAGCCATTTTGATTTAAATTTTTTTACAGCCTCCGTAGCTAAGCAATTTACTACCTAATAACATAATTCTAGGTCTATATATTATAATATTATATGCAAAAATAAAATGCAAACCCCCCACATGCTCCCAAACCACAGCTGTCAATACTAGAAGCACATTTAAAACACAAACATTTTAAGGTCTAGCGTTTTAAATTATGTGGCAAAAGGTTAAAAAATGAGTGAACTACATTACCTACACCGTGATGAGTCTTGGTACTCTGCTGCTATGCTCTACTTGGCTCTACTGCTTGGCTATTTCTGGTTTACAAATGGAACATTTTTCTGCAAATTAGTGATGCAATAAAGTAAACCAGGAAGTTGCAAGGCTGCAGTGTTAATGATAGTTCGTTCTGTTGAAATAAGCTCATTTTTGAAAACCCAATTTACTGTTCTAAAAGCTAGGTTTTAATAAGATAATTGACACAATGCTGTAATACCATTTAATCCCACTTGAGAGAGAAAACTTCATATTAAAAAACTTTTTGACTGACAACATTGCCATTTATTTTTCTAGCAGGAGTCAGGTGAGAACAGTAAAGTAAGAAAAGCTCTTTGTGCTCCATCCATATCAGCTTCCATCATACTTAAAATAAAGGATGGAAATAACCACAAAAAAATTGTTTATGTTCTTTCAGATTTTTGGGTTTGAATACCTGTTGTGGAGCTTCAACACACTGATAGGATCTGAAAAGTTTTCTGGGGCTGGCTCTTTGTGGACTAGAGAGAGAAAAAACCCAAAAGCTTAGACATCCCAGGTGTCATTAATTCAATCACCAAAATTAGATGGCTGTTACGTAAATTATGCAAATATGTGACTCAACCTCTTCGTTTGTATTTGAGAAATGAAATATTTAATGATGTTGACATTTTTAATTATCATCAGGCCTCTAAGTTGACTCCTAAGTGGGATCAATGTTATTACAGGATCTCTGCAGACTCTGGTGGATGTCTCTGCATCGTGTCAGACTTTATTGCAGCTGTATGCATTAGCTGTGTTTGAAAAGCTGAGACAATGGGTAATTAGGAAAGGGCTTTGAAAATGTACCAAACTGATAAATCAATAGATGCTGTGAAACTGGTCTTTTCTTTGACAGTGATCAGAATCTGGCCATATTATGATGAATGCTTTCCCCATATCTTTTCCCATATCCCAAAATTACCTATGATGTAGGATTCAAACAAGCATCACCAAACTACACTACTGTGTAGTTATAACAACAGAAATATGATCATGACTGTGAATTTTTAAATGTAAATATATTTTTCTATCTCACATCACTATACCATATAGTTTCTTAGATTTACTTAGCAGACAGAAAATAAGAGTCAAAAGATTGGCCATTCTTAAGATAAGATTTAATTTCAGCTCTGTCATTGACATGCCTCACAGAAATGTCCCGAAAGTTAAACCTCAGCTTTTCAATCAGCAGAAGAGGGATAATTGTGCTTAACTAATTTACAAAGCCAGTGATATTATTGTTGTTGTTTGTCCTATTTTGTAAGTAGATGTAATCATCTGTGTTATACAGAACTTTCTAAGAGGAATCTACCTATCCAGAGATTTTAAAATACTGAGGATTAATTAATTAATGTTTGCATAGTTCTTTGAAGCTGTGGAGCACTATATAAATGCTAAATATTATCTACTTTTAACCATTAACTATGACTTTCAGTTGGTACTGCATATCACAGTGCATATTATCGTTACAGCCCAAGCCCTTCTGTAAAACTCATAAAATTACTAATTTCCCTGTTAATATTCTTTCTGTCCTCCTCTCTAACCTTCATACTCTTTGCATTGCCTACCACAGAGCTCCCAGGTACCTACTCACACAGCCATTTCAGCCATTTTAGTCTAAGGTTACTTTTACTGCATAGAAACTCTCCTGCTTACTTCAAAGTAACAAAAAAACATTGAATGACTTAAGCAAGCTGTTGATTTATTAAAAAATATATATATATATATATATACACATCTCCTCACACTCTACTTGAAACAAAGCTCCTCTGATCCCTTTCCTTCAGCATAAGGGCATATGACTCCATGTGATGACTGGTAACATCAGAATCTTGCTATCTGAGTGTGGCAGAGACACAGTCTGCTGGCATTTAGAGCTAGGGGGGGTGCATGGTGTCATCAGTGAAATGAGGTCAAGGGTTGGGGTCTACCACCAAGGATGTCCTCATCTGGATTTTTTCTACATATGCAGCTAGATTCTGTCAGTGAAAGTGCTGTGTCAACTTGAGTTACATGCAGAAGATACAGAGCCCCACCAGAGAACTACCAAAACTTAATTCACATAGTTGGCACCTTTAAGCACCATGATTCCTACATGCTGACCGGTGGTGGAGGGACACAGCACCTGGCAGTGAGCTCCTGTGGAGAACACAGAGTTGTAATTCCTCTGGGACAGTGCCATGCTCTTGCATATTTTTGGGAGATCTGACAGGGTGGCATAGAACTGGGAAGGCCAATATTTTGATTTTTATATGTACCTTTTGGCTAGGTACTGTCTCTGTTCTTCAATTCCTCATAAACAAAAAAAGAAATAAGTACCTTTTGCATGTATACTTTTGTATATACATATGTATATAATTTTTTAGCTTCTTTATTCAAACTACATTTTTGCAGGAAATTGTACCGCAAAATAAGGCAACTGGAACCTTTAGATTCTACTATATTAGTAGTGATAATAGATTTCACAAATTCTCCATGAAACTGAAAAATTGGGAACTATTTTGTAATTCCCAGTTGTCCTGAGCATGCAGAATTAACAAAAAAGAGCATTTATAGTCCATTAATAAGGTAAACAACGAAAGCATGATATTTTTATCCTTTTTTTAAGAATCCAGTAGTTTACAGTGCTTGGGTCACTATCCTCCAGATTATGGGGCTGTATCTAAACTGGCCACCTCTGTTTCTGAGCCTTCAGGTCCAGCTCCACACCCTAGCTATACACCCTGACTCCTTCTTGAAGTGAGATCTGGGAACACACCAGCCCTTTCCTCTCCCTCTCCCTGTTCCTTCCCTAGAAGAAAATTTGGGCACAAAGTCTGTACAGGGCTTGAAGACGTAGTTCCAAGAGTAACAATCTTGGTGATTAAGAGTGAGGGGCATGTGGTGACACACACCTATCACTAAAGTTTGGCCTTCAGTGATGTTATTTGCTTAAAACCAAGAAATAGGAATGATTGTCAACTGTATGTCAGTGACACAAGAGGCCAAGTCATGCCTTAGTAGCCTTAGCACAAGGGATATCTGGAAATAATCCTGTCACACAACCCAGAAGAGGCAGGCTGGGGCTGAAAAACTGTTTGCAACATTTGCAATGAAAGTAGAATGAAACCCCTGCTTTTTTTCCAAAAGAAGGATGGTGCAACCAGGTGTAGTTCCATTTGCTGCAGCCTGAGCAATTGCACTTTATCAGCGGTTACAAAGCAATTCACAGAATCTCTGCTGCTAATTGTGACATGAATTTTCCATTCAGCTTTTTTCAAAGGGGCATGAAATTGTCCTCTAGCAATGCTGCTGGTATATACCTAAGAAACTAAGGCAAATACTCTTTTTCTACTAATATTTCTCTCTCCTGGGATCATCTTCTGACATATTGCAGACCCAGATTTCTTAGTTCATTATTTTCTTCCTCGGGCTGAGAAAAAAATGTCAAGTTAAAGATTTACTTTATATAAGCCTAAGATACCAGTTCCTAGTGTCCTGGCTATACAGTATGTTTCTATCACATCCTTTCAGAAATATACTAAGGTGTAGTTTAATCTGGTGAAACAGGTAATTTGACCATGGATGATACAGTATGAAGTGTATCCTGAAAATTTTGATTGCTCCCCATTTTATTTACCTTGGTGGGGCAGATTAGAGGCTTTATAGATGGCAATCATTCTTCACATTAGCTGTCCAGCGAGGAAGGAATGAAATCTGGTCTAGAAACTTGAAGGCCTCCTTATCTGCTGCTGTAACTCAACTTTCTTCTCTCACTACAAAGTTAAGGGGACTCAACTGAAATTCTACAAAGCCAGGCAGAAAAGGAAGGACCTTCATGGGTCCTGCAATAATTCTCAGGGCAATTGTTATCACATATGCAATGTGATAACACTTTCAGCATTAGGATTTAGTTTAACAGCAGAAAACTCTTGAATGACACCTGTTTAAGTAACTACATTGGGGTAGTGGTGGTCAGCGATGGTGCCTGATAAGCACTGATTCAGGCTGAAAAAAATGGATCCATATTCTAAAATATATTGCCCTTAATTAAATGCAGGAAATATTTCTTTTTATATTAGAATTTGCATTATTTACTAAATTCAGATGACGAATGCAGAAAAGAATATTAATGAAAAAATCCCTAGAAAAATATATTAATGTCTTTTTATTTGTTACTTTCTGGTAAACTGGAGGGAGAGAAAGTGACAAATCAGTAATCAACAAGTAGATGTCTGTGTTTCTTCACTGATACTCATCCTCATACATTAATAAGTCGATAAATTATTTAGCTGCTGTTTCTTGAAATTAATGAGAGCATTTTATACAATTGGGGTTTTCATCCTGTGTTTTTTGTGGGTATTTTTTTCCCTACATATCCTTATTTTTATACCTTACTTAAAATAATCTACACTCACAATTGCAAAATCTGCAGCCACTTTATACAAATCTAACTACTGATTCTAGTAAAGCCTAATGGGAATGTCAATGATATCAATACAATAAAAAACCTGATCCATACATTTCTTCTCTATTACAACCCCTTTAACCCTTTTTAATCTGTAGTTGCAAACTAACACCTTATCTACCTGTCTTGTTTTCTTAATCTCAGTGTTTGTGAATGCTTATACTGGCAGATTCCAGTTTTAAACTGCGATTTTAACATAACTTTTATGTTGTTTTTTGGAATTTTTTCTTTAATTTCTTTTTTGAAGCTGAATTGCACTGTTAAAAATATTGTTATGTTCAGAAAGAACAGTACTGAGTTGATATAGCTGCATTCTTGTAACATTCATAGCTTATAAAATACTGGCCCTGTGATTACTAACTCCTTCAATAATCACATTCAAGTCCAAAGCACTGGAAGGAAACATGAATCATATATCTGACTACAGCATTTCAGTGAGTCAGTGAAAGCCTGACTGGCTTATGTCCCAAAGCTCATGGATTCAATAGATGTCTTTCATTTAAATTAGTTTCAGGTCAAATCTACTGTAGCTGCAAAAAACCTGAAAAATCAACAACATTCTTAACTAGACTGAGTAACTCCTTAAGATGATGAAGTATTATATATTCTGTAACTGAATCTGTAAGAAATGCCTGGGTTTTGTTGCCTGTTTAAACAAATTCAAAGGTAACTTGAAAGAAATCAAGTGGGCAGAAAGCTGTCTGAAACTCCCTGAATATGTTAACAGCAAAACTGAAGACATCAGTGTTACTTTTATCACTGAAGTAGAAACAATAGATTTTAGGAAGAGATTTTTAATACTATATCTATACCTTCAGGAACATAAACCTTATTGAAAGACTTTTCTGCTTGATCACAGATGTTTTTATGAAAGATTCACATGTATTTTATTAATAAATTTCATTTTACTGCATTAAAGAATAGTGCAGGGTTGGGGGGTGCAGGGAAGAAATCTTTCCAAAGGCATCCGTTCCCTAACTCTACTTCCCAATTCATCTACAGGCCTTAACTGTCTTGGACACCCTTTTTTCCTTTCTCCTTATTCTACAGTAATGCTTCTGTCCTTGACTGCATTTCTGTCTTGGGATCTGTACTTTTTTCTGTGGTCTAAATGCCTACTTTGTTCGTATTACTTGCTCTTCTAGAATTTTTCTGGGTCAGCAAACCTAGAAGAAATGATAAAACTTTGTCTTTGGGGAAAGCTGAGTTCTTAGAGCTGACCCTACAATGTCAGAATATCAAAGTCAGAGACAGACCGAAGGAGTAAAGAAGATATTGTGGAACTGACTTGCTTTGATGGTATAATATAAAAAAGAAAATAGACATTGAACCAAGCACAAATATATTGTCAAAAAGCTTTGAAAAATTCAAAACTTGGTTCCCTGGAACATTACTTAAGTAATCTTTCATAATTCTTTATAGCTGTCTAAAACTTTTCAGTGATTCTAGTTTTGCTGCTTATCTTTAAGAATGCGGTACTCTGGCATTATTTCTCTGGGCAGCATACCATTGTCCCGTAGGAAGTCAGGTGGACTTCAAGATTGTTAATATTCTTACCGTTTAAATTTCTGAGTCTATAAAACAATATTGAATAAAATCTGGGGAGAAAGGGACTTTAGAATCAAGTTTTTGAGTGTGTTAGAAAGAAGGTGTCAAAGACAGCTGATTAGCTAAAAGAGCAATGCCTCATCGTTTTTTTGCAACAATTGCCATGAAAAGCATGTCTCTGCAAGGCAGGAAAGCTGTGATAAATGCAGTCAGGATAAAAGTGAATACTGAAGAATAATCTTCCAGGAAGAGAAACCTGTTTTCCTAACAGAGTTTCCATCCTCACCCAATTCCATTGAGAAGCAGCAGGCCCATCGTTCTCTTCTCAGGCAGCCAGCAACGAGGCTCCAGTTCAGTTTGCAAAGGCAGAAATGAAAGCGAACAATGGTCAGATCATTAAAGAAACGAACTCGGCAGCACAGAAGTGAGACAATGAGGCCAGCTCTTTTGTGGGAGTGGATTCCAGCTTACGAAGACTGAATAACAACCTCAGATCTCAACACGACTGATGGAAACCAGGGTTAGAACAATCTCGCTGCAAAAGCAAAGCACTTAGTAGCAAAAGTGAAGGATCAAGAGAAAAGGTGTTCAGATCAAATGTATGCTGGAGCAAAGGCAGCCAGAACTGAGATGATTTCCCTATCAGTGATGCCTGACTGACTAAGAAAAGAAGCATCTTCAAGCCCTGCCGAGAGAGAAAAGGAGCTCATAAAGTCCCGCAGCCAGAACTGCCAGCTGGATCAGATGTATTACTAACTAAATTGTTGAGTTAGAGTAGGGAATAACAGAATGAGGAATTACATAAACATTGTAATTGCTAACGAGGAAAAAAGCACAGCTCAGTGTTTAAACTCATGGCATGAGAAGTGGGAAAACTTCTCAAGTTTGACTCCATCCTTTTCCACAAATTTCTTTTATACCCTACTTTAATCCTCCTTGCTTTCTGGGAAATAGAGACAGTTAATAACTTGCTGCATGTGAGTAAATATGTTCTTTATGTATTAGAAACTGCTCAGAAAGTAGGATAGTGATAAAAGTGATAAGCTATATTGCACGAGGCTTTTGGTACTACGGCATAAGGAACATCCATATCCAAACTGTAAAAGTGCACATCATGGTTTTTTCCTTAAAAAGGTGTGTGTTTCTTGACCTCAGAATTTAAAATTCTCCCTCCAGTAGATATAGTGTCATGCAAAGAAATCAATACCCTATATGGGTATAAAAAAAGCTCAAAACTTTATCCTGACTCATCTTTCTATATTTTTTTTCTCTTAAAGCTGTGAAAGGTAGCTATACTTGAGGCTGTGTGCTTTTTACATCTGTGAATATTTTTTCAATTCAAGGAGAGTGACTCTGCTTTTTAAGCTACCATAGGGAAAATAATTTCCCTCCACAAGACAGGTCCTATGGTGAGAAACACCAGGCTCTGAAAATTTTATTTTTTGGTTCTGCAGAAAGCAATCCGAATTCATATGGTTTAATCTGTCTACTTTTAGCTCCTGAGGATTGATGTTTATTAAAAAAAAAAGTTATTTTTCATGCTGCAATTATTTTGTGGTGCAGTATAGATAACTTAGTTATTGCCATTGCTCATAATATGGAGCAAAGTTCTTGATGCTTATTTTGATCACTTTTACTAACTGTGGATTTTTTTTCTAAAAAATCTAATACAAGTGGTCATTTCATGCCAGGGATGCTTAATGAAAACTCCCCACTGAAATCAATGAAAAACAATGACTAAAAATCAATGTTAACATATGATCCAAGTTGTTTTATGCTAGCCTATTCTATGACAATCTTTTGGGATACAATAGAATAAAACAATTCTGGGTATCAGCTTCACAGAAACATTGTATTTATGGTTTATCAGTGACAGAGTTTCATGTAGATTACTAGATTAAAGGGAAAAGAAAAATCTAAGGAAATATCTAAAACTAGATCTATAGAATTAAAAACATTCTGATGGATGTAAGAGTGTACCACCTGTTCCTGATGCTTCAAAACAGCCACATTAAAACATTACAAGCATTAAACTGTGAAAGATTGAGCCCCACTATATTGTTTTGTTTTGTTATTGCTTAAGAGCATACACAAAGGAGACAGCCATGTAACTCAACCATATATGTGAACCCTCACATTTTGGGTTTGAATCTTGAGCAGCACAAACAGATGCAGCAAAATTTTGTGTACTTGTGGCTAATAAGGTTTTTGCATACCAGCGGTACCTGGGATTTTGTCATTGATAGAACTGTGTATAGAAGTTGCACTTGCAATTGTGTAAACATCTGTCCCTAAAGAAGGTGAGAGGCCGAGGATGAAATGCTTGCTTTGTTTATCTGCGTCTCACTTAGGCTAAAAGTAGATTGAGGTGTCCAATATTAGTGCCTTTGCACATGTCAGCCTATGAACGATAAGATAAGCAGTTACTCTATTCTTAATCTTAGGAGAATATTTCCTTTTACCTTTTCATTCTTTTTGAGTGATAACTGTATAAAATGACTTCTTCTTTTGAGCTTATTTACTGTCATAATACAGTATTTTGGAACATGAAGTCACACATTATAAAAAAAAGATTTTTATTACTTACTTGCTTTGTGTTTGCAAAAAGATGAAGATGCAGATATTTGCGCATTTCAAGACACAGTTATTGAAACTGATTGAAGGACATTTGTAAGTTCAGGAGGATTTATTAAAAAATGGATGCTGAAGTTCCCTCTGATTCAAGTTGCCTTCTATTTAGCTGGCACACAGATGTGCTTTAATTAACCTGTTTGAAAATGGTAGAGAAATAGAGAAAGACCCAGTGCAAATTTGATAACTAATGTCTTTATTATCCACTCCTGCAGGACAGTCTGTGAGGGAAAGTAAAACACTGGGCATTTTGTAATATTCACCTTGCAAAGCTTTGGTCCCCAAGTCTTATGTATTCAAAACTCTGTCAAACAGAATGATGCAAGTCTCTAGTCTGCATAGGATGTATAACCATAGTTTTTGGCAGAGCTTGGGGAACTTTCAGAAAAACATGGTTTAATTGGAAAATGCTATTTCATTGAACCTGCAATCTTTTACTCCAGATTTCTACAGCAGAACAAACATCCAGTGCTCTTAACAATGAATCTGACAAGGACATCAGTTTTACTGAAAACTGTAGGGGTTGGGAAGGTTTGTAAAAAATCATCAATATTTTTTTTTTCTGTGAATGGAAAATGCTGCATTTCATCTAAGTCTAGATATTGGCAGAAGGATCATCTATCACCTGCCTTTCCCTTTTACTTTCTTTCCTAGCTAGCATGGGTTCACATTTGTAACTACTGTGTTCCCCACATAGTAGGGGAAAGCTAGAAGCTAGAAATTACTTAATTGAAAAAAACCATCATCAACAAATAAACTGGAGTGATCTATAATTAATGGATGGGGTGGAGGAAAAGACATATTCTGTTGTCTCCCTTTCTTTCTGATATGCATGTGTCACATGCATATCAGTTTTTTTGGTATCATAAAAGCAAAGTAATGGGCTCAATGCATGTACTGAATCAGACTCCAATTATCAGAAAAGTTTTTTCTATAGAGTGAGTAAAGAAATAAATTTTTGGCAAAATTTTGTTCAAGGACTGTCACTGAAGAAAACCTTACGTGAAGTTTATTCCCTGATACCTAATGACACCGACAATAGGAAGGTTTTATAAAGCTTAATGTGAAAGGTGTGCAAATTTGCTTTCTTTATGGATGGATCTGTCCAGATAATGAATTCAAATCTAGAATCAAATTATATGAGGGTCATATTCTGAGTTGAAAGTACTAGGGAATAATGAGAGGGTGAAGGTAAGGCAAGGAAAAAAGAAAAAAAAGAGGGAATAGAAAGAGTTCAAACATACACCTATTATGCCATAAGACACTACCTTATATTAATCAGTTTTAGAGCATGGAAATATGTAATTCCTGAATCTATGAAACCTTCATCCTTTTAAACACTGAAAAATATTCTCAGAGAATTAATTCCTGGAAAAATAAATATAGATTTTTTTAAAGCTTAGAAAATAGTTTCATAAGAAAGAAACTAAAATAAATTGTGATTCATTCAACACCCAACCCCACCTTTTCAAATATTTGTCAAGTTTGTAGGCTTAAAAAGCCAGCAACCTAAAGAAATGAAATGAATAATACCTAGAAATCTGCAATCAAAAAATAAGTGTCTTTAAATCTTGCAAAAGTTACATGATAAAAGGCAAAAATTTATCACGAGCAGAGACTGGGGTGAAATAATTGTTCAGAATGAGAGTGCCCCTGCATATGAGTAAAACAAAGCCTGCATGACTCCTTAACTCGCAATTAAAAAAAATAACTATTAAAAAGCAGCAACTGCTTCTGTAGGACCACAAAGGAGCAGGAACTTGACAGCAGAGACCTACACCCAAAAATTTAATCGTACTTTGTATATTCTGTACCAACACCTCCTTGGACACCTCAGCCTTCATTACACTCAGACTCCAGGAAGAAGTTCCCAGGAACTCTAGAAAGATCTTGAGGAAAAATACAGAGGTGTTCTGAGTGTAAAAGCTGGGTGTTTAAAAAAATTCAAAGAGAGCAGTTTCTTAATGGTTTGTAGATTTTGCAGGGGAAAAAATGTATCTGAGGCCTTCAGAGTTCGTTTGAATAATTGTCATCTGAAATCCCTAACCCCGATAAAAACTATTGTCTACTAATATGTTGTAGGAAGAGTTTACGGAATTGTAGTTTCATATATTTCTAAATGAAACAGTACATTTCCTTAAGCCTTTCAGGCAACTCCATCTTTGTGAATGTTAGTGATGGTTTTGTTCACTCAATTGCCTTATAGCTGACCTACTAATGTATTTAAGGATGGATTAAACACCTGTGTGAGGCGTTGTACTGGTTTTGGCTGGGATAGAGTTAATTTTCTTCATAGTCGCTGGTATGGTGCTGTGTTTTGGATTTGTGCTGAAAACAGCGTTGATAACACAGGGATGTTTCAGCCGTTGTTGAGTGGGGCCTGCACAGGGTCCTGCTTCTCACCCCACCTCACCAGCGAGGGAGCTGGGGGTGCACAAGAGGTTGGGAGGGGACACAGCCGGGACAGCTGACCCCAACTCACCAAAGGGATATTACATTCCATATGGCATCATGCTCAACCTATAAAGTTGGGGGAAGAAAAAGGAAATGGGGGGATGTTTAGAGCGATGGTGTTTGTCTTCCCAAGTAACCATTACGCGTGCTGGATCCCTGCTCTCCTGGGGGTGGCTGGACACCTGCCTGCCCATGGGAAGTGGGGAATGAGTCCCTTGTTCTGCTTTGCTTTGCTCGCATGTGCAGCTTTTGCCTTCCCTATTAAACTGCCTTTATCTCAGCCCAGGGGTTTTCTCACTTGTACTCTTCCGATCCTCTCCCCCATCCCACTGTGGGGGGAGTGAGCCAGCGGCTGCGTGGGGCTTGGTCGCTGGCCGAGGTTAAACCACAACAGTCCTTTTTGGTGCCCAGTATAACACTCGAAGGGTTTGAAATACTGACAGATTTGATTGGAATGTGCTAAACCGAATTTATAGCTGTAACTGCTGTTTAGCTATGAAGGGGCAGCCTTCTGTGCTTGCCATGGGGCTTGCTTGCCTGACTGTGTATTAGAGTTTAGTGCTCATTCGTGGCTGCTTCTTGCCTTTGCTGCTTGCTGTACGGCTGCCCTGCTGAACTGACTCTGCTGTGCCCAGGAACATTGTGATAACGGTGATGGCGATGTGCCTGGGCTGGCAGATGGCAAGGGCTTTGCTGCTCTTTCTGTGCTGCTGTACTGGGCAGGCTGGAGCTCCAGTGTGAACTCCAGATGTGTATCCTTGAACGGGAAATACATGGAGTTCTGCTGAGTTAGTGAGCTACAGAAAGTACACGAGATGCCAGCAGGATCCATTGTAGACTGAATTCATTAATTAATTGAGACAAATCTACGTTCATACAAGCAGATTCTCATGTTGCCCTGAGAACAGTGAACTGTTGGAAAGATTTAAAGGTCCTTTTTCTGTGATGGTGGCCCATTGAGACAAATAACAGACTGTGAGAGAATAAAAGTATTTTCTCTCAATTTATGCTCATTTAGATTAAGTTGAAATATATAGGAAGAATAAAATAATTTACTGTGTATTCTCCAGAGATCAATTAACTGGAAATCTTGAAAACTTTTTTAAAAAAAATTCACAACAAAGATGTTCTGCCACACCATTTTCTTTTCTCATGAATCCTCTGCACCAAAGATTTAACATGTATCTCCATAAAACCTGTATTAATTTAATGATCTTTCTCATCACATAGAATGCTACTGCATCCTACTTTGTTGTAACTAAGGCTGTTGGCAAGGCTTCAGGCTACAAAATGAATTTAGAAAAGACTCAGGAATGCTCCCTACCCCTTACTGTGTGTAACTATATTTATACGGCCATATATATATTTATGGGTTTTCACATTTATATATTTATATATACACACATACACACAAGTGACCTCTTTCCCCAGCTCATGCGTACCTCTCACAGTGCACATTTCATAGCCGGATTTCTGTGAAGGGAATAAGAATCATTACTGATTTAAAATACCTTTGTTTTGACCTATAAATCTCAGCTAGTTCTACACAGAGAAAAGACTCCTGTTTACCCGGAAATACTATTCTTATTATAAGGAGAATCCTTCTGTACAAAATGAACTTGTGAGGAAATTTTACACTTTTCTAACAATTTGTCCCTGTTGACAATAACAACTTTTACAAATTAAGTATGTAGCTTCCTTTCAGTTCGTGTAGTCTTTTTCTTTTTCCTTTTTTTTTTTTTTTAAGATAGAAAAAAATTGGCAAAAAAGTGCCTCCATCCTAGAGAGAAAGGTAATCCAAAGTGCTCCCACTGGAAAATATGGTTTCATTCTTATTGATTCTCAGGCCTGGAGGGCAACATCAAAACATTCACATTTAAAGTAAACGGGGCAAAAAAAAATTACCTACACTGTCAAGAGGATATTGGCTGTTAATCCACACTAAATGACAACTAAAACCACCAATACACCATAGATGAACCAGAAACATTTATTCAACTTGGTCAATGTTCTTCTAGAATGCATTAAACTGTTTGAAATTTATTATAGCTAAAAAAATTCAAAACTGTTTATATATTGGTGTTGCTTCCATTTTGAGAAGAATAATTCAAAATATATCAAGCTTTGCAGACAAAAATTGCAACACTTAAAATTAGAAAATAAATTAGGAGATTCATCATGTACAACAACATCCTATTATTTTTCTGTTCTTAAGCTGACACTTTTTTTAAGTCCAATGTAATAAATATTCATAGTTTACAGTTCATTAAAATAATATTAACAATTGTAATATTACAATTTGCCAATTGCTCTCTTTCTTTTATTGCATATTTCTATTAGGAATAAAGTTTCAAGAATGGAAAATATTTTACAAATCATTCCAGGAAAAAAATTCTTCTTAGCAAACTTCTTTATTTCCAATTGTGATGTACAGCAAAGAAGCTAATAGAAAGCAATTGTTGGCAAAGGCAACGTCTAGGTAAATGGAGTTCAATGCTGTAATAATTTGTGAAAGTCACTCGCTGATTTGTTCTCAAGAAAGAAAAAAAAACGCATCTCATGGCAACTGGATAATAGACTTTTGAAATGGCTTGTCACGTTTTTTCTTTAATTTATTTATGTAATTACAGGAACCTAAGACATACAAACATACTATTATAAGGATAAAAGGGCCTCACGAAGTCTCTCATCCAACCTTAATCTTCGAAGTCACCTTAGGGTGCTCAGGGCTTGATCTGGTCAGATCTTGAAAGCTCCAGAGGTTTCTGCAAAATGTCTCAGGTTAATGTGCTCCAATGCTTTATTGTCCTCATGGGAAAAAAAAGAATAAATTCTCCTTATAACCAGTTGGATATAAATCTTTTAAGATCTTAAATACATTTCAGAGTTCCAGAACTCATTGCTGTTCACAAAACCATTGGGCATGCAATATACCTATATACCGGCACACTTTTTTGGGTAGAAACATTTTTTATTGATTGTAATGATACCTGTGTATCCCAAATTTTATGCTTCATGTCTTCATTTTGAAGAAAAAAAAAGAAATGGCTATAAAAGTGCATTTTTATTATTCAATAGCAACAGGAACTGAAGTACGGAATGAAATAGGTAATTTCAGAGGACACCTTTTCTTGGAGTATGGCTTAAGACCACATATTATCAAATGTATAAAGAGCTTTTTTTTTTTTTTTTTAAGTATACTGAGTAGTGGATTGGAGCAATTAAAAGGTCCTCCAGTGCTGAAACTCCTAAACAAGGAAGGCAGCCTGGGCAAGTTCAGTGTTTCTTTCAAAGCATTGGCTGTTAATAAGAAAACCATTGAGAAGGCAGCTTTGTTTTTGACATGGCCTGGCTTTGATGGATTTGAATTTCTCATTAATTTGATTAATTTTTCAGAGAAGCCAGACAGACATGATTACTTATGAAGCAGTAGTAAAGAGTACCGGAAGTGTTAAAAGTTATACTAGACTCCACAGAAGGATGAAATATATGAGCAATTTGGCATTAATTGCAAAAGTTGCACGTGGAAAGTGAAAAACTTGCAATCCTTCTCAGGAAGCAAAGACAGGATTTAGTGGTTTTTTTGTGGGTAGGGGGAGGCTAATAGCAGCTCTTCTGGGCTGTTTCATACAAACAGTGCATATGACTTTGTCCAAGACCAAACGCCTTGGGAAGACTGTGAGAACAAGACACCCCCATAGTATTAAACCTGAGAATTTTTTCTCAGCCTCCAAAACTTGTTGACTTTGGGACTTTCTCAGCCATGTTTTGTTTTAAGTACCCTGGTTGGATTTTTCTTCTTTTCATGTGTTCCAGCATCCTTTGATGGCTTTGTCAGCCCTCAGCATTCCAAACAACACATGCCAAGGGATATCATCTTCATCTATCATGTGAAAACCTACCACGTAGTTTGACTTTTGTAGGTCCATGCAAGGATATTATGGTTGTTACAAAATTGTTCTCCAAAGGTTGCCTTTTGAATCATATCCTGAGCTTGAGAACATCTCATTCCAAAAGCCAGATAGGATTGTTGTACTTGAAGCAGACAATACTGCATTTATTTTTTGCTACATTTTGATGCTGCTTTTTCATTTTTGGGTGTAGAATATATATTTATCTTGCTCAAAGGTGCCATATAACTGAATACTATGTTGTCATGTTTTTGGCTTTAAAGGCCAATTTGCACTACCATCATATTAGAAACTGGCCAGAAGACTTTCAATAGAAGTTGAATGTGATTTATTTCTATCTGTATCTGATCTTAAAAATTGCAAATATAAATCCTCTACTTGGAATATATTGTCGTAAAGAGGAACTGAGATTATACTGACAATGTATTTTCTGTTCAAAAGTATAAATCAAATCAGCTACTCAGCACTAGGAATTTCAGAAACTGACACAATCTCATCATCAAGGAAATACAGTTTATGGTAGGTTCTCTGACACACGGAAACATTTTGGCTCAATGTCATTATCTAAATACAGGCATCTCCTACTGTACTAGATCCCCTATGATATCTAAGAAATCCTTGAGAGGCTTACAAATATCCACACTGCACCTATCTGGACCCTTCAGGAGAGGAAGCCTGAGGCTAGATGGTATACCGTAAAGCAGCCCAATGATGCTAAACCCCTATGTTTAAACAAGAAAGGATCTTCAGAAACCACTAGGAGATCACACTAAACCACATTTTTCAATAGCAGTCTTTTAAGCAATTACTCTGGGACTTTCTGTCCTGGGAGGCTGTGGAGGCAGACAGTATCATAAAGTTCAAAAAGTGATTAGAAAATTAAAGGATAATATACCCATAAATAGATACTGTAGGAAATACAAAGGATTGTACCCTTTAACTTCCACATAATTTGGTCATGCTTCACACTCACTTGCTTTTTCCTTTGTTAGGGAGTGAGTATTGGATTAGGTGGGACTGCTGATCTGACCAAGTAAGGAATTTCTTATGTTGTTCTTTGTGTACCTGATGCTTACTTTATAGTGTGGGAGAGGACGAAAGAATTATTTGAGTAACCAGAAGATTATTTGAACATTATTTTACCTTTCGTAACTTTGATCCAGAACTTACTTAAGAAGTAGATTTCCCCCTTTTTTTCCCCATGCCAAAACTCTTTTAGTCTGAGGACTCTCTGGGCTCTTCCATATAATCTTCCTTTTTAAAGCAGATTACCTGCTATTTTTTACCAAAAAGAATTCCATTCTGTTAATACAGCTTCTCCCTGTACAGTTAACTCACATATGATGTGGACAAATTTTTGGCATTTAACTGAAAAATCCCTTTGATAAAACCATATTCATTCAGTGATGGTCAGTGATTAAGTTAACCAAATGCCTCCAATTAAATTTCCCCTTAATTTGTCATGAACTTCTATAAATAAAGAGCTATGCACTTAGGCAGAAGAAAGATTTCCCATTTTCACTCAATACGAATGAGAAAAATGCTTAAAATATATGACCAAATTGATGTTAACTTTAGCATACTTATGCAAGTTTGTGATGGTCAAGCCATAGTCCTTAAAAAAAAAAAAAAAGAATTTCTGAGAATCACTAGTCAGTGGCATAATTGACTTTTGGTGGCTTCAAAAGGCCATGAACATAGGTAATAGATTTTGGCAGTTCCAAAGGCATTTATCATGATCAACGTGCATTATTAAATAAGGCTCCTTCAAAATGAATATAAATTAAGACTGTAATTCCATCTCAGCCTTCTGGTGACATGAGGAAACCACTTGAGTTTCACTCTCATGGTTTATGATGTCCCCAGAAGCCTTTGATGGAATTATAGCCTTATTAAGTACAGTTGGGGTACATTATTCCTTAAATTATTGCAACTACAAGTCATTATTCCCTCTAGAAATTAGAACTTGCTGTACTTTCATCAACCATGTAATCTTGAAGAAAGTTAGGGGGAATTTCATCGTGGGAGGGTATCTGCTTTTTAATTTCTGTCACTACTATACTTGCACAGCTTGGTAGAGTTGTTAACATCTAATATTAACAGCCCTCACACTTTTTTGTTTTGTTTTAAGGAACACTATTTACAACAATACAATTGAGTCATCTCTGGTGTTTATATAGCATTTTATAGGAGATTTCAAATCAATATTTTAACATTTTTTTACAGAAGATTGTTCAACCTCCAATGAAATAAAACAGAAATTAAAAAGACATATGAAGATCTGGATATAGATAGGCCTTCAGGGAAGCATGATATAAATACTAATAATGTTTCAGTAAAGACATCTGCAATCGTGTCTTGGTAAGAAAAAAGTGATACGTAATCTTTAATTCCTCAGAATTGTGCGAGCCTTCACCTGAGGTTCAAGAGAGCAAGACAAGGACTTTTGGTTTCCAGTCTGTAGCATGGGTAACAGCGGTGGTTCTAGGAAGAGTGAGGTATGTACTGTATCAGCCAGGGTGACTATTTTGGAGATTTTTCACAGTATTACTTGCAGACCATGACCTGGAAGAGCAGTGCTCCTATGGGAGCTGGGGATGCTGGAGAAGCTCCAACTGGTCTAGGACCCTTGCTGCCTCAGGAGGATGGACTGATCTCTCAGCCAGTACTGTCCATACCATATCCTATTTAGTTTATAATATCAAAATCAATTTTGATATTTCTATCAATAGCAGGAGTAGTGTGTGTAGTGCAAGTTAAGTATTTTTATTATGGGCAGGTCTGATGGTAGAAGATACATACAAGTTCTATAGCATTTGCTAGTTAAAAGGAATGGAGCTGTCTGGACAAAATGTACAGTATTGGTAAAGCACACTTCTAAGATGAGAACTTTTCTTCTCTAATGATAGTTTTAATCACCACAGTCTTACCAGTTTAGTTAGCTTTGTGTATTAGCTTCTTTCAACAGTTTTCACACTGCCTAGGCTTTGAAATAGTGGTAACTACTATTCAGTGCCACATATTGAAAAGAAAATCTGTTACAGGAAACCACTCACCATAGCACATGTATCATTAAGCCTAAAGGAGTTGAAGGCTTTTTTTTTTTTTTTTCCCCTCCCCTTCTTTTTTTTCTTTTATATGCTATTTTCAGGAGCATACTGGGTAGAAAGATTTCTGCAACCTGTTCTCCCAGAACTTTTCATATTGTAAAAAATACCTGATTATACCTAAGAAACAGTAAAACCTGTCACCACATTGGATAATTCCTATAAAATTTTGTGGGCTTCTGGCAAAGTTGGAGTTTCCTTTTTGAAGAAACCTTAGTGAAAGAAGAATCCTTTGTTTCCCAGAGAAGTTATGCAAGGCATTTATTTGAATCTCCAACACTGGGTTAGAAAATGTGGTCTTGTATTAAGAAACACATAGAACAACATATTTAAATTTTAAGATGTTGTATTATTCCCATTTTTGGAGGAGCTGTGTTTTTATGAGTGTAGCAATCCTGTTACATGCCTATAAATACTTTTGTCTTGAAAAGATACATGCAGATCTTTTAGTAATCGCTGTTACTGTTTCCAATGATTTTAATAATATATTTCGTATTTTAAAAAATGAAGGATGGGTACAAGTCTTTGAAGGATTACTGCGAAAATGACAATATTTATCAAAGATGAGATCTGAAAAATATAGCATGTTGTTTTAGCTTAGCTAAATTATTATTTTAAATTCATGTGCTTACAGATAGTAGTCCCTTTATGTAAGTTTGTTTTCTTGGAGTCTGTTTTTTTTTTATTGAGATAAGTTTTACTTCTTGCAATCAGAGGAAAATTCTAAAATGGTATAAAAAAGAGAAAAAATATTTAAAGATTATCAAAAATAATAACTCTTCCTATAGTGAAATATAGTTTGTTTTGTAAACATTTTAAATAACTGTCATTGGGGGTTGTGAATTTCTGAGGACCAATAATATTTTTTTATTATTTACATTGAAGGCTTGCTTTTAAATAAATAATGGCATAAAATGTTATGAAGTAATGCACAAAAATGGCTTGCTTTTTAAAACCCGTGAATAGTTTGCAGATGTTTACAGATGGCTGGCTCAGTAAAAGTGATGTGTCGTGGCTAGTATTAGAATCATACTGAAGACAGATAAGTACAACACAGAAATTAACACATTGCTATGCTGATGTAAGATTTTCTCTTCCATTAAGATAAGACAAATGTGATGAACAGGATTTTTCTAATATGTACAACTCAAAAATATTTTACATCTGAACCATCAAGAAGTACTGGGATAATGCCAAAACTGTAGCTAATGTGTAAAACCCCGAGAAAGTAATGATCCATATTAAATTCCATGTGCCAGTTATAAATATCAGCAATGACAGAGAAAGTAGACATGTTTTATTGGTCGCATTTTTTTTATCTAATTATGCACTGCTTAGTATTATGAATGCACATAAATTAGCCTTTCAAGACTTATACATTTTAGATTTAAAGCCCACTACAAAAACACACTGAGAGTCATAGGGAAAGATGATAGATAATAGGAAGTATATAAAAGGAAATTTTTTATTTGCAGTAATATTTTTTTATTTTTCAAATTAAATTAATATGTTAAAAATTTAAACATATAGATACTATCAGATGTTCAGTATTCATCTTAAATAACAATACACAAGTCAATTCTATTTGGACAGGCAGAAAACATTCTGAAAGTGATACTCACAGTAGTGACGTGTTGATAGTTGCCATGGATGACATTTCCAGGACAGTTATTAGGATTGTATGTTTTTCACAGCTCTACTTGTCTGTTTAAGTGTTGCCCTACCCTGAAATTCTATTAAACTAACTGCTAGAGTTGGGTAAAGATTTATTTGTGTCTTTAAAAAAAAAATTAGTTGTGACTTCACTTTTCCAAGCTAAGAAAAACCAGTGAAATTAAAAAATAAAATAATTGTGATAAGCTAGCAAAAGAGAGGGACTTTTTTTGGAGCAGCTAAGGTTGCCATGACATGGATATTACCAGAAATGACAAGGACCTAAGTCCTAAACCATTTTTTTTCTAATAGCAGAAGAACTGAAACTTTGTCTTCTCATCTCATATATGTGACCAAGCTACAATGCTAGTTGCTTTTCAATCTCTTTCTCTTACTCCTCCCTGGTACTTTGAGAACATTTCATTAAAAAAGCCTTCATTAATGAAGACTTCTGCATATGCCTGACTAAGCATGGAAGTTTTTTGTAAGATCCAGTCTCAGAGAGGTATTTACTTTGATTGCTGGGGAGCTGTAGTAAGACACCAATTTACTTTTATTGTAATATGGTAGAATTTATGAGATTATTGCTAAGTAACTTCTTTAGGGAGGATTTAAAGGATGGATGGATGCGTTCCAGTAACAGCAATCCCACAGGGCTGCCTTGCCAACTTTCCCTGTTATCTAAGTGTTCAGCTTTCACTAAAACCTAACTCACCTTTTAATTCTGAAAGAAAGGAAATAAAGAAACCTCTATCACACAGCAATCTTCTTCCAGGCAATGACCTGAAAGCAGTGATGATGACATTCTTTCTGCCCAGGTTCTTGCAGTCTCTTTAGTTCCTTTTGTGCAATAAACAGATTTGTTAGTTTTTAAGTATTGAAAATTGCATGTTTTGGCAATGCAAAGGAAGATGTGATTTGGTTTTATGTTCCTAGAGTCTTCTAGGGTTCTGGAAGAGCTGCAGCTTTCCAGCAGTACTTATTGTAGGATTCATACTTTTGCAGGGAGAAATTATGACTGGTCAGTTTCCAAGTGCCCCTTTCATCATTAACAGTTCATCACAACCCAGTATTCTTCAGCCGAACTCATTTCATAAAGTAAACACACGGAAAAAAACCCACCTCTGATTCAACACTGTGGTTTGCTTGCTTATCTGAGTAATGATTTACAAAATTTATCCCATTGCCTTGTGCTAAGGTATAAATATGAAAATATGGTATGTATACATTGCAGTACTGATGTGCAGGTTATGAGTTTAACATCTTGCATATTAAAAAAGTAAATTTGAAACATTTGGTGAATCTCAGGCATAGTGATAGAATTATGCATTTTATTTCTTTTCTAATTTAGCATATGGTACTGTTACGACCACTGTTAGTAGTTTTCACTTTGTTTGCTAAATTAAAATGAACTAAAGAAAATCAAGAATTGCAAACTTAAAGTTGAAATTACTTTTTGACCAATGAAAAAAATGTATTTCACAATACTGAGATTTTAAAAGCTTCTCAGGTAGTCTGTTTTCTCCTCTGGCTATGTGGTGGGTCTCCAGCTGAAGAGGAGCTCTACAGAACCCTGCCTCATGTCCGGTGCAACCAGGAAGGTACACAGCTGGACATCAGCCATTCTGTTTGAAACAAGTACTGAGAGAGGCTGATTTTTCTGAAAATTTGGTTCAAATATTTCCAGTCTGAGTACCTTTGGATATTTTAAAAAATGTCTGCTAATGGTTAGTTTAGGCTACTGTATCCTCAATGTACATATAGCTCCAGTGGGGCCTGCTGTATTTTATACATGTAATGTGCATGTATGTGAGCAAATACAGAAGAATCCCTTCACTGGTTAGGATTTTTCTTTAGCTGCCAAAGCTGAGCCACCTCTCTAGCCCAAGAAAGTTTCCATTGAACAGGTTGTCACAATACTAAAGAGAACTGTAGTGTAGAAATGAAGAATATTTGAAGAAAATGACAATTTTTTTAGAGTTTTAAGGATCCTTCAAGGTTATAAATTAATATGAATATTGATATTATATGACATTAAAATTTTCATCTCATTGTTTAACGTATGCATTTCTATTTAGCTTTTTTCTTCATGAGAGACATCATTGAAATAAGGATCCCAAAACCCCATATCAACATTGATGCAACTACTTGAAGATACACATGAACTGTATGTACATTCGTGCAGCTCATAGACACTTCTGGATTTGTGAACCAAAGTGTAATTATGAGCATATACAGCATGCAGATTCATTTTATATGTGTGTTCTAGCTTGTGAGTATACAACTCTTGATCAGATTCACAGCAAAAATGAAGGTAAAAATCAGGCATAGAAGTTTGGAGGTTTGAAGGGAAGCAAGAAGAAAGAGTTAAACAGTGGCTATCTACAAAATTCCTGACAAATTGTGCTTTTAAATTAGATAATTACCATGGGATTCTGAAAAGAAAGAATAAAAGTGATAAGTCCAAGTTAGCAGGGAAAATGCAAAAGTTCTGATTGCTACGATTTCTTAAAAGGTAAGAAAACCTGTGTTAAAAACCCCTGTACTAATGAATTAATGTGAGGGACTGAACAGGTAAAATTTAATATGGTTGGACATTACAATAGATGTGATTTGTTTCAAATCTACAGATCTTGGAAAATTTGCATGGAAGCTAAATTACTGTGATAGACTGGTCCCTCTATTAATAATCTCTCTACAGTGTCTTTTTGGCTTAACAGAACGCTAAAAGAGCTGTTTTACATGTGGCATCATTTTGATAGCTGAAATAATTAGGTTTGCAGAGTGGAGGCTTTGTTTGTTTGTTGGCTTTTTGATGTGACCTAGTTCCCACAGGTGTTTAGAATCTGTCATCTAATTGTCTGCTGACTAAGCTTTGTTAACTTTAGTGCAATTACTTCAATGAAAATGTAGCCCCTAAGATATATAATCCAGAAAGCACATCTCTGCAGTACTGTGGAAGGGCATTAAAGGGCCTCCACGTGCACTAGGCCTGGAAAGATGATTATTTTTTAAATGCAGTGATAATACATGCACTTCTTTATTTATTTATGTGTGATCATGGGGTAAAATAGTGGGGAACTATTCAAAAAAATTTAGAACAAATGGTAATGGGTTAGAAAGCTATGTTTTCCTTTGGCTTGTTTATCCCTACAGTTGCAGTTTTCATGTGCTAAATTAATGCTGAGCTGCTTCTTCCCTTATTAAGCTGAAATTTCTGCCTTAGAAAGGGGAAAAAATCAATCTAGGCATTCCACTTAGTGTATTTTAGAAAAGGTTTGAGATATGGGGTGATTTTGTAAGATTAAAATATTTAAAAGAGTGAATTTTACTTAATGAGAATGATTATAATAGCTCCAAAAAACTACAGATATTGTATGACATAGCATCATGTTACATATCTCATATTTTGAATATTTAAAGTTCTATTTTATGGATTCTATCAGCAGGGGATCTAATGTTCAGAAATATGTTTTAATGCAGTTGCTGTTGTGCTTCTCTAATGGGGAGATTATAAAATTATAATTAGTGTAATACTGCCTCTATTACATAAAAATGACAAAACTGCCATTTACTTCAATGGGAATAATATTAAGTATGCTGTTGTAATTAACCTTCTCCATCCATTTTCCAAACGTACTGCTCTCAAATAACCACAAAACACTTTACAGTTGGTAGCAGAACTTAGGGACAGATTAAACAAAATAAGAGAAGTAGATGTAGTTGGTATCAGTTTACAGAGCAACTCTAACATAGGATCTTCAGGAAGGGAAGTTAGAAAATATGCTAAAATGAACTGAACATGAAGGTGTGCTGTTTTTCACAGAATTTACAGGAATTGTGTTGATAGATTGTTCACAAAGATTCTTTGTCTGTCTTGCTAGAGTCAAAAAAAGATTTTTATCAAAAATGTAATGGATGGGGAGTGACATTACTGAATAATAATAATAATAAAGAATATAAAGAAGTGTGACACTATTATTGATCATTATGACAGTGTTACTGACCATGCTGCTAAAGTTAACATGTTATTCAGAAACCTGTATTCTGAAAAGGGTAAAAGCAAAGTTAAAACTTGCTTTCGCTGTATCTGTTTAGGGAAAAATATTTTGTAAACATAACAAAAGGTTAGGCATTTTAACTTCAGTCTTACCTCCAGTTATTAATCTAGGAGATTAATTTTCTTGCAATTCACAAAATGAACTGCCTCCTGTGGAAAACAGATTAAATAGAAGATATACTTAGTGACTGTAAATACTCTGATTTGGTCTGCATCTCACTCACAGGAACACATTTTCCCTGATGTGCCTGCTTTTTCTTTATTTGGATCTCTCTTTGATCCGTACCTTTAAATGTCCAAAGTCCTGTAGGTTCAACAGGATATTGGAAGTACAGTATCCTTCTGGGATAGAATAGCTAAAGTCATATTAAGGAAAAGTGTATATGTAAATCTGCGTACATTTTCTCTTTTGACAAAGCCCAATTTAAACGAACAGTAAACTGCAGAGTGGCCAAAGCAGTGACCTCTTAAACTTAGTCACCGGAGAAACTATGAGGTCAAGTCGCACACTGACAAGAAAATCTAGCACGACTTTCACCTGAGGATGAAAGCCTTCATCTGCAAGGGGAGACAGTCTTAACACCAATGAATATTTATGTGTTTTGTACAACTCTTGCTAAATATACAACTGGGGCATTCATTAATACAGGAACTAGAACCCCACTTTCCCTCACCCTAGGTAAGTGTTTGAATCATTAGACTCCAAGGTCATATCCAATCCTCAGTATAGGCAATGAGTATTTCACTATGCCATGCGAAGTGTAACGACTTCAGTGAGAGGGGAAAAGGGGTCTGGACTACTTTGAAACTAAAATCCTCTACATTAACATACTTTTCATTTTTTCCATTGTTCACGCCTCCCCCCCCAAAAAAAATAAAATAAAAAAAAATGGCCTTATTTGTTCATGTTCATAATTTGATTATTGTAAAAAGTATGTGTTTAAAATACATGCAACTTTTATATTTTGTTTAGCTATCATTCATTATTATTTAAATATAAAAATATATCTACCATATATATCAACCATTTATACTACATAAAGTTTGACTATATTTTTATATACATGTGTGTGTACAGTATATAGCCTTGGCAACATGGCTATATCATATGAATATGAATTCATTAAAAATAAATTAATTCCCTCAGCAGCTGCATTCTTTCTGGACAAACAGTGCAGGTACAAATAGACCTGATTATGCAGCCAGTGTAATTACACATTGATTGAATCAACATTCTTCTTGCCTTTATTCAGAATCTTATATTCACAAAAATTAGCTGTGGCTTTCTGCAGATCACCACTATTTGGCATTAATCTTGGCTGAGTTATTCCTCTGAAATATTTTATTTCTGTATTTCAAGATGTGAACTTCAAGTTACTTCATGTGCTGTATTCCAGATTCTGGGGGACTTGATGAGTATTTCAGTTTTAGTATGTTTACAATAAATGTTAAGCATGCAATATATTCCTTCTACTTTAGTAACCATAGATTAAATTATGGAAATATAAACTAGATTTCTCTCATAACTTTTTCTTTTTCTTTTGCAAACGGTTTATGAATCCTTATTTGTTCCTGCTTCTTTTGACAATCAAATGTCCAAATAGCTTTGAAACACTGTAATGATATTTATGAAAAAATTACCACCAAAAGTGCATTTTAAAAAATATATAAGCCTGACTCCATTCATGTATGTTTGTATCAATTCCTATATTTAGAGATTAATTTAAAGTAGAATAAAATCAGTGAACGGTGTTTTCAGTTTCCAATCTGCACTCATAAAACTTCATGTTAGTGTTGCTTCAGAGTCACAGCTTGATAAAAGTTACATAGGGATGGAAACATTTTGGATAGAATAACAATTTTAGAAACTTCTAACCATGGTTCCTTTTTTAGTTTGCAAGCAGTCTAGATAACTTAAAATGCAAAATGTATGTGCAGCTTCTCTTTTGCTTCTATCTGAAATACAGTGAAAAATTTTTGTTTCAGTATTCCTAACCTAGCAAATACCAGGGAGTGACAGCAATTTTGTGTCTTTCATTAAATTAATCTCCCTTCTGTTTTATAAGCCAAAGGTTTGCTTTTCAGATCTGGCACCTAACATCATTCATTCCAAAACTGATGAGTGTTGTCCAATTACCTATTCTTCCACTTGAATAGTAATTGAGTTCTGCTTAAGGACTCTTATGCATTGTTTGAGTGAGCCTGATCAAGGTCTACAATATTTCTCAAGGACAGTAACAAGGTACTGTGCTTGTGAGACTGCTCTACAGGTGCAAAGAAAGAGAATTATGAACCATATTTTATCCAAGTGCTGTGGACAGCTGAACTTAAGGATCTAATTCTCCTTATACCTATTTTAAACTGGTGGACTCACTTGTCACATAGCTTATTGTACATCAAACCAGAATCAGGACCTTTGTGTTTGAAAGAGCAAACTCTTCTGAGATTTACAGATGAAATCAAATCCCAGCCCCTGCCATAGAAAGGGGAGGTAAAGAAGAACCTGGTATGTTCTTCATGACACCACATGTTGCTCACATTTCACAGAATCACAACATGGTCAGGGTTGGAAGGGACCTCTGGAGAGCATCTCGTCCAGCTCTCTGCCAAAGCAGGGGCACGCAGAGCAAGTTGCACAGAGTCGCATCCCGATGAGTTTTGAATGTCTCCAGAGAAGGAGACCCCACAGCCTCCCTGGGCAGCCTGTGCCAGGGTCTGTCACCCTCAGGGTAAAGGCATCTTTCCTCATGTTCAGGTGGAGCTTCCTGGGCTGCAGTCTGTGCCCGTTGCCCCTCGGCCTGTCGCTGGGCACCACTGAAAAGAGCCTGGCCCCAGCCTCCTGACACTCGCCCCCGAGATGTTTGTGGCCATTGGTAAGATCCCCCTCAGCCTTCTCTGCCCCAGGCTGAACAGCCCCAGCTCCCCCAGCCTTTCCTCATAAGGGAGACGGGCCAGTCCCCTCATCACCTCGGTAGCCCCCGCTGGCCCCTCTCCAGCAGCTCCCCGTCTCTCTCGACCTGGGGAGCCCAGAACCAGACACCGCACTCAACCCCCAGCCCGTGCTGGTGCCTGGGGCTGCTCCTCCCCAGGGGCAGGACCCTGCGCTGGCCTGGGCTGAACTCCATGAGGTTCCTCTCCGCCCATCTCTCTAGCCTGTCCAGGTCTTGCTGAATTGTCAATTTTTTTATGTTTTGTTTGTTTTCTCTTCCATTTGTCTTATGTAAACTACCCTAACAGCCTCGATTTTAATTCTTACCTCTCTGCCCTGAAAGCTGCAGGGTTAAGCTTTGTACCAGAAGCCAACCCTGTCCACTGTCTCAGAAAAGCTTATTAACACAGTTAATAACAAGGCTTATTAATGGTTATTAATATGTAATGAAACGTTTCAGATACCATTTCTTGTGGAAGCTGGACATGACTTCACTTTGCTCTTGGCTCTAAAATCGTGGTGCTAAAGCTGTTTGGTTTTCCTCTGGTCTTTTGACACTATACATGATGTCTAACAGTGTATGTGCTGTCAGTCAGTCTTAAACAGAAATTGTCAGCTTTCTTCCACAGTGGGATCAGTGATATTTCACTGCATGAAGGGAGCTAACATGACAACACACCTTCTATAATTTCTCACAATATATACTTTTTTTTGCTGCTATATATATTGACCTTCTAATTACACAGACATGAGACTACTGGCAGCATAACCCGCTCACTACTGTTGTTTCTCATTGTCCTTTTAAAATTTCATATATTTGTATGTATAATCATCAAATTGTTTGATAGTTGGCTGTACATTTATTCCTTACAAAAACATATATGATTAGAATGTATGTTAAGATTAATTAATAATTAGTAATATTAATTTCACTTATTTGGAGAATAGTCTGTGCTCATGTATTACATAATTCCTGCCCTAATTTAAAACATATTTTCGGGTGATATGAAATGGTTTAGGTTCAAAATCTCAAACATAGACTTACAGCTCCTATGTGGATACACGAACCATCATTATTTGAAGAGTTAGGCAGTTACACTGGATTTTTTTAATCTACAAAAAGTGGACCCCATGCATGTATGGGTTTCAAGGGGGTCCATGCAGGTGGTGTTTCTATGTGAAGACTGTGTTCAGACTTCTCAGTGGCTTAGGCTAAACTGGCTTTGTTAATCCAGTGACCAAGGTGAAATACTTGGACAATGATGGAGAAATAATTTCGCTATGTAGACAAGAGAGCTTTTCCATACAGCATTTTTCAAGGTAGTTTCCAAAAATACCTGCTATGCACCTGGTCCCATTGTCGTCCCACTGCTCTTTGCCAAACTGACCTACAGCCCAGTGATACTGAGACCAAGGTTACATTCCCTCTGTCATCCCTGAGTTGCTGGAGAGTGCTAGGGAGCTATCCTGTGCCCACTGCTGAGCCGGGCACTCGGTACTAGTCAGCATCAGACCCAGGGTGTCTTACAATTGCAATTTTTGCCACCCTTCCCAGTCTGGGGGAGTTTCAGCAGCTGCCCACACGGCTTATGCTGAAAACTGGTGCTGGTGTTGATATAATCAGTTTTCAGAAGCCTTCAGCCAAGCAAAAGGGCAACCTTAAAGGCTAGGTGCAGGGAAGCAAGTGCAGTGCTCTTTGCACCAAGCTCTCTGCTGCAATTTTTTAATCTATGAGTGTCCCACAAAGTTTAACAGAGGAAAAATGTGTCCTTTGTAACATATAATTGGATGATTAAAAAGGAAAACTTCAGAAAGGTGCTTTCTCACTTTGAAATTGTACTGGGTTTCAGAGTCTTTATTTTGCTCCTTGTTAAAATCTAGACTCTTACCAGAAGTCTTTCTGAGGAGGAGAATGAGAGAAGACCAGTCTGGGGAGAGCTATTTGGCAAAGCCACATTATAATTTTTTTCTGCTGTAGTCATTTGCATTATTTCTTCTCCTGTTTGTTGGTTTCTTTTAAACACCCACCCAAGATTCAGGTAAAAATAGCCTGCAAAATATAAATTAGTTTTATTGATGTGGTGAAAAAAATGACTAGTCACCTTGTTCTGTACTATATTTCTATATTTTATACTATATGATTATTAATCATTGTCCATACATGTGGCTTTCTGAGTAGTCATCATGTATTTGTTACTCCTATTAGTGCACTTTCAGGTGTTCACTTCTGTAGTTGAACGTTCATCCTGCTTGTCCAATTTAGGTATGCAGGTTTGTGCATCTCTGGTTCTGATTCTTAGTCATGAGACTGACAGGAATCACCCAAATAAATTATTTTAAACAACATATTTCTATAATTCTGGAAATTGCATTTAGATTCTCCTGACTGCCCAGTGGTTTGTCATTTATACCCTGCCGTTTATCAAATATTTCAGAGTTCTGTTTTGTCAAGGTGTCTTTACGACATAACAGAGAATTTAAAGAGATGGAATTTGAAGCAACATTTGAATTTACAGTGTAACATTGTACTGGTCTTTGGCTGAGGTAGAGTTAAGTTTCTTCACAGCAGCTGGTATGGTGCTATGTTTTGGGTCTGTGATGAAAACAGCGTTGATAACACAGGGATGTTTCAGCTGTTGCTGAGCAGGGCTCACACAGCGCCAAGGCAAGTGGGCTGGGGTGCACAAGAGGTTGGGAGGGGACACAGTCACAACATCTGACCCCAACTGACCAAAGGGATGTCCCACACCATGTGGCATTGTGCTCAGCGATAAAAGCTGGGGGAAGAAGGAAGAAGGGGGGGTACATTCAGAGCTATGGCATTTGTGTCTCCAAGTCACAATTATGCACGGTGGATCCCTGCTCTCCTGGGGATGACTGAACACCTGCCTGCCCATGGGAAGCAGTGAATGAATTCCTTGTTTTGCTTTGCTTGTGCAGGCAGCTTTTGCTTTACCTATCAGTCTTCTCACTTTTACCCTTCCACTTCTCTCCTCCACCCAACTGCGGGGAGAGTGAGCAAGCAGCTGTGTGGGGCTGAGCTGCCTACTGGGGTTAAACCATGATAACCATAAAGATGCTCCAGAACTTTAATTGGATAATCTTGCTGCCTATTTTTTTTGCTTGCTTGAGGAATTTAATTGTCATTTGCTGTCTTTGAAACCACTCATATTTTTGCCAAGCTTTGCTAGAGCCAGCAAAGTTTCTGGATGTTATTGTTTCCAACGAAGCTGACGCGTTTAAAGGAAATGCACAAATATGTGCTGGAGAATCTGTCATACGTGAGATAGGAGCTACGTTCTCTTCTCTGGTGTGTAAACATCCCTTATTAAATATTACACTTCATCAGGATTTATTTTGTTTGCTTGAGTTTTAGGGGGAGTAGGGGATGGAAACATCTTTCCTGCATTTTTTCAGCCATCATTTTTTCTTAAAAAGCTTTATCCTTGTTAGAACTAAAGCTTCCTTATTCCTCCACAGCTCTGTAGAGGTTTCTTAACAGAAGAGACAGTCCTGTTTTCAGTCTGTTATAGTTTCTGTACTATCTGCTATTGATTTTTCCTCTTATTTTAAACTTTTTTATTATTTTTAAATGCAAACCTCAGCTTCAGGGGAGAAATTCAGTCAAACTTTTTGATGGTAGATAATTCCAAACATACCATAAGGAATTTTTGCTGAATTTTTCCTTAACATCTTTTTTAAATTCTCCATTTCTTCTACAATGTTATTACTGTATTATTTCACTACTTGTTTTGCTTCCTTTCAGGAATACCTATTTGGTTAGTCATGATTTCTTTGTATTCATATATTATCCTTAGAAAGGACCTGATTCAGGACTTTTCATAAATGAGTACCAAATTCAAACTAAACTGCTAAACTACATGATTGTACAAAGTAGATATTTACGAATCAAGGCTGCAGTTTTATAATTTCTGGTTTAGAAGCTGTCTTTGGTCATTCCTACTTTTACAGTCTTCTATCCAGCTGTGACTATGGATATAAAATTTTGTTGCCTTTACTTTCCTCATACCTTGTTCATACTTCCTTTTTAAAATCAAAAGCATTTCTAAAGGATTTGCTTGGATGCCTTAAAAAATAATAATAAATAAATAAAATATATTAGCACAGTACCTACCTACCTAGCATTATGATGATTCTGTAGTCCGGGATGGAACAATGCTGAATATTTGTCTTTGTTCATTTACTTTCAGCTGTGAATATTTGCACAATAAGATTACCCTGTATCTAACATACTCTGATCTTACCTGATCTTGCTATATCCTGAATTTTCTTTCTTTTTTTTCTTTTCTTTCTCCTGTATTTAAAGATGAAGGCTTTGAGGCATATATGATCTACCCATTTCTGGTTTTCTTCAATAGCATAATTACAGACCTATGATTCATCTAGTTCTGGCACATTAATGGATCGAACTATCACATTAAAAATAGTATATATTGTTGGGCTATGTTCACTATAGGTATCCTCCCACTAGAAATAATCTCCCTGATTTTGATAGGTAATTATAACACAGTTCACTTCAAAGTATTCAATTTTTTTTGTTAACTGTAGAAAAAAAATCATATTGCTTCCAATAAATATACAGTATATTCATAAATAGTAGTATCTCAGATAATCCATAATATAGGCATACATCATGTGTATGAAACAGCTGAAATAAATCAGGTAACACTGATGGTAAGCTTTGAATTGCCTGGTTGTTTAGTTTCAACAGATTTCTTTATAGATGCAATATAATTTTTTTCTAAATTTACAAGTTAGCCTTAAAAACCTCCTCCTTCAGCTAAAAATACTTTATCATTTGAGACAAAACTGGTGACAAGCTTTTTGCAGTGGTAGAGCTTCAGGACTACTTCCATTACAGACTTCAGAGAGGCAGTCCTACATAATTGTCCCAGAACAAACTCAGCAGAAGCAATTAATCCACTGCTGATGTCAGTAGTCAGGGTCTTTTAAAATGGATCCCAGAGTTCTAGAGGGATAAATCTCAATATTTAATACCCCTTCATTCTACAGTAATAAATTTCCTGTAACAAAAAATGGAGGATGACCAAATTAGTCTGTGGATCAAATTCAGAACAGCAAACTCATGCAAATCTTACATGAAACATATGCCTACAAGCTTTCAGGATTGGGACACTACAATTTCATTTGGTAGATAGGTGTGAATAGCTTTTTTCTGTTACAAGCTTTTTGCCCTCCAAGTCTGTGAATGATTTTGAAAAATGTCTACTTTCTCAAGTAATAAGGGTTCAGGGATTGTCTAGTTGAATGGGCATGAATCCAAAAGTAAAAAAAGATTTGTATTCTGAATTCTTCCTATAAGCTCCCCAGTGAAAGTGATACTATTTACAAGTGTAAATGACTATCTATTGACATAAACCCCAGAGCTTTACTATGACTTATTTGTAACTTGAAAAGAATAAACCCTTTCAGATAGAGTTGTGCTTCTTGTACAAATCCTTGTTACTACAGAGATTATACATTGGTTGCACATAGGTTTACAATATAAATTAATTGCACAGATCAGAATATTTTCTAAAAAAGAAAGAGATAAGGAAATCGATCTTATAGATCTTAAATGCTAAATAAATTTGTTTAATATTATATTCAGAGTCGTACCATTTGGTTTAAGATTCCGGCTATTTATTGGCCAATAGCCATTTCTAAAGAACCGAGTTAAAAAAAAAAAAAATCATAAAGTGCAAAATGGCTTTGAGACCATGAAACGCTAATGACAGGGTAATCAAGATTCAAGGAGACAGTAAATGCTAAAATTTTATTTCTTTCATTTCTGCAGATGCTTTACAAGACCTCTCCATCCAGCATTTCTGCTGCCACTTGTTGAATACCTCACGGCTATTTCAAATTTTAACAGAAGAATTAATATTTTAAATTGTTACAGTTCTATTTCTTAAATTAGAGTGGGAAAACTCCCACCACTAACAATATTGGTCCCTCTTTCATCTTCTCCCTTTTTTATTGGGCAGGGAATGTGACCAGGTCAGAAACACTACATAAGGCACTGAGATATGGGCTTTAAGAGTTAGAACAGGAGACCTATTGCTGCCCTTTGTCTAATTTAAATAGAGTTCACTGGCTTTTTTCTTTAGCGGTTCTTTTCCTGCAGGTCTGTTGTATGATTGTTACGATCTCTTTATTATCCATTTCTGCTGATGTTACGACTCTGGCATGTTCTGGCGTCAGGAGGGATTTATGGTGGGGTTTTTTTTCCCCAAACTGGGAGAAGACCTTTTGACAACATTAAGGAATTGGAGTTTGTTTAAAGGGTAGAGAACTGAGAAAAACCTTAGAGAAATGCTTGCTTTGTCACAAATTATAGCTCATGTGTTGTGAGATAAAGACCAAAGAGATAAAGATAACCATGGGGTTTTGTCGGGAAATATTATTACCTGAACGAGAAAGGGAGAGCCAATGATTCTGCAGGTAAAGATTTCAAAATGAGCAAAAACCTCGGGGTGGTGTGGGTGTGTGGGTGGATAAGGAACTACACGGTGGATTATTTATTATCTGGGGAGATAACTAACCATCATATCATCCATAAATGCATATATGAGGGTTTGAGAGCATATAGGGTAGATGTGTATATTACCCTTCCTCACTCTTCAGCTGTCATTATGAGCTGCCATTACATTCATTTAGTTGTGTTTCACATTAATGAGTGCACAAAGATGAGTGAGATAAATAACCAAACTGAGGCTACAGTCTTGCAGGTAAACAACAAGATACTTGCATCTTTGCTTTAAAAATAACCAAAAAAAGGATTTATTTTCTTACTTACAGTGGATCAGATCTCATGTATTAACCGCGAGTAGTGAAGTGCTACAATCAAAAAGCCTAATCTGACCTGGTTAATAGGAGGAGGATGAGGATGATGATGATTATTATTGTTATGCTTCTTCATAAATTGCCTTTTCCCCATTCTTGCATCTTTCAATCTTTTCTGTTTGCTATATCTGCAGTACTAATGGATCCATTTCTTACTTCTCTGTCACAGCATTCTACTTTATTCTTTAAATTCCTTATTGTTTTAGAGTGCACCTGAAATTTGATCACACCAAGACTGATAGAATATACTAGCGTACTGGAAATGGTCCATATTTGTTTCTATCCCTAAATAAATGTATAGTAGTGATTCTGTTTTATTTCTTTTTTAACTCAGTTAAGATTTCCTCTGTTAACACAGGTGAAGAAACTCTTACTTAACAGGTGGGAAACTGGCCCAATTTTGACACTGATAAGTAAATGGCTGAGCCACTGCTACATACTGTCAGGCATGCTGTAATAAGAGACAACCTCAAAGGCAACGTGTCAGAGCATTGTTTTGTTGGGTTTAGATACTAAGAGGAAATTAAAAACTAGTAGGAAAAAGCAGCCTGCTGGCAGTCTACTAGTATGCCTTTTGCTGCCTTTTTACCAGTTTGTCTTGCTAGCAGAGTGCCTTTGTTTCAGCCTTGCAAATGCTGAGCCATTTTCAGCCTTGCTTTCCAGCTCCCAGAGCTGCCTGCAAAGCAGCTGGGAAGGCAAGGAAAAGGAGAAACACTTCTACCACTAGTAACTCTCTCTCAGCTTGCCTACAGAAGTATTTTGTGCATCTCTGGAGCTGGACTATGAAAAGGTAAGAGTGAGTGATCTGCAGTCACACACTTTTGCAAAATGTTAGCTATAAACATTTGTAAAGACCAAATTTTACATTTTGTCTGAAATTATTGGATTTTTAGTGTGTCCTTCCATTGCTCCAGACGCCGAGCAGATTTATTATTAGAGGTTAAAAGAGCTTGCAAGCAGATAGGATTTGCAATATGCCATTTGAACAGATTCCTCAGCCATTCAGTATTGAGAGGCTGAAGCGCTGATGCTGCTACTTGTTTTCTGAGCTGTAACTTATGCTTTCTACCCTGTGTCTCTTAGAGCTTTTGTACCACCTCCTGTGGTACATGAACACAATAGTTTCAGCTGAAACAAAATTACTATGAAAATGAAATAAGAAACACCAGAGTTGAAACAAAATGGGACAAAAAAATGCATTCCATGGTAGGTTGCCTGTATTTGAACTTGTGTAATGTACTTAGAGAGATTCATAGAAGCTCATAACTTTCCTTGGTACTCTAAATTATGCATCCTAGCCTTAGAAATATTCAGATACTGAGCAATGAGAACCACCAGCTACCTTGAATGGACTGTAAATAAATATCTAAATGATTCTTCAAATCCAGATGACATAAACATATTCTCACCTCTTAACAAGAGAAGGCTGAGACACCTGCTTGTATAACATCTACATGTGTTTAAGAATTTCATTTGTATTTGCTAGTCTCTCAGACTGCCAGTTAAAAACAACCCAGCAGACAAGAAGAGCACAGCAAAATAGGAGCATTCAGGCTGTGTGGTGTAGAATAATGAAAGCAATTTAGATACATCTGGGATAATGTTACATTAACTGCATTAGTGAAGCATTTTCTCCCATAGCATAATCTGCCAATGGTCTTCTGAAACTGACAGAATAAAACTTCTTGTCAATTTTATTTTTACATATCCATATTTTCTCTAACAATGGATTTTCTTCTTTGTGAATTTATGTGTTGCATCACAACCTGCACTCTTACTGCTTCATTATGAAAATTCACATGCATTTCATCTGTGCTCTTTCATCATGCATATTCAGAGAGCTCTTCTATACATGCCTCTACAACCTGCTTTGAGACATAGAATTAGTGTTCCTCTGGTGAGAGAAAACATGGGCTTTGCAGGTGTAAAAGTATGAGGATATCTGACTATTGAAAGGAGAAAAAACAGATACCGGGTTATACTTTTGCCTTCCTTGTTCACAGGTAGGCTGGAAAGCCAGGAACAACATATGCTATGTCCCTTGTGTTAAAGCTTCAGCTATACCCTAAGGCAATGACTGGAAACAGCTGACACACATCTGCTCAGAAGCATGGAGTCAAGATCTCTGATCTCTGTGCAATCCAGACATGAGACAAAGAACTGTCTGCAGCAAAGAGGAACAAAGGAGGACTGAGAGAAGAGTCAAGCTGGGAACAGGCTGAGGAGTGTTACCTCTTCACAAGCTCTGAAGATCTGCCCACAAGGTCCTTAAATACTTTGGATTCTTCAGCAGAAGTCAGTCAAGGCCAGCCCCTGACATTCCACCACACGCTTCATCTAGTGGCTCTGGAGAATCCTTTTAGATGAGTGCAAAAATAGCAGGCTGGTGAATTCTGGAAAGCTGAGGCTCTCCTGCCCCGTTCAATGATGTTTCATTGTAAAGGCAGTACTGGCAATTCCAGTTCATCAGATAGGTACTGCTTACATATCGTTCCAGTCTTTCTCATACCTTTTCTTGACCTTTAGGACATGTATCCCTATTGCTCTAAATAAATTTTAAAAAAGCCATGGAACTGGCATAGATCTGCAGAAATATTAGTCAAAATTGGGATGTCATGCAAGGTAGTTCTTCCAATAACATGTTTGTAACACAACCAGTGTGAGGCATACCCTGAAAAAGAGCATAAAATGCTATGCATCAAGAAAATGCCATTGGGAAAGATCTGCAGCTGTGAGCAGTAATTGGTAAAGTGCTATCATCAAACCCCACATGGTCACATATGCAGAGGGAGACTCACAGCACATCAAGTGTAAAATGAAAGCTGTGATACAGGCAGACATGAAGCCAAAGGAATATTGGTCAATATGCTGAAGCTGCTGGCTGAAGATAGATCTGTTCAGCAGTCTCCAAAATGTTGGCAACTTTGAAAATAAAAGAAAAAAAAAAACTGGAAAAGAAAATCAGTTGTTCTAGTTAGTGGGAAAAGCTGATGTAGAGAAATATTCCACAGAAATGAGGTGCAGATGCTGGAAAGATGGATCATTATCAATGAGTAATACCACAGTGTCAGTGCTCTCACAAGCGTGAAAATGATATACATCATCACTAATCCCTATGGATTTATTATGTCACATGGTCAGTATACATTCCTCCATCTCCATCAGGCAAAGGTTGTGGACACTAACCAATAAAACTGATGTCCTTCAGTCACAGTGAATGGATGAATGAGGAACACAGATTAGTAACATCACAGAGTATAATGGCGGATTAGTAGGCTAAGACACATGAAATATGTGCTGGTATAAAATATTAAACTAATTATGAAATGTGGTTCTGCACAGCCAACACCAGATGCTTTGATTCTGGCTACTAATCTGTTTGAAACACAAGGCTATGTCACATATAAGTGTAGTCCTGCACATTGGCAAAATGCCCAGGGACAGCAAACCTGCTGAAGAATGGTGAGAGTGAAAATTTTTCACTCTTATTTCTAGCTTTAAATAGTAGTCACAGATATTTCCCTCCCTCTTAATTGATTCTACATGTCAAATAAAACTAAGGCTGTAGCCTTAAAAGAAAAGCGCTACTAAGGTTTGGGGAAGAAGGATAAAAATCACAGGTACCAACTGGTCCTCTGCCATTTCAGGTATGATTCTGCCTCCCATCAGAGAGACGGAGGTAGATTTGGAAGGTGTGCGGAGATTCCCAAGTGTCTAGAGATAGGGCCCATTTTTCCTTTGTAGTTCCTTTGCTGAGTCAAGGAATGAAGATTAACTGAACGTCTTGAAAATCTCTAGTTCAGTGACACTGGGTATAGTTTTCTAGTCTTTATATTCTCTTGGACAGGGACCAGCTACTTGGGAATTTTTGTATTTAGGCATAAATCAGCACGATGTGACTTTTGGAAACCTCTTACTACGCAGAAAGAATAAGAGAATCCAGTGACTTGAGAGTGGAAATACTTCAGTCCATCATGGCTACTCCTTGATGATGTATCACACTGCATATTCAACGTTGCCTAGTCAAAACCAGTTAGATTTGCATGGGTTTGTAGGGAAAAGACAGAATGTAATTTCTAATGTCACCTAAATGAATTAGGTGCTCAGCTGTAATGATAAGCTGTGAAGACTCCTTAAGTGATTTAATTTTTTTCACCTCTTGTTCCGAGAACAAGAACTCTGCAGGAAAAGATTCACCACTGCTAAAAAATAAAGCAATAGTTTTAACTTCATAGACTCAGGCGAAAGCAACAGTGAGCACAATACTGCATCATATTCCACAAAGGCTCAAGCTTTCCTATCTAGCTTCTAAGATAATTAAAAAATATTACACTGATATTTGAACACATCATCCTTCTTTCTTCCCTGTCCAATTTCCTCTGGGATACTTGTCCCATTTTCAAATCTTAGTTTTCTTGCTTCCTGCAGTATATACATAGAGAATTAAGACAGAAGCCTGCATTTTTGTCTGTGGTATTGTATCAGATGAACTGGCACGTTTTAGTGCATTAAGTGTTATAAAATGCCCTGGGTTCACATTTTGCAGGTGACCAGAACAGGGATTAGACAGCCTGTTTTGATGATTTACTTGAAAAGCAGCTGCACTTTGTGTTCGGGTGGATGTCAACCTTTCTGTCTTACCTTGATACTTCTTTACGCTTGCATGGCAGGCAACCAAAGGAACAAAAAGAATTGGAGAGAGCTGACCTATATCTCTGAAAAGTAACTGAACCTAAAACCAAAAACCTTCTGATTGTGGCTTAGAGCATTTATTCCACTAGCTCCCTGCAATCCAATTCAAAAAAAAAGTAAAATTGAGCACTCTACAGTTTGTTTAAACTAAGCTCATTGTCTGATTAGAAGCTCTGACTAAGCGATTGTAGGAATACAGGTGTATTTAAATAAGAAAGCTGTTTCTCTGGTTGATTAATCAAGGGAAAGTTTCATGGTTCATCTACTCTGCACTTGTTTTCCTATGATTTGCAAAAAGAGATCACAGAAGGATTTCTTTCCTATAAAGAACATGCCTATTAGCCTACACTTGCAATTTTATTTTATTTTTATTTAACTACAGTTCATCACCATTTACTCCGCAGCATGCACCATGTCAACAGTTTTAATTCAGACCTCACATTTGCTATGTCATACTGATAAGATCTGTTTCACTGCCTTTTTGAGAAGTGCAGCTGTGTGCTATCTTTTCTACATAATTTTTCGGTGCTTTGGTTTGATTATAAGGTTCTAGGGATGTTACAGTTTTCAGAGTGAAATATTTGATACAGACTGCCCAGTCTGTATCTTCCTTCATTTTATTCTCTTTACCCTCATGATTTTGATGATTCTGGCCAATTTGGGGCACAGGTATTTGTTTTCTTAAGTCCTGTTGATAACTGTGTGATAGCTTGAACCATGTCTCCTGATATTCCCCAGAGTACAGGTAAAGCTTCCCTGCATTTGCTTCTTTTCCATAGACTTTTTTTTTTTTTTCCCTGTGAATGCTGTTTCTTAGTGCCAATATACAATGTGTCCTCTCTTTAAAGCTACTTTATTTTACATAGCTTGTCTGGTGATATGAATTGTCTAACTGCTAGTCTTTTCAGGTCTAGTGTGCATCTTCTACTGGAAACACTGGAGAAGGGGAGGGAATGCAGCATATGTGAGAAGAGCAAGAAATCTTTGTGTGTGTATCTGAGGTGGAAATGGCAAGGCTGCAAGCCAGCTGATTGTTTTGGAGGGCCAGACTCTTGACTCCTTGTCCCTAGGTATGATGATCCAGACAGAAGTCAATGATTAAATCCAGCTTTTTCCTTAGGATCCCATTCCAGCCGGTGCTCAGGGTAGAACTGTTCTGTGGGTTAATCAGAGCAAGCAGGCGATTACTCATCCTGGGACCTATTAAGCATCATCGCTGGGGATTTTCGGATGAGCCAAAAGATTGCAGGAAAATAAAGGAAGGTCTTGCTATGAATGCTGTAGGATCTTGCCTTGGGAAACAAGTTTATTCCTATGTATGACATTAAACATTATTTTATGCTATTAAATCACTTCAGCCCAACTTTTCTCACTTGCTTACAAGGTTCCTCATTTCTCTGGTGTCTTATGTGCAGAAGTGTTTATGAATCAGAGATAAAATTGTAGTCAATAAAGCTATATTATAAACACAAAAAGTGCTATCTAATGCTGAGAATGCTGAAAAATCAGTTTCTAGCCACCTCTTAAACTTGACATGCAAAATCAATTGATACTTTTGACCTTAAACTCCCTGTGATCCAGTAACCCCTCTTTAAAATGTATATAATACCAAATAAAACCCCATCATTTTAGAGGGGTGAAAGGTTGGGAAAATAAATTGGTATTTGGGAAGTCATCACATAGTAGAAATGTGTGAAGTACGTTTCTGGGTTTAGAACGGTGTTTGATGACTGTGCTGCTAATAATACCTGGAACTACATATAGAAAATAAAGTGAAATAAGAATATTAGTAAATTATTTTCATCCAAGCTGTGCATTGAATGAGGAGGTAGGGGACTTGTTAGCTTTTAATGCTTGTGATCATACTGTTAAGGAGAGTATCATAAGCATGAGGACTAGATTCAGATTGCACAAATGTGATTTTCAAATAAATTAATACTGGGGGCTGATAAGGCTTTCAACATTTTACGGGTACGTTTTCATATGCATTTATGCCTGTGCATTTGTATTGACAGGCCTAGTTACAAATCATACTCATCTATTAGCAAATAACTGTTTAAGACTGAGACGTTGCTACATGGTTCAGGGATACCTTGAGAATATCAAGCTTTGACTTTTAATATATTTGGGAAGGCTTTCTTTCTATTCATTTTGGTTTATTCATAGTTGGAAGTGGAGTTTCATCAGCCATTGACATGTAATTTGCATCTATTGTGTAAAATTGTTGTCAAATGACCTCTTTAATACGGCAAACCACATATAAGAGAGGGTATTTAAATGAGATCTAAATGTTTAAATAGCTTAAATCTTAGGATTAATAACATTCAAAATGTTGACTGTGCTACTTGAGTCTTATAACCTTTCTCAAATGGATCCTTGGTTAATTATCTCTAAAACCAGCCTTTTAAAACATTATGCTGTGTCTAGAGATTGATATTTAATTTTTTTTCTATTAATCATATTTAGTTTTAAGATTTGGAAAGGTAGTCCTCTAAGGTTCAGCTGACATTTAAACAATTATGTTGAGACTTAGCATTGATATAGTTTGCTTGCTTAACCCTTCTTGTCAGCAGTTTTGTATTTTATGCAGACCTTGCTGGTGTGTCACTGGCATTTATAGTAGAGTGCATTTATTTTAATAGAGCAATTCTTGTCCTTGTAGTTATAGCAGTTATGATTATTATCCTAAAACAAAGCAGTCTGAAGCTGCATTCGATCTATAGGATTCACGCAGACATGCATATCCCTTGTGAAAACTGATGCTGATGTGTATTAGACTGCAGGTTTTTTATTATGAAACCATTATATGTGCTTCCCAATTTAAAAAAAGGAAATAGAAAAAAAAAAAAGAAAAAAAAAGAACAAAAAACCTGTAAGTCAAAAACTTATTTTTCAGTGGATAAAGCTTGGCAGCATAGGCTTAGGGCTGACTACAAGAGCTGGATAAGTTACTCCATGATTCTAGCTGTTGAAGGCTACAGGAAGAAATCTTCATGATATGGATTAAGGAAGCTGGGGGTATTTAAGCTAGAGTAATGCTTCTGTCATGCTGTTACTTATTGCTTCTTCCAGGATTGAGGAGTTTTTAATCCTGGCTCCCTCCTAACTCACTGTTTCTTAAAGTTGGGGTTTTTTTTTGGGGGGGGGTGGGGTGGAGGAGGATGATGTCAGTTAAGCTCACTGTAGATATGGGACCTGGATATTGGTCTCTTTAATCAAGCTAGTATTTGACTGTAAGACAGGAGTGCTGTGTTGTCAATGTGTCACTGCCATTTAAACAGCAATGCATGTCCCTTCTCCATTTCTGTGCAGTAGTAGAAATCTTTGATGGCTGCATCATACACTGGAACTAATCTAGCATAAAATAGAAAAAGTAAAATGAAAGTTGCCAATACATTGGTAATGGACAGAGGGAGAAGGAAATGTTTGGTGGAAATGCTGATTTCAATTCACCAACTTGTACTCATTTTTTTTAAGAGATCAGAAGAACTGGACTGAAAAAAATGCTCATTTACATATAAACCTGTTCTAAAATTAATTAACATTTTAATACCTCTGAAGTTTGGAAAATAATATTCAGTAGATAACATATAGAACACATTTGTTATATTTTCAAAAGTACTCACTTTTCCAAGCATTGTCCCCTAAATTTTTTAACGACAGTACCTGAGGTCATTTATGAACGATTCATGTAACCATTCCAAGCTAATAAACAACCTCATGTGGTTTGAATTACCACATCCTCCCTTTTTGTGAGAAAGCAAGAAAGTATCTTTCAATATCCATGTCACAATCCTGTGTATCACATTTGAGATCAATATCTACTTTATACAGGAGAATCTCAAGAACAGGGTATGAGAATTACCATCTAGTTTGCGTTCTGCCCTAAGAAGCTGTTTCTTGAATGTTCCTCGTGTCTAATACGTGACTTATAAACATTTCTGGAGGTACCAGCTCTAGGCAGTGTCCTTGCTTTGGGAGGAGGGCAGCGCAGCCTTTTTAGCAGATCATGTGTCTTTTTCAGTGGTCGAAAAGGCCAAATGCAATAGCATCCTCCTTCTGGAGGACCTGACTTTCTGTGACTGCATAGATAGCTGTAATGTCCAGTAGGCCATTGTAGGAAAACCTACAATGTATAAAACAGAAGGCCTAGTATAGGTTTGGGATGTTTATATAGGCACATATATGCCTATATGTGCACAGGCACAGGTCAGGATTCTTGCTGCCACCGCTGTGCGTAGGAAGCCCAAGCTGGGCTGAGCCGTATGTGCTCCGGTCAGTGGTGGCACCCCTTGTCCCCAGCCTCTCCTGCTTCCCAGCAGTCTTGTCTTGTCCATCCCAAACAGAAGAGCATCCTCTATACTGCCATTTCTTTTCCCTCCCAACACCCAGCACAGCAGCCGGACTGAACTGTGCCTGTCCTCCCCCCTGGTCCCCTTCACCAGGATGGCAGTGCTGGTGAGGGAAGATACAGGGGGAGGGTGGGTTTCATGAAGGGAGGCTGGTCCATGGGTGGGAGCTGCTGCTTGCATGGAGGGTACCCGAACATACACGTGTGCACAGGCTGCAACCTCCCACAAGGACAGGAGGAGGCATCCTGAAATCTATTCCTGCAGGCACCACTCCCAGGCTGCCCCTTTTTTGGGTAATCTTTAGAATAAGAAAATCATCTTGTCATAAATGACTGATGCTTCTGTGACTTGAAATCTGATGTTTGGTGGAGTTCACGTTTCTGAGAGCATGTCAGGTTGTATTGAGGGGCACCAGAGAAGAACCTGACCTTTTGTTTATGTTGCTCACACAATTCAATAGTTGGTATATACTGTGCTGTATATATACTGTTGATATATAGCTTTGAAAACAGTAAATTCCAAAATTTATGTGACAGCTAGGCAAACAAGAAAGTCTGTAGGGAGTTGAAATATAGAAAGGGTGCCAGGATTACTCATCCTCCTCCCACTCTGTGTTGGTTGTACTTTCCTTTAACAGTAGAAGCCAATGGTAAATTTTAATGATTTTTTCCTTCCAAATTTCTATTTTCAGATTTATAGGTAGAAGACACTAGCAAATATTTTTAAGTTTTATGCTCACAGAAAGTTCCAAATTAACAGCCTTGAGAATAAAATCTGTAGCTCAGGCAAGGCACATCAAAGGCAGGATCTGTATAAGCTTCAGGCTTCTGTGATGTGCTTCAGATCTGGTAGTATTTCCCTTGCATGACCTTTCTGCTGAGACTACCAGTAAAAGTATCAATTAATGTTAACAGTTCTATGATGCAGGCTCTTGTACATTGAGGACTATGCTAAAACCATTTATTCACCTTATCTGATGTTTAGAACAGTCAAATGGACTGGTTTTGATTGTTTTTTTCTGGTTACTGATCCCTTCAATCACTCAGTCCTTCAGCATTCAAAATTAACTTTTTCCTATGGACTTAGAGGCAATTCTGGTGACACATTAGTACATTTATTATCCACAATATTCAAGCAAAATAGTGTACAGTATTGATAGATAGTCATGTTTGTGAGATCCTGTACTTCCAAGTTATCAAACTACATTGTTTGAATCTCCCTTTCTGTATTGTTCTCAAGCACGAGGTAAGCACTTTGTTCGTGTGTGTTAAAATGCAGGGAGGGTTGGCTGCAGCTACTCAAACAATTCCATCTGTGCTTGTTTTTAGTCAGTGATTGTTATTTTAATGGACATTTGGGGAAAAACTCTTCTATTTTCACCTGAATTGAAAGAATATTTAGTGAGAAAAAAAAATCTATAAGAAACTGAATTTTTAAAACAAAAATTTTACTTGGAATCCTTTTATGAGCTTTCAGATGACCATTACTGAGGATGGTTGCTGCTTTTACTCTCACTTTCTACATCCTGCTGTGCTATACAAACCAAGTTTCCAGGTAGTGACCCACCTGCCCAGTCAGCAATAGAAATTCCTGGTGGGAGATGCTGTACAATCACATGGGGAAAAGCCATTACCGCTAGCAAGGACTTGTATTCAAAGATAAAACAAGCCTGCAAGTGTGACAAACTATATGAGGGAAAGCACGGATAGCCATAGTAAAAACATAGTGTTACAAGCTCAGTTTGATAGCTTTGAATCATTTAAATGTATAGGGTTTGCTTGTGTGTCTGACCTTGTTGTGATTAATTCTCAGGTCTAGTACTACAAATAATATTCCCCTCTGCTCCACAGGAGGCTTCTTCAGCTTCAGTTTTGGAGGGCACGTGCTAACCAATGCATAATTTCTAAAGGGGTGTTTCTAGATCCAGTGACTTAGACATACTTCTGGCATTGAGGTCCATCTGCTATTCAGACAGCATAGGAAAAGCGGCAGGAAGCCAGATGTCATGTATTAAAGACCTTGTCTCACTTTGGATGACAACTCTAGAATGCAGTGTTTGGCACATTTCTTGCATCAGTAAAAGGATAATAGAAGAACAATGTGATCTTCCGATAGCTCATTGCATCTTGACTTTAGACAGGACAAACAGTTGCTGAGCAGGTCAAGGTGTTAACAGCCTTGCATTTTTTTTTTTTTTTGTCAAGTGGTTTATTTCCAAATGCTAAGGGAAACAGTGAAAGCTACCAATTACACTTATTGTTTAACAAGTACTTGAATCAGTTTCGGAGTCTTTGGAAATGATGTATACCTGTATAAGTGCATAATTTAAATAAAGATTAAACTTTTATAGAAGTAAAACTTATTTCTTTGAATTTATACTTTCCTCTATAATTTAGGTTCTGGATGCCATATAATTTGTAATAATGAGTCCTTATAAATGTAATACATGGAGGAAGCAAGCCTACATTCATAAAGTATACTACTGATTTCACCTTTTGTCATGGTTTAAGCCCGGCCAGCAGCCAAGCCCCACGCAGCTGCTGGCTCACTCCCCCCACAGTGGGATGGGGGAGAGGATCGGAAGAGTACAAGTGAGAAAACCCTTCAGTTCAGATAAAGGCAATTTAATAGGTAAAGCAAAAGCCACACAGGTGAGCAAAGCAAAGGATTCATTCCCCGCTTCCCATGGGCAGGCAGGTGTCCAACCACCCCCAGGAGAGCAGGGCTCTGCCAAACACCATAACACCGAATGTCCCTCCCTTCCTTTTTTTTTCCCCCAGCTTATATACTCAGCATGACATCCCATGGTATGGAATATCCCTTTGGCCAGTTTGGGTCACCTGTCCTGGCTGTGTCCCCTCCCAAGTTCCCCGTGCCCCCCCAGCCCTCTCCCTGGCAGGGCCCGAGAACCTGAGAAGTCCTTGACTCAGTATGAACATCACCCAGCACCAACCAACCCCACCCGTGTGCCATCAGCTTTGCTCTCACACCACACCCAAAACACAGCCCTGCTCCGGCTACTGAGAAGAAAATGAACCCTTATCCCAGCTGCATCCAGGACACCTTTCTTCACAGTACCCTAGTTCTTTGCACAACATGCAGTCTAAGCTAAACTTATGACATTCCCAGCTAAACGTATGACCACCCCCAAAGAAAAACAATCCTCCCTTACCTCAGACCAACAGCCCACAATAACAGATGTCTCTCTAGTAAAATTGTACTCACTCACTTTTGCCATAGACAGAAACAATGGCTCTACTTTGTTTACAGGTGGGTTTCTCCTGGAGGCAAACTCAGTTACTTCATTAGAAAGTAAGAATGAAAACCTGTTTTCTACATTTCGTGATCCTAAATGCATGCAGTACACCTTCTATGCTTTCTTTCCTATCTGTAACAATTTTCCAAAGGCAGTGGGAAAAATTAGAGAATGGACTGCAGTTTCCTTACCCAAGTCACAGCCTGTTGGATATTTCACAGTTAGAAGCTTGGCACTGCTGCGATATATTGCAAACAGATGGATTTTATTTTTTTTAAACTACCTTAGTACTTCATTTTCATTCCTAAACACATTTTGTTTAATCGTTATGGGGCAGGTTCATTATTCATTTATTCAGATTGCTAGAGCAATAAAATAGGGCAACTATCCAAAACTTTAGGTAGTAATCTAGTATTTCTGAAATACTGTAAATCTAAGAAAATACTCTTTAGTTATGGTAGACAAAACTGTTAGGGTCTTAAAGGCAACTACTCCACTTTTATCTCAAGCTATTTATGCTATTTCAATTACTGTCCAAAAGATATGTTAAACTACAATTACTCTATGAACAGTAAAAAATTAAAAGCCAACAGTTCTATGTGATAAATTTATATAGTGCTTTTTCAAACAATGCATTCTAGCTGTCCAAGCATTTTAGTTGAGACCTGAGGCTTTATTACAAGACTTTCACTTTCATGATTAAACTTCCATGAAAGCTTACACCCCTCTATAACTAAATTCTACTTAAAATTAAACATTACAAGGGCTGTCCATAAACATTTACTAATTATTAACTTTTATATTCCAAACATAGTATTTTTAACCAGTAATTTCATGCTGCTCTCTTCCTTTTTTTTTTTTTTTAATGCTTCATAATTTAACCATATTATGATAGTTTGATCTTGGCTTGCTGCCAGATGCCTACCCAACCACTCACTCGCTGCCCCTCTCAACAAGACAGGAGTGAAAATGGGATGGAAAAGGTTGTGGCTTATGTTAAAGACAGGGAGGTTATTTACCAATTATCATCATTGATAACACAGACTTGACTTGGGAAAAATAAAAGTCATTTATTGTCAATTAATATAGACTTGATAGGTGAGAAACAAAGACAAAAAAACATAAAACACTTCCTACCCACCCCCACCCCAGGTTCAACATCCCTCCTGCCTTCCCAACTCCTCTACCTCCTTCCTTGCAGTGGGATGCATGCAGAATAGGGGCTGTAGTCAGCCCATGACAGCTGCTCTCTGTTGCTCCTTTCTCCTCACACCTTTTCCTTGCTCCAGTGTGGGTTCTTCCCATGGGCTGCAGTCCTTCAAGATAAACATGGTCCAGCATGGGAATTCCATGGGCCACAATTCCTTCAAGGTGCATCCAACATGCTCCAGTGTGGGGTCCTTGACAGGCTGCAGCATGGATACCTGCTCCAGTGTCTGGAGCACCTTCTTCCCTTCTTTCTCTCACCTTGGCTCTTGAAGGGTTGTTTCTCTCTCTTTTTTTTTTTTTTTTTTTTTTTTTTTCTCACTCCTCACACACCAGACAGTGTTCTGCCCTTTCTTAAGAATGTTTTGCCAGAGGTGCTGCCAGCTTGTCTGATGTGCTCAGCTGTGCCTGGAGGCAGGTCTGATTTGGAGGTGGCTGCGTTCAGCATGGGGCAGCCCCTGGCCTCTTCTCACAGAGACCCCCCTGCAGCCCTCCTGCCAACAAACCCTTGACACTGACACCCAATGCATACACACTCGAGTCAAAGTAAAGACCTTTACAGTGGTGTTTTTTACAAATATTGCGTGTCATGAGATTGATTTTTTTCTACTTTCCTGTCCATAGGTTGGCAGTTTTCAAACTCTGAGAACTCTATGTCAGTCTGACTCACTGTACCTGTCCTTTCGTAACTGCACTTATACTCCCATCACAGATATAAAGTTTTTTTTAAATAACTGACCTCCCTTCACCATTCTGTCAATATGTCGCATAGTTATTCTGTTTATTTCAGGAATGAGGGAAGGAGTGGAGAAGAGAGGTTCAAGCAGCTGTAGCATCTCACAGCCATTGATACCTTCCCCTGCCCTTCTGTTGGGTTAAAATGGCACTGGCGGTCCTCATCTCAGCTGGATATCATCAAAAGCATAGTTAAGTGAATTTGGCAGCTATTCTTTGCACAAATTCAGAGGGGTTGTTAGTTTTACATGGGGTGGTAGCTCCTGTGGTGGGTAAATTTGTAGTGACACTAATGTGCATGGGAAAATGGTAGGTGTGCTTAGCAAACGGAAGATGGGAAAAGGCACGCTTGTGTTAAACAAGGTGAGTGGAAAGTGGTAGGCTGCCTTTCTACATGCCCAAGGGACCCTAAATCTGAAGCCAGCTTCTGTTGCTTCAGCGACTGGAGCACCCTGGAAACCGCCCATAACTAAAATTTTGCTTCTCACCCCCCCAAACAGCAACAGCTCTGAGATATCGTGTGAGATCCATTCTTAACTAGTATTTAACATAATTTTAATCTCTTTGTTTTTTTAAATTACTGCTGACATTTACTCAGTTTTTTGTTGAGTGTAGGTTTCCATTCCTCATGCTTTCTTAAACTGACAGTAGATTGATATGAGATTCTGACCATTTTTCCCTACTTAAACAGCTTCTTTCACCCTTTCCCTTCTTTTAGAATTGTGAAGATTTTATTTGGATTTCATGCTTTTGGGAAAGGATGAAATAAGAAATAAATGGCAAAAAATCTCTCTGTATAATTACCCAACCTTATTATAATTGCAAAATACAAAATAAGTGCAAGTTATTTAAAACCCTTGCTAGCTAGGAGAATATAAAATGTGAACTTCAAATCTGAAATTGAATTAAAAAAATGTGTAATATCTAGTAAAATGTTGTTCTGTGTATTTTATGTGATTTGGATTTCCCTGTCTCTCTCGACCTGGGGAGCCCAGAACCAGACACCGCACTCAACCCCCAGCCCGTGCTGGTGCCTGGGGCTGCTCCTCCCCAGGGGCAGGACCCTGCGCTGGCCTGGGCTGAACTCCATGAGGTTCCTCTCCGCCCGACGCCCCGGCCTGCCCAGGTCTCCCTGAATGGCAGCGCAGCCTCTGGGGTATCGGCCGCTCCTCCCAGCCTGTCCCACCAGCAAAGGTGCTGAGGGTGCCCTCTGCCCCTCCACCCAGGTCGCTGGTGAGTAAGTGGAACAGGACTGGAGCCAGCTGGCCCTGGGGCACACCTCTAGCTACAGGCCTCCAGCTGGGCTCTACCATCTATTACATCCCCCTGAGCTCTGCCATTCAGCCTTTTCTTGTCACAGCACTCTCCAGACTATCAAGCTGTAACAAGGTCTTTCCCCACCTCATATCAGCATACTCATTATACAATCCCTCTGCTGCTTTCACCCCAGGCATGTGCTCTCTCTCCTCTTGCTTCTCCCACCCTCTACTTCTTCCTCGGCTTCCCTCTCTTTATTTGTTGCCCAAACACTTAACAGAACCAGCCACAGCTGCACCTTATCTACATCCGACAACCTGCCACCCCTGAAGCCAACCCACAGTTGTATATTATCAATGTTAATTAACCCAGCTTCATTCCACTACATTTTCTCAACTCACCTCACTGTCCATTCATCTAATCCACACTCCCTGAGATTACCTATGAGGATGTTATGGGTGACAATGCCAAAAGCCTTGCTGAGAACAAGGTAGACCTCAGGACAACATCCACTGCTCTGCCCTTGTCTACCCAGCAAGCCAATCCATGTTGACTACTGATCACCTTGTTTACCTCCACAGGCTTTGAGATGACCTCCAGGGTGAGCGGTTCATCACTTTTCCAGGGATGGATATGAGGCTGACTGGCCTCTAGTTTCCTGGCTCCTCTTTCTTGCCCTTTTTGAAGACTGGAGCAACAATCTTATAGTACATGTGATTTCCCCACTACGGTTATGTTACCTCTGTCTGCCTTGCTTGCTACTTCCCACAGTAATAATATCATATAGCATTGGCATTAAAATAAAATTCCTTATAAAAAAGATAAATACTGAAGTTCATCATGCCTGAACTGTGTTGAAATCAGTGGAAATACCAAGGGATAAATTTAGCTTGAGTAACATGTAGAAGAAACACTAATTATCAGGAAACCAAGAAAAAACATGTCTTTATCACTGATTTTTTTCTTTCTGTGTTTTACAAATGAACAGAGTCCCTTTTGAAATCAGTATTAAAAAATACCAGATTTATATCTATTATGGATGAGTCAACAATAGAAATGAACTGGCAAGGATTTATGCTTCAATGCTGTTTTGCCATAGTTTTTTAACTTAACTCAAAAACACTTGCACTCAGAATGGTTATTCTTCTTTTTAACATGATTGAATTAATAAAATGCGGTGGAATGCTTACAGTGAGCTAGTCATATTTGGGTGATCACATGTAACTCATTTGCATTCTGTAGTGACATGGTTATGCCACTTCAGTGCTAAACTTAGGTTTAATTTTGTGTGGGGATTATGGGGGGGGGGAACCCCCAAACACTCTGCATTTATTCTTTGAACATTTCCATTACTATTAACAGTAATTCATCATGTAATATCTTTAGATATTACTGAGAATGTGTATTTGACAAGTCTTGTGTTTAACTACAACCATGCTATAAAACCTACAATGCATCTACGAGTTCAGCTACTGTTTACTTTCTAGTCGAACCATTCAAAATATGTACTTTCATATTTCTCTTTCTCTAAAATTCTGCTGGTTGACTTATCAGTCAACACACACGCTTTACCTTCAAAATGGACAAGTTTGCATTACTTTGTTTTTTCAGACTGTGGTATAATGTTACTTGAATCAATCCTCTAATAAGGAACATTTTCACCTTTGGATAAAGCTAGGAGATCATATTTCTTTGTTTCACACTAGGTGTGCTTCAAACCATTTTGTTCATTTACATTTTCCCAAAAGATATTTTATATGTAAACTGATGATTTGCTGAAAATAAAACATTACTAATAAAGATATACATTTTGCCAGATTTTGTTTTCAGAATTTTTTTTTAACATCATTAAGGCCAAAACATTTCATTTAACCGTTTTCAGAATGGAATACCTTCTTTTTTTTCTTCAAGAACAACTTGTTAATTATTTTGATTCTACAATGATTTTAAAATGCTCTAGTAACTTTTGAGAAGTCTGAAACAGTGAAAATTTACCGTTTTTTTGTTTTCTGAAAAGTATAATGTCAGAATTAAGCACTGTATTCATCTCATTCTTGTTTTCTAATAGCCTGTTTTTCATTTTGTTTTTGTTCTGAACAGGGAGTAAACATCCCAAAGCCCAACATTTGTCAAACAGATAATTGGATTCCTAGGTAGTGTGTGTCTCTTGGTAAAATTCACTTTTATGAAGATAACTGACTTACAATAACTCCTAATTGGAAGCTTCTGCCTGCAAAGGTGTAGATGGTATCTATGAAGGGCAAGAATGCTGATCTTTGTGGAAGCATTTGTGCTTACCACTTCATGACTCAACATGACAAAGCAAAAGTCTGAGCTGGTGGGAGTAAGCTGGTATTGAAGAGCAAGAAAAATAATGTCCCAACCACCCTGAGTAATTTTCTAACAAAAATCCCCCCCTTCCCAAAACATTTCAGTGAAGAATGTCCCTTGTCCTGCTCTATGTTTTACATAGAGCTGACCCTTGTTTGCTAAATTATGTGGAAAAATTAGTGGCATGTTTGAGATGAAAATAATTAAGATGTCCATTCCTGCCATCACGGAGGCCTTAAAGCGAGATTTCCAATTTATTATAATTATATCACACCTTTTCTGCACACTCCTCATATTGTCATCTTCTTTTATTCCAATGTTACACAAGCATCTACACTTTCAGTTCATTTTTTTGAAGGATCCACCTTCTTCTCCATCTTCAGTTTCAACTTAAGTTACGAGGACTTAGCATCTGGCAGGATTAAGGTGGGCTAAATTTGCAGCTTTTTATGCAGATAACAAATACTGATATCCAGTGGGGTGAATCTGTGTGGTCCTTTCACTGGGATCAAGCCCTGTGGGATTTTTTTAATTCTGAGGTGAGATACTGAATAAGAGAGATTAAATCTGGAAGATTTTGGTTGCTAGGGTATTTTAAGTATAAAAGTTCCTTTTCCTTTTTCAGTAGGAAAAGTGCATAATAGCTAATTAGGCCCTTAGGGATCAATTTTCAAAACAGTGTGCAGGAGGTGTGAGCACAAACCTTATTTGTTAATGGGTTTTGTGAACATACCTCCTGTGATTTTTCAAAATTTAGAACAACAAAACAGCAACCTTAGTGGAGAAGCACATTTAAATATATAGAATATGATAGCTTTTTCTTCAGGGCATTAAATAAACAACATACATTAAGACCACAGAGTGTTTCTGTAGTCATTATGTTTTACTTCCTCTAACCTGTAAATATAATGAAATAGTAAAATATTCTCTGCTGCCCTGTAAAAGGAGTCAATCTCACATTTCCTACCCACCTCCTCTTTGCTTAAAGGAGAAAAGCAACAGATTTTAGTGATGAAAAAATTATTAAAAAATAAAATAAAAATTATTAAATATGTAATTGTAAAGATTGTGCAAGGTATTTAGAATGAAATAACAGTGAGTATATAGAAAAATTCTACAATATTTCATCTGTTTCTCCATTTATACTCTTGGGAGAAGATTCCATACCATTGCACAGGAAAATGCAATAAATGCATGTTATTTTTCGATAATGTTAAAAAGAATTAAAATAGTGATCCTTGAAATATGGCAATATTAGAGTATGCTGATGGAAGTGATTATTATCATTTGCCGTAATGCTGAAGTTCACGACTACATGAAAAGATACAGGGGTAGGTGGATGCAATTGGAGATGGCAAAGCTGATTCAGGGGACATATAGTTGTACATTAAATGCATGGCTTATTTGTTTGGGTGTGCTGCGGGTCTGTTTGGTGCTCTGTCCTGAGAAGTGGAGGCGTCTCATTTCTGGCTGAGTCAGAATATGGGCAGATGAGCTCAGGTTTGTTGGCACCCTCATATTTCAGTATGCTTTGTAAGTTGAAATGAAGATCTGGATCAATGTGAGTAGACACTGCTAACACATCCAGGAGTAATCACATCAAATCCTTCCTGTGGAAAATAAATGTTGTATATGCTGTGTATATCTGTATTAACTACACACTATATATGTCTATATACTTCATCCTTGATCTGAAAAGTGTGCAAATTGATAAGGTAAAAAGAAGGAAGGTAAAAAATTACATTTAAAATAATTAAGTATGTATTTTGTTCGAAAGACAGTCCATGAACTAAAGTTCTTAAAATTTAAATGTGAAAGAAAAGGGATGTGGGATTGTGTTTCTATTTTACCCTCAAAAAACAAACAATAAATGTAAATTGAGCTTGGATTTCAGTAGATCAGTGAAGGTTTGCCATTGATTTCAGTGAAATTGTGATTTTGCCCCAAATGACTTTCCCGTGGATGCAACACAAAATTGTAACTAAGAAAATAAATCTGTCTGCTGAACACCAAGCTGCTGTCTTACCAGTAAAAGTTCTTTAGTCAGTTTTAAAGAGCTATTTGCTGATTATACAACAAATTAAAGAGATCAGCTGCTTCTGTGTTCTTCCAACTCCAAACATATCACTGTGAAGTTCACAAATAATGAATATTATTTGTGGAATAATCACACAATTCAAACCCACAATTATTAATAAAAGCTTTTGATTCCAAATACGTGCAGCTTCTAGAAATGACAACAGTTTCTGTCCTGAGCAGAAAAAGATTTGTTGTCTTAAGTATTTCATTGCTCAAGTGGCATCTATTTTCTAGAAAACATCAGATTTCCCAGAGAGTAGAAAAGGTATTTAAAAATACATGAGCATAGATAATCACTATAAAATGGTGATTTTATTTCTTAATGTTACTGGACAGTAGCCTAAAGTGGCAAGTTTCACTATACTAGAATACAGATTTGACCAAAGTGTGCAATTTTTTCCTTCAGTGGGCTTTTAATGGAATAGTACAATAGTCTCAGAATATTTATATTGTGGTACGTGACTGGAAAGTTGAGAATGTGTATTTGTTGCAGTTATCTTGTTTTATGACTGAATATTGAAATTCTGGCTTTCAGAATGTCAATTTTAAATGGCCTGTTAGATATATTTACATTTGATATAACAGATTAAGAAAGTGTTAACAGAAAGGATCATTAACACTAACTAAAAATTATGTGATTGAGTGCTTCATTTATTATCTTCTGCTTTCAAATACAAATTTGTACCTCACAAATCCCCTATATTTCCAACAAAGATTATCTAGGATGTCAATTATGATATTGACACCATAAAATCATGAAATAAGCTTGTACTCCAGTTTAAGGGAGATTCTATTATAAGGAATGATTACTGGAGCTCTAAAATTGCTTGGTATCTGAATAAATACACTTTTTTTAGCTATATGTTTCTGTACTTTGGTAACTTTTATATATAGTCTTATAATCAATGTTTTGTTAGTTCTTTTCTACTTTGACTCCTTGACTGCAGGCACTGAAAGAAAATCCCCTCTCTTAGGTACCATATACACAGACCATAATTGTTCAACGATGTAAGATTTTGGAAGCAGCCTATGTGGATTAGCTATTCAATAATACATCTTCCATGAGGACATTGCTATTTCAAGATGGGAGTAATATTTTTCCTACTATAACTACCAGTTTTGTAACTGTATTAAGTTTAACTACTAGCAGCTGCTCTATTAAAAAATAAGTGTTCTTACAGGGTCATTTTTGCAGAAAAGGTATTGGAATTTAGTATTTTTCCATATCGTTTTTTGGTAGAGTTGCACCATAAAACAAACACTGAAAGAAGAAAAATATTTCTTCCCTCCCTATCTGTGCTGTTAGTCAGGGATTCACATCAAAGCTTCCACTCTTTTCATAGAATTCAGCATAGTTTACAAATGTATGCTTAAATTTAATAGAAACAAAAAGATTTCAATGTTTGGAGCAATTTGCAGATAGATAACTGATATGGGCTTAGTTTCCCTGTATGCAAAATTAAGATGATTATTTCTGCTGTGTGTAAACCATTCTATATGCATGTTGTTTGTGCTTCCTCTTACCAACGGTTTACATGCCCAACAGCATGACTGACAGCCCTTCATATTCCTGATTACTAACAGTAATCCTATTGCATAGAATAATGATTTTTTTCATTTAATTTATCCAAAATTAAATGAAAAAAGTCTAAACTTTTTCATGCCTTGTTCCTTTCTCACCTCTTTGTAAGCCATTTTCAGCATCCTTTCGCAGAATTATAGAATCATAGAATCATTAACGCGGAAAAGCCCTTTTAAGATCATCAAGTCGCAAAATCAGTTGCAAAAAGAGGATTCTTTTCCCACTGGCTTACTAGTCACTGCAGAAATAGCAAAATAGAAGGCCAGCAATAATGTTATTTTCTATATACAGAAAAATTTCCCCTTTTTCCTGTGTAAGATGGAAATGTTTGAACAAATATTGGTGATTCTCCAACAATGTATTGAATAATATTTATCTGCTTTTAACCTGGAAATAGAATCGTAGAATCGTTTAGGTTGGAAAAGACCTTTAAGATCATCAAGTCCAACCGTTAACCCAGGATTGCCAAGTCCACCACTAAGCCATGTCCCTAAGTGCCATACCTACATGCCTTTTAAATACCTCCAGGGACGGTGATTCTGCCACTTCCCTGGGCAGCCTGTTCCAATACTTGAGAACCTTTTCAGTGAAGAATTTTTTTCTTAATATCCAATCTAAACCTCCTCTGGTGTAGCTTGAAGCCATTTACTCTTGTCCGATTCCTTGTTACTTGTGAGAAGAGACCAACACTCACCTGCCTACAGCCCCTGTCAGGCAGCTGCAGAGAGCGATAAGGTCCCCCCTGAGCCTGCTCCTCTCCAGGCTGAGCACCCCCAGCTCCCTCAGCCGCTCCTCATCAGCCTTGTGCTCCAGACCCCTCCCCAGCTCCGTTGCCCGTCTCTGGACACGCTCCAGCGCCTCAACGTGCCTCCTGCAGTGAGGGGCCCAAAGCTGAACACAGGATCCCAGGTGCGGCCTCACCAGTGCCCAGCACAGGGGGACGGTCCCTGCCCTGGTCCTGCTGGCCACACTGTTTCTGATACCAGCCAGGATGCTGTCGGCCGCCTGGGCCACCTGGGCACATGCTGGCTCCTGCCCAGCCGGCCGCCAGCCAGCACCCCCAGGCCCTTTCCCACCAGGCAGCTTCCCAGCCGCTCTGCCCCAGCCTGCAGCGCTGGTGGGGTGGTTGTGACCCAAGTGCAGGACCTGGTACTAAGCCTTGTTGAACCTCATCCAGTTGGTTTCACCCCCTTGATCCAGCCTTTCCAGATCCCTCTGCAGAGCCTCCTGCCCTCAAGACATTCAACAGTCCCACCCAACTTGGTGTCATCTGCAGACTGAGACTGCACTCAATCCCCATGTCCAGATCATCAATAAAGATATTAAACAGAACTGGCCCCAGCACTGAGCTCTGGGGAAACCACTTGTAACCAGCTGCCAGCTGGATGTAATTCCATTCACCACCACCCTTTGGGCTCAGCCATCCAGCCATTTTTTGACCCAGTGAGGAGTGTGCCCATCTAAACCATGAGCAGCCAGTTTCTCCAGGAGAATGCTGTGGCAAATGGTGTCAAAGGCTTTACTAAAGTCTAGGTAGACAACATCCACAGGCTTTCCATCATCCACTAAGTGGGTCACCTTGTTGGTCTTATTCTAGATATAAAATCTGAGACAATCTCTGTATTTTCCTGTCTGTACCTGACCGCCCCGTATAAATTATTTCCAGGAGCATTATCATTTTCCTTCTGGACTATTATAAACATCATTCTTCCCTTTCTCCCTTGAGTCATTATTACTTTACTTCTAACTTTCTGAAAATCAGCTGCCAAATCAACTACCTTACTAACTGATGAAGTCCTTCCACAAATAAGCTTATTTCCCTGCTAGTGTTCCCTTGTGTCCATAGTAGTACTCTAACACTCATCTCTGACCAGTTTGCTTTCTGTCTTGCTTCCACCTCTTCCCATTTTCCCACAAATTTTGAAGTTTTTCTACCTGACCCTGTAGGCCAGAAGAGCCTTTTAGCAAGGCTTATCCTTTCCTACCACCTTTGCCACCTGCCAGAGTTGAGTTCGGTTTTGTGCTGTGCTTGTTAAGAACTAAATGATCAGCGTTATGTAGTATAACCAGGCTTTTAAAGATGTGCTAGCCTCGAAGAATTTCTCACGTGACCTGTATTTCCTAAAGGGTTCATAATTTCTAAAGTGACAATCAAGCTTCCTGCACCTCTCTGAAGCACTCTTTACCATGATTCTTGAAGTTCCTACTTTGTCCTACAAACGTAAGTGCATTAGGAAATGATGATAAGTGCACTCAGATACTTGCCTAAAGGTACCAATGTGTAAATGCTGTGACTGTATATGACAAGAACAGCTGCAGTGACATGCTTACTGGGCTGTTGTTACCACTGAAATCTCAATATCTTTCAAAGGAATAAGTATAATAAAATAAGCATTAGGACATAACAAATGATAGTTGGGATCATGAATTCTGACAGGCTGAACAGCTGAAAGTCAGATTCAAATTTATCCTCCTAAATCAGGCTGGCTTATTATAGGAACTCTGTAAGTTTGGCCTAATGTTTATTTATTACTAATGTTTGGGATAAATGAGATCCAGAAGCATTAATTTGTGCTGTATTGTAGTGACTGTAGCACCTTGGTGCTGAAGTGTATTGATTATTTTGCCCTTCTAGGAAGACATCTTTGATCAATTAATCACCCAGCTAAGATATTACTCCATAAATTACAATCATATTTGAATGAAACCCAGTAATTATCATAGATGAAAACTGCTTTTTTTGTCTAGTGGCCTCAGATATCCAATTTATAGAAATAGTACTAATGCATTACTCCCATTATAGAGTTCTATGGTACGTACAAACAGAAATAAAGTCAAGAAAATATGAATAAAAAGAAGTGAAAATTAGATGAAAAATTTTCCTTTGTCAGCTCCTCAGATTTATTGGACAACTGATTACGGATCCTGAATCTCAATATTCTTTCTCCAATTAGACTTACCAACAATAGAATTATCTGGTTGATAAACTGGAGAGTGTGTTTGGAAATAAGGCTTGGTGTTTTATATCTTTTGAAGTAAAGATAATTTGTGGACTTGAATGCAAAAGTAGCTGGATGTTTCAAAATTGTTTTAATTGTCCTTATGCAACTAGTTGTTGGTTTTTTTTTTCTCTCAGTATGTCTGTTATAGAATGTACCTTTCAAAGATACAGATATGCTATGCATCCAGTGAAGTATGGTGAAAATCATTGAAATACTGTAAGGATTTGGAAGTACATTTCACTATTAGGGAATGGTATATACAGAGGAAAGGAAGACTGGCAGAGAGATGAAGGAAATGACTATCTGAACTTTCAGGGAACTAAACTTCTAAAAATAACCCCCTCTTAAATTTTCTTTTAAAGCGACCACAAAGAAGAAAACACACCTGTTACATGTGTCATATCACTAGCTGTCTAAAGGTACAGTTTGCACAGAAGTTATGTCAAATATGAGGTGGATCACCTGAGTGAATGCCCTTATAAAGTTTATACTCTGTCTCTTAAGAAATTATGAGGATGTTTTAAATTACAAAAGGTAATGCTTGCATTTCTTTGTTAACATTTTTCTTTTTCTAAAAGAGACCTCTGCAAAATCCTGCGTGTGTCATTATGTACATGGTAAGCTAGTTTTTACTTGATGTTTTTAACAGTGTTTAAAAGCTTACAATCCTGAATATTTTTTATGAATAAGTAATGAGTTCAAGCTGAAATTTGGGCCCTTAGAGTTTATTTTGGTATTGGTTCCACTCTTTCATATGTCAGCTTCTGTCAGCATATCCCAAGGCACAGAGCTCTGGTAGAATCAACGTTACAAGAAAAGACTTGAAGAAAGTTGTCTTCACAAAAGATGCCCTCTCCTTCTCCAGTTATTTGATATAGAGCTGGAAAGTCTACTCCTCAGACTATTTTTGCCTCCTGGAAGAAGTATCAAGGGAAATACAGATAAAGTACAAAGATGCTTTTCAGAGGAGTGAGTTCCCTCTTCAGACATGTAATCTTTAAGTAAAGGTGAAAGTGATGTAGGATTGCCTGACTTGGGCCAAGTGTGCATGAATCAAAACTCAGGCCATTTTTTTTTCATGTTTAAAGCAAGTTTTGGTGTACAAGGGTCTTCTTCAAGTTAATCTCCAAGAAGGCAAATTGCTCTTGATCCAGTAAAGCAGATGCCATTTTGTTGCCAGAGGGATGGGAAATTTAGAGGTACTTTAAATTTTAGATTGCTCTGGGCCATGTAGAAGTTTGAGCTGTAAAACAGTGAAATGACAAAAATGGCACAAAGTCTTGACATCTTCACCTGGAAGGTTGCAGAAAATGGAGTTGGACTGAGTTACTGGAAGCTTATCCTCTCAGTGCATTTTACAGCAAAATTAATATGCAGCCAGAAACCTATGCTTCCTGACAAAACCGTGAACTTTTATAATACAATGAATCTAACCATTTCCAAGGAAGCTTTCAAGCAGGATATAACTACTATGTAAGAAAAAACATTCTAAAGGCTAGCACATCTTACAACATTTTACAGGCATACATTTAAGTATGCATATAAGTACATGTATTCAAAGATAAAAAATGTGTAGCAACCCAAGCTGTAAGCTAGTGAAAAGGATTTTAGGAAGTCTGTGTCTCAATTTAAGCTCTTGGGATAGAAGCAAGAGTATGCAATGTGTGCCTGAGGGTGCTCTCACCCCACAGGCAGATCACCAAGCACTACAGGTACAGAGTGGGCAATTCATGAGGTGGTTCACAACTGGCCACTGATCCCAAATGATAAGAAAGGGAGACAAAAAGTTACAGAGCTTTACTCTTGTTTAATCCAATATGATTTTTATTTGAAGGAATTAATTTAGAATGTAGGAAAGACAAAGAGAAATTAATTAGCTGGGCTTGGATTTAGTTTTGGAAAAGTCATTTAAAACAAACATTTGGACTACTACAGCATAAAATGAATATGAGATCAGACTCAGAACTTGTAAACACCCTCCTTTGTAGAAATTACTCCTTGGATTAATACAGGTAGCTGAAAATTTCTTTGCTTTGTTGTAGGGAAAAGTAAAGTACAATTATTAGAATATTGTAGTTGCTGCTTTACAGGGGTGATTAATCTGTAACTAAAGACTTGGAGAATACAGTTAGATTAGTCTCTCTTTTCTCACATTTGAATCAGGAAGATATTGTCAAACGCCTTCAGACTGCGTAGGGGATAAAAGGCAATGATGGTTTGAAGCTATGTCATGCTAAGTAAACACCCACATGATGGTATGTATGAGAAATAACCTACACAGAGTTCTGGAAATCTTGAGAAGATTCTAGCATCTCCTGCAGCTCTTTATATGACAAGATCAAAACCAGGAAACCCGTCACATTTTTTACCTACGCAGCAGTGACCACAGTACAGTGAAGAGCTACCTGAGCTACCTTTGAACCGTGTACACTGGGTAGAGGTAACAGTTTAGGCCAGAACAGCATGAAGTCTAACATGAAGTTTAACATACTTTACCATGATTTTTTAGGCAGAGGTACATATTGCTGCTCAATGAACAACAGTAGTATTTCACATAATTATATCAAAGCTAGTTCAGATGTCTCTCATTACACCAGACATAATCAAGTGATATATATTAAAAAAAAAAAAAAAAAAAACACCAACCAAAAAAAACCCATTGAAACTGCCAGAAATAAGGATATTTCCATCAACCCTAAGGGAAGTTCTGAAAGAAGCAGATTGACTTCCCGACACATGATGAAAAACTGTTGATTTTAGTAGGGTTGCTGTAGAAACTGCTATCTTAAAGCAGATCAGAATCCAGCCCTTTTTTTCAGACATACATTCAACAGAAAAACAGATGTGAAAAACTCACAGCAGTGATTGAAGGTGGGATGTTTGTTACTGAGAAAACAGGACATCTGGGAAAGCTACAAACCAGGAAACTGTTTTTATAATGCCCATACTTGAAAAAAATTCCTAAAAACTTAATATCTTGAAATATTTTTACTAGGGTTCACTATGTAAGGAAAATCCTCTATAGAAGAATTCCATATGATTTTGCATATCATTTCCTTTCCAATCTGTCTACTGATGCATTCATCATGGATTTAAGTGTTGAGATTTTTGTGCAACCTAGATAACTCTGTGAAAAACTGTTTTCAGAGATACATAGCATAATGCATGTGGAGGAAAGAGTATGGGAAAAGGCATGAGCCACCAAGATTCAGAAACCAAATTTATGCTTAAGTAGTTATAAAAACTTGGTTTGAAAAACTATAGTAAAAAAGAAAAAGTAATGTCACGTACTGGATTTGCATTCGATATGTAACTTATAATGCCAGATCATCCTTCAGTTTCCCCATAAAAGAAAAATGTAGATTTGATTAAGTATATGCATGGTATCACATTAATATAAGAGTAAGTTAAGTGGTTCTGGATCAGGAAATGAGATTATAATGAACTCAATGTGATTTCATTGAGGTAAAAGAAATTTAAACCTGGTAACAATTCAGAAGAAGAATAGGTACTATGTTAGCATTCTGTTTCCCTAGAGGTGAAAGAGCCTTGACAGGGCTGTTTCTCTCATTAAAAAGCTGACATGGCTTTGTCCTGTAGGATTTGCTGGCTTCACTAGAAAATTTGCAGTCATCTGACACATGTGTTCTTCTATTCCTAATAGATGAACAAGTCTAATTTAGTATACACATATACAATTATATCTCTCCATGGCTCTGTTGGAGTGAAAGTTTGCTAAACTGTTTTTGAAACAAGACTGTTGGGCATAGGACCTTTTAATTCAGGTTACCTATTACTAAAGCAAAATGTCAAGATACTCCATCAGTTTGGAAAAGGGAGCAGCTACAGGATAATCACACACATTGGGCTAGATCTGAATACACTATAATTGTACGAAGTCCCTTTATTATTGAACAGCTTCTAAATTATTTGATGAAGCTGTTGCAAACTGAATTTTATCTGGACTTCACAGTTAAAAATATTTCTAATTATTTAATTCAATTTTACTCCTTTATACAATAAAGTAAGACCTATATTGACCCTAAAAGCTGAAGTATTAAAATATTGAATGCATTTACACATAGACCTGTGGACAGCTGCTACTGTATCTAAAATTAATTAATTTGGAGTGGCGATCATAAGATGTATGTTATAGTTTAAAAATAATTGTCAGTACATTTTATTTTAATTCATATCTATGCACAAAATTCTTTCAACCTTAAAATGTATGTTAAAAGTCAATATTAGTGTAATAAAAAAATCCAGTAATTTTATCACAAATTTATATTTCTGTGCTCCCATAGATGACCTTTCCATGGCTTAAAGGAAATTCTTGGGAGGATGCTATTTGGAATACACAACATGAAAAATGCTTTCTAGATGATCATCTACCCTAAACAGATGAACAGCCAAACAAGGGGGGAGGGGGAAAATTCAAGCATTTTGACAGAAAATTTAAGAAACCTTTGAAGGCAATATATAATTAGAAGGGTATGACCTTCTGCAAACTGTGAATACTTTCCAAGTGTGCAACTTTTATGTAGTCTTACATAGTCAGCTTTAGTTAGAATTTTCCAGTATTATTAATCATCTATCAGATCGCCAAGGGCATGATGGAAAAGGTGGTTTTGGCAGGTGAGTTATGGGCTTGCAGCTTTTCCAGTGGCTGTTCTTTGCACCCTTTTCTGTGTCCCCAGACTGCCTGCCCTTGCTGTCTCTGCAGTATGGGATTCCCAAAGAAATGCACAAAGCTGGCAACAGGGGAAACGGATACAGGCATTTGCTAGACACTGTCACATCTGATTCTATTTCCACTAGCTATATTCAAATATAGATACAGCACAGGGTGAATTTTGTTTCCAGAGCTGTGGACTGAAAGACTGAACTGAACAGAGACTGAAATTTTAATTCCATAAATACACAGTACAAGGAACATTGCATACGAACACCGCAAATTTGCAGTTCATATGATTATATAACCAAGTCTTCGAGAGTGAGCTATAATCTTCCTAAACATTAATGTTTATACCTGGGGTTTAAGGTACCATAAAATTTGGAGGTGGCAAACAATTCCAGAAACTGTAGGGAAGCCAAACACGTATTTTCTTAAAGTTGTTTAAGGATTGTTATTTTATTTTTGCTTTCTCCTCTCCATTTATCTGCCTCTGCTCTTCCTTGTTGACATTATCTATCACTTCTGTGGAAAACTGACTTCCAAGCACTAACATCTGACTTTCTCACCTCCTCCTCTTATCTGTCTGCTATTTTCATAATTTCCCCCCATTTCTTCTTTAATTACAAAGTAATTTTACTGCCTGGTTCTACTTGTCCTGGTAATGATTATGACAATGTGTTCTTTTGAGCATCATTCATGAATAGTACAAGTGTTTTTCTCTACTGAATAGCTAAATATTCAATCCAGTTCTTGGAAAGAATTGGTTATTTTTCTCATTGGTATCAGTGTTTACTGGGTGAAGCTTGAGACCAGTTAAGTCACTGGACTCCCAGAAGACATAAGAAAGATGTAGTAACCTTCAGGGACAAAAGGACATGCAAGGGAAGGGGTTTTCTTCTTTAAATTTCTACATTCCTTTCAGTGCTTCCCTAAATGCAGCAGAAATCTGAATCAGGTCTGGTGTTGCCTTTCAGTGATTACCTCACAAGTTCACATTGCCTTTTATAATATGAAACTTCCCCTGTTAGGAGAGATGAACTCCATCCTTTAGGGAAGGTAGAGGATAAATATATCATCCATAAATATAAATTTCAGGTCACACTTAGACCTAGCCCATAACAGAACCATTAATTTTCATATTTTGTCTAGAATTAGTTGCTTGAGTCATTTTGTTTGTTGTTTTTGGTTTGTTGGTTCATTGGATGATTTTTACATGTGTGTGTGTTTGTTTTTCAGTCCAAGAGGTCCTGATATATAAATTTCCTAACAAGTTTTATTCAAAAATTCCGAAGTCATTTACTAATCAACACCTAAATATTGTGTGATCATCCTTCTAAAATTACGTAAGATGTGAGGCCTATTTTATTGTAGGTTGAGAAAACAGCTTTCCTGTTTAAGATTAAATATTTTCAGAAATATTTTTCCTCCCAGGATGTTCCAGTTTCAGTAGTGTAATTCCATTTTTCAGCATCTGTATTTTCTCACTTTATTCTAGTGTGGAGGCAGAGTTTTTAAACTAGATGTTAGGATGTCCATTCGTTAGCACAGGCTTTCATAATCACAAGTAACCCCTTTTCAAACCACCACAACCCCTTCTGGGTAGAACTAATCAAACTTCTATTCCATGGGAAGCACCCACATATTAAAAATGTTTGTTCTGTCCATCATAGAAGAAGACAATTTGTGATGTCTGTCAGAAAGAAAATTCTGATGAACTTAATAAAATTTCAGTCTTTCTATCTTACATACTGCCATGAAATAGGATATCCAAGTTCTCCAAATCTCTCTGAAACACCCATGATTTTGAGGTTTCCCAAAATCAGAAGAGTCCCCTATTACTGAGTAGGGAAACCAGAAATGTTGAAGCCAGATGTTCCAGAAATTACCAATACTCAGGTGTTTCACCATTTTGGATATGTGTTCCAAACTTTTTTACCAAAAATAAAAAAATTCTAACAAAAGACATTTTAACATCGTAATTAATACCAAATATAATATTTGCAAGACCACTGTATTTTGGAAGTTAATTTTTAATCCTTTGACATTGCTGAGCATGTTGTCTACTAAGGGCAGCAAAAAAGAAAACTACATGGACCAATTTTATCCAGGCAAATCTTTCCTGTCAAGAGAAACTTAAGTCTAAATACATTCATATACTTCAAATTGTAATTTGAGAAGTGTTCATTAATGAATTCAGTATTTTCATGGCACCAACTAGATACTTGTTACTTTATTATTAGAATTTTAGGCCTTATGTAAGTATTTCAAAAGAAGTGAAGATTTTGTGCAGTAGCAGACAGGCCAAACTGGTACTTATATCCATGGCTGTTTCCATTCTGATATCAAGCTGAAAGCTTCAAACAGGTCTACATAAGAGAATCAACCAAAGCAAGTTAGAACACAATAATTTAGGAGTTAATCTCACAGGTGGTTTTTTTTTTATTATTTTAGGTAAAACTTACCAGTTTTATCTTTTTCCAAACTAGAGCTCAGAGGCCTCTAATAGAAGAATCATGTTCTCCTCATTAGCATTCATTAAGCATCAGTTATTAAAAAAACTTAGCTTGCTAATAATACCTAGCAATTGACTGTATGGGTATAAACTCTTGACTTTATGAAGTTTCAGTGTAGCAGACTCAGATACTGTGATCAATGTATTCCTTCATCATCCTTACAGACATTTCTAAAGGAATAGTATTAATTCACAGTAGCCTTGTAACTCATTTTCCTCAGTAAGAAATGACAGAGCTAGATCTTGAAAGATGCTTAAGTCCCTAATGGTTTCATTAGATACTGAAAGAGCTCGCAATACGGAATATATATACCCTATCTTCAAACTATGGGTTCATATCTTCCAGTATTCTGAATGCAATCCATAAAGTAAAAAATACTGGATCACAAAGTGAATTTTCAGGAGATTCCTAGACATGGAACAAAATGAATTATCATGGAGTTTCTACTAGATATGTGACCTTGTAAATGGTGAAGGACAAATAACATGATGAACAGTATCCTCTGTCCCCAGTTGGTGCTGCTGCAATATTTATTCTCCTATACTGGCACAGCCCAAGGGCTAGAGAATTCCTGTCTTTTTCTTGTAGCATAGCTGTCATGGAGAGGACAGTCAATCCAGTTTCAGACTGTGCCTGATGGTCTTGATGCTGCTACACCTTTTGTGTGCCTGTTCTGGTCTCTAAGATTCTGCCGCATAAAGTTTCATGATAGGCCTGAGCCCTTGCATAAGGAAAGAGATTTTCTAGAGAACTGCCCGTGTATAAAGCTGTCCCTCTATATAGAACTGCAAGCCCCATGTCTTTACTGCCTGAAGGGTACTGTCACCTGATTCAGCTCCCAAAAACAGCAATGTCCTTCTTGTGACTTTAGCAGGAGTTAAGAAAAATACCTACAGATGATGGCGATGTATGTATTCTATAATAACAGCATCAGCTAGTCTTAGTTGTCTTCCTTTGTATATAAACTCTCTGTGTCCTTTGCAGCAGTGAAATGGGCAATGCGATGCACCCAGGAGCCTGGCTTTGGGAGCACAGCAAAAAAGGTATCAGGAACCGTTTGTTAGAGTACTTGCCATTAATAGGGTTCTTTGGCTGTGAAGTGGCAATTTCAATAATTTAAAAATTTGCACATAAATATACTTGTCTGTTAGATGTAACATTTGAAATGTGGAAAAGAAATACCATTTCTAAAAATGCAGAATAGTAGGGGGGGGGGGAGGGGGAAAGAAGACAGATCTATTTCCAGAAATGTTTTCAGCATAATGAGTCTATTGGAATCTTTCAACCATAACAAGGTATCCATTTAATAATCATATCTGGTTATACCAACTTCTTGTATAATAGTGACTATGATTTTCAAACTATTAAGATGATGCATTTTATAGGTTTTTAGCTGACTGATTTTAAATGAAGTATATTCATGTTAAGGAGTTTTTGAATATCTGTCACTAAGGAAGTCTTAAAAATAGATTGCCAGGTAAATGGAAGCAGCAGTAAAACATCTCACCAAGGAGAAATTTCTGTTTTCAGTGAGTGGCCACTTTAGAAGTATCTTGAGGAGGTGCTAGTTCTGAGAGTGATAGATTCTATTTGGAGCCAGCTTCCAAGTGCTCTGGTCATACAGAGATGATGACCGTGTACGAAGACTTCTAGGCAGCCTGTAACTGAGACAGATACAATACTGTCTCATTCACTTTGTTCAGTGAATAGCTACACATCTGTTTACACATATAAATGTTCTCATATATAATTTTATATAGAAGGTATATACACTTGTGATATATATATATACACATGTGTGCCTTTGTGTATGTCATGGTTTAACCCTGGCTGACAACCCAGCCCCACGCAGCCACTTGCTCACTCACCCTTCACCCAGAGGGATGGGGAGGAGGACTGGAAAGGAATGTAAAACTCAAGGGTTGAGATAAGAACAATTTAATAGGTAAAGCAAAAGCCGCGCATGCAAGCAAAGCAAAACAAGGAATTTGTTCACTACTTTCTATCGGCGGGCAGGTGTCCAGCCATCCCCAGGAGAGCAGGGCTGCAGCACGTGTAACGGTTACATGGGAAGACAAATGCCATAATGCCAAATGTCCCCCCCTTCCTCCTTCTTCTGCCAGTCTATATACTCAGTATGATGTCCCATGGTATGGAATACCTCTTTGGCCAGTTGGGGTCAAGCTGTCCTGGCTGTGTCCCCTCCCAGTTCCCCATCTACCCCTCAGCCCTCTCCCTGGCAGGGCCCGAGAACCTGAGAAGTCCTTGACTCAGTATGAACATCACCCAGCACCAACCAACCCCACCCGTGTGCCATCAGCATTGCTCTCACACCACACCCAAAACACAGCCCTGCTCCGGCTACTGAGAAGAACATTAAACCTATCCCAGCTGAAACCACGACAATATATAAACAAGGTGTGGGTGTAGGTGGGTGTATATAGAGGGAGAGACCCCATATGTGTACATGTGTTTTCTATACATTTTAAGCACTATTGCTTTAAAATGACACTTACTAGATCATGCATGTATAGTTAAATATATATGAACATAATAAACTCCCTTCCATATTGGTCATAATTTTTAATAGGAAAAATATTATCTTTCTATATAATATATTGCTGAAAGACATTTTTTTACATTAAAAACTAAAACTGAAATTAAAAAAAATAATTCTAAGTTTAAATTCTGCATATGTGTATGATTTTTTTTAGGTCATGAAGGAGCAGGCCTACAGAAATACTTTTTTATGAAATTAGGAGGGTTTTTTTCTAAAGAATGGAAATAGTTTAAATTAGAAACAGTCTTTCAGTAGTAGTGAGTTGTTTGATTGTTATTCTGTGCTTCTTATTGTAGAACTTCTGCAGTAAAAGGTTAATTAGTTGGGAAATGAAATACAGAAAACTATCATGAATGAGATGGTATTAAGCATTCCTCTTTACCGCCTGTCTCCCTGTCTTTTTCTAGAATATAGACTCAAAAAGGGTAAAGGTGCCTGTGTAATTGGACATTCCTTTAGCAAACTGCACTATCTTGATTCATACGCACCGTGGGAAGTAAATGGATTTCGTTTCCCTATAGAATGTTACAAACTTTGGTGGGTCTTTATTTTTCACAAGAACAGTACAATTGCTTTCTAGCTGAACTTTTTCTAAAGTTGTTTGCTAGGGGTGTGTGGATGTAAATCATAAACTTTCTGGCTGCTACTCAGTGGGTTTTACCAAGAGAGTACCTTCTCACACCACAAATTCCATCACAGGAACTGACCGGAGGGAAGGAGGTAATATGTGTCAGCACATCGAGCTCAATGCTGTATCAATGCCATTGCCACCCTAGAAAGTATAGTATTTAGTCCTTCTCTCTATGTGTTCTGTAAAAAGTTTAATCACCTCAGCCCATTGCCATATGCCACTAACCTGGGACAAATCTTTATTAAATGTAACAAAAAGGATGAAATTATGAAAGAACTTGTAGCCACAAAGCACTTGCATAACAGTAACAAAAGTTAGGTTAAAGTTGACAGAGCTAATACTTGGTCAAACTTATTTCAACAGCTATGTCTTTGTACTTTCAGATGTACAGAAACATAAATACATGAAACAGAGAAAATTGTGCACAGACAAGCTCACACAGACGCACCATGTAGTTTTCAGTCTTAAAATGTCTTGCCTTAACCTTCACTTTTATACAACTCTTTTCAGTTCTTTCTAAATTTCTATAGTTTTTGCCATCTGTCATCAGGATTTCCTAGCTGTTTAAAAGTTTAAACAAGCAAATTTTAGGTAAATATTAGGCAACATGACAATTTAAAATCCTCATACTTGTGTATTCTCAATATTCTGAAATCCTTCATTCCAAGTATTATTTTCATCCAGCAGAGGAGCAGAAATAGGACTATATTTAATCACAATTCAGTTTGAATTTTGAATAATAAATGTTCATAATTAAAGATTCTAAACAATTTACAGAACTAGTAATAATTAGAAGAATTACTTTGTGAATTTCTTTAACAAAAAATAATATTGGCAAATTATAACTTGCTCCTGAAAAGTTTAAGAATAGAATTTGGAATAAAGTTTTCTACAATTATGTTCAATGCCTCAAACCCTTTGGTTTCTTCAGAGTTTATATGGCAGCTAAATTTTGATTGTAGCAAGATAATTTTTAGTTCAACACCTTTTTATTCTGTACTTTCATACATATTCAAAGTTAGGGGTAGATGGGCAGAAGTACTAAGACATGTCTTATCATCTCTTTCTGATGTGTTTGAACAAAGCAAAATTTCAGTTTAACAGCAGCCTTGGAAAAGGGGCTTTTTACTTTGCTTACTTGCTTTTCATATATGTAAGCAGAAATGTATACTGCAATGAAAGGTTCAATCCACTGGCATGCATGTATTTTGTGAGGGTGTGCCTTGGACTAGTCAAGGCAAATGATGCTCCTGTTACTTTAGGATACATCCTTAATAAATACTAACCAGCAATTCTAAAAATACCATGTTAAAACTCACACCACGAAGGAAATATAACCCCTAATTTGACATTATTTCTTTTTATTTTTCAATAAAGACCTTTCAATCTGGCATATAATGAACTTGCAAAATTAGCCCAAACTCTCTACTGTGTAATTTTGATGTGTATATGTACAGAAAAGAAGGAAATGTTCTTGAGCTTGTTATCAAGTGAGACAAGGTTAATTAGTGACTAGAATAGCTTTAGCATTTATTTCACTCCATTATGTTTTACCACCTGTTCTTTTTACTTCCAATATAAGATTTTCCAGTTTTAAGATAAGAAAGGAGAAACTGTTGTTTTTCACATATTAAGTCACTAATGAATGTATATTTAATATACAGGATGAGGGGTTTTT